>NC_138083.1:89424028-91824028 GCF_964212035.1 Myotis nattereri
ACAAAGACTTATATTTTTGATATTTATTTTATATATTTAAATGCCATTTAACAAAGGAAAATCAACCAAAAAAATGAGTTCACGCGTCACCTCTGACACGTGTGTCATAGGTTCGCCATCACTGGCTTATACCATAGTTTTCTATATTATCTTTTGCTAGCTTTCCTATATCCAAGCTCCATGCACGAAGCCAAGGTGGGTATTAAAATATGAACTGTTCTCACCCCCCATAGGTAATGCTGACTATGTTCTCATAGTACTTCTAAGAAACCATTCGTGTTTCTGTACATGGAGTTTCAATCACTTCAGTTTGGGCCCCAAGGTTGAAAACGAAATCCTTTAAAATCAAGGCACTTTTTTTCCTAATGAAAACCACAGCTTGAGCAGCTGCTCATATGATTGTCTCTGCTCTGTGGCTACACTGGTGTGTGGGAGTTTACTGTCGGGCTGTGGAAAAGGGAGCAAACAAGGAGCCAAGAATGGGGTCATGTTTCAATAGAGAAATAATGGTGGAATGTTCAGCCCTTGAGTGTTTTCCGCACCCTCCCCACACTTTGGACATGCAGCTTGGCTCTCTTTTTCCTCTCTAAATGCTTCCATAAGGCATGAAAGAGAAGCATACATCATCAGAATCACTGTATTGAAAACTCCTGGCCCCCAACTCTGAGCCTATACAGTGCGCCTTTATTTTTGCCTGGAGCTGTAAAATGACAACACAGCTATACGCTCTGTCTGTGTGGTGTAACATCCGCATTTTGTCCGTCTGCCTTGGTGTGGTCTGCCTTGCCTTTGTCTGGGTTGAAATCGTGTTTCTCTGTGTATCATGCATTTTGTTTTGCTGATGTCAATTTCTAGGTCTCGTTTTCTTTTTTTAATGCCTTTTCCTTCCTTCCTTTCTCCTCATGCTCTCTCCGCTGCGCTCCATTTTTCTAGTCCTTTCTTCCCTCTTCTCTTTTCATAAGAGAGGGTTTTAAATTCTACAAATAAAAATTGAAGTCTTATTTTTGCTACTCTTAATTTTTATCAGGGTAAGTAGATCATTTTATAGTTCCCAAAAAGGACGGTACCTCAAAAGGAATTGCTTTTTACTAATTAGGACCTTGATTTTTTTTTTAAGGTAGGTTTTTTCCCCGAACAGAAACAACTGCTTCATCCTGGCAACTCGTCACAAGGCAGAGGCTAAGAAGAAGGACCTGGGCTCTGGTTCCACAGAATGGGGTGGATTCTCAGCGACACCCGTACCCCAAGTTACACTTAAATGTAGACGTGTTTTATCGTTGAGTCAACTGCCAGGGTCATTCTGGGGATTAAATGAAACAACCCGAATAGCCCTTCAGCTGCCAGAGGAGAATTCATTGCTAAATGACCCTTCTTCCTACTAACTGTTGTGTATTTTTTCAGGAACAGACAAGGCATAGCCAGCTCCTCCCCCTGTTGCCTTCCTCCTGAGGAGGGAGAGGTCAGCCCTGGGTGAAGCAGCGTAGTAAAGGTAGACCTGAGGTCAGCACACGGAAGTGTCCATCCTGGATTTGCTACTGCCCAGAGGCATCTTCCTGCATCTCTGCAGGCTTCGGTTCCTCATTGGTCCAATCTGTGTAATCCCCGCCCACTCCATGGACTGTTGAGTGAGGTAGCGTGTGTGTGAAAGCAGGTTGCTGGAGAGATGATGTTTCCTGACCCGGCTCTGGTCCAGAGGCTCTGACTCCTCTTTCTTTTCTCTTTTGTCTTTCCACATCTGATTGAGTCTCTTTGTTAAGAAGCTGGTCTGCCTGGCCAGTGTGGCTCAGTGGTTGAGCATCAACCTATGAACCAGAAGGTCACAGTTTGATTCCCCATCAGGGCACATGCCCCAGTTGCGGGCTCCATCCCCAGTAGGGGGCATGCAGGAGGCAGATGATCAACGATTCTCTCTCATCATTGATGTTTCTCTCTCACTTCCTCTCCCTTCCTCTCTGAAGTCTATATATATATATATATATATATATATATATATATATATATATATATATGTTTTGGTGTTTTTTTAAGAAGTTGGTCATTTGGTATGTGAGTCTCTAATTCTTTGTCAGTGCTGGCATTTAACATATTCTGGCTTTCAGAGTCAGGTAGGACCTACTGTCCTTTATGTCCGGTTTTTAATTGAACGTAAATTGGTAGGCCAGAAGTAAAGGGAACTCAGTATACATCCAGGCAGACAGCCGTCAACAGGGTACGTCTTAAATGAGTTTACTCTTAATGTTCATGTGAAAAGCTATAAACAGAAGCCTCCACGTAAAATTCCAATTTAAGGGAGTATGAAGTGCTTCAAGAGCCCAGACTTCCCAGCTAATTTTTTTTAACATTTCCTGACCAATAATCACCCACTCACATATAGTATCACCTAGATCAGTGAAGTTATAAGCCCTTGGTCAAACGACAGCTATGCCTTCCTCTCTTAGAAATGTAGAGTGGTCCCTGGGTTAGATGAGATTTTTTTTATTTGAACCAACCATTAAAAGGTGGACATGTTGACATAAAAGCCAGGTTTCCTGCCTCTGGGAATAAGTAGGTATTAGGTCACCATCTCCACCTTTGTTATCAATTTTACCAATTTATTCAACTTTTGTGGTCACATAAGTATTTGATTTTGAGATTCCAAAAATATATATATTTCTCTTGCTCTAAATAAATACTTGCTCCTCAAGGCAAGTATTTATTTAATTTCTAGTATGGTCTCAAACTGTGTTGTCAGGGAAACAGCAGACATGATTTCTGCTGTCAAGGCACTTGTGGTCTAGCTAAGAAAACAATACAAAAACCAGTAAAATAAGTAGGGAATGATTAAACATTGACCCCGGTAATGAATAGCAGTGACGATCAGCATGGGGTGAGGTCAGGGAAACCTCCTGGATGGTATTGGACTTGAGCTGATGCTTAAATTCATTCCTTCATTCGGCCATCATTGATTTTCCTACTCTGCGTCTTGCACTGTTTAGTGTACAAAGATAAATATGTGAACAAATAAGGACAATAAAACATTATACATGCTTAGATCAAAATCAGTAGATAAATAATGAGATCGCAAAAGAATGTGGCCAATTATATACCTGCGATAGGAAGTTTTTTTATAGAGTAGGTGATGAGTAAATTGATTTTGGATGAATAGAGTGACCAAACCTAGGAACAGAGGAGAGGCATTCCAGAAAGTGGGTGCCGTCTGAGACGACATAGTTCACCGTGGGTGGATCTGGATGAGTTTCAGCATCTCGGGGGGAAAAGTCAGGGCCAGATCTTGGAGGGTCACGTATTCATGAAGAAGTTAAACTTTATAGGAGGTAGAGAGCCACCAGTGGCTTTCAATCAGAGGATGGAAGAGCACACATCCCTAATCCATTCTTTCCTGCCTCCACCTGCTGCAGCCCAGAGGCTGACCCGGAGGGCTAACTTAGCGGACTCTCATGCCCTTCGATTTCCAGTTGAGTTCAGCCAGTGGATAAGTAGTCCCAGCAGGAGATGGGCGGCAAGAGAGAGTGAGGCCAAGGGCTTTCTTCTCCAGGCTTCCTCCCTGAGGAATCACCAGGGAACAGCTTCACCTCCCTTCAGAAGGTGACCTTATTGAAATATCTTACTCCTTCCAGTAACTAGTCCTTCCCCTGGTCCCTTCAGACCTTTGGTGTTGGCAAAATCATCCCTGTACTATCTTCATTTCTCTTGTGCTTCCCTACAGCCCACCCATACCATTATCAGCAGTCCTGTTGTACACAGATCCTCTGCAGGTTATTCTCATTTAAAATATGACTTTATTTTGAACGTTCAGCCGTAGGGGAAGAGGATGGTTTCCGGGAATGGAAGTCAAGGGGCAAAGCAATCAACCAGGAAAACTGGCCACAGTGCGAGGTGATGCGGCTGGGAATCCGGAGTTGTGGAGACAGAAAGGAACTGACTGAGGCAGGACGGGGGGCAAAGTGGAACTGACACCAATGGGATGTGAGAGGTTAGGGAAAGGGAGGAGTCAGGGGTGACCACCCCAGTTTCTGACTTGGGTGGCTGCTTGGTTCAAGAAGTATAAAGAGCCCTGACCGGTTTGGCTCAGTGGATAGAGCGTTGGCCTGCGGACTGAAAGGTCCCAGGTTCGATTCCGGCCAAGGGCATGTATGTACCTTGGTTGGGGGCACATCCCCAGTGGGAGGTGTGCAGGAAGCAGCTCATCGATGTTCCTCTCTCATCGATGTTTCTAACTCTCTATCCCTCTCCCTTCCTCTCTGTGAAAAATCAATAAAATATATTTTTAAAAATTTAAAAAAGAAGAAGTATAAAGAGAAGGTTAGTTTGGCATGTGTCAATGTTGAGATCTTTGTGGGAGAGCTGTTGGAGCACACAGAAGGTATTGGTTAGAACGATGTGGAATTCAGGAGCCATCTGGCTGGCGGGAAGGCTGGTATATTGTCACCTTATAGGTCAGTGATGGTGAACCTATGACACACGTGTCAGAGATGACAGGCGAACTCATTTTTTTGGTTGATTTTTCTTTGTTAAATGGCATTTAAATATATAAAATAAATATCAAAAATATAAGTCTCTGTTTTACTATGGTTGCAAAGATCAAAAAATGTCTATATGTGACACGGCACCAGAGTTAAGTTAGGGTTTTCAAAATGCTGACACGCCGAGCTCAAAAGGTTCGCCATCACCGATATAGGAGGTCCTTGAAGCCAAGTTGATAGAGGAGGTCCCCCAGGAGAACGGCGAACGAGGGAGAAGAAACAGAATAAGAGAGGACGGCAGTTGTGCACGGAAGTTAGACTGTCACTAAAAGGATCCATCGTTTTGCACAAACTGAATAAAGAGCATGAGCAGAGGCAAAGGGGAGAGAGCGGGTGCCGGCTGCGCACCGGTGGCGGGAAACGTCTGCAGGAGACGAGAGGAGCCAGGCGTGGATGCGTGGACAGCTACGGCAGCCGCCCGGGCGTGGGTTGGGAATTGAGGAGCTTTTATACTTATTTGTCCGGCTAGTCTACCAGCGTGTATGGAACTCTTAGGTCCCCGAGTGCCATGAAGCCCACGCAGGTTGTGTTTCAGGATGAGTGAAGTTGTGATGAAGGCAGAGATGGACCTAAAATCCAAAGCGGTGATTCCATGATGAAGTGATGAGGACCGAAACCAGGACAGTCGCAGTGAGTGCTGAGGGCCAAGAGGTTTCCAGGAAAGAAAGGGCAAGACTTAGGGGGAAAGAGTCCAGGAGGAGAAAGGTGAAGACGGCCCCAGGATTCCCACCGTAACATGTCAGCGACCGTGTTCACAGCTGCAACCTTTCTTAGGTTCCGTCGCATTTATGATCATTGTGCCTCGGAAATTTTCTGATCATTCTGAAGAAGCGGCTAACCAATTAGATGTGACGAAAAATTCCATTTTCCCAATTTCAAAAAATAAGGAAACCATTTGCATGGTGTGAAGTAGCTTGGCTGGTTAGAATATGTGTCCCAGAATGATTTAATTTTGAATCCAGTTTATTCTGGTTAAGTTCAAAGATAGAATTTCAGAACTGAAATTCTGACACTTGTTCCATAATAACCTCAGATGGAGAAATAAATAGAAATGCCACAGATGATTATTATGAAATTCATCATATTTTGGTTGATGATTTCTTTCTGTTCTTTGGCTTAAATTCTGATTCTCTGTGGTTATAGGCTGTGAGGCTCTGTGCTGAGTTTTGTTCTTTCTCTCTTTTCTCCCAATTCCATTTCCACTCGCCCTCCTCCCCACCAAATCATAATTTTAGGAACTGATGACAAGGGATGTAGGGAGTCAGATTTTAAAATGGGAAACACTGTGTTGTAATATTTCAAGTTTGTGTTTTTAATTTTTAAAGTACGCTTGAGGTGAGTAGAAATTTCAAAAGTTGGTAATAAGAAAATGAACAGAAAATTCACAGAATATAAAATATAAATTGCTTCAGTTTTTAAAAATCAGATCTACCGTTTTATTAAGAATGCCATTAAAACCCCAGTGAGATACTATTTTTCACCCAGCAGATTGGCAATGACATTTTTTTTTAAAGCCTTAGGAAAGGTATGAGGAAACACATTGGTAGTGGGAATATGAGTGGGCAGAGCGTCTAGAAAAATCAGTTTGGCAATAGCTATGGCAAATACAAAAGCACTTACCCTTTGGCCCAGCCATTCCACAGGGAGCCTTGCCCCCCAGTGTACTTGCACGGGGTACACAAACCCTTCGGTACCGCTCAGCATGTTCGCTTCAGCGTCAGTGTGGCTGCCAAGGACTGGACCCCACCTGGATGCCCGTGCACGGAGGGCTGGTCACATTCGGTGTGGTGTTTGCACAGTGGGGAGTACGTGCAGCTCTTTAAAAACGAAGCAAATTTTTATGGAAGGATCAAGGAACTACGCAGAAGGCCACCGCCTGCTGTTAAAAGAGCGGCACTATGCGTGCAGGTAGATAGTATCCAAGACCCTGTCTGCACGCAGGGAGCAGGGAGCAGGGAGCAGGGGGCAGGGGGCAGGGGGCCGCCGCTGTGATGCGAGGAGAGCTTGGGAGGAGACTGGAAGTAGACTTCCTTTCCACTCTGAACCCTCTGGGACCTGACATGTTTGGCAGTGGCACATCTCAAGTCCTCTTGAAGTCTCTTCCCCTGACTCCAGAAAGGGCAGCCAAGTGGCTCCCCAGCACGGACGGGCCTTCATCTGTTGGTGGTGGAAGCGGGGTGTGCGCAAGCCGTTCCAAAGGCAGTGGTTGGTCGGTGCCTTTACAATAACAAGATGCTTACCTCTTAGCTGGCAGTCCGATCCCGCGGACACTGCAGCCTGCGCGCACACAGAAAGATAGACATACACGAGTATGTGTCAAGGTAAACCTTGAGGATGTGTGCAGGTTCCTGTTAGGGTTTGTTTTCTTTCTGAAAACTCTCAACGGCTTTGTGTTTCCCATGACTTTTGAGAAGTGTTCATTTCTTCCCATTTGGAACTGGCCCCGTGGTCTTAAGGTTCCGTTCTTCGAACCAGGTTGCATCTCATTTACACAGTGGACCTGGAACCATCTCAGTTAATGGTGCTGTCCTGTCTCTGAGAGTCCCAAGAGCAGAGAAGTGAGAAGAATTCACTGTTCACTGTTTGATAAGCACCTACTTTGTAGGCAGGCTGGGAGCATCCCACTAAATAACGCAGACCTGGTTGTGGCGTTCCAGCCTCCCGGCGTTCCTTCTTCATCACCGGGTTGGCCACGCTCCGCTTGCTGTGCTGTTCTGGTGCCGTTTCTAGTGCTGCTACTTCATCTTCTGTTTCTTCATTCGTGCTGGTTCACACGGCGTTTCCCCACTCCCCACAGGGAGGGACATGCCGGTGGAATCGTGGCGTCCTCTTGAGTCGTGGGCCCATAGATGGATCCTACAGGCCTTGGCTCTCATTTGCTTTTTTATTTAATATATTTTTTTTATTGATTTCATAGAGGAAGGGAGGAGAGAGAGATAGAAACATCAATGATGAGAGAGAATCATTGATCGGCTGCCTCCTGCACGCCCCCTACTGGGGATCGAGCCCACAACCCGGGCATGTGCCCTTGGCCGGAATCGAACCTGGGACCCTTCAGTCCACAGGCTGACGCTCTATCCGCTGAGCCAAGCCGGCCAGGGCAGCATTTGCTTTTTTTTATTTACACACAGGTGGACACTGTGCAGACGGGACGGGGAGCAGTACAACCGTGGCTGTAAGGGAAGGTGGGCCGCAGACTGCGCTCATCCCAGTGAGGATGGGAACCAGGGAAGCACAAGTCACAGAGCCCATCTTCGCCGCAGCCCGGAACTTATCTCCCACGAACCAGGGGCTGGAACCTCCCAGCCAGTGGCCTGAACTTGCCGGACCCGAACTTGACCTCCTCCGACTCTCCCTGTTCTTCCTCCGTGCCTTGGCGTCATTGCTCTTCTTCTGCATTAGCAAAACTAGTTCCCATGCCTCACTCCTGACAAGCGACCTTTTATTTCTAAGCAAAATAGCGTGTGCTGCAGGGTAGCCCGCCAGCCTCGGACGGGAGCTGAGAGCCGGATGCCCCAGCAGGACCGGGCCTTCGCTTCACGTCGAGCGCATCCACGTTGAGGGAAATCCCTGTGGTGATTCCGAGCGACGCACACACAGGGATGTTTTCTGGATGATGGTTATTTCTTGTCCCCGGATGAGTTCTGCAGTACAGTTTCGGAAACACAGCACGAAAGCAGTGCAGGAGGGTGCCGATCTTTGCTTTGTAAATGCCACCTTGGCTGTATCTAAACTGGACTCGAGGGGCCTGTCGGCGGTGTTGCGTTCGCTCCCGGGGCCCGGGTCCTGCAGCTGGACGGCCGTCCGTGGAGGCGTTTTCTGAACCCCTCAGCGCTGCTGAAAGACAAGGCCCTCCTCCCTCCAAGCGCGGAGTGAGGCGGTGACAGCTCAGAACAGATGTCCCAATGGCCTCCAAGTGCTTCTCTTTGGTGGCTCAGCCTCTGCTGGTCATGAAATGGTCTGTTAAGAAATTAGTTCCCCCGCGTCGGGGGGTGGGAATGTGTTATGTCCATTGATTTCGCATCCTGGCAGGGAGCTGGCTCTTAACGCCTGGATTGTCCCCAAGGTTGGATGGATGTTGTTGGGACGTCCAGGCCGCAGCAGCCACAGAGGAGAGGGTGACACGGTAGCTCAGCATCTCTCCCAGGGTGCCTCGCGTGGACTCACCGGAGAGTGGCGTGGCCTTTTATAGAAGAAGAGGGGCTCAGTGCTAGGTGCTAGGAAGGTGGTCTTGTAAACTATGGGGAGAGAAGGTGGGTGTCCCTGTCTGCTGGAGGTTTGCATGGTTCTCCTTGTAAAACCCACTTTACAGTTCACACTTGATGTCAGACTCCCACTGAAGGGGAAACTTCCATTCTCAGAGAAACAGGGTCGGCTTAGTTTGTGGTCTCAGGGGCCTGACACGAGACCTCGGCATAACTGTTCAGGGGTGTTGGCGTGGAGGCCCGGTCGTCTTCACTTCTGACGTCTGTCTGCTTGTCCCCACCGTCATCCATACTGTCCACTGCTTCCAGGGGACAGGTCAGCAAAGGGTGCGGCCCGAGGACCGAACCCGACCCAAACCCGACCCGCTGCCTGTTTCTGTAAATAACGGAGGATCGGTGCACAGCTGGTCCACCGTGTTTACACATCGTCGGCGGCAGCTTTCGAGAACTAAGCGCATTGAGTAGTTGTGACAGAGACTGTTTAGCCCACAAAACCTAAAATATTTACGGCATTCGGTTGCCAACCCTGCACGTGAAAAGTCACAGAGAGCCCCGCCCGTGTGGCTCGGTGGTTGAGCTTCGACCTGTGAACCAGGAGGTCACGGTTTGATTCCCGGTCGGGGCACATGCTCGAGTTACGTAGGGGGCATGCAAGAGGCAGCCGATCAAAGATTCTTTCTCATCACTGGTGCTTCTCTCTCTCTTCTTCTCCCTTTCTCTCTGAAATCAGTAAAAAATATTTTTTAAAAAAGAAGGAAGCCACTTGCTGCAGGTGCTTGTTCGTTAGAAGGAGGCGCACCCCCCTGCACCCCTCCAGTTCTGTGCTCAGGCTTCGTGCCCGCCCACCGCAGATCCCGGCTGTAGCGGCTCGGGAGTCCCCCATCGCCTACACGGAGTTGAAACCAGGGAAACCTGTGAGAGCTGGGGGTCCACGGGATAGGTCGGTGCTACCTGTGAATGTTTGGGACACTCGTCTAAAAAATTAGCCCCCTAAGCCGCGCGGCCTTCGTTGTAGAATATGACGTGTCTGGGTTGTCACCGCGAAATGACAACATGACTTCCTGTGACAAACAAAATGAGCCACACGGAGTAAGTTTTTACTTTGAGGTCAGATTGCAAGTGAGAATCCATTCAGTTTGATGTTGGTCCTCTGGTAATGAACTCTGAATACAAGCAAAGAAAAAAGTACACGTCTGTGCTCGTTTTCAAGCTGGTGTTTAAGAAAACCTGCCGTGGTCTTTTTTACTTTATTTTTTTATGATAACGATCAGATGCCTTGGACAAGAAGAGTGGGAGTGGGGAAAGGGGATGCCATCACCCCGGGGACAGCGGTCCCCCGTAAACATCTCACCTCTCTTCTGTTTATCATGTATTTCAGGCCAATTCAAGCTGCTGGAACAGGACCGAGATATAAAGGAGCCAGTGCAATATTTCAACAGCGTGGAGGAGGTGGCCAAAGCGTTCCCTGAACGCGTGTACGTCATGGAGGAAATAACGTTCAACGTGAAGGTAGCTTTGGAAGAACCAAATATTTATCCTCACTAAATAGCCTGCAGGCCATCATGTGCCCATCTGGGCCTCACAGGGAAAGGTCCATCTTCCTGTGAGGTGGACCTTGTCCTAGGAGGCGTCAGGGGCCAAAACTGGTCTTTGAAGAATTGCTTTTGCTGTAGCTGACCGGATGCCCAGATGGGTAACGACGCTGCATTAGCCCTATCTTTTGCTAAACCGTTAAGGCAGCTCAAAGGTTGTCTTTTTCTCATTTGGACTTTATTCCCTAATGTGTAATATTGTTTGGCCAGATCTCCTATAAGGCTGATATTCCACTTGCAGGAGCTGGTAAAAGGCATAAGACCCAGCTGGCCTGGCTCAGTGGTTGAGCGTCGAGCTATGAACCAGCAGGTCACAGTTCAATTCCCAGTCAGGGCACAAGCCCAGGTTGTGGGCTCGATCCCCAGTGAGGGGTGTGCAGGAGGCAGCCCATCAGTGATTCTCTCTCATCATTGATATGTTTCTCTGTCTCTCTTTCTCTCTGAAATCAATAGCAATATTCTTGTGAAAGAATCATACAAAGGATCTAATGCCGTTCACTTATTTAAAGAGAGAGACTTCAGAGCACAGTCTGGGATCGGCATATGTTCCTTCCATTTTTCAGAGACTGCCCGTATCAGGACACACGGGGAATTGATGTCTAGGATGTTGCCAATGGGAATTGACTGGTCCTTGCTCATCAGAGAAAAGCTAAATGGTGTTTATGGTGCTGCGTTCATTTTGCATTTGGAAAGGGACTAACCAGAGAAGCCATGGCTGCAACGAGGTGCAACCTTATTGCCTACAGATCCTCTGCATTGTCCTCAGCCACATGGCATTCACAGCGACACTAAGACATCTTAGAAAGTGTTCACACTGATAAGAGTTTCTGTTGAACCTCATTTCCGCGAAAAGTCCAACTGAGTCCCGTCCTCTGAACATGTCGAGATTTAGAGGGCAAGATGCGTTTTTCTTAGCAGTTCACTCTCTGTGACAGACAGACTGCGTGCATGGTAGCTTAGCCCAAGAATGCAACGGTGTCTTTGGGGGTGAATCACTCCACCCTCGCTTCTCAGGAAAGAGGGGCATGCTCAAACCAGCCTCCTTCCTGGAGAAGTGGTTCTGTCCATTCATTGACTAAGCTGTCATTCTCTCTTCCAGCTCTAAAATACAGCTGCTGTAGTCTACTTCCTTTACTTTTATTATTAAAACTGGTGAGATTTTGCGTGGCCCGTTCAACTTGTATTCAAGACACTTGTGTTCATTTACATTGAAGATCTGTGAGAACACATTCATTTTTTATCTTACCCACAGTCGTTGGCCAGAAGTTAATCAAATCCCATGAGTGCCTTGATATGATTTAAATGTCCCCTTAAAACTTATATTTAGAATTACCTAAATGGGAAAGAAAATCATTTGGAAAGGAAAGCTAATAATTTTAAACCCTTTTCTGAAAATATTTCATGGATTTTAAATAAAAGATTTAGAATTAAAACATGAGCCCGGCCGGCGTGGCTCACTGGTTGAGCATCTACCTATGAACCAGGAGGTCACGGTTCGATTCCCCGTCAGGGCACATGCCCGGGGTTGCGGGCTCCACCCCCAGTGTAGGGTGTGCAGGGAGGCAGCCGATCAATAATTCTCTCTCATCATTGATGTTTCTATCCCTCTCTCCTTCTCCCTTCCTCTCTGAAATAAATAAAAATATTTTTTAAAAGAGTAAAATGATAAAATAATCAGCAGGGTGGAAGTTTGCAGACATTGAGTGTTTATAATCATTAAACTTGAGGCCTTCCTCGTTGCCTCGTCCTACTCCTTTTGACACATATGAACACTAGGAAACAGATGTTAGCTGGCTTCATTGATTCACAAGAAGCCACAAAGCTCCTCAGCAGCCGAGCCAGGTCTCCGAACTCCATCCAGCCCCCTCTCCACTCCCTCCCATTCTCTCTGTGGGTTTGAGATAAGGCTGGCGATTGGGATCCGAACACCCGTTCACATTGACACAAAAGCTTGCACACTTAGTTCGTTTTCCATCTCAATAAGTGTTTCCAATAATTGTTACCTAACCAGATCCTTTTGTTTTTGTATTTCTGATACACAGGATTTGGTGGCTTTTATGAATGTGATGCGTGCAGATTTGTACACCTTATTCCATACCAGAGTATCATACCAATATTTTAAAAATAAAATCCTACACGTTAACTTGATGTTCCGTCTCTGTTGGCATCAGTGTAGTTTCTGATTAGGTTAACCTGTGTCAGGATGAACCCCTTCAAAAATACTGCTGTAAAGTATTAGCCCGGAATATTAACTAGTATTAACAGAGAAACAAGACTAGAGGTGGGTCTTTGCATTGTTACAGAGACACTGAAGGGGCGGACGTGCATCACTGAATACAGAAGCAAAAGTTCTGAAATTGAATAGAATTCATGATGCTGAGTTTGGGGATTTTTTTTTTTTTCCCAAGGCTTTCGAGTTACTGGAAACCAGCCTCCTTTCCGCCCCCTCCCCCCCCCCCCACCCCCACAGTCATGGACTTGAGGCAATCTGTGGGCCTTTTCACTTAACATATTAGTTCCCCTCCAGTGCTGAAGAAGTAACGCTCTTTCCCCTTCGGCCAACTAGTTAGGCTGTCTCTTGTTTCCCTGCACATAGCAGTTAACAAATTCCACATATGTCCTGGTACTTTCTTGACGCACTTCCACAGAGCAAACTGCAGGCGAGGCCTTGAAAATCCATTCCCGGGGAGGCCTTCGGCTGCTGGTGGTTCTGCTCTTGTCCTAATTGCTCGCCTCTCTGCCGCCTCTCTGATCCTGTTTGTCTTCTCAAAGGCACACACAGCTCACCGGCAGCCTTCTCTCTGGGTCATCGGCCGTTCCCCGGTCGCCCTGTGAAGTCACACGGGGCAATGGTGCTGAAACGTGGGTTGCTCTTCGGGGAGTTGTTTGTTTTGTTGTTTTGTTTTAACAGTACGATCGTAACCATCATCCTAGTTTAAAATATGCCCCTGGGCGTTGGGAAAAGGACGCTCCTGGCGGTGGGAGATGATGATGAGGCCCGAGGGCGGGGTCCCTGTGAGGGTGAACGGGGACGGGGCTGGGTCGCTCGGCACCCTCTGCCGCCTCTGCAGCCTTTGAGCCTGAGTCACTCTGGACCGCCAGCTCGGGGGTGGCTGTGAATGTGAACAGAAAATCCCGTCCAAAATGACTGTCATTTCCATTCCGTTTCTTAAAATGTATTGCAGTTCTCTGCCATCTTCAAGAGAAAGATTTGAACAACACGTAACCCTCACTCTCGCTCCTGAGGCTTCTGCCTTTCTGTGGAGCGGCCCTGCCGCCCGGGGGGTGGTCTGTGGCCTCCCTGAAGTGCTTTTTGTCTGTTGCCCCGTGTTTGTTGGGACACGTGCCTCGGCAACTGTAGGTCTAGTTTTCGTTTTCCCTTCCAGTCCCCTGCGGGTGGAAGCTGGTAGCCACGTTGGACAGAGTTGTGATGAGAGGGGAGCAGCACGCCGAGTGAGGGGGGTCCTTCAAGGTTTCCTCCGAGCCCGGCAGCAGCCACTGCTCAAGGCCTGTGAGCTCCCCGCCCCCTCTCGGCTCTGCAGCCGGGCACCCCCGACCGCCGGCCGGGAGGCGCTGGTTCTCAGAAACGCCTCACCTGGCGAGCTCCTCGCTGTGCGCACATCGTGGGTGGCCGTGCACGAGCCTGGATGGGTGGCCTGCTGCGCACCTGGGCCGCAGGCCTCGACAGCATGTTACTGTGCAAGACAACACGAGGCTAAGCCAAGCACAGAGACGGGATGTAATCCAGAGAGGTGGTAGGCAACAATAAAAACTATCGTATAGTAAATATATATTTAAGTAAAAATCTCTAGTAGAGTAAAAGCCCGTAACATAGGCATTTATTGTCGTTATCGAGGATAATGGACTGTACGTAAGTGTACGTGCTATAATTGTATACACCTGGCAGTGCGGGAGGTTTGTTACACCAGCCTCGCCAAAAACACCTGAGCGATAGGTTGCGCTAGGAAGTTACAACAGCGCTGAGGCCACTAGGCCAGTGGTCGGCAAACTGCAGCTCGCGAGCCACATGCGGCTCTTTGGCCCCTTCAGTGTGGCCCTTCCACAAAATACTGACTTCTGCGCATGGGCCGAAAAGTTTCAATCGCACTGTACGTGCGTGCCCGCACCTGGTATTTTGTGGAAGAGCCACACTGAAGGGGCCAAAGAGCTGCATGTGGCTCACGAGCCACGACTTGCCAACCATGGCACTAGGCAATAGGGATTTTTTAGCTCCATCATAATCTGTGGGCCACTGTCATATATGCCATCCACCATCATACATGCCACCCACCGCCATACATGCCACCCACCGTCATATATGCCATCCACCATCATACATGCCACCCACCGCCATACATGCCACCCACCGCCATACATGCCACCCACCGTCATACATGCCATTCACCGTCATACATGCCATCCACCATCATACATGCCACCCACTGTCATACATGCCATCCATCATACATGCCATTCACCGTCATGCATGCCATCCACCGTCATGCATGCCATCCGTCATGCATGCCACCCACCATCATGCATGCCACCCACCGTCATACATGCCACCCACCGTCATGCATGCCACCCACCGTCATGCATGCCATCCACCGTCATGCATGCCATCCGTCATGCATGCCATCCACCATCATGCATGCCACCCACCGTCATACATGCCACCCACCGTCATGCATGCCACCCACCGTCATGCATGCCATCCACCGTCATGCAGGTCATCCACTATTGCCTGAAACTTCTTTATATGGTGCAGGGCTGTACTCACACAGAGATCAGAAATTACCATTTGCTCTGCAACCTGAATTTTGCTGTGCACGGATGAATTTTAAACATTAAAAGTGAATGAATCTAGAGGTAGCCCGTTTTGACTTTGTAAGTTCCGTCTTCCTTAGGATGAGCCAGACGTCATTTATTGTTAAGATTCGTTCCGGATGGTAAATGGGATACAAGTGTGAGGGTCATTATTTCAGGGTCTGAAGGCAGGCGGGTGCTTCTTGTGCCATCTGAGAGGTGAGGCCTCTGGAAACCTCCCCACGGCACGTCCCCTGGTGCGCATCACAAATTAGGTCGTCGCCATGCACTTGCCATCCTTGCCCTCTTTCCTGTTGTTGTTGTTTTTTAAAAAAAAGACACTCGAGGTTGTCATTTACTGACCTCTTCGTGCGCTTTCTCATTTTCTGCCATTTTCCCAAAGGAAAGAGTTATAACATTGGAGTTTGGGGAGCAATGTGCTAATATTAATTAAATATTCTCTATTTAATTTATACATCAATCAGATCAATCCTGATTTTATTTTGATCCAAGAGCTGAAATTTTAACCTCTGTGATATAGTTGATCTTTAGAACAACTATTTTTAGAGAAAAGATTGCCTATAGCCAGAACCATCAGGGGGAGAGAGAGAGAGAGAGAGAGAGAGAGAGAGAGAGAGAGAGAGAGAGAGAGAGAGAAAGTTTACATCAGTGTTTTACAATGTTGCTTGACTATGGGCTGTTACTTCTGAATGGTATTGTGAATAGTAAAACCCTGATAGTTTCCTGGATTAGACCTATTAGAGTTGTTTGGATAACACACTCTGAATTACTTCCTCTCAGGAAACATTGAAACTGGAACTGTTATCCAGGCACGCATACCAGAGCACTTAGACAGAACACATTGTTTCTCTGGCTATTAAAAGAGAAATAAAGAGGAAGGGAATTATGCAAATAAATCACATCTGTAGAAACCAGAGGAGACTATTTGGCGCAGCTGCCAAAGGAAGAACATTTCCTTATGAGCTTCTTCATCTGTCACCGGCAGTGACCACAGGATCGGTGGGTCCGTGAGTCTCACTGTTTATGCAGAGCTAATTACTCGCATCGACGATGACATCAGAGTGGGGAGCGTGGCACTACGGACTGCACTCACACATGTCGCGCATGTTTATGTACAGGGGCAGGAATAGCTTCCTCTAGAAGTACACACATACGTGGAAATGTTGACAGAACTGCTGAATGTGCCCAGGGAGTGGCATTTAGAAAAGATCGTTTTGATCCGTCTACTGTATGCACGTACTGTCTGCTCTGTATCTCAGAAGCTGTGTAGATGTTCGCTTTCCGTCCATTTGGTATGTGCTACTCAATGGCCCTATAATGGGTTCATTCTGGAAGGAGTGTGTTTGTAAAGAAAAATTAGGGAAATTATAGTATCAACTTCAAGAGCTAAATAACACGTCGTTATTTCTGCGTATTTGAGAAACGCTGTTGGCTCCTGTGAACTGGAACTAGTTTGGTGTTGGAGAGAGTGAACGTGTGTGTTTCTCAAATCTCATGAGAACCCTGCCTCTCAGCATCCCTGTCTCCGTCCTGATCCAAATGGACGAACTGCCAAGTTTTCTGTAGAAGCTCCATGGAAAGGAAGTGGAGCAGTGCAGCTGAGCATCTTGGAGACCAGCACGTTCCCTTCCTTTGAGATGCCACAGTAATGATGTTTCAGGCCCTATTCTGACAGTAAGTTTTATTCTGGGATAACACAGTCAATTAAAATGTTTGATTTTAATCTCGCAGGCTTCCCGGATTGCGAGAGGGCACAGGCCAGGCCGAGAGACCCACGGGTGCACAGCCTGGGGCCAGGGAAGAACGCAGGAGGCTGGCCAGCCGGGGGGGGCTCGTGAGAGGGCTCTGGGGCATGTCCTGCCCGTCTCTCTCGCTCAGTCCCTGTCGGTTGGACCTCAGCAGCAAGCTAACCTACCGGTCGGAGCATCTGCCCCCTGGTGGTCAATGCACATCATAGCAACTGGTCGACCAGTTGACTATCTGCCCCCTGGTGGTCAGTGCACATCATAGCGAGTGGTTGAACAGCCTTAGCATATCATTAGCATACTAGGGAAAGGAAGTTGGGCATTGCTATGCAATGACATTACCCGGCGCCCACAGCCACCTTTTCTGGGCTGGGCTGGGCTGGGCTGGGCTGGGCTGGGGGCCACATTTTGTGCCATGGGGTCTTGGCGGCGTTGGCTGTGATTTGGTGGGCTGTCACTCTGGGGTGGTGGCGGGGCCTGTGTCCCACTTGGGGGAAGCTGAGTGTTGCTTTGTGGGCGCCAGGTCCGCGGTGCCGTTTCTCTGTAAATGGTCAGTGCGTGTCATGGCAGCTCCTGTGTTGAGCGTGTTCCCCCTTGTGGTCAGTGTGCATCATAGCTACCAGTCAGACGGATGGACACTTAGCCCTTTATATATATAGATTATGCTTTGATTGGTTGAATGGACAACTTAGCATATTAGGCTTTTATTATATAGGATATATGTAAAAGCCTAAGCAACCAACCAGTCAACTGGTCGCTATGATGTGCACTGACCACCAGGGGGAAGACCCTCAACACAAGAGCTGCCCCCTGGTGGTCAGTGCGCTCCCACAGCCAACCTCCTGCAGCCGGCCAACCTCCCATGGTCCTCCCTCCCCGGCAGGCAGGCCCCTATCGGCCCCGATTGCCGGCCAGGCCGAGGGACCACACCCATGCACGAATTCGTGCACCAGGCCTCTAGTTATTAATAAAAGTAATAATAATAGTCACTATTTATTGAGAGCATACATTGATTCAGCCTGCAGAGTAGATGATGATATTCCCTTTTTACAGATGAGGAGACTGAGGTTCAAAAAAGTAAAACACTTTGTGTGAGGTCACCTCACCGTAAAGGCAGGATTCAAACTCGTCTTGTACTTCAGTTAATAGTACTGTACCGTTAATATATTGTTCCAATTAATTTCCAAAGGCCATAGTTCTTTCCATTTATCTATATCAGGGCCAGCAGACTTTTTCTGTAAGGAGATAAGAGTAACTATTTTAGAGTTTGTGGGCTGTATTGTATAGTCACTGTTGCAGCGACTCAACACTGCCATAGAGTGAAAGCAGCTGTAGGCTCTACGTAAATGAGTGGGCATAGCTGAGTCCTAACAAAACTTTATTTACAAAGTTAGGTGGTAAATGTAATGTACGATTGGGACCCTGGGCAGTAGTTTGTTGACCTCTGATCTATCTCTTGTAAGTTTAATGAGATGCTAGCTGACAATAAAAGCCTTCAGGACAACCCAAAAGTTAGAATTAATAGCAAACAAATCTTTATAAGGATTCTTGGTGACCAAAGAATCCTTAAAATTCAGTAACTGAAAAACCTTGAAGCTGCAGGTGCTGCAGGAGAAGAGCCAGCCTTCAAATGTGCCAAATACTGTCATTTATGAATTATTCATTAGCTTTAAAGTAACCTCACCTGTATTCTTCAGAACTGTCAAGACTGTAGCAAACAAGGACCAAATGCGATGTGGTATGCTGGTATGATCCTAGAGCAGAAAAAAAGGACATGAAAGGAAAAAAATATTAGTGAAATCCAAGCAAAGCTTGTTGCGGAGTTAACAGTCTTGTGTTGATGTTAATGTCTTAGTTTTGATAATGCACCAGGGTTATATACGATGTGAGCAGGTGAACTATGTGAAGGGTATACAGGAACTCTCTTACTACCTTTACAACTTTCCTGCAAATCCACAAGTATCTATAGTAATAAAAGGGTAATATACTAATTAGATTGGACATCTTCTGGACATTCATCCGGATGTCCTTCTGGAGAAAGCCACAGTGGTAGGGCCGAGGCAGAGATGGTTAGGGGCGGTCAGGCCAGCAGGGGAGAGCAGTTAGGAGTGACCAGGCTGGCAGAGGAGGGCAGTTAGGGGCAACCAGGCCAGCAGGCCAAGGTGGTTAGAGGTTAATCAGGCAGGCAGGGGAGAAGTTAGGGGCATCAGGCTGGCAGGCAGAGGGGTAGGGGTGATCAGGTAGGCAGGCAGAGTGGTCAGGGGTGATCAGGCAGGCAGGCAGGTGAGTGGTTAGGAGGCAGTGGTCCTGGATTGTGAGAAGGATGTCTGACTGCCGGTTTAAACATCTGCCGGTTTAGTTGGACATCCCCCAGGAGTCCCGGATTGGAGAGGGTGCAGGCCAGGCTGAAGGACGCCCCCCCTTCCCATACATGAATTTTGTGCACCAGGCCTCTAGTTTCAAATAAAAAGCTAACATACATTTATTTATTTATTGACATTCCTAAACTTACTCCAGTGTAGAGAAGCCCAGGATCTATGTGAGGGCAAGGTGAATGCTGAGTCTGAAAGTAAGCCCAGTTAAGTTGAGACCTTAGTTTTAAAAATTATACTTTGAGTCCATTGAGTCACCAAAAGTGGACTTTAAACCTTCGGAGCCTCAATTGCCATTGAAACGATATGGTGCTGCTATTCGTGCACTGATAATGCCTCCCGTAGAGAAATTAACTGCTCTATGAAGACAACAGAGCTGTTTTTATGGCACAAATGTGGACTGAGAGTTGGCTTGTTCCAAAGGTTACGATTATGCAGAGATGAGCAAGAAGAGTGGAGCGGGTGAGAGGTCATTTACAAAGAGTGTTACCACCCGGCTTCCTAAACACGGACTGATGTTACTGCTCAGTAAGCGATATGAACACGATCAGCCACTCTTCCCAGGTGCCTTTTTATTTACGTAAGAGAAGAAAGTCGATCTTAGGCTTCATGTAAGCCTGATACTAAAACCTTCTAAAGATAACATAATAGGAACGATAGACTAATGTCACCTGCAAGATACATAATTCACAGATCAAATATTACCAGAGAATTGTGCAATAGAGCTTTAACAGCATGATAATATGGGGGGTTATTTCAGTCATGTAGGGTTGTTTCAATATTTGGGAATCTACTAATATAACAGTAGTGCATTAAAATTTTAAAAGTAAGCATATAGCCAAAACCAGTTTGGCTAAGTGGATAGAGCGTCGGCCTGCGGACTGAAGGGTCCCAGGTTCAGTTCCGGTCAGGGGCATGTGCCTTGGTTGTGGGCACATCCCCAGTAGGAGATGTGCAGGAGGCGGCTGATCGATGTTTCTAACTCTCTGTCTCTCTCCCTTCCTCTCTGTAAAAAATCAATAAGAAAATATATTTTTTTAAAAAAAGTAAGCATATAGCCATCTTATTGAATACAGAAACAGCATTTGATTTTTTTTTAATTTTTATTTCTTTGGAGAAACTTAGAGAATTGAAAAGACACATTACTATGATTTTAAGAAACTCATCTCAGCCCTGGCCAGGAGGCTCAGTTAATTGGAGCGTCATCCTGTACACCAAAAGGTTGAGGGTTCGATTCCCAGTCAAGGCACATACATGGGTTGTAAGCTCAATCCCCAGTAGGGAGCATGTAGGAGGCAGCCAATAGATGATGTTTCTTCTTTCTACCTCTGCCCCTTCCTCTCCCTCTAAAATCAATAAAAACATATTTTTTTAAAAGTTCATTGCAGTGCTAATTTTAATGCTAAACATTAGGAAAACTCATTAACAATAAGGAACTGGTCAAAGAAACTAAGGCATACCATATATAATGGCCTATGTTACTTCAATATTATAATTGATGGTATATATGTATACATGGGAAGATGAATAAATTATACTGAGAAACTCAGGAACAAAATTGTGCGCATGTGTATTTATATCTCTGAGGTAATTTGATACATTTCATTTTTAATTTCTACTCATGTAAAATTGCTAACATAGATTATTTTTAGTGGTAAGACTGTATCAACTTTGTTCATTTTTATATTTCTTCCAATGAGCATCTGTCCCAATTCCAATTTTAGAAAATTTAGGAAAATTTTAATCATTTTTTAATAAAGAACTTTTTTAAATTTATTCCACCCCTCTCATTGAAAAAAAAAATGAATTTTCTATAGTGGTTGTTTATGAAAGCAATTTTTATAACTGGAAAAAGATATCATAAAAATATTTTTTAAATATATTAATGTCCCAAAATAAGGATCCATCTGATAGGCTGCTACACAGGAAAAGAAGCTGGGAGGAGAGGGAGCAACCCATTCGCCATGGCTCCCCGTGACTTCGGCTCGTGGGTTCGTTTCCTTTTGTCTTATTCCTCTGTATTTCCCACATGTTCACTAGTGCACAGATTTCCTTTTTCTTCGGAACAAAGTGTATTTTTAAAAGCCTAAACTAACGTCATCTTGTGATCGTCAGCCACATACATATTATTTTTTAAATGGAGCGGCTAAATTTGGTGCTACCCAAAACCACTGTTTCCTTTGTGCGCGCGCCAGCGCCTGCGCCTGCGCGTCTCCGGAGGCAGGCTCTGCTGCCCGGGGTGCCGGGGCGACCGGAAGCTAACCTGCCATGTGCTTGACCTTGCAGGTGGCCTCGGGGGAATGCAACGAGGACACGGAGGTGTACAACATCACCCTGTGCACCGGCGACGAGCTCACGCTCATGGGGCAGGCGGAGATCCTGTACGCGAAGACCTTCAAGGAGAGGTCGCGGCTCAACACCATCTTCAAGAAGATCGGGAAGCTCAACTCCATCGGCAAGCTGGGCAAGGGCAAGATGCCCTGCCTCATCTGCATGAACCACCGCACCAACGAGAGCATCAGCCTGCCCTTCCAGTGCAAGGGCCGCTTCAGCACGCGCAGCCCCCTGGAGCTGCAGATGCAGGAGGGCGAGCACACCATCCGCCACATCGTGGAGAAGACGCGGCTGCCCGTGAACGTGACCGTGCCCAGCCCGCCGCCCCGGAACCCCTACGACCTGCACTTCATCCGCGAGGGCCACCGCTACAAGTTCGTCAACATCCAGACCAAGACGGTGGTAGTGTGCTGCGTGCTGCGCAGCAACAAGGTCCTCCCCATGCACTTCCCGCTGCACCTGACGGTGCCCAAGTTCAGCCTCCCCGAGCCCCTGGGCCAGGGGGACCTGTGGCCCGAGGCCCTGGTGCACCACTGGCTGGGCGTCTGCCAGGAGCAGTTCGACATCGACGAGTACTCCCGGGCGGTCCGCGACGTGAAGACCGACTGGAGCGAGGACTGCAAGAGCCCCAAGAAGGGCCGGTGCCCCGGCCACAGCCACGTGCCCAGCTCGCTCAGCTACGCGCGCGACGAGCTCACCCAGTCCTTCCACCGCCTCTCCGTCTGCGTCTACGGCAACAATCTCCACGGCAACAGCGAGGTGAACCTCCACGGCTGCCGGAACCTGGGGGGCGAGTGGGCCCCGTTTCCCCACGACATCCTGCCCTATCAGGACCCGGGGGACAGCGGAGGGAGCGACTACCTGTTCCCCGAATCCAGCGAGGAGTCCACGGGGGTCCCGGCAAAGCCCGAGCTTCCCTACGAGGAGCTGTGGCTGGAGGAAGGCCACGCCGGCCACCCGCCGCTCGCCCGCTCGCTGAGCGCCAGGAGCCGGTGCGAGCAGCCGCGAGGGCCGGCCCGGTCCAAGTGCGCACCCGCTCCCCTGCCCGCGCCGCTGGGAGCAGCCGTGCCGCCTGCGGAGATCGCCCTACCTCCACCTCCAGTGCCTCCCAAGTCCGAAGCCGTAAGTCGCACCTGGTTGCGGGGGGATGCGTGGCCCTCCTGGCCCTTTGCTGGGTCCCCCACTCGCTCACGTTCCTTCCTAAGGAGAGGATAACTCCCCGAGGGAAGGTTCTCAGAATGAGCCCCTTGGCCTAATGGAGTGATTTATCACAGCCTGCTGGGCCGTTTTCACTGAAATAAAAAGTGCACCCCCCTTTTACTGTTTACCAGGCAGGGTTTTACTCTGTGCTTGAAGAGGAACTCTTGGAGAGTTTTTAATAGGAGAGGTGTGGGGTGTTGTTGTTTTTTATAATTTAATAATTTAATCCGTCCAGAAGACATAGTAACTCTAAATCACTTTCCACCTAAGAGCAAACCAAAATATATGCAAAGTAAACGGAATTACAAAAGGAAATTGACCAAGTTAAATTAAGAGAATTGTATGTACTTGGATGCTGAAAATTTTAAAACATCGTTCATTATGCCTGGGCCGGTGTGGCTCAGCGGTTGAGCATCCACCTATGAACCAGGAGGTCACAGTTTGATTCCCGGTCAGGGCACATGCCCGGGGTGTGGGCTCGATCTCCAGTGTGGGGCGTGCAGGAGGCAGCCGATCAATGCTTCTCTTTCATCATTGATGTTTCTCTCTCTCTCTCTCCCTCTCCCCTCTCTGAAATCAATAAGAATATATTTTTAAAAAATAGGAGAGATTTAAACGTGACTTTTGCTGCTGTGCAGAGAACAGATCACAGGGAGGCGATGACAGTCCCAGAGGGATGAGAGGGTGGTACCCTGAGCCCCGTGCAGAGGGTGGCGGGGAGGAATGAGCTGCTTGAGAACAGGGGGAAGAGGTGGACAGTACTTACTGATAAATTGGGTGTAGGCAGTGAAGGGAAGAGAGAAATCCAGGCAAACGCCTCGATTTTTATTTAGGCTGAGCAACGGAGTGGGGGTTAGTGCCTTTCACAGTGACAGGGAAGCCTGAAGGAGGAGGAAGTAGATTTATCTGTGAGGGAGGAGGGATCAGGAGACATCAGCATAATCTGCATCTCTTTCCTACATCCCCGGAGTGCCCTGGAGATCAAAGTGTAGTGGGTGTGCTGATGTACACACACACACACACACACACACACATCCCCACACACACACACACACACCCCACACACACACATACACACACATACACACACACCCCACACACACATACACACACATACACACACACACACACCACACACACACCCCACACACACCCCACACACACATATACACACACACCCCACACACACAAACACGTATATACACACACACCCCACACACACACACCCCACACACACACACATATACACACACACACCCCACACACACACCCCACACACACCCCACACACACACACACACACACCCCACACACACACACACCACACACACACCCACACTCACACACACACCACACACACACATCCACACACACACACACACACATCCACACACACACATCCCCACACACACACACACACACCACACATACACACCCCACACACACCACACTCACACCCCACACACATACACACACCCCACACACACACCCCACACACACCCACACTCACACACACATCCACACACACACATCCCCCCACACACACACACACCACACATACACACACTGACACACACCACACACACACACACACCACACATACACACACATATCACACTCACACACACACACACACTCACACATCCACACACACACACACACACATCCACACACACACATCCCCACACACACACACACACACCACACATACACACCCCACACACACCACACTCACACCCCACACACATACACACACCCCACACACACACACCACACACACACCCACACTCACACACACATCCACACACACACATCCCCCCACACACACACACACCACACATACACACACTGACACACACCACACACACACACACACCACACATACACACACATATCACACTCACACACACACACACACACTCACACACACTCACACACCACAACAGAACCAGGGGCCAGGGTGATTCTCTCAAACCCTTGACACAACTGTCAGTGCCGGCGGGGCTTCCATCAGATTCGAGTATGAGAGGTCCGTTGGGAGAGGAGGAAGGGCCCTCTGCATCGCCACGGTCTTCGGTGGCCAGGCACTCTGAGCCTGTGCTACTCATTGTTGATTGCTGGTTAGGCCTGAAGGGAGCACGCACTGGAGGCACTGGGTGTGATTCTGTTCATTCACTGGACAGCACCTATTGCAGTGGCTTTTCCTGTCTCCAGCAGGATCCTTAAAGGAAAGAACTCATATCCATCACAGTCAAAAGACAAAATAAAAACCCATCTGACTGAAGCCCCAGAGTGCTCTCCGCCCCACCAGGTGGTCAGCACGCCTGTCCGGAACCCTGGCGCTGTGCAGAACCCCGAGTCAAAACCATGCAGTTACCTAGGGGGTGAGATGCTAGAAATATGACCGTCGGTAAGACCTGGGCTCTGAATTCTAGCACCTTTCCGTTCGTAGGGCAGGTAACAGATGAAAAGAGGTGACCAGCATACAAGTTAAAATGTGATGGCCGGTGGAAAAGAACTATGTCCATAGATGATGTGTGTGGGGATTCGGGGGAGAAAGAAAGCTCTGATTGGGTGATGAATGAAAGAAGGCTTTGTGACATTGTCAGTGAACTGACAGAATGTATATGAACTGGAAAAGCAGAGAGACGAGAAGGAAGGACATCTCGGAATAGCATGAGCGAAGGTGTGGAAGCTGGGACGGGTGCGGATAAACAGGAAGTCGTGATGGGCTGGTAGAAAAGGGGGGCTGAGGAGGGTGCATGAGGCAGTGGTGGCCCAGGGGCTGGAGCCAGGTATGGGCACCAGGACACCAGACAGCGCCTGTGCCAGCTGCCATGCTCGGCTGCCCATGCAGAGTCGTCGCTGCTGCAGTTTCCTGAGCGAGGAATCTTCTGGCTCTTGGCCCCAGGACCAAAGAACTCCCCAGGAACCGCAGGCCTAGGCTTTCTCCTGCTCCTTGACCTTCAGGCACAAGCTCAGCGACCCCTATACCCAGTGGAGGTCCCGGGATGTTTGGGGGAAGTCTTGGCAGGGTTAGAGTCCTTGGTCCTTTTATTCATGTGAGAGGATGCGCCCCAAAAGTCAGGTAGGAAGTCAAAGGACACTCCCCCTGGCAAGTGCTCCAGGCGACTTTAGTCTCACCTCAGCCACATAGTTAATGTTTCCTGAAGGCTGGAGCCCTGACAGGAGCTGTTCCTGTCGCACTTTGGCCCTGCCTGGCGCATAGTGGGAACTCCTGTTTGTTGAGTCATTGATTGACTCCTGCATGGTGGTCACACCCAGTCAGTTATGTAACCGAGTCTAAAGGGAGGGAACTGTTTTGCCTGTGGCACATAAGGTGAGTTAGAACATAAATATGGAGGCTCTCTCTTGACCCTGGTACCAAGAGATCTGCCCTAAAAGCAGATCTTACAGGAACAAGAAAAGGGTGGCCTCCGGCCTACGCTGTGATTTCTCGTGATGCAGGAGAACCTTCTCAGAGCATGTCCAGTGTTTATGGAACGCTGTGACCACAACGATTTTTTTGTAAACACCTGAAATCATTTGATTTGCTTTAAAAAAATTACACTTTTGAAATGAAGTGGTGCTTTTTACAGGCTCTGTGACCGTGAAACGGGTTTCCCCTCTTTAGCGCGTGTGTGGGATCCAGGGGACGCGGTGACAGTCAGATGTGGCTTCAGCTGGGGGTTGTCGGGAGGGAACTTGAATGGGGCAGAAATCCCAGTGCTCCCGTAGAACTAACTAGAAGTCCTCTGCATCGCGCCAGGGGAGTACGTCCTGGGGGAGAGACCAGCCGCGTGTCCCCCAGCTCTTCCGCCTGATCACCAGGGAAGGTGCTCAGCTTTCCAGGGACACGGTGTCTGGGACGGTGCTCACTGCGCCCCAGTGTTTAGGAACAGAAGGTGCTGGGGCCAGGGACCAGCAGAGAAAGCGTCTTTCGCGGGAAGGGCAGCAGGGCTGGTGGCGGGCGGTGAGCTCGGTGTTGCCGTGGCCCGGGGCCCAGGCCGTCAGAGGTGCCTGCCCCTTTGCAGTATGTCCGTCCGTTCATTCTGTCCTGATTCTGCCCTGCACTCCCTGCTTCGGGGGCGCAGTTCTGCTCTCTGCCCAGCAGTGTTGGTGGGCTTTGTTCCTGTCTGTACACGTGAGGAGAGCTCTGTCCCCCCAGCCATCATGCTGCATCTCTGTCACCCGGCTAGGCGGGTCAGCGCTTTCCCACCCACCCTCTAGGGCAGCGGTTCTCAACCTGTGGGCCGCGACCCCTTTGGTGGTGGAACGACCCTTTCACAGGGGTCGCCTAAGACCATCCTGCATATCAGATATTTACATGACGATTCATCGCAGTAGCAACATTACAGTGATGAAGTAGCAACGAAAATAACTTTACGGTTGGGTCACAACATGAGGAGCTGTATTTAAAGGGCCAGAAGGTTGAGAACCACTGCTCTAGAGAGAGAACTAGGTGTGGGACCAACAAGATCCCAGAAACGTGGCCCCCCCTCTTCTCTTCTGTGCTTGATACGGCTGTTTATAAAATATGCTCTGGTCCTTTCGTGTTTTCGCAAATATTGTTTAATACGGTTTTTTTAAAAAACAATATTACCACTGACCTCTCCACAAGGTGAGAGACGGTTCCCTTCCTAACAGGAGTGCCCCAGGGAAAAACAAACCGTTCCTGGCTCCAGGCCTGGAGGGGAGCAGCCATGGTGCCCTGAGGACTGTGGCAGGCGAGCCGGGGCCGAGGGGCATGCCCGGCTCACGAGATGGTGGCAAATTGTGCCAAGTGCCCTCAAATCAGAATGACCTGACCGTCTCTCTTAAGTGAATGATCATCATTGTCTCTGACGTTTCTTCTAAACACATCCCCTCTTTCCTTGCACTGTGGGCCTCTCTCCATATCTGTTTCCTGGGCACTGGCTCATACGTCTCAGATGTTCCTCCAGGTGCCTGTGTGAGTGGCGGTCTGCAAGGCCTCCTCCTTTTGCTTTCCTCTCAGAAGTGCCATTTTGGAGAGCAGTGATGGGAAGGCTGTACATGGCAGGAAACCCTATAAATAGCACGTTTGACTTCCGACAGCCGTGGTCTGTGCAGTGAGTGACGCGTGATCAGCACTGCAGCACCACAGCCTTCTCCAAGCTCGTGCACAGGGGCCGGCCTGGGGGCCTGGGAACCCAGAGGCAAATACCCTTCTTCGTCTCCAGCCCCAGAACCAAGTGTGTTCACTCTGGGTTAGTTGTTGACATGGCAGCGCGTCCTGAGATGCGTGAAAGGAAAGTCATAGAAGGAGCTCGAGGTCATCACACGGGTTCACACCGAGGTGCACTGCGACGGTGACGAAGGGTCCGTCACCCTCCGTGAGGGGCAGGGGCGCCCCGCAGCCTGTGGGACGCGTGGAGGGGCTGAGTCCAGAGTGGGTGGGAGCGTATGTTCGTGTTACAAGGCTGGACGTGCATCGGAAACCAGGCTCCTGTCACGCAGCCTCCTGGGTGGTTGGGGCTTGAGAAGAACACGAACTACAGGGTACATTTCATGCCATGGCGACCGGACCGAGATCAGTGAGTGCGGACGTGAGCGGGTGTGTCTGAACCTGCCTCCGCCAGGCTGACTGACCGACAGAAGGAGCGTGAGAGGCAGTGCCCGGAGTCCTGGGGTGCCCGCGTCCCCTCTGGCGCTGGACGGGGAGCAGGGAGAGCGGCCATACCGGAGGGTCAGGGTCGGGAGCCACGGAGCTCCCTCCACCTCTTAGCAGCTGCGAACCTTGGGCAAAATATTTAACCTCCTGAGCCATTTGCCGTGGGCGTATAACCTCTTCACTGCAGGACTGTATCGGGCGAAGTCCTTGGCCCTTTTCCCTGGCGTTCGCTGAATAGTAGGCGTCTCTTAAGACAGGATGGACTTTGACTTAGGGTCGTGATTTGGGGGGAGTTGTTGCCTCTGTCCTTTCCTCTCTAGGGGTTCCAGCCTCTCCAGAGAGTCAGGGAGGCTGGGGGGGACAGGGGTGGGAACAGGCACGCCTGCCTCCACAGCCTGCCCCCCCAGGCCCGGGCACCCAGGCCGGGGCCAGTGTCCCCACGTTCCAGAAGTGCGTGGGATGGTCTCATTTCCCTGGGTCTGTGGGAGATTGCAAAAACCTGAGTTTAAAAATAACAAAACATTCTTTGCATCTGACTGTAAAAACGTCTACCTGATAAGCTGGGTGTTACGTGATGGTTCCCTGGCTCTGGAGGCAGATGCGGAGCCGTGATGGACCCGCAAGGGAGCCACAGACACGCTGGGCATCATGTGGGCCCCGCAGCACGGGGCTCGTCCCTGGGGGAGGGGACTAGGGACAGAGTGGCTGTGGAGGAGCCACCTGTGGCGCTAAGGCTGCAGCCGCAGGTCCGACACTGGCAGGTCCAGGCAAACCCAGAGGGATTAAGACTGAGGAGTGGCCTTGACTTGCTCTTCCGCGAGATGGCACAGCCCTGCAGGATCAGGTGACTGCCTGAGGCTTAAAAAGAAATGCTATAATATGAGCATAACCGCTGGACACAGACAATAGGGGGTGAGGGCATGTGCTGCGGGTAGGAGTGGCCAGGGAGAGGCCCATGGGGGGAAAAGGAGACTCATTTAATACTTTAAACACTAAAGAATTTAATTTTTTTAAAAAAAATCTGACATTTCTGTCAAGAGGGGACAAATTATGTGAAAATCTTGATTAAAATAATCATTAGTGATTTTGCTGAAAAGAAAGCAAAGCAAAAAATATGGAATAAATATATAATAATGTAAAAAAAATAAATGCTATAAAAAATGTGGGGTGTTTTTTTTTACATTGATTTCAGAGAGAAAGGGAGAGAGAGAGATAGAAACATCACTGGGGATCGAGCCCTCAGCCCAGGCATGTGCCCTTGACCGGAATCAAACCATGACCGCCTGGTTCATGGGGTGATGTTCAACTACTGAGCCACATCGGCCAGGCTAAAAGTAGGTTTCCTTATGAACTGGGGAAAGTGGCTATGAGAATTGATTCTACTCTGAATTTTTATTTATTTTGTCCTTGGACTTTTCCCCTCTGTCAAATATTAATATTAGATAAAGGCATTAAAGGACAGATTTTTCTTAAATAAGCCTGACATATTAATATTCAAGTTTTGGTACTAAAAATATTAATCTGGAAGTGGTTATTTACTTTTCAAAATAATTGCTCTACCAAAGGACTCGCCCAGGAGTTCACTAATTAATGAGTCTCCCAAGGCATCTGACATGTAATTAATTTTAATCACAGGCTTTGAGGTGTACTCTGTAAGCAAGCCTTGTACCTAGGCCTCCACTTGGTCATTGAAATGAGCACTAAATTATTGTTGTGTTTTAATAATTTTGAAACTAATTGCCTTCAGTTTCATGGAGGTAATTTGATTTTAAATGAAACCTCAGCCGGGATTTTTTTTTTCCTCCCGTGTCCATGAAAAGTCTCAATGATGACACTGCTGATAAAGTTATTAGAATGTTCTATGGGATAGCTCTTGTTTCAGACCTGGACTCTCAGATAGCATTTGCATAAAATCACATTAATAGGAGGGTCATACACCATTTAAACATATACATGTATCATGTGCTATTATACTCCTTGCTCAGAAAAAGTCCTTTTTACCCCCTGCCCAAGGGCACATTCTCTCCCTGCGCCCATGGAAGCACCCGCGGGCTTAAACAAGCCCCCCTTTCAGACCCACTTGCCCTTCTGCTCCCGGAGCCTCCTGCACCCCCGCCTCCCTCCCCCGGGGCTTGGACAGGAGGCTGGCGGAGACCCGGCCTGCGTGGGCCCCTGTCAGTGCAGAACACTGGACAGGAAACCTCCGCATCTGAGAGTCAGGATCGACTAAACCCCTCCTGCCCTCGTGCCATCCATCGCAGAGGGGCTCGTCTATTGCCATTTTGTCCTGATCAAACTTGAATTTCTGTTGGGCTGCAAATGCCCCTGGTGGATCCATGGCAGGGTTATGAACTCTTCGTATAAAAGCCTCTTTATTAATAAGATTTCTGACGGCTGTAACGATTTTGTTATCTGGGAGAGGGAGTGTGGGAAGAAAGGGAAGAGCTGGGCAGAGGGCAGGCAGCGAAGGCAAAGTTACAAAGTTCGAGGAAGCGTGGTCACAAGACTGCCGTCCCGGTCACCGGCAGGGGCCCGAGGTTGGCTTTTCGGAGCAGAAAACCCACAGGAAAGGGGAGTCCGTCCGTCGTCTGTATGTTTCCTGACTCGTCTTCACACAGAAACAAAATGACCCTTCGCTGCCTAAGCATCTGGAATCCCAGGAGTGGCTGCCCTCGCGTCTGAGATTTTCACTTCCCGCGTGTGGGCTCATCAGCAGGTCTCCAGATTCGTGGCCTTTGATTTAACAGTGGAGTAACCACTGCTAGGAAATTTTCTCTTTTTTTAAATAATATATATTTTTTAATTGATTCAGAGAAGAAAGGAGAGGGAGAGAGAGATAGAAACATCAATGATGAGAGGGAATCATTGATCGGCTGCCTCCTGCACACCCGCTACTGGGAATTGAGCCCGCAACCCAGGCATGTGACCTTGACCGGAATCGAACCCGGGATCCTTCAGTCTGCAGGCCGATGCTCTATTCACTGAGCCAAACTGTCTAGGGCAGAAATTTTTATTTTATTTTTTCAGAAAAAAAAAAAGACAGTTAAGCAAAAAACATGTCATTGTAAGTGTACCATTTACTCGTCTTAACCTTTATCCTTGGTCCAGTTAGTGAAGGGGCATGTGCGTGTCACTTCTTCCATCGGAGAAAAACAGGGAATTCCAAGAAACAAGGACTTTTCAGGAAACATCATCACACCACAAACCCCGTCCCCCTGTGCTGCCTCATGAGCACTGGGTGTGTGTTTATCCTCCTGTAATTCCTAGGAAGTGTCAGAGGAAGTTCATGTCACAGGAGAAAGACGTCCGGTCACAGGTAACGTGTATGAAACACTCTACACGTCTGTGTGTAACCCTGTCTCCCGTCACGCAGCGGTGAGCATCGTCCTTTTATCAGGCCCCGGGGCATCATGCTTAACACGCGGCTGTGGCGAGACGGCCTTGTTTGCCATTGTCCACCAGTTACTGGTCCTTTGCCCTCTGCTCTTTGCCCTTTGCCCTCTCCCAGCTAAAGAGTTAGAGACGTGGGCAGTGGAGAGGGGACGGGCGGCTCACTGCCCGGGCCAGGTGGTAGGTAGGTGGTCCCGGGGAGCTTTCTGGACAGTGTCCTGGAAAAGGAGCTAGTCCAGGGGTGGGCAACCTTTTTGTGAGTGCGTGCCCAAACCAGCAAAATCTCTGACTCAAAATGCTGCGTGCCAACCCTAATTTTTTGAGAACATGTTACGCCTACTTGATATCTCTTAAGGTGTACGTATGTGAAGAACCTTGAAGAAATAATAAAATGCATTCGAGCGACAAAAACACAGTCGATGATGATGAAAAATACATTTGTTTTTTATTGTATACATGTACACTGATAGTCCGACAGAAAACTTTATGACTCCGTTTGATATTATCAGTGGCATTTTTGCTGCTGCATCGCTGATAACAGAGATTTTACATCAGGTTTATATTTCGTGACCTTCAGAGATATGCACGAGCTACGACTTTCATCCGTCAGGCTACTCCTATTCCGAGACTTAACAAAATTCATCACTGAGAACAAAGATTCACAATTGTAAATGGAAGATTATAAGAGAGGGTTTCGAGTGCCAGCAAAAGTTACTGGCGTGCCCTGTTTGGTACGCGTGCCAGGGGTTGCCCACCCCTGAACTAGTCCCGTTTGGTGGGACCGCAGATCGGAGTTGGGGAGCTGGGTTCTGACTTCACTGACCGCCTTCACTGGGAAGCATAAAGCTTCCCAAAGCCATTTGCTCTGTCGGGGGTGCTCCGTCCTGGCTTCAGCTGCCGGGGCAGACGCTGCCCTTGGGGACTTGTCCGGCTCTCTGTGGCCATGATGGCGAAGGCAGAGAGCAACAGCAATGCCCGTGTCCTCTCTTCCCTCTTCAGGGAGAGGAGAGCACAGATCCCAGTAGTCCGTGCGCCCTCGGCCTCCTGCTCACCTGTCCACACCCGGCACATTCTTCAAGTTTCTTCCAACTTTAAAAAAATGAAAATAGAGCCCGGCCGGTGTGCTCAGTGGCTGAGCATCGACCTCTGAGCCAGAAGTTCGATTCCGAGTCAGGGCACATGCCCGGGTTGCAGGCTCGATCCCCTGTAGGGGGCATGCAGGAGGCAGCCGATCCATGATCCTCTCTCATCATTGCTGTTTCTATCCCTCCCTCTGCCTTCCTCTCTGAAATCAATTAAGATATATTTTTAAATAAATAAACAAAATTTTAGAAAACATGCCTCCTTCGATCCTGGCCCCTTTCTCATAACTGGCTCCCCCTTACTTCCGGCCAGTATTCCTGAGAAGATGGTATGGTCCCACCGGCCACCCTCACCTCCTGTTCCAGCTTTGACACCCTGGGACCGGCTTCTGCCCCCTCACTGGACTCGGGCTTCCCCTGCTAAGATCCCCAGTAACCTGCTGACTATTACGTAACGGCCAGACGCTTCCAGACTTCCCCACAGCCTCCCACCTGTCCTCTGGCTTCCTCCTGCTGTCCACCTCGCCCCGGACACCGTCCAGCACGGCTCCGCCCTGAGAGGGGAAGATGGGCCCCAGGCTGCCTCCCTCCCTGTCTCCCCCGCCCCCTCTGTGGCCGGCTCGCTGCTCGGTGGCGATCTCAGTGCCTCTGGAGCCCAGATCCTCTTGGCAGAGCGTCACGCTCCAGCTCAGCAACTTCAACACGGAGCTCCCTGGTTTCTGCCAGGCCTGCCCTGCCCTGCACCTTCCCGTCTGCTGAGTGGCTCCAGCTTGGTCGCCTCACCTCGGCCTCCAGGCCAGAGCACCGGGCGGGCTCTCAAGCCCCCACACCTTTGTCCCTGCGAAGTCCTTCTTCCTCGAGACCTTCTCAGTGGCATTTCCTAGGCCACCCGGGTGGGGAAGGAGGTGGCAGGACCAGCTCCGAGGGACCTCGAGAGCCTGGGGTTGGGAGAGAGGGCGTCTCCGAGGTCAGATTCAGCGACCAGCGGCTTCGCTGGGTTCTAAACCTCGGTCAGCTGGTTCCATTCAGATGCACCTTATAACTGGCCCCTCCGCGTAGGATCACTGGCATCTAGGCAAGCGGTCTCCAGTGAAAGGCCGTCCTCAGTGACTAGTCCCAGAATGTGGGAAAGTCTAAATCAGACCCAGCACCAGCCGCGTCCCCCGCGTGCTGCTCCCGCTCTCAGGATACTGAGGCATCGCTGAGTGTGCATGTTAAAAATGGAGACGTTAGTCAGGTTCCACGACCACTAATCCTATAAGCACAAGCGCAACCACGTGCCTCTGCGATGCAGGCCCACCTGCACCCCCGATTCTGCAGCCGGTCCCCAGGCTGAGAGCAGCGCAGTCCCTCCGTGCAGCCCCTGACACGGCGGGAGCAGTGACACAATGTGCTGCTTACTCGTCTTGTAACCAGTGTGTGTTCCCACAAGCCAGGCGGGGGGGTGGGGGGGGGCGGGGGGGACGGGGAGACCCGGCCAGAGCTCGCCAATGTCCTAGTTGGTTCTTAGCTTCTCTCTCTCTCTCTCTCTTTCTCTAATTTTTTTTTTAATTTCAGAGAGGAAGGGAGAGGGAGAGATAGAAACAGCAACAATGAGAGAATCATCGATCGGCTGCCTCTTACACTCCCCACACTGGGGATCGAGCCCAAAACCCGGCCACGTGCCCTGACCCGGAATCACACTGTGACCTCCTGGTTCGGAGGTCAAAGCTCAGCCACTGGGCCACGCTGGGCAGTTCTCGGCGTCTTCAGAAGACCCCAGAGTGGTGCCAGGTTCCGCGAGCCAGCCGAGCGCCCCGTCCTTTACCCAGACCTCCTCCTGCACCCTCCGCTCCACCTTCCCAAGAGCGAAGGGGAGAGCCCGCGGGCAGAAGCAGGTCTGCTGCTCTGAGAACTTGGCTTTTGCCTAAAGAGCTTCTCCAGATGCAAAGCTGGAACCGGAGGGTGTCCCCATAAGCGGGGAGGGGGGCCTCCAGGTGCCAGCAGTGACACCCCTCCCACCCCCTACAGCCCAGGAAGAAATCCAATAGGTCGGGTTTTTTAAATCGCTTCCATTTCACTTAGAATTGAGGTTCACCAGGTCCCCAGGGACACGTGACTTTTCTTCCCACCGGGTTTTCTCTGGCCGGTGAGTCAGGCCTGGGCCAGTTAGAGCCCAGTTCGCGTGCGGGTGGTAGGAGATGCCGACTAGCGTGAACCCGTGTCACTGGGTCTTAAGCAAACTGAGAGGCAAAGCTAAGGGGAGCTGGCCGTTTCGTTGCCTTTGTCACCCCAGAGCTGATGGGGCAGGAGGGCATTGACAGCAAAGGGGAAGGAGCCGGTGGGGACTCGGCCTGAACGCAGGTGAGGGTGTGTTTGCCCTATTTTCACCTGTGTCGTTCAGGGTAGACCAGCAGAGTCAGGTATAAACTGCCCCCTGCTGGCAGACACAGAGAAGTGCACAAAAATGTCCACCTCTTTAAAAAGTCATATTCTGGCCTGGCTGGTGTGGCTCAGTGGTTGAGCACTGACCTATGAACCAGGAGGTCACGGTTGGATTCCCAGTCAGGGCACATGCCCGGGTTTCGGGCTTGGTCCCCAGTGTGGCGTGTGCAGGAGGCAGCCCACCCATGATTCTCATCATTGATGTTTCTCTCTCTCCCTCTCCCTTCCTCTCTGAAATCACTAAAAATATGTGTTTTTTACAAACGTGCTCCCTTGGGGACTTGGAGAGCTGCCTTCATTATTCCTATGACAGCCTCGCTCCTGCAGTGTGGGCCTGGTCCAGCAGGGGCAGTCTCTCCGGAGAGCTTATGAGGAATGCAGACTCTCAGGCCCCACCCTGGGTCCCGGAATCAGTCCACACGTCTGCAGGATCCCTGGGGGATTCATGATCCACGTGCACATTTACACGTGAGAGCCCTGAGCATGACTTCAGAAGGAACTCTGACCCAGGGGACGGTGCGCTGTGCCCTCGGGTTCGGGTCAAATTCAATTCACTTTGAGCAGTGAGTGGACACCACCGAAGGGCAAGGAGCGTTTGATCCCCGACCGCTTTATGCCCTTATTCTCTTACTCCTCTCGCTGCACATGTCCTCGGACGTCACTCGCCCTTTCACCTGCTGTGTCTCGATGGCCTGCGATATTTCAGCAGCGGCGTCTGTCCTGGGGAGGATGGGGAGGCAGGGGTTCTGCCTCCGGCATCCTCTGTGTCCCTCTCCCGTCCTGAGGCCCTGCTGGCGCCATCTGCGTTGGCCAGGAGCGGTGGGCCGCGGGGGGAGCTGCCGGGCACTGCCCATCGTCTAACCACGGTGTTCTTTCCCGTGCCAGGTCAGGGAAGAGTGCCGGCTCCTGAACGCCCCGCCGGTTCCGCCCCGAAGCGCCAAGCCTCTGTCCACCAGCCCCTCCGTCCCGCCTCGCGCAGCCAGGCCCCGGCCGCAGACTCGCTCTCCCAGCCCCACCCTGTCCTACTACTCGTCAGGGCTGCACGACATGTAAGTTCACACCAGGGCCACTCTGGCAGGCTCTGCCCCGGCCGGGTCGGGGGTCCCGAGAGCCGTGTGGAGGGAGCCCCCCCCGCCCCCCGGCAGGTCGCGGAGAGCAGACATACTTGTTGGTCCTGAGCTAGGATGAGAGCCAGTGTCCCAGGAGGAAGGAGCCCGAGCCTGAGGAACTCAGAGATAAAGGCCGACTGGGTTCTCTTAGAAGCAATCCAGCCCGGCCAGCATGACTCAGGGGTTGAGCGTTGACCTGTGAACCAGGAGGTCACAGTTCAATTCCCAGTCAGGGCACATGCCCGGGTTGCAGGCTCAATCCCAGTGTGGGGCGTGCAGGAGGCAGCTGATCAATGATTCTCTCTCATTGATCAGCAGCAGCAATCCGTGGGCTGCCCTCAGCCCTCAGCCCTCAGCTCTCACAAACCAGCACGAGTCCCTTCCACTTGGCGCCATGAGCAACCAGGCTACACCTTCGGGACTCAGCCGTGGCAGGGTCCCTGGCTCGCTCTCCTCGGGGTCCCCCAGGCAGGACGAGCCCTTCTGGGCCATCGCTGCCAGGTGTCCTTCCGTCCCATCTGCACCCCCCCTGCTCTGAGCGCCTTCTCTCGCAAGACAGCTCTTGTCACCGTGGGCAAATGCCAACCCTATGCTTAGGAGCCTTTCACGTCAAGTTTGCCATCTATCTCCACGTAACTTCCAGGCACTTCTTATGTCTAGAAAATAGAGGGGCCCCCGCTTCTCTTTGGGAGCCCGTGAAGGTGTGGAGTCGGCCAGGGTGTGAGTCTTCTCAGGTCCCCTGGCGCCACCGCCGGTGTCCCCCGAGCACGTGCTGGCTCAGTCCCCTTGCACTATGGCCCAGAGCCGAGCGCACTTGCACGATTCCCCCCGCCCCACCCCCGGTCCTCACGGGTTTAGGTAGCTCGTCTTTGCAGGTATTGTTTGTTCTACAGACGTTAGGCTCTTTATGCTAATGTGACTCGACAGCGCAGAAGCCAGGCCAGCACCAGCACTGCATCCGGAGCGTTTCCTCTGCCTCAAGCTCTTGGGTGGACAGAGAGTCGTGGGTGGTGGCGGCAGCGATGTGGTCGTGTCCCAGGTGCAGGATGGCAAGCACCAGGCACCCATCTGCCTCCCCGGCCTGGCTGCTGCGGGCGCCACCAATCAATCCAGCACCTGCTGGTGATAAGCCCAAGCATGGCTGAACGATGTTTCTCATCAGAAAGATCTAGGCCCCCAATAATGTGTTTCTAGAAACCAATAATGTGTTTCTTGTTAGTTAAATATGTGTGTATACATATATGTGCCATCTCCCCTGTAGCATTTTAAGTCATGTTCATATCCATAATTACCAATATATGTTAGTAACTTAAAGATTCTCTTTTTAGTTTTTTAAAGTATATTTTTATTGATTTCAGAGAGGAAGGGAGAGGGAGAAACATCAATGATGAGAATCATTGGTGGGCTGCCTCCTGCACGCCCCCTACTGGAAAGATTTTTTAATTCCATAAGTACCTGAGGTTTGCAGGTACTTATGGAATTCACTAGAGGCCCGGTGCATGACATTCGTGCATTGGGGGGCCTGGGGGTCCCTCAGCCCAACCTGCACCCTCTCCAATCTGGGAGCCCTCAGGGGAGCCCTCTCCAATCCAGGAGTTTCTGTCTGTCTTTGCAATCATATGAGCAAATTGTCTGAGACCCCAACTCAGTTTGGTTTGTTGCTCACAGAATAATAGAGGCTTTTTTTTTTCTTGCTTCATTGGTGGAGATTTCCTGGAAGTTTTAGGATATCTTCCCTTTAATTTTTCCTAGACACTCTGACTTTACTTATGTTTCTCACCTTTGCTTTCCCTCCATCCCTCACCGCAACAGTAATGTGCTCCAGGCTCACTTTGCCCTAGCCCAGTGGTCGGCAAACTCATTAGTCAGCAGAGCCAAATATCAACAGTACAATGATTGAAATTTCTTTTGAGAGCCAAATTTTTTAAACTTAAACTCTATAGGTAGGTACATTGTTATTAACTTAATTAGGGTACTCCTAAGCTGGCCTTTGCTAAAAACGTCCTCAATCTGATTGAGGTACGTTTGCTGGGGTCGACCCCTTTCAATTCTCCCATCCACACTCGTATACTTGTTTCGTCTGTCTCCTTTCGTTCATCCTCTCTATGTCCAAACCATCTCAACATACCTTTCTCAATCCTCGACACTACATCTTCTTTTACTCCACAACGTTCCCTAAAATTAACTTAATAAACTTTACTTAAAATTTTAAGTCAACTTCGCACTGTACGTGCACGCCCACACGTGGTATTTTGTGGAAGAGCCACACTCAAGGGGCCAAAGAGCCACATGTGGCTTGCGAGCCGCGGTTTGCCGACCACGGCTCTACTGTCTACTCTAGGAGATCCCACAACACGCCTGCCACCAGAACTATGATTCCCAGCATTCCTGGTGCTCCCCGCACTCTGGGCTTTCGCTTCTGGTCCTGGGGCTGCCACCAGAACTACTATTCCCAGAATTCCTGGTGCTCCCCGCCCTCTTGGTTTTCCCTTCCTGCTCTGTCTCCATCCCGTGGCCTTCCACTCTGCCAAGTCCTACAAACTACCAGCTCTCCCTCTTTGCTCTCTGTCTGGCGGCTTGGGGAGCCAAGTTCCCCAAGCTGCTCCACTCTCTGCCGGCTCTCCTGCTCTACTCTCTGCCCGGCACCTGTGTATGCAAATTAACCTGCCGTCTTTTGGGTTAATTTGCATACTCACTCCTGATTGGCTGGTGAGTGTAGCGGAGGGACAGTCAATTTACATGTTTCTCTTTTATTATATAGGATGATAAGAAATGGTAGCTACGTTCCTAACTGCATTTTCCTACTCGGTAGCAGCATCTTGGGGAGAAGGAAAGGCTTGTCGTTGCCCCTGCTTTTTGGCCGCTAACCTCCCTTTCTGTGTTGGCTTTCAGCAGCGTGACTAAGAGCGACGCCAGCCCTTCCGACAGCGCCCCTGCCTCCTGCTACCCATGCCACCGAGGGAAGCCTGACTCAGTGGACCTGCAGTCCCCGCCAGCTAGCCCCTCGGACCCGCTGTCTGCCCGGCTCTCCTGGCCCAGCCATCACTCGGGAGCATCCTCCGAGGGCCACGCCCGCAGCGACTTCCTGCTGGACCCCAGCCGCAGCTACAGCTACCCCAGGCAGAAGACGCCGGGCACGCCCAAGAGACACTGCCCGGCGCCCTTGGACCTGGAGGGCCGCGAGCCCCTGGCCGGCCCCCCCAGCGCGGCCCCTACAGGATTCGGCGGCAGCAGCTCCGGCTGCCCCAAGTCGGCCAGCTACTCCCTGGGGAGCACAGACGAGAAGCCGCTGGTGGCTGGCACCACCAAGCAGAGCCTGTCGTGCCCTGCCCTGCCCCCCCGGGCCCCCAGGCCGGTGGAAGAGAAAGCCTCCTCCGCAACCCCGCCTTTGCCTCTGAAAATCGACGGTGCTGAGGGGGACCCCACGGCGGGGTCCGCGGACCTGGCCGAGGACCAGTACTTCGTGCCGAAGGGCGCGCAGGACATCTTCTCCGTCCCGTACCCCTTCTCCTCGCCGCTCCACCTGCAGCTGGCCCCCCGCTCCTGCGGGGACGGCTCGCCCTGGCAGCCGCCCGCCGACCTGTCGGGACTCTCCATCGAGGAGGTGTCCAAGTCCTTGCGGTTCATCGGGTTGTCGGAAGACGTCATCTCCTTCTTCGTGACCGAAAAGATAGACGGAAATTTGCTCGTGCAGCTGACAGAAGAAATCCTCTCGGAGGATTTCAGACTAAGCAAACTGCAGGTGAAGAAGATCTTGCAGTTCATCAGCGGCTGGAGGCCCAAGATATAGCCCGCCCCCCGCCGGCATCGCTCGGCCGGGAACGCGTGCTCGCGGCGGGGCTGGGACGCGAGCTCATGTTTTCTTTTGCACTAAAAGCCTTCTCTGTAAATAGGGGTGAGAGAAGCCCTCACTAGACAGATCACGTTTTCGAACGGTGAACAGGCTATTTTGTACATCAATAAAAACGCTGTACAGAACACTCAGAGGTGCCTTGTACGTCACTCAACCCTCAGCAGCTGCTAAACGACAACAGGCGTGTCCCGAGTCGGGGTTCTCACCCCCAAGCAGGGCGATGCGAGGCGGGATGGTATTTATTACAGAATAGCCAAAGCGGAAGAGACCCGAGGATCTCTGAGAAACAAAACAAACCTACAGTTTTGGACAACAGTCCCTTCCTGGGGGGGAGATCTGTTGTAGCGAGCGCTATCCTGTGCCCTGTTTGGGGTACTCAGCGCGAACTGTCTTACTCTTGTGCCTGGAATGTTAGTGATATGAAATGACACTGGAATGTGAGGTGCTCGGTGGGGATCTGTGCATCGAAAGGCATTTCCCAAAAGTCGTGTGTGGATGGAAGACACAGGACGTCCTTAGAAATCGTACACACCGTGACCACGGTCATTCATCCGTAACTGCTGCTAATTTTATTGAGCAGAAGAAAAAAAACAACAACACAGAATAGATCCAATATGTGTGTAAATGTCTACGCAATACATATGTGTATGTTTTAAACCTCATTGTGAGTCTGATGTTTTTGCAGCGGTTCTCAGCCTGTGGGTCGCGACCCCTGAAAATACATCCTGCATATCAGATATTTACGTGACGATTCCTAACAGTAGCAAAATGACAGTGATGAAGTAGCCATGAAGATAATTTTCTGGTTGGGGGTCACCACCACATGAGGAGCTGTATTAAAGGGTCGCGGCGTTAGGAAGGTTGAGAACCACTGGACGTCTGTTCACTTCCACGTGCCCACTGAGGTTCGGGGCCGCTGGCTGGGTTGACTCTCGTAGGAGGCGTGGACAGACGCCCCAGATGTGCTGGGAGCCCGCCCCTCGAAGCCGGCGCTCAGCGGGGCTTCCCACGGAAGGTGTGGGAGAGAGAGCAGGACAGAGCCTGTGCTGGGAGTTCCGTGGGATGTGAAGCCCCCGGGCGGGGGGGGGGCGCTGGGTTTTGCGCCTAATCCTCCCGTGCTGACGTCTAGGGACACGACCATTCTTCTCCAGGTTGAGGGCCTGCCCCCTGATCTCTGAAAGGGGGGTCTGCCGGGCTTTCCTCCGACATCAGACGCACCACCTGCCGTGACTCGGGGCTACGTCTGTTGCGTAGTTTTTAAAAGTATTGATGAGAGTCCCTGCTTAGTTCCTACACCTCTTCACTCCTCTCTTCCAAAGAAAACACATCGTTACTCTGCTTTTATTCCAAGAATGTCAGAACATGATTCTGTCAAATGCTGCCAAATGTGATTAAATGTTCCAAACCCTATCGGCCTCCTCTTCACGTTCGGCTTTCTGCAGGAGCATGTGTCTTAGCAAACCTTCAGCTCTCCGGGCGAGCGTCGCTGCGTAGCCCTGGGGTCTGTTCCGGGTTCCAGAGGCACCACAGCCTCCTCCTGCCACTAAAACAAATCAGTGAAGGCAAGACCCACCCCCCTCCTTCTGCAGACCTGTGCACGTGGCTTTATTTCTTGGCGATCAAGATACTTTTAATCTATCTCATGGTTTCCATTTTACATGCCCTTTAAAAATAACAGTCCAGCCCTAACCGGTTTGGCTCAGTGGACAGAGCGTCAGCCTGCGGACTCAAGGGTCCCAGGTTTGATTCCGGTCAAGGGCATGTACCTGGGTTGCAGGCACATCCCCTGTAGGTGGTGTGCAGGAGGCAGCTGATTGATGTTTCTCTCTCATCGATGTTTCTAACTCTCTATCCCTCTCCCTTCCTCTCTGTAAAAAATCAATAAAATATATTTTTTAAAAAAAATAACAGTCCACATAGAAGTTTCCAGTACGGCTCCCCCAGGACAGGAGGGGGATGGGGCCCTGCTGGGTCTTCCCTGGTCAGAAAGCATCCCTCTGTCTGCGGGCAGCCCCCTTAGGAGCGCCAGCCTCTAGACAGGGGTGGGCAAACTTTTTGACTCGAGGGCCACAATGGGTTCTTAAACTGGACCGGAGGGCCGGAACAAAAGCATGGATGGAGTGTTTGTGTGAACTAATATAAATTCAAAGTAAACATCATTACATAAAAGGGTACAGTCTTTTTTTTTTAGTTTTATTCATTTCAAACGGGCCGGATCCGGCCCGCGGGCCGTAGTTTGCCCACGGCTGGTCTAGAATCTTCCCTTTACAGGGAAGTCGACGGGGCGCCATGGAGAGGGGCGTGTTTTCTCAGCGAATTCATACCGAATCCGTTTGCAAACACGTGGCCCGTGGACACAATCCTCACGTGCAGGGCGAGGAAGAGGGTGGGTTTGGGTTCACTGTGAAGGTTGCCCTGCATAAACAACTGCCTCCTTTTAGTTTTTTTTTTTTTTTTTTTTGCAAAAACGTTACAGAAAATAGTTTCTGTTTTTGTCTTGGCGCGTGGACGCTGAGTGTGTGTGGCTGGCCGTACAGAGACCCGAGGGCAGGGCTGTGGCCTGGGGTTTCTGTTTTATGGGATCACAGCGTCCTGAGCATCTGTCATGTGCCAGGCGGGAGCTGGCTCCACGCTGCAGAAAGGGATTTGCATGGAGATGGCAGTGGCTAGGCTGTGTCTGTGGGGCTGGGGGGCATGAAACCCCCTGGGCAGTGGTTGGACGGAGCGTTCAGTGTGTGCTGTCCTTAGAGAACCCGCAGGGGGCAGAGCTGCAGCCTCGATGGGAGGGGGAGACCAGCACCCAGGACAGTGAGCGCCCGGGATGGGCCGGCGGCCGCCTGTACTCGGCTCCCACGGGCACGCTTTCTCCTACGGATCTGGAGTTGTGTTAATCGCCGCAAAGACCTTTTCTGGCCTCTCCAAAGCCCCGAGTGCAGGGAACTGCTGTCCCACACCGAGCGCTTGGCCGGAGGCGGCCGTGGCCCCGCAGAGCAGGCAGAGCCCGGGGTCGCCACGCGGGGGTAGAGCCGGCGGCAGAGCCGGGGTCGCCACGCGGGGGTAGAGCCGGCGGCAGGGCAGCTCGCCCTCCTGGGCTGTGCTTTTGGCAGCGACAGTGACAGTCAGGATGGTCCCACCAGCAGAGCTGCTCCCAACCCTCCTGGTGGAGGCAGAGCGCACCGGCTGCTCCCCGCAGACAGGGCGGTGGCCAGGCGCCTGGGGGAAAGTGTCGGTCAAAACAGGACCCTTTGCTGGGTCCTGACATTCCCGGCCAAAATCATCACGCCCTCGGAGAGGTAGTCAGCAATAAACCAGCCCACGCAGCTAAAGTGTCAAAGGTGGGGCCGGCTCCCGGAGGGACAGAGGGCGGACCCCCACCTCGCAGCCCGACTCCGCAGCCGGCAGAGGCCTGCAGCCCTGTCCCCCGGGTTGGGCTGCTCAGCCTGGTGAACTGTGAAAGTCACATGTGTGCTCTCACCCCCGTGTGCCGTGTAAGCGTATGAAGTCGCCGCAAGCTGCCCATTCGAGGACACGGCAGTGTTTATTCTTGTCTCGTGGGGAAATACCACAGCAATCGGATGGGGAATGTTAGGGCTGTTTCCAGGCTCAGCCATAAGCAGCCTTCGCTGCCATCCCAGACCCCTGCACGTCCCACGGGAGATCGGGGTTCATGCGGTAGAGGGCCCTTCTCCCCAACACTCACCACCGCTCGTCAGTCAGGCCTCCAGATAGAAGGTGAACATTTCAGAGAACAAACTGGGGAACAGAGCAGCTGTCCGAAGACCCTCGGAGCTGCTCCAAGACGATGTCCACATCCTCCCCCGGGAAACCTCATCCCCATGTTGGTCACAGAGACTCGCAGAGACTCAGTTCATCGAATGGATCCCCACTATTTCTCTAGTCCTGTACGCGCATCGGCTGCTGGGGCAAGAGGAGGGAGAGGCCCAGAATTCCCTCGATGGGAAGCAGGACTTTCACCCTGTGGGGCTGTGGGATTGTGACTTCCAATGGCCGCTTCCTGTCAAATCACATCGCTTCGTCTTTAAAGCGTGGTGTCTTCCAACTTGTCTCCTGTGGGAGCCAGGACCCAGAGACAAGCGCCGTTTCAGTTAAAACCAGAGAAACGTCTTCTGTGATTGTGCTGCTGTCTCACGTTTAGGCTATGATTTTTGTATGAGCTTATCGATGACAGATTCCCTTTGTTTACTATCTCCTGTAGGGGGGCTCGGATCACTTCTCAGCTACCCGCCTCCTCTCCCATCTTCACGTGACGCTCCATTGAAAATACTGCTTAAGCCCAGCCCAAAAGATTGAACTCAAAAATTGGGGAATTTTTTTTAACTTACATGGAAATGGCCTGTTCTTCTCACAGAATTTCGTGACCTGTACTGTTTCTTGGCGTGGAAACCGGGGCCTGTGGACTACCAGGGCCCAGTCGCATTGCTGTCCAGAGCATTACCTGATGGGCCCACTGTGTACCTCAAGAGAAACAGGGGACGTTATGTCTGGAAAAATTCATTGTCGATTTCAATGGTTCTGAAATGTCTATAAATAAAGAAATTTTAAAAGTTGCTTTCCTGCGATTGTTCCTCAGGGAGTCAGACCTAGAGATTCTGTGGTTTTCTAGAACTTCTCTTCCCCGTCCTCATTAAGGAGAAGGGAACTTGCCCTCGCTGGTGTGGCTCAGTGGATAGAGCGTCAGCCTGTGGACGGAAGGGTCCCAGGATCGATTCTAGTCAAGGGCACATGCCAGGGTTGCTGGCTCGATCCTCAGTGTGGGGCGTGCAGGAGGCAGCCGACCAGTGATTCTCTCTCATCATTGATGTTTTCTAACTCTCTCTACCGCTCCTTTCCTCTCTGAAATCAATAACAATATATTTAAAAATAATAATATGATTATTTTTAAAATAAATAAATAAAGCAGAAGGGAACTTGTCTGAAGGGAGTCTTAATGCTGCGAGCCCGTTCTGTCTGAACAGGAGATGAGACCCGCGGCATTCAAATACCCCGACGGCACTCACACAGAATGCAATGCCTGTGTGATCGGGAGTTAGAACCGGACACAGACAGATGACCTGGAGAGCTTCAAAAAGGAGTGTCCATGCTTGCACAGGACAAAGAGAGTACACATCCACAGCGCTGGCTTTTTGCTTCTCAGACCTCTGTGCTTCAAGTTACACCTTTATATCGAGCAGAAATGGTGGAGGGTGCTGGAGCAAGGCCTGGGCACGTAGTGGGCTATGGCATCTGGCACCTGTAACGCCTGTACGTGTTCCAGAAAAGTTAGCAAGTGGAGGTTGGTTAAGCACTTTGTAATTGTACTCCAGCTAGCATCAAGTAGCTCCCCGACATTTATGCCCCAAATTTCTGTCGGTTTTTTTTGTTCGTTTGTTTTTGTATCGAGCCGTTGGAGTGAGGTTCACTAGGGGAGGGTGGGCGGACAATGAGATCAGATGTTCTGACCTCCCCAGCTTCACACCAGGAAGTCGTGCTGTTCTCTTTCCCCGGACAGGGCACCCCAAGTCGTTCACCCCATCTCAGTACCGAAGCCTCGACCCTCTGTCCTGTTTCCCGGGGGTAAAGCCTGTGGCTAAACCGTAGGTGGCCCTGTCCCGGGTTCCAGGGACACGCGCTGGAAGAAGCGATAGGGTCCACGAGGTTGTCTGAAACGTCCCAGGATCAGCCTCACGGCCCTGGGAGCTCTCACCCCGTGTACACTAGGACGTATGACTCCCCCAAAGTGAATTTGAGTTTAGAAGTAAGTTGGATTAGAACCAAGGATGTTTGGGACCCTCCATGCCTGAGGTTAGAGAAAGCCAGATCATTGAAAAGAGTGATGCGTCCTGGGTAAATGGACTGAAATTTCCCTTCAGCCCCTTCCCCCCCTCAGCCCCTTCTTGCATATCTAGCTCACACAGGTGAGAATTGACCAATAGCACCCCACGCTGACAGGGTGTCTCTCTTCTGTGCTGAGGTGGCCTCCCGCCTATACGTCCAACCAGCAGTTGAGTGTTGACCCAGGAACCAAGGGGTCATTGTTCCACACCTGGGCAGAGCACATGCCTGGGTTGTGGGCTGATCCCCAGGAGGGGCCATGCAGGAGGCAGCTGACCCACAATGTCCCGCTCTCGTCGATGTGTCTAGCTCTCTCTCCCTCTCCCTTCCCCGCTCTCTGAGCATCAGTCAAATCACGTTTAAAAGGAGCCGGAGATGACCTTGCACCGCTGCTCCCTGGGCAGTGCTGGCTGCAAATCAAGACTCGCCTCCCCTGCTTTCTGCTCATAAAACGGAGGCTCTGGGCATGTCTCCTGCTTTCTGACCAAAAGGGGTGACTCTGGAGATGTAAGTGAAACAGGATAAGTTTTAAAAACTGTAAGAAATTCACACACAGGGCACACGCCTTTCACCCCGCTGTAGCCAGGGGAGCCCGGAGGAAATTTACACACTGGGCCCCGTAGGCGGAGAAGCAGCTGTAGTACTAAGTATGGCCACATGGTGTCAGGCTTTGCCAACCAGCTAATGACTAGCCCAGCGTTAGTCCAGGCAACATTTTTTGGTTTGTTTTTTTGTAATCATTTCTATTGTATGTTCCCCCACAGCTGAAACTACTATATACCACGCCTTTCAATGCAATATGGGAAGGGGAAATAAAAGGTTAATATTATGTTGACCGGTGTGACTCCGTGGTTGAGCATTGACCTATGAGCCAGGAGGTCGCGGTTCCTGGTCAGGACACATGCCCGGGTTGCGGGCTCCGTCCCCAGGAAGGGGCATGAAGGAAGCATCTAATCATTGATTCTCTCTTATCATTGATGTTTCTATCTCCCTCTCCCTCTCCCTTTCTCTCTGAAATGAATTTTAAGAAATACATTTTTTAAAAGATGAATGCTAGGCTAGTGTTCTGGAGCTACGAGACATGAGAAGAAACGAGAGGATGTGAACTTCATTGCAAACGATGATGCTCCGGGCGGAATCTCGGCTGGACCGTTCGCGCGTGGAAGGAAACGGGAACTCAGCCGGGCAGCACCTGCGGCTCGGCCGTCACTCGGATCCCACACCCACAAGCATTTTTCCTGGCTGCCAAGCAGGAAGAACGCTTAGACGTGGGGAGGATAAAAGACACATAGACTCTGGCCTTTAAAAAAAGGTTTTTATTGATTTCAGAGAGAAGAAGGGAGAGGGAGAGACAGATAGAAAATCGATGAGAGAGAAACATCGATGGGCCGCCTCCTGCAAGCCCCTCACTGGGGATGGAGCCCGCAACCCAGGCATGTGCCCTGACCAGGAATCGAACCGTGACCTCCTGGTTCATAGGTCGACGCTCAACCACTGAGCCACACCAGCCGGGCCCTGACATGACTCTTTGAACAGGGGGCTCCTCATTTTCATTCCATACTGAGCCCGGCAAGCTGTGTAGCTGGTCTCAGGCAAACGGGGTAAGAAGCAGACAAACATGACTCGTATTGTTGGCTCTGCCCTTTTCCAGAAGCAGCAGCCCCTGCTCCTTAACGCTTGCCCTCGTGCTGACACGATCGGCATGTGAGATGCTGAAACAGCGACGCCTTCTCTCATCTCCACACCCTTCCATCCGCTCATCTGTGGAGAAAGGGGCGGGGGGGGGGGGGGCAGGAGAGGTATGTCAAGTCAGTATCAGATGTAGTGACAAAAGAAATGAGCCATTTAAAGCAAATGTTCTTTACACAGAAAAACAATGAAGGGGACCCGTCTCGGAGCACCTGGGGGAAGAGAGTCGTGTTTCACTAATTGATGTCTGTCCCACGTAGAGCAGTGCGTGGGCAGGAGGAGCCCAGTGGACGGGAGGAGCCAGTGGACGGGAGGAGCCCGTGGACGGGAGGAGCCGGTGGCTGGCGGGCTGAAGTAGAGGCTGAGGAATGAATGGGCTGACAGAGTTCATCCAGAGGTCAGGGACGCTCCCCAGGCAGCCCCAGCCGGGACCAGGCCACCCACTGCGCGCGCCAAGGAACCCCCAGGCTCTTGTTCGACTGCCCATCCACTGTTGGTCAGTTTTGTGTGGGCTTCTGGAAGTTGCACTTATGGCCGAGCCGGAACTAGTCCCGAGACCACAACGGACACAACCAGCAGCAGCCAGCGTCCACACCGAAGGAAATGCCTACAGACGCGAACAACACGCACACACTCTGGGCTGGGATGGAGCGTCTCAATGCGACCCTTTCGATGGGCATCGCTGGATGCTGACAAGAGTGATATGATGGTATGAACAGTCACCCACAGCCTAACCGAGAACAAAAGTTATAAAGAAGCCGATTTCTTAAGCCTCCGCGCCAGGCAAATATGCAGTTTTTAATGTGTTTTTCCCTATTCCACCTCCTGCAGCCTGAAATGTCTTTACATGACCCCTGAGCACCACAAGCCCGTAGATGGAAGGCAGTCAGGCGTCCGGGGAAACATACGGAGGGTGGTGTCTTCCGTAAGGGCCGGTGTGAACCGGAGCACCCACCTCTCTGTCTAGGACGATTCACGTCTAACCCTCTTCAACTTCAACCCATTGGGGAAGGCAGCGCAGAAACGTTATCCTTTGATCCAGGAATGGAGACAGGAGCGCATGTTCTCAGGGCCCTTCTCCCCAATGGGAGGGAGCCTTCCGCATTCTCTAGGCGAGCATCGTCCTGCTGCTGCTACACTCTGCCCCTTTGCACACGCCCCTTTGCACACGCCCCTTTGCACACACTCCTTTGCACACGCCCCTTTGCACATGCTCCTTTTGTACATGCCCCTTTGCACACACTCCGTTTGCACACGATGCCTCACTGCATCCTGGGTTTTGCACGCAGCACCTGGAATCCTTTTCAGGTCCTGCAAGCAAGCCTAGCTATGACTATGACGTGGCTTAGGTATTGGGAAATGTTAGGGCCGTGTCTATGACAGCCTGGTGACCTTGGGAGCGTATTGCAAACAATAGAACTGCCTTCAGGAAGCAAGAACCTGGCTTTCAAACATGGAAAAGAGGAGAGTTGAGCCCAAAGGAAAAGCAAAGAGAAGCAGCAGGAGGCGGGAAGGCACTTTCTTGTCTTTGTCTGTCATGTGACACAGCAAGATGAGGAGCCCAGGGGTGGGCCTTGTCCCTGGAAGGAAAGCCTGGGCCTGCAGATGCCACTTGGAATCAGGAGCTGGGCCCAGGCGTCCTTACTCCCCACAGCGCCCCCACAGCCAGGAGCTGGCAGTGCATGGTGGGTAACAGCTGTGGTTGTTTCATGGGTGGTTGAGTGCCTGGGTTGGTTGGTTGGTGGATTTTAATTCAACAAGTGCCTTTCTCTGCTTCTGTGTTAGTGTTATTGGACCAACGGGTCCGTTTGCAAATGAGCGCACAGTAAGACACGAACAGGAGTTGGCAGCACAGACGGCAAGGGTTTATTTTTAGGAAGTGGCCCACACCCAGAGAATGGTGAGCTAGTGCCCAGAGACCTGCTCCCCATGGCCTCCGGGGAGCGGGTCTGCAGGGAGATCATTAATTGTGGTGACCCAGGGGCTTAGGGCCATGGTCTCTGCTGCCCAGTCGGCGCTAGGGCAGGGGGAGTCGATCCCTGCATCTGGTCCTGACATCCGCCACGGCATCCCTGTGTGTGGTTCCGATGCTGCCCTGGGCCTGGAGCTAGAACACGACGGAGGCCTAGACACAATCTCTAATTTGACCCAAACTCTGTCTCTGGGTCAACAGACCCAGGATTTGTTCCTGAGAGTATCTGATGCCGATCAGAAGCCCACTGTCCTATGGGCTCCGTGATTAAGGGAGTGGCCAGCAAGGGAGAAGGAGACAGAAGAGGAGGGCCTGGGGAGGCCAGTTTGAGTCAAAAGGAAAGAAAGGAGAGAAGGTTGTAGAAGAGAAATTAAGCCTAACCGGTTTGGCTTAGTGGATAGAGCGTCGGCCTGCGGACTCAAGAGTCCCGGGTTCGATTCCGGTCGAGGGCATGTACCTGGGTTTCGGGCACATCCCCAGTGGGGAGTGTGCAGGAGGCAGCTGATTGATGTTTCTAACTCTCTATCCCTCTCCCTTCCTCTCTGTAAAAGGATCAATGAAATATATTTTTTTTAAAATAAAGAAGAGAAATGAAGTTTCGCCCAGCCGGTGTGGCTCAGTGGTTGAGTGTCAACCCCTGAACCAGGAAGGAGATCACAGTTCGATTCCCTATCAGGGCACATGCCCAGGTTACAGGCTTGATCCCCCAGTAGGGGGCGTGCAAGAGGCAGCCCATCAATACTTCTCTCTCATCATTAATGTTTCTCTCTCTCCCTCTCCTTTCCTCTCTGAAATCAATTTGTGTGTGTGTGAGTGTGTGTGTGAGAGTGTGTGTGTGTGAGTGTGTGTGTGTGAGTGTGAGTGTGTGAGTGTGTGTGTGAGAGAGTGTGTGTGTGTGTGAGTGTGTGTGTGAGTGTGTGTGTGTGAGTGTGTGTGAGAGAGTGTGAGTGTGTGTGTGTGTGAGTGTGTGTGTGTGAGTGTGTGTGTGTGTGAGTGTGTGTGTGAGAGAGTGAGTGTGTGTGTGAGTGTGTGTGTGTGAGTGTGTGTGTGAGTGTGTGTGTGTGTGAGTGTGTGTGTGAGTGTGAGTGTGTGTGTGAGTGTGTGTGTGTGTGAGTGTGTGTGTGTGTGAGTGTGTGTGTGTGAGTGTGTGTGTGAGAGAGTGTGAGTGTGTGTGTGTGAGTGTGTGTGTGTGTGTGAGTGTGTGTGTGAGAGAGTGTGAGTGTGTGTGTGTGAGTGTGTGTGTGTGTGTGAGTGTGTGTGTGAGTGTGTGTGTGAGTGAGTGTATGTGTGTGTGAGTGTGTGTGAGAGAGTGTGAGTGTGTGTGTGAGTGTGTGTGTGTGTGTGTGTGTGTAAGGAAGTTTCTACAATTACAAGAGCAGCCGTCTCCTCGCTCTCCTGTCTCGTCCGCATGCTGCCCGGCCTGCCTGTCCTCAGGCGTGTTTGAACCAGCAGGCGTGTTCTCGCCTTAGCGCCACGAAGGGCCTTTCTCCCCCAGAAGATGAGTTGGGGCCCAAGGCTCTCATTTTCCTCCCACTAGACTGCAAGCTCCGCTGTCTTCTTCACCTTAGTCCTGCTCCTCCCCTGCCCTCAGCCTGTCCCTTCCTGGCCATGTTCCATAAATAGTTAAGTTGTTGGATTGGAATTTAAGCAAATTAACCATTTAAATTCTGTTTTTGAAAATAAACTCTTTTTTAAGAAGTATTTTTTAAAAAGATGATACATGTCTGCGGAAAGCAGTGTTTAGGTACCTGTGCTGTAGGCGGCGGAAGGGCACCAGGTGTGTGGTCAGTGGGGAGGGGAAGGGGCAAGGGGAGGGAAAGGCTCAGGTGTGCTCGGGGAGGGAGAGGGGAGGGAGAGGGCACCGGGCCTCCCTCCTAAGGGTGGTAAGGGCTGGGAATTTAGGGGAGGTCCCAGGGGAAGATCTCCATAGACCAGTGGTTCTCAACCTTGGCTGCACGTTAGAATCACCTGGGAATCTTTTTAAAATCCTGATTTCTGGGCCTCATTCCGGAGGCCCACAAAAACAATATGTAATTATATATGTGTTTTCTGATGGTTTTAGGCGACCCCTGTGAAAGGGTCGGTCAACCCCCAAAAGGTTGAGAACCGCTGAACTAGAAGGTCACCGTTTGATTCCTGGTCAGGGCACATGCCTGGGTTATGGGCTCGATCCCCAGTAGGGGCCGTGCAGGAGGCAGCAGAGCAATCATCAATGATGTTTCTCTCTCATCGATGTTTTTATATCTCTATCCCTCTCCCATCTTCTCTCTCTAAAAATCAATTTAAAAAAAAACAAAACACCATTTTTTTAAAAAGTTCTAAGAGAGCACAAGTCTAATTTTCTGTCTGAGATGTAGAGAAGACAGGCAGAGATGAACAAAAATAGAAGGAAATTTAACTCATTGGATTTTTAAAAGATTCCCAGGTGATTCTAATGTGCAGCCCAGGTTGAGAACCACTCTTAGAAGATTTCCGCACGGGGCCATCATCCTGGCTAATAGCACCCAGCTGATGAGCGAAGACGCCGCACCTACGTTGGCAGCTGACGATGTGGCAAAGATCATGAGATCCTGCAAAACGCAATCTAAAGAGAGTACAGATCGCACAGAGACCAGCTAATGGATAATGAGATCCTACTCCCATGTGGCTAATGGGCAATGGAAGTGTTTCCTGTTTCTTAAACAGGGTATCTTTGACCATTTAAACAAGCCTGTAGCACCAGCACCCACAGGAGTATGCTAAAAAGGCCATTTTGCATATGCCGCTGGAGGTAAGAGCGTGAGAGGAGGCATCAGCGTCTTATTAATAGCCAAGAGCCCGCGGAGTTAATAGTGCGTTGATAACTTATTTTTGTTTTCCCCTCCTCGCCACGCTTGCATGACTCGGTGATGTAATATTAGCGAGGAAACAAACAGCCGAACTAGCACCACTACGGTGTCATTTTCCTGTGTCAGCGTGTGCTTGCCTGTTACTGGAAACACTTTCTTATCCTCGAGAACATGATTTGACCTTTTTCACAAATACTTGGTGTCCAAGACATCAACCCCAAACTCCCCACGTCTCTCCTTACCCTCCCCCTTTACCCAACCCGAAGGCCCAACGTTGACCTCGTCAAGAATTCACTAAACACCCGCTGTTGGCTCAGTCTCCCTCTAACCTAGGCGCTGCTCATCTTTTCAGTCTGCCCTTGGAGCAAAGGCTCACGGGCCAATGGCGTCTGAGCCAAGATCTCGGGGGCTTTCGTCCAAGAACTTGCAATTGGCAACCTTCATCCACCACTGACTCTGTCCCTCTCACTGCTGGGCACTCCGGGAGATTAAAGATACACCGGACACAATCCTGCCTTTCTGTCTGGTGTATTCCTTGGACTTGCATTTATTCAGCACTGATTCCATGCCCTGAGGCGTTGCCAGGAACAGACAGAACCAAAACATGGAGACAACAAGCTGTCCTCGGGAACTTACAGAAAAGAGCAAGAAATTAGTGTGTGGCCCAGCGGTTGAGCATTGACCCAGAAACCAAGAGATCATGGGTTCGATTCCCAGTCAGGGCACATGCCCGGGTTTCAGGCTCAATCCCCAGTAGGGGGTGTGCAGGAGGCAGTGGATCGATGATGTTTCTCTCTCTCTCTCCCTCTCCCTTCCTCTCTATCTAAAAATTAATTTTAAATATTTTTTAAAAAGAAAGAAATGAGTGCATCAAATGCTCTCGGCTCTATGAGACAGTACGAGCAGAATGCGGGGAGCACTCCACAGAAAGTACCAGAAGGACAGTCAGAGAAGGAAAATATTGCACAGATGGGAATGGTGCAGAAGTTTCCAAGAGTAGGGTTTTAGCTTTCCGCGCTTCCTTTGTTCATTGATGTTAGAGACATTGATTTGTGGATCCACGGATTTATGCGTCCACTGGTTGACTCTTGTATGTGTCCTGACCAGGGATCGAACCCGCAACCTTGGTGTATCGGGATGGCGCTCTAACCAACTGAGCCACCCACCAGGGCTTTCCCCTGAGTGCTCATTTTAGAACTCATTAGAAAATACTCCTAGAGAACCCCTGCTTCCAGGTACTCCCTGTTCCTCCACGTTCGACGCTGTGATGTCCTCGGATTTCCACTTGCTTGTCACCTTCAAGGCATGGAACCAGCCTTCCCAAAATAGAGTAGCCACCCAGTCCTTCTCTTTTATATAAACTTTGCTTACATTTGTCAGAATTACTGTTTGTCTAATGGTTTTATAAACTGTCAGAGGCTCAAAGAAAGCCGGGACTTTGTTTTGTTGCCCGCTCTATCCCCAAGCCTAGAACAGTGCCTGGCACACAGACGGTTCTCGATAATATTGTTGAGTGGATGAATGATAAAGGATAAATAAGCCTGTGGCCAGGCCCCTTTCCCCTTCTCGAATCTTCACATCCCACCCACTCTTCTCTCCCCTCCCCCACATTAGTCCTGAACCAATGCCCAGTATTGTCCCCCGGGAAGTAAATGGTACAGAACGCTCCCCACACTCTCACAAAGGCCTCTCCCTGGGACCCAACGCCTTGGACAAGAGTCACGGTCAGAATCAAAGCCTATGACTACTTTGAAACTTGAGCTAAGTCTGCATAAATATCAAATTATAATACTATAATTTTTCAACAGTAAATAAGATAAACTGTGTTAGAAAATACATTCTGGATTATAAACAAGTGTTATCTTTTTGCTATACGTTTATGATCTCTTAGTTCAGATTTCATGAAGATTTAAAATTTGTATAGTGGGTTTTGCTCACTTCCTAACATCTCATGTCAAGCTGAAGGAGTGCCATTCTGAGCACAGGGGAAACGCCACAGTTGTTTTACAGAGAAGTGAAAAACATACTCTGCCTGACCCGCATGGCTCAAAACCGGCACCAAAAGATCCCCAAGTTGACCCCAAGTCAGGGCACATGCCCGGAGTGCCCAGTAGAGGGCGTGCGGGAGGCAGCCCATGATGTTTCTCTCTCACATGATGTTTCTCTTCCCTCTCCCTTCCTCTCTCTCTAAAATCAATAAAAACATACTTTTTAAATGTATCCTAAATAGTATTTAAGCTTGGCTTGCTAATAATAATGATCCAAAAGAAGATAATTCTTTGGAAGCCATCGTTACCTTTCCCCGTGCCTTGGACTGTGCTGATCGGTTCAATTCAATCCCAGGAAGATTTGCAGAGGCTTCCAAGCGTGTGGGTGAGCGGCGGCTAGGAATGTCGGAAAGAGGAGTGGGCACCTCGGCCTCCGAAAGCCCAGCGTCTGACCATGTGCTCAGAACACGGTGATGCAACCTCCGGATTTAGAAAGAGCGTGCCTCTCCTTTTGTGTTTCCAGTATTCAAACTGGAGACCAGGTCAGAGGAAGCGGCCTGCGGGCACAGAAGCCTGGGGCTGGGGCAGGCTTCCTCCATGGGGCGTGAGCCCAGCACCGTGGCACTGAGCTCAAACCAGAAGCGCCCCCGAAGGCCGGCCATCGGAGGAACAGAGCGGGAGGACTGCGGGCTGTTCACAGGGGCCCTGGGCCAGAGGAACAGCCGGAGGCACCGCCAGACTCCACCGCTGCTGATTGGAGGGGTTGGATGCCTCAAGGACGAGTGTTAATAAACGCGGGAAATGTACAGCGTGACCCACGGGGAAACAAGACATGCACGCTTATTAATCTGTGCAGTTATTCAGTGTCTGGTAAGTTCACGTTCAAGAAAAAATATTAATTTTTATTAAAATGTTCTATTTTATGTTAGCGATGACTCATTTATTTCAGCCCTTTGCATTCAGCATGTCTCTATCAAAATAAACCTATGTTTCTATGAAAATTGAAGCTTTTGTTCTTTTGCTGCCACACACACTTAAACCTTGCTTATTTGGCCCGTGTTAGCCTTTGAGTTTGACATGCTTGATCTAGGGCAGTGGTTCTCAACCTTGGCTGCACATTAGAATCACCTGGGAATCTTTTTTAAATCCTGATTTCTGGGCCTCATCCTCCGGAAATTCTGTTTCTTTGTTATGAGGTGGGGCCACCACATTAGTAACTGATGGCCACCAAGCATTGGCCGAGGAAGCACCCTGCAGAGAAGCCATCAGACCAAGAACTGGTTAAAACAATCAGTGCCAGGCTTCTTGGAGGCCAAGAGGACTTCTGAGACCTGCAGAGCATGCGTGAGTGTGGTATTTGTCCTCTGGGAAGCCGTCATGAACTGGTCACAGTCCTAGGGAAACAGGGGTGTGGATGCCGGGTGTGGCTGAGCTCATGGGGGAAAACCCTGGAGAGTCTCAGATCATAGCGCAGGCGTGTGAGTGGTGGGAGGTTCCCCAAAGCAGTTGGAGGCAAAAGACAGAAAAATACTACTTATCACTTAAAAAATTTTTCTTTTCCTGTTTTATTGAGATACTGGAGGCCCGGTGCACAAAATTCGTGCACTTGGGTGGGGGGGGGGGTTCCCTCAGCCTGGCCTGCACCCTCTTGCAATCCGGGAGCCCTTGGGGGATGTCCGATTGACGGCTCCCACAGGGAGTGGGCCTAAGCTGGCAGTCAGACATCCTTAGCGCTGCCGCAAAGGAGGAGAGGCTCCCGCCACTGTCGCTGTACTCGCCAGCCGTAAGCCAGGCTTCTGGGAGTGCACTGACCACCAGGGGGCAACTCCTGTGTTGAGCATCTGCCCCCTGGTGGTTAGTGCACATCATAGCAAGCAGTTGAGCGGCCTTAGCATATCATTAGCATATTACATTTTGATTGGTTGAATGGCCAACTGGACGACCGGACACTTAGCATATTAGGCTTTTATTATATAGGATAATTGACATGTTACATTGCATAAGGTTGAGGTACACACAGGATGGCTCGATACACGTATGTATTGGGAAATGATTAGCACAGTAGCATTAGTTAACACCTCCATCACCATCACCTCCCATAATTACCTTTGTGTGTGTGGTGAGAACATTTCCATCTACTCTCCTAGCAACTTTCAAGTGTACAATACGGTATTGTACACCACAGCATCATGCCGTGCATTACATCCCCAGGACCTGTTTATCTTATCACTGGAAGTTTGTATCCATTGTCCAAAAAAATCTCCCCATTTCCCCCACCCACGCCCTTTGCAGCCACCGCTCTCCTCTCTGCAAGAATGCTCAGACCCACCTCTGTCAGCTGTATCCCTCCACGCCTTCCCTTCTACCCCGGGCTCCCCAGGAATTTGCTACAAGAAATAGCAAATAAGAAAGTGCCATTTTGGTAGGACTGAGTTAGTGTCCCATGCCCAGCATAGCCCTGTGATGAAGCTGGGCTGGAGCATACAACGCGGGCCTCCCAACTAAAAGTCTGCATCCAAAACCCGAGATAATACCACTCCCAGCCAGACGCAAGGGGCGGCAGCACTGTGATCTGCACCTTTAGGCGTGCGTATAGGGAAAAGAGAGGACCGGAGACCCTGAGTCCACACAGCCAAGTGCATAGAAGAAGCTCAGACCAGGAGGCCAGGAGGCAGAGAAGCATGGTGAGGGCAGAATTACTCCTCAGTTGTCACAATGCATCTGTTCTCTCATTTATTAATTTCATAATATATGAACAGTAAAATAGACTCCCCTGGGAAATTTACTTTTTTAACCCAATACCATAATGTTTTGGTTTTCATTTCTAAAATGTTCCAAATATGATAGAGCAACTTTATGTAAATAGCTACATATTTGTAAATTCATATTGAGTCCTTTAGTCCTCTAGGTAATTATCAAATTGTCAAGTACTATTTTGTATTGTGTTATATCTTCCATTGATAATGCATCAGTGATGCATAAACCTATCCTATATAATAAAAGCATAGTATGCAAATTGTCCCCTCAACCTAGAGGTCGTCCAGGAGTTCAACCAGGGGGCGGGGTTGGCCGGGGGAAGGGACGGAGTACCTGGTCAGCAGCCAGCACCCACTAAGGATCCTACCAGTGCATGAATTTTGTGCACTGGGCCTCTAGTTTATTATACTTAGTTAGGAATTAAATCTCTTCCTTATTTAAAATTGTCGACTGTGACTATTACATACCAATCCATTTATTCTGGTCCTTTATTTTTTCATGTTAGGATTTTACAATTTTCTTAAATGTTGTGTGTCCTGAGTAATTCTCAGTTATTCAATATTTACACCAAAAAAAAGGAAATCTTTCATTATCATTGAATATTTTAGCATATAGCATTCACATGTACAAATAACGAATGTTGTATATTTATTTTATATATACAATTTGAATATTTTATTACCTCTGGTAATTTTTGATAGATTCCTTTCAATTTTTCAATGATAGACTAATAAAACCTACAAAATTCAACTGTTTATTCTTTTAGTTCTTTATACGTATCTTTTCTTTCTCAACTATCTTTTACGTTTTTTTATGTTAAAAGGGTGAATTTCATTGAATGTGGAATAAAATACAATAAAAAACAAACCCACCAACACAAAGTTCTTTCAAACATCCCATACATGTCATAATAATAAATATGCTTCCTCAAAGTAATCCCCACCCTGAGTTTCATTCATGTACTCTGCCAAGAGTTATTTCTTTATTATTATTATTTTAACGATGTGAAATTATTTTTTTGTATTTTATTTTATCGTTTTCTTTTAAATTTTTGAATGGTAACTAAGGCTTTTATTTTCTGTCTAATAAGATTATCTCCAATGTTAAATTAAGCAATTCCTTTTCATTTTTACAAATCTTAACATATGCAGTTTTTAAGATCAAATGGAAAGAACAACATGAGGTTAAGTAAAAGAAATTCAAGTGCTAAATAGAATAACAGTGTTTCATTCCTTTTAATGAATTGAAAAAAAGCTCTCTAAAGAATAACTATTTAGGAGGAACCAAGATGGCGGCGTAGGTTAACGCCGGAGTTTGCTGCTTTGAACAACTACTTCAAAAGTGAAACTAAAAGACGGAAAGGACATCACCCAGAACCACAGGAACGCTGGCTGAGTGGAAGTCCTACAACTAGGAGGAAAGAGAAACGCATACGGACACGCAGAGGAGGCGCAGTGCTGAAGTCAAATTCTGAGGTGCGGAGTGCGCGGAGCGGGCTGGCGGCGGAGGGCGCGGTTGGCGTTTTCAATCGGGAGGGAGTCGCAGACTCTGAGCTCCAGATCCGGGCGAGTCTTTAGGGACCCAGACTCAAACGGGAGCAGCGGGACTGCCTGGCTTCAGTCAGAGCGAGTGCAGCCTTCTCTCCGAGGTTTGCAGCCATTGCTGGGACTCAGAGAGGCAGAGCCCCTGGAGACAGGACTGAGAGCCGCCATAACTGCTCTCTCTGGCCCACCCTGTTGATCCTGTGCGACCCGCCCCGCCCAAGCCCTGCACAGAGGCATTTGCCGGATAGCCTCAGGCAAACGCCAGATTAGCACCTCCCTAGAGGACAGAAGTTCTCTCACTGCTGACACAGCTGATTCTCATAGCCACTTGGCCTGGAGGTCAAACCCTCCCTGGAATTAGCTACAACAATCAAGATTTAACTATAAGACCACGAACAAAGACCACTAGGGGGTGCACCAAGGAAGCATAACAAAATGCGGAGACAAAGAAACAGGACAAAATTGTCAATGGAAGATCTAGAGTTCAGAACCACACTTTTAAGGTCTCTCAAGAATTGTTTAGAAGCCGCCGATAAACTTAATGAGATCTACAAGAAAACTAATGAGACCCTCGATGTTATATTGGGGAACCAACTAGAAATTAAGCATACACTGACTGAAATAAAGAATATTATACAGACTCCCGACAGCAGAACAGAGGAGCGCAAGAATCAAGTCAATGATTTGAAATGCGAGGAAGCAAAAAACACCCAACCAGAAAAGCAAAATGAAAAAAGAATCCAAAAATGCGAGGATAGTGTAAGGAGCCTCTGGGACAGCTTCAAGCGTACCAACATCAGAATTATAGGGGTGCCAGAAGATGAGAGAGAGCAAGATATTGAAAACCTATTTGAAGAAATAATGACAGAAAACTTCCCTCACCTGGTGAAAGAAATGGACTTACAGGTCCAAGAAGCGCGGAGAACCCCAAACAAAAGGAATCCAAAAAGGACCACACCAAGACACATCTTAATTAAAATGCCAAGAGCAAAAGATAAAGAGAGAATCTTAAAAACAGCAAGAGAAAGAAACTCAGTTACCTACAAGGGAATACCCATACGACTGTCAGCTGATTTCTCAACAGAAACTTTGCAGGCCAGAAGGGAGTGGCAAGAAATATTCAAAGTGATGAATACCAAGAACCTACAACCAAGATTACTTTATCCAGCAAAGCTATCATTCAGAATTGAAGGTCAGATAAAGAGCTTCACAGATAAGGAAAAGCTAAAGGAGTTCATCACCACCAAACCAGGATTATATGAAATGCTGAAAGGTATCCTTTAAGAAGAGGAAGAGGAAGAAAAAGGTAAAGATACAAATTATGAACAACAAATATGCATCTATCAACAAGTGAATCTAAGAATCAAGTGAATAAATAATCCGATGAACAGAATGAACTGGTGGTTATAATAGAATCAGGGACATAGAAAGGGAATGGACTGACTATTCTTGGCGGGGAAAGGGGTGTGGGAGATGCGGGAAGAGACTGGACAAAAATCGTGCACCTATGGATGAGGACAGTGGGTGGGGAGTAAGGGCGGAGGGTGGGGCGGGAACTGGGAGGAGGGGAGTTATGGGGGGAAAAAAGAGGAACAAATGTAATAATCTGAACAATAAAGATTTAATTAAAAAAAAAAAAAAGAATAACTATTTAGGACATTCCTCAGTGTCACCAACTTTTGGGGGCCATTAACTACTTTCTCTTTACCTGGAGTTTCCCAGAATCACACAGCCGGTGAATGGGCGGTGGGAAGGGCCGCTCTGATCACCAGGGCAGAAGAACAGGTGGCCGGAAGTTACCCTCATGACTCTCCCCACTGCCCATTTAGTTGTTGTTTTCCAAATAGAGAAGAGGATAGTCAGTCGTCAACCGCTTAAAGAATAGAATCTGGCTTCTAGCAGACCTGCTTGAGAAATACAATCTTATCTTTTGTGTGTTAATCCAATAGCAGTTACTTATTGCAGGCATGGCATAGAATGGTGATTTCCACGGTGATTTCCCTGCAGCCAGGTTGCCACCCCCTCCTTGGCCACAGGGGTGCACACGTCAGCCACACTGGGCCCATCGCACCACCTTACTCCCCCCCCCCCCGCCACCCCCCCCACCACCACCACCACCACCACCACGTTGGCCCATAACCTAAGCCACGGCGATCACAAATCCTTCTCCACGCGGCTCAAAGTGCAGCTGGAGGCAGAATGCCATGTCCTGCCTGTGGCAGAGCTGCTAGAACCTGAATCTGGCACCACCTCGCCACATCCCCTGCCACAGAAAGGGAGCCAGTTTGATGGAACACAGCCAGCTCAAAGGAGGAGGCAGAAATGGGAGCATTGGCAGGCATATTTCTGATTCCTGTCATTCCTGGAGCCAGCCTGCTCCCAAAGGTCAGAATTTCAGGCCCATGAAGTCCTCATTTGCTTAAACAAACTGTATCTCCTTCACTTATCACCCAAGAGGCCCTGAATTGCACGGCCAAAGGTCACGTCTCCACTCAGCTGTTCCTGGAGCTTATCTCTCTCCTTCTCTGGAATGCCACTGCCATGTCTATGACTAACCAGCAGTGACTGTACTATCTTTAGGGACAACAGCGATTTCCTTCTCATTTCTCATCGACTCTGCCAGGCAGCAGTGGTTCAACACCTAGGCTCTGGAGTCAAAAGGTTCTGGTCAGATCTCAGCTTGAGCATGTGTTTACGAGCTGGGAGATGAAAGCACGGTGGGGACACCTGGAGAAAGTGGTTTGTTTAAATGGTCTATTGAATGGAGGGTCCTTTCTGTGGGCCGCCTGTAAGTGGGCATCTCACAGAGCATATGACTGTCACAGGTCAGAGCATGGTCTCCAGAAAGCACCCTCATTCTGTCGCTCCAGCCACCGCTCTTTACTAGTAGCTTTTCCCTCCTTCCCTTTTCCTTCTTATATTGTTACTAGAGGCCTGGTGCATGAAAATTTGTGCACTCAGGGGGGTCTCTCAGCCCAGCCTGTACCCTCTCACAGTCTAGGACCCCTCTGGGGATGTCCACATGCCAGCTTAGGCCTGCTCCTGGCCCTAAGATAGCAGTCAGACATCCCTCTGGCAGCCTGGGAGCCCTTGGGGGATGTCCAACTAATGGCTTAAGCCACAGTCGGGCATCCTTCGTGCTGCCGAGGAGGCAGGAGCAGTAGTCAGCCTGGCTTGTGGCTGAGTGGAGCTCCCCCTGTGGGAGCTCACTGACCACCAGGGGGGCAGCTCCTGCATTGAGCGTCTGCCTCCTGGTGGTCAGTGTGTGTCATAGTGACTGGTTGTTCATGGTCGTTCCACCATTAGGGGTCAATTTGCATGTTGCCCTTTTATTATGTAGGATTGTAAATGATCCCAGAAGATACAGCCAAGAGAAAGAACAACACAAAGGCAGCGGCAGCCAAAAGAAGACACAACCGGAGGGACATTAAGTGGTTGAGCATTGACCAATGAAACCGGAGGTCACAGTTCGATTCCATGCCCAGGGTTGTGGGCTCAGTCTCCAGTAGGGGGCATGCAGGAGGCAGCTAATCAATGATTCTCTCTCATCATTGATGTTTCTATCTCTCCCTGTCCCTCCTCTCTGAAATCAATAAAAACATATTTGAAAGTAATTTTTAAGAGTAGGAAATAGATAAATTTCTTAGGATGATTAGAGCTTCCAAGGAGACCAATGTATTCAGATCTTTTCTGACATCAACTACCTTCTTCATAGTTACCTTAATATTGGCTTCGAGGCTTTCAGAAGACCACGAAAATTAATCCAGGGAATACTGCCTCTATGGCTAAGGTTTACAGATCAGCAGGTGTTGGTTGTACATTGCTGACAGTAAGCCTGCCTTATCAGTTAGCGCATTATCAGCACCATCCTGACAATTCCATGTGAATTGTCAGGGACAGTCAATTACATGGGACAGTGTTCCAAAGCTCTGTGTAATAGGAAATGTTTTGTAATCCTAGCTGATTGGGGCTATACCAAATCACTATCACTAAGGCTTATGACGACTGAGTCATTTACCAGAATAAGGACACCTTTGACCTAAAGTTCGCCAGTTTGGCTCAATAGATAGAGCGTCAGCCTGAAGGGTCTCCGAGTTCAGTTGAGGTCAAGGGCACATACCTTGGTTGCAGGCTCCTCTCAGGCCCTGTTGGGGGGGGGGGGGGCATGTGGGAGGCAACCAATCGATGTGTCTCTCTCACATCAGTGTTTCTCTGTCTTTCCCTCTCCCTTCCACTCTCTCTAAAAATCAATGAGAAAAACATATCTTCAGGTGAGGAGTAAAGCTATTCATCCAGAAAAGTTGAGTCTTGAGAACCTGGGAGTGATTTTTGTTCTGTTATACAATTATCAGAAAATGAGGACAAAAATTATTTTTTTTAATTGTGACCATTAGAGTAAGAACACAAGTAAACCCAAAAAGATCCTGCGATATTTGAAAATACTTAGGAAATTTTTTTAAAGGTAGCTAGCAACACATTATCTAAACTACACTTGAGGTAGTTATATGAAAGATGTACAAGTGAGATTCTTGTAAAAAAAAATTTATCCTGCCCTAGCCGGTTTGGCTCAGTGGATAGAGCATCAGCCTGCAGACTAAAGGGTCCTGGGTTCACTTCCGGTCAAGGACACGTACCTGGTTGCAGGCTTCATCCCTGGCCTGGGCCCTGGTTGGGGCGCGTACAAGAAGCAACCAATCGATGTGTTTCTCTCACAGTGATATTTCTCTCTGTCTTTCCCTCACTCTTTCACTCTCTCTAAAAATCAATGGAAAAATATCCTCGGGTGAGGATTCAAAAATATATTAAAAACAATTAAAAATTTTTAAAAAGTTGTCCTCAGTTTAGATGTCCTAAGGTAATGATTAGAAAACATTTTAAAAAGCTAATCATTTAAAATATTAAGAAGGAAGGGGACATTTGTAATACTTTTAATAATAAAGATAAATTTAAAACAAGAAAAAAATATTGTACCTCCTCCCTCTCCTGCTCCCACCTGGGTGTGCCTTCCCTGAGTCTCTGGAAGCAACTCTAAAGCAAAAATTCATACACTACCCAAAAGCTTAATGACGGAAGCTAACAGGGAACTAAGATTGGGACCCACTCTGGCTACACAATATTCATGAATGGCATTTTACTACAGTATATGCACACCTGCCCCTTCCCTATCCTTATGATACGTTCATATGCTACATATGAGTGGTACTCAATATACGAAATCTGGGACATTTTCCTCTATTGGTCCTAGAGTAAAAAATATAAAATTCTCAAAAATGTATCTCAGTCTCCATTGGGGAATTAGTGACAGCTTGCCCATAGCTTGGTAGTGTTAGTCACCCAAGAACCACACTTAGAGACCCATAGCATGCATGCAAGACGAGAGCAGCCTTTAAGGGCTCTATTTTTAACCAATATTTTTACTGCAAATAAAACGTTAAAAAAATAAAAAGCCATGAACAAGTGCTGTGAGGAAAGGCTCATATGCAATTTCTTTTGCTAATGAGATTATTACCAAAAGCTCCTTTTAACTGTTCTTCCTACCAATTCACTGAAAATAATCCACTATCAATCCAAGTTCTTCCCTCCTGCTTCCTGAACCTCCCTCATAGCTCCTCTTCTAACAATAGCAGCTCTCAAACACCTAGTGCTTATGACGCGCCAGGCTTGTTCGAAGCACTTGACATAAACGATGCAATGTAAGTCTTGCAACAGCATTATGAGGACGTGCTATTTTTACTCAATAGAGAGACGCGGAAATTAAGCAGAGAGAGAGATGGGTAACTTGTCCCAGGCCACACAACCAGTGTGTGGTGGGATCCAATCCCAGACAGCTGGCTCCAGGCCATGCACCTCAATCACCAGTGTGTGGGCAACGATTTCCTGCTGCTGCTAAAGTGATTTCCTACAACTTCTCTCTGTTGCTGTTAACCCTCACCCACTGATTTTTAGAGAGAGTGGAAGAGAGAGGGACAGTCCATCATATAACTTAGTATCTAAACAGGGACAATTTTGAGGGTGATAAGAGTTCCAGACAACAGGTTTTACTTTTCCCTGGTGTGTCCGGAAGTGTGGCCGCCCTAAGAAAAAGAAGTTGTGGGGGTCCTAGCTCAGTGGATAGAGCATGGGCCTGTGGATTGAAGTGTCCCAGGTTCAATTCCAGTCAAGGGCACCTATCTTGGTTGCAGGCTCTTCCCCAACCCAACTCATGCTGGAGGCAACCAGCCAATGTGTTTCTCTCACATCGATGTGTCTCTCTGTCTTTCCCTCTCTCTTCCACTCTCCCTAAAAATCAATGGAAAAATATCCTTGGGAGAGGATTAACAACAACCACAAAAAGTTACACATAGAATTAGCATATGACCCAGCAATTCTACTCCTAGGTATATTCCCATAAAATTGAGAATAGGTGTTTAAACAAAAATTGTACATGAATGTTCATAGCAGCACTGTTCACAATAGCCCAAAGGAAATACCCCAAAAGCCCACCAACTTTTGAATAGATAAGGAAAGTGTGGCATATTTATACAATGGGATATTATTCAGCTTTCTAAAGGAACAGCACGCTGATATTTGCTAAGTGAAAGAAGCCGGATGTAAGAGGTGACATCTTGTATGATTCTGTTTATACAAAACTTCCAGAATAGGTGAATCCGTGAGGCCAGCAGGTCCGTGGTTGGCCGGGACGAGGGGGAGTTGGACAGAGAATAACTTTGGGCACCGAGCTTTCTTTGGGGGTGAAAGTGTTCTGGACCGAGATAGTGGTGGTGACGGTATGACATTATCAATGGACCAAATGCTACTTTAAAACAGTTAAAATGGTGACTTTTATGGTTTTAAAATTTTATCACAGTTTAAAATTTTAAAATGGTGTGTGGTGGGGTGGGGGGAAGTAATGATGAGTGAAACTGGTGGTGCCTTAGCCCAAATCAAGGCAGTGGTCCCAAACTCTACTACTAGGCACTGTAATGTTCCCTGTTACACACTCGCAGGAAAGAAGAAAGAAAGAAAGAAAGAAAGAAAGAAAGAAAGAAAGAAAGAAAGAAAGAAAGAAAGAAAGGAAGGAAGGAAGGAAGGAAGGAAGGAAGGAAGGAAGGAAGGAAGGAAGGAAGGAAGGAAGGAAGGGAGAAAGAAAAAGCTCTTAACTCTGGATGCTCACCCCTTTAGCACACATCTTTTCAACAGCCTGTGTGATAAAGGGGGAGGTGGCGTAAGGCACGCTGCTGCCTGGGGAGGTGTAGTCATTGTCTCCAGGAAAAACACAGCTGCAGAGACCACAGAAAAACCAAGCGAGCTTTAGAGAAAAGGAGGGACACTGTTTATTTACGCCGGCGGACTCAGGGAATAACTTTCCAAATCTGAGTGAAGAAACATGCAGGGGGCTTCTCTTTATATCTCCCTGTGGTCTTTGTCCTGCAAATGTGGATTATGCTTCCGGTCCCTTTTCACGGGCCTTGCAAGAAGGCCCCCAGGTGTTGGGGTCTCCAGGCCATATCTGATGGTCTGGCCTGGCGCCAGCGTTAATAACCCTCCCTCTGGGACAGTGCACTGTTCACAGTTTTATGGCCTTTGTAACAGGTTCTGCAAGACCAGTTTCTGGGAAGGAGGTAATGACTTAATTATAGGTTATCAAGAATGTACACTGAGCTTGCTGGCATGGATCCAGATCGCTAGCCCCCCAAATATCAGGATTACATTGGCATTAGCCCTTTTTAGTCTTCTCAACACCAGTATGGTTTTTGAGTTGTGGGATGAATGAGCTTTTTTTTTCATGGAACACAATTTTTACTTTAAAAAAACAACTAAAGGATGAATTATGGTTATTCAGATTTAGTTATTTGGCAGATATTTTTTTAAACTTGAATGAAAAGTATGATTTTATATACATGTATAAACATATATGTATACATTATACATATATATGTCTAATATATGTGTTTTAGCATGTCTTTGTATGGCTCTTAATAGTGGTTGCTCTAGGTATTACATTATATACATAATTATAAACATAAATTATTACATTATATATTATTTATAATATACATATAATTATATAAATAATGTAATACCATCCAATAGAGTAAGGATTGCCTTTTCAATAAATAGTTGCCACCAAAAACACAATCTATTTTTTTAAATTGATAAATGGGACTTCATTAACATTTAAAACATTTGCTCTGCAAAATACCTTTTTTTTTTTTTTATCGATTTCAGAGAGGAAGGGAGAGGGAGAGAGAGATAGAAACATCAATGATGACGAGAGAGAATCATTGATTGGCTGCCTCCTGCATGCCCCCCACTGGGGATCAAGCCCGCAACCCAGGCACATGCCCTTGACCAGAATCAAACCTGGGACCCTTCAGTCTGCAGGCCGACACTCTCTCCATTGAGCCAAAACGGCTAGGGCCAAAATACCTTTTTAAGAAACAAGCGACAGAATGGAAAAATATGTTTCCAAACTACATAGTCAACAAAAGCCTAGAGCTAGCATATGTAAAGAACTCTCAAAGCACAATGGTATGTGAGCAACAAACCCTTTTAGAGTCTGAGCAAGGACATAAAGAGATCGTCTACTGAAGAGGAGGTACAGGTGGCAGAAGAGCACAGGAAAAGATGTCACTATCATCCGCCCATAGGGAACTGCAAATTAAAGCCACAATGAGATATCCTGACCAACTACTCACCAGAATGGCTAGAATACACAATAGTGAGAGGAAGGCTACTTGCTGCATGAGTCCAACCACCTGGCTTTCTGGGAAGGGCAAAGCCATGACTACAGTATGAAGATGAGTGGCCGCCAGGGGTTGGGGGGGAGAGGGATGACAGGTGGAGCGGGGGATTGTTAGGGCAGTGAAACTATTCCGTAGGACACTGCTCTTGTGGGTACATGTCAGCATACATCTGTCAAAACCCATAGGATGTACACCACCAACAGTGAATCCCCGTGTAAACAAACCATGGACTTGGGGGGTAATACTCATGCGTCAGCGTCGGTTCATCAATTGTCACAAACGTACCGCTCCGGTGGGGACGCTGATGGAGGGAGAGGTTATGCTTAAAGGGGACATCTCTCTAAGTTCTGCTCAATTTTGAATTGAAAACTCTATTCTAAAATATAGTCTATTTTTAAAAAAAAAACAAACAGTGACAACACCAAAAGCTGGCGAGGATACAGAGAAACTGGGTCACTCCTGACTGTGGGAATAACATGACACAGCCACTCTGCCAATCAGTCTGGCAGTTTCTTAAAAAAAAAAACAAAAAAAAAAACTAAACAGGCAACCAACATGCAACTACCATGACTCAGCAATGCCATCCTCAGCATGTGTCCCAGAGAAACGAAGATTCATGTCTCTACAGAAACCTGTACATGGAGGTTTATCGCAGCTTTAATTAGAATAGTCCAGACTGGAAACAACCCAACCCAAATGCCCGGCGATGAGTGAATGATTAAGCAAACTGCAGCGTAACCATGTCGTGGAATACTACTCAGCAACAAAAAAGAACTATTGTACACGGAACAACCTAGATGAGTCTACAGAGAATTATGCTGAGTGGTTTTGTTGTTTTTTTTAAAGGCAATCCCCAAAGATTCTATACTGTTTGGTTCCATTAATAGAACATTTTTTAAATGATAAAATTATAGTGATAGAGAACAGATGAATGGTTGCCAGAAGATAAACAGGAGGTGGGAACAAGAGGGAAACAGGTATGGCTCTATGAAGGCACCTTGATGGGTCTGTGGCAATGAAGCTGTTCTGTATCAGTGCAGCAGCCTGGTCTTGACATTGTACAATAGTTTTGCAAGATGTTACAGTTGAGGGAAACTAAAGGGTACACAGGCCCTCTCTGTATTTCTTACAACTGCATGGGAACCTATAGTGTTCTCAAAATAAAATTTGAATTAAAGAAAAAAGTGAATGAAGTGGGCCTTTAAAAGATAAACTGCACTTGCTGCTTCCAAGCAAAAATTAGAATTTTGACATTTTTTTTGTGCCACCAGGAGTGTCAACTTCCCAAGACCTAAAGACTTTTTAATGAAACTAATAGTGATATTAACTAATGCTATGTTAATATATTAAGAAATGTGCCCAAAGTGGTAACAGCTGCATTGCTCAATGCATCACTGTTTTCTAACTAATCAATACACAATATTGAAAGGAATTCTTAGAGATGAAATAGGCAGGTTTGGGAAATTTGGGGAATTAAGGGATCCATAGAAAAGACACAGGGCTACAGAGTTGCAAAAGGTACATTTCCATAAGACAAGGGAGCTGGGAGTAGCAAAAGGTACACATTTACAAAATAAAAGGAAGGAAATGCCTCATTCAAAGAGGGAGGGGAAAAAGCCCAGAGGGAATAGGAGAACAATAAGGGAGAAGAAGGTGGGAACCTCACATAATTCATGGAAGACTTGAGCTCAGGAGTTGCTATAGTGACCAAATCAAAGGGGAATAGTGACCAATCAGAGGGGATATCGAGGCACAAAGAACTGCAGCCTTTACAACCCGTGGAACAAAGGAACTCTGTGGGACTCCTCCCCTCCCCACATGGGAGTCTGTGCTTGTTTCTCAATAAATTTCCACCTTTCCCTATGCCATCTCTCGTCCGTGGTTTCATTCTTCAACTCCACCGGACACGAGCCTGGGAACCATCCTGCCCAGGGAACACCGCACGTTCCCGTCCAACTTTCCTGTTTCAATATTACGAAACCACGCACAGCTGAACGATCCATTCAAAATATATGATAGAGCCGTGGGCTTACTGGACAGAGTAGAAATGCTCACAGATTCAAAATGCAACTAACCTTGAATCAGTTACCATGGAACAAAGCATTCGAAAGCAATGTCTACCATCTCCTGGGGACTATTCAAATGTGATCTCCCTGTTCCGACTGCGTGTCTGCGTGTCAGAGTTTCTTTGTGCCCTTCAGCTCGAATAATATATTAGGACAGACTGAATTGAGTGAGACATATATGAGAAGTCAGCTATTTTCTATTAAGTCAGACATTAGAAATTTGCAACAAAAAAAACTTTAAAAAAAAGTCTCTCTCTTTTTTAGACTTACAAGTCCAGGAAGCACAGAGAACCCCAAACAAAAGGAATCCAAAGAGGACCACACCAAGACACATCATAATTAAAATGCCAAGAGCAAAAGACAAAGAGAGAATCTTTTTTTTTTTTTTTAAATATATTTTATTGATTTTTTACAGAGAGGAAGGGAGAGAGATAGAGAGTTAGAAACATCGATGAGAGAGAAACATCGATCAGCTGCCTCCTGCACATCTCCTACTGGGGATGTGCCCACAACCCAGGTACATGCCCTTGACCGGAATCGAACCTGGGACCTTTCAGTCCGCAGGCCGACGCTCTACCCACTGAGCCAAACCGGTTTCGGCAGACAAAGAGAGAATCTTAAAAGCAGCAAGAGAAAGAAACTCAGTTACCTACAAGGGAATACCCATACGACTGTCAGCTGATTTCTCAACAGAAACTTTGCAGGCCAAAAGGGAGTGGCAAGAAATATTCAAAGTGATGAATATCAAGAACCTACAACCAAGATTACTTTATCTAGCAAAGCTATCATTCAGAATTGAAGGTCAGATAAAGAGCTTCACAGATAAGGAAAAGCTAAAGGAGTTCATCACCACCAAACCAGTATTATATGAAATGCTGAAAGGTATTCTTTAAGAAGAGGAAGAAGAAGAAAAAGGTAAATATACAAATTATGAACAACAAATACACATCTATCAACAAGTGAATCTAAGCATCAAGTGGATAAATAATCTGATGAACAGAATGAACTGGTGATTATAATAGAATCAGGGGCATAGAAAGGGAAAGGACTGACTATTCTTGGGGGGGAAAGGGGTGTGGGAGATGCGGGAAGAGACTGGACAAAATTTGTGCATCTATGGATGAGGACAGTGGGTGGAGAGTGAGGGCGGAGGGTGGGGTGGGAACTGGGAGGAGGAGTGGAGTTATGGGGGGGGGGGGGGAAAGAGGAACAAATGTAATAATCTGAACAATAAAGATTTAATTTTTTAAAAAAAAGTCTCTTTCTGCCAAAGTTTCTTCATCTTGGAAAATATACTTTTTTTTTTTCATTAAAAATGTGATGTATGCTTCCATAAATGGGCTTGTTTTATTAAATTAGTAAGAAAACGAGTATTTAAATTTTCCTGGTTTGAATTCCTAATAAAGTAAGTGTTCATAGTCACGCTCATAAGCAGAAGCTCTTTGGGGCCCTGAATGATGTTTAAGAGTGTGAGGGCTCCGGAGACCCAAACCTTTGAGAACCACTGTCCCAGGAGTTTCACGTTTCCTCGTTGGTTGTAGTTGTAGGTTCAAACAACTTCTAACCCAGGCCCATGGACCCCAGGATCTATGTAAGAAAGTAAGAGGGTGGCCAATTTGGGAGAGAGGGGCACGTGTCCCCAGAGAGCACGGGAGCTGTCCCCCTGCCCCCCTAAGGGGACAGGACAGCATGGCCAGGCCGAGGCTCCACGTGGGTTTCTAGGCCTCCCTGTGAGGCCAGGGCCCGGCCCCCAGGGAGAGGGTGAGAAACCCGGCCATTTCTCTAGGGGCTGTGCGCCTTCGGAGACAATATTATGCCTCTGGAGGAGCCTGAGTTGCTCCCCCACCTTCATTTTTTTAATTTTTATTTTCTTTGCTTCCCCTCCTTTAAGAACAAAAGCACAAACCACATTTCACTAATGTGCCATTTACCACAATAACGATTTACTCCAGTGTATGTAGCTATTTACGGAGCTGATCCGTTGATGGAAGAAGGAGGTGGTTGCAAGGTGATTGCGGTGAAATCCGTGGCAAAGAATCCTCTTCCGCTGCGTTTGCCAAAAGGCCGCCTTGATGAGCTCATCGTCAAAACGCATGCTCCTGAGGGGAAGGAACAATGGATGACTTAACTTCTACTCTTAAAAACTGCCCTTTCAGTGGAGCCCAATCAAGAGGTCTCATTTTTAAGTGCAACGCCATGGGCCGTCTCCTGGCGTCCCTCCCAGCGCAGGCAGCCGGGTCTGGGCCAGGAAGGCGCCCTGGCCCGTCCAGCTCCTGTTATTCAGAGGCCACACATTAAGGTGAGGCCACCTTCAGCCTCGGAGAGGTCATTCTGATGAAAGTTCTAAACTAGATCTGGAGGCCCTTGATCGGTGAATTAACGGAGGAGAGTGTAAGTCGATTCCTTGCTCTGGGGAATGTGTTTAAATGACCCAGAGACAAGACAGTTCTGTTCCAATATTATGGTGTATATGTGTGTGTTTCCCTGTCCCTGGGACCCTGGTAATCCCCCCATTTATTGACTTAGTTTCCTTCTTTCTCTCTCTTTGTTTTATCATTTTCTTTAATTCCTTCCAATTCTTACTGAAGGAGGTTCTTACAATAATTCTGATATTTGTTTCCAGAGGAATATCCTGGCCATCCCATTCACCCAGCTAACTGATGCTCCCCTCCCTAACCATCCCCCATCTTCCCCACCCCAGCCCCAAGTTCATCAGGTCTGGCCCAGGGGACCACGCCGGCAGGTTGGCCTACCCGTTCCTGTATTGGTGGATCTGTTCCTTTTAGTTTGAGGCATAAAATAAGCTGGGAATAGCTGTTTAAAAAAAAAACAAAGCAACCTGTATACATCCTAAGTACTTCTCTAAAAAGCTTGTGAAGTAATTGATCCACTGCTTACGGTTAACTTTAAATCTCTTCCTGGTGTTGAAGACTAGAACAACAGTATGTGAGAATAAAACTCTTTGTTTTCTGTTCATTATCATTGGCCATTTTTGGACTAAATTTGCAATCAAATTTAGTATCTTGATACCAGGTTGCTCACTTTAAAATGACATAACCTTGCCTGTGGTTGAGCATCAACCTATATGAGCCAGGAGGTCACAGTTCAATCCGCAGTCAGAGCACAGGACACATGCCCGGGTTTCGGACTCGATACCCAGTAGAGGGCATGCAGGAGGCAGCCAATCAACGAATCTCTCTATCATTGATGTTTCTATCTCTCTCCTCTCCCTTCCTCTCTGAAATCAATAAAAATATATTTTTAAAAAAATAATAATAAAATATTTTAACCTTAAAATATAGGAGGTCTTGCCCTGACCAATTTGGCTCAGTGGATAGAGCATCAGCTTGTGGACTCAAGGGTCCCAGGTTCGATTCCAGTCAAGGGCATGTACCTTGGTTGTGGGCACATCCCCAGTGGGGGGTGTGCAAGAGGCAGCTGATCAATGTTTCTCTCTCATTGATGTTTCTGACTCTCTATCCCTCTCCCTTCCTCTCTGTAAAAAATCAATAAAATGTATTTAAATATATATATATATAGTAGATCTTGAATAATCATTTTTCTTAAGAAAATATACTCTTAATTTAGCCACTTGCAATATTTTTATTTTCAGAGGTGTCCTAATGGGGCATGTTTTCCTTTAGTTTTACGTACTAGTCATTTTCAGAGACTATTTTGAATGAAATAGAACTGGGAAATTTTTAAAGCTTCAGTTTTAAGTGATGTTCAGCTCTTATGCCAAATTTTTGGTGCTATTTTGTGAGAATATGAATCTGCATATGACTCTGTGCTCTCCATTATTGGGGTGCATAGTGGATGCTGGGGCCCATTGCTCAGTCCTGCCCTTTAACACAAAGGCTCCCATGTAGGACATGGGCTACCCCCAAAACACACTTGCCCGATTTTTCACTCTTCTTGGGGGGCAGCCCCAATCCAATGGCTGTTGATGCTGTGAGTACCCCCCTTGCCTCCATTCGGGACATGTCTAAGGGGCCATCCCAGCTCCAGAGGTTGAGGGGGGCTGAGCCCTCAGCTGCTGAGAGGGTTAACTCGAAACACAGGCAGACAGGGCAGGGTCCAGTGGAAACAAAGGCAGGTGGGACGTAGGCAGGGCAGACACGGCAGCTTGAGCAGCCCGACCACAGGGGCCAACCACGCAGAAATAATAGAATGTTTCTGGACTCCAGCGGAGGCAAGGGCGGGCCTGCAGCAACAAGGTGTACGAACACACAGAAACAGGGAAAGTCCAGCACAGGAACAGAGAAAGGACACACAGAAACAGGGAACATTCAGCACAGGAACAGAGAAAGGACACACAGAAACAGGAAAGTTCAGGTCCGCTGCTGGGCAACAACAATTGAGGGAGTCAATCAAGCGACGACACAGGTAGCATAGAGCAGGTACAGCAAATGCGTACCCTGCACTACAAGGCTTTCCTGGGCAGCCCATTATGGGGGCCCTTCCCCTGCAGGGAGTCTGCATCTGCTGGTAATAAACTTTTACTTAACTCCTGGTCCACGGAGTTCATTCTTCAGTAACTCGAGACAGGACCCCAGGAAAGCACCTCGACTCAGCGTTCTGGTCATCGCTGTAACTGCATCACAGCCCCACCGCCCCTCACTCAGCCCAGCTGCCCTCACTCTGGGCCAGGTGCTCCCGGGAGCACTGCCCACTCAACCTCCCTCGGGCCAACACCCACCTGAGCCTGCTTCCCAGGAACCGGCCTGAGCCCGGGGGTTGTCAAGAGTGTGAGGCAAGCCTAACCGGTTTGGCTCAGTGGATAGAGCGTCGGCCTGTGGACTCAATGGTCCCAGCTTCGATTCCGGTCAAGGGCATGTATCTTGGTTGTGGGCACATACCCAGTAGGGAGTGTGCAGGAGGCAGCTGATCGATGTTTCTCTCTCATCGATGTTTCTAACTCTCTATCCCTCTCCCTTCCTCCCTGTAAAAAAATCAATAAAATATATTTTTTTTAAAAAAGAGGCTGAGGCAAGACTTCAACCCTCCACATGGGAACTGGCCTTACAGGTAGTTACCACACAAGAAGCCGGAATCGGAACCTTCCATAGAAGGGCCCCAGATGCACCTGCACCCCTCCCCACAAGCCTGAGCTCAGCCGTCACTCACAGGTTTTTCAAAGGAAAACCTATTGGCCGCCTCTCCCCTTCCCGGAGGGGAACTCAGGCAGGGTCAGCTGTGCCTTCCAGCAGGGACACAATTCTAGGAAGATAACAACCCCCCACCACCACCACCAAAGCCTCCGCGGGTCCCAGTTTAAGAACTGCTGATTCAAAAATAGATCCAGAGACACAGAAGCATCAAACAGACTGTCCCACCTCAGAGGGAAGGCAGGGAGGGAGGGTTAGAGATCAACCAAAGGACCTGCATGCACATAAGCAGAGCCCGTGGGCACAGACACTGGGGGCGAGGGCCTCAAGTGGGGGCGGGGGGCTGGGAGAGGTCAATGGGGGGAAGGGGGACATATATGTAATACTTTCAACAATTAAAAAAAATTAAAAATAAATAATATTTTTTTAAAAAAGAAGAAGAGCCGTTGATTCATAGCGAAGGTCACAAAAACACGTGGTCTCCAGGCAGTGGTCCCCAGCATAGGGAAGGAGGAGAAGCACTTTTCAAGTATATTTAAAAAGCCCTCATTCTTCCACATATGAGTTCACTAATAGGTTTGAACAACCAAATCTCAGACTCAACTCACATTTTCCACAGGCACGTCCGCTGTGTTGGAGCCCATCTTCTGGCGGTAGCGCTTCCGGGTGCAGTAGACGCTGACCAGGGTGACCACCAGCATCGCCCCAAACACGGCGGCCGTGGAAGACACCGCGATGACGATGGTGTCCCGCGTGGAGCCCCTCTTTTCACACCGCTCCCCCATGTACCACCAGTCTTCCCCTGACGGGCACCTGAGCAGGCCAGAGCATGCTCTGTTAGGAGTTGGCATTTAAATCGAGCATCCTCTGCCCGTGGCTCAGTGGATGAGCGTGGACCTATGAGCCAGGAGGTCATGGTTCGATTCCTGGGCAGGGCACATGCCCGGGTTACGGGCTCTATCCCCAGTGTGGGGGGTGCAGAAGGCAGCTGATCATCGGTTCTCTCTCATCATTGATGTTTCTAGCTCTCTCTCTCTCTCTCTCTCTCTCTCTCTCTCTCTCTCCCTCTCCCTTCCTCTCTGAAATTAAAAACTAAAATAAATAAATCTGAGCATCTTCGCCATGAAAGGTGTGTGTCAACATCCAGGTCCTTGACCTTGGGGACATTTCACTCTGGACTAGAGGGGGTCGGACTAGCACCAGGGGCCGGTGGGGACGCGGAAGGGAGCCTGGAATGACGTCTGGTCTGGTTCTCAGAACAGCAGCTCCGAGGGGGAAGGAAGGAGCGTGGGGAATGGAGAAAATTTAGTTCTGAGGGTCCTAGTCCCTTGCCTCCCAGCTCTACACCCTGGCCAAGCTCTTCCCAAAACTTAAGTATCTCCACCTACTTAATGAGGCACGTACACTGATCACATCAGACTCTTGTGGGGACTTCAGATATGTCACTCATGAGGACTTTTTCAGACAATGAGAACATAATGTGCTGTTTTTTATTGATTTTTTTAGAGAGAGAGGGTTAGAGAGACAGAAACATCATCGATCAGCTGCCTCCTGCTCGCCCCCTACTGGAGATCAAGCCCACAACCGGGGCACGTGCCCTGACTGGGAATCAAACCATGACCTTTTGGTTCCTAGGTTGACGCTCAACCACTGAGCCACACCGGCCAGGCTCATGTGCTATCTTTTTCATAAGTAATTTTATTGTTCTTATGACTACCCAAAGTCCCAAATAAAGAGCAAAAAATGAATATCCTCTGGCTGGTTTTGAGATGGGCATGAACTGATTTCACTCATGTGAGATATCAGTATTTAGTCGTACGTAGTGGGAATGATAGGGTTTCAGACAGAGAATGGGGGAGGTCTGGCCCAGGGACCCCTCACCTGCACTCAGCTTTGCCATCCCGGACGGTGCAGACGCCGTCGTTCTTACAGGTGAACTTCGCGCAGAGGTCAGGGATGCGGGCGGTGGTGGTGCGGGCGGTGGTGGTGCCGGTGATGGGGATGCCGGCCGTGGGGACCGGCTGCGGGGAGGTGGTATTCAGGTGGGATATGTCTAAGGGCGGAGAGCAGGGGTGGAAATCAGGTTTTGCTTTAACAAGTATTTGACTTTAAAATTTCAAAATAGATGATCGGGTTTCGGGTTGGTGAGAGATTCAGGTACTGTTGCAGCGTAGTCCAGCAATACCCTCAGACAGGGAGCTGGTACAGAGGCAGGTTGAAATCTAACACAAAGGAAAGCGGGGCCACCTTCGGGGCTACCACTGATCCCCGTGCTCCCTGGGCCTGGGCTGGCCTGAACTCCAGGGGCCCGTGGCCTGGTGGCCGTTCACCTAAGAGCGAGGGGCCGTTCACAGTGAGAGGCCATAGTGTTTGCTTGAGATCAGCTCTTGGGGGAGAAGAGTTCCTGCAGAAGCCCAAGCAACTGGGCTTTGATGAGGAGACAAAAGCAAGGGGTGCGGGTGAGAACGGGTGGGGTGGGGGGAGTTCTGTCAATGGAAGGAAGGCATTTCTATTGGGCAGATGACGTAACCTAGCGGTGTTTATTCTAAAGGACGTTTTACTTGTCAATCCCACAATCATCATACCTGCCTCTTGTTATCTCTGCAAACAGCTCTTTGGACACAGGCTGCTGTAGGCCCAGCCCAGAGGTGCCTTTGCCCTGGGCTGACAATCCAGAGGTGAGGCCTAATGCGAATACTGCGGCACTTTCTCCGTGTGGCAGCTCCGACTCCTTTTTTAAGGGGCCCCATTGGTTATTTTTTTCCAGGACCAACCCTCAAGGGACAGACAGGAAACCAAAGAGCAGGTCCCAAGGCAGCTGAGGGGCCTGCCCAAAGCCTCGGCTCTCTTGTTTCATGGGGCAGTTGGCGGATTTTTGGTGAAAGACAACAGGGCCCCTGCTCTGGGGGTGTTTCCCGTGGCTTCCTGTCCACACGGGGTCGGATGGAACTGATGAACCTGTGACTAGTCGCGGGAGGAATCATTTTATGTCACCTCTCCTCCCTCGGCACAAATTTCCCTGAAAACTTTTTCCAAGCGGTATCGTTTAGATTGACTCCAATTGACAGTGTAATAAAAATGCCGTGGGTTCCCCTGCACCCCTTTTCGCCACAAACAAGATTCTGATTTACTGAGATGCAGGTGGGTCTTCAGTTGTAAACGAGTTAAAATCCTACCACGTAAAACATAGAAACCACCAGTATTCCTGGAAAATGTGTTCTTTGGCTGCCATAGGTAAGAAACTTTAAAAGATGATAGATTATTACTGCCAAAATGTGTGTGTGTGTGTGTGTGTTCCCAGAAAAATGTATACATGCACTTTGAATAATTATAAAGGCAGTGTTTATTAAGATATATTTCATTTTCAAAATGGAGCTATCAGCTGTTAAAGTGTGTACAGATTTTGGAGGGGACACCCTGTATATTTGAAAAAGACAATAAATATAATTCATTTTAAATTTAACTTCATGTGCTTGTGTGACATTTTTATTTCTGGAATCCTAGACTATAATTCTAGTCTATAGTCTAGACTATAATCCTAGACTATAATGGCTATACTTTGACTTACCTCTTTTTTTTAATATATGTATTTTTTATTGTCAATAGTATTACAGATGTCTCCCTTCCTCCCCGTTCACTTTACCCCTCTCCTCCCAGACCCTACCCATCCCCCACTTTAGCTTCTAAAGTTTTCCGGCCTAAAGTCTTTTACTATTGCTCCATGTAGTGGTCATTAAAACCTTTATCCTGGAAGCCTCACTGTTTCCGTTTCAATTAGTTTCCTATTGTTAATGATTCATACCAAACAAACAAAAAATTCCACCCGGGCCCATTTCCTCCCACATCCCTAGTTAATATGCCTAAAAGTAGAACCTGCAAGAACACAGTACATCAGCCATGGCTGCAACAGTGATAGAAGTAGCTTAGATGGCACTATGCCCGTCGCCATACCTTCCACGGTCAGTAGGATGTAAACATCGTCTCCTTTAATGAAGTCTCTGCTCCTCAGCCGCTCGTGGGTGATGAAGGCACTGGTGCCAGCGCCCCGACCTCTTCTGAACTGAGTTCCATTCGGGAAGAAGGCCACTTCCCCCACTTTGGAAGGCCTGTCCCAGAAATAGCTTTTGCCATCGTCGCCTGCAAAAGCAATTCGTATGGAGGGGCTGTGTTTAGCATTCGCTCAGCTCTCGGTGGTAGGAAACAACAGGCAACATGAAACCCAACTAGGATGGGGCTCCAAGTGATTCAATGGCGCCCTTGACCTGTGATGCATCCCCTGCAAGTCGCTGGAGCGTGGCCATTTCTATGCCCCGAGGAAATGAGGCTGCCCAGGAGGGAGGACCACGCTCCGGGCCGCCAGTGGAGGGTACAGGAAGTGTCCCAGGTGGGGAGTCAGATCTGTACTGACTGACCAGCACAGAGGCCCACTGCCCGGGACAGTCATTCCTCATGACCTTCTGAGTTGTAGATCGGCCTGTTAACTGTGTTAAACCAGTTTGCTGCTGATGGAGTTTTCAATATTAGCGCAGAACCATTTATCTTAACTGACTGGCTCACCTAACAGCTGAGTCCTTCAAGAGTAGAAGCCAGAGAGAGGAGACTGCTCTGGGGAAAGGTGGTGACCACCCGACCCGGAGCCACTGTCAGCGTCATTCAGGGAGGAATGTTTTTTTAAAAAAGGGAAGAAATTCTGAACATCACCTCCCTACAGTCTTTTGCGGATATTATTTCCCCCCCATGTCATATAAGTCCATTGTTTTTGTGTATAGAATTCAGGTTTGGCAGTAACATTCACCTGGCCACAATTCTGTGTGTCCCCTTATTGGGTCCCCAGGTGGCAAAGGATTATTAAAATGAGAAATGTGGTCATTGTACCCTGACCACGTGGCTTGGTTGGTTGGCGCATCATCCCATACACCAAAAGGTGTGAGATCGATTCTCAGTGAAGGCGCATACCCAGGTTTGCGGGTTCGATCCCAGCCGAGGTGCATACCGGAGGCAACAGATCGATGTTTCTCACTCACATCAATGTGTTGTTGGGTTTTTCTCTCTCTCTCCCTAAAATCAATAAAAACATATCCTCCATCAAGGATTAAAAAAAAAAAAAAAAAAAAGAAATGTGATCATTGCCTTCTGGATTCTGCTCCTTTTTGAGACTGGAAGGTGCGGGAAACGTCCCCATTGGCAAATCCTCCAGAACTCCATAAAAAGGTGTAATCCACTCCCCCCCTTCCCGACACTCCACAGCATCTGCTCCTCTGCCTTCTGAACAAAAGCCACGCCCCTTACAAGAGCTGCCTTGGTTTTGGTGATCCCCGGGGCAATATCAGGGTAGCACGGAGTAGGGGACCAACACTGGGCACCTCCTCATACCAGGCCTTTCCGCAAACTTCGGTGCTCGGTCTGGAGTGATTCTCATAACAAATCTCTGGTTGCTGTACCTACTTGCTTAGCTAACCTCGGATTTTCATCCAGGCATGTCAGACTCTAAAACCAGCATTCCTGGCCCAACACTGGGAATTCAGGAATGGCCATCAGTTCCCAGGAATACAGTCACTGTTGTCTCTGTCTGCCGGCTTCCCTGCGGACATCCCTGACGCTCTCCTGCCCGGGAGACTGTCCACAGCTGCGGAAACTCTTCCCCCTTTGACCTTCTGCTCCTCAGATCTGGCTCAGAACCCCCCAGGTGCCTGGCTGTGCGGCCTCTCATTCCCAAGTCACCCGTCCCTCCACGAGCAAGGACCGGGTGTGAGCCGTAAAGAAAAGGAGTCACGAACCCGTGGTCAGAAGTGGGTCTGTAGTTACACTCCGCTGGTTCGACATACGCCGTCGAATGTCAGGGTTTTGGTCCAGGAGTGTCATCGTGGCTTGTTGCCAAGGACACGGCCACTCTAATTGATCATCATTGGCTCCAGAGATCAAGTGGAAATATATCCCTGCATTAGTCGCATGGCTTAGAATCAAGGAAATCTGAAAGGCATAACCTTTAGGAGAGTAAAATGGAGGGCTATAGAGAGTTCCATTGGGGCTGCCAATCAGCTGTGTGACATTCCTTATGCGCCAGATGTGATGAGGGCACCGTGTTTCCGAAAGGTTGATGTCGTCAATAGACAGGCCACCCAGTGAGGCACCAGCACCTCTGACCCCTCCAAACACCACCCGGAATTTGTTGGTTACTTTCAGCGTCACATGGTAAAGTTGCCAGCTCCCGGTGGGTATATCTGCAAAACACACATTATTATTGCACAGAGGACAAAGGGCAATGGACCCCATGCAAGTCAGCATGGGAGTTCTGACCTTCACGGACGAACGTTCATCCTAGGACTACCGGTTCCCACAGGTCCGAGGTATGGCTTTCCCACTCCTCCAGCCCCCGTCCTTTTACTTCCAGATATTTCTGTGGGGTCGGACTCCTCTCTGTAATACTCGTATGTTTATCTAGTTGTTTCTCAGACAGGTTACCCTTTCCCAGAGATGGGTGAGCAAACAGCAGCATCAAGCTCATGAGAACTCCATGCCCTACCTAGGGGTGACCTGTCATTCTGTGTTAATTCTGTTAATTAAACGGTTAAGCAAGCCCAGTATTTTACACTTGTACCCATGATTCCTGTGATACTCAACCAAAGCCTCGTTTAATATACTTATACTCTGCTTGGAACACTTCCTTTACATGGGACATTTTCAACCAACTTTTCAGCAGTGTTAAACAGGACTGCACCAAACCCTACAAAGCCCACATCCTACACTTTACTCCTTAATCATACCAGTGACTCAACATTATAAATACTTATCTAATATTTCATACCATCTCCTCTCTCCCCAACTGCACGCCCCCTCCACTGTTTCACCCACCCCCGGCTGGCCGCATGGCTAGGCCATCCTGTCTTATTTTCCTGTATCACATACCCAAATAAGAAACTTTACATTTTTTCAGAAGCCCCCAGGGAGAGAACAGCTCAATTTATGTGAAACTCATAATTAACACAACAATTTGAGATTTAAATATATTGGCGCTTAATGAGAAACACAATTGCTTGAAAATAACTTAGAAGTGTCCAAATTACAGAAAATGCCATCATCCATGGATGGACTCTAGATTGAGCAAAAACCTTTCACAAGAGCTTCCACTTTATTATTATAGTACTACCTATTTAAATTCTGCACTCCTAGAAGAGATCAACCAAAGAACTTTTATACTTATATGCATAGCCCAAGGACACAGGCAGTAGTAGGGTAGTGAAGACCTGGGGGAGGTGTGGGTAGAGGCTGGGAGGTAAAGGGGGAAATGGAAGGTATCTGTAATACTATCTATATATATAAAAGCCTAAGCGATCGAATGACCAAACGACTGAATGACTGGTCCACCGGTCGCTATAATGCACACTGACCACCAGGGGGCAGATGCTCAATGCAGGAGCTGCCCCCTCGTGGTCAGTGCACTCCCACAGCCAACCTCCTGTGGCCCCTCCCCCCAGCCAACCTCCTGCTGCTCTGATTGGCCGGATCGCCGGCCAGGCCGAGGGACCCCACCCATGCATAAATTTGTGAACCGGACCTCTAGTCAACAATAAAAAATATATTTAAAAAATTAATAAACTCTGGACTCCTGAACAAGTTTTTAAGTATCTTTTGTGCCATTATGTACCAGTGATAACAGCACAGGTTGCTAATGGAAAGGCATATCTGTATCTTATACACTGAGTGGCCAGATTATTATGACCACCCCATCAGTACTTCGTTGGGCCACCTTTGCCTTCAATACTGTGGCGATTCTTCTTGGCATTCACTCCACGAGATGTTGAAAGGTGATGCGAGGAATCCGACACCATGCCTGATGAATAGCACTGCCCAGTTCTGTGAGATTTGATGGTTGTGGAACCAGCTGCCTGATGGCTCTTTTAACTTCGTCCCACAAATGCTCAATTGGATTGAGATCTGGTGATTGTGGGGGCCACCTAAGCGAGGTAAAGTCTCCCCCATGTTCTTGAAACCACTCCTGCACAATATGAGCACCGTCATGGCACATTGTCTTGTTGGAAGAAGCCATCTCCATTGGGATACGCCATCAACATGATGGGATGAACTTGATCAGCAACGATACTTAGGTATGTTGTGCTATTCAGACGTTTATAATGGTCTGGCCCTCTAGCAACTTCAGCGCAAAATTATAGCCAACTTGCCTACAAACGTCAGGCGGTGATAATAATCTGGGCACTCAGTGTATATGTGCTGTATATTGTATTATGTATACTGACATATAAGGCATGTGTACAGTGTGCGGTACGTGTATATGTGAGTGTGAGATTAAGACCCTCGGCTTTCACAGGGGATCGGCATGCCCCTCTGCTCGTGATTGGAATGACGGCGGGTGCCCACCATGGCGCTGCCCTCACCCCACAGAGGAATTGCTCCGGACGTTCCATTAACCCAGTCCTAACATCAGAACCCTTCAGCGGGACTTACTGGTCAGCTAGAAATTAGAGCGAGAGTCCCCTTTCCAGTCCGATGTGGGAAGAAGTGAGACAGCCAAAGCCCCAGCTTCGTGGACAAGCCCACTGAGACCCCGAGAGGCGCCCAGGGACAGGGCCCACCCGGCTGAGGCCAGCCCCTCCCTCGTCCAGGCCACGGCTCAGCCACACCTGGCAGGGGACGCTTCCCATCCTGCCCAAGCTGGCTCCCATTCCTGGCCAAGAACTGGCCTCCTCCGTGCGGGAGGCTGAGCTCCGGTTTCTTGGGACCCTCTCCTTCCCACAGCACAGCCCCGGGCGGAGCGGCTGCTGAGCTGCAGGGCCGTGCCCCGAGCCCTGCCCGCTGGCAGGTGGCACTCTGAGCAGCGCGAAGCTCGCCGCCCTCTGCCCCCCACAGTGAGGGTGCGGGCCTGGTACCTTTTATTTCCTCCACCAGGACCACGGTTCCGTTCGGGGCGCCTGCAGAATACTCGCGGATGTAAATGTTCAGCTGGTCACCGGCACCCCCGCTGCTGTACAGGAAGAACTGCAGGCACTGAAAGCCTCGCTTGGGGTACAGGGTCCTGCTCTCCAGCGTGGCCGTGGCCCCCGCGTTCACAGCGCTGCTGTCGAAGTGCATGAAGAAGCCGGCGCCTGGGACAGGGAAACAGCCCACGTGAGAGAGAGCGGCGGCTGGGTCTGGGCCGCGTGTCTGTGGGGCCGGAGTTCCCCTGGCTCCCCGCGGTGTGCGGGGCGTGGACAGGTCCCAGGAGCAGGACGTTTAGGAGAGAGACAGCATCAGGCCTCCGTGTCCTCTCTGTAAATGCTAGCTTTCAGAAATGGAAAAATGTTGCCCTAACCGGTTTGGCTCGGTGGATAGAGCGTCGGCCTGTGGACTGAAGGGTTCCAGGTTCGATTCCGGTCAAGGGCATGTACCTTGGTTGCAGGCACATCCCCAGTAGGGGGTGTGCAGGAGGCAGCTGATCGATGTTTCTCTCTATCCCTCTCCCTTCTCTGTAAAAAAATCAATAAAATATATTTTTAAAAAAAAGGAAAAATGTGTCACCTACCAGGCCTAGTCCCCCCCCCCCCCCTCTCTCTTTCTCTCTCTCTCTCTCCTCCCCCCCCCTCCCTCCTTTCCTTCCCTGTTCCTTCTGGCCTAGGTAGGACTACTATCCACTATCCAAATCTGCAAGGCTTGAGCGTCATCTATGAACCAGGAGGTTCTGGTTCGATTCCCAGGTGGCAGGCTTGATCCCCAGCAGGAGAAATGCAGGAGGCAGCCGATCAGTGGTTCCCTCTCATCATTGATGTTTCTATCTCTCTCTCTCCCTCTCCCTTCCTCTCTGAAATCAATAAAAATGTATTTACTAGTGAAATGCATAAATAAAATGAAAAATATTTTTATTAAAATATATTCAACACATAGCATTGTGTAAATGTGAGGTGCACGACATATTCATGGATACATTTATGTACTGTAATAGGTATGTGTGCAATGGATTGCCATTGTGGCCATACCCAGCACCTGTGTCGTGTTACCTAATAATCATTGCTTCCTAGTGGTTGGAATAATTAAGTTCTAGCCTTTTAGCAAGCTTGATGATGATAATACAATATTGTTGTCCATATTCATTGTGCTGCACATTAGCTCTCCAGGGCTTATTAACTACTCGTTGCAAGTTTGTACCCTGAAAAAACACCCGTCTCTCCCCAATCCCACCCACCCCGAAAAGGGGGAGCCTTTCACCCTGGAGGCCCACTCCCCACCTAGACCAGCTGAGCTGCAAGCAGTGCCTCTGGGCTCTGAGGTCTACTTTTACAGATCTGCTGACAGAAATGAGCAAATAAATGAAAAATTGGTACTTGTGGCCCCCCCCCAAAAAAAGCCCATTTAACTCAAAAGAAAATTATAATAGGAAAATCTACTTATGTGAATAAAAATTAAATAACTTGCACTTTCTACCTTGAAGTATTTTTTGTAATAGCAGCATGCAGTCACAGCCAGCTGAAACCCTGACGCTGACTACTGCACAGCCCAGTCTGTTCCCTCGCAAGTCGCTTACGTCCCACAAGCTTCGAGGAAACAGCTCACTCCAAAGATGGGGTCCCCCAGGAGAGACCACCGCTCCTGCATGGGTGCCCAGATGAGGGGGTACAGGCCTCGCAGAGCCCAGCTCAGACTCGGGAAGTAGAGCCAGCTCAGACCACAAGCAGAGAGTGAGCTATGTCCTCATGGCACAGAGCTGATTGCGTGGTAGCAACCTGTGGGCTCTCGTGAATAATCAGGTAGGAGTTAGAGAGAGAAGATCCCAGTCTTTCCTAGCAAAGGACAAGGCTAGACGCCCTCCCTCCGGGTACCTGCGCACTGGCCCATGTTGGAGTGGTCGCTCTCTGGCCCCCCGGGCACCCGGGAAAGCCGCTGCCAGTCAGCACTGTCGCCTGAGCCTTGAATCATACCGCACACGTTTTCCAGCTCGAAATTGCACGAGTCCATGAAGCTCAAGGAAGAGGCTACGAAAGCAAAGAGCAATTACTGACACTCACACATCATGATAATCTAAGCAATAGAAATAGAGCTCAGTTCCGCCCGTGTGGCTCAGTGGTTGAGCGTGGACCTATGAATCACGAGGTCCCCGTTGGGTTCCCAGTCAGGGCACATGCCCGGGTTGCGGGCTCGTCCCCACTAGGGGCATGCAGGGGGCAGCCCATTAACGATTCTCTCTCATCACTGATGTTTCTCCCTCTTGAAATCAATAAAAAAATATTTTTTTAAAAAAAAATGGAGCTTATCACAGAAGTCCTAGGAATGCCAGGAGGGTATTAAAGGAGGCGCCTCAGCCCTAGCAGGTTTGGCTCAGTGGATAGAGCGTTGGCCTGCGGACTGAAGGGTCCGGGGTTCAACTCCAGCCAAGGGCACATGCCTGGGCTCCGTGCTCGATCCCCAGCGGGGCATGCAGAGGCAGGCAATCGGTGATTCGCTCTCATCATTGGTGTGTGTGTGTCTCTCTCCCTCTCCCTTCCTCTCTGAAAAATCAATAAAAATATATTTAAAAATTAAATAAATAAATAAATAAATAAATAAATAAATAAAGGAGGCGCCTCCTGGGCCCGGGTGGCGGGGGCTCGCAGACGCCTGATGTCTGCTGGACCAAGACATGGCCAGCTCTGAGGGTCTGAAGACACCGCCTGCCTGGCCCAAGCCTTTCCGTGCAGCTATCTGATGACCGCACCCGAGTCTACACGCCTCTCCTTCTTCAGGCTACGAAGCGGCCCCCAGACTATCTGCGCCCGTTTACATGATGGCTGTGCGCCTCCTTCGGGCTGAAAAGAGTTCGGAAGATCAAACTGGTCCACATTCGCATTAGTGACGGTTCAGGAACCTGCGTGGGGCATGATCCTTCAAGACCCGGTTTATTTTTACATCGGAAAGCCAGCCTGTGTGAGAAGCAAAATGCCGCCTCCAGATTATGGATTGGGATTTGGGTGCTTTAAAAAAAAATCAAGCTTTTATCATTTCAGAGAACTCGGTGATGCTCAGCAAAATGGCACCGAAGGTCATTTCCCCCCCGCGGAGCAGAGACACAGAAGTCACTGAAGCGCGGTCACATACAGCAGTTGTACAGCCGGTTCAGCTTGAGGAGGTCGGAGTCGCTGAAGTCCATGCGCTGGCCGATGACGTCCATGAAGTCCGGGATCCTCGTTACGATCGTGGGCTCCGTCCCGTTTCGGAAGGCGGTCTTGCTGTAGTGCATGACTGACGTGTAATCATAGGGGACATTCAGAGCGTCCGAGACTTTGTCATCGTAGGTGTTAAAATTGTTCTCTTTGCCTGAATGGTAAATTAAAAAAATTTTTTTAATTACTTGATGTTCACAGAATTCCGTTGATTTCACTCGGAATGCTGTTAGTTTAGGAATGGAGACTGGAATAAACACACTGCAACCTTTGCTATAACTGCTCTACGTGATTTCAGGGGAGTTTCGTGCATCCTGTCTGAGAATGCAGTATTCACGCTGAGAATTGGGATAGCAGCCATCGTGCCGAACAGATCTAAGTTTTCATTACAGCCCAAAGTTAGCTATTAGCATTGGGCCCACAGTTCCAAGAACTGTGCATGGAAAGGAGGGTTCTAGAAGGTGCTGTGGAAACAGGCAGGTTCATTGGCAGGCGGTGATGGGAGGGCAGGGCATCCGCAGCGGGTGGAGGTGAAAGTAAGAGGACTTGCGAGGTGCGGTGGGATGGGACCTGGGGATTATAATGCAGAGTCACCAGAAAGGATTCCCATAGTCAGGGGTTTCGTGGTTCCTGGAATACGCGTAGCTGTTTCTTAAATGAATACGTTTAGAGAAGATACCAAGCTGCTTAACATCGCCTACAGGCAACGGACTGCAACTTGAGATCAAATGATTTTGTGGGCACGATGGGGTAGATCTGCTGTCCCAAGCACATACATGTGTTGTCAAGTCTAGACAGAAGTTTCCGCCAACAGCGAGACTTCAGGAATCCTAAAGAATGCGGCCGTGGAGGAAGGTGAGCACTTCTCTTGCTGTGGAATCTTCTAGTCTCTGCTGTGCCTTCCCTAGTTGAGATCAGGACACAGGGAGAGGGCGTGGGAAGGAGCGGGAGCTGTGGTGTTAAGATTATGATGCAGCCAGGACAGCGTGGCTCAGGGGTTGAGCATCGACCTATGAACCGGGAGGTCACGGTTCGATTCCCGGTCAGAGCACATGCCCAGGTTGTAGGCTTGATCCCCTCTCTGGTTGTAGGCTTGATCCCCAGTAGGGGGCACACAGGAGTCAGCTGATCAATGATTCTCTCTCATCATTGATGTTTCTCTCTCTCCTTCTCCCGCCCTCTTTGAAATCAATAAAAATATCTTTTTTTAAAAGATTATGATGTCATAGGCCTCGGCACAGTGCCCCGCAGGACAGCGATGCTGTTTCCCCCCGCCCCCCACACCCAGCCCAACCTACAGAGGCAGGACAGGTGAGCGACTGTCACGGAGGGAAAAGGTGGAGAGCGGGAGCTCTGGCCAGACCTGGTGTGAAAACCTTCCAGAGTTGAAACACAAAGTCATAGACATTCAGGCTGCCCAACTACTGCAGTGCTCCCCAGTGTGGGTGCCACGGATCAGTAAATCCAAATGCTCCACCAAAGGAAAACACAGAAAGACCAGGAATTACGCCACTTTAGAAAACGCTCCTGCCTCCGAGACTTACAATTCATGTTCATCTAACAAAGACTCTGAACAGCACAGCAGTGTAATGACTGTTCGTTTCGTTTCTTTTAACCTAGGATTTCCCAGACTCATGTGACCACGGATCCCTTTTCACTCAACACCCGTGAGCATGTTGGTGAACAGGGCTCCATAACACGTGCTTCAGGAAACATTCGTTTCTGAGATCAGGTCCAGCTTAAGGGCTATTGCTGTGCCCCAACAACCTCCATCCACTTCAACTCACTGAGTTCGAGCTAAATGAAGTCAGACATCAAAACAGCAGCGTTTTCCTACCAGGTGCAGTTGGCACAGATGGCAGGAGAGGGCACAATGCATAGAACTCAGTCCTTAACTACCTGAAAGTGTAAGAAAACAAGAGAAATATACCTGATTGAATTCTGTCCCACATTATGCTGACGTAGTCATCCCGGTCAGAGCGCGACTGCTCATGCCAGAACCCCAGGGCGTGGAGGAACTCGTGCTGAATCGTTGCTATTCTGTCACAGTTTTCCCCAATGGAGAGGCTTTGCTTCCCAACGCGCCTGTTTCCCACCGAAGACCAGCAGCTTACAGGGGAGTTTACAGGAGAAAGGGGAGAGGGTGTTATAACGATGCAGGTGGAGGTCTCAGGTCAAGATCCCTAATTCCCAACCTGCTTAGCTACCCACCGGGACCCTTCACAATGGAGGGATCTGAACACAAGCCCCTTCTCCCAGAACCCTGGTGAGCTATGAGCAATGTTCCGCACCAGGTGATCTTTCGGGAACTTGCCCTGACACCAAAGAGAACGTAGGAGCAAGTCATCCCACGTCGTCAGCCTCATCCTGATTTTTCCTGGAAATGTCCAGGTGTTTCCGATGGTCCTAGCTATGCCGGTGACCATTCATAAGGGTCTTATAGGTACAGCAGCCACTCAGAATGGCTGTGCTCCAGCAAATAACACTGTCACCTTCTTAACTCAGGCAGTAAGAGTCATTAGGTAAAAATAAATTGAAATACACACACGCACACACACACACACACACACACTCGTGTTTTACTTGAAGGAACATAAGAAGTAGCTGAAGTTCACAACGTTGTGAGACAGATGCCATACAATCCCACCCTCCTTATCTAAAAAGTAAAAAATAAAGATTGGCAGACTGCTTGCATGTATGAAAATATTATTTTATGGCTAGAAAAACTAGCTCCAGCTGTCTTTTACTCTCCAACAACCAGGGAAGGAAGCCCCACCGTCCCTCAAGGTCAGGGCCTAGCAATGGTTCTCAACCTTCTGGCCCTTTAAATACAGTTCCTCGTGTTGTGACCCAACCATAAAATGATTTTCATTGCTACTTCATAACTGTAATGTTGCTACTGTGATGAATCGTCATGTAAATATCTGATATGCAGGATGGTCTTAGGCGACCCCTGTGAAAGGGTCGTTCAACCACCAAAGGGGTCGCGACCCACAGGTTGAGAACCGCTGGGCCCTAGGGCAATTGCTGTGATATAATGTCCCAGCCACACAGTTCTCATTAACACCCTCAGAGAGCACTCTTCACGTACCCACTGCCCTTGAACACTGATATATAGTTCGTTTCTCCGGTCCAAGGCTTGAAGTCAATGCATGTTTTTAAGCGATAGCGTTCAAATGCGTTGAGGATAACTCCCTTAGCATTCATTTCTGAGGGAAGAAAACAAACAAAAATATGTAGCTCATTAACATAAACAAGCGTTAAATCCCTACGTCATCTCATCAACATTAAAACGAAATGACATGGGACAAAACTACCTTTTTCAAGGACCTGCTGCATCATATGCAAGTATTGGATTACTCTTCAGGTCCCTTATTTCACCCCATATTTCTATCTATACCAATTCCTAAAAGTTGCTCCCCCAGGCTGAATTTCATCCTTGGCCATCTCACTCAATACCACCTTCTTGGGTCATTGGATCAGATCCACTATCTATGGAGTACCTGTTATATGCAAGGCACCATGAAAGATGCTCACTCATGCCCACAGCTTCAACCTTTTCCTACATCCAAATAACTCCCAAATATTTTTTTTTAATTTTTTTATTGATTAAGTTATTACATATGTGTCCTTATCCTCACATTACCCCCCACACCCCTCACTCATGCCCTCACCTTCCTGTTGTCTGTGTCCATTGGTTAGGCCTATATGCTAGCATGTAAGTCCTTTGGTTGATCTCTCCCTTACCCCCACCCTCCCCTACCTTCCCTCTGAGGTTTGACCATCTGATCGTTGCTTCTCTGTCTCTGGATCTGCTTTTGTTCATCAGTTTATATTGTTCGTTATATTCCACAAATGAGTGAGATCACGTGATATTTATCTTTCTGACTCGCTTATTTATTTTCTATCTTGAGTGACCAGGCTATCCACCAACACTTTCCATGATATCTCTACCACAGTGAGCCTGAAGCGTTTCAAATTCTGCATTCCAAAAACTAATTTCCACCACACTTCTCTAGCCCACCCACTTTAACACACATTCCTTACTCTTGTTAAAGGTGCTACGATTCATCAAGTTGGGTAAATCCTGAACATTAGCATCCCTTTACCTGGGCCTACCTTTTTTACCTCTTGCTGTCAATCACTAAATCTAACAATCGCCTCCACATGTCTTAGATGTATCCATTCTTGTCTACCCTTACTTAGAGAATCTTGGCTCAAAAACTCTTCGGTTGTTCCCTAAATATCTCCCACAGCCTCCCAGCTGATCTCCCCCTTTCTTACTGCCCCATCAGTAATACATTTCTAAACTGTCAGCAAGTGGTAGCAATCTTCTTCCACCAAAACTTTTGGTGGTTCCTCGTTATCATCAGTATAGACTTTCCCAATCCAGACCCTGCCTACCTGTCCAACCTCATTATCTCCTTACCACCAATCTACATTCCAGCTCAGGGCTGTTGTTTTCCCTTCCCCGTGCCTTTGCACATGTGCCTAGGGCACCCTTCCTGGGAAATGCTGCCGGTGCTGTCGTGGTGGGTGAATAGCACTTCGTGCAAAGAAATGAATGTCTCTTGATGAACAGAATGCAAACTCAATGTCCATCTCTCGTGTCCCCCCTCCCCAGGACCTGTGAATGGTATACAACTGGCACGACCTTCACTCATCCCTGCTGCTTAGTGCCACCTGTTCCCTAATGTTCATGCCTTTATATGTAGGTGGCTCACATAGCTCTTTGAACATATGACTAATCATTACAACTATTCCACTCTAGTGTAATTAGTTTTTGGTTTGTCTGAATATCCACTGACATGTATGGTCTTTAAGGAAAAGTTTCCCAAACAGCAGTTTCTAAATGGATGCTGATCAGTGATATCATTTTCACTAGTCCATGAAAAAAATGAGGATCAGCCCGCTGGCATGACTCAGTGGTTGGTCGTCGACTTATGAACCAGGAGATCATGGTTCGATTCCTCGTCAGGGCTCATGCCCGGGTTACTGGCTCGGTACCCAATGTGGGGCGTGCAGGAGGCAGCCAATCAATGATTCCCTCTCATCATTGATGTTTCTATCTATCTCTCTCCCTTTATCTCTGAAATCAATAAAAATATATTAAAAAATAAAAGAAAGACCATGTTTTAGAGTGGACCATTACAATTAAATTTCTTCTATAGAAAAGCTATCCTTGGCTTTGGATTAGATTTTTCTAACTTTTTACTATTAAAACACTATTCCTTTTATGAAAGGGGGATGATAAAAGATAGTGGGTTTTTGTTTGAGCTCCTGACTTGGCAAAATGAAACGTTGGTAAAGCAATACCAATTCCTAGAGTTTTATTTGGTTGTTTTGGTTTTTACCCATATGTAAATCGAACATATGGGAAACCACTGCTTCACAATAAAGACTAGCTCCCTAATCTTTATGTCCCTAGAATGGAATAATCCAGCACAGAGGAGGCACTCCATAAACATTGGTTAAATTAATTCCTTTATTGTCTAAAGCTCAACAAATATTTCAGACAAAGTCACTTAGGTTCTTTTTATTGTCCACTTTGCTTATTTTTTTAAGTAACTTTACATACTTACAGAAAGCAACAAACGAAACACTGTTAAAAACCATAATTGCATGCCCTAACCAGTTTGGCTCAGTGGATAGAGCGTCGGCCCGCGGACTCAAGGGTCCCAGGTTTGATTCCAATCAAGGGCATGTACCTTGGTTATGGACACATACCCAGTAGGGAGTATGCAGGAGGCAGCTGATCAATGTTTCTCTCTCATCGATGTTTCTGACTCTCTCTCTCCCTCTCCCTTCCTCTCTGTAAAAAATCAATAAAATATATTTTAAAAACTAAGAATAAATAAATAAAAATAAAAACCATAATTGCATGCCCTTAGCAATACGGTCATCAAATCCTTTCAGGAAGATACAACAGTTATGGACACTCCAAGGTGTATACTAACCCAAACTATCTTCTAGGACATATGGGATGGTCTGCGGCCATCTATAGTTTTCTCCAATGATGGAATTTCTATCTTGTACCTGTAAAACATAAATACGAAAAAGGTAATTAAATGAATCAGGCAAAAACCTGTGAAACAACCAATAGTTAATCTAGCAATAAATGAAGCTTTAAGCTCTTTCAGCCAGTCTAAACAAACTGTGTGTGCGCACACATGTGCCCGTGTGTGTACCTCTGCTTTTATCATATTAAGACAAAGTTTCTAGGAGGAAATTCCTCTCACTAATTTTGTTTATAGAGTTAAAGAAGAAGTCATGCAAAACCGTGTAAAGAATTATTGTTATAAAACTGAACTGTAAATATTGGTAGACTTATAAACTAGTTTCCTATACAAGAGATTACAAAAATACAAGAGGGAAGTGATAGCAAAACCTCAATAGCCTTGATCTCACCAAGTCAGAAAAAGTTACATGAACTGGGGCAACATTTTTAAAAATTTTAAACAATTTGAAATTTTTATAGTAAAGAACTAATTTCGTCCATGCCTTCATCCAGTCAACGGAATGAACGCTGCTCTAGGGAATAGGGGTTCGCTGGTAACAGAACTGCCAAGGTCTTTACCTTCACGGAGCTAATATCTAGCAAAAGAGACAAGTAGGATGTAAAGAAACAAATTAAGATTAAACCACTGCATTTACTTGTAATGGAGGAAATAAAAAAGGGGGGTGAGGGTAAAAGTAAAGGGATGGGCGAGTATGTTAGATAAGAGGCCAGGCCAGGACTCTTCGAAAGGAGGATGTTTAAGGTGGAATAGGAATGGTAAGAAGGAGCCAGGATTGAAAGGAACCTTGGGAAGATGGTTTCGGGCAATATGCTTGGTGTGATTTGTTAGGACAGAAAATAAATGAGATAAGAGAGGAGGACAGGGAGGGGAGGGGAGAAGAGAACTAGGCAGGAGTTAAATTAGGCGAGGTCTTGAAGACTATGGGTAAATTTGGATATTATTCTAAAAGCAATAGGAAGCTATTGACGCTTCAAGCCAGGAAGTGAAATAAGGTCATTGAGTTTTTCCCTTAGAGAAGGGCGGTATTTGAAATAGTAAGACAAGTTAGGAGAAAAGTAGATTCTTTGAGGTATAGGTGGGAGATAGCAATGACAGAACTTGCTGATGGATTGGATGGTGGGGTGAGGGAAAAGGAAGAGCAAAGGAGACTCTTGGATTTTTTTGCTTATTCAATAGCAGGGGGTGAAGGTGTAGTAAGAACTTCATGAAGAGGGGAGTCTCCGTGCAGTTTGGGGGGACCTCTACTTGGCAACACTACTTTTAGCTGTCAGGGTAGAAGTCACAGAATCTATCTCTTATGGTAAAAGGCCTGATTCACTGAAAATGTAGAAGTTTAGTTTAAATTTGATTCAACTACATTGGATCAGTGAGATTCTATTTAAAAATGAAAATATTGTTCCAATAATGAAAATCAAAAACATCAGTAAGACCGAGGCACCCCTGGTGAGTGATTGCGGCTTTACCCACACAGAAATCTGAGTAACAGATCATGAAGACACTGTTTTATGAGTTCCTTGCAGTATAATGTATTCATTGAACAAATGTGTCACTGTGATTCTGTGCACATAGAGATAATTGGGCTTAACTAAGCCTATGCTTGCCAATCATCCTCAGATATTCTGTTTTTTAGCTTCTAGTGATTAATAGAAGAGTCTTCCTTGCATTGTTTCAACTCACCCCATCAAGTCTGATGTCTCCCTCAAAAAGATCCAGTCCCAAAGCTAAGAGGAAAGATAAAAATTCACGTCAGCAAATTTGTTCAAACTCCTCACTTAATAAAAGATGTAAAAAAAAACCCCACAAACCTTCATTGATATCAAATATATCCTGGTCAATTCCACCATCTACATCTTTAACTGAAATAAAGAAAAACACATTGAACATTATGTTTATGAAAGAAGAAATCTTTATCAATTATTGAATTAGAAGTGAGCAAGATTCTAATCAGATGAGTGATTACTTGGTTCTGAATTAATACATACACATTGATTGATTGTTTGATTGGTTGAGAATCTCTCTTGAACCAGGCTTGATGCTATGGAGCTTTTGCATATATGCTCCTGTCCGATTTGTGTCCCTTGAATCCCTAATGACTTCAAGAATGAGAAATTCATTACTTCATATAATATTAAACTTAATTTGGAAGACCAAATAGCAGAATAGATGAAATAGAAAGCAAATGTTTAAATTTGGTCAAACCAGCCCTAACTGGTTTGGCTAAGTGGATAGAGCGTCAGCCTATGGACTGAAGGGTCCCAGGTTCATTTCCAGTCAAGGGCATGTACCTTGGTTGCGGGCACATCCCCAGTAGGGAGTGTGCAGGAGGCAGCTGATCGATGTTTCTAACTCTCTATCCCTCTCCCTTCCTCTCTGTAAATAATCAATAAAATATGTTTTTTAAAAAAAAAATTTGGTCAAACCAGTTCCATCTACCCATGTATGTATATTCTTTGCAATAGCATATCTTGGAACTCTCAAGCAAAATCCCTAACTTAAATTTAAACTTATCTTTTAAATTGCAAAGGGGTGAATAACATGGCCAAATCTCTCAGTGTACAACTGAATAGGATGTTCATCTGATCTGACACAAAATAGCAAAATTAATAATAGGAAGCATTTATGGATGTGTGAGTGTCAGTCACTGTGTTTGGCCTCTCCTATTCCTCCATCTGTTTTTCTGCTGGGTACGTAGAACCCTGGACCAGGAAATAAAACGCTCCTCAATGAATCAAGAGAAGGCAGTATTTGATCAAAGTTCAATGCAATTATGCATGTACTTAGCATTAAATGTTCCCAAGCTCTTGTTCTGCTGTTCTAGTACACACATAACTTCCTTTTCATTTAACTTAGAGCAAATCTCCAAATACACTCACCAAAATTTTCTGGAGTTGGCTGAGAAACAAACACATAAAAGAAGATATTATTATGATGCCCATGATTTAATGGTCTTCTGGGTTTCAATTTATATCTAGCCATTAATACTATAAATTACTTTCTGACACTTATCTAAAACAGTTAAATTGGAGACTAAGATGACTTCCTGACGAAAGGGTCTTCCCATTTCATATAAAAAAAATAAAACTTCCTGCCAGGCCAGCGTTGCTCAGTGGCTGAGCGTCGACCTATGAACCAGGAGGTTACGGTTCAATTCCCGGTCAGGGCACATGCCCAGGTTTCGGGCTCGATCCCCAGTAGGGAGCGTGTAGGAGGCAGCCCATCCATGATTCTCTCATCATTGATATTTCTCTCTCTCCCTCTTCCTTTCTCTCTGAAATCAATAAAAAATATATATTTTTTTAAAACTTCCTGTTAAATGAAAGAAACAAGAAACCAACTTCACAGATTGAAGAGAAGGCAGAACATAGGACTCCAGCCCTGAAATGTGTTCACTTTTATCATAAATTTCCAAAGAGTTCATGGAGTCATGTTTGAAAACCCTAAAATTTTATTCCCAACAGTGAACTATTATCATAATTTATAACAATCCTTTAAAAAGAAATTTTAATGAAGACTTCATTATTCATGGCTTACTTTCCTATTTCACTCAAGACTGCCTTCAAAGACAATACCAAATGGCTAAGAAAAAAGTCTATGGGTGTAGATAGCATTGTTATTAAAAACAAACAAACTTCTGAAGATAGAAGCAACCAAATGAGACCTAGACCACATCGGTGGGAAAATTAGGTAACCCTGAGAAATGCCTAGTGTCATCTAGTAAAAAAGCTCACAGGCCGATAGATGGTTGATCTAGGACAGTGATGGCGAACCTTTTGAGCTCGGCGTGTCAGCATTTTGAAAAACCCTAACTTAACTCTGGTGCCGTGTCACATATAGAAATGTTTTGATCTTTGCAACCATAGTAAAACAAAGACTTATATTTTTTATATTTATTTTATATATTTAAATGCCATTTAACAAAGAAAAGTCAACCCAAAAAATGAGTTCGCGTGTCACCTCTGACACGCGTGTCATAGGTTCGCCAGCACTGATCCCGGTTATCGTTCTGATTCCACCAACTACTAGGAAGGCAGTTCCCCTTCCTGACACTCGGTTAAATCCCGTCACATCTGCTTTGCAGGGTATTGTGAGAGTTCCATGATGTCACATGAAAGCACTTTTTAAACTATAACGAAGTGTCACCCACATGTAAGGTACACTTTTATGTAAATACAGTTTCCGTATCTAACTTCTAGATTCATCTGGAGCCTCTGGTCAGCAGTGGGAATGAGTTTGTTGGGTGATTTCTGTCCTCACTGATAGTAACAAGCACTGTGGGGTCTCACGCTTTGGCCACACATACAGACAGATGCGAGCATTTCTACTAAAACAACTTGTGCATTTTGTCATGACTGCAGTTTTAAGGCATCCAGTGGTTTCTCTTGTTCTCGGCGCTATCGTTGCCGTTCACAGAACATTAGCATATTATCACAACTGTTATTTTCAACGACAGCTAGAGGCCCCCCCAAGCATTTGGAACTTCACTTACAACCTCGGGCTGGGTGGTGGGTGGTACAAACTGCCCTTCACTCAGAAGGACCGGCCTCCTTCACGAGGAAGCGGCCGAGAAAGCCCATGTTGCCCGACTCCCTAAGCATGTACAGCGCCCTGGCAGTCACCATTCACTCATCCGCGCCTCCCCGGGGGGTCAGCCATCTGATGTCATTGAGCAATAGAAATGCAATGATTTTCCCGTTTCCCATTCCCCGTCAGATCAGAAGAAAGCTTGTTACATAACAAAGAAACAGAGAGAAACCCAGCTTTGTGTCCATGTCTCTGACTCCCCAGACCCCGCCCGCCCCTGCTCGCCAAAAGGAAACGCTCGCTCATTCCATTAACATGTCAACATTCATAAAAAACAGAAAGCGGACACATTTTTCTTTAGCAATTGGCATCAACTGCCCAGATTGTTCTAATTGTTTTCTTACCAGGCCAGACACCACGAGGCAAGAGGCGGCGAGCAGCGACCAAGGCAGAACCCATGAATCCATGCTGTCGCTTCCAGTTGGGAGTGCAAACTATGCAATTCAGAATGGCACTTACCTTTTAAAAGGCAATCATCGTAACTTCTAGCCTTTGATCCATCTTGCAGGTCAGCTCGCTGCGGTGGTAACACCTCCAATCAAGGAGTTAAAGTCCAGCAGCCCTCACACAGCCCGTGGAGTTGATTGCTTGGTTGGTTTTTCCTGTGTGTGTCAACATTCAATAGTCAAGTGCCCGGCTGAGAGCTGTTCATGAAATAAGTTCTCGAATGTATACCTGCTGGTGCCCCGAGACTAATGAATGCCTATTGAGCGAAAGAAAATGTCAAATTACTTTTTAATCTCGGTCTTTCCAATAGTAAACATCTGTGAGGCTCCTCCTGCCATTTAGCCCTGTGCTGCTTCAACCCGTCTGGTCTGGCCACAGCTTTTCATTGTTCATTCATTTCATAAAGATGTATTGAGTTGCAAAATCCATTAATGTGCTAGACATCTGGTCCATTTGCTATCCGGGTAAACAGTAGCCAAATAGCAACATATTTCACTCCTGAAAATTCCCCTCAGGCAAACTCAGGTGGGACTTAAGGTGAAAAGGCCAGGACTGGTTGCTGGTTTTCTAATAAACTGACGTTCCCATTCCATCTCTCCATTCTGCCTCACTTTTTTCTTCTTTTCTTGAGATAACTTCCCTTTAGGGACAACCTACTCTAACTCAGTTCCTACAGTTTCACTCTCCACTTACTTGTGGGGCAGGTTAAATTTTTTTAAGGACTATTTTCCCCACAGTATTGCTTCCCTGCTCAAGCTGGCCTTTGCCCCGTCCCATGCTACTAGGAAGGATCTAAGAAGACATGTAACAGAGACAAAGGCCATGGAGGCTGCTTTGTGAGCACAAGAAGTCGTTCCCACCCTCTGAGAGTGAAGGGGTGTTAAATGCCATGTGTGGATCAAGTCCCCACTTGCTCCCTGGGGTCCCCAAGAGAGTTTATGGGACCCAAACCCAGGAGGCCTATTTCCTGGCTAGAGCCACCAGGAAACAATACGGAAGAGCAGACCTTGGGCGGCCGGCGTAACCCCTGTGGGGGCAAGAGGGGAACAGAAGTGTCAGCGGAAGCCCGGCCTAGAGGGCCATGGGTGAGCAATAAGAAAGCCTCCATCGCATTTTTTAAAAATATGTTTTTATTGATTTGAGAGAGAGATCGAGAAGAGAGAGAGAGAGGGGCATGGATGCATCAACATTAATCGGCTGACTCCTGCACACCCCCTGCTGGGGATCGAGCCCACAACCCGGGCATGTGCCCTGACCAGGAACCGAACCGGCGACCTCGTGGTACATGGGTCGATGCTCAACCACTGAGCCACACTGGGCTACAGGAGCCGGTAAATCAACTCGCCATTTAAATCAACAGTAAGGACTCGATCTGATCAGTGTTATTTGTTTTAAAGGCGCCACCAAGGGCCAAGGTCAGGCAGTGAAACGCAAGCACAGAGATTTAGGAAGCCAACTGAAAAGAGGAGATGGACCCTCGGGCCAGTCCAAGTGGAGAGGACCCGGGAGAGCCTGGGCTGGGCAGGGTTTGCTGCTCACCAAAGTGCCTGATGAGCCCAGGGGTATGGGGGGGGCGGGGCCCTATCGTTCTGAACCACAACCCAGGCCCCGGGGGGAGAAGGGAGTCGCGGCGCCTGTGTGGTGAGCGCCGGTTCTCAGGTCCCACCGTGGCGGTGAGAGCAGCAGCATCGGGGAACCTCTGGGTATGGAGGAAGGATGCTCACGTGTTCTGTGACCACGGGGTCTGCGTCGACAGGCGCCGCTGTGGGTTCAGGCACTCCGGTCACTGACGTTGCTCTGTGTGAGCAGAAGGGCAGGGGGTGCATGGGCTCAGGGAGACGGGGCTCACCGCAGCTTTGGGTGAGAATAAAAGGCAAAGAACCACATTTGCTCCAAGTGTCATCGTTCAAGTGTCATTACGGAAGCCTCTAGTCCAGTGGTTCTCAACCTTGGCTGCACATTAGAATCAGCTGGGAATTTTTTTAAAGTCCTGATTTCTGGGCCTCATCCTCCAGAAATTCTGTTTCTTTGTTATGGGGTGAGGCCACAACATTAGTAACAAAGACACAGAATTTCCGGAGGATGAGGCTCAGAAATCAGGATTTTAAAAAGATTCCCAGGTGATTCTAATGTGCAGCCAAGGTTGAGAACCATTGCTCTAGTCGGTGTTTCCATGGAATTGGCTCCCCAGATGGGACTCCGGAGGGTTACGGAGAGAGAGCAGCACCTCACAGATGCAGCAAATTAAGTCATCCTTGTTTCCTGACAAGCAGACAGTAAGTACAGGCCGCTGCTCCATTTCATCCGAGGAGGAGAGAGGAAAAAAGAAATGAGCCATCACGGGAAGAAGTATCATCTGACATGGGGACATCTTACACGGGGATTTTATCACCAAGCCTTGCACATTCAGGTCTGAGGGCCAGGAGCTGAGAAAAACCTGCACATTTCACCAACTGGCCCTCAAACCAGCCCTGTAGGGTGAAACGGCATGATTTGCTTTAATCATCCTAGAAATTTCTGAGGAGGGCTTTGTGATAGACGGTCCTTGGTGCTAGAGTAGACACCTCCTCTATGAGGTATGAACAAGGGAGATGAGTTACACATTGCTGCCCTTATAGCACGGTGTCATTATTCAACAACGTAGGGTTGTGTTTGGATGGATGGATGGATGGATGGATGGACGGACGGACGGATGGATGGATGGGAAGGTTAGTGGTGGCTTGGTGTGAAATGTGAACTGTAGAGCTAAAAATAAAATAAATTTCAGGGGAAAAAATTAAAAGCTTTTAAGGTAGGGTACCTCAGGAGACCTGCCTGGGGGGTCATTTGCCCAGAGAATTGAGAGTAGAGTTCGGTCATAGCTCTGGCCTTGGACTGGAGATGGGGAGTCACTTTGAACATCTCAAATACTTAGCGCACTTACTTTCTGTCCAACCGATACTTCCCTGGGAGAGAGGAGGGCTGAGAGATTGAGACTCGGCCTCAGAATCTCTCAGGCTTGAGTCATTGGGTGCCTGTGATCCTCCCCATAATTCATGACAGTGGAGCATCCTTCGCCCTCCATTCGTCTTAACTTGAGGTCCACAGGCATGGATAGAATTCAGCGGTTCTGTGAATTCAATGGAGAAAATAATCGCATCTCAATTTCATTAGCCTCTGATTAAAATGTAGGGTTTCTCTCCATTACAAAAAATAGGCATCAAACCCTACTAGCGGTATCAGTACCTGTGACTGTCACCAATAGGAATAACAAATACTTTCATATCAGGTCACAGTGAGTGTTTATATCTCAAAATATTGTTTATACTCATTGCTGCTTTGAATTATGGCAGTTATTTGGCCCACAGCTAGATGTTGTCATTTAAGACATAAATAAACAGTATTACCATATCACAAGTTTATGCTTTGGGCTAACTATATTTCAGTACAATCCGTTTCCTTTGGAACCCTGTATATTTTTTGTATATTTTTTATTGTTGACGTTATTACAGAGCCCCCCTACTTCCCCCATCCCCCCCACATCCCCTTATGTATTTTAGTTTGTGCATTGAAAACGATTCTGAGAAGGAATGCCTGAGCTTCACACTAACAAGGGTGCCCATGGCCTCTTTCCCTTGCACCCCATCTTCCCGGGTGGACATCACACTGAGTTCCCGTGAGGCAGTGGGCAGCTTTTCCATGACAGTTCCAGGAAGCAGCTCCAACCTACTGGCCAGAGCTGTGTTATCCATCAGGCGCCATAGAAACAGGGCCGGGGGCCAATGAGCTTGGACAGAGCTGTCTGCACAAACGCCGGGGACAGGCCCAGCGGCGGGAGAGAGGGGAGCGTGGCTTCAAACTGAAAATAAAGCTGCAGGTGTGAGGTCCATAAATGTCTAATTACATCTCGTACCAACTCTCACATGTCAAATGTCTCTGCCATGACACTGAATACCCATCGACATATTTACATGTGAAAAACAGCGTCACTTTCTCAGGTACCTAGAAGCGACAGCATAAAGTCCAGCGTCTGCACATGGTACAGGCCTTCCAGGCTATGCTAATATCTTCAGCCAGATATTTTGCTCCTTCCCATGGATACTTTAAAAAAAAAAAAAGATAGTTTTGTATTGATTTCAGAGAGAAAGGGAGAAGGAGAGAGATAAAAACATCATTGATAAGAGAGAGTCATTGACTGGCTGCCTCCTGCACACCCCCACTCCGGAGATCAAGCCTGTAACCCGGACATGTGCCCTGACTAGGAATCAAACCATGACCTCCTGGTTCATAGGTCAATACTCAACCACTGAGCCACACCCATCAGGAGAAGCTGTACTTCTTTTTTTTTTTTTAATATGTTTTTATTGATTTCAGAGAGGAAGGAAGAATCATTGATCGGCTGCTTCCTGCACACCCCCTACTGGGGATTGAGCCCGAAACCCGAGCATGTGCCCTTGACTGGGAATCGAACCCAGGACCCTTCAGTCCGCAGGCCGGCGCTCTAACTACTGAGCAAAACCAGCCAGGGCCAACCTGTACTTCTTATACCAATTAAACAAAGCATGATGGCTTCCCTGCACAACTTCCCCAAAGCGAAGTCACTCGCCCTGTTCAATACCTCATGCTAATGCCTGGTTACCATTCAATTTGGCTTTGGCACCTTCTCCTCCAGGGAGGTCTCTCTGATCCGCTCCAGTCAAGTGCCCTTGCTTGGGGCTCTCACAGCTTCATATCCAAGTACCCTGCACGTGCTGGGTGCTCCACAAATCAGTGGGCATTATACTGCACGAGCCACATCTCATTAACTAAACTCCATCAGATGACATCTTGAAGTCCTCTCCAGTACTAGGTTTTTGCACCAGTATTTTTTTTTTTTGTAACGGTCTTATTGAAATACTAGGGGACCGGTGCATGAAATCAGGGGGGTCCCTCAGCCCGGTCTGTGCCCTCTTGCAGTCCAGAAGCCCTCAGGGGATGTCTGACTAGAGAGCAGGCCTAAGCCAGCAGTCAGACATCCTTAGCACTGCTGCAGAGGCGGAAAATGTTCACCAGCCATGAGCCCAGCTTCTGGCTGAGTGGGGTGCTCCCCTTGTGGTAGCACACTGACCACCAGGGGGCAGCTCCTGGGCTGAGCGTCTGCCCCCTGGTGGTTAGTGCATGTCATAGAGACCGGTCATTCTGCCATTTGGTCGATTTGCAAATTAGGCTTTTCTTACATAGGATTATATAGGATAACTCACATAGCATATAAGTCACCCTTTTGAAGTGTAGAATTTAATGACTTTTAGTACATTCACAGAGTCAGGTAACCGTACCACAATCAACTTTATAAATTTCATCACCCCAAAAAGAAACCCTGTACCTTTTAGTGATCACTCCCCAGTTCCTCAGAATCTCCCCAAACCTTGGCAACCTTAATTTCCTTCTGTCTCTATGGATTTGCCTATTCTGGACTTTTCATATAAATGGAATCATACAGTATGTGATCATTTGTGTCTGGCTTTTATCAAGTGGCATAATATTTTCAAAGTCTATCCATGTTGTAACATGTATCAGGATTTCATTTCATTTTATTGCCAAATAATATTTCATTGAATGAATATGCCTCATTTTATTTATGCACATTTATCAGTTGATGGGCATGTGGTAAATCTATTGGCTGTAATATGTTTAAACATTTATGCATACATCACAGCTACAGATTGTATTTTATAGTGTTTTTGTTTGTTTGTTTTAAAAAATAAAATAAAACACCATCTAAATCTCTCATCATACCCAAGCCAATATACACTCATAATCTTTCAAAAGTTCAGCCTTGCCCAGCTGGTGTACTCAGTGGTTGAATGTCAACCTATAAACCAGGAGGTCACGGTTCAATTCCCAGTCGGGGCACATGCCCGGGTTACAGGCTCAATCCCCAGTGTGGGGCGTGCAAGAGGCAGCTGATCAATGATTCTCTCTCATCACTGATGTTTCTGTCTCTCTCTCCCTCTCCCATCCTCTCTGAAATCAATAAGATATTATATATATATATATATATATATATATATATATATATATATATGTATATCTCAGCCTTCACCAGGTCATAACCCTCTTCAAAGACCCTCCATGTCCCTGAGGTGAAGAACAGCCTGGGCGTGGCTCCCAGGAGCCCTCCTGCCCCACCCCCTCTGCGTCTGTCTTCTCCAGCCACAGCCCCAGGAGCAGCTGTTGGTCCATGCCTCACACCTGCTGACCTGTCTCCCTGGCGCCAGGAATGCTTCCCTCCTGTTGGTATCTGAGTATGACTCACCTTCCAGAGTCCCGGTCAAGGCCAGCCTCCTCTACCAAAGCCGCCTCGACACCAACAGTGGTCTCCCCCTCCTCTGAGCGCCCACGGAATCCTATACGTTGTTGAATGCTTTTAGGAACAAGTGATTTCCCTCCACTGGGTTATAAGTCCCTCGAAGGCAGGACTATGCAGTACCCATTGCCCTATACCTATAGCTTTTCTCAGCCCAGTGTGGTCTGAGAAAAGGTGACTTTGCTAACATGTAATTTTGATTTGTTAGCTACTTAACAGAAGCTATGTTTTATGTAGTATGCGAAAGGCTTATAAATAACAGTCCCTTTTCATTACTTCAGTGCCCCCACGTCCACGGGGTTCTGAGATTGCCTTTGGGCCGTCTGTTTGGCGGGCTGGCCTTGTAATCAGTCTTTATGAAGCGCCTCCTCTGTACAGGGACCTGGAAATACGGCGTTGAAACAGCATGCCTGTGCTCAGTAAACCTGGCCTTCTAGCAGCCACCTTCAGGACACCCTTAGTCTCCCCAACGTGTCAGTCATGTGTGAAGACCTGGAGTTCAAATCACTGGACAGTGGTTCTCCACCTCCTGGCCCTTTAAATACAGTTCCTCATGTTGTGACCCAACCGTAAAATTATTTTCGTGGCTACTTCATAACTGTCATGTTGCTACTGTTATGAAACATAATGTAAATATCTGATATGCAGGATGGTCTTAGGCGACCCCTGTGAAAGGGTCGTTCAACCGCCAAAGGGGCCGTGACCCACGGGTTGAGAACCGCTGCACTAGAAGGACATGGCTCAATGGCTGAGTATCGACCAATGAACCAGGAGGTCACAGTTCAATTCTGGTCAAGGGCACGTGCTGGGGTTGCAGGCTTGATTCCCAGGGGGGGGCGTGCAGGAGGCAACCAATCAATGATTCTCTCTCATCATTGATGCTTCTATCCCTCTCTCCCTCTCCTTTCCTCTCTGAAATCAGTTAAACAAATGTTTTTATTGAGAAAAAAAATTGAGGAGGGGCCCCTGGAACTCGGGGTCCACGAAACCCAGCAGCTGCGCTCTGAGGCACGGAAGAAAGGTGGCGCTCTCTTTCTCCATTGTGGCATCTTGCTCGCTATGTTGAATAGTGTACGGCCCTCTGTGACCCTCTACGCTACACTGAGTGTTTGCTCTGCTGCTAAGTCCGCCCCTTCCCTTCCTTTACCTTTCCCTCGTTTCCAAGCATATATGGAGCACCTCCTGTGTCCCAGGCATGGTGGACAGCACTGGCTCCCTGACTTAAGAGCACGTTACATATTTTTACAAAATATAAAATATGTATATATATGTGTGTGTGTGTGTGTGTGTGTGTGTGTGTGTGTGTGTACATACATATATATACATATATATATACATATATACACATATATATATATGACATTTAAAAAATTACATATCTATAGCCCTAACCGATTTGGCTCAGAGGATAGGGCATCAGGCCTTGGACTGAAAGGTCCCAGGTTCGATTCTGGTCAAGGGCATGTACCTTGGTTGCCAGCTCGATCCCCAGTAGGGGGTGTGAGGAGGCAGCTGATCGCTGTTTCTAACTCTCTAACCCTCTCCCTTTCTCTCTGTAAAAAATCAATAAGAATATATATTTTTTATATATATTTTTCTTGATTTCAGAGAGGAAGGGAGAGGGAGAGATAGAAACATCAATGATGAGAGAGAATCATTGACTGGCTGCCTCCTGCACACCCCCTACTGGGGATCAAGCCCACAACCTGGGCATGTGCCCTTGACCAGAATCGAACCCTGGACCCTTCAGTCCACAGGCTGATGCTCTATCCACTTAGCCAAACCGGCGAGGGCAAAAATATATTTTTTTAAAGTTACATATGTACATTTTTACAAACAGAGCAGAGTCGTATTTACTTAAGAGGGTTGGGTTCAAAAGTACGTACATCAGGTGAAAACCAAACAAAAGTGAAATTAGCCTCGGGAAGTGCCTGCAGTCTGAGGCGTCCGAGAGCCACAGGGGTGAAGCCCGCCTGAGGGGCCGCGGCTGCTGCTTCCAAGGCCTCCTTCCCACCGTTCCCACTGGAGAGCGCCCCCAGGTAAGCCTGCCCTCGATGAGGCTTTGCTGTGCATGAGCGCGTTCCTGTGTCTGTCCTTTTCCTATGGAAACAAAATCATGCAGATGTGAGCAGCAGGCTCTCCACTTCACGGTCTCTATCATCCTCTCCTGTTCCGGCTGCCCCCATGTTACCTGCTCTCCCTCCTCCACTCTGGCCACGGTCCCGCAGTGTGGGCTTGGAATGATCCATCCCTATGTCATAGTTCTCAGCTGCCCCCTTGTGGCTGTTACGTATATGTGGGGTTTCTACAATCATTTTTAAATGTTTCAAGGACAACCAACATACATTATAATATTAGTTTCAGGTGTACACACTGGTGGTTAGAGGTTACATAACTTACTAAGGGATCACCCCGAAAAATCCCCAACCATCTGACACCATAGTTATTAGGATAATGTTATTTCCCCGTGCTGTACTGCACGTCCCCGTGATGATTCTATTACTACCGATTTGTACTTCTTATCCCTGCACCTTTCTCACCCACCCCCAGCCATCCTCCCATCTGGCAACTGTCAAAATATTCTCTGTACCTATGAGTATGTTTCTGTTCTGCTTGTTCATTTATTTTGTTTCTTAGACTCAATTGTTGATAGACATGTGTTTATTGTCATTTTATTGTTCATATTTTAGGGTGTTTTTTTTTCTTCTCCTACTTAAAGAGGTCCCTTTAACATTTTATATAATACTAGTGGTCCAGTGCACAAATTCGTGCACCTTGAAAGGAACTGTGGGCCTCGAGGCTACAGCGGGCACAGGGGTGGGTCTCAGCCCATCCTCTGTGCCCCTGCCCAAGCCCTCCCACCATGGGCCCCGGCCCCCTGTCTGCTGGCAGCCCCGCTCCCGCTGCTGCTGCTCCCACACACTGCTGGCGCAGACCCCGATTGCACCCGTTGATGGAACAGAGCAATTGGGACCAGCGCCAGCAGCGGGTGCAAGCAATGGCTACTGCCCCGACTGCCCCTCAGGAGCAGGGACAGGTGGAGAAGCCCTCAGGGGTGATTGGGGCCAGCAGCCGCTGCTCACACCCACTGATGGCACCAACCAATTGAGCAGCAGCGGGTGCAAGCGGCACTGGCTGCAGGTACAAGTGGGGCCAACGCGGGCAGCAGGTGCAAGCGCCCAGTGGGACCGTGGCACGCAGGTGCAAAGAATTTTCAGTAACCACCAGAGGCTCACCCCAATGGCAGTGACTGGTGCCCCGCCTTGGTCGGGCGCCCCTGCTCACCAGTTCCACCATCCTGCCGCAGGCAATGCCCGCCATGTGCCACGCTCTGCCGCCTACTGCTAACGCTTGCCATGTTTAGTGCGCGCCCCCTGGTGGTCAGCACACGTCATAGCGACCAGTTGTTTGGTTGTTCCACCACTGGGTCTATTTGGATATTAGGGTTTTATGTATATAGACTAGTTTGGTGGTGATGAACTCCTTTAGCTTTTTCTTGGCTGGGAAGCTCTTTATCTGTTCTTTGATTCTAAGTGATAACTTTGCATGTTACAGGTATGTGTTTTAACCAGCCTTTTTAATGTGATGTTTGCCTCCCTGCCTTTGTAATCTGATGCCATGCCTCATACCTTCTGCATTCCCATCACTACCACTCACTCGCCTGGCATTTAGGAACAACATGCTACTTTGGTGACAGGTAAAGTGTGGAAAGATGTGCTTCCTTCCCGCAGAGCTGCCAGTGTCCCTGTGGGAGACTCATGAGAATGAACTACAATAGTCGACATCCTTCAGGACAATCTGTCCCCAGAGCTTAAAGTTCTGGCAGGGTTGCACAGCACTTCAGGATTAGACGTGATTATCGTTTTCTCCCAATTGCCATGTAATTTTTATTTAAAAGCCCCAGTATTCCATGAACAAGAACAAATTCCTCTCATAAGCCGTTAGTGAGCACCTTTTAGCCACTGTCCTGCCAGCCTCGCAAGGGGGGCTGTGGGACCCGAGGTAACAGCTGTAACGCAACCTTCTTACCCAGGGGCCTGGGAGGGAGCGCCCCACTCTCTCTGAAGGGGTCAGTGATGTCTTCACAGAAGAGTCCAGGCTGGAGCTCAAACCAGAGGCCCAGAGACTGAGGCTGGGAGGAAGTTAGAATCCCAGGACCCGGGAGAGCCCCGCTGTTTGGGGGGTGAAGCGGGCACTCTGCTCCCCAGCCCACAGCACTCCAGGATCTCACTTTTAACAGACTCACTTAAACTTCCTTAGGATAACTTATTTTCCCCCAAAACAATAGCTTACACGGAACCACCGGGGTTCCTGAGATAGAGTTTGACCAAATACTGCATTTCCGGATGTCTGGTCTCTCTTTCTTTAGTAGAATTTTCTCATTTCAAGATTCTTACTCTAAAGCAGCCCTCTTCTCACAGCCCACCCAGCCCTTGGAGCTGGCCTGGAAACTGGCAGCGACGGATCTCTCGAAGAAATCGCTGAAAAATACACTTCGGTCCCTAGTAGGGGAGAAAAAGGGGAGGAGAGGTGGTCCTGCCTTCTCTTCTCCTGGAATTTTGCATGTGCTGCCTATACAGTAACAGGAAAGATAACAGGCTGTTTAAGCACTTCCTGTATTAACTTGCACAGTCCTCATAATCCATAGAGAGGCTACAAAATTTGTCCAAAACCACACAAGCATCAACCTACGGGATCATCAAAATCAGGTCATTTGGAGAACCAAGATGGCGGCATAGGTTAACGCTGGAGTTTGCTGCTTTGAACAACTACTTCAAAAGTGAAACTAAAAGACGGAAGGGACATCACCCAGAACCACAGGAATGCTGGCTGAGTGGAAGTCCTACAACTAGGAGGAAAGAGAAACGCATACGGACACACAGAGGAGGCGCAGTGCTGAAGTCAAATTCTGAGGTGCGGAGTGCGCAGAGCGGGCTGGCGGCGGAGGGCGTGGTTGGCGTTTTCAATCGGGAGGGAGTCGCAGACTCTGAGCTCCAGATACAGGCGAGTCTTTAGGGACCCAGACTCAAACGGGAGAAGCGGGACTGTCTGGCTTCGGTCAGAGCGAGTGCAGCTTTCTCTCCGAGGTTTGCACCCATTGCTGGGACTCAGAGAGGCAGAGCCCCTGGGGACAGGACTGAGAGCCGCCATAACTGCTCTCTCCAGCCCACCCTGTTGATCCTGTGCGACCCGCCCCGCCCAAGCCCTGCACAGAGGCATTTGCCGGATAGCCTCAGGCAAAGGCTAGATTAGCACCTCCCTAGAGGACAGAAGTTCTCTCACTGCAGACAAGCTGATTCTCATAGCCACTTGGCCTGGAGGTCAAACCCTCCCTGGTATTAGCTACAACAATCAATTTTTAACTATAAGACTGCGAACAAAGACCACTAGGGGGTGCACCAAGGAAGCATAACAAAATGCGGAGACAAAGAAACAGGACAAAATTGTCAATGGAAGATATAGAGTTCAGAACCACACTTTTAAGGTCTCTCAAGAACTGTTTAGAAGCCGCCGATAAACTTAATGAGATCTACACGAAAACTAATGAGACCCTCGATCTTATATTGGGGAACCACCTAGAAATTAAGCATACACGGACTGAAATAACGAATATTATACAGACTCCCAACAGCAGACCAGAGGAGCGCAAGAATCAAGTCAATGATTTGAAATGCGAGGAAGCAAAAAACACCCAACCGGAAAAGCAAAATGAAAAAAGAATCCAAAAATGCGAGGATAGTGTAAGGATCCTCTGGGACAGCTTCAAGCGTACCAACATCAGAATTATAGGGGTGCCAGAAGATGAGAGAGAGCAAGATATTGAAAACCTATTTGAAGAAATAATGACAGAAAACTTCCCCCACCTGGTGAAAGAAATGGACTTACAGGTCCAAGAAGCGCGGAGAACCCCAAACAAAAGGAATCCAAAGAGGACCACACCAAGACACATCATAATTAAAATGCCAAGAGCAAAAGACAAAGAGAGAATCTTAAAAACAGCAAGAGAAAGAAACTCAGTTACCTACAAGGGAATACCCATACGACTGTCAGCTGATTTCTCAACAGAAACTTTGCAGGCCAGAAGGGAGTGGCAAGAAATATTCAAAGTGATGAATACCAAGAACCTACAACCAAGATTACTTTATCCAGCAAAGCTATCATTCAGAATTGAAGGTCAGATAAAGTGCTTCACAGATAAGGAAAAGCTAAAGGAGTTCATCACCACCAAACCAGGATTATATGAAATGCTGAAAGGTATCCTTTAAGAAGAGGAAGAGGAAGAAAAAGGTAAAGATACAAATTATGAACAACAAATATGCATCTATCAACAAGTGAATCTAAGAATCAAGTGAATAAATAATCTGATGAACAGAATGAACTGGTGATTATAATAGAATCAGGGACATAGAAAGGGAATGGACTGACTATTCTTGGGGGGGAAAGGGGTGTGGGAGATGTGGGAAGAGACTGGACAAAAATCGTGCACCTATGGATGAGGACAGTGGGTGGGGAGTGAGGGCGGAGGGTGGGGCAGGAACTGGGAGGAGGGGAGTTATGGGGGGGGGGGGGAAGAGGAACAAATGTAATAATCTGAACAATAAAGATTTAATTAAAAAAAAAAAAATCAGGTCATTTAACCAAAGAAATTAGGCTTACTTGTTTGGAATGCTTTCCTACCCCAGCGAAGATCTACTTACCCCTCTTCTGTATCTACTGCAGCCCTTGCAGTTTCTCAGTAGCATTAGCCTCTATTCCCGGAAAATATCATCCTTGCACACTTATTCCAATCCTGTGTCTACAGAATGCCCTGGGAACAGAATGTCCTGTCCTGTCCATGGCTTGGTCAGCTAAGAGCCGTGGAAGGCATTAGGGCATACTCTTCACCTGTCTTTCCTTCATTATCATGAGGGAAGGACCAACTGGTTTTCCATTTTTACTGATATTTGGCAACCCTCCTCCCACTCCCCACCCCAGGTGCTTCAAAGAACCACTTGCAATACACCCAACGTAACTTTCACGAATATTAAAAAGCAGCTTCAACCCTAGCCGGTTTGGCTCAGTGAATAGAGCATCGGCCTGTGGACTGAAGGGTCCTGGGTTCAATTCCAGTCAAGGGCACATACCTTGGTTGCAGGCTCAATCCCCGACCCTGGTCAGGTGCCGGGGTCCAACCCCAGCGGGTCCAGGGGTCCCCAAAGATGTGGACGGAGTCGGCGAAGAAGGAATGACACGGAGGCAGCGTTCAGTTGATCATCATAGCCGGGTTCTCTTGTCAGGGTCTCCTGCCAAGTTCTGGTCTGGATCTTCAGCGAAGTTCTGGCTAGGATCTCCAGCCAGGTTCTGTGTCCATGTTCTCTTGCTAGGTTCTCCAGCCAGGTTCTCCAGATTCTCCAGCCAGGTTCTGTAGCCATGTTCCCTCGCTAGGTTCTCTAGCCAGGTTCTGTCCAGGTTCTCCAGCCAAGTTCAGTCACCAGGTTCTAGTCAGGTTCTCTTGCCAATTTCTGTAGTCAGGTTCAGTCCAGGATCTTTTGCCATGTTCTCTCCAGCGAAGTTCTTCTGTCTGTAGGTTCTGTGTAGGTGCTGTCTTCTTTCTGTCTCCTAAGTTCTGTGTCTTGCTGTCTTATTACATCTGTATTTATACCAGTTGATTTTAATCCTGTCAATCTCTATTACAAAGGTTAGGGCGTTTCTTATCTCCATTCCAGGGAGTAAAGATTATGTAGCTTAAGCATGATTGTTCATAGTTAAAGTGATTAATTACCCGCCTGGCACTTAGTTGAGGGGTTTTATTCCCTCCCTAACTTCAGGGAAAAATTCCTACCTGGGGAAACAACCTTTCTCGGAGAGGTGACCTTGGTTAAAACACACAGCGCTAAGGGGAGCAAACATATTAAGAACAGTATGCTATATATGCCAGGTCCCTTGAAACAGCAAGGATGGACAGGCTCCCGGCAGTCAGGTGCGTGTGGGAGGCAACCAACCAACGTGTCTCTCTCACATCGATCTTTCCTTCTCCTTTCCACTCTCTCTAAAAATCAATGGAAAAATATCCTCAGGTGAGGATCAACAACAAAAGTAGCTTTAAAAGCTACTTTCACCCTGCCCAGTTTGACTCAGTGGATAGAGCATCAGCCTGTGGACTGAAGGGTCCCGGGTTCTCCAGTCAAGGGCATGTACCTTGGTTTCAGGCACATCCCCAGTAGGGAGTGTGCAGGAGGCAGCTGATCAATGTTTCTCTCTCACTGATGTTTCTAACTCTCTATCCCTCTCCCTTCCTCTCTGTAAAAAATCAATAAAATATATATATTTTTAAAAAGCTACTTTCAAGCTTTTCGGTTCTGGACAAAAGACAAGTTTCTACATAGGTAAGCTGTTGTCTACATTGAAAACTGACATAAAAAATCTCAAAACAATGTTAACCCTTTGAGTGCCAACCAATATCCTAGGAACTGTGCTAAAATTGCCAAGGCATTTTTGCTGATTTTACAGCAGTTTAGGGGGGAAAAAATTATGAATCGCAAGTAAATGAAGTTCCATATTCAATATCGTCCACAAAATCGTCATCTTCACAGCAAGAATTGACATATTTAGCAATATCATCATCACTAATAAAAGCAGACTTAGAACTGGACACTGCAGGAGGAGCGCGATCGCACTCCCCGGCACTCTAGGGGTTAAGCAAAAGTTGTCATTTTTATTGGGTGCTTCCATTTGTATCCTATATAATAAAAGCGTAATATGCAAATCAACCAAATGGGAGAATGACTGGTCAGTGGGGGGGGGGGGGGGCGGGGCCGGCGAGCAGGGGACGCCAGGCCAGCCAAGGCACATGTCAGCGGGCAGAGGGAGGGAATGGCAATCGGGGGGGCAGCGGTGACCAATGGCAGCAGAAAGACAATCAGGGGGGCAGGGCCAGCCGCTCGCCAGCCAGCACCGGCCCCAGATCAGCCTGCCGGTCACCTCCTGCAGAGGGCGGCCAGACTGCGGCTTAGGCCCGCTCCCCCACGGGACATTACAAGGGCTCCCAGACTGCGAGAGGGTGCAGGCCGGCTGAGGGACCCTCCCGAGTGCACGAATTTTCATGCACCAGGCCTCTAGTGTAGTACAAAAGCAGCAAACAATCTGTGGTACCAGAAGTTAGTGGTGGTGGTGACTTATGAGTAGCAGTAGGAACTAGGGGACCTATGGGGATCCTAGTAGTGTTTCTTTCCGGATCCGAGCTGATTACAGAGGCTATTGCTGTTGTTCACGTGGTGCACTGCCGGTATCATATACCATTATCTTGCCCATTCAGATAATTATGAAATTCCCTCCCTCACCCCTCAAGCATTTGCTTCTCCTCCATAACCTCTGTAGTATAGTTCTAATTCTTCTAAGTCTCCTCTATGTTTGTTCCCCTGCTCTGCTCATCCTAAATTCTGCAACAGTATCCCCTTCACCATCACACTCTTTTAAGAATCCCTATGACATAGGAAATTGTATGGAATAGTTTAATGCAAGTTTTCCAGTCAAGTACATAATGGAACACACATTTACTTCATTTCAGGGAAGGATTATAGCATCTGTCCTCTCTCTTGGCCTCAGGATTGGACAGTTGCTATTAGTGGGGATGAGGTAACTTCCATTTTCTTTTCTTTTTTTAAAAATATATTTTATTGATTTTTTAGAGAGAGGAAGGGAGAGGGAGAGTTAGAAACATCGATCAGCTGACTCCTGCACACCCCTAACTGGGGATGTGCCCGCAACCAAGTACATGCCCTTGACTGGAATCAAACCTGGGACCCTTCAGTCCGCAGGCCGACGCTCTATCCACTGAGCCAAACCGGTTAGAGCTTTTCTTTTTTTTAGTGTATTTTTATTAGAGGCCTGATGCACAAAATTCGTGCATGGGGGAAAGGGGTGTCCCTCAGCCCGGCCTGTGCCCTCTCACAATCTGGGACCCTTCACTCCTAACTGCCCACCTCCTCAATAACCATCAGCCTGCTCACTCCTTAGCGCTGCCGCAGAGGCGGGAGAGGCTCCTGCCACCGCTGCTGCGCTCGCCAGCCCTGAGCCCGACTTCTGGCTGAGCAGCACGACCACCAGGGGGCAGCTCGTGTTGAGCGCCTGCCCCCTGGTAGTCAGTGCGCAACATAGCAACCAGGTCATTCTGGTCGTTCTGCCTTAACAGTTGCTGGCTTTTATAGATAGATGATAGATAGATGATTGATAGGTCGGTAGGTAGGTAGATAGATAGATTTCAGAGAAGTGAGAGGAATAGAAACATCAATTTTGAGAGAGAATCATTGATTGCCTCCTGCATGTCTGACCGAGCCCACAACCCAGACATGTGACCCTTGACCGGAATCAAACCCAGGACCCTTCAGTCTGCAGGCTGACTATCCACTGCGCCAAACCAGCCAGGGAAACATCCATTTTCTTGAGGATCCCATGTATTCTTTTAACCACTTAATGTAATTCATTCCTGGAATTCCTCTTTTTTCAAATTGTACTGCATGATAAGAAAGTTACACTGCACACTAAAACATATCATGGAACGAGTATTTCATACTTCTGAGTTGTATACTACATGCATGTACATGCTTTCTGGGTCACACCTGTTCTATAAAGGCTAAAATGTCACCACCTCCACAAAGGGTTTATTCTTTGAGTAGCAGCCCAAAGGGTTTCTATAAAAGTTATGATTCACTAAAGATCACACTTACTGAGCAGCCCAGCAGGTATACAACATTGTACTTGGCAATATATTCTTACAGCCAGGATATCTTAAGGGGACTTCCCTATATAAAAGTATTTATTAACCTGTTAACTATCTTCCTGCCTGCTTGCTAATAGGGCTTGAAAAGTTTGATGCATGAATCCTATATAATAAAAGGCTAATATGCAAATCGACCGACTGGCAGAACGACCGGTCACTGACATGCACTGACCACCAGGGGACACTCAACGCAGGAGCTGCCCCCTGGTGGCCAGTATGCTCCCACAGGGGGAGTGCCGCTCAGCCAGAAGCCAGGCTCATGGCTGGCGAGCACAGTGGTGGTGGCAGGAGCCTCCCCCACGTCCGTGGCAGCACTAAGGATGACTGACTGACAGCTTAGGCCCGCAAAGGCTCCCAGATTACAAGAGGCGCAGGCCGGGCTGAGGGACCCCCCCACCGCACCCCCGAGTGCACCATTTTCATGCACTGGGCCTCTAGTACTTAATAAAATAGCTTTATAAGTTGATTAACATTTGAAATAAAGATAAAATAGGTTTATAAAGTTAAATCCAACATGAAGCATTATCAGCATGTGGTAGCTTTCTCCTATCCACTTTTTAAGTGCAAAATAATAGATTATCTCCTACACATCTTGCAGAGTGAGTTATGAGAATTAAATGTTATCATGTTTGCCTCTAGACAAAATTTTAATTAAACACACAAGTAGGAGAAAACCACTTTTAATTGAAAAATAAAACAATACATCTCAAATAAAACTCTGTTTAACAACATAAACGGTAATTTGTTGAAGAAATCGCTTCCCTAGGTGGATAGTGTGGAATTTCGGTATGAGTATCAATACAACTTCCCTCCTTTATCCTGACTCAGTTATAAGCATATTAAAAGTAAGAACCTTTTCAGGAATTTAAACTGAAAATCTGTAAAGCTTATCCTTATTTCTAATCCACTGGACAAGAGGGGAGATTTTAAACAAACATTTCCATACTGAAGAGTTCCCAGATAATAGCAAATACAGTCAATATTTCCTTTATGAAAAAGTTTATATAAAAGACACACGAGACTATTAGTGATATTGAACTAATCCACAAAATTTCAAAACACAATTTCCTCAAGATGATCTCTACTACAACTTTCCTTTCAAGCTCTCACATCCCAAAATAGTTTAACTTGACATACTGGGAAGTATTAAATTTTGAAAGAAAGTACTAACTTTATTGCTTTAAGTTAGAAAAAAATCTATGGTCAAGTCTCTTATTAAAGAGTTAACAGCTATTCTTACAATTACACTCATGTAACTGCAGAAAAAATGTTCAAGCACGTGGTAAGCATCACTCTTTTGAATGACAAAGGCATTAGTTCATTGAGATGCATGGCTTTTGGTAACTGTTACTACCCATAAAGTCATCACTGTTTGACTGAGAAAGGCTTTTTACAAAAATCCACTTCCAAAATTAACATTTTTATTAAATCAAGTTTAAAAAAAATGTTCACTGTAGAAAAGTCAACAAGGGTTTTAACAAAACCAAAATATCCCTTTTTATACAATGTATGTATATATTAGCAACGACTTCGGAAATTTTATATTCTTTTAAAGAAAGCATAAACAATGTACATTAGTATGGAATGTCAGCTAATCCACTCTTCATCGTTTCCTCTGTGATTTGGGCCTTCTAGTACAAGTTCTCTTATGATTCTCATTAGTGAATACCAAGAACAAACAAACCCAGTCTGACCAGCAAGCAGTCAAACAGAGCGGCTGGGAAATGTGTCACCACTTCAGTCGTGCATTATCGTTGAGCACAGAGAGCACCATATGGACAGGTCATTGAGTGTGTGTATAAACCCAATTTTTAAGGTGTAACAGCAGCCAACTAGACCACTTAGCATTTGGCTGTTGCCTTTTAAAAATGTGGTGATATACAAAATGTTAATCAAATCAAGTAAACACTTAAATCCCATATTGCTTATCTACTTTTAAATCTGAATAGAAATCCTGTATATAACCTGCATGCATGTGTGTATTATACATATACATCTTTAGCTTTGCTTGAATTTCTCAACTGAGATGGAGCCAAACTTCTCACTTAAATATATATGCAGAACATACAACTGAATCACCAACTGAAAGTTTCTAATAAAAGTTTCATCTTAGCTAATGAGAAACACTAGCTATTGAAAAATTCTGAAGCTAAAGAGCTGTAAATTCAACTTAATATACATTAGGCTTATAAATTAGTCAGCCAAACAAACAAGATTTGAAATTAGCAACTGCCCGCCAAAGAAATAAATTTTCCTCGATAGTTCCTTCTAATAGCAAAAAAAAAAAAAAAAAGAAGGAAATATCCTTACATTAAGCTTTTACTTTTTAAACAGTTAAAATTATTAAAGAAATCTCACTAGTCTTCAAAAATACTAAATGTTATATAAATACCATGTTCTTAGAATTGAATTCTTCAGCTAGAATCTGTATTAAAATTTTTTCCTTTGGATTGTTTCATTAGCACTTCAAGTCTCCATCTGCAACTCTGATAACTGGCTCAGATTTGTTAGGTTCATATCAACCACATGTTTCTGCATTTGCTACTGTGTTGCCTGTGTTCAATAGCATCCCTGGGAGAAACCGCACCAAATTTCAAAAGCAACATAAGGAAAAATTCAAGAATGTGTAATATGAAAAAGATAAAGTACAACAAGAATTCCCTTTTCGCCATTACATTAGTGAAATATAATCCTTTCAATGCTTTTAAAGATAATGTCCTAACATTTATTTTTAACTTTTCAAGAGAACAAAATTTTCAGATGGCCCACCTTTATTTTTCAATTTAAAAACTAAAACAATAGACTGAATTACTTTTATTAATATACACATCAAGTTATTGAAATGGTGACTGCATTAGTTTTCTCCTTAAAGATGGCACTTGCAGGTACAAAGATGCTCAGATGTCTGTAGCCTTCAGATGTTTACTTGAAAAGATTCTTCAACAGCAGTTTGATATTGGGTTTCCTCATCTAGCTGAAGATCCTAAAAAACAATAACATTAACATATCAATAGAAAACTATATTCCACTATTCAATACTTTGCCCAATATATTACACATCCTGACACACACTACACATAGTTGAAAAAGTTTATGTTACAACATATATCCTTTTAAATAAATGAACTATTATAAAAAAGTTTAATTATAATTATTTAAGAATAATTGATAAACAGGATCAGCAGAGAAAGTTGAGAATTAAAAGTGCCTTATGATAAATCATAAATTCAAAGTACAGTTAAGAGTGAACTACAATAAATGTGTGATTTCTAGAAAAGAGTAAGAATGTCTGAAGGTAAAATAAATTTATTTAGAAAAATAAGCATTTATTGAATCAGAGTTAAATAACAGTTTCTTAACCATCACATGAAGCTAAAAACTATAGCTCACTCAATCTTATACTACTGATCCTTAACTTTAACAATTCTGTTTGCTATCAATTATGTCTATGGTTTGCTTTAGAATAGGCTTCCACTGACAATCTCAAGTAATTAAAATGACATATTTTTCTGTGGCAAGGTAAAACCACCTGCCAAATTGATCAAAAGTGGTTCACCAAATATGTTTTTGTTTTTCCAAGTACACAGATCTCCAGACATAGTAACCTTTCTTACAATGAGAATTTAAGAATAATCTACAATCCATAATAATAAAAGCATAATATGCTAATTAGACTGGATGTCCCTCTGGGCGAAGCTGGGGTTGCAAGGGAAGCCCGGGTCCTGGGTGCCAGAGGGAGGCTGGTGCCAGCAGCTGGGGGAAGGAAGACCTTCTCTTGCACAAATTTTGTGCATCCAGCCTCTAGTTACTTCATAAAAACGCTAAAATTGTAAGAGCACACCTAAATTTTACATATGTTTGAACTGTTATTTTGAAATAGTATGATTAAAAATGCAAATTCCACAAAATAAACATTTATCAAGAATAACTATAATTTTGCCCTGGCCGGTATGGCTCAGTTGGAGTGTCATCCTGTACACCAAAAGGTTGCAGGTTCGATGCTCAGTTTGGGGTGTGAACGGGAGAAAATCATCAGTGTTTCTTTCTCACATCAATGTTTGTCTCTCTCTCTCCCTTCCTCTCTCTCTCAAAATCAATTTTTTAAAAAAAGAGTAATAGTCATTGTTAGAATTGCCCATGCCTGCATTTACCTACACCTGAAAACAAGTACAGTATCAGCTATTCTCTGTTGGAATTAATGTTTAATTAGATAAAGTTTTAATTCACTAAAGTGAATAAAATGTAATCTCACAATAAATAAAACAAAGGCCATATCTAATTTTTTAAAAATCATGATGACACCTTTGGGAGGCAGAAATTAACCCCATGCTTTGCTTTGGGGATCCATTTTTACATTATGAAACTTCCCTCATTCTCCCTGTAAAAGCAGTCAACTAAGGCCAAAATGTACAACTTAACTGGCTTTACTTGATAACTAAGCCCCCCCATCTCAGAAATGTGTCTCGCATGCTGGATGTATCTATCATAATGGGATTCACACACACTCACACTCATGAAAAACACACCCTCCTTCATCCGGTATATCCTTTTACTTCTCTAGCAAGTACCTAGACAGTTTCATCTAACTCACTGTGTTCATCTGAGGTTTTGCTCTTCCTCTGTTAATTATGTCTCTAGTACAGGAGGTGGACAGTATATTAAACTTTTCACCACTTCCACAAACCAAAATTCACCTAAATTATAAAAACAACAGAACTTGCTCTGTAACCATCCAATATGATACAACAGTTTGCCTCAAAACTCAATTCTACATTGAGAAAGTCAATTTAACTTTAATACTTAAACAGTATTTTCTTAATCTCGCAGAATTCACTTACCACAAATTCTCCATAATCAAACTGATGTCTTTGATTTAGATGACTAACGAAATTTCTAGTAATCTGGCTAGGATCTCCCCAAGGAAGAGACACACAAATAGGACATGTCTATGAGAAACAATGTTTTAAATAAAAAAACAATAAAAATAAAACGTTATAATTATTGAAGGTATTAAAACACAGGCTTATATAACTGAAAACACCTACATGAAAAGCATTTCTATAAGCCAAATTCCATGACTAGATCATTTGTCTACCAAATTACCTTAAATATAAACTACACGAACACAACACAATGAAAAGAGGATCTTATACATTCTATTACTTAAATCCCCAATTACACAACTGTTCCAAAGAGAAACACCACATCCAGCCTTTAGCAATATTAATTGTAATGGTAATTATCATTAACCAGTATGTAAACTCACTTGAGTCACACAATAACTGTTATATAATTATTATAAGCTTTATTTCACTTATAAGTAAAATGAAAGGGTAGTAAACTTTAAATTGTATTCTTAAGGTTTTAAATGAAGTACATCTTAAAAAATGATGGATTACTGAAATGAAATAAAAAAAGAACTTTAGTAATTGAACTCTAGCCAAGTCTATGCTATATTGAACATAACGTAGAAACAAATAAAAATTTGGTAATGCAATACAAAACAAAATCTCTTAAATAGGAGGTTTTTCCTGGAGACAGCTTTGGCACTTCTATTTGTTTATTTAACAGTAACTGACCCTGCTAGGTCTCCCTTAGTACTAGGAGAGAGCTTATGGACAGCCTCAATAGTTAACTGAGGCATAGTTTTTCACATTTTTGTTCTAGTACATCCACTAAAACTGCTTAGAAATATCTACAATCCTTATTTTATTTATAACATTTCCTTCTATATCAAAATGTACAACTGAAAGGGAAGTATCTCTTCTAGCTCAAGTTTCTCCTGCTTCACCCACAACTGAAGTCACTTACCTGTGGAACTCATGTTCCAAATGAGGAGTTGTAGGGTTACTAACACACAATGTTGAAATCCTGCACTCTATCTCCTTCACTCACCAAAAAGGTCTCTCCACTTTCTTACCCTCAAGATGGTATAAAAAGGATATATGAGCACAAAAAGGAAGTATGATTCCTTTCTTTCCTGGCTGTATGAATTCACATACTCGAGTCTGCAAGGATCCACACTGAAAACACCGAGTGGCTTTATTCTCACATGTAGTTTTCACCAGTAGCAGACCCACCTGACCAGGCTGAGCTGACTGCATCCAGCACAGACCAAGAAACCGAGCAGCCCCAACAGAGCTGAGTCTTGCCCCCTCGGTAGTGAGTTCCCAGTTCACTCTCATTACTTCCCTCTTCTCTAGGCCCGTGGTCGGCAAACTGCGGCTCTTTGGCCCCTTGAGTGTGGCTCTTCCTAAGCCTTAGGAGTACCCTAATTAAGTTAATAACAATGTACCTACCTATCTAGTTTAAGTTTAAAAAATTTGGCTCTCAAAAGAAATTTCAAGCCAAAACTGGTTTGGCTCAGTGGATAGAGTGTCGGCCTGTGGACTGAAAGGTCCCAGGTTCGATTCCGGTCAAGGGCATGTACCTGGGTTGCGGGCACATCCCCAGTAGGAGATGTGCAGGAGGCAGCTGATCGATGTTTCTCTCTCATCGATGTTTCTAACTCTCTATCTCTCTCCCTTCCTCTCTGTAAAAAATCAATAAAATATATTTAAAAAAAAAAAATTTCAATCGCTGTACTGTTGATATTTGGCTCTGTTGAATAATGAGTTTGCCGACCACTGCTCTAGACTATTCTCCTATGTAACACTCACAATAAGCATCTCTCTTTTATAAGGTACTGAAATCTCATTTTGCTTCAAACCTTTCATCTTTTGTTGACAAAAATCTACCTTATTGATAATGCCCTTTCCAAATTTAAAACTACCTTCCCTGTTGTTCACACGAAGTGAAATAAACAAACAGCATACTTTAAGCAGCAGGCTGTCTTAAACATATGTACTTACCACAGGAACTATTTGAAATAGGTGATGACTGTTACAGTGATCCAGTAAACGCTGTCTGGTAAAATTTGATTCTTGACACAAGGGACACTTAAAGGTGGGATGCCCAGAACTATAAAACAATTTTAAATGAAGTATAAATTTGAAATCACAAACCAAAACACAGAAATAATGCTCTCCTGTTCTTAAGTCAATTACTTACGTTTCTTTTTAAGTTATAATAAACTATTCAAAGATTCTCTAATTTTGAAAAATAAATGTTTTCGATAAATAATCTGCAACAGATGTTCCCAATCTCAGTTTACAGTATAGTTAATGTCTCAGTAAATTTTTTTATGGTGCCTCTAAGCCAAAATAAAAACAAACATAGCTGTTCCATGTACTGAGTAGTTAGGTCCAAAAATTTAATTTAGTCGTTCGTGTGAGGCCAACAGATGCTACTGAATGTACCCTGAAAAGTTTAATATCCTGTGGTGGCAGCCCTATTTGGAAGCCCCTATCTAGGAACTTAATTTTGAAAAGACTTTCATCAATATCTTTCATCTATCACAGCCTCTGGGAATCTAAATACAAAATTCCTAGGAAAAAGTGAAAAACAAAAAAGCACTAATTACCAGAATGATCAGTATTCCAAAGAACTTATATGCATATATGCATAACCCATGGATACAGACAATAGTGTGATGAAGGCCTGGAGTGGGGTGGGTTGTGGGGAGAAGGGGTCAATGGTGAAAAAAAGGGGACATCTAATACTTTCAACAATAAAAAATAAACAAACATGATAGACCAAAAAAAAAAGAAAGAAAAGCATCCTTTCATGGAAAAGAAAAGCACAACATTTTGAGGATGGTGATTCACTGGTTGTAATGCCTCTGAGATTCAACAAGGGACGGTTCAATATTGACAACCTGCCTACACTATGCGTGGAAGAGACATCATCAGGGTGGAGGAGGAGAGCTAGACTCTTCGAATTTAATGTGATCTGTAAAATCAGCAACTGCATCATTTATTTCTAAACTACTAAGTTCTAGCATAATATCTGGTGATTTAACGGAATAAAAATTTTTTAATTTAAAAAGCTATTATTTAATAAAGTAGCAGGATTTTCAAAAGCTTACCTTGTATTCTCTTGATACGTTTCTATGTTATCAGATGTAGATGTTTCACTCCTATTACTTAAGAAGCAAAGGGGGTAAAGTCAATACCTCAAGCAATAACGCACATTATAGATTCATTAACTTGAACTGCTAATGAAGAAGGCTAGTCCATATTTGTTGTAAAAGCCTGAACTTCAAATAGTTCTGAACAACAAAAAGGAGGGCATTAATTACTTTTCAAATAAATTCTGATAAGACAGTTTATTGTGCCTTTATGTCCTTCAAAATTAATTTATGCAGCTACCAAAGTATAGAGAATATAGAATTTGGCATAATTACCTTAAATCTACAGCATGATAACATTTCCCCAGGTCCTTTAGACTTTAAAATTATGACTACCTCCACCTCTATCCAGGTTAGTAAGTATCTGAATGCTGGGACAGACTCAAAAATTCATAAACGTTCTGATGTGTAACTGGATATGGTTTAAGGTTGTGGCCTCCAAAGTAGAGTAGGTTTAAGAAAATATCTCAGTGCTCATTTTCCAAAAAGAAACTAGGCTCTCGAACGTTTAATACATAGAATTACCTGACACCCATTCAGACCCCATGCTTGAGACATGTGTCATATGCAGTATTAGAGAAGCCCTGAGGGCAGCGTGGGCATTCCATACAGGGACACTACAGAATTCACCAATGAGGTCAATTTTATAAAAACAAGGCCTTCCAATAGGAGAAATGTTGAAACAGAAATGAGTTAGCTAGTGAACAAAAAACTGTACCACACAGGTTGAAGAGTTGTTCAACTTAAAAGCTGGCTCTTCGTTTTTCTTTTACAAGAAGACAAGCAGCACAGCCAGTCCTCTCTACCCAAGAATTTTGCATCCACAGATTCAACCAACCATGGATTAAAAATATTCGGGGGGGGGGGGAGGGAATCTCAGGAAGTTCTGAAAAGCAAAACTTGAATTTCCCACACACTGATCGGCTGCCTCCTACAGCCCCTTACCAGGGATTGAGCCCTCAACTCAGGGCATGTGCCCGACTGGGAATCAAACGGTGACCTCCTCATTCATGGGACACTCACCGGCCGGACTACCACAGCAGTTTTAACTGAAGAGCAGGGGAAAAGCCCGACTGCAGTAGAGCAATTAAATGTAAAAAAATTAGCAACATGTGAAATGAATTGCTACTAAAAATAAAATCTGAAGAGACTCTGCTTGGCATACTGTCCCCTGGGGCCTTTCTATAATAGTGCCTATATTGCCTTTCTTTACACAATGTGTGTGTGCTTGCTATTGAGTTTTTAAAAATTAAACACTTCACTGTTACAGATACACACAGGGGTGGTAATACTAGAAAGAAAAGGGAGTGACCCAAAAAAGAGGACATTGGTCACCTCTGGGCATATGGGACTCAGATGGTCATGGGTTCAAGAGGAGATTGTAAGGTGGTAAAAAATGTTTAATTGCTTTTGACCTGGGTTTGTGGATAACTAGGTATTTATCACTATTTTTTAAAACACACAGGCATTTTGGCCATTCTTCTATATGAAATACATTTTCTAAAATGTCTAATGTACAGAAATATGAGACAATATGATACAAATCAAGCCGAATGCTAGTTTTTTAAAAATTGAGACAAAATAGAAATAAGAATTTACTTGTATCAGGTCTCACTTTACATGACATTTAATTGTCAGAGTAGAAATCTCAAACAACTCTATTTATTAGGTAGCATACAAGAAGATTACAGTTTGTACACTACTGAAAGGAATTTTTTTCTAGTTTTTAAATTTCAGCTGCAAAAGAAAATAGCCTTCAACTCTCAAGTCTATTTTTTATCCAAAAAAGTGTCAATTTTCCTAAAATGATTTTTAAATAACATAAGCTTAAGTATATCATGTCTTGGATGTGAGGGCGATCTGGCTGCGACATCTGTCACCCCATTGATCGCCAGGGTTGATTCGGCTGATCTGGCTGGCTAGGCGGGTGTCCCCCTCCTCCCTCACCGATCCATGTGCGTCCCTCCCGAAGCTGCGCGCTCGGTCGAAGAGGACGACCTTCCCCCCCCCCCCCCCCAGGAGAGGACCGGTCTTCGGTCAAGGGTATATGAGTAGCTGCGCTCCCCTGCTAGAACCTCCAAACAAGCTCTCAAGTATATCATGTCTAATGCATAGAAATCTGAGACAATAAGATACAAATCAAGCCAAACCTTAGTTTTTAAAAAATTGAGACTATGAACATAAACTGATAAACAAAAATAGAATCAGAGACACAGAAACATTGAACAGACTGTCCAACCTACAGGAAGGGGGTGAGGGGGCTAGAGAGCAACCCAAGGACTTATATGCATGTATATGAGCATAACCAATGGACACAGACAGTAGGGGATGAGGGCATGTGCTGGGGGGTGGGAGCGACCAGGGAGAGGTCAATGAGGGGAAAAGGAGACTCATGTAATACTTTAAACGATAAAGAATTTAAGTTAAAAAAATAATAAAAATAAAATAAAATAAAAATTGAGACTGAAATAGAACTAAGAACTTACTAGTACCAGATCTCACCAGATCAGCTGATCTACCAGATGTAATCTTTCATGTATCAAACTTCTGAATACACAAATGATATAGTTCTCATATCATTTTACTTTAAACAGACACACAAACAAAACAAACCTTATCATATAGTTCCCAAAACAATTTCAATAAAAAATTCTCTTTAAGAATAAATATTGCTTACCTGTTCCCTACTGAATCTTGAGAGATCTGAAAGTTTGGAATGATAGCAGAAACACCATATTCATCTTGATACTTCTTACAAGATTTGTAATGATGTCTCATGCGATAGAATTTAATCTGTAAATTATTAAAATTTAATGTGACTTTTATTTAAAATAGAACTCACCAAGATTTGAGATATTGTCAAAAGAGAAAAAAAGATAAAACTAGATAACTAAATACCCCATTTAAACAAGAGGTTCTATTTAAGTAAATTGTTTAATTCTCAATTGTTTCTGTCCATTAGGTGTGAAACAATGGAGAAGAGTCCATCAGTCTGTAAACTCACTGCAAAAAATATCTATCTAATAGGGTAATATGCAAATTGGACAGGATGCTGTCACAGTAACGACTGATCAGCAGGCTGTGTACGCAGGAGGTGCGAGTGGGCAGGGACTTGCAGCGTCGGGGGACAGGGGTGGGGACTTGCAGTGTAGGGGATGCCGGCTGCCGCTTGCCCTGGGCCGGCCCTGGGTCGGCCCGGGCTCAGGCAAGCTGCCAATGGTTGCTGCCACTGCAAGGACCCAAGGCTCAGGCAATGATGGCTGGGCGAGGCTCAGGCAAGCCGCAGTGGCTACGAAGACCTGAGGCTCAGGCAGCCTCACAGGTGGCGGTGGCAGCAACAGAGGAGTGATGGGGGCATCGCCTTCCTCTGATCACCTCCTGCAGAGGGAGGCCAGAGGCAGCAGCAACAAGGGAGTGATGGGGGCGGTGCCTTTCCCTGATCAGCCAGTCGCCTCTGGCAGAGGCAGGACATCCCTGAGGGCTCCTGGACTGTGAGAAGGGGCAGGCCGAGTTGAGGGACCACTCCCTCCCCCCAGTGTACAAATTTCGTGCACTGGGCCTCTAGTTAAAAAATAACTTTACACTTAAAACAATACCACTAATAAAAGATAAATGAAAGTACTACGAGGTTGGCTCAGGGTATTGGGCATTGCTTTATTCTTTACTGCAACTCAGCAGAGTTAGAAAGCACTTTAAAAAAATTACGTTTCTCAGTTAACACTTTTTTCAGTTTCTCAGTGAGGAACAGAGCCAAAAATCTCTCAGGTGTATTTTCCAGGTTTACTTCATTGCCCTGTCAGTTAAGACCTTCCTCAAAGAGATGGAAACACAGACTGACTTGTGTGAATGCATGAAATAGCAACTGGTTTTACTCACTAACTGTATTAGCTGTTTGAAAAAGTTGCTGCAATAAATTCATAGGATATGGCTTCACCATTTCACCCCCTCTCCAAATGATAGAACAATAAAATCCCAATTGGAGAATTAATGCCAGTTATTTGTCAATACCTGACATTCCCACTTGTTCCAAAAAACTTAGGCAAAGTCTTCTGCCAGATATTTTGTGATTTCTTATATAAAACACATAAATACACAAGTAAAGTGTGCTGCTAATGATTTCTTTAACTACCTAAATCCATCAGGCCATTTCTATGTGCAAAATTGCAATAATGCCCTAGCTAGTTTGGCTCAGTAGATAGAGCATCGGCCTGGGGACTAAAGGGTCCCGGGTTCAATTCCAGTCAAGGGCATGTGACCAGGTTGCAGGCTTGATCCCCAGTGGGGGGTGCACAGGAGGAAGCCGATCAATGATTCTTTCTCTGCATTGATGTTTCTCTCTCTCTTTCCCTCTCCCATCAGAAAAACTATTTAATGGTTGAATTTGTACCAGAATGGGGTTTAAAGGACTTAAATGCCAATTTGCTCATTTAATTCATTTAGTAAATAATAAATGAGTAATTACTTTGAGAAAAAGAAGCCATGATAAAAATTATGGCAAAGTCAGATTGTATCTTTCAGTCTCTGTTCTCTATAAGTTTATAATCTACTAGAGGCCCGGTGCATGAATTCGTGCACCAGTGGGGTCCCTCAGCCTAGCCTGCGAGATCAGGCCGAAACCAGCTCTTCAACATCCCCCGAGGGGTCCCAGATTGCGAGAGGGCACAGGCCAGGCCGAGGGACCCCACTGGTGCACGATCAGGGCCGGGGAGGGACGCAGGAGTTTGGCCTGCAGGGCAGGGACCGCAGGAGGGCTCCAGGGTGTGTCCAGCCTGTCTCGCTCAGTCCCACTTGGCCAAACCCCAGCAGCAAGCTAACCTACTGGTCAGAGTGGTAGTCAGTGCACATCATAGCGACTGGTTGACTGGTCGACTGTCTGCCCCCTGGTGGTCAGTGCACATCATAGCAACTGGTTGACCGGTTGATTGTCTGCCCCCTGGTGGTTAGTGCACATCATAGTGACCGGTTGAGTGGTCTTAGCATATAATTAGCATATTATGCTTTGACTAGTAGCCCTGCACACGAATCCATGTGCCAGTAGCTCGCCAGTAGCTCATTGCCACCCTCCAGTAGTTCTCCACCCACTGCCCCGCCCTCCTGTAGCTTTCCCCACCCCCTCTCCCCGCCCCTCCTCATAACTTGCTGCCCCACTCTCCTGCTGATCCATGATCCAGTCATTACGCGGTTGGTTATTACACATCACGGCGTAATGACCATTTGAATATTACATCTTTATTATACAGGACTGGTTGAACAGATGACTGGACACTTAACTTATTAGGCTTTTATTATATAGAATAGCCATCACTCTTTTTTTTTTTTGCATTTTCACCCCAATTCCCAATCTAAATGACTTCTTCCCTTCAAAACAATACCCATCAAGAATATTCAGACAGGAACTTCAGGACAGAAACTTGACTTGCAAGAGTTATTTCACACTTACTGTACCTGTTTTGCACAACATCTGCAGCTACCAGATAACTTCCTCATGATATTTTCAAGGTCTAAGGCCCGTTCAGGACATGCTCTTTCTCTTCTAGTCACATTTCCACGACAGAGCGGACAATGTATTCCACTTTCTCGCATTGCAGTCAGGAAACATTTTCTACAAAAACTAAACCAAACAGTTGTGACATGTTAACTACAGAAAAAAGCAGTCTTTTCATTGCTATAATTAAACACAAACAAGCACTTACAGATATGCATTCGTGCTAAATAAGTGAGGCAATACACATGTACATAAATCTCAAAATTTTAAAAACTGTATGTGTATTTCTCAGAGTGTAATACTAATCACTGGGCTACATGGGAATATAAAAGAAACTACAATCAAGTCTGCTTTATCATTTTTTTAACATAATACATGAAAAATAAACATTATATCATTTAGTAGCTCTGTGATCTCACACTGCCTTCCTTGCCCTTATAAAAATGAAAGAATGGACCATATCCACTTTTGTCTCAAGTTGATGTATATCAAGATGTTGTTCCACGGGATATGAACAGGTCTACTACAGAACAGCACACAAATTGATCTGGAAAATTATAGGATAAACAAAGTTAATAAGGTATCTTTTTTTTTTTTAATCCTTACCTGAGGATATTTTTCCATTGACTTTTAGAGAGAGTGGAAGGGAGGGGGAGAGACAGAGAGAGAGACACACACACACACATTTGATTGGTTGCCTCCCTCAGACATCCTGACCAGGGCAGGGGATAGAGCCTGCAACCAAGAATCAAACCTGGGACCCTTCAGTACACGGGCCAACACTCTTATCCACTGAGCCAAACCAAAACCAGCTACGGCAATAAGATATCTTCTGCTTGCCAAAACCGGTTTGGCTCAGTGGATAGAGCGTCGGCCTGCGGACTGAAAGGTCCCAGGTTCGATTCCAGTCAAGGGCATGTACCTGGGTTGCGGGCATATCCCCAGTGGGAGATGTGCAGGAAGCAGCTGATAGATGTTTCTCTCTCATCGATGTTTCTAACTCTCTATCTCTCTCCCTTCCTCTCTGTAAAAAATCAATAAAATATATTTAAAAAAAAAAAAAAAAGATATCTTCTGCTAAGAAAAATATAAGTGTTGCCCAAACTTATGTGGTCAGGAAATATAAAAATTTCCCACAACAGTGTGCAATGGAACATAACTTGAAAAATATTTAAGAACCCTTCCAGCTCTAACCGTCTATAACCAACATTACACTAACTGAAACCAAATTACTAAAATTTTAATTTCTTCTCCCTTAACACAATGAAATACCAAATTTGATCAATTTGCTTTTAGAAAAACCAGGTAAAACATTGCCATCTATATCTGAATCCATCTATATCTCAACCCTATAAATTCAAGTATACCAATTTTCCTCAACTATACTAAATTTGAGAGGTAATAGTATAATAACAGATTACAGAATCTGACTTTCCTAACTAGCATTGAACAAGTCACTTTTCCCCTCTAAAATCAATTTCCTATCATAAAATAAAAAATTATTTATACTTGATAGGGTTGTTCAGAGGATTAAAAAAAGTAATGCAGTAAAATGTTTATCACAGTGTTTTTGACATTTAGGAAAGTGCTCAATAAATAGTAGCTAATACCTTTAAAGTAGTATTAGAAGTGACTACCAATTATTAAGACATTAAAAATATTCACCAAAACCAGGAGTAAATAAAATAAAAACCCACAGAGTAATACTGAGATACCATTTTCCAGTTATCAAACTAAAAACTAGTTTAAAAAATAATAACAGTGTTAGAGTGCTCCACATACTTGGATAGCAATTTGTCAATCCTTGAAGAAAGGTGTCCCAAAAGTCTGAGTGCCATTTTAAGCTTTAATAACTTCAAATGTATAAATATTACAAAGTGAAAAAACCAACACTTCCAAGGTTAATTCTTTAAATTAAAAATTTAAAGTTTAGCCCTAACCGGTTTGGCTCAGTGGATAGAGCGTCGGCCTGAGGACTGAAGGGTCCCAGGTTCGATTCTGGTTAAGGGCATATACCTTGGTTGCGGGCACATCCCCAGTAAGGGGTGTGCAGGAGGCAGCTGATTGATGTTTCTCTCTCAGCAGTATTTCTAACTCTTTATCCCTCTTCCTTCCTCTCTGTAAAATATATATTTTTAAAAACTGTTTAATTGTTTATGTTTTCTAAACTTTGAATAATAAATTTTTAAATTATGTTTCAGTGCTTGCATTCTTTCATAAGAGGAATTAGAACAAAAACAAAACACTAACTGAAATAATAGAGTAGACCAATGATTTTCAACCTTTTTAATCTCATGCACACATAAACTAATTACTAAAATTCTGCAGTATCAAAAACATTTTTTTTCCTGATCTGACAAAAAATATAAGCATAATTATGATTCACTCATACCCGATGGCTATTGTTATATTGGCTGTTGTCTTTTTTTTATTTGACAAGCCAAGGGAAAAGAGGTCAATGTCCCTGACCAAACAGTCCAGTATTGCATGTTCTAAAAATTCTTGTGGAGCCCTGGCCAGGTAGCTCAGCTGGTTAGAGCCTCATCTTCAGTCTTACCAAAAAAAAAAAAATTATGTTGAGATCTGAATGCAATTCCATTAGCATTTTTAGAGTTATCTGGGGAAGAACTGACATCTTAATTTTACTGTTTTGTCCATAAATATGTCAGCTCTCTTATCTTGTGTGTTTCAATAAAGTTTTTAAATTTCCCTATAGAAGCTTCATAATGTTTATTAGCTTTATTCTAATAAACACTAAATATTCTAAACTATTGCTCTTGTATCCAGAAACCTCTCTGTACTTATCCTATTGGTCTAACAGTTTCTCAGTTGTCACGCTTAGGGTTTGCATTAGTGTTATCATCTACAAATTACACTCAGATGTACACACCCAAAACAATATGTATACTGGTTGCCAGATGCATTCATTTTGAAAGTTTAAAGTTAAGGGGTGGGGGGATAAAAAAACTTTACAAATTCGTAAGTTTTACTTATAAGCATACACACAAAAGTCCTAAATCAGGCACAATGATATAAGAGAAAGGGTGTGGAATAGTTTTTTTGTTTCATTTTTATTGACTGACTTTAGAGAGAGAGGAAAGTAGGGAGAAAAAGGGGAGGAAGAAAAAGGGGAGGAAGAAAGCGGGGGGCGAGAAACCAATTTGTTGTTCCACTTATTTATGCATTCATTGGTTGCTTCTTATATGTGCCCTGCCTGGGAGTGAACACCTTTGTGTATGGGGATGATTCTCTAAACCAGTGGTCTCAAACCATGAGGTCCGAAAGGTTGGTGACCACTGCTCTAAACAACTGAACTACCTACATGGCCAGGGCTAGTTCTTCTGTTTTTTTTTTTTTTTTAAATATATTTTATTGATTTTTTACAGAGAGGAAGGGAGAGAGATAGAGAGCTAGAAACATCGATGAGAGAGAAACATCGATCAGCCGCCTCCTGCACATCTCCCACTGGGGATATGCCCGCAACCCAGGTACATGCCCCCGACCGGAATCGAACCTGGGACCCTTCAGTCCGCAGGCCGACGCTCTATCCACTGAGCCAAACCAGTTTCGGCTGTTTTGTTTTTTTTATCTTAAATCTAAACTTAGCAAACCAAGCAAAACTGGCTTTTAAAAGAATTGTCCTATGTGTAATTTTGCTTTATATCAGAACACACAGCCAATATATTTCAAAATAAACTACATGTAAAATCTGCAATTTCTTTGTTAATATTGCTAGCAACTATCCTGAAGAGCACCATGAAGGAAATTTCAAAAGTCAGCATCTATTCTGGTCCAAAATATTTTTAATATATGATCAAAAGCTTTTCCGGGTGGCTCAGTTGGTTGGAGTATCAATCCAATGCACCAAGGTTACAGGTTCAATCCCATCAGGACACATATAGAAGGCAACCAGTGAATGCACGGATAGGTGGGACAACACATCAATGTTTCTCCGTCACTCTCTCTCAAATCAATAAAAAAAAAATTAATTATATTAAAAAGCTTTTACACACTTTTCTAAAAGCCAAGTATTTATTTAGTTGAAAATTACTGTTAATTGACTGTGTTCCTTCAGGGACACATCTTTTTTCTTTTGCCTTGCATATTAGCTAAATGTTGAATTAATTTTCACTGAAAAGTAAAAACAAATACCAAAAACTTACATGCAATAAATTGAACAAACTGTACAATAAACTCTCTAAATATTAATTACATTGCTATAGACAACTGACATTGCCAAAAATAATAAAAAAGATTCACATAAGAAACTAAAAAAAGGAATCAGGTTTAAAATTAACTTAGGACTTTATATTTATTCAAAATGTAAAGACAAAAAGAAACATTTCCAGTTAAAATAGACAACATAAGTGCAAAACAAGGGGCTTTATTAAATAGACTAGAGGCCCAGTACATAAAAATTTGTGCACTGCGGGGGGGGGGGGGGGGGGGGGGCGGTCCCTCAGCCTGGCCTATGCCCTCTTGCAGTCTGGGACCCCTCGGAGGATGTCCACTTGCTGGCTTAGGCCCACTCCCTGGGGGATCGGGCCCAAGCTGGCAGTCAGACATCCCTCTGGCAGCCTGGCAGCCTTCGGGGGATGTCCACTTGCCAGCAGGGAGTAGGCCTAAGCTGCAGTTGGACATCCTTAGCGCTGCTGAGGAGGCAGGAGAGGCTCCCACCACCACTGCTGTACTGGCAGCCATCAGCCTGGCTTGTGGCTGAGCAGAGCTCCCCCATGTGGGAGTGCACTGACCACCAGAGGGCAGCTCCTGCATTGAGCGTCTGCCCCTGGTGGTCAGTGTGTTTCATAGTGACCAGTCATTCCCAGTCTTTCTGCTGTTAGGGTCAGTTTGCACATTACCCTTTTACTATATAGGATAGAAGCCTGGTGCACGGGTGGGGGCCGGCTGGTTTGCCCTGAAGGGTGTCCCGGATCAGGGTGGGGGTCCCGCTTGGGTGCCTGGCCAGCCTGGGTGAGGGGCTGATGGCTGTTTGCAGCTGGTCACACCCCCCCAGTGGGACCCTCATCCCATGGAGGTTTGGCCAGTCTGGGTAAGGGGCTGATGGCTTTTTTCAGGCTGGCCACACCCCCTTTATGGTAGGGGGTCTCCACTGGGGTGCCTGGCCAGTCTGGGTGCGGGGCTGAGGGCTGTTTTCAGGCTGGCCAACCCCCCCGGCGACGGAAGCTCCCAGCCTCTTTTTTTTTCTTTTTTTTTCTGGGATTTATTTACCTTCTATAATTGAAACTTTGTAGCCCTGAAAGGAGCTCAGAGCTGGCCAGGGCGGGCGGGAGGGAAGCCTCCTGCTCTCTCCAGCTCCGTGGCCACGGCAGGCTGAAAACAGGCATCTGGGATTTATTTACCTTCTATAATTTAAACTTTGTTGCTCTGAGTGGAGCTCAGAGCCCGCCACGGCAAGCGGGAAGCTTGGCTTCCTCCATCATTGGGGCAACCAAGCCTCCTGCTTGCTCCAGCTCCGTGGCTGCCAGCCGCCATCTTGGTTGGGTTAATTTGCATATAGTCGCTCTGATTGGCTGGTGGGCGTGGCTTAAGGTGTAGCGAAGGTATGGTCAATTTGCATGTTTGACTTTTATTAGTGTAGATACTGAAACTTCTTAAAGAAGACTGGCAAGATATATCTTAGACAGCAAAAGTGATTAATAGGTGCAAAGGCAATTTACTGGGAGAAAGGGAGACTTTTCAATCAATGATGTTGGAGTGCCCAGCAAGCATGGCTCAGTGACTGAGCCTGGACCTATGAACCTGGAGGTCACGGTTTGATTCCTGGTCAGAATAGCCATTTATTAAAAAAAAAAGAGAGAGAAAAGAAAAGGCCCTGGCCAGGGATTGAACCTGAAACAAGGTATGTGCCCTTGACCAGGAATCAAACCAGCAACCCTTTGGTGCGCTGGCCAATGCTCTAACCACTGAGCATACCAGCCAGGGCTCACATTCAGTATTGTTAATTCAACTTTACAGGCTTTTCAAAATATTACATCTCACCAAGGCAATATTAAACCGTTTCCTTATAATTTTTCTATTTCTACTGTCACATTCCATCCTGGGTTTTCTTCCTATCCTTTCCATTCCTTCACAGACTGCACTTTGCTTCACTCCGTGTATTCTTCAGCACTTTGTTTTACCTAAGCCCTCTGCTATCTTTTAATTTATATACCTCTTTCGGTAGCAACATCCATAGCACAGGTTTAGCCCCATTCCCCAGACCTACGTACACACACCTAACTAACGAACATACATTCATCAAATCTTACAGGATATCCTTAAAATGTCAGAAATCTCTTCAGTCCCAGTATCATTACCTTGATTCGGGTTCTAATCATTTCCCTCTTTGACACAGCAATGGAAGGCCTTTTAACTAGTCTCACCAATAACAAGCTGACCCTGTACTAAAGAGAACTTACTAGACCCGGTCGGGTAGTTCAGTAGGTTATAGGGTTGACCCAATATGCCAAAATTGTGGGTTCGATCCCTGGTCAGAGCACATACAAGAATCGTGCCCTGGCCAGTGTGACTCAGTTGGTTGAGTATCATACCATGCACTAAGAGGTCGACGGATTCAATTCCTGGTCAGGGCACATGCCTGGTTGCAGGCTCAATCCCCAGTAGAGGCTATGCAGGAGGAAGCCGATCAATGTTTCTCTCTTGCTCCCTCTCCCTTCATCTCTCTCTAAAATCAATAAAAACATATTTTAAAAAATCACCCAATGAATGCATAAACAAGTAGAATGTTCCCCTCTAAAAATCAATCAGTAAAAAACAATAATAAATAAGTGGAACAAATCAATGTTTCTCTCTCCCTCTTTCTAAAAACAAATTACAACAAACAAAAAACAAATAAATAAATGAGAACTTATTACAACTGAAATGCCACTCCCCTGCCAAAATTATTGAATTGGTCTCTATGGCTTCAGGAAAAAGTTTTGGTTTACAAAGTAAGTTCCTGCCAATCTCTCTCAGCTCCAGCTCCACTACACTCATCCGTTGACTTCAGCCAAACTTTGTAGTCCAGTATGTCATCCTCTGTAATCCCTGCTGGCCTCTGCATATGCTAGAAACCTCATCCAGGTGTATTCAACCAACCCGGAATACCAAATCTGACCTAAAGCATTACTTCCTCCAGGGAAGTGTCCCCTGTACTCACAAGCTGAGTTAGATGCCTTCGCAATGCTCACACCAAACGTCCTACCTGACCCTCTTTCACAGCAATCCCATTCATCACAGGCCTTCTCCATCAGACCCTTATTAAAGGAAGGAGCACTCTGTCCCCTGTACCCGACCCACAGAAAGCACTCAACATTTTGGTAAAGTTAATCTATGATAAGGAACTTGCTCCTTTGCCTGGAACAGTGCGGGCAAATCCTCTGCTGTCACTGAAATGGTAGTGAGAACATTTTCTTTTCTAACAGACCCACAGTGCCCTTCATCTCGCACTACCCACCCATCCAAAACTGACTCTGGGCTAACTATAAGTTTGTTAAAGGCACAGGTTTGTCTTTTGTGAAAAGGGAAGAGCAAATGAATTTAATCTAGATTATTTAAAACATAATCCTATTTCTCCACAACACTCCTTTCATCCATCAGGCACTGTTCCACCATTACCACCCCTTCCAATAAAACTCTTTCCCTTCTGCTTCCTTCAATTCATTGTTCAGCCAGAACCTGGAACAACTGTGTCTGCTGGGGGTTTGGAGGAGGGGGGCAGAGAGGAGATGGAGGAGGGTGTTAAAACAGTGCTCACTCCTCTCATCAACAAAATCTGCTCTGTATTTATTTCATTTCCATATCTAGTCCCATCACATCCAAGCCCAAGGATTTGATTTGAGAAAGGTCCTTAACTCCTTTTCAGCCTTGAGGTCAAGTCAAATTTCAGTCTGATTTTAAATGCCCCCCAAGGGAAGTGGACTTGAGCAGACTGCTTGGAACCCTGAGGGGAGCTAGAGGTCACAAAGAATTCTTTAAGGTCAAAAACCCAGAAGGGAGCTGAAATTATTCCGCCCAGAGAAAACCCACTTCCTCTCCCGCTGCCCTGCTCGCCCTCCCTTCCTTCCACCCACGGCCAGCACAAGCAGGAAAGGCACCAAGTCATGATCATGACTGCTGGCAGGTTAAAGGCTGAAAAACAGACACTGCGCCCTAGACACCTCGAAATATTTTTCTAACATCTGCATTTGCTGCTCCAAATAATAAAGGCATTTCGCAGTCATTCATCTCCCTGAAACAACAAAAGCATAAATGGCACAACTTCTATCGTGGAAAGCCACAGACTCTTGGCTCACAACCACCACAGGACAGGCATAAGGTAGGCGGTACAGTTAAGACTGCAGAGCAGGGTGAGCAGAACGGGCATCCAGAAGCTCCGTGGTTAGCGTGTCGGTCCTCGGACCCAAGGGTCTCGGGTTCGATTCCCGGTCAAGGGCACGAACCTCATACCTCGGCCCCAGCCCCCAGCCCCCAGCCCCGGTAGGAGGCTCCCAATCCCTGTTTCCCTCCCCCTCCGCCCTCCCTCCCTTTCACCTCTCTCTTCCCCCTTCCTTCCACTCTCCCTAGGAGTCAAGGGAAAAAATATCCTCAGGTGCGGACTAAAAAAGAAAAGTTTAAGTGAAAGAAACAACTGTCATGAAATTTCTGATGAACCCAAAATTCAATGCATTCTTTACAAAACTACGACTCCTCCCTCTCCAAAAAAAAAAAAAAAAAGAGGGAGCAGGAGGGAGGGAGAGAAAGCAATGTATTTAGGAACTTGTTTGCTGCTTCTCGCTCCCTGCAAGCACACAGCTTGGCGTATTCCCTGGAAATCAGGGCGCCCAGCCCTCACCTGCCAGCACCGCTGCCGCAGGTCTGGAGCGGAGCCTGGGGGTCGCTGTTGACTGAACCAGTTCCCCGGGGGCGCGGGGCGCGGCCGGCCGGTCCGAGCGCCCCCCCACCCACGACCCCCCTCCGCGCCCTCCCGCCCCCGGGGTCCCCGCCTCCTTCCCGTCCGCCGGCTCCTCTCCGCCCCGGGAACCGGCGAGGAGCGGGCCGGAGGTGGCACAAAGGGGAGCCACCGCTCCAGTACCCGGAAACCCGGCCCTCCCACAGCCGAGGACAGACACCCCACCAGCCCGGGGCGACCGGGCTCCGCGCCGGACACGAGGCGGGACGCCTCCGAGGGGGCGCCGGGCCGGGGCAGGCGCGCGGGGCGCTGCGGGCCGGGAGGACGGGCAGCAGGGTCGCCGGGAAGCGGCCGGCTCGGCGCGGGGCGGGCCGGCGCCGGGGCGAGTGTTGACACCGACGCCCGCCTTCACCCACGTTGCTAGGAAACAAAAAGGCTCCCCGGCCCCGGCCGGTCCTCCCGGGCCTGAGGCGAGAAGGCCTCCGGGCCTGCAGACGCCGCCGGGCAAGGCCGGGGCACTGCCCCGGGGCGCAGCCACGAGGGGCCCGGAGACCCGCAGCCCGGGGTGCGGGGCCCGGCGCAGCCGGAGGAGGAGGGCCGAGCTCGGGCGGCGGGCGGGCCGGGCTCCGCCGGGACGGGACCTGGACCGGGCCCGGGCCCTCCGCGCAGGGCGGCGCGCGGGCGGGCAGGCCGCGGCGAGCTCGGCGCCTGTCAGGCCGCGGCGGCGGTCCCGCGCCGGGTGCGGGCCTAGGCGACCCCCGGCGGCGCGCGGAGGAGGGGCGTCCACTCACACGTGCTGACAGGCCGCGGTCCGCACCGGCGTCTTGAGCACCTCCTGGCAGACGGGGCAGTAGAAGTCGTCCTCGGTGTAGGAGGCGGCCGCCGAGGGGTCCTCGGCCATGGCGGGGGCGGGGAATCCCGGCGGCGGCGGCCGAGGTGGCAGTGGCGGCCCGGGCCCGACTCCCTGCGCGAACCCCGAGGGGCGGGGACTCGTGTGAGGAAGCGGCGCGCGCCGGGGGGCGGGGCCAGGGGAGGGGCGTGGTCGGAGGGAGGGCGGGGCCGAACGCGCCGAAATTGCGCCCGAGTGCCCGCCCCCAGGTGCTCCTCCCCGCGGGCGGGCGGGGCGGGGAGGGAGGCGCGGCCGAGAAACCGGTGCGGGGGTGGGTTTCTCTTTCGCTTCCCCCCCGCGCCCCCCGCCCGCCACTCCCGCGCTGGGACCCGGGACGCGGCCTCGGCTGCAGACGCAGCTCTCGATCTGCTTCTCTCCCGGTTCCCTTCCCCCGCTTTCGGCTTCTGTTCCCCACCTGAGCCCCCGGCCGTGGGGTACCCCGCCCAGCACCGCCCCGCCCCTCCGCCCCTCGTGTGGACGCCCGTGGGGAGCCCCGCAGCGGCGCCCGATGGAGCCGCCTACCCGCACGTGCGGACGGAGAGAGAGAGCTCCCGCGCCCGCCCCGGGCCTGGCCCGCCCGGGTTGCCTTCGCAGCCGAGGCCGGGAGCGGGGTGGCGGGCGCTGTGCGCCTTACTCATCGGCCCGGAACGGGGCCGGCCCGAGGCTCACGGTGCGCCGGGATCCCTCCGCCCCCTCCTGCCACTCGCCCGTGGCATTGCGCCGCCCGTGGCTGCCCCGCAGGTCCCCGAACCCTGGAGGGCAACGAGCGCGGGAGGCGGCGTGGGGAGCGCGCAGTCTCCATGGCAACGGCGCAGCGCCTTCCACGGGTTGTGACGTCAACAGCTGAGTGCCCACCTGTGCATTCCTCCCCCACCCGCTTCTCTCGCAGCTCCTATCAGTGATACTGGGTTTTTCAGGAATGTTTTCTCAAAAACTATCTTTCCCTAACGTTAAATATTTGGTCCTTACTATTGGCCCCTGTCATCATGTTTTGATGGTGTCAAGATGTGCTATGAAGCAAGCGACATCCATTATGGCAGCGGTTCTCAACCTGTGGGTCGCAACCCCTTTGGGGGGTCCAACGACCCTTTTTTTTTAAATGTATTTTATTGATTTTTTACAGAGAGGAAGGGAGAGGGATAGAGAGTCAGAAACATCGATGAGAGAGAAACATCGATCAGCTGCCTCCCGAACATTCCCTACTGGGGATGTGCCCGAAACCAAGGTACATGCCCTTGACTGGAATCGAACTTGGGACCCTTCAGTCCTCAGGCCGACACTCTATCCACTGAGCCAAACCAGCCAGGGCCCAACGACCCTTTCATAGGGGTCGCCTAAGACCATCGGAAAACACATATATAATTACATATTGTTTTGTGATTAATCACTATGCTTTAATTATGTTCAATTTGTAACAATGAAATTGGGGGTCACCACAACATGAGGAACTGCATTAAAGGGTCGCCGCGTTAGGAAGGTTGAGAACCACTGTGTTCTGGGCTGTTAATCCTCGGGGAAAGGAAAAAGGAAGCTCCCGGTTGAGGGTTCCTTTTCGCCCCTACCACAATGGGACTGATCAGGCATATGGCACGTGCAGTCTTGCACCCACACCTCTTGTTTTTTTTGTTTTGTTTTTTATAGCTCTGAAGACAAGTGAGATAGAGACATGGATCAAGACATTTCACCAACGTTATTCACTAAATGCTCTTTTTATTATTTTGTGTGTATTTTGTTTTGTGTGTGTGTGTTTAGAGAGAGAGACAGTAAGAGGAAGAGAAACATCAATTTGCTGTTCCACTTATATATGCATTCACTGGTTGCTGCTTGTGTGTGCCCTGACTGGGGACTGAACCCTGGGGGGAGGACTCCACTCCAACCAACTGAGCTACCTGGCCAGGGCATGCTTTTATTTTTTAACGGGCCCTTAATTTACAGGGATATCCACTTATTCGGCATAAACATTCTATGTCACCGGATTTACATGAAGTGTTAACCCCTATGTTGGTTCTAAACAGCCTATAAAGTCATGTACTTCCAGCTCCCCCACCTTCAGCACTCCCCTCCACCCACCAGCACACCTTTCCCCTACTCTCTCTCTTTTCCAACCACATTCCTTTGGGCTGGAAAGAATGGACTTTTCCTCTTGCTACTCACTGATGATTGGACCCTCCCACATGCAGAACTCCCTTATCAAATCCCCTAGGCCAGGTAATTAGCATCCCAAAGGGGTCCATCAATGAATTTAGAAAGTTTCCTTTCTTCCTCGACAAAGCCTGACTTTGTCATGAGAGCAAGAAACGTCTGTTTTGCTGGTAAAAGCCTGTTTTGCTTGAGGAAGTGATTGGGAAGCTGGGGGATGGGATGGAAGGGCGGCTCGTGATTCACTGCTTACTCTTTGGTGTCTTTTTAAAGTTGGTATCAGGTGCAGTGTTGACATTCAACTGGTTTGCACAAATACTGCTCGGCTAGTCCTTTTCAACCTTGTCCCTTCTGGATTGGTCAATAGTTTGTCCTACATGGCCACTTGTTCATTTGATTCCAGTTGTTAAATATTTTCAGTGTTACTCTTGACCATTACAAAAATAAACCTATTCAGTGAAGGCATATCCTTTAATTGTTCAAGCCTATTTTGGAAACCTTTATTAATTCTTTTCATTCCTGTCAAAGCAATACTAATTTCTTCTATTCCCCACCTCATCGCACCCAACACAAACACAGACAGATGGATGTCCCAGGCCGAGTAGGAAGGAGTGACTGGGAGGAAGAAGCCAAGGTATTTCTCCCTCTCTGATATTGGGACTTAGAGTAAGAAATATATATCAGCCTGGCCAGGTAGCTCAATTGGTTAGAGCATCATCCCAATATGCCGACGTTTCAGATTCCATCTCTGGTCCAGCCACATACATGCATCAACCAATGAATGCATAAATAAATGGAACAACAAATTGATGTTTCTCTCCCCCCGCCTTCCTCTCTTTAAAAATCCATTTAAGAAATTAGTGTGTGTGTGTGTGTGTGTGTGTGTGTGTGTGTATTGGGGCTTTCTCCCCATTTGTGGTACAGAGCTCCTAAAACCTTTGGAATTTCCTAAATGATGTGAGTGGTAAATGTGTCTTTTATGTTAATAAGGTGACTTTTCACCAGAAGAAGCAACCTTGTGATTAAAGGGTTGAAATTTAAGTCCAACACTCAGACCTCCAGGGAAGAGAGGAGCTGGGGATTAAGGTCAATTAAAAATGGCCAGTGATGTCATGAATGATGCCTATGTAGTGAAGTCTCCACAAGAACGGAAAGGACAGGGTCCACAGAGCTGCAGGCTGGGGATTGGAGAGCGGGTAGGCTGCTCAGAGAGCAAAGAGCCCTGCACCCTTCCCCCCACACCTTGCCTTGTGCCTCTCTTTGTCTTGCTGTTCCTTGAACCGTGTCCAGCAAGGCCAGGGGTGAACCTGAGGAGAGGCAGTGAAGGATTAAAGAAGACAGACAAGAGAATACAGCTGGGGCTAGGTAGGATCACTGTGCCTGGATGAAGAAACAGTGACCCAGCCTGTAAGCCGAAGCTTTATTTTATAGTCAGATCACACAGCAAAACAAGGGGCGTAGTCAACATGTTTACGATGTTCTAGCAAGTTTCAAATCTATTTCGTTACGCAGCCTTGTTTTGGCAGCACTTGCTTCACCTCCACAGCCCATTAGCTCCCTAGGAACAAGGGAGGACTCTAAGGTCAAGCTTAATTGTATGTGGCTCTGCCACAGGTCAGTTTGAGACTTGACCCCATAGCCATTCCCTACAGTTCCTGAGCAATCCCTTTTGTAGGAAACTAATCTAGTGAGTAAACTGGTTTCCTGAGTCTTTTAGGCTGCCCTAACAAATAAATTGAACCCAAGGAGCGGACAAGGGGAACCTCTGATCTATAGTCCGTCAGCAGCACAGGCGCCAACCTGGACTTCCAGTTGGAGTTGGCATCTGAAGGGGTGGGGATGGGGGCAGTCTTGTAAGACTGACCCCTACATCTGGGACCTGACCCTCTTTCGGTGGACAGTGTGAGGATTGCATGGAATTGTAGGACGCCCAGCTGGTATCCAAGACTTGCTTGGGGTGTGGGATGCACCTCTTCACCACACAAAGGAATTGGGAGACAGAATGTTACCCCCTCTCTCTGCTGCTGGCAGTGGCTGCCTTTCTTTCATGGCTTCAGCTTCTGGGAGGTGGCCTGCCCGCCCCTCAGTGGCCCCAGCCCCTCCTGGGCAGTCCCTGCCCTTTCTCGGTGGCTTCTGTGATTGCCTCACGGTCACACTTGGTCTTCAGCAGTTCCAACATCTTAGTAAACTGTTTGTCACAGTAAATGCCCTCTTTTGCACTACTGATTGAGAATTCTACTTTAAAAAAAAAAAATCCTTTTATTGATTTCAGAGAGAGTAAGGGAGAAACATCAATGATGAGAATCATTGATCAGCTGCCTCCTGCACGCCCGCTACTGGAGATCAAGCCCAAATCCCAGGGCTGGTGGGAATCATTGATCAGCTGCCTCCTGCACGCCCGCTACTGGAGATCAAGCCCAAATCCCTGACCTCAAATCTAGCCCGACCTCCTGGTTCATGGGTCGACATTCAACCACTGAGCCGCACGAGCCGGGCTCCTGACCCATTTTCCTAACTAAATCAACACTTTAGGAGAGGGAAAGGCAAAGGAGAAACACTGCCACAGTGTCTCTTCCTGCAAAAGAGAAGGAACGGAGTTGCTTTCCAGTGTACATTTACATTCTCTGCACAACTCTGCAAACCGGCACGAATGGACACTTAAAAGTGAGATTAAGTATGGAAAGTAAATTTACCCTTTTCTAGTCTACCCCGGTTTGGGACAGTTAAATTTCAACACCTTCATAAATGTCATTATGCATATGCATTTTCATGCTATTGACATTTAATTTTACGTCGGCTGTGTTTTTATGTACTATCGCAGAGCTGTCATTTGTAATCCTATTAGCAGCCCTATTAGCAGCCCTTCGGCCCTATTATTTCCTGCGGAATCGAGCTGAAGATAAAAGATCCCTTGCCGCTGCCCCTCCCCTCTCTTTCTCCATCCTTCTCTCTTCTTCCCTTTGTTATTTTTTTTCCGCCCCCCGCCCCCCGCCCCCCATTACTTTACACAAGTATTGGCATCCTCTGGTCATTGTTCTAACCTGGGTGCATAGCCAGGATAACGGCAACTATAACAAGATTAGTTCCAGTATAAGAGTGGAGGCAAAAGCCTGACACCAGTTTTAAAAAGCAAACAAAGCCTAATTTGGGGGGAAAGAGAACCCTGCAGCATAGAGGCAGCCTTCTTCCCGTGCCTAGAGCTCTGCTATCCCCGCCGTTCCTCTCTCAATACCTGCGCGTTCACTGCTTCCTCCAAGGAGGCCATCTGACTCCCTCCCAGCGTGCTTCTCCGGCAACGCCTTGAGGCTGCCATGTTTCCAATCCGATGCCTCTTACTTTTACCTTTAATTGAATCTTAATCTTTTCTTTAAAAATATGTTTTTATTGATTTCAGAGCGAAGGGGAGTGGGAGAGAGAGAGAGAAACATCAATGATGATAGAGAATCATTGATCAGCCTGCAGGCCCCACAATGAGGATCGAGCCCACAACCCCGGCCTGTGCCCCAACCGGGAATCGAACCGTGACCTCCTGGTTCATAGGTTGACGTTCAACCACGGAGCCACGCTAATCTTTAACATCTTGTTAACGTCAAAACCATTGAAACCTGTAAAGAATTTTTGTGAGTTTATTTGAGCCAAACTGTCGACATATGCCGGGAAGCAGAACCTCAATGAATTGAGATAATGCTCTGGAGAATGGCGGGGTTACATTTCATTTATACATTCGCAATCAAAGGAGGGACATAGGTGGTTACATGAAATTCATTGGTGACAGATTAAGGAGGAGGGATAAAGCAAAGCAGGGGAAACCCCTGGGATTGGGTAAGAAGTAAAAGGATGGATACATACTTAGGTGGGTGCAGGATCAATTTACATGATAATGAAGGAATTTGTGGTATCTGTCCTGGCGCCCAGCACATTTGGTTGTGCCCCAGGGGCTCCAGAAAAAGGGAAGTTACAAGTCACCCAGACATTTCAAGGGAATGTTATCACAGATGCAGAAAGACAGACAGGCCAGTTAAGGTAAAGGTTGACCTTGTCAGTGAAGATACTGGCCTAGGAGGTGACTGCCCACCATCACTGCTTTAGTTAAAGTTTAATTTCAGACCATCCTTTGTGGTGACTGTAGGTCTCTGAGTTTGCTAGACCGGCATGCAGGCCCCCCCTGAGCTTGTCAGGTCAGCACGTGGCCCCTTTCATCCACAATCTCATAATCCTTCAGCTTTAGACTAAATCATAAAGGTGATTCCTATCAACCATTTCTATGTACCACAATGCAGAGCAAATACAACTACAATGAAAACTTGCATTTAGAACCTGGAGAAAGAAGGAGGAACCATAGGATATGTACCATCTGTTGCTGGACAGAGTGAATGAAGCAAAGCAGAGTCTCATGGGCGTCATTTAGTTGACTTGGTAGCGGTGAAAATTATACTGTTAGCCACGCTGGCTCTCTGATGGTGCCTGCTGGGAACGTTGCTGTTGTCAAAGGAATACCTAGAGCAGTGGTTCTACACTTTCTGGCCCTTTAAATACAGTTCCTCATGTTGTGACCCAACTATAGTTATTTTCGTTGCTACTTCATAACTGTCATGTTGCTACTGTTATGAATCGTCATGTAAATATCTGATATGCAGGATGGTCTTAGGCGAACCCGGTGACAGAGTCGTTCGACCGACAAAGGGGTCTCGACCCACAGGTTGAGAACCGCTGACCTAAAAGAACATTAGAGCAGCTGACCCCGTTTGGGGAGAGAGGAGTGGCATAATTCATTTGCAACTCACTTTTTGTTGAAGTGCTGAGATGCAAAAATGACCTGAGGCTTTCTAAGGAATTAGGACATTCTGCCCATGGATTTTAATAGATCACAGTCCTGTTAATACAAGTTGGGTTTTTACTGGGCCTACAGTCCTAATAGTTACCTGTCTATCAGTCTCATTTTAGGAGAACTCCCAAAAAGTAAACACCAAAGACTTGGTTATGTCTGTAGGGCTGTTAAGTTGAAACGCCGAGAATGGGGTTACACCTATAGATGTTCTGTTTGTCAGTAGTAACTCTGGGGCAACATATACCCAGTTTACCCTGACAAACTTCGTCTCAGGAGATGAAGAAAGTCGGCTGGGCTGGCAGAGAGCTCTTCTTCTCTGTCTTCTAAAACGTCCACCCGCCCCCAAACTGAGTTCCAGTTCCATGTGTATTGCAAAGGGAGTGTCATCCTGGTTGTCAGGAAGGGAGCAGCATGCGGGGTGGCTCGGGGAGTCAGGAGTCCAAAGCCTCCATTAATTCCTTCCCGTTCCAGCGGCCAGGATCTCTGTTTTGTCAGCATTTCAATTTTACACCCAAAGGGAAGTGAATCAGAGAACGAGACATCGGCACCTCAGTCCAGCAAACAATTACTTATTTGATTTGGACCTCAGCATTCTCAACTCCCAACTCTTCTTTCTTTACCCACGGCTAGCAAAATCTGATGGGAGCATGCAAATTTCTTGTGGGTACATGGGAAAAATCAACATAACCTGATTGATCAGTCTAGGTCAAATCAGGAGACATTTGAACAGACACAGTAATTTGAACTGAGAAAGTTTAATATAATTTTTAATTTTAGCATTCATATAGTAAGTAGTAGAAAAATCTAAAGACCATAGGGTTGAGTGCTCACTATACTAAAATTGGAACAATATAGATTAGTATGGCCCCTATGCAAGGATGACACCTAAATTTGTGAAGTGTCCCATATTACTTTGTTAATAAAAGGAATTTAGGGTTGAAATAGGGTACCCAGAGAAAGGCTCTACTCCCACCACCACTAGGGCCTTCTAGACCCAGGCCTTGCTGGAGAGGTCCCTGTGGCTCACTGGATGGTAGAGAAGTCACTGTGGTGCTATGCGGTCAGAACTTGCTGGAAAACAGTCCTCCAGGGTCCCATGGAAAACTACCTGTTCGCAAAGAAGTATCTCGGGTATTCTGCAAGATACCATCCAGAGGGATGCTAGGTGCTGGGGGCCACAGGGCACTGCAGAAGATGGCCAATAGAGGGCACTAGAGAGACACTGCCGCCCTTTTCCTCCTGCAGTGTCCTTCTAGTGCCCTCTATTGGAAAGTCTTACTATTGTGCCAGCCGGGAAAGAAAAAGTATGCGAAGGGCCCAGATGCATTTTCACACAGCAAGTAAAAAAGGAGTAAATTTAGAGCTGAGTAAATTTGCTCCCCATGTAGACCTTCCCAGTGAGAAAAGAATATGCAGAGAAGCTAACAGGAGTAGTCGGATCCATCCATGTGTCAGACATCCATTTTTCTGTCCAAGAAGCATGTATGGGCTGAATGTGTCCCTCCGAAGGTCCTAGGTGAAAACCCTCATCGCCAGTGGTATTTGGAGATAGGGCCGGTGCTACCTGTGTAATCAGCCATTTTGCCAGTCTGTTGTGATGAGGGGTGCCAGGAGAAGCACATGGTGACATAGAAATGCCATGAGATCAAAGTGGCCTGTAACTCTGCGGTTAGAGAGCAGCTGCCTGGAGAACAGCCAGGGCCCACAGTACTATCCCTTAAGTTGAGTGCCGGGATCTGGGGGTTTATAACCGCAGCTCGACCTTGACCAATCTCCTCCCATGGTTCACCTTCGCTGAGCCTCTTACCTGGCTACTTTGGGGCCAATGATTAGCCTTAATCAAGACCCATGTGTGTGGCTTTCTGAAACCTGCAGGATTAAAATACCAGAGGATTGTCCAGTAATAAGATAAAAACGTAAGTATTTCTTCGCCTCAAGGATCTCAGATACAGGTGTCCCTCTGTAATATTTTGTCTTATTTACTGCCATAAAAGTAGCCTAGGCGACAATGCGAAGTCTTCCCAACTCCTCCTGGGTTCCCTCTACCTTGCAGGATGTCACTCAACATAGGTCACGTCAATAACACCCATGTGCCTGTACCTCTTGTGAAAAAATCTAAAAAGCTCTCATATGTTCGAGCGTATCCTGAACTGGGGTACACGCGACAGGTTCGGCTACCTAAAACTTAGTACATATTTAGCGGAGAGGTAAGACGTAGAATTCATCTACAATTAACCTGTTACATTTCAGTGAAGCCCCTTGGAAGCAGAACCAGTAGCTCCATGACGACCAGCATTTCTTTGGCCTAAATCAGGGTTCCTAGACCTGGACACTGATGACCTTTGGGGCATGGTAACCCTTTGTTGTGAGGGGGCTGTGCTGGGCATTGCAGAATAGTGAGCGGCATCCTTGGCCTCTCTACCTCTATGTCCCTGGCCACCAGAAACCCCAGTTTTGACAAAGAACTCTCTAGATATTACCAAACGTTCCCCGAGAGGCCTACGTGAAGGTGTATGTTCGTGACAGATACTGCGGAATGACAATTTTAAAAGTTTATCGGTTTGTGTAAAAAAATGATCAGGATCAATATTTAAGAATAGATACAATAGGGTGGGGGGGGCCATGGGGAGATAAGGACACATATGTAATACCTTAATAAAGAAATTTAAATATAAATAAAGGAGAAAAAGATTTTTAAATTAAAAAAATAAAAATAAATATGTGTTAAAGAAAAAAGAGAATAGACACAATAGATATTTTATTGAAAGCAATGGTCCTGCCATTCTTTATTTCTCACCATACATTTTTACAGAAGGAAAAAACAAAACAAAACACCTGCACATTTTAAATTCTGATCATACAGTTGTTTTTTGCAGTTGCATAAGGAACGAATGAATCTCTTAATGACTTTTTAAAATAACTTCAGTGCCTAAAGGTACAGATTATACACTCAGCACTCAGTCACTGGAGTCAGCCCACTTCCAGGGGACAGGCTGAGCACCCCATGAGCGTAGTGAAGCGCCGTCGCTGGAGCTGTGACCGGGGTCTTAACATAGGGCCCCGGACTCGGAACCCCACTTTCAGCCTACGTTCAGAGCCCGGGGGAAAGGTGCATGAAAGGAGCAGCTCCACCGGCTTCGCAGGGTTGGAAGAGTTTAGCCTCGAAGAGAAACGTGACTCAGATTTCCCTTGGAAGCCCCCGGAAAAGCGGCATCTCAGGCGCTAGGAACAGCGTGAAACTTGTTCGTAGTCAACAGCTTCAAATACTGGTTTTCATTTTTTAAAACAATGAATTAGAGGATTTTTTTTTTTTTAATATAAAAGGTTAAAGGCACCGTGAAAGAATGAATATTTGCACTTGACCGTTTTAGAACTCAAAACCATTCCGAAGGCACCATCACGCAGGCGGCCAGCGCCTGATGCGTCCTGGAGGCGGCAAACTTCTCCTGGGGGCATCCAGGGGCAGGGTGCAGAACTGCTGCACGGAGCCCCGCGGGTGACTTAAAGCTTTATGTGAAATACGGGATTTAACGTTTTGGCCATTTTTTTCAAGTTTTACAGATCTAAAGATGCCTTTTGGATTGCTCTAAATGAACAAAGATTTATTTCCTGGACAGTACTGATGCTCAGGAATTATTTTTTAGGGACTAAAAATAGCCTTTCAGTCTGACGATTACCTCCCTCCTTGTGTGCTTTATTGGATGACTCATCCGAAGTGGAGGAAGGGGTTGTGAAACGAAACATCTGTTACTTGCTCACAGCTGTGAAGTCGACATCTACAAGGAGGAGGGAAAGCCCTCAACTTCATCGGCTTTCCGTCGTTCTGATTCCCTTGTAGGGGGTGGCAGGACCATAAGCAAGACTTTAAAGAGGAATGGATAGTTTACTCTAGATATTTGGGACACCATGATGACGACTACATTTACGTGTAAGAAAAAAAGTCTGGATTCGTCATTAAAAAGTCAGATGCGAAGAACAGTCAAACTATAAAATTAGGACTGGTGGCACGCACTGAACACAGCTCCTTGAAGAATTAAGACTGAATGGGGGAGGAGGAAGGGAGTACAGTATGTGACACCATAGCAAAGTGTTCCGAAAATGTTGATAGAGTACAGCTTTAAAAAGTAGGGGGAGGATAGGGAGCGCAAATAAAAAATGTTTGTTTTCACTAAATATTGGTGGTACTTGTATTAGTACTGTTATTCTGAAACTGTTGCATGTGTACGGTAATAAAAGAAATGGATATCTGTGTGATATTCTAATTCTATTGTGGCCCGTCTTGGAAAACCAGAATTCTCAGTATAGAAAAAATGGAAATATGGTTGTAAAAAAAAGGATTAGATTGTAGTACTCCATTTGATTTGAAAATATCAAAATAAACTCATGGCCCAGCCAGTGTGGCCCAGTGGCTGAGCGTCCACCTATGAACCAGGAGGTCATGGTTCAATTCCCCATCAGGGCACAGGCCCGGGTTGGGGGCTCAATCCCCAGTGTGGGTGTGCAGGAGGCAGCCTATCAATCACTCTCTCTCATCACTGATGTTTCTCTCTCTCCCTCTCCCTTCTCTCTGAAATCAATAAAAATATATATTTAAAAAAATAAACGCATGAAGTGTTTTATCTTTAAAAGACAAAGCTATTTCTTAGCTCCCTTCCAGAAACAATGGGAAGTCTAGTTGCAATGAGCATAGCAGCCCCAAGGAGAGCTTGGAAATGCCATTTCTCACTGAAAATGACCAGGCTTCTTGGCAAATGGCCGATTCCAGGTCTGGGGCAGGAAACATACAAGCTGGGCCTGCAATATTGTGTCACGTGAGTCGGCAAGGAAGCCACCAAAGATTTTGAGAGTAGGGTCAAAAGGATTCAGAGGCAACGTGGTGAGACACCCAATGGCCGAAGACAGGGCAATCTGAGCTTCAGTCAGGGAATATTTAAAGTGGGTTGAAGTCTATGCAATATGTGTGAATTCATAAGTTAGTTCACAATGCTGTTAAAAAGAGTTTTCACTAGAAGATGATAGGGAAAAGTTTATCTTGAAAATTGGTAAATAAAGGGAAAAATTCAAATAGTTATTTTTCTTTTCCTGCATGAACATTACCACTGGTTAACCAGATCACAGATGTGGGGAAACATCTCTTTTACAAAAAATGTTCCAAGTAATACACAAAAAAGAAATGACAGCATTAGAATACTCTCCAACCCACAATAAATCACTGGATCTAGGCACCGAGTGTCAAGTTTAGCCGACGTCACAAAAAAGACTGAACCGGACCGTCTTGCCAAAAGTCTGCTCAAACCTCTGGACCCATGTGTCAATGTCCAGAGGGCAGAGGAACATGCTGAATTGTGCCATGAGCCTGCAATCAATACAATACAGACTTGGGAAACTGTGAATCATAAGACCCGGTTCTCCAATTGGTAAATTTTAAGAAAAAGAAAGAATGGGGGAACGTGTAAAAAAGGGATGTAAACAATACATCTCATAACAATTTTAAATGAATAAGATAAAAAACAGTGTGTTCTAAGAGATACACACTTGGGCAATAAAACACTAAAGAAGTACAAGAAAGTGATTACTACTGAAATCAATGTAATGGTTACTTTGTGGGGTTGGGGACGAGCATTGTGAACTGTGACAGGACACGCAGAGGACATCCAGGGTGGCTGACAAGAGTGCTTTCCTATAATAATGTGATGAGCTATAATTCTGTTGGGTTTTCATTATTTTTTTATAATTTTTCTAACGGCGGAAATAAAAATAACATCAAAGCCCTTTGGATTTTCCACTAAGAATTAGGGATGTGAATACCTCTACTATAAATAACAGCTGATGGTTCTTAAGAACTTGCCTACATTATAGAAATATTCCTAAATAAGCTACAAACATTTGAAAAATAGAATATTAAATTCTCAGGTATGCAGTTATAAAAAGTAAAAGAATTAGGCATACATTCCTAACATGAAATTAATTTTGTTACATTATGTTATACAATTTGGTTAAATGGACTTCATCTTCTTCTAAAATTTTCCTTCTCTACCATACAAGATTATTCATGTTATTCTATTAGTGATTAGAACATGAGCACTGAAACAGATTTCATATTTCCTTTCATGTCCACAATTGGTTTCATGTTCCATCTTTTCACATAGAACAAAGATTAGTTATCTTGCCCTACCATGCTGCTGTTTATTAATGAGTAGCGTTACACATACTGTCATCCAGTTTGCAAATAAAGATCCTTCGCCCACCAATCCCAGCCTTAGGTTCTCTTTCATAGTATATTAATGGCTAATGGAGACTCTTTTTGTTTGTTGAGCATCTAAAAAGCTCAGGGATGTAAAACAGATTTAAACCATCAAGATAAAAGCAGTTTTAAAACGCAAGAGAACTGTGTTGTACATTTCTGCCCATCAGACATCGACAATGCCCCTCCAACTGTTCAAGCAGCATCTTAACAAATGGTGCAACTGTATGGTCTTCTTCCTTCTCCTTTTCACGACATTATGTGGTGTTTGAGTGACTCACATACTCCAGAAGTGACCGGTCTAATACCCTTCGGATAAGAGCTTCCTCAATTATATTGAAATCCTACAATTAAGAAAAATAATTAGAAACATACAATCAGAGACAGTTTTCACAAATTGAGGGAGCCCTGAGTTCAGTGACCTGTCCAATCTTCCATAAAAAACCCGTCAGGGAACCTAGCTCTTTTGTTTGAGGCCAGTGCATTTTCTATTTCATTTGACTGCCTACGAAGTAACCAGTTACTGTCATAGTAAAATAGTCCTGATTTGGAATTTCAAGTTTTGAATCTGATCTAATGAGTAGTTTTTAATCAACGCTACAAATACTGGTCAGAGAGCTAGATTCCACATAACAGGTCATATAAAGTTAAGACATTTCCATAGGACTCAGCAATCTCAGTACAACTACTGAATATCTATCTGAAAACTGCTGAAAGCAAAACTCTCTTTCTCTTTGACTTCCTGTGGTCAAAATGGCATTCAAAACTTCAATGTAAACAAGACAAAAACTATCAAGAGCCCTGTCCTTTGCAACCCATCTTCTCTTCCTTCAAAAACTAAAAGCAAACAAAAAACAACAACTCGTAAATCTGTGTTAAAAGTCCATTCTGAAACATCTATATATATAAAAGCCTAAGCAACCATTGGACCGTTTGACCAGTAGCTATGACACCCACTGACCACCAGGGGGCAGATGCTCAACACACAGGCATGGAAACATGGAACAGACTGATGAATCTCAGAGGGAAGGGGTAGGGGGGAGGGCGGGAAGAGATTAACCAAAGATCTTATATGCATACTAGAGTCCCGGTGCACGGATTCATGTACTGGTGGGGTCCCTTGGCCTGGCCTGCGGAGATCAGGCCGAATCCATGCACCAAGCCTTCGACATCCCCCGAGGGTTCCCAGATTGTGAGAGGGCACAGGCCAGGCCAAGGGACCCGACGAGTGCATGAATCCATGCACTGGGCCTCTTGTAAAGCCATAAAGTCAAATAAATAAAATCCAAAGGAAAGCCATAAAGAGTAGAAGAACATAAGATCTGGGACTCAATACTGGTTGTTTCTTAGGCAATGTATTAACCTTTGAGCTTCAGATATTTCATACCTAAGTGAGGATAATACAGTACTCCCTTGACAGTTGTTACAAGGAATAAAATGAGATAATATGCATGAAGTGCCTCCCATAGTACTTGGTAGCTGAGGAAACAAACAAACCAAAAAACACTGTTTCAGCCTCATTTCCATATCCAAGAATATGGTTTTGAGTAGGTGGAAAATATTCTCATCAAAGTGGCTTCCTCCCGACCAGCCCTGGATTCATACTTTGAAAGATCTTGAGAAGAACGGACTGAATATGAACAGCTAGAACAGGTGATGGCTTTTGGAACATCTGATGGAGCTAAACTAAAGAGGAAGCCCTCCCTACGTGCTGTGAAAAATGAGAACACATAAACCAGAGCCAGGCTCGGTGAGGCCTTGTGTCCTTTGGGGACCAGAGACGCTATTTGGGAGGCGGAGCAGAGCCCATGAAGCTCTGGTGTAGCCTGTGCAGTCCTTCAAGTGGTCCTCATATTCCCATCTATTCTCTCCCCACCTCTAACTTGCCTGAGGTCCCTGCCCACACTGTGCAAAGCACTTTCCCTGCATTCCCTCACTTACTCCTCTTTGGGGAGTAGGTGCTTTTTTACTCCCTTCACTTAGCAAATCAACAGAGGCTCAAAGGGCAGTAGTCTGCCCAAGGTCACACTGCTGTGACAGAACTGTTACTTAAATCCAGGCCAGCGCCAAAACCGGTTTGGCTCAGTGGATAGAGCGTCGGCCTGTGGACTGAAGGGTCCCAGGTTCGATTCCGGTCAAGGGCATGTACCTGGGTTGCGGGCACATCCCCAGTGGGGGATGTGCAGGAGGCAGCTGATAGATGTTTCTCTCTCATCGATGTTTCTAACTCTCTATCTCTCTCCCTTCCTCTCTGTGAAAAATCAATAAAATATATTAAAAAAAAAAAAATCCAGGCCAGAACCTAAATTCCTTGTGTTGAACCTGGATAATCACAGTGCGCAGATCAGAAAACAAAGAGAGAATTTTCAAATTAACCATTTTTAACAAATCTTTAACAATTACTAAATTCTATCTTAAAATAGCATAAAAAACAATGTCAAATGATCTGCGAATTCAAATTTAGCCGTTAACATTCCTGTATTTAGATGAAAGTTAACAATAAAATATTATGTTTCAGGCCCTGACCGTTTTGGCTCAGTGGATAAAGCGTCGGTCTGCGGACTCAAGGGTCCCGGGTTCGATTCCAGTCAAGGGCATGTACCTTGGTTGCGGGCACATCTCCAGTGGGGAGTGTGCAGGAGGCAGCTGATGGATGTTTCTCTCTCATCGATGTTTCTAACTCCCTATCCCTCTCCCTTCCTCTCTGTAAAAAATCAATAAAATATATTAAAAAAATATATTATGTTTCAGAACATAGTTCTGAGTGATTCCCCCCACCGCCCCCCCTTTACAGGCTGAAAGGGACTCAGGATAACATATTACCCTCCCATGACAACATATGGACCAAAGCACAACAAAGGCTACATTAACTGTTTGCTTGTTATTCTAATTTCTGATCATGGGAAATACAGTCATAAGCATTAGGACTACTCACACAATACCTAACTTTTCTTGCATTTTAAAAGAAGTCAATATAACGAGACTGGCCATGTGTTGGTAGTTATTGATGCATAGGTGATGGTTCTATGGGAGGTTCATTATACTATTATTCTGTCTACTTTGTGTACGTTTAATATTTTTCATAATAAATTTATGTTTAAAAAAGTTCAATAAATACTGTATTTTATAAAATTTAAATTAAAAATAATGGCTATCTGCCTTACTGCACAGATAATTTCATATCTGTGAACAGCCATTCAATGTACTATAAAAGCAACTGGCCCAGCTGGTGTAGCTCAGTGGTTGAGCACTGACCTATGAACCAGGGGTTCATGGTTCGATTCCAGTTAGGGCACATGCCTGGGTTGCAAGCTCAATCCCCAGTGGGGGCTGTGCAGGAGGCAGCTGATCAATGATTCTTTCTCATCATTGATGTTTCTATCTCTCACTCTCCCTTCCTCTCAGATATCAATAAACTTATTTTTAAAAAATAAAATAAATAAAAGCAACTGGATGCAGAACAAACGCTCTGAGTCATTTCGTTATTGGTGTGATTTCATTTCATCATGTATAAGTTCTCAGGTTCACAAAAACTGTAACCATACATAGGGAGGGAGTAAAGTAGAAACGAAAATAATTTGAAGGTGAAATCTGGCTCCTTATACAATGGATAATTATATGGATCACACAAAAAATAGTTTTGTATAAGGCAGATAACTGTTTTACTATTACTAGCCAAATTTACAAAACACTCTATTTTTATGATTTCTTACTTAAGGCTAATACTTAACATTTTGGTTATGTATGCATTTTTTCCTCCTTATTCGCTTGGATTAAAAAAGTAAGCTTAACACAGACAGCATGAAGACAACGTAAAAATAAAACAAATACTTACTAAGAAATCCTCATAGAGCTGAGTGTGACTGACTTGCAAATGTCTTATTAAACTGCCATTGAAGCTGCTTGGGTTCTCAGTGGGTATTAAACGGCAGAGTGGGCAGAACTGGAAACAGACAAGACCAAGAGTTCAAGAAAGAATGTAAAATAATCACTAATGTCAGAATTAAAACATCAAATAGCCAACTACTCAACCATAAGAAAAAATGGAATACGGCCATTTGTGACAACATGGATGGACCTTGAGAATATGCTAAGCAAAATAAGGCAGTCAGAAAAAGCTAAGAACCATATGACTTCACTCATATGTGGAATATAAAACGGAAACTCATAGACACAGACACCGGTATGGTGGTTACCAGAGGGAAGTGGGGGGAGGAAAGGGTAAAGGGAGCCAAATATATGGCGACAGAAGATGATTTGACTTTGGGTGATGGGCCCACAATGCAATAAGGATCATGTGTCATAGAAATCTATACCTGAAACCTATATAATCTTATTAATCAATGTCATCCCAATAAATTTTAATTAAAACAATAAATAACCACTCAATAAAGTGAAATTTAACTCGACAAATCTATTGGCCATACCTCAGTTTTATGTTTTAAAATTTCATAAACATTAAAACAACATTAAACACATAAAATTGCATTTATTCTTGTATATATCTCTTGTATACATATTACCGTATAGCTACTATTTTCATAGTTATTAACTGATTAAACAATTGTACAGTTAGTAGATGCACTGTAATGTACTTAATTAGTTGCCTACCTCTTGAAATAAGTTTTTTGTATGTAGATATTTTATTATTACAAATGATATTATCTATAGTGTTTATCTTTTGGGGGGGTTATATTCTTAGGATAAATGACCAGAAATGGAGATTCGTAGCAAAGGTTATAAACATTTATGGTCCATAATATCTACTGCTCTAAAGTATTTTTATTACCACCAGCAATAAAGATTATAACACACCAGCATCAGTAATTAGTATTTACATGTATTTCCTAATTTAATAACTATGAATAGCTCTTCAAAAAAAACTTTCATTTTGAAATATCTATAAACTCACAAGAAATTGCAAAAATAATTCAGAAAGGTCTCATTTCCCATCACCTAGTTTTCCCAAATGGTAATTATCTTACATAACTATAGCACATTATCAAAATCAGGAAGTTAGCAATTAACTAGACTACAGATCTGCCTTAGGTTTCACCAGTTTTTGCATGAATTCAGTTTTGTGTGTGTGTGCGTGCGTGCGTAGTTCTATGAAATGTTATCACGCACACAGATTCATATGCCCATCAACAAAATCAAATACAGAAGTGTCCTGTCACTGCAAAGGAACTTCCTACTTCTACCCCTCTACTTCCTTCTCTCCCTACCCTGGTGTCCACCGATCTGTCCCCACCTCTACAATGTCATCATTTTGAGAATGTTAAATAAATCCAATTATACTGCACTTAATCTTGTGAGATTAGCTCTTTACACGGAGCAGAATGACCTTGAGACTCATCCAAGCTGTTGCTTGCACCCACAGTTCCTTCCTTGTTATTGCTAGTGGTAAGTAGACCGTGATATGGATGTACCACAGTTTAACCATTTACTTCCTGAAGGACATTTGTTGTTTCCAGTTTGGGGCTGTTACAAATAAAACTGTAATGAACATCTGTGTACAGATAGCTGCATAGATGTTTTTATTTCTCTAGGATAAATTTCCAAAAATTTGGTGGTCATATGGTGAGTGTTAGAGTTAACTTGGTAAAAACAAAACAAAACAAAACAAAACAAAACAAAACAAAACAAAAAGCCTACCTCACTACTATACAGCAATAAAAATTATAAAAGCCACACCACAGACCTAACCGGTTTAGCTCAGTGGATAGAGTGTCGGCCTGCAGACTGAAAGGTCCCAGGTTCGATTCTGGTCAAGGGCATGTACCTTGGTTTAGCGCACATCCCCAGTAGGGCATGTGCAGGAGGCAGCTGATCAATGTTTCTCTCTCATCGATGTGTCTAACTCTCTATCTCTCTCCCTTCCTCTCTGTAAAAAATCAATAAAATATATTTAAAAAAAAAAAAAAAAAAGCCACACCACAAAGTAGAACTGAAATGCCAGGTTGAAAAGAAAAAAAGGCAGCACTCACTATGAATCTAGGAAATAATGAGCAATATGTGTATTTAATGCACAAGCATGTGGATATATATGAAATAAAGTAACAGCCTGATTAATAAAGATGAATGACTTCATGCTTTTCTTTGTTTGTTTTTATTTTATACTAGAGGCCTGGTGCATGAAATTCATGCAGGGGAGGGTACTTAGGCCTGGACGGCAATCAGGGCCAATCAGGGCCAATCAGGGCCTTCCGGCTGCCGGCCGGGGCCTTCCTTTGTTCTGCGCCGCCCTCTGGTGGTCAACGCACATCATAGTGAGCAATGGAACTCCCAGTCTCACGGTCGAACACCCAAGGGGACACTTTGCATATTAGCCTTTTATAAAATAGATACTTTTCTACTTTTCATTTCTAGTGTATTTTCAAAACTTATTTGCATTATTTAAAAATGTTTTTAACCTAGGATGTGACCATGTTTATTATACTAAAGTTAGTTCTTAATTGTGCATTTTGGATATTCTTAGTTGATTATGCCCAGGATTATCTGTAAGAGATAATGTCTAATTTCATAAATGAATGATTGAATGCACATTAGTAATTCTTATCAGTTTCAATTCAACACTTTCACATTTTGTTAATGTCACAGAATTACCATAACCTTGACAAATTATCCTATATAAACTATCTGTAAAGCCTATCAAATAAATTTTCTAATATATATTGAATTTAGACATTGCAGAAATGTATAGTGACAAAAATCCTTACCACCGGTCTCCTTTCTGATCTGTGATGATTAATACAATGATCCAGTAAGCTGTCTTCATCCAGTTCCTTCTGACAAAATGGACACACACACCTAGAAATTGCATAGAATATGAATATCACTAAAATTATTGGCAATGAGAGTAGTCACTTAACTACAGAAGTAAAACAATAGATCCAGTTTCCAGTCCTCATTCTTTCTGAATCAGTGTAATTTTTTCCAATCTAATCATGGTCTTGGTGCCTAAAGTCTTTCTCCTGAGGGATGTAAATGCGTGACCTTCTGGGGATAGGGGAGAGAAACAGCTACAGTCCACCTGCAGCCCCATTCACTGAGGAGCTGAGCACTGAGTCCACCCGCCTGTCCCTGCGTTACTTTGTCACTTTTCCATCCTCCCTTTCCTAATCTTGATTTGGGTGTTATTTGTCCTCCAACTCTTCTAGCATATATATATATATAGAGAGAGAGAGTGGGGCAAAAGTAGGTTTACAGTTGTTCGTATGGAAAATAATACAATAGTTAATGAGTAATAATACAAAAATAAACTCTGTGTTTTGCATACTCACAACTGTAAACCTATTTTCCCCTCCCTGTGTAACTACAAGTGTCAACTCACATAATTAGTATCAAATGAAGAATGAAAAATGACCTTCAACTACCCTGTTAAGCCCTTTACACTTGGGGGTATTTGTTCCTATATCTTGCTGCCCAATATAGTAGCCATTGGCCATATGTGTCTGTTGGGCACTTAAAATATTGCTAGTCCAAATGAGATATGCCAAAGTATAAAATACACACTGAATTTCAAAGGCTTACTCTAAAAAGAATGTAAAATATCTCAATAACTTTTATATTGATTATATGTTGAAATAATAGTTTGGCTATATTTGGGTTAAGTAAAATATATCAAAAATTGATTTTCCTTGCTACTAGAAAAGTTTAAATTACATTATGTGCTCTGCCTTCTATTTCTATTGGCCAGTGCTGCCTTAAATTATTAGGGACAATCTGGAAACTTGGCATTTTTTGCTCACTTTCCATTACAGATATAACTTCCTACTTTCTAAGACTTGTATTCTAGACAAGCTGCCTGCATAAGAAATTTAAAAATTTGAATCACGGAGTAAGTTCTTCTATAAAACAACGACTTCTATCTTAAATGCAAATATTAATCTATCCTGTAAGAGTGATTAATCACCAACCCTTCTCATTTTCTGTTATTTTCTCTTTTTTTCCATTTTCTGTTATTTTAATTCTTTACTATTTAATTCTAACTAGCAGAAGAAATTCAGCTTTAAATTAGCTTTTGATATTTTAATTTTTTTATAAAGCCTATCAACCTTGCAATCAAATACACACATACTTTCTCAAACCAGTTGCTATCCTTCCTTCCTATTGGCCCTTGTGGTCAATCTAACAGAATCTGGACTCTGCTTATAAATTTAAAATTTGTACTGTCATGGTATAAAACGAATCCTATAAAACAAGTATGTTTGCACAGCAGTGTCTAGTAAAACAAAAGGAATGGCGTGATTATTTAGACTTCCAGGTTAAAAAGTATAAGCTACATTTTGAGTGTGTTTTCTTAAAATAAGCAGAACTAACATTTTCCTTCAGGAGAGAGAAAGAAATCACATCCCTACTGAATCCCATTATTGGGTAACTGAGTTTATAAGCACATTTAATGGTTTCAAAGTCACCATTTCTTTATTTTGTTAGGGGAGAGAGAGAGAGACTCCAAACTTTGTAATTATTCTGGCTATCCGGACAATAATGACCCAGATTTCTTTTCTTTTTTTAAAGAAAAAATAAAAAAGGAGCTCAATATCTTCCATTAAACCTACTAGCAACCCCCATCCATCTTCCAGCCCCCAAAGGTATAGAATACAGATGCCTGCTGAGGCCTGTATCTCCTTGTTAGAATATATATGGAGATGTATGATGTGGCTTCCTACTTTCTAAGGAGAAACCGGCAAAATGAGGGAGGGAACTGGGAACTGGGCAGTGGTGGTAGAAAAGTAAAGATGAATAACCTCTTCTTTTTTTTTTTTTAAGATGAATCACCTCTTAATCACGATCTGCTTCAGGGCTCTATTAGTCAGAAAGCAGGGCCTAGCAGAAATGAGCAGTTCTGCATTGTTTGTGGATCTCCCTTAATATAAACCCATCTGAGGACGTTTCCCTCATCTCTCCAGTGCTCGACTGGCTCCCTCCATGCAAAGTCCATGATTATTGCTATTAACAACTGGTTACCGCCTGGCCAGCATGGCTCAGTGGTTGAGCGTCAACCTATGAACTAGGAGGTCACGGTTCGATTCCCGGTCAGGGCACATGCCTGGGTTTCAGGCTCGATCGCCCAATGGGGCGTGCAGGAGGCAGCCAATCAGTGATTCTCTCTCATCACTGATGTTTCTATCTCTCTCTCTCTCCCTCTCCCTTCCTCTCTGAAATCAATAAAAATATATTAAAAAACAAACACAAAACAAATGGTATTATGGTTAAGAGCCAATAACAGGTATTATGGTTAAGAGCCTGCCCATAACTACATGCATGTTTTCACAATACAAATTTTAAATTTCCCGTTAAATTCTTTTTTTCCCCTTTTCTGTAACATAACATTAAAATTTTTTTTTAATTATAATTTACATTCAATATTACTTTGTATTAGTTCCAGCATTAAGTTCTTTACAGACATATCGAAGTTAGCACTAAACTATACTCTGTGGAAACAAACCTTGCTGCTGTCTCCCCGAGTTCTTGTAGTGGTCCATATTTATCTATGTACTTCTGACAGGTTCTTATGTGTGCCCTCATCTCGCTGAGGCAAACCTACACAAAAGCAAATTCAAAATAAACTCACTGCTGAAAGGGAGCTCAGTGAAGCCTGTGTGACCCGGCTTTATTGCCACTTTCATTATTTCAAATAAGGTCAGAGTGGGGGTCAGCTGACTTTAAAAGGATGCATTCATGAAAACAGTACAACAAAGCTAGGGCAGTATCCAGAACAGCACTACTTTTCAATTTCTCTAACACTTTGAAGACCCAAATGTTGAGTTACTGAATTTGGTTCTTCTAGAAAGCATTTATTTTTTAAGTGGAAAGACGTAGATGAACTGAAATTTACTTTTTGGGAATGCCATTACCTAAATTGGTGATGGAAAGAGGCGAGTGGGAAAGAAAAAGGGGAGCGGGAAAAGAGAGGAAGAGGGAGAAAGGGGGAAAAGTAAAAAAAAAAAAAAAAAAAAGACAGAAAAGCATAATAAATGGATGGATTTTAGGAATATCCATAATAAGTAAAAAGAAACCCTGTGCCTCGGGAAAAACTATAAATACCCTGGTTTTCGCATGTATCTAGCAGTATGACATGAATTCACAATACACGGCACACTTAATGGCCCCATTAAGAGCACACATGAAAGGCAGCTCTTGCCATCCATTTTTATCAAGGCCAAAGAAAGAGCCCTTGTTCCTGCAGATATACATTCAGAGCCCTGACCATGAGGCATCTGTGGCTAACTAACACATGTTGTACTCAGTGCTTCGGCAGGAACTGGTAGGATCTGTGCCGAAGGGAGCGCTCACAGCTGTGGTAAGGTGGCCGACCCACCCTGCTTCACGCTGCCCACGCGACCGAAGCGAAACCTCAGACTTGAAACAGTTATAACTGCTTCACAAAAGACCAAAAATAAAAGCACGTCCTCGCCTTACAAATATCTAAGTAAAAGATGTAAAAACCGGGACTGATGTAGGTAGCCGCCTGGACACAGACTGTTACGCAGTCTTGAACACCCAACTTTGCCCACCAGCGCTCTCTCAACTCTTCCCTAAGCACGTTAAAGGTTTCCTTCTTCCTCTGTGTGTTCCTTCATCAACAAAGCGAAGGGCTCTTCACAGAAATTAGCAATCTGGGGACCATCTATACTGACAAACGAACTGATAAGTTCACACAGTGGCCACTCTAGAGACAAAAGTATGTAAGACAACGTAAGAGATGACAGAAGACACATAAACCACTGTGGTTGGTCTGGCCAGCGTGGCTCAGTGGTTGAGCATCAACCTATGAACCAGGGGGTCACGATTCGATTCCCAGTCAGGGCACATGCCCAGGTTGTGGGCTCGAGCCCCAGTGTGGGGCGTGCAGGAGGCAGCCGATCAGTGATTCTCTCTCATCATTGATGTTTCTCTCTCTCTCTCTCCCTCTCCCTTCCTCTCTGAAATCAATAAAAACATATTTTAAAAAAAATAAATAAATAAACCACTGTGCTTGCTGTAAAGCTGCTTCTAATCTAATGGAAGGGGGAGAAAGATATGTACGTAGACAAGTAGGAAGGAAGCTGATACGGGCACTGGCATACGGAAGCCAGGCGTCATGGGGTGGAGCTGTGGCCTGGATTCTTTAGCGTAAGTAGCATCTAAGATGGCTATCGAAGGAATGGCAGCATTCCCGGCAGGACGAGTAACAGAAAACAGAAGAGATGGATACAAGAAATACCCCAAAGAGAAAATGCAAAATGCAGAAATGGGCGGGGGGGGGGGGGGAGGGGTAAAAAAGAAAGGGAATTTCCACTCAGAATAATTGAATGTTCTTGTTTCTGACGGACACCAAAGGTGGGATAAAGAATAGGATGATGAAATAATACCCTGAGTTTGACCTGGGATGTGTTCATTTTATACGATGAAAAACATGTCCAAGTAAAAATTAAGCACCAGTCTATTATGATGAGGTGAAATCTTTTGATTTTGAGTATTTCTCATGTTTGAAACCATGTGTTTTCTCATTTACCTTTAAAACCATCCTGTGACACAAACATTACCTTTTTCCTTATTTTCCAGAGATAAACACAAACTCAGATTAATAACTTGTCCCAAATCACAAAGAGTAAGTGAGAGAATTAGTGTTTGATGCTAGGATGTTTGGCCTCAAAGACCATGCATGTATTCTGTAGCAGGCAGCCATGAAGAGATTACTGAGTCTTACATAAATACCAGTATTTACTAAAAACAAAACTGCATGAAGCACTTACTATGTGCCAGCCACTTTTCAAAGTGCTGGGTACACAGTTGCCAATAAAACAGACACAGTCCGCCCTGACCGGTTTGGCTCAGTGGATAGAGCGTCGGCCTGCGGACTCAAGGGTCCCGGGTTCGATTCCAGTCAAGGGCATGTACCTTGGTTGCGGGCATATCCCCAGTGGAGGGTGTGGAGTTCGCAGCTGATCGATGTTCCTCTCTCATCGATGTTTCTGACTTTCTATCCCTCTCCCTTCCTCGCAGTAAAAAATCAATAAAATATATTTAGAAAAAAAAACAAACAAAAAAAAAAACAGACACAGTCCTTACCTTCTTGGAACTTAAATCTGGTGGGAATAACTGATATTCAATTAAAAAATCATAAAAGCATAATAGTAAGTGGTGAAAAGTGTTCTAAAGGGGACACAGAGTGCTAAGAGAAAGTATAACAGGCTATAATTTAGGTTAACAATCAAGAAAGATTCTCTAAAGGAATTTAGACCTTCAGTACATAATCTCTCTTTTGATCTTTAGACTGGTATAGCCAAGTATCTCCTACTTAGTTCAAATTTTAACACATCTCAAATTCAACTCCGTGGATTCTGCTCCAAACCTGATCCCCATTTTAACACCTTCGCTACTCATCGCAGAAACCTTGCAGACACTCTGACACTTCGCGCTCCCTCACCCCCACATGCAGTCAATCACCAATTTCCTTTGCTTCTCCCTCCTAAATACACCTTGAAAAAATGTCTTATCTCATACCCAACACTATCTCCCCAACCCAGCTTCCTTACCTGACCCATACCGACAGCCACAGAATCGGCTTCCCCAGTCCTGCCTCTGCCCCCTGCAAGCCACCGTCCACGCACACGCTGGAGTAATATCCCCACGTGTCACCCCGATCAAAGGCTTACCCTTCTTCTATGCGTCACTATTGCATCTGAGAGACAATCTAGATAGAATCTTTGGCATGGCCCCAAGCCCTCACACGATCTAACCATGCTCGCCTAGGATCAAGGATGAAAATTACAACAGGAGGAAGTGGTGGAGAGAGAGAAACACTGCCAAGTCAAGGGCGTGGGTGCAAGTGTGCCACTGGATTTGCTAACGAAGCTCTCGTTGGTGCCTGCAATAGAGGAACAGGAATGGAGGCCACATCCCAGGGGGCACGGGAGCCATGGGAAGAGAAGAGATGGAGGCAGCCAATGAAAGCGTTTGTGTGGAAAACGAGGCGATGGTAGGCATCCGGTGACTATTTTCTTGCCGCTCACACCTATGAAACTGGAGAAAGGCTGAGACAATCAACTTTAGGAAGCCGGGGTAGGGGGAGGTCAAAGGGCACAGGGGAACCGAGGAGCCGTGCACCACTTTTCTCAGCCCTGCAAGCCGGTGAGCACAGGGCCACTCACCAGGGTGCCGCACTCCGCGCAGTTCTGGAACTCTGATTTCATCCTCCTGGTCACATCCGTGGCTGGGACTCCTTCGGAAGGAAGGTACGCCCGGCAGTAAGGGCAGGTCCACTTGCTGCTCTTCAGACTGGTGGCAATACAGGAGCGGCAGAACCTGCCCGAAACACGCCAAGGACACATCACTTTCCCTGAAGGGTGTGACGAAGCCGCCACTGCGGGCTCACCTGTGGGAACTGCACTGTAGTGGCACCTTATGCGCCTGCATTCACACCTGCCTCACTGCGCCCACCTGCCCGCTGCCCTGCCCACCCACCAGCCGCCAGCCTTGCTGCGATCGGAGCCTGTGGGCCATGGGGGAGGGCCCAAGAGGTGCTCCATGCACCTCATGGTGACCAGTCATTTGGTCGTGACACCTCTTGGCCTTTTATTATTATGATAGAATTTAGGAACAAGCAGATAACACTTTGTTTTATTTGTCAACCAAAAGCCTTCCTCCTTTTCTCACAACTTAGGAGTTTTATGCCAACACAGGCAGGAGACTAGCATTGGTGCCAAGCCCTGTGGTGGGCACTGAGACATGTTCCCTCCTTTCATCCTCACGGCGATCCTAACGAGGGCTCTGCTCTCTCCTCACTAGACGGAGGGCGGACTGAGGTTCAGAGGGGGTGACAGCTTGCAGAGGTCACAGCTTGCTGAGGTCACAGCCAGAGGACGGTCATGCTTTTCTCCTCTCACAGGTTCCAGGGAGGCTCGAAGTTGCCTTTTCATTCCTCCCAGTGAGAAAAGCAGCAAAGTGATATCACGGATATACTGTATATAAACCAGTGGGTACATTCTAGAATGTGACTTGAAGAGAAAAACATCTTTAAAAATATATTTTTGCCTGGATGGTGTGAGTCCGTTGGTTGGAGCATTGTCCTGTGTGCCTGAAGGTCACAGGTTCGTTTCCTAGTTAGAGGACATACCTAGCAGGTATGTATCTCTCTCACATCAATGTTTCTCTCTTTCTCAAATCAATAAAAATATACAGTTACCAAAATTCATCAACCAATACACTTTAAAAATATATATATATTTGTTTTATTGACTTCGACAGGAAGGGAGAGGAAGAGAAAGACAGAAACATCAGTGATGAAAGAATCATTGTTTGGTTGCCTCCTACACGCCCCACACTGGGGATCAAGCCCGCAACCTGGGCCTATGCCCTGACCAGGAATTGAACCTTGACCTCCTGGTTCATAGGTCAACGCTCAACCACTGAGCCACACCTGCAGGGCTCAACTTATACACTTTGTGTGAATTGTACTGTATCACTTCCATAAAGCTAGAAAACAATACAACAAAACAAAAATATTCCCAGACAACACTGCATGGAGAAGATCACAGAAATATATACAGCACAGACCCATTCAGAATCTTGTAGGCCTCCCTCCTACACAGCTCCAGACACACAGTACCTATTCAATAAATTGAAGTAACTAAATCAGTTATGAGGAAATGCCCAAAAAAGAATTTTCTGAGCAGGGCCCAATGTTCCCATTAATACATAGGAATCTCACTCTAACCGGTTTGGGTCAGTGGATAGAGCATCAGCCTGCCGACTGAAGGGTCTCAGGTTCAATTCCAGCCAAGGGGCATGTACATGGGTTGTGGGCTTGATCCCCATTAGGGGTCGTAGCTGATCGATGCTTCTCTCTCATCGATGTTTCTAACTCTCTATCCCTCTCCCTTCCTCTCTGTAGAAATCAATAAAAATATATTTAAAAAATAAATTAAACAGTAAATAGGCCCTAACCGGTTTGGCTCAGTCAGCCTGCGGACTGAAGGGTTCCAGGTTCGATTCGGTCAAGGGCATGTACCTTGGTTGCAGGCACATCCCCAGAAGGGAGTGTGCAGGAGGCAGCTGATCGATGTTTCTCTCTCATCGATGTTTCTAACTCTCTATCCCGCTTCCTTCCTCTCTGTAAAAAATCAATAAAATACCTTTTAAAAACAAACAAACAAACAAACAAACAATAAATAGGAATCTTGTGTCCTTCTGGAAGAATGAAAGGGACAGAAAGAGACACAAACCTAAGGAGAAAAGGGATCCCTGTTTGTCTGCCCCACCCCACGCCATAATGTGGCTCAGAATGACAAATTATAAAAGATACGATGAGAATGAGGCAGACGTAGGCCAACGATAGAAGCTGAGGGTGGAAGTCAATTGCATGTGTGTGTTTTTTTTAATTTGTATCTTTTATTTATTGAATTTATTAGGGTGGCGTTGGTTAATAAAACTATATAGATTTCAGACGTATAATTATTTTTAAAACATTTTACTTATTGATTTGAGAGAGAGAGATCTCTTTGTTGTTCCACTTATTTATGCATCCATTGGTTGACTTTTTTTTCCAAAATATATTTTTTATTGATTTCAGAGAGGAAGGAAAGGGAGAGAGAGAGACAGAAACATCAATGATGAGAGAGAATCATTGATCGGCTGCCTCCCGCACACCCCATTGGGGATCGGGCCCACATTGGGGATTGGGCTCACAACCCGGGCATGTGCCCCTGACTGAAATCAAACCTGGGGCCCCTCAGTCCGAAGGCTGACACTCTATCCACCGAGCCAAACCAGCCAGGGCTGGTTGATTCTTGTATGTGCCCTGACTGGGGATCAAACTTGCAACCTTGGCACATTGGGACCACGCTCTAACCAACTGAGCTACCCACCCGGGGCTCAGGTGTACAATTCTATAATATGTCATCTACATATTGTATTATGCATTCACCACCCCAAGTCAAGTCTCATTGCATCCAATTGCAGGTTTTTCAGACCACTTCAGTGTTTTCAAAAATTCTGAATGAGTTGCTTCAAAATCAGATTTCACACATAAACCTAAATTTCTGGCTTCACATGCAAATGACTTCCACCCCCAACCTCCTGCAACCCTGGACTCAATTCCCAAGTGGCCATATGGGTTGGTGCCCCCTCCTGTGGAGTACTCACCCTCCCCAACCATTTGTACCACTTGCAGCTCACCCCTGCTGAATGTATTGCTCCTTGAAGAAATCAATTAGGAACTAGATAATGACTGGGAGAACTCTGAAACCAGCTGGGAACTGAATTACCCCATTCCTGTTGGTTATCTCATTAACCCTTTCTGTTTTCCTGAATTAAGTGATTGGCAAAGAACTCAGCAAAGGATTGGAGGGGGAAAGGGAAAGAGTTGCTGAGGCCATTGGGTAAAATTATGCACCCAATCTTAAGAGGTAAAAGAACCCTAAGTATAGATTTAAAGAGGAAAAAGACGCATTAGGGATTCCGTGGGGCCTGGGTCAGACAAGCAAAATAAGTTGCCCAGAGGCGGTCCCCAAATGGGGTTCTGGAAGAAGCCACTGGCAGCACGTGGCTGATCTAAAATTTTATTTTTGTTCTTGACACTAGGCTGCCTCACTGTGGGTATGCCGATAGGAAGCTGATGAAAATCTTGAACTGGCTTGGTGAGCTTGTGAAGAGCCCAGCTGGCGTGGCTCGGTGGTTGAGCATCGATCTATGAACCATGAGATCACTGTTCGATTCTAGGTGAGGACACATGCCCAGGTTGCGGGCTCAGTCCCCAGGACGAGGTGTGCAGGATGCAGCCGATCAGTAATTCTCTCTCATCATTGATGTTTCTATCTCTCCCTCTCCCTTCTTCTCTGAAATCAATAAAACTATACTTAAAAGAAAATGTGAATAGACTAAGGAAGTTGCTATTGTTATGTAAAGTGATGATAAGAGTATGGGCCTAAAATATCCCAATATAGGACAATAAAGACACACCCATACACATACGGCTCCTTCTTCACCAATGACATTATTCTTAGAGCACAGGCCCTCCAACCACTCACTGCCCGCCTCTCAAGGTTTCCTTCAATGCTGTGTGCGACGTTAGATTATACTCAAAGTCCATCCTGGTAATCATCCAAAAAGTAACTGTGCAAACCTCTACACTCCATTATGGGCTGATTTTAAATTTAACGCCTAAGACACATTTTATTTCCTTTGACCTGACATCTTAAAGGTTAACGCCTCTCTAGACCCCTCAAACCCTGTCCTCAACTTACTGAATCTCACTGTCAATTAGAAGTGGTTATTTAAGGCTGTGCTCCTCAAACCTCAAAGTATAAAATCACCGGAGCATTTTGTTAAAACGCAGACTCCGATTCATTAGCTCTGAGGCGGGGCCCGAGGTACTGCAATGCTGCTGGACCAAGGACCAAGGCTCTAACGAGAATCTGGACATAAAACTCAATCTGCTACCGTATTTAGGTTCTGTTTGTTAGAGGATACGTAATTTAATAGGTCACTAATATTTAATTTGCCTATAAAACCAATGTTGCTAAGTAAACACACAGCAGTCCAACCACCAGAAGAGGCAAATTTCAGGTCGGCTTAATTACATCTTCCCGAAATTCTCAGTAATGCAGGCACAGAGCAATAACCCTATAAAAGGAACGGAGTTCGAAAACTCATGGGACTCATATCTGCTACTCAAACTGCTTATCATCAGCCGGCTGGCACTATGCAGTGGTTGTTGTCCCCACTTGAGGGGTGTTCACCGAAGTATCCAAACTGCATTTTGTCAAAGAGTCACTCATTAATTCGCTAATATCCAACACCTACTAAGAGCCAAACCTTAAAGGAATAGCAACATGGAAATCAGCATCCCTTTATTAAAGGAAAGGAGTCTTCTATACCATCAAGGTTCCAAAACTCTTAACAAAAGGAAGATAAGCAACCCAATCAGAGAGTTTTTGAACCTTGATGGTACAGAAGATTCCATTCAGCCCATTTTAAGTGACACTCACCCAAGTACTTTGGGGAGAAGGAGGCATCCTACATACATCTGTTTTTAGCATCAGGAGCCTGGATGCTTCATACCTACACTGCAAAGTTTCATCTCAAGTCAAATAACAGGTCAAATATTAGGTCAATGATAATTTGCAATCGCAGGGGAACGCCCACAAACTCCCACTACCTCAATTCAACCACCGGCATCTGTGAATGAAAGCACTGATGTACATTTCTGGGTCATTTAAAACTCATCAGTTGACTCTTAGGCTCGGAGGATTGCTAATTTGGTGTATACCTCCTATTGCTTATACTTGTCCACAAATGGAACGTTTTAATCCATTACCTGAGAGCTCTTCAGAATTGTCCTCAACTGTTTCATTATTAAATAAATAGATACGTTCTGTGACATAGAGCAATTTAATGCAAACGGATCGATGGAGATATGGCTCTCTGTACCTTACAGTATCCTTCAGTAAATACTTAGCTCTGGTAGTGGTAGGGGCAAAAATAGAATATTGGGGACTAGCTATGGTTATGGGAAATACTAATCATGCTGTTAACCCTGATTGCCTTGTGCTGGTTAAAATAAAGACATTCTGGCTTAATGGGAGCATCGGCCTGTGAACTGAAGGGTCTCAGGTTCGATTCCGACCAAGGGCCAAGGTTTGGGGCTCGATTCCCCAGTAGGGGGCGTGCAGGAGGCAAGCAATCAGTGGTTCTCTCTTATCATGGATGTCTGTATCTCTCCCTTCCTCTCTGAAATCAATAGAAAGAAGGAAAGGAAAAGGGGAAAGGAAAGGAAAGAACATCCTAACCTGGCTGGTTAGGGAGTTGTACATCCCTGGGACCTGGGAGTCAATCTTGGCATGTGGTCCATTCTCACTCAAGAACTGCCTATTATCATGGAAGGATTAACAACCTTGTTTCCCAAACAATGAAGTCCCACCACAGCCCACATTGCCTACCTCCTCATGCCTGGGATCCCTAATTCCCCATGTAATCTCTGTCCTACCCTATATAAGCAGATGGCTTATGGGGGGCTGCAGAGCAGATGTCTGTGGATGACCTGCTGCTCTCCCATGCTGCCGGCAGTACTGGAATAAACGCTCATATGTGATTCAATCCTGTCTCTGCTTAATTGGCTCGAGTAGTGACAGGCAGCACGGACCCATTGACTGTCCGGTTACATTAGGTCTCAGACCCTTTCAAGATAATTCTCCGACTGCTCCAGTTCTCATCTCTTTCTCCAAACCCACTCTCCCAGGGCCTCTGGAGTGTTTCCCCCTCGGATATCTCTCTGGGGCACTTTCAGCCGGCCCAGTCAGAGTTCATTAACTCCCTCCTGAGCTACACTCTGCCCCCTGGATCTCTGTCACCTGTTTGGGAGTTAGTTGCCTTGCACTTCTTTCTCCCCAGGTGTCTACCTTATCCAACTGGACAACAAATGTCTTTGAATATTTCTGGATATTTCTTTTAAGTGTAAATCAGATTCCCTTTAAGTTTCATTTGAACAGGTTACCTACCCAGCCCACCCTCTCCCCAGCTCAGGTGATAACAGAAGATAAGACAAAGATAAAGAAGCCTCCCTTACCAGTGTATTTTTACAACTGATAAGAGTGATGTAAATAAAGTCATTTTAAAGTGATAAAACTTTAAAATGGAACTTCTTAAACTCCACCTTTTGTGGCCCTTTATTTTTTTTTTCCAAAAGAGGTATAGAGATAAGAAATAATACCCCTGTAAGGGTTTTTGCTTAGTGGAATGATTTTGAAGGTAATACAAGCTATGTTTTGAGCCTTTATTATGGGCTCCTTTTACTTGTTAAATACTCATAAAATTCAATGACTCACCATGTTTTACAAGTGAGACAGATTCAAAGAGATTAAGCAATGTGTTGGTCATCACCCACTGTTTCTACGGTATCACAATACGATTTATAAAGTGCTATAAGGTATTGTTGCCATCATTGTACTTGCTCGGCTTGAAATAGGTTTACTAGTTTAAATGAACATAAATGACCTAGTTCAACAAGTTTGGAAGTTAGCTTTAAGAGGGGGTGATACAGAGGTCTCGTTTGCATTTCTTCATTTTCCAATTTAAGTTCAATGGAACAGAGTAATTGATTTAGGAAGGATAAACGGTGTTTACAGCACTGGCCATCTCAGGGCAGAAGGGACTCTCATTAACATTTATAAAGCGGAAGGGGCCCAAGTCCATTTGCCAGAAGGAGTAATATGGAAATTCTGCCCATAGCCAGAACAATGGACATAGATCTGTCCAAACAAAGAACAGTCAAGTGAGGAAAGGCCATTGGTCCAACCCCTGGTATATTTCATGACTGTTTTTCCAGTTGCCGGTTTCCTATTCACTCCAACAAAGAAAAAGTTGAAACAAGCCTCAACATTTTGCAAATGTGTATTATCCTGAGCAGAAGCAAACGCACTGCACACCCTAAGTCACAGCATTCAAATCGAAACCAGGGGAGGCGGTCTCCAAGCAGACAACCATCTCCAGGATCCAACAGCAAAGCTGCCACAGAAATCTTCAAGACTAATGACCACTGTGCGCCTGTGGCCAACAGTCAGTTTTAAAGCTAAATTTAAACGAGGCGGTTACTGGCCTGAACAAACAAACGCACGTCACCCTGGTACACGGGCATCGTCTGGGTTTCCCCGTTTGGCCTGGGGGATCGTAAGCCAATGAGCTACACCTGGACAGCTGGGCAACAACATCCGGGTTCAGACAGAGGGTAAATTAGCCTTGAGTGTCAAGTACAAAGCTGAAACCACAGGCCCTGGATACAGCCACAGAGAAACGCCCCGGACACCCCTCATTTCACCACTGTGTGGGCTAAAGCTTCTCCTCCCCGTGGCTGGCTGCGTGGCTTCTGCAGTGGTGAGAACCACTTCCGGGGACCAGGCTCCAGGTGTCAGGACCACCTAGTTCCTAGGTTCTTTGGAAAGGATTTTGCGCACTTACCTTTAGATTCTAGAGGTGGTTCTCAACCTTCCTAATGCCGCGACCCTTTAATACAGTTCCTCATGTTGTGGTGACCCCCAACCATACAATTATTTTCGTGGCTACTTCATCACTGTAATGTTGCTACTGTTATGAATCGTCATGTAAATATCTGATATGCAGGATGTATTTTCATTGTTACAAATTGAACATAATGAAAGCATAGTGATGAATCACGAAAACAATATGTAATTATAAATGTGTCTTTCGAAGGTCTTAGGCGACCCCTGTGAAAGGGTCGTTCCACCCCCAAAGGGGTCGCGACCCACAGGTTGAGAACCGCTGCTTTGGAATATGGTATTTTTTTTCTTTTTTAACGGGTAAGCCAAAAGCGCTTACTAGCCCCTGGGCTACTGCCCTGGAGCTACATCAATTACAATTGGTGGGCGGCCCGCGGGTTCCTCTGGCTCCAGCCATCCCCACTGGCACACGCAGTCATCGCGCACCCACGCACCCACGCGAGCGAGCTTCTAAGCAAACACACACATTCACAGCTGCGACTCCGGCTACCAGTTACTCAAGCACATCTTAAGAACGTGCCGGTTTTATAGAGAGGCTTTGTTTTTCGACTCTTCTGAGAAACTACCAGGGCTGTGTGCCAGCAGCGAGTTTGCATTCTGGAGCACGTGACTTCTGGGTTATTTTTTACCCGCTTTCCAGGCAGGTAGTCAGCCTCCGGGTGCCAACATCCAGCCCAGACCCCACCCCGCGGGCGGTTAAACTTGAACGACTCCAGGAAGTCCCTGGGGGGACCTTCCAGTTTCACGGGGAACCGTGGAGGATGTGTGTCAGTCGAGGGGAGGGAGGCGGGACTGGGGGTGGCGGGACAATCTGCACAGGTCGCGGTCTGCACGCGTGGGGCCTCCGCGGGCGCCAGCAACACGTGCACGCACACAGCCAGGAAAACAAAACCCAGCCCGGGGCTTGGGGGACGCACCGCCGCCTCGGGGAGCGCAGCGGGTAACCGTGCCCTCCCGGGAGCCCGGTGCCCGGTGCCCGGTGGTGCTGCTTCTCCTGCCCGGGTTCTCCTGCCCGATGCCCCTCCCCAGCCAGCCGGCAACCTGGCTCTTAGCGGGTTCCACGCCCGGATCCCACCCCGGGGGCCCCGCACCTGTGCGCCCGAGGAAGCAGCTCTAGGAGCTGCAGGGCCCGCTTTTTTGCTGTGTTTTTCCTCCTGAAATCCTGTGTCATCTTCCGATCCGGAATTTTTTCCCGTGGCCCGCACCCGACGGGTCCAAGTTTCTCCCCCCGCCCCCTCCCCAAGCCCTCGGCTCCCCCGGCCTCGCCCGCCGCAGGGGTGGGCGCGCCAGCCGGGCCCCCCGGGCTTACACGTGGCCGCAGCGGGTCCGCACGGGCTGGTGCAGCACCTCGAGGCACACGGCGCAGTCGAAGGACGTGACGGGCAGCTCGGGGTCCCGCCTGCGCTCCAGGGCCCGCGGGGCGGCCGAGGCGGGCACGGACTTGCCGCCGTCGCTGCTCAGCACGGAGCCCATCGCCGCGCCTCCCGCCCGGCCGGCTGCCGGGAGCTCCGCGCCGCGGCGGGGGTTTGTTGTCCCGCGGGAGGAAGGAAGTCCCGGCCCAGCTGCGAGCGCCGCCGCCTCCGGTGCAGCCAACCCGGGCTCGGCGGGCGAGGTGCGCGCTGCGAGTCTGGAGCTGCCTCTCGCGTGCGGCCCGGGCGGGGGCGGGGCGGGGCGGGGCGGGGAGGGGAGAGGAGAGGGCGGCGGCGCGGGATGCAGCGCCTCGGGGTCCTGCGGGGATTGCAACCTGAAACTGCAGCTGCAGAGCCCAAGGCTCAGCCGGACCCGGCTCCGCAGAGAACCTTCCAGGCCACGGTGCACAGCCACCCTCTCCCGGGGCAGGGTCAGGAACCAGCAGGCCTGGTCTGCTTTCTGGGAATCAGCGAACACCCACTTGTAAGGTGGTGGTCCCGTCAACCCTGCGCTGTTGTCATCATCGTAGGAGACAAAGATGATCGATGACTGAGCATCGCCTAAGACACCACTTCAGTCATCTCATCAATACTCGTTCGTTCCTGGAGAGGTAGCTTCGAAGAGGGGACCGAGTTCTGAACACCAGCATTGGGACGCCAACACGAAGTCCTTGCGTCCCCGCTTCTTCGGCTCAGGATCTCGTGCTGTTGTTCGTGTTCTCCGCCCTGTAAACATAACCAAAAATATCACTTATTAATACGATTTATTTAGGGCAGTGGTTCTCAACCTTGGCTGCACATTAGAATCACCTGGGAATCTTTTTGAAATCCTGATCTCTGGGCCTCATCCTCCGGAAATTCTGTTTCTTTGTCATGGGGTGGGGCCACAACATTAGTAACAAAGAAACAGAATTTCCGGAGGATGAGGCCCAGAAATCAGGATTTTTAAAAAGATTCCCAGGTGATTCTAATGTGCAGCCAAGGTTGAGAACCGCTGCTTTAGGGCCTACTGTATGCCAGGCTCTATTCTGATGCTGGGGACGCCGTTCCCAACAAACAACATCCAGCTTTCACAGGACTTACTGAAAAAAGGAAATTTATTTTGAGATAATTATAGTTCCACATGCTTACTAAGAAATAATTCTTAATACATACAATCCTATATAATACAATAATGCACATAAATATAAAATAATCCCATGAACCTCACCCAGTTTCCCCAGACTCGAACTTTAATGAGAAGATGTGAGTAATTGACAAATAAATAAATGAACAAGATCATTTCAGATAATAAGAGCCATGAAGAAGCTAAAACAGGGAGAGAGGGTAGGAGAAGGATAAGAAGGTCAGAGGAGACTTTTTGGATGAGGTGATATTTGAGCAGCGTCATGAATAATGAAAAGGAGAAAGCCATTCAAAGATTTAGGGACAAAGCTTGCTAAGCCCTGAGTACAGGGAGTGAGGCAAGAACAAAAAAAAAACAGAAGGGGAGTGGAGTTGGAGCATGGGGGACCAGGGGTGTAGATGGGATGAGAAGAGGTAGGAACCAGGCCTGATCATATCCAGTTTTACAGGCCTGGACCAAGAGTTTGGGCATTATTCCAGGTGCCATGATTTGATTTGGTCTGATTGCTATGTGGTGTCAAAAAGACAGGAACAAAATAGGAAAGCAGAGAAGCCAGTGAAGAGGCCACTGAATTAGTCCAAGTGAAGATGATAAAGACCCGAACCTGCAGGTTAACTGGGTAGAAGAGGAGAAATGGACCAGTTTGGGATATATTCAGAAGGAAGACCTAAAAGGGCTTGCTGATGAACTGGATTCCAAAGACCTTCAGCTCAAATGCCCAACAGATTACTGACACAGCCACCTGGTTGCTTTAGGCGTCTTCAGCTCAGCATGTGTAATAACAAACTCATTATGGTAGCCTCCCACCTGTCCCACCTCCAGCTGTTCTCTCTCTTGGCAAGTGGCACTACAAGCCAGCTGGGAGCTCAGCACAGACACCTGGAAGCCATCCTTGATTTCTTCCTCTTCCTCATTCACACTGAATCAATCACAGTCACAGTCAGCATTCTGGCCTCCATATATGTCTCAGAGGTTTCTTATTCAGTAGTTGTTGAATTGTTTTATTTTTCTCTGTTCCCCTGGCCAGTTATCACTTACTTTAAGTCACAGCATGCTCTGGTGTGACCTGTTGCAGTAGTTCCTATCCCTTCCACCCGCATTCACTATGGCCACACTGCAAGTAAAGTGACCCTTTGAAACACAAATATGTATCTTGTTACTCCTTGCTCAAAACCCTTCAATGCAGTGGTTCTCAACCTTGGCTGCACATTAGAATCACCTGGGAATCTTTTTAAAAATCCTGATTTCTGGGCCTCATCCTCCGGAAATTCTGTTTCTTTGTTACTAATGTTGTGGCCCCACCCCATGACAAAGAAACAGAATTCAGGATTTTTTTAAAAATATATTTTATTGATTTTTACAGGGAGGAAGGGAGAGGGATAGAGAGCCAGAAACATTGATGAGAGAGAAACATCGATCAGCTGCCTCCTGCGCACCCCCCACTGGGGATGTGCCCACAACCAAGGTACATGCCCTTGATCAGAATCGAACCCGGGACCCTTGAGTCCGCAGGCCGACCCTCTATCCATTGAGCCAAACCGGTTCTGGCCAGAATTCAGGATTTTAAAAAGATTCCCAGGTGATTCTAATGTGCAGCCAAGGTTGAGAACCACTGCCTTAGGATTAAATTCTTACTCGGATTTACAAAGCCCTGCAGATTTTACTCTTTCAACAACAGCAATCACTCTCTCCTTTATGCTGCACGGCTCTGAGCTTCTCTACTTCTTTCACTTCTTTGAGTGCACTGAGTTCTTCCTGTTTTCAGGGCCTTTGTACCCCTTTTATTTTTTTTTTGCTTGACACCCATCGCTCTCAACTACTTTCAACTCTAACTTCAGGTCTTAGTCTGATGACTTTCTTTCTTTCTTCCTTCCTTCCTTCCTTCCTTTCTTCCTTCCTTTCTTTCTTTCTTTCTTTCTTTCTTTCTTTCTTTCTTTCTTTCTTCCTTTCTTTCTTCCTTCCTCCCTTCCTCCCTTCCTTCCTTCCTTCCTTCCTTCTTTCCTTCCTTCCTTCCTTCCTTTCTTTCTTTCTTTCACATATCTTTATTGATTTTAGAGAGGAAGGAAGAGGGAGAGAGAGAGAGAGAAATCTTGATCAGCTGCCTCCTGGGGATGGAGCCGCAACCTGGGCATGTGCCCTTGACCAGAATTGAACCTGGGACCCTTCAGTCTGCAGGCCAACACTCTATCCACTGAGCCAAACAGTTTGGTGACATTCTATACCACATCCACTTCTCATACGACCTCCTCAATTCTTTCATAGTCTGCTCTATTTGCCTTCCAATTGATTCTGCTTGTGGCTTCTCCAAAAGTTAGAGAGAATGTATATAAAGTACTTGGCATGTAGGAGGCGATACATATACTATTTGGCATGTAGGAGGCGATACATATACTTATATATGTAACTCAATACTAATCTTACAAGGTAGATATTATTGTTCCCATTTTATAGGGTCAGAAAATTTAACTTAGCAAAAGGTCACATAGTCAATAACTGGCAGAATCATGTTTTAATTCTAAATCTTTTATTTTAAAATCCATGTGCTTTTTACTAAGCACTTGTAACAAAATGAAAAGTGCTAAGACTCTTGGGAAAAATAAACAAATTAAAAAAAAATAGTGCAGGAAAATGGGATCTGGGAGAATAGATGTTTAAAAATCAAACATCTGATATTATTTATAAGGCTCTTAATAAACTTATAAAGTTGGCAACAATGATGAAGGTGATGATTATGGTGTCAGCCAGAGAATAAATTCACAATCCAGACCGTGGGCCCTGAAGGGCATTAAGAAGTACAGCATATAAATCAACATCTCTGGCATCAAGAAGGCTCATGCATCTCTCAGTAAGTCAAGGGAGAGCACAGCTGCCAGGAAAATGCACACTTTACTTACTTCCCTGAACAGAGTGATGGAAGGAAATGAATTTACAATTTCAATTTGTGCCAAGTCGGCACGGCCATGGCATACTCAGTCCCTGTTCGGGTGCCATACGTGCCGAGCCAGCTCAGCCAGGTTCAGTGAGCCTGAGAGAGGGCAGTGAAGGATTGAGAAAAGACAGACAAGAGAAGGAAGCTGGGTCTGAAGTTTATTTTTAGTACCCCAAACTCAGAGAAAACCTAAATGTCCATAGGGAAATACTTCCTTAAAGTGTAGTAACCTTACTCAACAAACAGATAAAACATCATTTAAAAAACGTGCAGCTTGCCATTTTTAGGCCGATTTGTAGTATTTCATTTTAAAGATGCACATAGGTGACATGACATATGGATATTTATTATAGTGCTAGGGGCCTGATGCATGAAATTCATGCAAGGGCCTTGGCCCCGGCCCCACCCACTGGCACTGCCTCTGGATTTGAACCCAGGATCCTTCAGTCTGCAGGCCAATGCTCTATCCACTGAGTCAAACTGGCTAGGGCCATAGTGTGTACTTTTTACCCCTAATTGCCCACCCCTGGTGTGATCTGCGGTTTTTCTGGTATCTGTCCTTCCTAAACATAGGCGATACACACTTCCTTTTTTGCCTTCTAGCTATGCAGCTTCTTACCTATACTTCCTTTTATCTTGATTAATTTATTCAAAGTTAAGTTCTTACAGCCAACTCACTGACATATTTATCCTTTATTCTCAAGGCCTTTCATAGGCTGGCAGGAAAGATGGACAGAAAAATAGCATTACACTTATAGTTCAATATGAGAAAGAATGATGCTCTCTTAGCCCAGGGGTAATGTAAAGAAAGGGAAGGGAGCCCTAGCTGGCTTGGCTCAGTGGATAGAGCATTGACCACTGAGAGGTTGCAGGTTTGATTCCAGTCAAAGGCATATGCCTGGGTTGTGGGCTCGGTCCCCAGTGGGGGGCGTGTAAGAGGCAGTTGATCAAAGATTCTCTCTCATGATTGATATTTCTATTTCTCTCTCCCTCTCTCTTCCTCTCTGAAATCAATAAAAATGTATTTTTTTAATAAATTTTATTGACTTTTTACAGAGAGGAAGGGAGAGAGACAGAGAGCTAGAAACATCGATGAGAGAGAAACATCGATCAGCTGCCCCCCCCGCACATCTCCCACTGTGGATGTGACCGCAACCAAGGCACATACCCTTGACAGGAATCGAACCCGGGACCTTTCAGTCCACAGGCCGACGCGCTATCCACTGAGCCAAACCGGTTTCGGCAATAAAAATGTATTTTAAAAGAAAAAAAAAAGAAAAGGAAATAAAGGGAAGGGAAAGAAAGAACATTCCAGAGAGAGGGAAACAAGAATGAAAGAAAGGTGGAACATTCCAGGTGAGCGCAGATAAGGAGGGAAGAAGTAGCACTCTCTGCTAGGAGAGTCTATAGTCCTTGTTTCAGAATTTTAAGCACACAGAGGGTTGTGAGGAGAGAAAGAATCTGGAGACCTAGGCAGAGGTAAGGCCACGAAAGCTACATTTGACAGGTGAAATATTTTCAACTTGCTTCTGTGGCTTTGTGGGTGAGAAGTGATCAACCAAAGAACTTGTATGCATATATGCATAACCCATGGGCACAGACAATAGGGTGGTAAAGGCCTGGGGCGGGGGTGGGGGGGGGTGGGGGGGTGGGGGGGAGTGGGGGGTGGTCAATGGAAAAATAAAGTTTATGGAGAAGAGTGACAGAGGCACTCTGCCTATGTTAAGGGGTCTCAAACTTTATCTAGTATCAGAATCACCTGAGGAGCTTATTAAAACGGCCTCATTTCAAGGTATTTCAATTAAATGAGCCAGGAGTGAGCTGTGGAAGCTGCATTCCGATGCCGGAGTCAATGGGCCATTCTTGGAGAAACAGTTCCAATGTGGTGGGCAAACAGCAGGTCCTTCAGATTCCGCTGACAACAACAGAGATGTCAGGTGCCAGGAGTTACTTACATTCATTCCTAAAGTAATCGGCCCTTAACCTTGACCACACTTCTCAATCCTGGATGACATTACCCTGGGACCGCAACATCCATATTCCTTAATTTACAAAGACAATTTAAAAAAAAAATACCTATCTATAAAGCAATCGAGAGTAATATTCATAGTATTCTACAGAAACAAACATCTGAGGTGTGATCTTGAGTAGTGTTTAGCACCCCTCCACAATCTCAACTGTTATTTGATGACAAAATGAGGCACTACTCTCTTCTTAAAAGGACTTTATCACAGTTCCTCTGATAGCAAGATCTAGGAGTGAGTTCAGCCGGGTGAGCCGGTCAAGGACCTGGATCTCCTGCCCAGTTTCAGCATAACTGGGCTTTCACACTTGAGAACTGTCCGTCGTTTTCCCGCCAGCCAGTCTCACTGCTGCTGGATGCTGGGTTTCCAGAGAGCAAATCAGGGGCCGCCATCCCCATGCCATTCTGATCATTGCAGCTCACTGCACAGTGGACAGTCACATTGCAGCATATCCTCAAAGCATGCTGACTCACTCCAGGATAACTCCGTGGGCAGCACACCTGGGTGATGTTTACGCCAATCCACATTTGGGGTGTTCTGGTTCAATGAGCATGAAACCACGGCATGCCTAGAATGAGAAAGGATCATAGAGGGCATCTGACCCAGTTCTCTCACTTGGCAGACACGTAAGTGGCTTCCCAGTGAGGTGAAAGCATCACATTGCATCCCTCAACATTTCAAATGAAAAATTTTTAGTCATTTAGTACTTGGAAAGCCTGGCCTGTTTATAAGAGATATCTATTATCATAAACGATGAACGGATAAGTAACAATAAATGATGTAAATGGTAGTTTAAAACAAAATTAGAAGCAATATACCAAGGTAGCCCAAGATTAATTATAAATCTTTTTATAATTTTGTACAAAAATAATTATATAGTTTGCCATTGAACATTCTTCTATAACCTATACAACTAGCTACCTTTTACTACAGAAGAATGTCAGTGCTTTAGGTTTTAATTACAAATATGTAATTGCTTTCTATGCTGCCATTATAAGCAAGTAATATAGATAATCTATATATATAATTTTTTTAACATATTTTATTGGTTTTTCACAGAGAGGAAGGGAGAGGGATAGAGAGTTAGAAACATCGATGAGAGAGAAACACCAATCAGCTGCCTCCTGCACACCCCCCCACTGGGGATGTGCCCACAACCAAGGCACATGCCCTTGACCGGAATCGAACCTGGGCCCTTTCAGTCCGCAGGCCAATGCTTTATCCACTGAGCCAAACCTGCTAGGGCAATAATCTATATATATAAAAGCCTAAGTGACTGTCCGACTGGCCAACCATTCAACCATCTGACCGGTAGCTATGATGCACACTGACCAGCAGGGGGCAGACGCTCAATGCAGGAGCTGCCAAGCTGCAGTGACTTGGCAGCTGCCGTTCTCAGGTGAGGCACCCAAAACCAGAGAGGAGGGAGCCCGATTCTGGGGTGCGTCACCTGAGAACAACCCTCTCGCAATCCGGAACCCCTTGGGGGATGTCGGAGAGCTGTTTTCGGCCTGTTCCCCGCAGGCCAGGTCAAGGGACCCCACCAGTGCACGAATCCATGCACCGGGCCTCTAGTAGTAACATAAATAAGAAGATGTCCCTGGAATGAAGGAAATGTAAAGTTCGCTATTCCCATTTTACAAATGGAAAACTCAAGCATATAAATAGGCCTAACACCCAAACACACCATTAATTTCTGGCCTATGCCCTCACAATTTGAAATGTAGGTCAGCTGAAAAATAGACACAAAGAAAGTTTGGTAGAGGTTACATTCCAATGATCTGAGTGTCAACAACTAGTGTGTAGGTTTTATGCAGAAATTTCTGTGAAGGTAAGTACTAGTAGAGTGATGGCGAACCTTTTGAGCTCGGCGTGTCAGCATTTTGAAAAACCCTAACTTAACTCTGGTGCCGTGTCACATATAGAAATTTTTTTATATTTGCAACCATAGTAAAACAAAGATTTATATTTTTGATATTTATTTTATATATTTAAATGCCATTTAACCAAAAAAAATCAACCAACAAAATGAGTTCGCGTGTCACCTCTGACACGCATGTCATAGGTTCGCCATCACTGTACTAGGAGCTATTCTTCTGTGCCTCAAACCAAGGGAGCAGTTTCTCCATTTAAAAAAAAATGGCATAGCAGTAAGAGTGTGGGCATCATCTTTTGACATTATGTCAAAATCCATATCAGTTGAAAGAGCCGTAATGTCTTCAGATGTGGGAGAAGCAACAATTGTCTTTAAGGAAGTGCTAGAGAACACTCATTTTTGTGCAGTATTGTGCCCCACTCCTTCCTTCCCTACTCCCTTCCCCATTTATATTCGGTCTCTTGGTCCTTGGTATAAGCGATAGGAAAGGTGGGGCAGGCCTCAGAGACATGGTCCACGGAGGAACTGTGGGCCACAGACAAAACGATGGGCCAAGGGGATGATGACGTGCTGCGTGGCAACTCTGCAGATGCCGGGCTAGGTCCACAAAGCCTTCTCACAGCTGGTGCCCAGCCTGGTTAGGTGGGGTGACGGCTGGATGGGGTCACTCTCTGACCCTTTACAATTGGCAACAGACATGAAAGGAAGAGCTGTTATGGATCAATGGACACTGGAATTAAGTTTATTAATTTTAAGACTTCAACTGAGATTTCTAAAAGTATAGCACTTCTCCAACTCCAGTGTAGTATACCAAAACAATATATCATCACTGGCAATAAAAGCACCCTATTCAAGAGTACATAAAAAAGTCATACAAAGAGAATTAAGTTAACTCCATAAATGCTTCTTCGAGGCACTGGATGATTGGATCTAGCATGTTAAAAAGATACCACAATTTTTCTTTAGTGTATGTATAAAGCTCTAATGAATTGTTTGGGCCTATTTTTCTTCTTCTATTGATCCCAATATAAAACTGGCTTCCCTTCGAATATATTAAGCTGGTTACTATTAAAATGCCAATGTGGGTGAGGTGAACAACTTTGTGATCAGATACAAATAAATACAGTCCATCAAATCTGAAGCTATTCATTTTTTAAACATATGAGCCTAATCAAAGATTGAAAAGTAAGTGGCTCTAAGTTTGCTTATATTTAACCTTTGTTTATATTTACAATTATTTTTATTTCCTTATATTTATAATTAAATGCTGAATTATATTTATAAATATATATAAATGTTGTTTATATTTGCAATTTCAGTATTTCTTTATAATTACAATTGCTTGCCATAATATATAAACTAACAAACTCAAAAGATTTAATGACAATTCTACTTGGTTTGATTCGTTTCAGAGAATCATCTGGAACTCCATTGCCAAATGAGAAGGAGTAGCCAAAAGGCTGGTCAAAAACTGAGGTTATGAATAGTGATTTGTAGAGAGCAGTGATGCAAAGGACAAGCAGGCTTGAAACAATGTTTATGTTAGAGTAATATCAGCTCAACCTTCACTGTGGGTTAATTCTACTCCAAACATAAAGCTTACAGCAATAAAAACGGAACAGGCATTTTAAACTGAGCCGCTGTGCCCGGCCCATAGACGGCCTAACAGGTCAATCAGGCCTGTGGCGTGGGGGTGCCCTCCTTCTGTCTAGCATTATTCTAGTGGTCTCCGCGTCCAGGTGAAGATAGAAGACCCGGGGACTAAGTCAGCAGCTGCAGAGGATGGAGAGAGAGAGAGAGAGAGAGAGAGAGAGAGAGAGAGAGAGATGCCAGACGGCTCTCCGCGAGGCGCTGATGGCTGTGCCATGGTCCAATCCCCTTGGAGAGGGATGTCTCCACAGCGAATCGATAGGGCAATGCCATGGCTCCTGCACCGCGGACCTGCGTGGGCAGAGCAGCCGCCCAGCCCCGCCTCACCCGCCCGCCAGGACGGCTTCTCACGCCGCCAGTGACTGATGACTTCCTGCAGACACAGCAGTGGACTCCCCCCCCCCCCCCCCACGCCTTATTTGTGTTGACACGGTGGGTCAGCAGCTACAGAGCAGTCACAGACGCAGGAGCTGCTGCGCGCAGGTGCCGCGTGCCCGTCGGTCGGTGCGGGCCGTGGCCTGGCTCCCGCGCCTCTCCCGCGCCTCCCCCGCGCCGGGCGGGCTCCGCTCCCTGGGGAAGGGGGAGACCTGGCAGGGCCACGCGGCTCCTCGCCGGCGGCGCCGGGTCTGCAGGGCACGAGGTCTCCGGGTCTCAGGGCTGCACGGCACCCTGTGTTCTGAGATGACAGCAATGAAAAGGAAAGCTGCGAATAACCCCGAACCCGGTGCAACTGGCTTCATTTCCTCGTATGGCCCTTCCGAGTCCTGCAGAGCGAACCTGCTGGGCTTCTCTTCTGCGGAGGGCTCCCCACCCCCTCCCGCCTGTCCGTTCAGCGGGAGCAGCCTCCCTCCTGGACGTGACTTTGCACCCAATGCCCCTCCCCCAGCCGCCGGCCGCTGTTTACTAACTGGTCCAGCGGCGGCTACCTGACCCGCGCAGGGCCCAGAAGTCTGTTCCTGGGAATTTTGAAATCAGGAGGCAGCGAGATTTCAAAAGATGGAGGAGAGCGCCAGGGAGGGGGAGGGAGGAAAGGAGCAGTGTCTGCGGTCGCTGTGGCGGTGACAGGCGGACCTGGGTGGTCGCGCTATTCTGGGGGGTTGGGGGCTGCCAGTGAGAAGGGGGAAGCCCAGAGGGATGTGGGGGGTGAGGAACCTTGGATTCTACAGCGTTTCGGGCTCTGGCTAATTCGTGCGCCCCAGTGGGACTCTGTCCTTGGATTCTGTGAAATGTCCTGATTTTCCAAAAAGTTCTCTTTTGCGTAAGATAGCTGCAGCGGGCTCTTGTTCCTTGTAACCAAAAGAATCTGAACAAATAATTGAAAACAAACAAACAAAAGCCCAAATGCTCTAGCCCTGGCTGGTAGCTCAGTTGGTTTAACAGCGTCCTCCTGATCAAGGCACACACAACCAATGAGTGTGTAAACAAGTGGAACAACAAATCCAGGCAGCTCTCTCTCCTCTCCTCTCTCTCTCTCTCTTTCTCTCTCTCTCTCTCTCTCTCTCTCTCTCTCTCTCTCTCTCTCTCTCTCTCTGTCTCTCTCTCCCCCCTCCTCTGTCCCCTCCCCTCCCTTCCTATCTCTGTTTAAAATCAATCAATAAATTAAAGAAGTAAATAAATAAATGCTCTAGGCCTTTTTCTATTGTCTGTCTCACAGGAACGCCAACAGATCTAGAGGGAGGTGGTGTGAGTGAAGTCTGGAGATGGCCCTGCTATCAGCTGCGACCAGACCACGTAACTCACACAGACTTCACTTGATGGGGGAGGAGCTTACTGACTCCGGCACCTGCCAACCCAGAGGAAGTGCAGCTGCTGGGCAGACTTCATTTCCTTTTATCCTGCCTGCTTCGCGCTGCCTCCTTCTCAGGGAGTTCAAGGAAACTCAGAGTTCAAGGAAACTTCCCTCGTGTTCCCACCCCATTTTCATGGCCCTTAATTCTGGCTACAATTCCTGTGGCTCAGGCCCCGTCAGGTGCTGAGGTGAGGCCTGAGGTCTTTTTCAAAATATATTTTTATTGATTTCAGAGAGGAAGGGAGTTGGAGAGAGAAACATCAATGATGAGAGAGGATCATTGCCTCCTGCACGCCCCACACTGGGGATCGAGCCCACAACCTGGGTATGTGCCCTGACCAGGAATTGATCTGTGACCTCCTGGTTCATAGGTCAATGCTCAACCGCTGAGCCATCCCGGGCGAGGCCTGAGTTCTTAAACTAACACCTGGAGAGCCGGAGGGAGATTCCCCAGGGTGACTTTTCTGCAGAACACGGCTGCTACGAAGGTCAGGGGTGGGCAGAGGCTGGAGTCTGCTCTGCCCTTCCCTTCGGGCTGGCTGGCATCTCTACACTTGTCCCTTCCTCCTCCCTGTGAGGAGCTGTGTGTGTAGGAGAGGGGTGGGCAAACTTTTTGACTCGAGGGCCACAATGGGTTCTTAAACTGGACCGGAGGGCCGGAACAAAAGCATGGATGGAGTGTTTGTGTGAACTAATATAAATTCAAAGTAAACATCATTACATAAAAGGGTACGGTCTTTTTTTTTTTTTTTAGTTTTATTCATTTCAAATGGGCGGATCCGGCCCGCGGGCCGTAGTTTGCCCACGGCTGGTGTAGGATGATCAGTACTGCTGTGGAGCCAGACTGCCTGAGATCTGTCAGGTTTGTGGCTTTCCTCTGAGTCTTCTTGTCCCAGCAGCAGCTACCCCTGTCACATTCTTTGCTTAGAGAAGGCACGGGAGCCTTTGTCTGCACTGAGGAGTCTTCAGTCCATGTGGCTGATGTCTCCTCCTGAGACAGCCCTGGAGGCCGGGAATGGGCCAAGCAGCTCCTGCGGTGGGTGAGCCTCTTGGCCATGGGCCAGATCAGCCAAATTTTAGCTGGGATGCATCTGCTTCTGTGGCAACTTGGTATTTTTCTTGGCCTGGTATTTCTCAGCAGAGGTACCAGGCTTGGAGATGGCTGGCACACAGTAAGGACTATTGCAGGTGGCTGAGAGGCAGCACAGATAAGAGCACAGAAATCTCAAAACGGAAGGCCCAGGCTTAGCTGCCAGCTCTGGCACTCACCAGCTGTGTGAACTTGCATAGCTTACTTCACCTCTCTGTGCTTCATTAGCTTCATCTGTAAAGCAGGGTTAGTAATGGCACCTACCACATAGGGTTGTGAGAATTGAATGAGTTAGTATATGTGAAGCACTTTGAAGAGTGGCTGGTACATTAGAAGCCCTCTTAAGTATTTCCTGGCATTATTATTATTATTATTATTATTATTATCATCATCCATTATTACCTTAGGTTGGATTCTGAGGAAATAGACTCTGAGATAGGAATTCAGGTACAGGAAAGTTATTGGGTAGTATTCCACATCCCTGCCTTCCTGTAATTTTGGGTCCAGTCTTCCCCTGAGGACAAGTGTAATTCAGAGGTAGGACAATTTCTAGTGGCCATGAGCCACTAGCAGACATCACTCCTGGCAGATGGCGGCAATCAGTGCCTTGGCATGGGGAGCTCTGAGTGGGGCATGGCAACATCTACTACATAAATCTCCATGCATGACCCCCCTGACATGAGATGCATTCCCCAGGAGCCAACCCAAAGACATCCATCGGTGGTATCAGTGCCAAGCTCCGTGATCTGCGCATTGTGTTGTTATCTTTATCAATTCTAGCTATAGTTCCTCAGGGGGCCTGGGTCTGGATGCTAAATCACTCCCAACAACCCAATATTCAAAGAACTGATTAAAATGATAGGAAATGGGAGGCTGGGCAACAACACGGAGTTCAAAACACATCATTTCCTGTTGGACAGAGAGACTTGGTTAACCAGCCTGAAGCTATGCCCCTGAGGGGATCAGCTTTTTATTGCCCTAATTGAGCCCTAGTACTGTCATCTGGGGTGACCTCCTTTATTCAGAGTCCTCTTCGATCATATCTGGGCTGAGCATCAACACAAAATCCTTTGCTCAGGGCTAAGCAGTAACCTATTTAGCATCTATTTCTTGATGGTAGGCTTTCCAGGTCATGGGATTATTTGGGGATTGAATGGTTGGGAGATGTTGAAAGTGATGATACTTCCAAAACTCCTCAATAAACTTCCTTTATTGGGCCGAATTAAGTCATATCCATCCTCAAAATAAGAATGGCCTAAATAATTGAGGCCTGGGATCCTGAGGTATTCATTGGGAAAGGGGGTGGGTTTATCAGGCTGGAGCATAGCTGTCATCAGTTTTTCAACCATTTGTCTGCTATACAATGAGAAAGGAAGTCATTGATGTTGGGCAGTGATCCAAACATTGCCCCTTTAGTCATTCAACTGGATGAACTGGTTGACCGAGCAAGATATATGAAGCACTTATGAACTTGGAAAATTTTGCAGGCTGATTTTCCCCAATCACACTCAAGAATCCCAAACTAGCCGAAACCGGTTTGGCTCAGTGGATAGAGCGTCGGCCTGCGGACTGAAAGGTCCCAGGTTCGATTCCGGTCAAGGGCATGTACCTGGGTTGTGGGCACATCCCCAGTAGGAGATGTGCAGGAGGCAGCTGATCGATGTTTCTCTCTCATCAGTGTTTCTGACTCTCTATCTCTCTCCCTTCCTCTCTGTAAAAAATCAATAAAATATATATATATATATAAAAAAAAAAGAATCCCAAACTGTTCTTTCAGCCCAAAGAACTGCATAAGGCAGATGATCTTTTCTGGAATATAGTTGAGGTAGAGGCTTCACAGGAAACTATGTCAGCAGCAGAAAAGGATTAGCAAGTTAATTTATTTGTCCTTACTTGCATTGCTATTGGCTTATTGTTCATTTTACATTAGATGCTCTGGTTTTAGAAACATTAATGTCAAGGGTTAACTAAAAATATACTAATCGATTGTCTTGTCTGTCTCCTCAATTAGGGACCTGATCCCATTCAACCTTAGGGACCTAACAACTAGCGTATGGCTTATACATGGTAGGAACATGAGAGTTTGTTAGATGGCCAGTGGAAGGTCCCTGGGAACTAGTCACTCAAAGTTACTTCACATTTCCCGATAATTTAAAGATGAGCTCTACTTGGAAGGAAACTTTTACTTCTCTATCTATGTAACTAACATAAATTGCAGGAATATAGGGAGTTCTTGGGAAATTAAATTATTAATATTAATGTCAACATAATTTTATAAGTAAAAAAAGTCTTCTCAATTACTTGAAAGTAGTTAAGAACTATCTGCTTAAGATGTATAAATATGTCATCTATTGTTATGTAGTGAAAACCTATTAACAATCATCATTTAGCCCAGCCGGGTGTGACTTCCTGGTTGAATGTCGATCTATGAACCAGGAGGTCACGGTTGGATTCCTGGTCAGGGCACGTGCCCTGGTTGTGGGCTTGATTCCCAGTAGGGAGCGTGCAGGAGGCAGCCGGTTAATGGTTCTCTCTCATCATTGATCTTTCTACCTCTCTCTCCCTCTCCTTTCCTCTCTGAAATCAATAAAAAACATATAAGCAAACAAAAAAAGAAGTAAAAAACAATTCATGGATTCTCAGCCCGACAATCACTGAGGCAGGACTTCCTCCACCCTCTTCCAGTTTGGCCATGGGTATTTCTGGGGGCTCTCATGAGGTATCCCACACATGCTTACAAAAGAGGCTGTTTGCACTGGGCACCATCACTGATTCACAGAGTCAGCCCACTTTGCTGGAGGCTGCTGTGTGCTCTGGCAGGGCTGCCCAGATTCTCTGCCTAACACAGGGCCACTTCCCCAGTATATCTACAATTGTAATTGGCACCACTCTCTCTGCTGGTTATTACCACTGAAAGAAGTATCTTTTCATATTAATAAACATAAGTATATAAGATACTGTTATTGGTTCATGTTGTTATTTATGTGTACACATCAATAAACGGTCATATAACTTTGTTATATATTTTAATGGCATTTTATGCATTGTACCATAATTGATTCAACCAATTCTCTATGATTGAATATCTGGTTATTTTCTTTTTTGCTATTATAAATAATCCTGCATTGAACATCCTTGCAGTCAAACTTGCACATTCCTTCATTTTTGCTGTAGGATCCTAAGAGTTAATTTAACGTCTTACATGCTTCTTGAAAACAAGGAAATGATTTTACAAGTAATTCAAGGACTGAATAGCTTTCAGAATGTAGAAGAGCCACTGATAAAAATAGAAAACACTAACAATCATACCCTGTATGCCAGTTTAATTACCAGCTACAACAATTCTAGGAAGAGCTGCTCCGTGGCCGAGAGGGGCTATCTTCCTGACTCCGCGGGTGTTGTTTAGAAACTGCTCACCATCAAGTAAACAATGTGGTTTGGGAATGATTTTCAGATGTTGTTATTGCTTTGCTTCAAATACGTAGCTAATCCATTTGAATCCAAAGAAAAATACAACAGGAGAACTTAATGAGCTTCTTCCATTTTACCATTTTTTACTAGTTAAGTCGTGTAAACATTTAAACAGGAGAAGTAGAGTTTATGTAAGAGAGCATTCCAGAGAAACAAAAAAATAGGAGCTCTAAAAGGGCAAAGAGAAGCCTTCCGGAAGTTTCTAGAGCAGAGCTGGCTGTTGGATTTGCTAGGACCAGAGACAAACTCCCAACTGAAAAACGGAAATTAGGAAGGAGACGGGGGCTCCACATTTCCGCCAGTTCTGCTGGGTTTCTGCTGCTGGTTTCTCTGCTGTCAATCGGAATCTAAGTCTGCTTTGCCAGGGGCAAATCCCAGGTCAGCTCCCTGTCCGTTTCTTCCAGTCTGCATTGTTTTTCACAGACTGCTTCTGCCTGCCACAACCTCCACTCGATGATAAGAAAATTCCCTAAATCCAGAGAGAGCCCTTAGTCGTCACCACTACACTGAGTGACGTACAATGCATTTCCTGCCTAAAATAGTAATAGCTATCCTTGGTATATACCATGCACTGGAGTAAGCGCCTTACTTTCATTATTCGAATTACCTTAATTATCCTCACAATGGCCCTCCGTTGCTGCAATCTGCAAGAAGCAGAAACCTGACTCAAGCCTGTTTGAACAATAAGAAATTGTCTTGGCTCCTATAACAGGAAGTTCAAAAGTAGTATTGGCTTCAGGCATAATTTGATCAGGATTCTGGCTCCATTTCCCTGCAACGCTGTTCAGTTCTATATGTCAGCTGTGTTCTAAAGCTGATTTCCCTGGGGGTGTGGATGGGCGCTGGAGGCAGTTGGGGTTCCTTCTGTGCTTTTCCGTGTATGGAGTGAGAGAGAGAGAGAGAGAGAGACTTCCTGTGGTTTGTCTAGCAGAGCACAGAGAACGTTTCTCCGAAGCCTCCATGAAACCCTTTGTATGAGTTCACTCGGGCTGCCATAACTAAACACCATAGGCTGGTGGTTTAAACAAAAGAAATGGTTTTTGTTTTTCTCACAGCCTGAAGCAGTGGTTCTCAACCTTCCTCATGCCGCGACCCTTTAATACAGTTCCTCATGTTGTGGGGGCCCCCAATTTCATTGTTGCAAATTGAACATAATGAAAGCATAGTGGTTAATCACAAAAACAATATGTAATTATATATGTGTTTTCCGATGGTCTTAGGCAACCCCTGTGAAAGGGTCGTTCGACCCCCAAAGAGGTCGCGACCCACAGGTTGAGAACCGCTGGTCTGGAGGCTGGAAGCCTAAGGTCAGAGCACCAGCATGGCGGGTGCTGGTGAATGCTCTCCAGGAGCTCCATGCCTCATCTTGGGCTCCAGGCATGGAGGGCTAGGTGCAAACATAAATAGTTCCCCGCTGCTCTCTGGGCTATTATTGAAGGCCTTCTAAGACAAAGTCCTTACATTTTAAAGGTCTTTTAAGTACTTCTTACCTAACTTCATTGATGGAATGTCCCCTCCACTTTCCTGAAATCTCTGCCGTTGCCAAATCCAGCTGCTTGCAGAACTCCAAGCATCCCTTCCATCACTAGATCTCCCTGCACTGGTTCATGCTGTTCAACCTGACGGAATGCCTTTGACTGGATTTTGTGACTCTCCTGGTGGAAAAAAAAAAAAAATAGAAACGTTGATATGAGATACTGCGATATTCTTCTTCATAATACAAAATATATGTTTGGTCTTTACCCCTGTTTCTGTTTCACGGGCCTCTTAAAACACTTGCAATGTCTGAAGCGATGAGAGCACTGGGAGGATGTTTTTGTTATAGTATTTGATCCTTTATTCTGTGTTTCTGAAATAGCTCCAGAGCCATGAACGTGAGCGCAATGTCTTGCTGTTCATAACAAGCCCCTTTCAACCACACCTGAGTTCATGTTACTGAGGTAATTTTTTGGAAAGCTTCCAAGGATGAGGGCTGGTTGCCAGGGCAACCAACTATGATTAGAGGGATGGCACTTTCAGGATCCTCCATCCTAAGCCTCCAGGAAGGGAGAAGGGCAGGAGGGTGAATCAATCAGCAATGGCCAATTGTTTAACCAGCCCTCCAATGTACTGAAGCCTCTATAAACCCCTTAAGGGACAGGGATGGTCATCCCGTGAAGATGCTAGGAGCGAGGCGTGCCCAGAGAGGGCATGGAAGCTTTGGGCCCTTTCCAACATACTCCGTTCTATGCATCTCTTCCATCTGGCTCTTCCTGAGTTTTGTCCTCTTATCATAAACCAGTAATCTAGTAAGTGCTGTTCTCCTGAGTTTTGTGAGCCGCTCTAGTAAATTAATTAAACCTGAAGAGATGGTCCTGGGAAACTCCAGTGTATGGGTGTTCAATCAGAAGCACAAGTGACAACCTGGACCTGTGATTGGCATATGAAGTGTGTGTGTGTGTGTGTGTGTGTGTGTGTGTGTGTGTGTGTCTGTGACGGGGGTGCGGTGCAGTCTGGTGGGACTGAGGATGTCTAGGCCCAAGGTGGAGCCACTCCTGCCTGGGTGTCGTATCAGCAAACCAAAACTAAGGTAACTTTCGAGTTCCTGTAAACACTCTGCTGGACCGGAATCACAGTATATCCAGCCAGGCCACCCCCAACTGCCAAGACTCTGTATTGATTTCCTTGTTCTAAACGAGGTTAGATATGCCACCTCAGCCAATCAACGCAACCCAAATAGTTTTCCTTATTTCCTGATTGACCTGCTCGCCCTGCAAGGAAATCTGGACCTCCAAGCCAATCATGCCCTGTTCCATGCCGCCTCTTCTAACAGCGCATACAACCCACCTACTGCCCAACTGTCCCTCCGCCTCTTCTAACATCTATACAACTCACCTGCTGCCCAACTGTCCCTCCGCCTCTTCTAACATCTATACAACTCACCTGCTGCCCAACTGTCCCTCCGCCTCTTCTAACATCTATACAACTCACCTGCTGCCCAACTGTCCCTCCGCCTCTTCTAACAGCCCATACAACTCACCTGCTGCCCAACTGTTTCTCTGCCTCTTCTAACAGCCCATACAACTCACCTGCTGCCCAAATGTCCCTTGGGGAGAGTGCGTCACTGCTTGTGAGGCACTGAGCTTTCCCATGCTCAGGTTGTTTCCCTTTGAATAAAGGACATCACACTGGTTACTGAATTGTGTTATTTTTGTCATTTGACAGCCCTGAGCCTGTGGGATTGGATGCTAGCTTCAGGTAGATGTGTCAGAATGGAGTAAAATTCTAGGACACCCAGCTGGTGTCCCAGAATTGCGAGGTGTATGGAAAACCCACACATCTGGCATCAGAAGTGAGTCAGTATCATCAAAGGGTATGGAGAGTAGGGAAGCACACGGGAGTGTGGCTTTTCTCTTTACAGGTACATAGGGTTTAAGCCCTCTGCTGCTTCCTGGCTGAGTGACTTGGGACAAGTTGCTTAAGCCTCCTGAGCCTCAGTTTCCTCCTTTGTAGACTGCGGACACTAATACCTATTTCCTGGGGTTGTTCTGAGGAATCCAAACCCATGTGTGACCAGAAATGAGTACTTAATAAACGGGAAGTCCTTCAAGTCCCACTGCCTTCATACATTTTCTTTCATCTCCCAAAATTGAAGTGGTGACTCTGGCATACAAATCACAGCTAACACAATTGGTTTGATTATTAACTAAGGACTGTGTTGTGATTACTCTTCTGTTGCTGTCTTGGACTATTTAAAAGACTTAACTATTGAATTTTCCAATCCTATATAATAAAAGGGTAATATGCAAATTGACCCTAACAGCAGAACGACTGGGAATGACCGGTTGCTATGATGTGCACTCACCACCAGGGGGCAGATGCTCAATGCAGGAGCTGCCCCCTGGTGGTCAGTGTGCTCCCATAGGGGGAGCTCAGCTCAGCCATGAGCCGGGCAAGTGCAGCAATGGCGAGAGCCTCTCCCACCTCCTCGGCAGTGCTAAGGATGTCCAACTGGAGGAGCGGGCCTAAGCTGCAGTCAGATATCCCTGAGGACTCCCGGGCTGCCAGGGAAATGTCTCACTGCCAGCTTAGGCCCAACCCCCCCCCCCCCCCCAGAGAGTGGGCCTAAGCTGGCAGGTGGACATCCCCCAAGGGATCCTGGACTGTGACAGGGCCCAGGCTGGGCTGAGGGACCCCCCCGAGTGCACGAATTTTAGTGTACCAGGCCTTTAGTTAGGTTATAAGCGACTTGTGATCTGCATTATGGAGACAGTGTCTTGCCCATATGTCTGGAAAGAATACCCACTACAGAACTTTCTCTTCTTCAGGGGTGGTTAACACTTTAATATGCTAAGTAAACAGCAGTCATTCTCAATGGCTCACAATAGAAACACACACAGGGAGACTATCCACCTTCATTTTAACAGATGGTAGGGGTCATTGTGATGCAGATGTGGCTAGTACCAACTCTGAGATTGCCAGTAAATGCAAGAGCAGCCTGCTTAGCTCCCTCCCCAGGTGGTCCTGGGCCACTGTTTACATTTCAAAGTCCTTTTGCCCCAATTTATAAAGATGGCTTCTGCCTCAGTTCCTGTTGCAAAAGTTGTTTTCCTGGTATTCTGGAATTTCCTGGCACTCCAACCATTTCCTATCAAGAATGGCATCCTTACCCTAACCGGTTTGGCTCAGTGAATAGAGCATCGGCCTGTGGACTCCAGGGTCCCAGGTTCGATTCCGATTAAGGGCATGTACCTTGGTTGTGGACACGTCCCCAGTGGTGGGTGTGCAGGAGACAGCTGATCGATGTTTCTCTCTCATGGATGTTTCTAACTCTCTATCCCTCTCCTTTCCTCTCTGTAAAAAAGTCAATAAAATATATTAAAAAAAAAAAAAAAAAAAGAATGGCATCCTTTATGGTTCCAAGCAGGACCACACAGTATGTTCCAGGCCAACTCGCAATGCTTTTCCTGGTATTGGAGCTCTGTCTTCTCCTTGAGCAGTGGTCGGTAAACTGTGGCTCGGCAAACTGCGGCTCGAGAGCCACATGCGGCTCTTTGGCCCCTTGAGTGTGGCTCTTCCACGAAATACTGACTTCTGCACATGGGCCACGAAGTTTCAATCACACTGTACGTGCGCACCCGCACGTGGTATTTTGTGGAAGAGCTACACTCAAGGGGCCAAAGAGCCGCATGTGGCTCGCGAGCCGCGGTTTGCCGACCATGGTCCTTGAGGACCAAGGGCCTGTCTCTGAAACCCAGGCTGGCTGGTGAGTGGAGGTTGCCACCAAACACCAGATCCCCGGGACAATGCTCGCCTTACCTGAGGGCATGGCTCTTTGCCCTCCGGGCCGGATTTCTTTTTTCAGCTGAGTCAGACTCCCACCCCTTCCGAGGGTAGTGAGTGTGGCCAAGGGCCAAGATGGGTGCCTGTTTTACTGAGAAAATAGCCATGCTTCCTGCAACAGGGCAAGTGCTGCTGCTAATCCAATGATCTGGTCAAAGTTCAAGCAGTCCTCAAACACGGGGACACAGATACAGGGGAGTTCGCACTCACAGGGCTTTGCCAGTTCCGCTCGTCTTGTAATCTACAGCACACCCAGCCCTGCACAAAACAGGTCATCAGGTCAGCATGCTCTTTGGAGTTCCAGCAGACCTCGTCGCCTTGGGGGTGACTCTCCCCCACCCTACCCCCTCCAGCTTATCTCCTGTGGGGGGCAGGGGGGGAGGGGAGGTGTCTCTCGATCTCTCTGCCAAGTCATTGACTTGAGTTTCTCTGACTCCTAACCTGAGGCACCACTTGACACCAAAATAGGCCCCAAGACACCTCTGCCTATCATTATAGTTTTTCCTTTAGTTAAAGGCACCTTCGTAAAAGGCCATATTAAAAATGCATATTGACTTGATGGCAGAGAATGCCAATTATGACACCTAGAATGTCATTGCTTTAGGGTTATCACAATACTGATACTTCCAAAGGCAGCACTTTTAAGGTGTGTGTTTAGGGGGGGAGTGGGAGGGGATTGATATCATTTGTCAAAGGGCTTTCAGTATAATTTTGTCTCCTTGAGGGTGTTTCTGGTAAGTAGGAGAACAAGATTAGAAGAGCCCAATTAAAAAAAATCTTCTTTGAAGTAAATTCAGTTCCTTTCTCCCTCTCTTTGGTGATCTATCCACTTCTGGAAATTCGGTAAATTCAATTCAACAAGCATTTTTTTGAGGCCAACTTTGTGCCTGCATTCTACTAGGCACTGGTGATACCAAGAAGAATAAGACATAATCCTGGCCTTCAAGAAACTCAAAACCTGGTGGGCCACTCAGAAAAGAATTATGTATTCCACAGAACTTATCTGTCCCTAACTCATCAAAATTTCAGCCCACACAGTTGTTTTTATTTCACTTGAAAAATCACACACACACGATTAGAAAAACAGAAGAATCACACGAAAAATGACCCACCACTCCAGCGTACCTACTGCCTCTTCCACGGACAATTTCTCAGGAGATCGAAGTGTGTTCTAAATCTCTCTGTCCTCTAGAGATCTTGTTTCTTTTTGGTTGTTGAATCTTTGTATAAAGCAGCTTAACCGCAACTAGATTCACACTCACAGTAAACCCCACTGAGTAATTTCCTCCGACCACTTTCAGAAGCCAGAGCAGAGACAAAGCGAGCAGCATGGAGCATCACAGCAGGAAGCTGAAAGGCTGCCACCTGCACGACAGACGACAGACGCACTCCCTCTGCTTTTCTTCGAAGGGCACATGAGTCCCGGAGCACCAGTGGGCACATTTAGAAGGATCATAAGCAAGAGCCTGCTAATCACCGTTACCTAAAAATAGAACGGGCTGCCTGGACAAGCAGTGAGTTCTTCTCACCGGCTTTAAACAAGGCAGAAGCTGGACCACTCTTTGAAAGGGGTGCTATAAAGATGAAGCTGCCTATACATGTCTCACACGGCATGTGTGGCCTGCACTCAGGAAGGAGGAGCCCCTGAAAGATGTCGGGCCAGTTTGAACCCAACTGAATCTCTTTTTGTTGTTGTTAATCCTCAACCCGGGAAGTTTTCCATTGATCTGTAGAGAGTGGAGCGGGAGAGACACACGCAGAGAGAAACATCGATGTGAGGGACGCATCAACTGGTTACCTCCCACATGGGGATTGAATCTGCAACCGAGGTACATGCCCTTGACCAGAATCGAACCCAGAGCCCTTCAGTCTGCGGGCCGATGCTCTGTCCACTGAGCAAAACTGGCTGGGGTCCCAACTGAATCTTTTGAAGACCTCCTTTTTTCTTAAATCTTTGTGTGTGTGTGTGTGTGTGTGTGTGAGAGAGAGGAAGAAGAAGGGAGAGAGAAACATCCAACGGTTGCATCCCCAGAGGGGGTCGAATCTGCAACCTGGGTATATGCACTGACCGGGAATCGAACCACCACCTTTGGGTGTCTGGGACAACACTCCAACCAACTGAGCCACACTGGCCAGGGCTAAAGATCTCCTTTTTTGCTGCCTTCTAAAGTACCGAGTATGAAAAAATAAAATACTGAGTATGGAACGTTCATTGAATGAGTCGCTTTCTTTTGGGACTGGAGGAAACGTGATCAAACACGCTGTTATCTGTGTGGTTACCAAGATAGGACACTCTCGAGGATGTATTAACATGAGGATTGCTGGTTGGGTCGGACGGCTTTGCCAGTTTAGAAACACATCTGTTTGAGAAGTGACTCACTTCAGGCCGAAATGCTGTTGCTTTAAAAAAGAGACAGAATCTGGGACATTAGTCAAGCATTTAGAACAAAGTTTAAACCCAAACTGGGATCGGTGCCTGGGTATTCATCAACCTTGCAAAGGAAAACAAAATAAAATTGAAAACAATCTGTGGAGATGAAGTAAGGCAAAGAGTCATCGGGACATGTACATGTTTGTGCAGATGTACTTTTAATAATGTTGTTGCTTGTAATGTGCCACCGATGACAAGTTTGAAACCAAATGGACATTTTCTTCACACCTGCTTTAAACAGGACCCTAGCGTTCATTTAAAAAGCTGCTTGGATCCTGTGTGGCCTCTCAAGCATTTACTTGGCTCATCGTCTGGAAAACTAGCATTTTCAGACCCAGAACTCTAAGTTATAAAGAAATATTTCTCCTCATAGGAGTTGCTACAACCCATCTCTGTGCCATTTATAGAGTTGGTTCATCTATATAACAACTGTTCTTTTTGTTAGGTCGGAGAGAGCCCAGGATCAGATACATGCAGACATGACAAGATAATGGACTTCCCCTGGAATTTCTCACAGATCAAGGTGCCAGACACAGATACCAGCTTCTTCTCCCTGAATTCACATACCCCCACACAGATAAGAACTTCGTCCTGAATATTCCGCCCATTCCCTGCAGCAGAGAATTCCTCAGCTCATGTCCCCGCCCCTCACCCAACCGCAGTATAAAAAAAGCGCCCCCCTCCCTGTTGGCGTGAATCCACGTGCCCTGTCCTTGGGGTACGTGGGTCTCCCGGGGACGCAGAATAAACCTTTTCCTTTCCTTTCTTTTCTGATTCACTGGACTCTATTTCTTGCGCCGCCTCCTGAGCCACCTAACCTAACACTTTTATGTATCTTTAAAAAATCGTAAGAGCCCTAGCTGGTTTCGCTCACTGGATAGAGCGCCAGCTGGGGACTGAAGGGTCCCAGGTTCGATTCCGGTCAAGGGCATGTACCTTGGTTGCAGGTACATCCCCATTAGGGGGTGTGCAGGAGGCAGCTGATTGATGCTTCTCTCTCATGGATGTTTCTAACTCTGTATCCCTCTCCCTTCCTCTGTGTAAAAAATCAATAAAATATATATTTTAAAAAATCATAAGAATAGTTTACACTTATTAAACCTGTATTCTGTGCAGGCATTGTTCTTCATATGTATTAACTCACTTAAGAAAATCTGCGTTAGAGGTGAAACACTTAAGGAGGAGAATAGACCTTTTTCATACATGCGCAGTCCTTGTGTTGGTGATATGTATAGCAGTAATGGTCTTTGTTTTTTTTAGTGTGTGTGTGTGTGTGTGTGTGTCTATGAGATTGTCACACTCCGCTTTACTTGAGACTAATCCCAGAAGGTTCAGAAAAGAGAAGTTATCTAAGACCCACTGTATCAGAATCTCTGGGGGCAGGACTCAGGAGGCTAAATGTTTAACCAGTATCTCTGGAACTCTTATCAATATTGAAGTTTGAGAACCACTGCGTATCCCTGGTAATTCCTATCAGTGCTGAAGTTTGAGAAACGGTGCTGCAGTCCCTTGAATTACCCACTGGTCACCCTTCTTTTGCTTCTCATTTAGGAGCCTTGCCCCTCTCAGGGCGTTCCTGTTGTTTTTTCTCCTTTTCACGGTGCCACTGGCATTTCTACTCAGTTGCAGGTAGAATGGGAAACCTGAATCATCCTGAGAAAACATATTTGAAACCCTCTTCCTGTATTTTTTTTAAAACCATACATCGGGGAAGAGGTAGAATAGAGAACGCCCCCCGCCCCCCGTCCCCCGTCCCCGGGGCATAGATGGTTCTTGTTAATAAGGTCAAGAGTCCATGAAAGAAACAGAACGTCTAGCAATCACCATAGCACATACCTGTGTCTTCAAGACTGAACGTTGGCAATTTTATTTCTTGCGGGTGTCGTCACTAGCAGTGACTTACAAAACCAAGCACTGGGAGTCTCTTGGTTTTTCAGATTTTCACACCTCTCATAAAATATGCTTATTTAGCCGCTTAGTAGCATAGCATTGTTTTTGAAAAAGTAGTATGTGTTTATGGTAAAACACTAAAAAAGTATAAAAGGATAAACAGTGAAAAATAAAGTCCATCTCACAGTAGCTGCAACCAATAACACACCACTGGGGCCAATTTATATCCCAGAGATAGATGTTCTATGCGTACCAAGCATATAAATGTACATATAACCCCCCTTTTGTACACAAATGGGAGCATGCTGTACACAACACTGTACATCTTGCTTTATTCCTTCAACCACAGATCTTCCAGATTATTGCAAATTAGCACATCATTCTTGTTAGCAGCATATCCATTATGTTAGAATAATGTAGCTCTGGCTCCCCTTTGTCACTTCATGGATCAGAAGGTATCTTGCAAAGACCTCCTTGAGGACTGAGATCACTGTCTCCAGGCTTTCTCAACCACGCTTCCTGCCAGGTACGCTCCAGTGTGACAGCAGTAACATAGCTGAGGACTATGTAACCCCACTCTGCTATTGGCAGTCACCCTAGGTAGACCTTAGGTCCCGTCAATAATGTTGCACAGCTTACAGGTAAAAGGAAGATTGAAGGGATAGGATTTGCTAAAGCAGGGTTTTGCAATTGCAGGCTGCGACCTCTGGGTAGATTGTGAAACCAATTGGGCGGGGTTTGAAACCCAGCAAACCTTAGAAAAGAAGGGAGGTAGAGTAGAAAATATGGGCAGCACATACAGAAAAGGTAAGTATTGTTTTAGCAGACATGTGTTTCCATTTGACAAGTATGTGTGGACTTGTTTCTGATATGAATTATTTCCCTAACTGAAGTCACAGCAAAACCAAATTTGAAAAGCCACTGTGTCCAAGTGTACTCCTTGGGAAAACAAGTCCTTTAAATCTTAATGGAATGTAGGAGGATTATGGCGTTAAAGATAACTGAGGCATATTGAACACTGGAAGTGTTTTATTTTTTGAGCAAAAATCAATTGGAACAGGGCAGTGCCGGAAACAGGTAGGAGCGCTCATGGGACAGGAGGGGGGTGGGGGGTGGAATTGGGGAGAAAACTTATACAGAGAAAGTGTGGGAGTAAAGAGAGGAAACTGATGGGCTACAGCTTCAAGACCAAGTGGCTGTCTGTAGTTGATTGTCCTTAGGTTTGGTTTCATAACTTTGAGGCATTTACAAGCTGGGATTTGGTGTGCTCAGTGGGCCCACAGGATTAGAGTCACCTGCCTGACAGCCTCTTTGTTCAATTGATTTAACAGTGATCAAATATGTTTGATCCGGCCAATTTGCCTTCTGGAGGTTCAAAACTCCCATTAGTATATTAAAAACCTTCAAAATCTTGCATTGAAGAACCCTGTTTAATTAAACATTTCCCAAAGATTGGCTGCAGAGCCTCCTCTGTGTGCCTCACCAGCACGGCCAAGGGTGAGCCTGAGGAGGGGTGGTGAAAGATTGAAGAAGATAAGGCAGACAAGAGAATACAGCTGGGGCTGGGTGGATCTTCCGTGCCTGGATGAGGACACAAAAGACCCAGCCTGCAAGCCCGATGCTTTATTTTATAGTCAGATTAAAACAAGGGTAGATTAACATGTATACAAATGTTCTTGTCTTGGCAACACTTGCTGCACCTCCCACAGCCCATTAGCTACTTAGGAAGGAATTAGGGAGGGCTACAAGGCCAGGCTTAATTATGCTAGGAGAGCTCTCCCCTCCAGGCAGGGACTTGTTTGTGGCCCTGCCACAGGTCAGCCTGAGGTTTGACATTAGAGCTGCTCCCTACACCTCTGGATTCCAGAGACAACACCTGTGACCCTCCTCCGGCCCTGGCATGGGGAGAAGCGTGTGCACCTGTGCGGCGTGGCCTCTGAGCTCCGCCCGGGAGTCCTGTCTGTGAGTGCCAACTCCTGTCCCCGAGTCTGATCTACTTCAGTCCAACCCGGATTACTACCGAGGGGACTGTGGTGTGGACACGGAGAGACGTGCAGGCCACTGACCGTCAGGAAGCAGCACCCAGGACCCAGCTGCTCACCCTGCCTTGCTTTTGATCACTCATTTAAATCCCGGGGCTTCTTCCAGGTCTGTGGCCAACACCTCTTTTCAAGCTTCCTCCAATCCAGCCATGCTAAGTGAGGTAACCTCCCTGGGGCCAGAGTGGGAGACCCCAGGGCCTGCCCTGCACAAGTCCTTCCGCAGCTCCGGATTTTTAACGTCTAGGAACGACTTGGTAACTAACTAGGCTGAGATACTGTCGCGCTGGACAAGTTACTTCACTCTTCCGGATCCCAGTGCCCGTGTCTAAAATACAGAGGTTGGCCCTAACCGGTTTGGCTCAGCGGATAGAGTGTCAGTCAGCCTGCGGACACGAGGGTCCCAGGTTTGATTCCGGTCAAGGGCATGTACCTTGGTTTCGGGCACATCCCCAGTGGGGAGTGTGCAGGAGGCAGCTGATCGATGTTTCTCTCTCATCCATGTTTCTAGCTTTCTATTCCTCTCCCTTCCTCTCTGTAAAAAAATCAATAAAATATATTTTTTTAAAAATAAATAAAAAGTAAAGAGAATTAGGTAAAACTAACTTAATAATTAACATATTAAAAAATAAAAGTAAAATACAGAGGTTGGACACTGCTTTGGGAGGCCCCATCCTGCATCAGTATTTGGGTCTTTAATCTGATGTTCTTGCTTTTAAAGTAATCCTGAAAAAATGTTCCCTCCTTGCCAGGCCTTGTATCGACTGCTGGCGAGATGACCAATAACGTTTGCATCCTGTCCCCAGCAGTCACCAGCTTGGACAAATTGTGATTTCAAACTCTGACCTTGGTGCAAGAGCATTTTGAGAAGGGCAGACTTGTACCTGGTTACTATCGTGACTACAGAAAACATGCCTTCGTCTCACAGAAGCATCTGCTCTGCTCAAAAAAGAAATGTGAGTGATGTTTACATTGGAGAATAGATGGTGCCAGTTTTGTTTCTTGTTCTCTTCGAGAAGAGCCGCGATATCAAGGAGTGTCTGGCCAAGGGCCGCATTGTATTCATGCTCTGACTAATCCTCTCTGGTGCCATTCTCTGTTCAGGCAAGAATCACTTCTGAGCAGCCAACAGACTGCTTGAAAATGGAGTGAAATTAAATTAGTTACTGATGCAACTATTTCTGAAAAAAGGGTAGAATACCCATGCTAAACCTGAATTCAAATATACTGAGAAGGTGGGTACAAAATTAAATGTCCCATAAACCTTTAACCGTATATTCTGTAAGTGTTCTTAAAAACACACACACACACACAAACAAAAACAAAAAAAGAAACAAGCAAAACATGCTGGCTTTTTATTTGACAACATCCAGGCATATTTTTGGAGTGTCTGCTACGTACATGGCAGTCACTGTCAAACTTGTTTTGTTTTTTTAATTTCTATTTGTAAGCGAAGTCCTCTCCAGACGATGGGAGACAATAGCTGTATTGTACCGTGTACTGGTCGGACCACATCTGGAACACTGTGTCCGCTCTAAGCACTGCATTTTGAGAGGAACACAGACAAATGAAAGTCTCCTCTGAGAAGTGAGGGAAAAATGGAGAGGGAACGTAAATCCGTGCAGAAATGGAGCTGCCAAAGAGGGTGTGTATTTTTAGACCGGAGAAGAGCAGGTTATGAAGGCACACAATAGCTAGGTAGCTCTCTTCCGATATGCAAACGTAGGCAGTGTTCTAATTTATTGCTCTGGAAAGCAAAACGCAGACAACAGGTTGAAGTCGTGCAGAGCCACGGCTGAGCTCAACCCCAGGTGCAGCTCAGTCTTTGCTTTGGTGCTAGTACTGGTACTTGATCACAGAGGGAACCAAGCACAGGCTGGGCTATCACCCGGCTGCAATGGGGTCGCTTCTGCTTCTGTTTTGAATATTAGATTTTATGTCCCTTCTTGCCTTTCGGTCAATGTGAAACCCAGAGTTGGATGAAAAATTAGGTCACGTGGTACAATTCTAAAATCCACGTGGAAACTGTAGCTGGTCCAATCTGGTACGGGACCCAGGTCTTCGATGGAACCCCGTCTCTCAGCTCTAACCTCACTGCAGAGTTGCGCCTGACGTCAGTCATCGCTCTGATGTATGTTTCCAAACACAAGCAGTAAACACTCTCTCAGATTATTACCTCAAGGACATAATTTGAAGACACGAATAAGTTGCAGGGAGAGCTGGAAGGGGTCTACCTCAGCGAACGTACCTCAATCAGAGTCGACCCCTTCCAACTCTCCCATCCACACTTGTCTTTTGTACTTGTTTCATCCCTCCTTTCTTTCCTATATGTCCAAACCATCTCAACATACCTTCCTCAACCCTCGACACTGCACCTTCTTTCACTCCACAACGTTCCCTGTACATGCGCGCCCGCACGTGGCATTTTGTGGAAGAGCCACGCTCAAGGGACCAAAGAGCCGCATGTGACTCGCGAGCCGCAGTGTGCCGACCACTGGCCTATGAGACTGCTGCTAGGAGACAGTGGGAAGAGTAAGTCGCCCCTTTCCAGGAGCACTTAGCTGCATGGCAGGAGAAGGGCATACTCTCAGATGTCAGTCCATCGGTGTTGAAGAATAAAGAAGCCTACAGGTTCTGATGATGGTTAAAAAAACACGACTTCATATTTGAATACTAGCATATATTTGTCAAAGTTCGTTCACATGTTATGCGACCAAATAGAACATTGTAAAAACTTTAAAATAGTCTTGAAATGTTCGGAGTCCGAAACACCAAGTTCTGGGTACCCAGTGAAAGGCCAGTGAGTGTGGTGGGTATCAGGGATGACCTCTGCATTTTACCTTTGCAGTAACCAACACAAAGACCATTTCCCGGATTCGCATTTTGGCCGACTGTGTCGTTTGGGCGGTGAGAGTGAGTTTTGTGGTGCATATGTATTGTCCAGAGGGAAATCTGACCAGGTAATTGACACAATTGCTTAAAAGCATGGACAGCAGGTCCAGGCTGCATTTCATAAGTCTATTCTGGTTGGTTCTAATAAATCTTCTCGTTTTAGGGCTTGGGACAGTGAATCCTCAAACAAAAGCAGAAACATTGAGCACTATTTTTTCAAATTATTATTCCTTTTTTAAAAAATATATTTTATTGATTTTTTACAGAGAGGAAGGGAGAGAGACAGAGAGTTAGAAACATCGATGAGAGAGAAACATCGATCAGCCGCCTCCTGCACATCTCCCACTGGGAATATGCCCGCAACCCAGGTACATGCCCTTGACCGGAATCGAACCTGGGACCTTTCAGTCCGCAGGCCGACGCTCTATCCACTGAGCCAAACCGGTTTCGGCACAAATTATTATTCTTTAGACCTGTGCTACTTCTCAGAAAAGGTCAATTCTAGTATTTCTCAAGTGCAACATTAAGAATTTGATTCAGCCCAGCCAGCATGGCTCGGTGGTTGAGTGTTGACCTATGAACCAGGAGGTCAAAGTTTGATTCCCAGTTAGGGCACGGCAGCCGATCAATGATTCTCTCGTATCTTTGTTGTTTCTATCACTCCCTCTCCCCTCCTCTCTGAAATCAATAAAAATATATTTTAAAACATATTTAAAAAATAATTTGATCCAGGTCCACTCAGGAAGTATTTAATGAGGAGAACGTACAAGCTCTGACATTACAAAGAGTAGTGGCAGCAGCAGAGGCATAGCCTGTAATAGACAAAACTGTGGAGTCAGGGCCTGACAGCTGGAGTTATTTTACTTTTTTTTTTTTAATATATTTTATTGATTTTTACAGAGAGGAAGGGAGGGATAGAGAGTTAGAAACATCAATGAGAGAGAAACATCCATCAGCTGCCTCCTGCACACCCCCACTGGGGATGTGCCCGCAACCAAGGTACATGCCCTTGACCGGAATCGAACCCGGGACCCTTGAGTCCGCAGGCTGATGCTCCATCCACTGAGCCAAACCGGCTAGGGCGGGAGTTATTTTACTTTTAATTTATTTTTTTGACAGCGGGAGTTTAGCTTCTAACTCCACCACTGACTGCAGCCAGTTAGTTTCTCTCGGCCTTGGCTTCCTCAGTTGTGAAGTGGAGATAATGACAGCACCCACTTCTGACTAGAGTTGCTGCGCATTTTCAGCGAATTCACACATGTAGAACACGCTCACATCTAACCTTTGGTGAACGGTCTGGAAGTGCCAGCTGTCATTATTCAAGGATTTCTACTCGGAGTCCTAAGAATTAAGCAAACATTTCCTTAACCCTACCATGTCATTTGAACTATCAGGAAAGAAATTTAGATCCTAGACCTTTTTTAGAAATTACATTTTCACTGTCTTAGAATTTCAATCATAGATGGACAAATGTAAACATAATAACACTTGGCTATTTAAAATAAAAGGATTTCATGTTTAAAAAATGAGAGACTTTCCCTGGCTGGTGTGCTCAGTGGTTAGAGCGTCAGCCCTCACACCCAAGGGTTTTGGGTTTGATTCCCAGTTAAGGGCTCATACCTGGGCTGCAGGTTCGACCCCCAGCTCTGGTCAGGGTGGGTGCGAGAGGCAACCAATCGATGTCTCTCTCTCACATTGATGTTTCTCTCTCTTTCTCTTCCTTCCTTCCTTCCTTCCTTCCTTCCTTCCTTCCACTGTAAAAATCAATGAGGAAAAATATCCTCTGGTGAGGATTATCAAAGAGAGGGAGGGAGGGAGGGATGGGGGAAGGCGGGAGGGAGAGAATTTAGGTATATGTAGATTAAGGGACTTACTGGAGATGGACAGAGGAAGACTATACTAAGGGATTCTGTTTTCTGATAAACTCTAAAGCATTGCTTAAGTATATAAGCCATAATCTGCAGACAAAAATAAATAAATACCCAGAGCCAACTTTGGATCACAGATACTATTAACCCTTTTGTGCCCTTGGTGTTTTTATAAACACAGCTTTCAATAGAAGGTCAAAGCCCAGCTCGAGTTTGCACAAGCGAGTTAAGTCACATACCTTCTGGGAAATGTACTCATTTGCTTTCTTTAAAAATACATTTTATTGATTTTTTACAGAGAGGAAGGGAGAGGGATAGAGAGTTAGAAACATTGATCAGCTGCCTCTTGCACACCCCCTGCTGGGGATGTGCCCACAACCAAGGTACATGCCCTTGACTGGAATCGAACCTGGGACCCTTCAGTCCGCAGGCCGACGCTCTATCCACTGAGCCAAACTGGTTAGGCCCTCATTTGCTTTTTTATTCCAGCAACATTAAAATAGCATCTATACACAGGCAAGGTGGAATGGCTAACTGGGGAAAGCAAACCATACAATTCAAACCAAATGACTGCCTTTGGTCTGAGTTATCCAAATAACTATGACTAAATTGGCTGTTCTTTGTTTTATTTTGTTGGCGTTCTTTCTGAAACAGTGGGGTCAATGGGAAAAGTAGATGAACAAAATTATTCAAATAGTTGTCCCAATTTTCTACCCAGGGACAGTCAGTGCTGGCCCTTAAAATAGATAATTTGAGGTACGGTGGAAATGTTTTGCCCAAACATAAGAACCTGAGCTCCTGTCATTTTACTGTTACAGCATAAGTTCTATTTAAATTTTATGTTTTAAAAATATTGACACTACTCAGATGTTTACTTTAAGCTAGTATCAGCCCAAACCTACATTTATGGTGTCACTACTGCCTGTCAGCAGAAAGCAAGGCTAGCACATTGAGTTCTAAATGCTGTCTAGGAGGAGAAAAAGAGTTCAGACATGACATATAAGAGAGGACCAGTGTTTTTCAGTTTTTGTTTTAAATTGTTGACAGTAAATTGATGTCCTCCAATTCCTTCCCCTTTACCCTCTTCCTCCCAGCCCTGCCCACCCCAGGCCACTATTATCTGTGTCCACTGGTTATTCTTAATCTCTTCCCATCTCCCCTCGGAGACATATTAGTCTGTTCCATGCCTCCATGTCTCTGGACTTATTTTGTTCATTAGATTCCACTTATAAGTGAGATCATGTGATGTTTATCTTTCTCTGACTGGCTTATTTCACGCAGCATAATACTCCCCAGGTCCATCCATGCTGTTGCAAAGGGTGAGAAAGCCCTTTTTTACTGCTGCATAGTATTCCATTGTGTAGATGTACCACAGTTTCTTTATCCACTCATCTGCTGATGGGCACTTGGGCCGTTTCCAGGTCTTAGCTATTGTAAATTGTGCTATGAACGCAGGGGTGCGTATATTCTTCCTGATGGTGTTTCAGGCTTCTTAGGATATATTCCTAGAAGTGGGATCACTGGGTCAAATGGCAGTTCCATTTTTAAACTTCTGAGTAAATTCCATGCAGTTTTCATAGTGGCTGCACCAGTCCGCATTCCCACTAGGGTTCCTTTTTCTCCACATCCTCCCAGCACTTGTTTGTTGAATGTAAGGCTATAAAATTTTCTCTGAGCACTGCCTTAGTTGCATTTCCTCTCCACCCCAAATAAGTAGCTTGTATTTTCGTTATCGTTCAGTTTGAAATATTCTACAATTTTCCATTTTTGTTTTTTTATTTGGCCCATGGATTACTTAGAAGTCTGTTGTCTAACTTCTAAATATTTGAAGATTCACAAATATTATCGACTCAATGTTTGTGTTCCCCCTCATTCATATGCTGCAGCCCTAACGCCAATATAGCTGTATTTGAAGATGGGGCCTCTAAGGAAGCAATTAAGGTTAAGTAGGGTCCTAAGGGTGAGGACCTGATCCAAGAGAATTAGTGTCCTTATAAGAAAAGACACCAGGGGATGCAGAGGGGACCCTAAAAGGCCTTGGGGCTCCCCAGGTCGTACTTGAGGGGGAGCCTTTCGAAGAGACACTCATCCAGCCCAGCCTGGGGCCCGCTGCCTGCAGAGGTGAGTCAGGTGTCACCCATCTTCCTGATGAGTTTCACCTCCTCACCCAGGAAGTGGTACTCGGGGAAGTGAGGAGTTGAGCTCTGCACAGGTAGAACCAGGGCCTGCAGATCCACTAGGGCAGTGGTTCTCCACCTTCTGGCCCTTTAAATACAGTTCCTCATGTTGTGACCCAACCGTGAAATTATTTTCGTTGCTACTTCATAACTGTAATGTTGCTACTGTTATGAATCGTAATGTAAGTATCTGATATGCAGGATGGTCTTAGGCGACCCCTGTGAAAGGGTCGTTCGACCGCCAAAGGGGTCACGACCCACAGGTTGAGAACCGCTGGCCTAGGGCCTGGGTCAGGTTCCTCTCCAAGGCCAGGGCAGCCTTCATGGTGGCCTGAGTTTTGCCCACTGATCTTGGGGAGGCTCCTGCACGTCCTGGGGAGAATGCGGCCACCACGCTGGTTTTGCATCTTTAAGAGACGCTGGGCGCCCTGGTGCTTCTTCTCTGCCAACTCGAGGAAAAGTGGTCCACGCCCTCCAGAGCCATATCATCACGGCCGGTCAAAACAGAAGCCCAGAGAGAGGTGGCTGACCACAGCCTGCACCTCGATGGAATAATTCTGATGAATCTGGGAGCTCATGGTTGTTCGGCAACAAGGAGTTAAGGTAGGAAAAAAACCCGGTGTGTTCGCTGGTCTCAGATGTGCTTTTGAAGGTGGAGACTGGATAAGACACAGGAGAGTGGCTGGAGGGACTCAGGGAGGCTGGGTTCCTGGGTCTATTCCATCCAAACACTGTTGAAGCCAGAGACAGATCCGGGACCACCAAGGAAACTGTCCATAATCTTCTTTTTTAAAAAACTGAGTCATATTCCACATGTGTATATACCACAATTTCTTTATCCAATTCTCTGTCGATGGACATTTAGGCTGTTTCCACATCTTGGCTATAGTGAATAGTGCTGCAATGAAATTGAAATGCTAAAATGTCTTCAAGATACTGAGTTGAATTCTTTGAATCCAACAAAGTAGGACTGTTGGATCGTATGGTAATTCTATTTTTTAAGTTTTTTGAGGAACTTCCATACTGTTTTATTTATTTAATTAAAAGACTTTAAAAAATTGATTTCTAGAGAGAGGAGGAGAGAGGGAGAAAGAGATAAACATCAATGTCAGAGCAAAACACTGACCAGCTGCCTCTTGCATGCTACTAGAGCTGGAGCCTGCAACCTGGGCATGTGTCCTGACTGGGAATGGAACCTGTGACCCTTCAGTGCAAGAGACAATGCTCCAACCAACTGAGCCACACCAGGCAGAAACCATACTGTTTCCTATAGTAGCGGCACCATTTTGCATCCCCATCAACAATGAATATCACTGCCAACATTTGTCTTCTGTTTTTCTGATAATAGCCATCCTGACAGGTGTGAAATGTTATCTCATTTGATTTACGTTTTCCTGATGATTTTGTGATGTTGAGCATTTTTTTCATAGGACAATTGATCATTTGTATTTTTTTTTTTGAGAAATGTCTATTCAAGTGCTTAGCCTATTAGTTTCTTTGCTATTGAGTTGTGGAAGTTCTTATATATTTTGGAGATTAACCCTTTATCAGATATAGAATTTGAAAATATTTTCTCCCATTCCATATGTTGCCTTTTCATTCTATTGATTGTTTCCTTTTTGGTGGAACTTTGCAGCTGAAACTATTTGACAATAATCCCAAAAGAAATCTCCTTTTTTTTCTGCCTGAATCTAAGTGGCTATGCCTTTGCCATGATTTGTCTTCCTCCGGATTCCACATTTCTGTCTTACTACTCTCTCTTCTCCGCTCTGCTTCACAATACTGGGGAAAGATTACCTAGGGCAGTGGTCGGCAAATTGCGGTTCGCGAGCCACATGCGGGTCTTTGGCCCCTTGAGTGTGGCTCTTCCACAAAATACCACGTGCGGGCGCGCATGTACAGTGCGATTGAAACTTCGTGGCCCATGCGCAGAAGTCGGTATTTTGTGGAAGAGCCACACTCAAGGGGCCAAAGAGCCATATGTGGCTTGCGAGCCGCAGTTGCCGACCACTGATAGGGGATATTAGTGAAGTAGACTGTGTCGTGTTGGGTGTAAGTATGGTTCAGAACCATGGAGAGCGGCACTCAGGGTTCAAACCTCTAACAGCCATGATCTATCTGATATTGACACGTCTTTGTTGGCCTGTTCTAAACCCTAGAGTTTAGAGCAATGCCTAACATATAAAAAGTAGTCAGCAAATATTTGTTGAATGAAATGAAATGACCTGCATTCTCCCTAGTGGAATCAATGTGTGGAGGACTATGAACATTTCTGTAGCTCTTGATACATGCCACCAAATTCTTTTCAGAAGCGGGACATTAATTTATACAGCCACCAAGTAAAACTTTGATTTTTCTCTTTATATCCTTCACTCATTTTTCTTGTTTATTAAAGTACTAGAGGTCCGGTGCATGAGTTTTGTGCACTGCGGGAGGGAGAGGCCTCAGCCCGGCCTGCGCCCTCTCACAGTCCGGGACCCCTTGCTCCTTACCACCCACCTGACTCAGAGGCAGGAGAGCCTCCCACCGCCACTGCTGCACTTGCCAGCCATGAGCCAGGCTTCTGGCTGAGTAGCGCTCCCCCTGTGGGAGTGCACTGACCACCAGGGGGCAGCTCCTGCGTTGAGCATCTGCCCCCTGGTGGTCAGTGTGCATCATAGCGACGGGTCTATAGATTTGCATGTTAGGATTTTATTATATAGGATATTTGACAAACAATATTATATTAGTTTCAGGCGTACAACGTAGTAGATCGACATTTATAATCCTTACAAAAATTTGTGCACTCGGGGGAGGGGCGGAATCCCTCGCCTGGCCTGTGTCCTCTCGCAGTCTGGGATCCCTTGGGGGATGACCACCTGCTGACTTAGGCCTGCTCCCGGGGAAATTGGGCCTAAGCTAGCAGTCAGACATCCCTCTGGCAGCCCGGGAGCCCTCGGGGGATGTCCACTTGCCAGCGCGGAGCAGGCCTAAGCTGCAGTCGGACATCCTTAGCACTGCTGAGGAGGCGGGAGATGCTCCCACCACCACCGCTGTACTGGCAGCCATCAGCCTGTCTTGTGGCTGAGCAGAGCTCCCGCTGTGGGAGCACCCTGACAACCAGGGGGAAGCTCCTGCATTGAGCGTCTGCCCCCTGGTGGTCAGTGTGTGTCATAGTGACCAGTCATTCCCAGTCGTTCTGCTGTTAGGGTCAATTTGCATATCACCCTTTTATTATATAGGATGATGTGATCACCACAGTAATTCTAGTAACCATCTGTCACCATACAGACTTATTATGATAATATTGACTATTTTCCCAATGCTGTGCATTACATCCATATGACTTATTTTTCATAACTGGTGGTTTGTACCTCTTATTCTCCTTCATTTTTTTTTTTTCCAATTCCCCCACCTCCCTGCCCTCTGGCAACCTTCAGTTTGTTCTCTGTATCTATGAGTCTGTTTTTGTTTTGTTTGATTTGTTTGTTTTTTTATTGCCCATTTAAGTGAAATAATATGGCATTTGTCCTTTCTGACTTACTCATTTAGTATAATACCCATTTAATGATGTTAAGTCTTCTGATCCATGAACATGAGATGTCATTCCATGTGTTTAGGTCTTTTTAATTTTTTTTTCAAATTGCATACACACACACACACACACGCACACACATATATTTAACTTGCATAGCTAGTTAGCTAAAAAAATAAATAGCTTTTGGGTACTGATTAGCAGCTATAACTATCCCTGTTATTTTTGTGTAGCTAAAATAATTTTTAATGTATTAGAATTAAGAATATTTACAAAGAAGTACTCATTAGTCCTGGCTGGTGTGGCTCAGTTGGTTGATGGTCGTCCTATGCACCAGGTCACCAGTTCGATTCCTGGTGAGGGCACATATCTGGGTTGTGGGTTCAATCCCTGGTCAGGGTGCATATGGGACCCAAGCGATCGATGTTTCTTTTTCTCTCTCTCCCTTTCCCCCCTCTAAAAAAAAAAGGAAGTACTCATTAAAACAATACTTGTTGCTCTAATTAATTTCTTAAATCAAAAGAAACTGATTTAGTTAATATATAAAATTTAGTTAATATATAAACTGAGAAAAGTATAATGAAAAGTGCTTGAGACTGGAAGTCAGGAAATTGGGAAGCTTTTACTAGTTGTGTGCCTAAGTAGGCTTATAACCTTTGGAAAAATTATTTTACCTCTCTAGGACTGTTATCTCACATTCAAAATAATATTGCAACTTTTCCTAAATAGGAAATCAAGGGGCTATGATAGTAATCAATATGGCATGCAACTATAGAGAGATAGAAACATCAATGATGAGAATCATTGATTGGCTGCCTCCTGCACACCCCACACTGGGGATTGAGCCCACAATGGAGCATGTGCCCTGACTGGGAATCGAACCCTGACCTGGTTCATAGGTTGACACTCAACCACTGAGCCAAGCTGGCCGGGCCTGTATTTATTTTTAGATCAAATCTTGAGAAATAAAGTATTTATAAACTGTTTGCAGTTGAGATGTTCAATATTTCCATGCACCCTCCCCCCATCTTAGAAGTATGAGTGAAAATATATATTTTTACTTGCTGCAGATTAAATTAGAGGAAGCTATATATGGAGGTTAAATACCTATAAGTATAAAATAAAATTATGGGCTTTAGAATGCAAAATTATGGTTATGATTCATTCTTAATATAATTGAGAAATAGATGTCATCTTTTGTAATCAGAATATTAATGTTAATAAGTTGTCTTAAAACATCCAGTACAGTAAATAAAATAAAGTATGGGCCAATATGCAGATTATATACTTAAACCTTTCTTTTTTAGTGTTTTAAAGTAGCATAACAAGACATTTTCCAGCTTAACACACTTTAACATGCAACTTTTCTGGGCACCCCCTGACCTCCCATTCTCTGAGTAGGTGTCTCCTTTGAAGAAATGTATTTAGTAATTAGAATTGTTTTATTGGGTTTTAAAGCCAGTACTCAATAGCACCATCTACTGTTAACACAGTGAAATTTAATAACAGTGGAAAGAATGTTATATTCTCAGATCTTCACGTTGAAACAAACACAAGAAATATTCAAACCCCAAATTTCTAAGCTTACAGATAAAGAAAGCGAGGCTCAGAAAAGATAAGTAACTTGATAAAAAGTCACAGATAATACTATTGCAAACTAAAATTTCTCTAGGTGCTTTCAAAGCAAGGAAACATGGAAAAGCAATTTATCGTACTTATCAAGTCTCCAGGGTTAAAAACCAAGCTGGCTGTTTATGGCTCCCGTGCTGACTATCTTTCCGCAAGTTAATCAACGGCTTTGTGCTACCGTTTCTACATCTGAAAGCTGGTGACACATCCTTTTGAGGGTTTGTGTGAGAAACAGAAGTAGGGGACAATGTATATAATGTACCATGCTTGATACATGTGTATCGGTAATGATGACATTATTTTTATTCACAAGTGGTAGAACTGCTTTTAAATCCAGATGCTTCTGGTTTCAATGTCTGTGCTGTTTAAAACTGACCACACCAGCCAACAGTCTTATTATATGTACAAAATAAAACAAATCATGAACATTTGCTAACACAGCATGTAAGCCCATTGACATTCTATAGGATTCTTTGATTTTGGTGAAGAAGAAAGCTGAGCCTCACCTTCAGTACTTGGAACACAGATCCTTAATTTCTTGTCTTATTTAGTCCAGCAAGCTTCCTTTCTTTCAGTCATAGAAGCTGTCCTCTCGGCCTTGAGGGTGTGCACATGGCCAAGGCCTGGCCAGTCATAGCACCGAGTTTGTCCTGGACACAGAGAATGGTCCAGAGGACATGGATGCAAAAAGAGCCAGTGTCTGGAGGAGTCAGAGACGCGAGAGCAGTGTGGTATCTTTGGCCCCACGCAAATACCTTCCTCAGGGTACCTCCCTCTTAATACAGTGTGCTGGGGACCCTGGACTGTTATCCCATATTCGTTTTCCTCCTCTTCATGAGCCCCTCCGAACCCATGTCTTCCGGTCTCCTTTGGAGATAGGTGTGGCCAATAGGCTCACTGGAGCCAATGGGATGCGAGGGAAATTGTTGAATGCCCTTTCTACAGTTTGCTGTTACACCATCAGTCCATGTTTCCCAATGTGTCAGTGACTCAGCTCTGACGTTTAATGAGAGCAGCACCTGAGGAAATGGACACCTTGGATTAACTGGGAAATAAATGGATTTTTACAGTGAATGACTCACGGAAAACCCTGTGTGTGAATGTGCTGGGAGATGGTAAAGTCCAAGCAGAAGATCACTTAAGCTCAGCCACGAAAAAGGAATGAAGTACTGATTCATATTATCACAACATGGAGGAGCCTTGGACACATGAAGGTTCAAACACAAAGACACATGTTGTATGATTCTACTTATATGACATGCACAGAATAAGTAAATCTACAGACAGGTGGAGAGTGACTGGGAATGGGTATCAGGTTTCTTTGGTGGTGATGAAAATGTTCCGGAATTAGACAGGAGTAATGGTTGTACAACTTTCTGACTATACTAAAAACCGCTGGATTGTATACTATAAAGGGGTGAATTATATCTCAAGAAAATAAATTTAAGCTAAATTGCCCTTAAAGATCCTTCTTTAAAAATGTAATACAGCCCTAGCTGGTTTGGCTCAATGGATAGATCTTTGGCCTGCAGACTGAAGGGTCCCAGGTTCGATTCCGGACAAGGGCACATGCCTGGGTTTTGGGTTTGATCCCCAGTAGGGGGGCGTGCAGGAGGCAGCCAATCAATGATTCTCTCTCATCATTGATGTTTCTATCTCTCTCTCCCTCTTCCTTCCTCTCTGAAATCAACAGAAATATATTTTAAAAAAATGTAACACAGCTTGTTTTATCTTTAGTGTAAAAAATAAATCGCCTTTTTACTTTTTGAATTGAGCACCAGATAAAGTAGTACGCTTGCCTTTAGGAACCCTGTTTCTAAAAATATGTATCTTTTAACTCATCACATTCAATTGCATGAGATTCTTACATTATAAAATGCAAGGGAATGGCATCAGAGGTATTCAAAAGGGAACTTATGTACCTCCGGGGATGCAAGAAAAATTTCCAAGAGGTGCTCTGGCACGGATAGTTTTAAGAAAATTAATTTCCGGCCGAAACTGGTTTGGCTCAGTGGATAGAGCGTCGGCCTGCGGACTGAAAGGTCCCAGGTTCGATTCCGGTCAAGGGCATGTACCTGGGTTGCGGGCACATCCCCAGTGGGAGATGTGCAGGAGGCAGCTGATCGATGTTTCTCTCTCATCGATGTTTCTAACTCTCTATCTCTCTCCCTTCCTCTCTGTAAAAAATCAATAAAATATATTTAAAAAAAAAAAAAGAAAATTAATTTCCGTATCCTCAACGTGCAGGTATTACCTTTTCACAACTGATCTGCGGCTAAAGCGGCCATGTCGTTACCATTCCTCAGTTTACAGAAGGAAGTCATACGTCTCACCTGTCCTACGTTCCTACCATCGCACAGACCTCACGGGGTCAAACAATCCGACAATTTGCGTTCCTGCTGTTGGGGAAACCTCCTTTATATCAAGGCACCATAAACCGCCATGGAACATGGCATTTTCCCTTGCCTTATGCTTTTGGCCCATAATTCAGAAGCAATGCAGACAACTGAGTAACGCTATGGTAAAATTCATCCCGTTCCCTTCTACCCATTCAGAGGAACAGTCTGTAAAAATGGAAGCCAGGGATGGAAGCCGGTCCAGGGCCTCACAGCCCCCGCAGCACCGCAGGCGCAGGGCGTTCCCCTCCACCCCGTTAACTGCAGGGCACGCAGGGCTGTTCTCGGGTTCAGTTCGCATTCGTGTCACTGTGTTTCCAAAAGGCAGGCTGTGGTCAAACGACGCGTGGCCTCATCAGGCCGCTCCAGGGGACCCCCACGCCCCGGGCTGGTGTGAGAGTGTGGGGGGCAGGGGGTAGTGAGTGAGGGCGGGGCAGCACCCCCTCCAGGGAGCAGGTGCCCTCGCCGCTGCACCGGGAGCGTGGGAAGGGCCGGGCAGGGCTAGGCGAGCGAGCAGAACACCGTTTACCTAGTTTCCCAGAGAGCCTTTGGGGTCCCACAGAGGCCGGGGGGCGTGGAAGGTGGGCGGTGCCTTTGCCACTGGGACAGCGTGGATCCTCCGCGGGGGCCCGCCCGGGGGCCCCACACCGCGCTGGGCTCCGCCGAGACCCTGCGAGTTAAGCGGCGGTAACACCGCCTATCGCCTCGCCTGGCCCCGCCCACCACGCCCGTAGCCCCGCCTACCACGCCTGTAGCCCCGCCCCAACCCCGCCCAGCGGGAGGGTGCCAGCCGCCACACGACTTCCGGTGCTAGCGTCCAATCGGCTTCCGCCGCTCCCCACTTCCTTCTCCTCCGCTCTTTCCCCGCCCCCACTGCCTCCTTCAACGCCGTCACGTGAGGGGCGGGCGCGGGGGCCGTCGGGACTAGTTCTGCCGGTGGGTCAGGGTTCGGCCTCAACATGGCGGTTCCGGTCGGGCCGTGACCGAGGTTTCGCGGTCGGAAGGACTCCCCGGGGCTCGTCGGCGTGTCCGCCTCATGGGTGGGACGTGAGCCGCCGTGGCGAGCGCGGAGGAGCGACGGTGACGGGGCGGGGTCGGCGGCGTGGGCCCCGGGCGCCGAGACGGCGGAGTCGGGTCCTCGGGTTGGTCTCGAGGCTTCCCTGCGGGGCCCCGCCCGGCCGGGCTAGGCCGGCGGGCGGCGGCCGTGAGCGATGGCCCAGTGCGTGCAGTCGGTGCAGGAGCTCATCCCGGACTCCTTCGTGCCCTGTGTCGCCGCGCTGTGCAGCGACGACGCCGAGCGCCTCACTCGCCTCAACCACCTGAGCTTCGCGGAGCTGCTGAAGCCCTTCACCCGCCTCACTTCCGAGGGTACGTGGTCCTCTCCCGGCCCCCGGAGCGTCGGCGCGCGGGGCCGGGGGCGGGCGGGGCGAGGGCGATGTTTACAGCCCGGAGGGCGGCGCGTGCTGGGCGGCGGGGCCGGGAGGGAGCCTGTCGGGGCCGCGCCGTCCTCCCCTCAGTCCCTCCGCCGCTTCCTTCCCGCCTCGCACCTGCCGCCTGTTCGGTGGTTCCTGTCACGGAAGCGGGAGCCGCCGCGGGGGCGGGGAGCTGTCGGAGGCGAGGACGGTCCGGAGCGGAGGCGCGGAGCCGGCCCGGCTGTCAGACGGCACGCGGGGGACTGGCTTTGAACAGCAGCGAGGCGCCTCTCTTTCTCAGCTCCTGTTTGCTTATTTTGCTTTTTTGTTTTCTTCGAAAACTTTAACTTTTTCTTATATTCCTCTATCATATTTTACTTCTCCAGAAAATAAAAGAAGTGTTATGGAAATAATAGAACTTGACACAGCCTCTGCCTAATGGGCCAGGGAGGAAGAAGAAATGGTTCATTGAGTCTGGACGGAGTCATCTAGATGTATAGGGAAGGGAAAGCCCTAAAATTTGGTGTTTCAGATCGAAATTAAATCATTAGTAGAAATGTGGCTTTTATTGAGGAGGTACCTGATTTTTTACAGCTTTAGACTGCAGTGGTTCTGAACCTTCTGGCCCTTTAACTACAGTTCCTCCTGTTGTGACCCAACCATAAAGTTATTTTCGTTGCTGTTTCATCACTGTCATGTTGCTGCTGTGATGAATCGTCATGGAAATATCTGATCTGCAGGCTGGTCTTAGGCGGCCCCTGTGGAAGGAAGGGTCGTTCGACCGCCAAAGGGGTCGCGACCCACAGGTTGAGAACCGCTGCAGCTTAGAGTCTTTATTAGGGGGAGAGAAAAAAAATAGGTGTAACAAAACCCCAGGTGTGATTATCCAGTGCCTTCATCTGTACTTCGCACACGGAACCTAGGGAAGTGCGTGGGAAGCCAGGGCTTCATGCAGCGCGGCTGTGCACGTGGACGCAGCGATGATGGGGATGTGGTTGTGGGCACCTGTGCGCGGAGCGGAGCCACAACCTGCCGCAGGCCACGCTCCGGGCGGGCAGTGCCTGTCGGTTCCCCTTTAGTTAGCATTGGAAGGGCAGGGAAGGGTCCGCACAGCTTTTGGGAGCCCTCGGGTCCCGTCGGCCTGCGCCGTGGCCAGCGCCTCCGGGGCTGCACCGAGTCCACAGGAACAGCCAAGTGCCCTACATTCTTCAGGGCTGTGAGAGGCGTGCGCGCTCTCCTGCGCGGTGAATAAGTAATAATGCCAGTACCCGATACCTGTTTTCCGAAGCTTTCCTCCTGTCGTCCTTAGGAGCTCCATGGGGCAGATAGTGGTGTCCTCATTGCACATTTGAGGACACGGGGGAGGCAGGGAGCCGACGTGCCCGGTCTTACAAGTGGGAGAGATTTACACAGGCGCCCTGTGACTCCAGACAGGTGGTCATCTTACCTCCTGGCATATTTTTTTATTTTTTTTTAATATATTTCTTTATTGATTTCAGAGAGGAAGGGAGAAGGAGAGAGGTAGAAACATCAATGATGAGAGAGAATCATCGATCGGCCGCCTCCTGCACACCCCACACTGGGGATGGAGCCCACAACCCAGGCATGTGCCCTTGGCTGGAATCGAACCCGGGACCCTTCAGTCCGCAGGCCGGCGCTCTATCCACTGAGCCAAGCCGGCCAGGGCATCCTGGCATATTTAGAATTACTCACTCATACTGGGCAGCAGCACTGTCCAACAGAGATATAATGTGAGTCACGTATATAATTTAAAATCATTTAGTGTTCCCGTGATAAAAAAGTGAAAAGAAGCAGGTGACATTAGTTTTAATGACTGATATGCATCTTATTTAACCCAGTATTTCCAAAATGTTATTTCAATATATAATCAGTATTAAACAATCATTTACAAAAATCCTCACTTGAGGATATGGTGTTTTGTGCCTTTTTTTTTTTTTTTTGGAGGATATGTTTTTATTCATTTGAGAGAGAGGAAGGGAGAGGGAGAGAAAAAGAAAAACATCAGTTGGTTGCTTCTGGCAGGTGCCCAGACCTGGGATCGAACCCACAACCTGGGTATGTGCTCTGATTGGGAATTGATCTGGTCACCTTTTGGTGTGTTGGGGCTCCACTGCAACCAATTGAGCCACACGGGTGAGGGTTAAAAAGATCTTAATGAGGGGGCTGGGCGGGGTGGGGCAGAGGAGGGAAAAATGGTGGACATCTGCGATACTGTCAACAGTAAATAAAAAAAAAACCAATGAATGCATAAAAATGACTTAATTTTTATCTGAAAAACCAGATTTTAGGACTTTGCCTTCTCTATAAATCTAGATGACCCCATCTAAATTAAATTAAAAACTTGTTCTTATTCCCTGGCCCATTAGGCAAAGGCTGTTTCAAGTTTTATTATTTCCATAATACCTTTTTCTTAGATATATACTATTTTTTATTTCCCAAGTTTATTTGAACATGGGATCAATTTTTCAGAAACAAGCTCTTAACTTTCTTGAGGAAGCAGTATTCCATAGAGCAGCATATACTGGGAAATATTACTTCATAGTAAAGTATTCAAGATACGATCTGGTAACCTATAAAATTAAGAAAATGGTAGATTTGAATTTCATTTTTTTAACTTTAATGGAATTTTATTGACTTTTTTTTATTTCTCTTCCATCCTCATTTATCCTTCCTATATCCTCTTTCACACCCCTTTCCCCTTTTCCAGAAATCACCACACTGTTGAATTTCATTTTGAAACTGAGATGTTATATGATATACTAGTGACCTGGTGCATGGATTTGTGCACATTGAAAGGACATTAATTAGAAGGTAGCCGGCGGGGCGTGTCTGGGCGAGATGGGCTGGAGACCCAACTGCCAATCTCCTGCAGTCTGGGGAGTGAGTGGGGTCCCTCTGGCAGGTGGCCTGCGGGGATTCTGCTGAAACCAGCTCTCTGACATTCCCCACGGGGTCCTGGAGTGCCAGAGGGCACTCTGCGAAGTTCTGCTGCTGCCAGGTCCCCGCAGCTCAGCTGCTCCTGCGTTGAGCATCTGCCCCCTGGTGGTCAGTGCGCATCATAGGTACTGGACAGTTGGATGGTTGCTTAGCCTTTTTTATATATAGATAGTCTCCTTTTGTGCAGTTATAATCTTTTTTAAATATATATTTTATTGATTTTTTACAGAGAGGAAGGGAGAGGAATAGAGAGACAGAAACATCGATTCAGCTGCCTCCTGCACACTCCCTACTAGGGATGTGCCTGCAACCAAGGTACATGTCCTTGGCCGGAATTGAACCTGGGACCCTTTCGTCCTCAGGCCGACGCTCTATCCACTGAGCCAGACCCGTTAGGGCAGTGCAGTTATAATCTTAACAAAACCTTGATATAATTTAGTTCTGAAGCTTTTGAATTTAAGAGATTTCTCTTAATTATAATTAGCTCTTATGTTGTGATATTCCTGTTTCTATTATCATGTAACAAATGACCCCCAAACTTAGTACCTTAGAAACAAAAACATTTATTGTTTCTCAGCAATCGGAGTGGCTTAGCTGGATGCTTTTGGCTCAGGGTCTCTCTTGAAGTGGAGCTGTCAGCAAGAGCTACAGTCATCTGGGGCTTGAGGATCCTCTTCCCAGCTCACTCATGGTTGCTGGCAAGTCTCACTTCCTCACTGATATTGGCCTGAGACTTCAGTTCTGTGCCATGTGGGCCTGTCCATAGGCTCCCTGAGTTGCTGTGGCATGGCAGTTAGCTTCATCCAGGGGGAGTGATCAGAGAGAGAGAACCAGGATAGAAGCTGTGCTCTTTATAACCTTATCTCAGAAGTGCTATACCATTGCTTTTGCTGTGTGCAGTTGGTCACACATAGCAACCCTAGGATGTGGGAGGTGACACAAGTGTGTGTAACAGGAAATGTCAGGATCATTGGGGGCCATTTCAGAGACTGGCTGCCACACCTGTTAACTCATTTCTGGATTTATTAGTAGGGTTACCTAACTGATAAGCCCATTCTGAATATAGTGCAAAACTAGAGCATCCTTTTTGTGTTAATACTTATGAATACTAAAAGATATCTGGCCAATTTACAACTTTGAGAGAGGTTTATATATATATATATATTTAATATATATATTTATTGATTTCAGAGAGGAAGGGAGAGAGAGATAAAAAACATGATGAGAATCATTGATTGCTGGCTTCCTGCATGCCCCCCACTGGGAATGTGTCTATATCGGAATTGAACCAGACCTCCTGATTCATACGTTCCACGCTGAACCACTGAGCCACACTGGCTGGGCTTGAGAGAGGTTTAATACACACATGGCTACTCACGTTATTCAACAATTATGAACTGACTTTAAGGAAAATACTTGTTTCTAAAAATGTCAGAAATGTACCATAGTATTTTCTTGTTTTTTGGTTTCTCTGTTTCATAGTTAGACTAGCTGGGAAGTTTAATTAGGGAGAGAGCTCTGTGTGTGTTTAAGTTAGAAAAAATAAACAGTTACAGAAGAATGCAGAGAATACAAGAAACATCCAGCTTCCCACTACCCAGAACCAACAAATATTAACCTTCTTATCATATTTACTTTGTGTCTTTTTCTTTCCTTTGAAAAGAAACCAAACATTAGAGATACCCTTGAAGTCACCTTTAAACCTTTCCTTGGTCTCATTTCCTTCCTTCATAGGCAACCATTATAATGGAATTTGCATGTATTTTATTTGTACTTTTGTACATATATTTATAATACAAGTGCACATATTTATTCCATATAGTTTTTATAAAATTTTGTTTTATTTTTTTTTAATTAAAAGTTTAGAAATCAATAGAGGTTCACAGGAAATTTAGGAAGACAGTTTTTACAGATGTAACCTTATTTAAAATTTAGGCAGGCCTGAAATTAAAAGTTTAGTATAAAGCATTTTCCATTGGGAATAAAAGTGTTATTTTATTTATTTATTTTTTTAATATATTTTATTAATTTTTTACAGAGAGGAAGGGAGAGGGACAGAGAGAAACGTGGATGAGAGAGAAACACCAATCAGCTGCCTCCTGCACACCCCCTACTGGGGATGTGCCCGCAACCAAGGCACATGCCCTTGACCGGAATCGAACCTGGGACCCTGAGTCCGCAGGCAGACTCTTTATCCACCGAGCCAAACCGGTTTCGGCAAAAGTGTTATTTTTTATGGGTAGGTATCCAAAGCCAGTTTTCCAGAGTTGCCTCTTATTTGTATACAGTGATTCATGATGTTCTTATAATAGTGTGTTATACCTGCTGCCTGCATCACCTCTTGAACACTTCACTACATGATTATGTATGTGCCAGGCATGGGGCTCAGTGCTTTACATTTACTATCTCATCCAACAATATCCCACGTACATCTTTAAAACGCTGTGAAGTAGGTTTTAGTCACGTTACAGGTGAGGAAATTGAAGAACAGAAAAGTTAAAAGTTATTTAGGGTAACCTGGTTAATAAGTGGTGGGTTGGGATTAAAATAAAGTCTGACTCCAGCCGTTGCTGATTTGGCTCAATGGATAGAGCGTCAGCCTCCGACTGAAGGGTCCCGGGTTTGATTTCGGCCAAGGGCACATGCCCGGGTTACAGGCTCGATCCTTAGCAGGAGGTAGCAGATCAATGATTCTCTCTCATCGATGTTTCTATCTCTCTCTCCCTCTCCCTTCCTCTCTGAAGTAAATAAAAAGGTATTTTCTAAAGAAAAAAGAGTCTGACTTCAAAAATTGGACCTTAATATAATGGGCTGTTCTAATACTTCTCCAGAAACTGCTTGAATATATTTTATGAAAAGATATGCTCACATTTCGTACTGTGCACTGTGGATACTGTCTCGGTATAATCTCCTAAGAACCTACATCTTGGCCTGACACTCTGAGCCACTGGTTATAAATCCCATGGACTTGAGGCAAGACCTGTAACAGGGTAGCGGCAAGAGCTATTAGGGATGGGAGAAGGGATTTGGGTGTTGATTTTTTAAAATACGCTTTATTTTTTAGTGCAGTTTTAGGTTCACAGCAAAATTGAGCAGAAAGAATAGAGAGTTTCTGTATACCTTCTGTTCTAGTGCCTTCCCACTATCAACATCCCGGGATTTTTATGATAGTACAATAGTGGCCGAGAATGCAGGAAGCACACTTTGGGAAGTAGAGGAATCCCCAATGCACCATTTAGCTCCCCTTTCTTCCCCTTTACTATTTTCAGCATTGATATCACAGACTTCACACTGCTCTGGACAGCCTTAGTGTGAGGTGAGAATTAGCAACGTGGCATGTATGGTGGTTGGTCCCTGGCAACTCCAAACAGGAAGAAGGAAAATACTTAACTGTAGGGACATGAGCAGTAGCATTGCGAGAGAAGGTTAGACTGTCTGGCTAACCCTTTTTTTATATGAGAATGTTGTAAGTCAGTTGTATTTATGGAAGACTCTTCCACTAGGAATTTCTGGTTTCTGATTTGATCATCCTTTTTGTTTGTAAAACATTAACCCAATTTTTTTTATTGTTGTTATAGTTGGGTTGTTATGAATTGTGTAGAATTAATTTCATGTTTTTTTTTCCCCCTAAAGTTCATATGAGAGATCCTAATAATCAGCTTCACATAATAAAAAATTTGAAGATAGCAGTAAGCAACATCATCACCCAACCGCCTCAGCCTGGAGCCATTCGGAAGCTTTTGAGTGATGTTGTTTCTGGCAGTCAGCCTGCGGATGGACTAGTAGCTAATGTGATTACGGCCGGAGATTATGACCTCAACATCAGTGGTATGTAATAAGGTTTATTATTTTTAAAAGGAATTTTTTTTTTTTAGAAACAGTAAATTCTGTAACTTGGAACTCATTTAACAAACGCTTACCTGCTTACTGAATGATAGATCTGGAATACAATGTTGAAAATAGCAGTTACTGCTTCTAAGGAAGTTATAATCAAACTAGAGGCCCGATGCACGAAATTCATGCAAGAGTAGGCCTTCCTTCCCCTGGCTGCTGGCACTGGCTTCCCTCACAGCCCCGGCTTCATCCTGAAGGTCCTCTGGTCTAATTAGCATATTATGCTTTTATTATTATAGCTAGATGAGTAGGCAGCCATTGAAACTGAATTACATGATTTTATTTTTTCATAATAAAATTGATTTATAGTTCTACTTGTGAAGCTAATAGATGCTCCATGAAGGCATGGACTTTGGCTCTTTATTTTACTCCTAGCACCTAAAGTAATGCCTAGAACATGTATATAATAAGTATTTCTTTCTTTCTTTTTTTTTTTTTTTTTTAAATATATATTTTATTGATTTTTCACAGAGAGGAAGGGAGAGAGAGAGTTAGAAACATCGATGAGAGAGAAACATCGATCAGCTGCCTCCTGCACACCCCGTACTGGGGATGTGCCCGCAACCCAGGCACATGCCCCTGACCGGAATCGAACCCGGGACCCTTCAGTCCGCAGGCCGACGCTCTATCCACTGAGCCAAACCGGTTTTGGCAATAAATATTTCTTGAATGAAAGAAAAATAGTAGATGAAAAACGACATATTCTTTTGTGACATAAATAGTACTATAATAAATAGTACTATAATTAATGTATGGATAAATATTTAATATTTTCTGAGTGCTTTAGTGATAAATATTTTTTTGATAAGATTGGTGGGTGAGATGATATATTAATATGTAAAGTGAGTTAGCAGTATTTGGTGTGACTCAATATGAAAAAGAGGGACAGGGGATAGGTTTTTAGAGGGAAAAGATTAAAAGTACATCATTTAATCAAGATATTTCAGTAGCCTAATAAAATAATCTTTTTAGGTCAGTGCAATTTGTAATATAATATTTTAATTTATTTAAAATAATTGCATACCATATTTAAAGATTGTGGTAAACATACCAAGAACTTAAGTGGTTTGTTTTAGGTCACAAAGTTAGTTGGTTATACTTGTATAGATAGAAATATTTGTAAAATTATTTTGTTTAAATGTTCATAATTTTTCTCCTGTGTTAATTTTAATTACAGCAAGCTACATTGATAATTTCAAGTTTAGACTATTATGGTTATCTTTCCATATCAAAAGATCGCCTTTCTGAAGTCTTCTTCTACTCCATGGGGAATGATGTCCTTCAGTGGGAGAGATAGTTGGGGGACAAAAAATCTAGATATTACAATGGTTTGTGGCTCTCCAAAGGACTGTGGTACATAAATAGATACACAGTATATCTGTGGTATTATTTAAAAGTATTTTTTTGGGGGGAAGAACCAGTTAGGAAAGAAAAAGGCTCATGGGGGAGATAATGAAATAAAAGTTGCAAAACACCATTCTTCTCCATTTTGGACTGATTGCTGTCCAAGGCCTGCTCCACAACTGTCATCTTTGGGATTTCCTTCCCTTCCCTTCTCTGTAGTCTCTTATTCATATCTTTTTTGGCATATTTCCTGGGTTTGGTGAAGGACATCTCCAAGTACCTTCCTAAGAAACTGCTGGGAAGGTAATTTTTTTGAGAAATGAATGTCTGAAAAGTTTTTTTCTTTTATACTTGATTATTGATTGGTAATTTCACTATATATATTCTAATTTAGAAATAATTTCTCACAGAATTGTTTCACTTCTGTAACTTCTAGTATTGTAAAGAAACTGTATGCCATTATGATACTTATCCCCTTATTCCCTTCAACTTTTAGAAGCTCTTCTGCTTATTTTGAAATTTCATGTTGGACCCGATTTAACTCCTTTTTCACTCATTGTATTGTGTAGCCCCTTTTGATAATCTGGTCATGCATAATCTTTAATCCTGAGAAATTTCTTGTGTTTTTCTTTTTCTTTGTTAATTTCTTTGTTGTTTTCTTTGCTCTTTCTAGAAGGACTACTGTTAGCTGGATGTAGGACTTCCTGAGTTATTCCTCTGATGTTTTCATCTTCTAATATTGTCCATCTCCATCTCTTAGGTCTTTATGTTTTACTTTCTGGGGGTATCCTTGATTTATTTTCTATCTTCTATTGAAATTTTAATATTCCCTTGCTCTTGGTTTTTCTTTCATTTTTAGAAAATACATTTTTTATTGATTTCAGAGAGGAAGGTAGAGAGAGAGCGAGAGCGAGAGAGAGAGAGAGAGAGAGAGAGAAAGAAGCATCAATGATGAGAGAGAATCATTGATTGGCTGCCTCCTGCATGCCCCCCACTGGGGATTGAGCCCGAAACCTGGGCATGTGCCCTCTCCAGGAACCTGTGACCTCCTTGTTCATAGGTTGACGCTCAACCACTGAGCCACTCCGGCTGGGCTGATTTTTCTTTTTGTGGCATGTAGTTCTTGTTTCCTATTGTGGTAACTTAATTCTGAGAATATTAATAAATTGTTAAGTTTTCGTCTCTTACGATTTTTCTCTCATTTGTATTATTTTTCAGTTTGTTTTGATCTCTCTTTCATATTGGAATCTTACCTCAAATGTCCGGTGAGCCTGTGGCGTTATTTTCTGTTTCTAATTGAAGCATTAAAACCCTGACTGGGCATAACAAAACTTGTCTTCTCTATTGGGTAGTGAGACTGTAATAGGCTTGAATGTTACCCTGCTTTTATTACTCACAGTTCTTTAATATGGGGTCATTTATTTTCTCCAGAGTAAGTTTCTCAAATCTGATGCCTGGCTGCTAGAGGTGGGCTTATTATTTTTTTAAATGATGTATTAAAGTGGTTTGATAGTTTATAGGAACAATATGGTCATGATTTGGCTGTGAGAAATTATTTTATCCAGCTGACTGGCATGGCTCAGTGGTTGAGTGTCAACCTGTGAACCAGGAGGTCACAGTTCAATTCCCGGTCAGGGCGCATGCCCAGGATCTGGGCTTCATCCCCCGTGGGGGACATGCAGGAAGCAGCTGATCAATGATTCTCATTATTTAATGTCCCTCTCTCCCTCTCTGAAATCAGTAAAAATATATTTTTAAAAAATGTCCTGTATGTTAATATCTATTAATAAAATGATTGCAAAGTAATAGTTTAAAAATTTAGTTTATCCAGTTAAATTAATTATATTCTCAGGCCCCTGCTAACACTCCACATAAGGAAGGATTGAGTGCTGTTTGTCTTTAAACACAGGTGGAGGCACTGCTTTATAGGCGATGCCTTTAGGCAGATTTTAAAAAGAACCCCCGGTGCTTTGGATAAGCTACATCGAAGACATCTCCTATGTCGGTCTTGAAGACTGGGAATGGGATATGCTGAAGCACTGAATGCATTATAATAAAATTACGTTATAACAGTGATACTCTAGAGATGTATGAGTGATTTCATCCGTTTCAAATAAGATATTCTCTATGTCTAGAAAAATACTTTTAATTTTTGCCATTAATGTGAGCATACTTTTTACCCATTCTATTTAAGAAATACATGTTATATCTTTACTTCATGAGACTAGCTTATCAGTGCCATGTTTTCTTCATCAGATCGGTCAATTAAAGCTAGTGTTCCTTGGTACAGTAATTGGAAAGACACATTGATGGAAATGAAAGAATCCTCATTAAATACAGGTATTTTCTATATTGGTCTGAGTTTTCCAGATTGTTCTCACTCTACTCCTTGCCTATTATCTTTTTTCTACTCAGCTACTTAAAAAAAAAAAAAAAAAATTTGTCCCAATTAACATGTCTGCCTAACTTTTCTAAAGCAGAGGCAGTCTGGTGATGCGTGTGCAACTTATGTTATCGATCCTATCTATTGTTTATTGTTTACTCTTGATTTACATTATCTTCTAAATCCAGATATTGTTTTAGAATAGTATAATTTGGGTTACACCTTGTTTTGATAAGGAAGAATGTTTTTTCCTACTTTCTTCTCTGGAGAGTAGTCATGTGTAAACACTATTTTAGAGGATTGTTTAAATATTCTTTAAAATTTTTTCCTAAATTTTTATGTAAGAATAAAAAGCATAAAGAACGCTTTTAAAAATGACAGTTATTTAAAATGTCTAGTGCAATATAAGAACTTAGTGTTCTTATTTTTCCAATATCTTAAAGTATTTTGCTATTTTTCATCATCCTGTGAATTATTATCAATTACTGTCAACTAAGAAAGTGCAAGAACGATGAAATTGCCTAGATGATACAGTAGTGAAATAAATCATTACTACTATATCACCCTTCAGTTTTAAATTTTGTGTTGCCCAAAGTATATTGCATCTTTTTATTTTACATACCAAAATTGGTTTTATTGGTGGCCTTTTAAAATGTTTTTATCTAAGAATAATCTGTTTCTTCTAATAGCTTTCCTCTTTGTTGTGATCTTTGTCATTTCATACCAGTTGCTTTCTTTCAGTTTTTGCTAATTCATGGTTTTCTGCTTAAAGGTTAAAATAGGTCAGAAAAAAAAGGAAGCATATTGGAAACATACTGAAAGTTTTGGGTTGTGTAGGTGCTACTTTTCAACAGTCGTCTCAACATTTTCTTTCAAGAAGTTATAAAGGAAGAATAAAGACATATTTGTAGCCATTATCTTTGTTTTCATCTTTTTTCCTTTGAACGCAGATGAGTATAGAGAACTTTCATTTTTAGTCCATATTGGCAAAGAAAATAAATTTGACAGTGGAAGACACAATTTTTCACAATTAGCCAAATCAGAAATGAGGGCAGTGTAACAGTAGCATTCTAGACTAGCACTGTCCAGTAGAAAATTGTGAGCCACTTACATAATTTTTAATGTTCTGTAGCTACAGTCCTATCTAATAATAGACAAACATGGTAATTAACCGTACCTTCTCTATGCCTCCCATGTGCTAATCAGCACTATATGCAAATTAACCAAACCAAGATGGCGGCCAGCAGCCACGCAGCTGAAGCGAGCAGGAGGCTTCCTTGCTCCAGTGATGGAGGAAGCCAAGGTTCCCTGCCTGCCGCAGCCCAGCTCTGAGCTCTGAAAGCAACAAGTTTTAATTATAGAAGCTAAACAAACCCCAGATACCTGCTTTCAGCAGGCCCTGGCCTCAGGGCTGGAGCAACCGGCTCTTAGCAACAAAGTTTCAGTTATAGAAAGTAAATAAATCCCAGAATAAAAAAAAAAAAGAAAAAAAAAAAAAGGAGGGGCTGGGAGCTTCAGTCGCAGGCCAGCCTGAAAACGGCCCTCAGCCCCTCACCCAGACTGGCCAGGCACCCCAGTGGGGACCCCCACACTGAAGGGGGTGTGGCCAGCCTGAAAACAGCCATCAGCCCCTCATCCAGGCTGGCCAGGCACCCCAGTAGGGACCCCCACCCTGAAGGGGGTGTGACCAGCTACAAACAGCCATCAGCCCCTCACCCAGGCTGGCCAGGCACCCAAGCGGGACCCCCACCCTGATCCAGGACACCCTTCAGGGCAAACCAGCTGGCCCCCACCTGTGCACCAGGCCTCTATCCTATGTAGTAAAAGGGTAATGTGCAAACTGACCCTAACAGCAGAAAGACTTGGAATGACTGGTCACTATGACACACACTGACCACCAGGGGCAGACGCTCAATGCAGGAGCTGCCCTCTGGTGGTCAGTGCGCTCCCACATGAGGGAGCTCTGCTCAGCCACAAGCCAGGCTGATGGCTGCCAGTACAGCGATGGTGGTGGGAGCCTCTCCTGCTTCCTCAGCAGCGCTAAGGATGTCTGAGTGCAGCTTAGGTCTGCTACCCGCTGGCAAGTGGACATCCCCCGAGGGCTGCCGGGCTGCCAGAGGGATGTCTGATTGCCAGCTTAGGCCCAGTCCCCCCCGGGGAGCAGGCCTAAGCCAGCAGGTGGTCATCCCCTGAGGTGTCCCAGACTGCGAGAGGGCACAGGCCGGGCTGAGGGACACCCCCCCCCCCCCCCCCCCCCGTGCACAAATTTTTGTGCAGCCAGCCTCTAGTAAAGAATATTGAAAAACACGTGAAGCCTGGCCAGTGTAGCTGAGTTGGGCATCGTCCTGTGCACCCAAGGGTTGTTAGTTCAATTCCTGGTCAGGGCACATGCATGCCCAGGTTGTGGGCTCGATCCCTGCTTGGGATGTGCAAGAGGCAGCTGATGAGTGTGTCGCTCTTACATCAATGTTTCTCTCTGTTTCTCTCCCTCTCCCTTCTTCTCTTTAAAAATCAATAAAAAATCTTGTTAAAAAACAGGTGAAATTAATTTTAATACTATATTTTTCTTAATCCAGACTATACAAAATATTATTTCAACGTGTAATTGGAAATTTTACTTTTTTTGTACTGCCTTTGAAATCTATATCACATCTTGATTCAGACAAGCCACATTTCAAGTGCTTGCTAGCCACATGTTGCTAGTGGCTAACTACTTACTGGACAGTCCTGCAAAAAAATTTTACTATTTTTCTTTCTTTCTGTGCCTTTATTCTGTAAATAATCTGTATAGTGAGTAAAAAATACAGTAAAATATCAAGGGTCAGTTAGATCCAGTTAGTAAACGGCAGTGACTATTTTTTCCTGATATACTGAGGACCAAAAGGAATATAGTTTGACTAGAGGACAATTTATTTTTAAAAGATCTTCCACTGTGGTGTCTTAGAAATTTAACAGTAGGGCGTAAATAATCATGACCCTCATCTCTTTGGAATACTTTGATTTTTGCTGATTTTTCTGAAAATATTTGATTAGAAATAGTCTCCTCAAGAATAGTTCTCATGGGTGTTGTGAAAATATAAGGTTAGTATTTCTTAGTTTTTATTACCTAAGATCTTTTATGATTTGCAAAATGCTCATAAGTTTTATGATTTCTGATTTCAGTTTTTTGTAGCTTTTATACTAAGATTCTTTGTATTAAACAGTGTTTTCTGATAATCATAATGTCAGATATTCTTTACTTTGAGGCTATACATTTATATAATTAAATATTTTACATTTAATTGTTTAATTTCTTTCCTTTATTAGGATATTTTTATTCTGAATATATACAGGGTGGGGCAAAAGTAGGTTTACAGTTGTTCATATGGAAAATAATAAACTGTTTTATCAACTAAATATTAGGTTTAGAATATTTATGTAATGTTCTAAATATATTTAAAAAATAAATCCTCTGTCATTTCAAGAAAATAACAATAAATAATACTGTAAGAATAAACTGTGTTTTGTGTCCTCACAACTGTAAACCTACTTTTGCTCCACCCTGTATTTAATTTTGGTATATCTGCTACTGTTTATCTAAAGTTGCATAGTCATAAGTGCCAACATTATTTGTAACATTTCTTAGTTTGATAGTGATTTTCTGGCACTTTCAGCTTTTGTATATACCTAGGAAGGGTAAATACGTGATTTACAGGTGATGCTTATATTTCGGACATTCGATCTTTTTCACCTGCAGATTTGGGGTCAGTAAGTACTTTTGGTTTCAGTAGAATGAGGACCCAAGTTGCTCTCGGTTTAACTCACTGCTGTAGCCCTTGTTAGACATTTGTTGGGAATAGTAATAACTTCATGTCTCAGAGCACTGACACCGAAAAGGGAACCAAGAAGGATGGCTGGGGGTAGCCCATCCTGTTGTTTTTCTGGCCCTTCGCTGCCTTCCTAACCTTCCTTACCAAGACAGACTGCATTCTGCACAGAGAAGCTGGTGGGATAACATGGGTGCTCTTTAAATTCCAAAGAAAGAACATACAGAGGTGGAAAGGGGTATGGGCAAAGTACTAATTTCATCCCCAAATAAGTATAAGAGAATTTATTAAGGGAGAGAATCATCACTAAATGTTGAAGTCTTTTGTTAACAGAAGACATTTTGGGTTACTCTACAGTAACAAGACTATTATGTTTTCCACTTTCTACAAAAATGTCATTTGAAAAAAAAAAAAAAGAAAGGTTGCCCTTGATTTATTGGCATGTAAAGTAACTGAAGGAGGACTTCTTAATTAGCTCCTTAAGGAAATAAAAGGCTGAAGGGAAAATTTACTCTCTCTTTGTGAAAGTGACCTTCTTGAAAGATAAAACCCACTTTTGCCATATATATTTTTAAAACTTTCCTTTGTTTTTCCTTTCCTTAGTGAATACCCAGTATCTTGTTACCAGTATTTAGAAAGTATTATTTCAATTTAAGAACTCATGTGTGTATACTTGCTTTTTTAAAATTTAACTTTATTTTGAAATATACATATATTTTTATTGATTTCAGAGAGTAAGGGAGAGAGAGATAGAAATATCAATGATGAGAATCATCGATCGGGTGCCTCCTGCACGCCCCTTACTAGGGATGGAGCCTGCAACCCAGGCATATGGCCTGACCAGGAATTTCGGTTCACAGGTCGACGCTCAACCACTGAGCAACACTGGTTGGACATAATTTTTGCCACTTTTTATATAATAATATTTCTGGCAATGTTTTTCTTTTTCTGTAGCAGTGAACATGAAATTGTTACACTAATAGCCCTCCTAAACAATACTAATATATGGGTTATTCTCATAACGCATTTGTTGGAATTAAAGGTTTGTGTATGTATGCTACCAGGTGAAATGTGCTATTTGGTCACGCTGAATAGCTTTTTTCTCTTCAACCTTCCCACTCATTTAATGTAGTATTAAACAGGAAATCTATGTGCTGTTTTCAGTGATTAAGATGAAAACAAAAAATACATATGACTTGGTAATCAGCTTAAGAAACTAGGAATAGAGTGTCCTTTCAGAAATACTGTGATTTAGATCCCTGGTCGGCAAACTGTGGCTCGAGAGCCACATGCGGCTCTTTGGCCCCTTGAGTGTGCCTCTTCCTAAGCCTTAGGAGTGCCCTGATTAAGTTAATAACAATGTACCTACCTATATAGTTTAAGTTTAAAAAATTTGGCTCTCAAAAGAAATTTCAATCGTTGTACTATTGATATTTGGCTCTGTTGACTGATGAGTTTGCCGACCACTGATTTAGATAATCTACTTAAACCTAGTGAAATGACTAAGTTTAAGTTCAAATAAAAAATGTTAGCCCTAGTTGGTTTGGCTCAGTGGATAGAGCACCAGCCTGTGAACTGAAGGGTCCCGGGTTTGATTCCAGTCAGGAGCACATGTCCAGGCTGTGGGTTTGTTCCCCAATAGGGGGCGTGCAGGAAGCAGCCAATGATTCTCTCTCATTGATGTTTCTATCCCTCTCCCTTCCTCTCTGAAATCAATAAAAATATATTTAAAAAAATGTTAGAATAGTTGTAATGTAAAATGCTTAGCATGGAACAAGAGGGATTTGATATTTTAAGAAACACTTAATATACATGTATACAAAAAGTGAAAACACCTATCTTTTATATTTGATTATAAGGTAAATATGCTTTGAAATTCCATTTAAAGAGGTTTTGTTACTGTCATAGTCAAGTAATTAAGTTATAAAGTAGTGTTTGTCAGCCTTGCCACTATTGACATTGAGCCATATAATTCTTTGAAGTGGGGGCTGTCTTGTTCTGTTTATTGTAGGATGTTTTGCATCATTCCTCTTTCCCTTGATGCCAGTAGCACCCCGTCCTCACTCCCAGATGTGACAACCCAGAGTATTTCCAGACATGGCTAAATGTTTCCTGGTGGTTAAAGCCACTCTCAGTTGAGAACCAGTGTTCTGAAATATCATTTATGACACTGTGACTAGTGGCAAGAACACAAACTGTATTTCTAAAATTGTTTTACTCATGTAGGTGATAATTAAAGCATTAATAGGTAAGTAAATTGTGGGATTATTATGTAGGTTTGGGAATAATTCAGTTTTATATTTGCAAATATATAGGGTGTGCCAAAAAATGTATACATATTTTAACAGCTGATTCTATTACATTTTGAAAAGAAAATGTATTTTAATAAATACTGCCTTTATAAGTATTCAAAGTGTGTATACATTTCTTTGGGACACCCCCTGTATGTACTCCCATATATGAATGTATTTGTGTATATGGCTTTATACATACAGATACATCATATGTATATATTAAATAAAGCACAGGTGAAAATGCTTGTTTATTGCTAGAAATTACTAATTTATGCCTTTAAGGAGTATGGACTTGAAATTTTGTCTGTTGTAAACTGATTCTATTGAGAAATTTTAACTGTTTTGTTTATGATTAATTTTAGCTACTACTCCATGGTTTGAGTCTTACAGAGAGACCTTTCTTCAGTCAATGCCCGCATCAGATCATGAATTTCTGAACCACTATTTAGCGTGTATCCTTTGACCTTTTTGTTCTCTTAAAATCAAATATTTTGAAAGTTACTAATCTCAAAAATAGTTATATGAAGTCGAAATTATTGAAAGGATATAGAGAATGTGGTTTTTAAAAAAAATATATTTTTATTGATTTCAGAAGGGAAAGGAAAGGGAGAGATAGAAACATCAATGGTGAGAGAGAATCATTGAATGGATGCCTCCTGCACACCCCCTACTGGAGACCGAGCCTGCAACCCTGGCATGTGCCCTTGACCAGAGTGCAACCCGGGACCCTTCAGTCTGCAGGCGGATGCTCTATCCACTGAGCCAAACCAGCAAGGGCTGGATTTTTTAAAAAGTGATAATGCTTCAGAAGTTTTCGTTATTGTTGTGTTGTTAAGTGGTGTCCTACATAGGGATTGGTGTAATAAATTAATTTTTGATTATAAAATAAGAATACTGAGGGATTGTTTATTGTTTTTCTTTATCCCCCAACTCAAGTGGTTTATGCATAAGTGTTTTTTAAAATAATATGTTTTTAATTATTTTAGAGAGAAAGGAAAGGATAAGGAGAGAGAGAAAGACATCGGTGTGAGAGATACACATTGATTGGCTGCCTCCTGCGCATCTCTTACTGGGGATTGACTGAAACCCAGGCATGTGCCCTGACCACGAATCAAACATCGACCTTTTGGTGCATGGGATGACTCTTAACCAACTGAGCCACACAGGCCAGGGCATGCATAATAAATTATTAAGCCATTTTAGAAAGAGAAAATGTAGACTGCAGTGTTAATTGGCTTGTGAAGATTGCCTCAAAATTAATTGCTTTTGCAAAAGCTCATATTTAAAAAGTTTTTCAGTTTTTTAGTAAGCTGTTTTGTAGCTATTAACCTCCTTTGACAGTTAATGGTTTTTTTTGTTTCTTTAATGAGATTACAGAGAAAAGTTAAGAGGTAGGATAGAATATGAAACTGCAGGGAAATGGAATGGGGAGGAGCAAGTTTCAGCAGAATTGTTGGATATATTGATAGTTGTTCGATTTTGATACTGTCCGTTTTTATTTTCTTGGATTTCCATATTGATATGTAAATGACCTAACAACTGTCAAGAAAAAATCTTTATGATTTAGAACCTTGAATAATATTGAGGTGTTGGAGACACTATTTTGTGCTTGCTGTGAAAACCTATGATATCAATTTCTTTGGCTCAGAAATTACCTTCCTAAGTTTAATTTAATAGGATATTTTTATCACTGAGTGCTAAGTGATAGTTACCTTAATATGGTTTATAAGGTATGCTGGTAGCATCGTCTAGTGAAGCAGAACCTATGGAACAGTTTGGAAAGTTGTCACAAGAGCAGCATCGAATTCAGCACAATAATGACTATTCCTACCCCAAGTGGTTTATACCAAATACACTTAAATATTATGTGCTCTTACATGATGTAAGTGCAGGAGATGAACAGAGGTAAGCTTTCCATTTTTAATTAAGAGATTTTCTTCTTTTAAATGATACAACTTTAATTTGAAAATGGTTAATTTAAATTTTAAGTATATTTTTCATCTGAGAAAGTAAAAATTTAGTAAAAAAACATATAACTATCTTTTATTTCAGAGTTATATTCAATAGCTGAATCATTTTATGTTAGATTTCATATGCTTACCCAAACTTTTCTCTCACTGTGAATCTCTATTAGCCTAATCATTGTACACAAGTGCTTGCCATTTTACACCTATATGTCTAAGGTGTTATTTCTTACTTTATATATAAAATTATTTCTCACTTTCTCTCTTTTTTCCTTCCCAGTTTTCGTCTGACTTTTCACTTCCTGGCTGTTGCTTATAGGCACTTCATTTTTCATTCTTCACTCTCTTGTCACTTTATATTTTTTAGCCTTGATGTTTTTCACAACCTCAGAAACACCCAAACATTTCTTTCTTATGTTCCCTTTGCTATTAATTATTAGTGATTTGCTGTAGTCCTTTTATCTTTCAAGATAAGTGAATAACATATCTTTAAAAATTTCTTAAAAAATAAGATAACATTAAAAGCAATGTTACTTACGGAGTTGACTTTGACTTTTGGTTTAAGATGTGTATCAAATCTTTTGTTTCTCACTTTTCTGATGTCACAGTGACATTTACAATATGCAGTTAAGTAATTATTTCTTGCCCTTATTTTGAGCACAAGCCATCTTTTTAATAAATTTTTCTCTATAAAAGCAAAGAATTATTTTGAGGATTACTAATCTTTGAAATCATAAATAGTCTGTAGCCTGTAGGATAAAGAATAGGAATAATTTTGAACTGGCTGTTAAGATTAGTTTCTGTCAGTTAAATACGTTATGTATCTTCTAGGACATTTAAGTGGTAGTTCGGGTATTAGTGATTCATATGTTTAGCAGTATCATTGGTAAATCGAGTTTAGTTTATTGTACTTGAGTATATGTACATGCATGTATCCTTCCTTATATCTGTGTTTATAGAAATTTATAACTACTTTACTTTTCTAGCCTTAATTTTATAGTATGTACTATGGTTTAATTGTGTGCTAGGCTTGTTATTTGCATAGTATTAGCAATTTAAACATGATATATAGGGGTGTTTTTTTGTTTTTGCATCAGATGGCTGATTGACTAAAAAAAATACCTGTTTTGTTTGTTTGTTTTTGCATCAGATGGCTGATTGACTAAAGAAAAAAATACCTGTTTAAACTAGATTAGCTCGAACTACCAAAATTTCATTTTCCATCAGAATGTACTGTTTGCTTCTTAGGCTGTTTTGTCATTTGAATTATTTTGTTTCCCACCGGCGAGGAGGTTTAGCTAACATAAAGTATGGAAATCAAAATGCTTTTTGTTACATCTGATATACTGCTCATGGATATAGCTATTATACATTTTGTAAGAAAAATGGAATGATTTTATGTAATACATTCTGTGGCTGCTCTTGAGTTTCCTCTTTCTTCTGTACTGTGTCCCTTTGGAGACAGCTAAGTGAAGGGTAAACTGGCAGCTAAAGATTTGTAAGTGTGGGGTACTATACTTTTCTATTTTAGCACTTGGGTTTTTGATAAATGTCTGTTCTCTAAGACAGAATTTCCCAAAGTCATATTTCTTGAAATCCTCAGAGTTGAAACAGTTAACAGTACTGTTTGCTGCTCTTTGTAAATTCATAGTGCACATTAATAAATGGAAGACTTAGAGATGGTTTGTTGCAAAGAAACGGACTGTTTACTGTAATTTCCCAAACTAGTTTGACCACCAGAACTCTCTTTGAGTAACATAGGGGTAGCTTGCAAAATTTTATTCCATGAAACACTTTGGGAACCTTGCTTTATCCAAGCTAGATGAATTTCAGTTAAGATCATTATCTTTGTTTTCAGTTCAAAAAATCAGTCCATTGAGCCACACCCACCGGGCAACACACTGTTAAAAAAGCATTGAAAATTAGTCTATCTCTAATTTTCTGTTCTGCCCTTTTAGGGGATTATTTTTACATCATCTTAAAATTATTTTAGTATCTTTTATTGCTTAAAGTCTGCTCCCTACTTACTATAAACGTTTTTAATTTTTTAATTTAGAGCTGAATCCATTTATGAAGAAATGAAACAGAAATATGGAACTCAGGGTTGCTATTTACTTAAAATTAATTCTCGAACATCTAATCAAGCATCAGATGAACAGATACCAGATCCTTGGAGTCAGTATCTTCAGAAAAATAGTATTCAAAACCAGGTATATGTAAAAAACAACAATGAAGCAAACCATAAAAGCTCTATTTCAGTTTTATGACATAATGGTATCTGTAGAATTTTTTTATATTTTAGTTTAACTAATATAATTAATAATATTTATTTTGGAATCTGGCTAGCTTTCATTCATCACCATGTGAACTCTTAAATCAGTGGTTCAAAGCTATTTTTAACTAATAATAATCCCTATGTTACTCCTTTCAGGCACATACTATCAATGTTAATTGATCTTTTTTCCTTAAAAGATGAAAAGTGAATTACACATTGAGAATTGAATTATGTACATTTAATTCATTATGAACGCTTACAGTCAGTTCTTTATTATTCACATGCTCTGGGGTTGCCTTCCTTCATTTTCAACATGCTGTTCTTATGGCCACCTTTTAGAGCTCATACTTTTTTAGGTGGTGGGTGGGCTTTTTTCCATAACTTTCCGTGATTCTTTTCCTTGGAATTTTCAGGAAGTGTTTCTTCCTAATCTACTTCCTTAATCTAGAGTTCTATACTAATGTTAACTGTTGTCTGAAATGGGTTGGTATATGGTTTCACACGGTCAAACTTTCTAAAAAAATATGTTTTTATTGATTTTTTTAGAGAGCAATGCGAGGGGGAGAGAGTGAGAAATATTGATGAAAGAGAAACATCGATAGGCTTCCTCCTGCACAACTCCTGTTAGGCATCGATCCCACAGCCTGGGCCTGGGCCATGACCAGGAATTTAACTGGTGACCTCTTGGTGCATAGCACTAGGATCAGTCCATTGAGCCACACCCACCGGGCAACACACTGTTAAAAAAGCATTGTCTACCGCTTGGTAGTAAATAGTCAAATGACAAGTTCCTAAGATTAGTTAAGATAATCCAGAGTTGACTGTTTTTTGTTTAGAAGTAGGATTTCTTAAGTAAATGGAAAATATTTTTATTTTGTATAATTAAATAACATTATATTCTCTATATGTGATCTTTTAAAAAATATCAATTATAAAGTTTAACTTTTGATCTACTGTAAATATTTAATAATCTGTTTATTTGCCCTTTTTGATCCACATATAGTTCTGAACTGATATTTGCAATATTAAGATGATTACTGACCATCTTTAAGATAATGCTGGGGGAAGGTAGAAAGAAAGAACCAGTTGGATGTGAAAGGGCTCTGTTTTAAAATGGTCCTAAGGCCACACTCAGAATAGGAATAGTAGTGGAATATTCAGTTTAGAGCCCAGTATCTAAGGTTGAGAAGGGCAACATAAGTCAGACTGTTCAGTTTGAGAACTTTTAACACAAGACCAGAGGTATCAACAGTTTTATAGCTTATAACGCTAGAGGCCACGATTGGAGGATAGTTTAAACGTTACTGAATCTAACCCCTGTTTTAATGCTTTCCTTTCCTTTGAACCTATGAATGAATGACCTCAGTTACAGTACGCACTATCTTCCCAGGTGACCCTTTCCATGTCTGAACAGCTTGAGGGTCAACCAAGAATTTTCTCCTTTTGTTTGTACTCATTTGTCCTGTGAGGACTGTATAAGTTTTCTGTTAAGACAACTTTTAAGCCGAAACCGGTTTGGCTCAGTGGATAGAGCATCGGCCTGCGGACTGAAGGGTCCCAGGTTCAATTCCGGTCAAGGGCATGTACCTTGGTTGCAGGCACATCCCCAGCGGGGAGTGTGCAGGAGGCGGCTGATCGATGTTTCTCTCTCATCGATGTTTCTAACTCTCTATCTCTCCCCCTTCCTCTCTGTAAAAAATTAATAAAATATATTTTAAAAAAAAAGACAACTTTTAAAATATAGGAGGATGGCGTTCATGTCCCCTTCTGTATTTTTCCAGGCTAAATATACCAAGTTTCTAAAAAAAATTTCTTAAAGGGTTTAGACTTTTGTCAAGATCACTTTCCCGTTATTAAATTGTATTTTATATAGAATTTGGAATATTTGGAATAATACCTCACACTCACTGGTCTCATTGACTACACCAAGTATATTTAGTTTGTTTTCTTTGTTGACTGAGAAAACAGTGTATTTGTTCAAATAAGCATTGCATTGGATATTTTTCCAAAACATTTTGATATGTTCAGTATGCATTTCAACTTATTAACCCTGGGTTCATGGCCAGGAGATTCCCTGCCATCTCTTTTTTCCCCTGGCTTGACCTTAGTAGTACATTTCTTTTGCTGTTATTCCTTACTTAGATGCATACACAGATATTCATATTGGCTTGTACCCATCACATATAAACAGATAAACTGGGATGGAGATAATTTGATTCCAGAAGAATCAGGGTAATAGATTGGATGTGAAAGTAAATTTAAGAATATAGTAGGTGTGGACTGGAATGCTAGAAAAAGCTGTATAGAAAAAGAAGAAAAGAGTCTTGCTGTAGCAAATAAATGAGGCTTACAGTTAGCAGAGCAGCCATATTTGTTGATGGATTTAGAGTTATCTTAGATTAAGTATAAGTGCTAATGCTGTTTATTTTGTTTTGATAGGAATCATATGAAGATGGCCCTTGTACTATATCTTCAAATAAGAATTCTGATAGTAACTTGCTTTCATTGGATGGATTAGATAACGAAGTCAAAGGTCTTGATACCCTTTCTGTAAATTTCTCTTTTTGATTGAAAATATGCACTGTTGTCAAAACATGCTAAACTTTATAGATTAAAGATAGGGGAAATATTCATAATAAAAAAGATAATCTACAGGTTAGCTTTTCTGAAGATTTTATTGAGACATTTGGATTGTTTTTATTTGACATTTAAATTTTATTTTATGATTATTGAAAATAATTCTTTATATCTAAAAACTGTATTTTTCCTGATTTATTTACATGACTTTTAAAATTTCTATTATGCTTAACAAGTAATAACCCAAGCCCTGTAATTTTAAAGGGGAAAAGATTAATGTTATTGTATCATAGATGTCTAAGATATACAGAAAAATAAAGGATTCCAACATTCTTTTTTTTCTTTAACAGTATGATAGTAATATTGTTACATTAACAATAGAGTAAAAGAAAGGTCTTTTTTTCAGTAGATGGCTTACCAAATAACTTTAGAGCCCACCCACTTCAATTGGACTCATCTAGTGACCCTTCTAACAACATTGATGGCCCAGATCATGTAAAATCTGCCTCCTCATTACATGAAACAAAGAAAGCAAATCCTGGAATTATTCATGGTGCATGCTTAACCCTTACTGATCATGATAGAATTCGACAGTTTGTACAAGAATTCACATTTCGGGGCCTTTTGCCACATATAGAGAAAACAATTCGGCAATTAAATGATCAGGTAAGATTTGTTTCTTTTTAGATTAATATTTTTTTTTTTAAAATATATTTTATTGATTTTTTACAGAGAGGAAGGGAGAGAGATAGAGAGCCAGAAACATCGATGAGAGAGAAACATCGATCAGCTGCCTCCTGCACATCTCCCACTGGGGATATGCCCGCAACCCAGGTACATGCCCTTGACCGGAATCGAACCTGGGACCCCTCAGTCCGCAGGCCGACGCTCTATCCACTGAGCCAAACCAGTTTCAGCTAGATTAATATTTTTTAAAATTTTAGTACATTGTACACTTGAGAATATAATAGTATAAGTTTTTAAAAAGTATTTAAAATGTTTTGTTTTTTTTCTGCCGAACCGGTTTGGCTCAGTGGATAGAGCGTCTGCCTGCGGACTGAAAGGTCCCAGGTTCGATTCCGGTCAAGGGCATGTACCTGGGTTGCGGGCACATCCCCAGTAGGAGATGTGCAGGAGGCAGCTGATCGATGTTTCTCTCTCATCGATGTTTCTAACTCTCTATCTCTCTCCCTTCCTCTCTGTAAAAAATCAATAAAATATATTTAATAAAATGTTTTGTTTTTTTTTTAAAGAAAGACCAATATTAGGTTTTAGTAGCATTACTATCTCTAATGAAATTCTGTTAAATCATTTTCACTAGGGATTTTTCAGCATATTCAACAGTTTATAAAAAAAATCAGTGTTGTTAAAAATAAATATTTTCTTACTATTAAAGCTTTTTTACTTATTTAGAATAGTTTTCTTTTGTATGTAAAATAAAAATATTAAATTCTCATATTTGTCAATGTATTTAATCTTTTCTTTTAGCTTATATCAAGAAAAGGTTTGAGTCGATCTCTATTTTCTGCAACTAAAAAATGGTTTAGTGGCAGTAAAGTTCCAGAAAAGAGCATTAATGAGCTGAAAAATACATCTGGATTGCTGTGAGTGAAATAGTATCTTTTTTTTTTCTCCCCGTGTTTAACTCTATAGTGTTTGGCTATACGATGACCTGTAAAAATATGACTGTTTTTACACTTTCTTACTTTCACATTGGTCAAAACTCAGGTAGGTAAGAACAGTGACTATAGGTAAATTCCATTAATTAAAAAAATTTTTAAAGTAATTGGGTGTCTAAAAATAAAGAAGATACCTGGGAGTCACTTTACGTTGGTTCTGTTTTCCTATTTGTAAAAAGGTGCTTTTTTGTGTGTCTTTGTAAGATTAGGTGTTCATTAATGATTCTTCTGTGGTAAAATATTGTGGTCTTGTGATTCTAAGACAGCCTGTACTTAGAACATTTTATTTAATATAAGATATTGTTTTAAGGTAAAGTAAAAGCACGTTTTGGATTTAAATTTTTTTCCTGGTTGTACATAAAACTGGTATTAGCTATTTACTTCATAATTTGACCATGGAGAAAGTGTTTGCCTGTTGTTGAGAAGTTCTCAGTATAGGGGTATAAATTATTTAAATATAGATATAACTATAGTTCCAAATATCTTTGAGACATGACACTCTTTCCTTGGAGATAGGATTTTTGTAAAACATGATCGGTTTTTACAATGTTCTGGGCAGTTAAGCAGCTATTAAACATTTGATAATACTTAGTGGTGTATGGGTCATAAATCACAAATTACTTTCTTATATTTTGTATTTATAGGTATCCACCAGAAGCACCAGAGCTTCAAATCAGGAAAATGGCTGACTTATGTTTCTTGGTGCAGCACTATGATCTGGCTTACAGTTGTTATCATACTGCAAAGAAGGATTTTCTTAATGATCAAGCTATGCTTTATGCAGCTGGTGCCTTGGTTGGTATTCTGTATAATTTATTTCCGCTACCATAGCTGTAGAAATTTCTGCTAATGAAATGGCAAACAAAATACCTAGGGATAAAGTTGTACTCAAAGAGCATACAATGCTTTATAGGTTTTGAATTAGCTGAATTGATGGATTTTCCTCAAGCTAGTGCTTTTAAACATGGTAGTAGGTAAAGGTTGATTTCTTAGTTTTGATTAACACTTTCTAATTTTTCTGTATGTTTTCAAAATTTAATTCCAATTTCAGTTACTATATTCAAAGTGTAAAGTTTACTTTTTTTAGAAGATGCTTTTATTTTGGACTTCTTGAATAGTCTTTTAAAATTGCTTGAAATTTTTTTTTCCTGATGTAAGACTATAAATTGGTTAAGAACATGTACTTTGACGTAAGACAGACTGTTCTCTTATGTAAATTACTGAGTATTTGTAAGTTTCGGTTTTCTTGTCTATAAAATATAAATCCTAATGGCACAGGATTCAGTAAGGTATAAGGCATGTAAGGTGCTTAGCATACCTCTTTGTATGTAATAAGCTGTCAGTTAGCATTGTACCACCTATGGTACAACGTCAGTAATTGGTATGTAAACTTAGGTGTTTTAGAAAGAATTTCCTATACCTGTTATCACCTTTCAGTATTTTTGAAAAGTTGTTTTAAATATATATATAAAATTTGCTTCCTGTGCCTAGAAAAGAGTAAAACTAGCATTGTTACTTTCTACTTAATCTTCTTTAAAACATGCAAGCTTATAAACAAAAGTGTGAAGAACAAACTGTATAAGAACTTAACCCCAAAATGCCGGGGAGCGCGATCGCGCTCCTCTTGCTCCTCTTGCCTTTCGCCAAAAGTGCTGGGAGCTCTATCGCGCTCCTCCTGCAGTGTCACTATTAGATGCTAGTAGTTCACTCTTTATGTGGGGAAAAAAATTTAAAGACCTTAACTCAAAATGCCTTGGCAATTTTAGCATCGTTCCTAGGATATTGGTTGGCACTCAAAGGGTTAAAATACTCCGTTGGGCCATTATGATGTAGACACTTGTTTAATTGCTTCTGTTTTGTATTTTATAATCCTATGTATATATAAAACTAAAATGGGTAATTTAAAAATGTGAAGCTAAAATAGCAAAATTATATTACAATTCCCTTTTATTTCTGTAATATTTTCAGTGAAAAAGTCAACTAACTTGTTGACCATCTTGTTCAGGAACAGAAAATATGCTGTGTTCAAGTGTTTTAAAAAATTATGTGAGCCCTGACTGGTTTGGCTCAGTGGATAGAGCGTCGGCCTGTGGACTCAGGGGTCCCGGGTTCGATTCCAGTCAGGGGCATGTACCTTGGTTGTGGGCACATGCCCAGTGGGAAGTGTGCAGGAGGCAGCTGATCGATGTTTCTCTCTCATCGATGTTTCTAGCTCTCTATCCCTCTCCCTTCCTCTCTGTAAGATATTAATAAAATATATTTTAAAAAAAATTATGTGAACTGTTCTTGGTTAGACATTCTCTGATTTTTCTATTATAGTCATCTAATGTAAGTTACTGACATCACACATACTGAATGTCATCTCATTAATACCTTATAACATAGGTTTAAATTTACAATTATTAAATTTTACATAATGTACCTGCAAATTTAATGTTTGTATGGAGGTAAAAATCTTCTAAAGATATGGCAAAAATTTCTATGATTTTATGACACTTAAGTTTTTTCATTTTTTATCTGTAGTATGATAAATACTGCCTTAAGCCATTTATTTATTTATTTATTTTTTTAAAAAAATATATTTTATTGATTTTTTACAGAGAGGAAGGGAGAGAGATAGAGAGCTAGAAACATCGATGAGAGAGAAACATCAATCAGCTGCCTCCTGCACATCCCCCACCGGGGACGTGCCCGCAACCCAGGTACATGCCCTTGACCAGAATCGAACCCGGGACCCTCCAGTCCGCAGGCCGACGCTCTATCCACTGAGCCAAACCAGCCTCGGCAAGCCATTTAGATGAAGATATTAATAGTAGCTATATAAGAGAAAATAGTTTAGCACTGAAAAATAAAGGCTTATTGCTATGACATAATGTGTGCGTGCGTGAAAATCCTGGTAGTCTGTAAAAGCTGCCCTAAAAGTAATGGGCCTTGAGGAATCGGAACAGTCCTCTTAAAACATGTGTCTCTGTAACTGGAACACAGACAAAAACATAAGTAGTAAGTATGTATTTTTTGTATAATATAAGTATAGTATAATTCTACATGGTCAATATATTTGATATTTTTATGCAACATAGAACTATGTAAATTCATTATATTAAAATATAAACTAGTTAAGAAAATACATTTCAGAGCTGTAGAATATTTTGTCACACATGGATATGACATAGTTTTATTTGGTTTATTCACTAAATTTTGGAGCAGGCACTTCTGGGTGCTGAGGATACAGAGGAACTTTGAAACATACAGTTCATATTGTCATGGAAATCATAGTCTGTCTCATTTAAATACTGAATAACAGACTTGGGAATTTGACTAGAGAATTTAAAATTTAAAAGCTTTAAGTATATTTTTAAAGTCAGTGTTAGGCTATAAAATTTGTACATGCACATGCATAAAAATCTCATCAAATTTCATTCCAGTATTTAGGCTTCCTGAATGCTGAACCACAAGCGTTTCTGAAATAGTGTAAATAATGTCTTTTCTTCCAGGAAATGGCAGCAGTGTCAGCTTTTCTTCAGCAAGGAGCAGCGAGGCCATACCCTGCACATTACATGGATACGGCAATCCAAACGTACAGGGATATCTGCAAGTAGGTGACTAGAATATTTATGTTCTTTCCATTTAGAAGTAAATTGGCATTTATATTCTTATTGAATATAAATGGTTCTGTGTTTTTCATGCAAGTTAATATAGTCAGAGACAAGATGAGGTAATTTTCTGAAACTAGTGTTTCCTATTTTATTTGGATTTGTGCTCAGGAATTGGTTATGTGTAATGTCGAGGCTACATGTTATATTGCGGGTGATTTGTATTGTGGGAACATCTAACCTTAACCGCTGTTAAACCAGGAGTTAGCCATTTTGAACTTTCCAGGTTAAATAGGCAAAACACAAACAGTTCAATAATAGTCCAGGGAAGGAAATGAGAGATGTTTTGTACACATCGTGAGAACTGTTAGAACTCATTACTTATAATGAGACTGTGAGCTGGTCCAGAAGTAGTCAGGGAGTTTCATGGGATGGTTGGGGAATAGACCTTGAAAGAAAGGTGGTTGGGATTTGATGGACATAAAGACAATTCAGAAATTGTGATTGGCAGGAATGATGTTTTGGATGCTGCCTGACTAGAGAAAGGGAATTGAGCCCTGGCGAGGTTAGGGGGTTTGAGAGTATTAAAAGTGTTGGGTGGTGCATATGGTAAGATGGTATGCGAGAAATCACTGTGGGGAGCCTCAACCCTCTATTGTTTAAGCTGAAGTTAAGAGTTACGTAGTAGTAAATGGGAACTTACTGAATATTTGAGTACAGCCTTGACATAATAAAAGTTGTTTTTCAGGAAGATTAATTTGACTTTTCTATGTAGCATGCATGGGTTGTCTTAGAATGTTGTTGGAGTATAAGTAGTACTTGTCATGGTGTTATATTTACAGCACAACACTAATACTAATAATTGACATTTATTGAATGTTCAGCATTTGCTACTATGCCGAAGTAGTTTACATGCTCATTTAATCTTTTCTTTTTATATATACTTTTATCGATTTTTTACAGAGAGAAAGGGAGAGGGATAGAGAGTCAGAAACATCAATGAGAGAGAAACATCGATCAGCTGCCTCCTGTACACTCCCCACTGGGGATGTGACTGCAACCAACGTACATGCCCTTGACCGGAATCGAACCTGGGACCCTTGAGTCCGCAGGCCGACGCTCCATCCACTAAGCCAAACCGGTCAGGGCATCATTTAATCTTAAGCCTATAAAATGGTACGATTATTATCTGTATTTTACAGATGAGAAGACTGAAACTTAAGAGTTTAACTTGCCCAAGGGCACACAGCTAGTAAATGGTGGAGCCAATATTGAATTTTACCTATTATACCTTATGTAATCTATTTGAGAATAGATTTGGAGATTCTGGCAGGAGATACAGCTTTCTGTGAAGAAAGAGGAAGGATTGAAAGAGACTGAAAAAGAGCTAGGAGAGTGAGGTAGCAAAGGGAGCCAGAAATAAGAGTGAAAAGTTTGTATTCATTTCTGTTCCGAGCAAGTTTTATTTGTTAAATAGCTGCTGGTTTATGGATACTAGATAAGTCTTAGCGTTTTGCACACTGGAAATGTTACTTTACTTAGTAATAGTTATGAGAATTCTTAGGGTTCTTTTAAACTTTTTTGGTAAGTGGAAAACAAGGACATGGATTTCTTTTTACTCAAAAACTAGAATTGGAAATGTTTGTTGAACACATAGTTGCTATGATGTATAAAGATATTATTGTAGTGCTAATTATATTTTTCTTGTCTTTTATTTTTTTAGGAATATGATATTGGCTGAAAGATGTGTATTGCTTAGTGCTGAAATCTTAAAAAGCCAAAGCAAATATTCAGAGGCTGCAGCTCTTCTAATACGGTTGACCAGTGAGGTACTGAAACTGTGTAGTATTTGTTTTAATTAGTGTTATTTCATAATTTTTAGAAAGTGTCCCCCTTTTTTTGAGGATGTGTAAAGCAAAATTAGAGAGGAATCTCTCTTTGGGAATTTATAACATGGCTACTTTAGTTATTTGAATAAATTTTATATGCAATATTTTATAAACTGATTTTATTTATAGATTTAAGTCTACATTATTATTAACCACAAACGTGTTGTATATATTCTGTGAATTAGGTTGTGACCTATGCATAACAACAATTAAACAAGCTTGTGCATCATTCCTCATGTAAAATTGATACTTAAAAGAGTGATCACTCAGGAATTTTTAATCTTATTTTAGTAGTATGATGTTAAAAAAAATTACCATAAGCGTTTAAAAAATCTATATGAATATTTCAAAATAGAAAAAATAATCCATTTATAGTTGCCATTAAAGATTTATAACATTAAGTTGCATTTCTACAGACTTGTAAAGAATGATAGTAATTTATTTAAAAGTATGTTTAAAGACACATTTTTTTAGATGAACGTGCATAAGAACAGAAGAACGAAATCAAACACCTCCTTTGCTCCTTAAATTTTAATGTAATGTACACATTTTTATTTATTTATTATCATCACCCGAGGATATGTTTTTATTGATTTTTAGTGAGAGAAGAAGGCAGAGGGAGAAAGGGAGGGAGAGAGGAAAAGAGAGAGAGAGAGTGAGAGAAACATCAATATGAGAAACATCCATCAATTGCTCCCCGACCAGGGATTGAACCTGTAACCTGGTATATGGGATGATGCTCCAATCAACTGAGCCACCCGGCCAGGGCTATTACTATTCACTATGATTTTACTTTTTGGACCATTCTGTACTTTTCACTCTATATATTTTGGGGGGTGATTTGTTCATAGGCATGATTTTCACTCTCAAATCTGTCTCCAGCCCTGACTTTTTGAGTTTTAGATTTGTATGGCCAACTGCCCTTTAGACTTATCTTTAAGTTGACATACCAATGAGTAGACATATAAACTTCCTTACCTTATAGATCATGATCTTAAATGGTCATAACCAGGTAGCTTCTCATTTGCTCAAGGTTTTGAAACTAGTTGAGATGCGCCCATATTCTCTTACCTGTCAGTAACACAATTGGGGGAGGGGGTGATTAACTTCTTAAATATCCCTCCTTAATGTCCTTTCTCTGGCCCTTTTTCTGTTATGTCCTTCATATAGTCATCTGCAGTACACCAGGTTGTCCTAAGTGTCTGCCATGCCCTCTCTTACAGTGCTGTGAGACCTGACTTGTCATATTACATTTAAGTTATGAGCTTTTGAGAGTAGGGGACTGTGCTACCTTCTATATTTTTATCCTTAGTGCCTAACACAGGGCTTGGCACATGGTATGTGATTTACAAATGTTGAACTGAACCTTAATTGTTTTCAAAAGGTTTCTGTATGATATAACTAATTAGGTTGAGAGATGATATTAAAAATGTTTAATAATTGATTCTGCATGAACACTGACCAGTATGAACTGTTGCCAGACATAAACTGTTTGATAGAGCTGAATATAGGCTCCTGTGTGTTGATGTTCTGTAATATAATAAGTAATCTTTACTTGGGTTTGAGTGTGTTGCTGTTGTTTTCAACCTAGGGATTCTCAGTGAATATAAAAGGAATTTGTGGTTTAGGAGCTTGGATAAAATTTTTTTAGAGCAAATTCTTCTGTCTGCATTTTAACCTTGTAATTTTCTGTCCTTGTTCTCTTTTCCTTTCTATCTCTTTGCTTTCACCTTTCTTTTTCAAACTTGGATGATTTATTTGTCATGAAATTCTAGCAAACTTATCATTGTCATTTACTACTTTGGAGTAATGTGTGGCTTCTATTTCTCTAGAAATTGTGATTCTCAGTGGCCTTCTCTGCTGTACCTTTCAGATATTTCTTTGAGACAGTTTAAAAGTAAAGACTTCTAGGCATAATGTATATAAAGTTACGTTAAATTTTAACTAATGTGTATTTATTGTATGTATTTCATTAACTAGGAGGGCTGCATAATATCGTCAAAAGTTCACTCGTCTTGAGGATAGGGAACTGCGTTACATACTCTTGACATTTATGAATTGTGCTTGTTAGATTTTGCTAATACCATTATAGCAAAAGAAGCTGGGAGGCCTGGGTGAAAAGAGCTGTGCTTTGACTTTCTATTTTGGACTGCAAATGGATGGGCAAGTGGATGGTATATTGTGTTGTTCTTAGCGTAGCGGAACAGTCTCAGCTTAATGACAAGGCATGCCACATTCACCTCCACATAGGAGAGTGGGCTGGAACTTGCTGTTTAAGAAGGGATGCTTTTTCTCTGCTTGTGTCTGTTTCTATGTTGAACATTTATTCTAGTCTTATAGCTCTTTTTGTCTACTACTGCATTTAAAGACATTAAATCAGTTTCCCAGGGAGAGTAATAGCAACAGTTTTTATAAATTTCTCCAGGTTGGGAGGAACTGTCCTGTGTTAAATTGATCAGCTGGTAGCACCTTTCCTGGTAACCTCACAATTGTGTGAAGAAAAAAATCTTACAGCCATCCTGGGAGTTGATTTCAGTTAAGCTTGTGTTTATTCACAAGATGGAGGTGTTTATTCACGCCTCCTAGCTTAGATGATTTCCCCCTATATTTATCCTCATAATTTAAGTTAACGTTGCCCTTTCAGCTTTTTTTTTTTTTAAACATTCTCCCGAAGGCAGGGTTTTTAAAAAATATATATTTTATTGATTTTTTACAGAGAGGAAGAGAGAGGGATGGAGAGTTAGAAACATCAATGAGAGAGAAACATCGGTCAGCTGCCTCCTGCACACCCCCCACTGGGGATGTGCCCGCAACCAAGGTACATGCCCTTGACTGGAATCGAACCTGGGACCCTTCAGTCCTCAGGCTGATGCTCTATCCACTGAGCCAAACCGGTTAGGGCCCTTTCTGTTTTTGTTAAAATTACCTCTTGTTTGTGGACAAAGTTTATAGGCTAGAGTTCTTGTTAAAGTGGTATCATAGGTTTGTTTTTTTCTTCTTCTTCCTTATAGTATATACTAGAGGCCTGATGCATGAAATTTGTGCAGGGGGCTCGGCCATTGCATCCCCAGCTGCCTCGGCCGGCCCTCGCAGCCTCAGATGGCCTTGCAGCCCTTTGCAGCCCTGGCTTCATCCGAAGGTCATCCGGACGGTTGTCCAGAATGTCGTCTGGATGGTCGTTTGGCTGTTCGGTCTAATTAGCATATTAGCTCTTTATTATATAGGATAATAGTCTTGTCATATCATGAACTACAGAAAATAAAATATTCTTCAACTCATTCATAGCTTCTGCTCTCTGAATAAAACTCTATCACTAAAATTCTTTCATTTTCCTTTCAAAAACATTCATGGCAGTTGTCATTCTTTTCAGGGCTTTTTTTATGTGTTTCAAAGCAGTGTTTTTTTCTACTAGAGGTGTCACTGAAAGAGATGAGCTAACAAAGAACTAAGCTGCAATGAGATATGAATGTAGTTATTCAGATCTGAAAATTCATTCTTTCTCAGACAACAGCTTTACTGGATAAAAGAATCAAATTTTGCTTTAGCTAAATTCATACATGCCATGGACTTCCAGGTCTCTCCTAAATTGGTCAGTCCTTGCGGGTTAAATTTGAGAAGGCTGGGGATTTACTGTGCTCGTTCTCATCTGGATTATATATTAGAGTCATTTACACACTATCAAAGATATCTATGGCATATCCTTATATTAATCAGAATGTCCAGGATTGCTGCCCATCCAAGTTTTGCAATTTAATGATGTTTCATTGGCAATTTAAAAATACGTATTTATTCTGTGTGTGTGTGTGTTTGTATGTTATGTGTGCACACATGCTAGGAATAAACTTAAGAAATATATAGGACTGAGAGAAAAAACTATGAAACTCTATTGAGAAGTCTGAATAAAGTTCCAAAATAGAAAAAGTAATTAGAGGGAATTACCTGTTCTATTTATTAAAATGCATTTGAAGGCTATAGAAATTAAAACTGTTTACAGTGATAAGAATAGACAGGAATGGAATGGAATGAGAATTTAAATACATATGATTAGGTGTCATTTAATTTAGTGAAGAGTGTTAGATAATTCACTGAATGCTATTGTGACTTGTAGCTAGCTGTTTGGGGTTGGATTAGTCATTACATGATAATATAACTATAGCTGGATTATAATGTGAAAAATAAAACAAAACAAAAAAACTAGAAGAAAATACAGGAGAGCATTTAAAAAATCTAGGAATGATAACATCCTTTCCGAGTTTGATGTAGTATCCTGAAAACAATGGCAAATATAATATGCTTGACTTCTAAAGAATAAACTCCTTCATGTCAAAATTGGGAAATACTATTTGCAAATGTATGATAAAGGCTTGATACTTATTAAGTGTACAAAGGGCTCTTACAAACCACATAATCACAAAAACCCATTCACAAAAGAGTATAAATAGGCAATTCACAAAAAAAAGTACAAAGACCTTTAAACATAGGAAAAGATTAGCAGCCTACTGTTAAAGAAATGCATGTTGAGAAAGAGTCATTTTCCTTTTATTAAAGAGATAGATGTTAAAAAATGATCTTGGGCTGAGTAGAGAAAATATGTACTCTCATTCTCTGTTGACAAGAATATATATGGGTACTTCTTTTTGTAGCAGTTTGTCTGTCTTGATTAGAATTTGAAGTATAAGCATAGCTTTCATTAAGTCAGCAGTTCTATTTTTAGAAATTTGTCTAATAAAAATTCTATATAGTAAGAGCGTAATATGCTAAGTGTCTGAACAATTGTTTGACCATTCAGTTGATCACTGACCAGTCGCTATGACACGCACTGACCACAAGGAGGCAGATACTCTGACAGCTAAGGTTAGCTTGCTGCTGGGGTCTGGCTGATCGATCAGGACTGGGCGAAAGGGCCAGACTCCTCCTGGAGCCCTCCCAAGGTTCCTCCCCGGCCGGCCGGTCCCCATCACCCCTGAAGGTGACTGGGTGAGACAGCCCCTATCTCTGGGCAGGCTGAGGGACCCCACCCATGCACAAATTCATGCACCCGGCCTCTAGTATTTATATAATTAGTCGCATTTGTTTAGAAAAATGTAAATATATTTTTATTGATTTCAGAGTGGGAGAGAGAGATAGAAACATCAGTGATGAGAGAAACTCATTGATTGGCTGTCTCTTTCACACCCCCTACTGGGGATCGAATCCGCAACCCAGGCATGTGCCCTTGATCAAAATCGAACCCAGCACCCTCCAGTCTGCAGGCCGATGCTCTGTTCACTGAACCAAACCCGCCAGGGCTAGAAAATGTTTATTGAAGTATTTTTTCTTAGAAAAGTTTGAAGCAATAATAAATCAGTTGGAGACTGTTAATAGATTAGGGTATGTTTGTGTAATGGAATACAATGTAGCTTTAAAAGAAATGAGAAATGGGAGATGTAGATGTCTTGGAAAGATGTCCATGATAATAAGTTTAAAAAGCAAAATAAAGAATACTCTAATATCATTTATGCATAGAAAAGAGTGTGTTTTTAAAAAACTAGCATATAAGCACACATGTAATATATATACTAGTATACCACTTTAAGCTGGAAAATTGGATGAGGCATGGGATGGGAAAGAAAGATGTTCACTTTTTTTCCTTCAAACATTTAGCCTTTAAGGAAAAAAGAGTTTGTATTAATTTAAAATAAAGAAAATATTGTCCTAAGAAAATGAAGATGTAAGCTTCCAACCCTTCCTCTCCCCCCCCAACCCCCATGGTAATTCTGATGCATTGATATAGAACCACTTGTTAATTGTATATTCCTAATTTCCTCACTAGCTTTTGGCTCTTAGTTACCAGAAACATTATCTGATTATTTAGTTTTTGTCCTGAGGAGTTTGAAATAGATAATATCTACCGTTTACTGAATGTTTCTGGAGTGTTTCCTCATATCTGTTCCAACTCTAATATAATTTTATGATTGCTGCAGAGATAGTTATAATAGTGTCTGAATACTTTTTGATGTAACTATAATCTGTTGAAATGATTTCATTTAAAGTCAATGTTTTCTGTTTTCAACTTTCCCTGGGGAAAATAATGGCAGCAGAACACGTGGAAGGGCATGGTAAGTTCTGCTTGAGAGTAGCTGGAAACCTAGAGAAAGTTTTGGTGAAAATGTTGTTGATACTTGATCAGCAACCTTCAGTACTTTCTCTCAGTGATTTAGAAAGTAATGATGGCTCTTTCAGTTGAAAGATTTTTCTTATGGATTAGGATGTAAGTGCAGTATGTGGTTTTTGTAGACACTGTTGTAAGATTCAGTTGAGGTGAAATAATTTGAGTTTTGCCATTCATTAATATAGCAGGCAATACTCCTTAAAGGGGAAGCCTTCTGAACTTTTTAATGCAGTAGCTTTTTTGGTCCACTTGAATCACAGCAAAAATTAAGAATTCTTTTCAAATACAATAAAACTTTATGGAGGATAAAGTAATAGATTAAATTATTTTATAACTTACATACATTGTTTTATTTTTCCTTTTTTTTGGAGGGAAATACACTATTGGATGTCACAGATCAATTTGCAGAAGAAATTAGATAGGTGTGAATCTTTTTTGTGTGTTTGTGTGTGCTCTATTTTCTGGTTTATCATTAATCAGTATATCTGTATTAAGTTATCAGTTTACATACTGTTTTTTCCATTTGAAAAGGGATTGCATTTCTTCAGAGGCTTTTTTACATGGTGTATGTCATAACCAGGCATTTGGCTTTATGAAAAGCAAAAGAAAATACTTCATGGTAGAGTGTTTTCTGAAGGTTTTTTTTTTAATGTGCTTATTGGGAAAAAGAATTATCAGGATTGGATTACTTACCCCTTGCTCTCTGCCCTCAGATACTCTAAGTTAAACATTGAATATGTTATTTATTAAGAAAGTAAATGTTTTTCACCCATTTTTTTGTGTGTGTGTGAAACTCACCTTTTCTCTTAAACATTCAACAGGACTCTGATCTTCGAAGTGCTCTTCTTTTGGAACAGGCGGCTCACTGCTTTATAAATATGAAGAGTCCCATGGTTAGAAAATACGCGTTTCATATGATATTGGCAGGCCATCGGTTTAGTAAAGCAGGACAGGTGAGTGCATTTTCTTTAAAAAAGAAAACAACTTATTATTTTAGTTTCTATTTGTTATAATTTGTTATTTATTTTATAAATGTATGTCATTTGTCAATATTTTATGACTTAATATTAATCCTAAAGACAGATACAAATTTTGTTTCAAGGTACTGTGTAATATTTTATGTTGATAAGAGCATGAGATTTGGATTTAGGAAAGTCTGGGATTCAGTCTTGAAATTCTGTGCATCTATTTGACAGACCTGGAGCAGTTACTGTTGCTGCCAAGGTTCCAGTGCAGATGCAAGATAAAAGGGTCCTCGCGCTTTCTATCTGTCTGATTGTGGCAGCCAAGATTGAATGGGGGAGTACAGTGAAAAAAATACCTTGATGTTCTGCTTACAACTTGACTTTGGTAGAGCAATTTTTCTGAGCCTCCTTTATAAAAAAACAACAAAAACATTTGGAATTTTGCCCCAATTTGTGTAAGGCTAACCCAAATCATATATGTGAAAATCCAGATAAGATGAATGCATTCAAACAGCATTTACTATTGAGTAGGGGTTGAACCTTCCCCCACTTCAGCTCTGCTCTTCTGTTGTCTTCCAGGGTGCTTTATGATGGCATTTACTAAGTAGTAAATGAGTAGAAGTCTTCTTTGTCCCCAGAAGCAGTTGGGTTGGCGAGATCTTCATTAACTCCCAGGGTCCATTCAAGCATTAGTTGGAGGGAGCTTTGCTGGAGGTAGAGAGTGGTAGCAGCAGTCAGATGGTGGTTCCCTGCATGCTGTCAAGTGGTAGATGACTGTAGTTTGCTTTCATTATCGCTTTATAAAGAAAACATTTCTTAAAGAAACAAATAATTCTGGCAATACATGGTGCAAAGTTTGTAATCTACCCTGGGATGGGAAGTGGGTACAAGGGTATTTTCTGAAGCGAAAGGTTTAGTGGAGGGAGGCCTCTTCCTTGGTACCAAATTCCATCTTTAGGAAGGTGTCTGAGTTCAGCAGGTGGCAGTGATTATAGCTGATTAATTCCAAATATCTGCTCAGATGTGGCAGGATGCAGGGGGCAAAAAAAGAAAGAAAATAATACCAAACAAACAAAACAGTAGTTTAAAAATGTGTGTGTGTGTATACAACTCACATATGCATATGCAGTTTTAGCATATTCACATATGCAGTTTTAGCACACATGGGGTATTTCCATTCAGCCCAGTGCAGTGGTATAAAGAGAGATGACCCTAACAAAATTGAGACTTCATAAGATCACTCTCGTTTATAAGCTAACAACCAAGCCTCTAACTAATCCGTAACTCCATAACGCTACTGCTTTGGAAACTCCCAGGTGGTGTTCCATGAAGTCATCATTATTTCTGACTTTTAGACTTCTTGCCCTTGGACAAAACAGCTGCTTGCTGTAGGACCTCTTGGTTTTTAGTAGTAATTGTTGAGAGGTTTTCCAAAATGTTGGTTTTGTTTTCTTCATTATCCCGGCCTTGGAAGGACCCGTTACTAGTTACTTGATTTTGTGTGTGTGTGCGTATTTATTTTTTTCAGTCCCAGAGAAATTTGAATTTGTTGTGTAATACTTTGTTGTGTTTATTTTCTTACAGAAAAAGCATGCGTTACGCTGCTATTGTCAGGCCATGCAAGTTTACAAAGGAAAAGGCTGGTCTCTTGCAGAGGATCACATTAACTTCACTATTGGGCGCCAATCCTATACTCTTAGGCAGCTGGACAATGCTGTGTCTGCTTTCAGGCATATTTTAATCAACGAAAGTAAACAATCTGCGGCTCAGCAAGGGTCCTTCCTCAGAGAATATCTTTATGTTTACAAGGTGAATACATAGTTTCTGGAGTAGATACTAAAATTTTAATCATTTTTAGCAAAAAGCTTAATATTTAGTACTATCCAGCAGGAGTCTAATAAAGTTTTATTAGAATATCTATATATATAAAGCCCAAGTGACCGTTACGACTGGTCACTGTGACGTGCACTGACCACCAGGGGGCAGACGCTCAACGCAGGAGCTGCCCCTGGTGGTTAGTGGACTCCCATAGCCAACCTCCTGTCGTCACCGGGTCTCTAGTAGTCTGTGAGGTCCGAAAGGTTGGTGACCACTGGTTTAAGGAAACCTTTGGAGCAGCGGTAGCCAGCCAGTTATCCGTGGACCACTGGTGGTCCGTGAAGTCCAAAAGGTTGGCGACTGCTGCTCTAGTGTATATATAATTATCTGTCATAATAAAATGTGACAAGCTGTTTTTTGGTCATAGCTCGGAGTTGCATTGCCCTTCCAGAGTTCTTTAAACGATAAAATTTTTTAAAAAATATATTTTCATTCTTTTCAGAGGAAGGGAGAGGGAGAGAGAGCTAGAAACATCAGTGATGAGAGAATCATGGATTGGCTGCCTCATGCATGCACCCTACTGGGGACGAGCCTGAAACGGGGCATGTGCCCTGACCGTGAATCGAATCTGGGACCCTTCAGTCTGCAGGCCGACACTCTATCCACTGAGCCAAACTGGCTAGGGCAAAAAAGAATTTTAATATTCCAGTATATATTTGATTTGTGGCTGTTCTTAGAATCTTAAAGAAATTACATGTTTTCTGGACTGTTTCATTATTATGCTTTTGGAGTTTTTTAAAAAAATCTTAATTGATTTTATAATATATTGGGTCCTCATATCACCCTGTGGAAAGTATGTCCCCTCTGTTTTTGCTATGAAAAATGAGGTATGGATCTGTGGGAAGTAGACAAATTATTATAGTGTAATCCAGAAAAATTGAAGGAAAAATATTTCCCTGACACAGAAGGATAAGAGATGTAAAGCATTGTTTTATGGGGAAAATTGGAAGTTACAATTTTTTTGTATAGTCCTTTGAAGAGTGAATATTATCGCATTCCTGTCCTGTAGGAAGTAATTACCCTTTATGCTTTATTATTTAAAATCATGTGGATTAAAATTTTGGCAGATAGGATGCTGTAATGAGTCATAGGAAGTAAAATGCATACCAAGATAATGTTTGGAAGTTTAGCATCCAAAGAGAGCTAACTAGCTGAATAATCTTAGAAAGACTTTCTTGGGCCAGAATAAATCTCTAAATTCTATATCTCTGATCTATTAAGTAAAACTAGTAATTCTTTATCTTACTATTTTTGCTTAACATGCTTTTAATTCCTTGTGTATTAAAACACGGGGAAGCAGCCCTGGCTGGTGTAGCTTAATGGTTAGAGTGTTGGCTTGTGCACTGAAGGGTCTTGGATTCGACTCCCAGTCAAGGGCATGTACCTGGGTTGTGGGTTCGCTTCAGGCAACCCATCAATGTGTCTCTCTCACATTGATGTTTCTCCGTGTATTCTCCCCTCCCTCTCTCCCTTCCACACTGTGAAGAAGCTATGGGAAAAGTATATCCTCAGGTGAGGATTAACAACAACAATACAAATGGGGAAACAAATATAAGGAAAATGGAGTTTACTCAGAAATTCTTTTTTATTTCTTTTGTCTTTCTCTTAGAATGTAAGTCAGCTATCACCAGATGGGCCCTTGCCGCAGCTTCCTTTACCGTATATTGACAGTTCAGCCACACGGGTTTTCTTTGGCCATGACAGACGACCAGCAGATGGTTAGTAAAGGTTTTTTTGGCCTTGTTTCCTAGTGACTATTTTTTTGAAGTCTTTTCCTCTCTCCACTTAAAAGAATGTGTTGTTGTTAAAGAATATTTGAAAATAAATAATCCTATACCATAACACCTACCATTCTGCCATCTGAAGATAATCATTGCATTGTTTTTTCTTAGCCGTAAATTAAAAACTACTAAGTAAATAGCTATAATTATAATGGCTTTTCTCATATAAAGAATGCTCCTGTAATTGTATAATCTTGGTAATTTTTTAATGGCTGTAATATATTACATTCAGTGTATAAAAGTACTTTATTTTCACATTTGCTTGTTATATATAATTTGACTGTTTCCATTCTTTTTTATATAAAATCCTGTTGTAAGAGTCATCTTTATGAATAAAACTGTTCTTAACTTTTTATTATGGAAGTTTTCAAATGAACATAGACATACAGAATAGTTGCCCCTATTCTGTTGTTCTTGTTGTAAGGCTTTCTAAAATACAGGATTTTTCCTTAGGATTGAGCCTTAGTATGGCAGTACTGGGCCAAAATTAAAATACAATGCATGTTAAAGTAAAGTAATTCTAAGCTTATATTTAAGCTTAATATGTTTCTTGAGCTAATTTAGTGTTTTATTTAAAAAGTATTTATAGCCAAAACCAGTTTGGCTCGGTGGATGGAGCGTCGGCCTGCGGACTGAAGGGTCCCAGGTTCGAATGGTCGAGGGCATGTGCCTGGGTTGCGGGCACATCCCCAGTGGGAGATGTGCAGGAGGCAGCTGATCGATGTTTCTCTCTCATCAATGTTTCTAACTCTCTATCTCTCTCCCTTCCTCTCTGTGAAAAATCAATAAATATTTATAACAACATTGTTTTTATAGCCAAAAATGAAACAATAGGAGCACAGGAGTTGACAGATTTTGGTATTTTCATATAAAGGATTCATGCTGTAGAACATGAGTGAACTAGTTCTACATGTTTCAACATAGGTAATACCTACAACAAAATGCTGAGTGAAAAAAGTTAGAATGATAGAGCAAATACAATTTCATTTATATATTTCAAACATAAAAACCAATTCTATGCATTGTTTAGTATATACCCATATATGGTAAAGTAAAAAAAAAAAAAAAAAAGGATGAGGATGCTATACTTTTGTTTTGGAGCAACTCCGGGAAGAAGTGGTGCCAGTGGAGATGAAGGATTGAAGAGGGTTTCACAGATCTGAAACATTTATAAAAAAATAATTTTGGGGTAATATGAAAATATACTTTTGTTAAATTTTGATATACAATTATTTGTTACATTAGTCTTCATGGGTTTTGTTGTTTGTTTTTATATGTTTGAAGTATTTTATATAAAATTGCTGTGGAAAATGAGAGAAAATATATCCTTTCAGAGTCAGGAGGAAAAGACCAGAAGAGTTCCAGATAGGTGAGGATTAATAAGAGGATATCTTTTCTCATAGTTAATTGGAAATAGGCAAGAGTGAGTGTATATATTTGTATTTGGATAACTTAGATTTTTATTTAAAGTGTCTCATTTGAGTGTAGTTAGTAATAAACATGTATATTTAATTTTGATACTTTTTTTTTTTTAGGTGAAAAGCAAGCAGCTACTCATGTAAGTCTTGATCAAGAGTATGACAATGAATCCTCTCAGCAGTGGCGAGAACTTGAGGAACAAGTTGTGGCCTTGGTTAACAAAGGAGTAATTCCACCCAATTTCCATCCCACGCAGTACTGTTTGAATAGTTTTTCAGATAACTCAAGATTTCCTCTTGCAGTTGTAGAAGGTGATATACTGGAATTTTTACACATGGTTTTTGTTAGTTTGTTTTACTTACAGTAGATTCAACATAATGTTTTGTATGCCCCAAGTCACCAGAAGCTGAGGATGCAAAAATAAATTAGGAACTCAAAATTTAGCGAGCTGCATTTATAAAAGCAGGCGGTGGGGCTTCCAATATAGGTAGATGCAAAGTGCTGTTAGAATGCCAAAGAGAGAATGCCATCTCTAGTACAGAGAAATGGAGGAACTGCTTTTGAGGAGGTAGTTTTAAAACTAAATCCTGGATAAACAGACATTTACAAGTTGGTAAAGGATAGTCTAGGCAGAAATTCAGAGCTATGAAACAAGGTGTATTCAAAGAATTTGCACACAAGATGAAGTATAGGATTATTAAAGTTACTGACTGAGGCATTTCTTTTATAGAACCAATCACAGTGGAAGTGGCTTTTAGAAACCCTTTGAAGGTTCCACTTTTGTTGACTAATTTGTCATTGCTTTGGAAGTTTCAACCTAAAGATTGCAGTGGAAAGAATGATGAAGAAGTTAAAGAACTAGTAAGTTATTAAAAGGTATTTGTAATTAGCTTGTTTCAGTGATAGCATAACAGATGCTGTAATAACATTTCAACTTCTCTGTTTAGTGGACTGTACTTACTCTTTTTTAAGCTTTTTTCCCCTAGTTATAGAAAGTATGTTATATACCTATTGTTGAAAATTGAAAATGCAGAAGAATATAAAGAATAAAAATAAAAGTCTCCTCAGTTTTTAGAAGTAGCCATTTTAGCACTTCACTGTTTATTCAATAACTTATATTTGTATTTTTCCCTCACATAATGGGATTGTTCTCATATAGTTTTTTCATTTTATGTTGATTTATTTGCATATTGTAATTTTGAAATGTCTTGCTGTTTCATTTTTGCGTAATCATCGTACAAATGATCTGTAAGTTATTTTATCTCTCTATTGGTAGTTATTTTGGAAGGTGCCATTTGTTTACTATCAGTCAGTCCATGAAAATTTGGGTGCACAGTATTTTTTATAATGATTATTTCTGTAGGAAAGATTCGTAGGCATGAAGTTAGAACATTTTTAGGGAATAAATATTTTCATATTTTATTGGTTTTTCAAAAAGTTATACCAACGAGTTTCTCACCAGCACAATATGGGGTTTGGTATCTCATCTTTGCAACATGAAGTCTTCTTATTTATAAAAAAAAAAATCTTGAGTTGATAGGTTAAAAAGTGCCATCTTATACTATTTTATATTTTATCTTCTTGATGGGCAGTAAAGTTGAAATTCTTATATTTGTATTTCTTTTTGTTTGAATTATATTTCTTTTTTACTATGTCTGTAGTAAGCTCTTTATATATTTAAGATGTTATTTTTGAAGTAGGAATGTCTGGAACAACGAATTTTTGTTATCCAGTTGATAGTATCAGAAAGAACTTGGACAAAAAAAGAAAGAACTTGCACAAATACAGTTTTTTACCTAGTTATTTATTAGTTCATTTACTGATACCTTTTATATAAATTTTACTTCTTAGTACTACCTTCCTGTGTGCTTTAATAATGTGGTAAGCATTATTTTGGAACTGGGAAATATTCCAACATGTTCATGTTCATTTATGAAGGGAGAACCTGAAAGACATCTGTTGTATTAACTTTGAACTATTTAAACTTTTCTTTTGAAGTGTTTCATTTTTTAAAAAAAAGATAGGCTTATTTAAAACCTTGCTGTTTAAATTAATTGAAGACATTTTGTGATTACTTATACTCATTGTGAATAGTTTGAAAGAATGAGACTTACAAGGCTCTATTCTGACTTGAATTTTAGTCATTTTTCTAACGTTTTATGGATACCTGGAATACATATTAGAAGAGTATGAACCCTTTACTCCTGGAAAAAAATTTAAATATCTATTAGCTTTTAAAGTATATTAGTCTGTTTAATAATTAGATTTCAAAAGAGGTTTATTAAAGCCAAGTAAAAGTTTTTATTGCTTATATTGAAGGTATTCTTTTTTCTATAAATTTCAAACTCTGGATTTCTTCATGAATTTCAACTGATGGACTAGATGCTGAACTGGAATTTAGGGAAATTAATCCATGGAAAAAGTAAATCTGTGGTCATGAGGATCAGGTTTACTCCAGGTGTGAGCCAGTTAGTTGTGCTTGTTACATGGCCAGAGACTAGAGTTCCTTACTGATGTCATTGATTGGAGTAGACAGGCCTTTTTTGCTCTCCCCACAGCCCTTATTTTCCACCAATTTTTTAAATATCCTGCTTAGGCTGCCATTACTTTTCCCATGTGTAATTAACCAATTTGGAAAAAGGTGCTGGTTGGAGTGAAAGGGAGAAATTGCTCTTATTGCAAGATTAAGATAAATGGCCATTTTGACCATTGTTGATAATAAGCAGCTGAACTTTCTCTCTTGAGGTTTTAACCTCTTGGTGGCTGCAACTTCACTTACTGTCTTTAGTTGAGTTGTACTGAATTAAATTGGGGGGAAAAACAAGTGCCCCCTACTGAATGGCTTTACTGCCCTTGTAAAAGTAAAACTCTTTGCATATTGCTTAGCTCCTTAGCACATAGTAAGAACCTAGTAAATACTAACTATAATTATTGTTGTTCTTAGTGTTGATACATAGGAATGTTAATAATCTGATAACTTTATTTATTAGAATGTATATTTTACAAAATAATTTATTTTTTAGGTAGCAAGTGAACCCGAAATGATTGGAACTGAAGTTATTTCAGAATTCTTAATTAACAGTGAAGAATCTAAAGTGGTAATTATTGATTATTTTTCAGTCTTAAGTCTTTCTGAAAGAAAGATGACAACTTTTTAAAAAATCAGTTTATTCAGTTTGTTTTAGGTCCTGGTTTTCTTAAAAACTAGAATTTAAGAGATTAGGATACTGGGATTGCACAGGAGGAAATTGGTGGAAGAATAGGTTTGCAGTGGTCTTTGGTTTGTTTTCTAAGAAGCCTGGTGAAAAGTTTTTGCTTTTTTCTTGCGGTCAGTATATTTGGTCGACCAGAAGATTTCATTATTATTAAAAGTATCGATGAGGATCCAGGCATCTGTTGAATTTAGAGACTTCCTTTTGAAGAAAATGTTTCCCAATAAGAAATATTAGTTGATAATTTAAAAGTTTAGGTCATGAGTTTATATTTCTGCAACATTACAGAATTTAGATGTTCTACTGTTTTTATGATACTGTGAAAACAAATAATGAGAGTGACTTAAATATCTCCACAGGCCAGACTAAAGCTCTTTCCCCATCACATAGGGGAGCTGCATATTCTGGGAGTTGTTTATAATCTGGGCACTATTCAGGGCTCCACGACAGTAGATGGCATCGGTGCTCTTCCTGGATGTCACACAGGTAAAGCTATGGCGTTACTAAACAGTTAGGAAACTAGTACTTAATTCAATCTCTATAGAATAAAATGAATATGAGGTATTTTAAAAATAGGTTTAATGTACTTTCAATTCAGCATTTAGTCAGACGGGAGAATGAATAATTTGGATTATTTTAAACTCCGACATTTTTCAAAAATAAACTTTATTCCCTTCTAATGTATTTACTTTTGATAATCTTTAGTTTCTACCATATGTATTTCTCTTTCCTGTTATTGATCCAAACTTAATAAAGTCTGACCAAATATATTTAAACCATTGAGATTTCTGCTGCCAATACAAAAACCATCTTAACATATTCTATTTTTGAATATTGTCTTTTAGCAAATTAAAGACCAGTGTTTTCACATCATTGGATATTAAACATCTTAAATTCTGTCATCTCTCCTATGAAGAAAGTAGGATTTTAGTGTTAAGGTGATATTTTTGGTCTCCCAGATGATGTTTTACAAATTTTAGAAGAGTAAAACTCTAAGATACATATTTAACAGAGTTTACTTTTTTCTTTAAACTTAGGGAACACTTCTAGATCTAATATTGTAATTGTTAATATGTAGTTATTTAAGTTGACAAGATGCTACACAGTTTACTGTAAAATCCCTTCTTTTGGCCCTTCATTTTTAGTAGATAAGGCTTATTTTTTTAAAACAGACTTGAATTTAAATATAAATGATTTTTGTACAAAGTAAACAGAAGTGGAATGAATCCATAAGAATTCAGAATTAAAAACAAAAAATTTACACTGAAGTTGAGTATGGTATTCTGCATTTTAGTACTATATTTTTAATTCCTGGGCAGCGTTTATAAGTAATCTTCCTAATTTATTGCACATTTTAAGTAAGTAAGCTGAGTGTGAAGAATCCTAAGATCTTTTTCTTTTCCACTTGTACATACTTAGGATCTTAATCTAATACCAGTAATTTATGGTTTTCAATAAACTATAGATCATAGTTTCATTTATGCTAACAAATATATTTATTAACTAGAGGCCCAGTGCACGAAAATTCATGCACTGGGGGAGGGGGTGGGAGAGGGTCCATGTGCTGGCTTAGGCCTACTCCCCAGGGGGAACGGGCCTAAGCTGGCAGCCAGACATCTCTCTGGCAGCCCGGGAGCTCTCGGGAGATGTCCCAGAGGGAGCAGGCCTAAGCTGCAGTTGGACATCCTTAGCACTGCCAAGGAGGCTCTTGCCACCACTGCTGCGCTCGCAGCTGTCAACCCAGCTTATGGCTGAGCGGAGCTCCCCCTGTGGGAGCGCACTGACCACCAGGGGGCAACTCCTGCGTTGAGTGTCCGCCCCCTGGTGATCAGTGCGCGTCGTAGCAACGGTCGTTCCCAGTCATTCCGCTATTAGGGTCAATTTGCATATTACCCTTTTATTATATAGGATATTATAATTTACTAGGTATATCAGTTAATGCGGATTTTTTTAAATAGATGGAGTTACACATATGTTGATATATATATGTGATTTGATATGTATGCTGTTTTGTTGTATTGATAACAAGCTTCAAAATTTCATAGGTCAAATTTGCTGAAGGTGTTAACATCATAGATATTTTTACACTTAAAAATGTTGCATTTTGTGCCAAAAAAAGAGCATTTGCGGTAAGTTACAATTCATTACTTTATTTTGAAGAAAAGTGCTGCTGAATACTTCAGGAAGCTTTTGATGAACATGCTCCATCTCAAGATATTTGTGAAAGCTGGTTTAAACGCTTTATAAGTGATGATTTCGATGTGAAAGACAAAGAACATCCAGGTCAACTGAAAAAGTTTGAAGCCCAATGACAAGTATTATTGGATGAAGATGCGTGTCAAACTCAAAAACAACATGCAGAAAGATTAAACGTTGCTCAGCAAACAATTTCTGATCATTTACAAGCAATGGGAAAGATTTTAAAGGAAGGAAAATGGGTGCCACATAAACTGAACGAGAGACAGATGGAAAAACGAAAAGTCATCAGTAAAATATGCTTCAATGGTACAAAAGAAAGTCTTTTTTGGATTGAGTTGTGACTGGCGATGAAAAGTGGAGAATCCCAAATGCACAAAATCATGGGTTGATCCAGGTCAACCATCAACATCGACTGCAAGGCCAAATCGCTTTGGAAAGAAGACACTGCTCTGCGTTTGGTGGGTTCAGGATAGTGTGGTGTATTATGAGCTTCTAAAACTAGGTGAAACCGTTAATACTGATCGCTACCGACAACAAATAATCAATTTGAACCACGTTTTAATTGTGAAACAAACAGAATATTCCAGAAGACAGGGCAAAGTAATTTTGCTTCATGATGACGTGCCATCACACACTTCGAAACCAGTTAAAGATGCGTTAAAAGATCTTGCCTGGGAAGTATTAACACACCCGCTGTATTCACCAGACCGTGCTCCTTCAGATGACCACTTGTTCCGATCGATGGCACATGCACTTTCTAAGCAGCGCTTCAAAACATATGAAGAAGTGGAAAATTTGGTCTCTGAATGGTTTGTCTCAAAACAAGAAAAGTTCTATTGGGATGGTATCCACAGATTACCTGAAAGATGGAGAAATGTGTAGCTAGCGATGGACAATACTTTGAATAAAGCACTTTTGATGTTTCTCTTGAAATTATCCTGTTTTCTTGGATTACAAAATCTGCATTATTTACTGGTAAACCTAGTATACTAGAGGCTCGGTGTACGGATTCGTGCACTGGTGGTGGGCATGGCTGGTCAGCCAAGTGGCTATGGACCCTCCCTCTGAGCAGCTGCTCCTCCTGTGGGAGCAGCTGCTCCTTGTCAGCTGAGTGATGCTCCCACTGTGAGAGTGCACTGACCACCAGGGGACAGCTCCTACATTGAGCATCTGCTTCCTGGTGATCAGTGCATGTCATAGCAACTGGTCGACCGGTTATTCTGCCATTCTGTCGGTGGTCTTTTATATATATAGATGGTATTTTAGGACGTTAATGAGAACAATCCCTGAATTCACTATTGAAATAAGTTGCATCTTGTAAGCAGACTTTTCATGATTTAGTGTAGTTTATTATTATGTAAAATGCTAATAGGGATATAGATCAAACAAAGTATAGGAAATGCTACATTATATGTCTGCTCTGGGAATATCACAGTCACCATCTGAACATAAAAAGCTCTGAGTAGTCTTGCAGGAAAGATAGTTGAATACCCTTGATTTTATTTCCACTGTGTGGAAGCTTTTGGGAGATATCTCATATGAATATTAAATGATTTTAATTGTCTTTGTACAATCTATTGAGATCATGTAGTTATCCAGAAATATTAGTATATGCATTTCTATCAGTATTTATGTTAGTTTACTTATATGTTTGAATATGAGTAAAAGGGAAAGTTGTAGTTATAAAGAAATATTAGCACACATTTATTATCAGTATATGTATTAGTATAGTATATTTGAATATGAGTAAAAGTGAAAAGTTGATCTCTTTCAATATTTTGGAATTTTTCCCTTTGAGAATAGATATATTTTTTTAAGATACTATTTTTAAAAAATATTTATGCTTTGTTCTTATACCTTTATTTTTATTGATTTCAGAGAGGAAGGGAAAAGGAGAGAGAGAGAGATAGAAACATCAATGATGAGAGAATCATTCATTGGCTGCCTCCTGCACACCCCACACTGAGGATCAAGCCCGCGAGTCGGGCATATGCCCTTGACCAGAATTGAACCTGGGACCTTTCAGTCTGCAGGCCAACACTCTATCCACTGAGCCAAACTGGCAAGGGCGAGAATAGATCTTTTTCATAACCTGAATCTAATTGTTGGTCCAACACAGCCATTCTCTTAGATAGAAAAATTTTGGATAATAGCCAATATGGTTAAATATAGGTTTAAAAATACAGGTTCCTCCTCTCGGCCACTGGGCTACCGTTGCATCGAAACACATCAGGCCAGAAAAGAATGGACGGAAATTTACAAAGTGATGCAAAGCAAAGGACTGAATCCAAGAATACTCTATCCAGCAAGGCTATCATTCAAACTTGAAGGGGAAATAAGAAGCTTCACAGACAAAAAAAGGCTAAGGGAGTTTATCACCACCAAGCCAGCAATGCAAGGAATGCTAAAGGGACTGGTATAAAAAGAAGAAATAAAAAGCTCAGGAAGAAAACAGCCACACAGAAAAAGAAATGGCTACAAACAAGTACCTTTGAATAATAACTTTAAACGTAAACAGACTAAATGCTCCAAACAAAAGACATCGAGTGGCTGAATGGATAAAAAACTATGCTGCTCTAAAAAGGAAGGAACTCTTCCCATTTGCAACAGCATGGATGGAACTGGAGAGCATTATGCTAAGTGAAATAAGCCAGTCAATGAAGGAAAAATACCACATGATCTCACTCATTCATGGATAATAGAGACCATTATAAACTTTTGAACAATAATAGATACAGAGGCAGAGCTGCCTCAAACAGATTGTCAAACTGCAGCAGGAAGGCCGGGGAGGGTTGGGGGGCAGGAGGTAGGGGGGTAAGAGATCAACCAAAGGACTTGTATGCATGCATATAAGCATAACCAATGGACATAAGACACTGGGGGATAGGGGAGGCTAGGGGACTGTCTAGGGCGGGGGGGGGGGGGCGGGAATGGACACATATGTAATACCCTTTGTAATACTTTAAGCAATAAAATAAATAACACATTTGTAAAGTTAAAAAAAAAAAAAGACGTTACGAAATACGGAGGATAGGAATGTTCAGCAGTCACCAAATGGGCATTTCAAAGAAAAAGCAAATTTGAAAGCATGTGAGGGGAGACAATAAATTCAATAAAACATTTTTAAAAAGAAAAAAAAAAAAATACAGGTTCCTATTTAGTGATAGGTAGTCTTTCTGCAAAGTAAGAAAATCTAATAAGATGAGAAATTAAGCAGCATAAAATAGGTATAATGAAAATAAAGCCTAATTCTTTGATTAACCATGCTAGTCAGTAGTCTAGAATTTTCCGAGAAATAATCTGAAACTTGAGAGTATTCATATATTCAGGCTAACCTGATATTAACATACCAAGTTTGCTAGGACATTGATTGTTTTTTATTTCAGGGAAACAGTCCTTGGGCATGTCAGTTCGAGGGAGACAAGATTTAGAAATTCAAGGTCCTCGACTTAACAGCACAAAAGAAGAGAAAACATCTATAACATATGGTCCTGATCGACGATTAGATCCCATAATCGTTGAGGAAATGCCACTGTTGGAGGTATTTCACTTTTTAAAAATTTGTGGGTTTAATTATTTATTTATAAGTTCAGATTATACTTTGAGTGAATTAATTTTAGGCTTTGAGGTTATTGATATTACATTGATCTTTTAAAATTATTAAGCTAGGATTAAATTCAATTCACAAAGATAAAGGTAATCATGCAACTTGGCATTAAGTCACAGCCTGGTTATGAAATATGACCCTCAAAATATGAATGTAAATTGGGAAAACACTTCTAAAAGAAGATTTTTGTTAATAAAATCAATGGCTTTTTTTGTGTATGTAAAGATATAAAAGTAATATGGGAATGCTGTAAAAATTTAAAGCAATATGAATAAAAAGCAATGTTCCCTTCAACTTGTTTGTTTGTATCCCCACCCCACTTCTGCATTCATGCCGAAGGACTTCAAGGTCTTTTAGTTGCAGAAGACTCACTGATGCTAGTTTGCAGAAGCCAAAAAAGAGAAAACATTATTTAGTTGAAGGGTATTGGATATCTCCTGCCAACTGAAGTAGTATAGAATAATAAGTCCCAAAGAAAAATAAGGACTCAGCAGCTCCAGGGAATGTAGCAGTAAATGTTTGTAAGCCTTTAAAAGTATTGCTTTGGATATGGCCTTAGTCTTATAACTTACAGTTTTCGTGCCACTTTAATACAAGTTTCAAATTTCGGGGAGAGAATTCTGGCCTACCTTGGATCAGGTATCTCTAACTGTGAGGCAGAATAAATGCAAGGTTATGAAGGCTAAGGGTGAACACTGGAAGGCAGTCCTTCCTCTTGCATCCTCAAATTTCTCTAATAAGGGAAGTTATAAGCTTAGTCATTTCCTCCGGCACCCGGGACCCAGGCCTTTGGTCCGGCCACAGAGGAGAAGCCAAGCCTCGAGGCTAGGCTTCTCTGCTGCGGCCGCAGTGAGGCTTGGCTTCGTTACTGACATTTTTTCGGTAAACATCATTATGTATATATTGTGTCCATATTCTAGTTTAGATTAAACTTTAGAAATGAAATTGCTTGGTCAAAGGGTATAGGAATTTAAATTTTTGCAACATACCACAAAATTACCTTCAGCAAGGCTGTAGCAGTTTGCACTTTTCCTTGGAGTGGGACTGCGCATTGCCATGCTATGTATTTTTTAGTTGTTTTTTTTTTAACTTTGGCAAATCAGATTGGTGAAAAATGATATTGTTTTCATTTACATTTCTCTGATAACAAGGCTTGTCAATCTTCATATTTTTTTGTCTATGTGATTTTTTTTCTCCCATATGTTCATATAATTCTATTAATACCCCTTTAATTGGTGTTATTTCCCTTTTCTCATTGGATGATTTTTGTGGGTACTAATTCTATACCTATAGTAGGATAGGTAACAACTCATGACAGTGGGGATGTGTGTGTGCTGAGCATAGGCTGTTACTGAGCTGCTTATATTCTTTCCAGGTTTTACACGTGCTTAATTATGTTGCATTTAGTGTCGTGTAAATAGGGCCAATAAAAGACTTATAGACTGATTTCAGTGCTAGTTTCTGTTTATTCCTATTTTGCACCTATTTTAACTTTAATGTGGTGTCTTTCACCATGCTAAGGTTTTTTTTGTTTTGTTTTAAATATATTTTATTGATTTTTTATAGAGAGGAAGGGAGAGGGATAGAGAGTTTGAAACATCAATGAGAGAGAAACATCGATCAGCTGCCTCTTGCACACTCCCCATTGGGGATGTGCCCACAACCAAGGTACATGCGCTTGACCGGAATCGAACCTGGGACCCTTCAGTCCGCAGGTGGACACTCTATCCACGGAGCCAAACTGGTCAGGGCCATGCTAAGGTTTTAAACATATATAAAATAATATCTGATAGTCTCTTACTTTGTCACTTCTAAGTTTTATAATTACACAGACTTACCTGGTCAAACTTCTATGTGTTTTATTTTTAATCCAAGGGAATTTTATCTTCTGAATGTCAAGGGGTAGGGATCAAACTTTGTTTCTAGTTCCAATTACCATTAATTGAATATTGCAAGCTTTTTATACTTTCTAATATACTAATATCCTGAAAGTATGCATACCCTGTTTTATTTTGTTTTCAGGTGATACCTGTTTGGCTCAGTACTGTTCCCTCATTCCTTTTTGTGTCAATACTGTACTCTTGTGTGTGTGTATATATATATATTTGACTCATAAAGGAAGGGAGAGGGGGAGAGAGATTTAGAAACATCAGTGATGAGACAGAATCATTGATCAGCTGCCTCCTGCATTCCCCACACTGGGGACCGAGCCCACAACCTGGCAATGCGCCCTGACCAAGAATTGAACCATGATGTGGTTCGTAGGTTGATGCTTAACCACTAAGCCATGCTGGTTGAGCTATTCCTAATACCTTATGTCAGAAACATTTTATAGAATTTGAAGTTTAAAGGAGTAGTGAAAGAAGTTACCAGTCTACAGTCTGATGAAATAATGTCTTATTCTAGAGGCTCTGTACACTAATTAGTGCACAGGTGGGGTCCCTCAGCCTCCCAGCAATCAGAGCCGATCGGGGCCATCTCGCCCAGTCCCAATTGGGGCTGATGGGCCCGGCCGGCCCGGGAGGGACCGCAGGAGGTTGGCTGGCCAGCCAGGGAGGGACCACGGGAGGGATCCAGGGCATGTCCGGCCATCTCACCCAATCCCAGTCGGCCGGACCCCAGCACAAGCTAACCTACTGGTCTGAGCATCTACCCCAGGGGTGGGCAAACTTTTTGACTCGAGGGCCACAATGGGTTCTTAAACTGGACCGGAGGACCGGAACAAAAGCATGGATGGAGTGTTTGTGTGAACTAATATAAATTCAAAGTAAACATCATTACATAAAAGGGTACGGTCTTTTTTTTTTTTTTTTTTTTTTTTTTTTTTTTTTTTTTTTTTTTTTTTTTTTAGTTTTATTCATTCCAAAAGGGCCGGATCCAGCCCGCGGGCCGTAGTTTGCCCACAGCTGATCTACGCCCTGGTGGTCAGTGTGCGTCATAGTGACTGGTCCAACGGTTGACTGAATGGTTGACCGATAGGTCGGCCAATTAGCATATTATGCTTTTATTATCTATCTATATAAAAGCTTAAGCGACCGTTAGAACAGAACTACTGGTCAACCAGTTGCTATGATGTGCACTGACCACCAAGGAACAGATGCCCAACGTAAGAGCTGCCCCCTTGTGGTGAGTGTGCTCCCACAGCCAACCTCCTGCGGCCCCTCTTCCCTGCTGGCCAGCCCCTTGATAGGCCTTGATCACCGGCCAAGCCGAGGGACCCCACCTATGCACGAATTCATTCACCGGGCTTCTAATATAGGATATTTATCAAAACAAGTGAGGATGGCCCTGGCCGGTTTGGCTCAGTGGATAGAGCGTCGGCCTGCGATCTGAAAGGTCCTGGGTTCGATTCCGGTCAAGGGCATGTACCTTGGTTGCAGGCACATCCCCGGTAGGGGGTGTGCAGAAGGCGGCTGATTGATGTTTCTCTCTCATCGATGTTTCTAACTCTCTATTCCTCTCCCTTCCTCTCTGTAAAAAATCAATAAAATATTTAAAACAAAAACAAAACAAATGAGGATGAAAATTTCTGAAGCTCATTGGAAAAAAGATAAAAATTAAAATGTTGTGTATATACACTACCATTTTAATATAGAAAAGCAGAGAGAAGAGCAGGCCCATTCAAGTTTCCACTGACTTTCTTGTATAGACTATGTTGTGTATATATCTAGTTTATTCAGCCAGACTTGTGTGATAGATGTTTGATTTGTGTCTAGTCCTTTTCCCTTACAGATAAAACCACAGTGAATAAGCATATGCATATCATTTTGAATATTTGTATTTACACATGTATTTTTAAGATACAGTAGTAGGTCTTAGTCTTACTTTTCCATTTAAATTGAAATTGTTACCAGTATCGACTGTTTAAAAGGACTTTGAGTAACTGTGCTTTTGAAATAAAGGCTAGATATGTTGATTCTTCTTAAAGAGCCAACTTATTATATTTAGTAAAACTTTTATTCTGAAGATACATTACACAACATCTCCATATGGTATATCACTGAACTGTTACTTATACCATCGCCTTTCCCATCTTTACCAATGCCGTAGCCTTGTTAATAGTATCCAGTTGTCTGTATATTTTAGTGTGGCTGTGGTACTCTGTCTCACTAGTTACTCATGTAGTTGTTTTGATGTAACATCTCAAAATTGATATTCCTGCACATATATTTGGTAACTTCACTTAAGTTTATTTGACACTAGCCAATCAGTTCAGGCAGTGTCTTCAATATAACGCTATGCCTGCTTTATTTTTTCCTCTTTTTAACCTATAATTTGGATTCTACACTAATCCCTTATTTTCTCATATCCATTTTAAAGCTTCTAATACCCACAAATTTTATCTGATACCTTAAACTCTGGTGATAATGTAGTTCCATTCAACCGTTGATTAAGAAACACAGGTATATCCCTTGGATTTTTTATAACTCCTTTGGGATTGCCAGCCGTAACTTTATTGGAACATTTGTCCTCATACTGTTTATAGTTGTCCTTTCTGATATACTCTCAGCGTAGTTCTGACATTTATACTTAACGATTCTTTAAATGCAAGTAGTTGTCAGCCCATGTTTCTACCTCTTAGTGTAGGTCCACAATATCTGAAAATCCCGAGGCCAGATGTGTGTTGGAATTCACTTTTTGTCTTAATTTTTAGAAATTGTGTGAATATGTTCATATTTATGTCCAAAGTGTTATGTAACTCCTGTTGGGCTTGTGGCAGCACCTGGTTCTCAAGCTCATTTCTTGAGTGAATCATAGACTAAATGAATAATACACTAAATGGGAAAAGCTATATAAAGTCCACATTAGTCAACTTCAGCTTTTGCTCCCATGTGAGTTCCTGAAAGCTTGAGGTTCTTCGAGCTTTTGGAGTTATCAGATTATGGGCATGGAATCATGGATCTCTGTGTTCTTCCCTTTTAAGACCTATAATGTACTAGTATCTTTTCATTTTAATGATGTATAAGTAAATGAGCTATTTTTCAAGTTGATATTGATAAGGAGTTTTTGACTGATAATTATTTAATTCATACTCCGTATAACCATATTAAATTACTTTTGACTTTTCTTGTCTGTAATCTACAGAGTTGTGGAAATTAGGCCAGTAACCCTCTGTTAGTGACATTTTTCCTTTAATTCATAACTGAACTCTGCTACTGAGTAACATTGGTTTTTATCTCTTATCTAAAATGGGGTTAATTGCCACATATTCAGGGAGATACCAAAGAGAATAAAATATTTGCAATCCTTTAGTAAAGAATACAGCATCTTAAAGTGTCATTCATTCACTAGGGGGTCAGAATTGTTAACAGACAATATAATACTATTTTTTCCCTCCAATGCAGGTGTTCTTTATACATTTCCCTACAGGGCTCCTGTGTGGAGAAATCAGAAAAGCATATGTAGAATTTGTCAATGTCAGCAAATGTCCTCTTACTGGATTGAAGGTTGTTTGTAAACGTCCAGAGTTCTTTACTTTTGGTGGTAACACGACTGCTCTAACACCACTAAGTCCCTCAGCTTCTGAGAACTGTAGTGCTTACAAGACTGTGGTGACAGAGTCTACCTCTGTGTGTACAGCACTCACCTCGTCAGCGTCTTCTGTAGACTTTGGCATTGGCATAGGAAGTCAGCCAGAGGTGATTCCTGTTCCCCTTCCAGACACTGTTCTTCTACCTGGAGCTTCAGTCCAACTACCACTGTGGTTACGTGGGCCGGATGAAGAAGGTGTCCATGAAATTAACTTTCTGTTTTACTATGAAAGTGTTAAAAAGCTGCCTAAAATACGGTGAGCATTAGGAATCTTCTGATTTAACCTCTTCGTTTAATATATGTGTACAAATTCAAATAAACATTTTGATATTTGCTAACATGTCATTTTTTTATGAATTACTTCTTCCAAATGCTACATGATGTTTATATTTGAGGCTGTTCCTAATATAGCGAGCTGTAAGTTCTAAGTGGCCAAAAGTAGAAAAAATTAAGCTACACTAATCTTTTAAAAGAAATATATTTTTATTTGATTCAGGGAAGAAGAGAGAGAGAAGAAAACATCAATGATGAGAGAGAATCACTGATCAGCTGCCTCCTGCATGCCCCCTATCAAGGAAGAGCCCTCAACCCAGGCATGTGTTCTGACCAGGAATCGAACCGTGACCTGGTTCGTAGGTCAATGCTCAACCACTGAGCAATACCAGCCAGGCTAGCGTAATCTTTTTAGTGGCTTCTCTATTTATAAACTTTATGATTCTTTAATAAAACTGAATTTTTTGGCGAGAGTTATCACATAATAATGAAGTTCACAAGTGTCGTTTGTATATGAAGACAACATGCCTGCAGTCATTCTGTTCTAAGAAAATTATTTTAACTTTCTTTTTCCCTTGTGCCCTCCCCTGCCCCACAAGAATCTATGAAAAAAAAGTATGTATGTGCTTGACAGGTGATTGGGGTGGTGTTTTAATGGTGCTCACTGAAGAAATCAAACCTGCCTCTCACAAGGACTGTGGCCTGTCCTATTACACAGTAGAATATTTTCTTTGTATTAATGCATTGTCATTTTTATAAATGGAGTGATTGTGCTACATTTATTATTTTTATTTTTATTTTTTAATATATTTTATTGATTTTTTACAGAGAGGAAGGGAGAGGGATAGAGAGTTAGAAACATCGATGAGAGAGAAACATCAATCAGCTGCCTCCTGCACACTCCCCACTGGGTACGTGCCCACAACCAAGGTACATGCCCTCGACCGGAATCGAACCTGGGACCCTTGAGTCCACAGTCCGACGCTCTATCCACTAAGCCAAATCGGTCAGGGCTGTGCTACATTTCTTTAATGGAGTATTTAAAATATAAGACTCTGAGGAGAAATGATACAGTATTTGCAAGCATAAGAACATTTCAGATCCTTGGTCAGTGCTAATTCTCCTCAAGAAGATGATAGAGAATACTTTGGCCAAGACAACAGGGAAGGCTTTATGGAATATAGTAGAGATGAAATGAGCTTCCAAGAAAAGTGAAGATTTCAGAATTTGCATATCGGGGGATAGGCAAGAGCATAGTGGGTCTTCCGGGACTATATGTATGAAGATTTACGAGATTTACAACCTGAATGAGTGAGTTTGGCCACAGTGTAAAACATAAAGGGGGAAGTAAAGGGGAGTAAATACAGCTTGAAATGTAAAGCTTTATTGTGGAGGGCTTAGAGTGCCAGGTGAAGTGTGGAGTTGACTTGGTAGGTAGTTTCTTTGGAGCTGCTACCACAGAGGAGGCAGTCAGGACATTACTACATGAAGATGGTTTTCCTAAGTCAGAGAGACTAATCGTACCCTCCAAATGAGGAGAATGGATTGAACGTAGGCCAGCTGGGTACTTGTACTCTATTATACATGTATATTTTTAAATGATTCTGAGAGTGATGAGGTTTTAAAAGCTTTCTTTGGAATTAGAGAGTCATACACAGGAAGAGGTGTTTAGATTAAATTTGCAGTTTTTGTTTCCTCAGTCACAGGATATTGAGACACACAGCAGTTATTTGCACCAGCCGGTCTCTGAACGCACGTGCCACTGTTTGCAGAAGTAATTCTCTGGAAGATGAGGAGGGCAGAGGAGGCAATATGCTAGTCTTTGTGGATGTGGAAAATATCAATACTGTAAGTTGGTTTAAAACTAAATTTTGTTATTAATTCTATTTGAAGTATTTCCTTTGTTTTTAGTAATGGATATTTTTCCATTCACAAGAACAGAGTATGAAAACATACTAATTCTCCATTAGCTTTATAATTTTAAGTCTCCAAATAACAGGATCTGGTGGCATAAATATGGTACATTTGCACATGATAATGTAGCCTCATATGCTAGTAATTCAACCCAAAAGAGCTCTCACCATTGAGAATCTCTTTTGTAATTAAATTTATATAAAGTTCTGTTAGGATTTCACATTCAGTATTAATTTGATAATCCTTCACATACATTTCTGACAGTACAATTTCCTTTATATAAAGCTTTTCAAACATTTTAGCATTCCTGTTTATGTACTCAAAATATAAAAATAAATATTCTTTAAAAAAGGAATGCAGTCTCATACTTAAAATAGGATCTGAGCTTTAGAGTGGTTCAATTCAAATACTTATTAAAATATTAATTCTGTAATGTACTTTGCTTTTAGCTTCATAAATATGTAAGGGCACTTCTTTTTAGGATATTTAGGGTTAATGCACTAATACTTTGATTATCTCCCCCCCCCCCCCAAATCAATAATTGAAAGAGAAAATTTTAATTTTCATATTGGCTCTTCTTCAGGAGAATAAAAACATACGTGATTTAAATAACTTTATATTGGGATTCTGTTTTGTGAGTTGTGTTTTTTTTTCCCCACATCATTTTATTTTTATTTCATTTTTTAAATTATTGTTGAAAGTTTTACATATATCTCCTTTTTCCTATTGACCTCTCCCCGTTCACTCCCGCCCCCTAGCACTTACCCCCCCCTATTGTCTGTGTCCATTGGTCATGCTTATTGTTGTAGAGTTTTTTGTTCATTTTTTTTGCCTTACTGGGAATGGGTTATATCAGAAAGATGAGAAGAAATAAAACGATATAGTTTTGATTAAAAATTGAGAACAAATAATTCTCGATCTATTAAACACTACCAATAACTCATTATGAATATTTTTAGTGTTTTAAAATTTGCCACTAGGAATACATTATAAACATTTCTTAGATGGCAGTGTTGGTTTGTGTGTTTTAAGAATGTTAAATGAATTTAAATAACAAACTTTCTGAAATGTGTATTATTAATTTTAAAATAATATTTTCATCTTATGTTAATCGATGTTGACTTTGGTACCAGTGTTTGAATATTGTTTTCATTAGAATACGTTAGTGCTCCTAAATCCTGAATGATTCTTTCATTTCTTTTTGATAGAGTGAAGCAGGTGTTAAGGAATTCCATATAGTACAAGTGTCAAGTAGTAGCAAACACTGGAAGTTACAGAAATCTGTAAATCTCTCTGAAAACAAAGGTTTGTGCCTTTTTCCCTCTTCATAGTAAATTCTGACATACCTTCATTGCTTGACTTTGTTTTTCCCTAGAGTAGTACCATAATATGGTACCTTCCTTATAATTGATTTTATTAAGCATTAAATTGTGCCTTCATTAGTTTACATAACTATAAATCAAATTACTTGTTTTAATTGATTCTTTTCCATCTTTTTATTCTCTTCAAGATCTATTTGCATTATTTTTTATTCACTTGTAAAATTGGTACCTGGATATACGATCACTGTCAAAATTTCAAACAGTACAGAAACTTAGAGACCAGAAGATGGATGTTTCCTTTGCCACTAGAAGGCTGGGTTTTCTGAATATAAACATGCATGTACTCACTGGCTCTTCTGTGTGTTTCCATACCTATTAACATTGAAAAAAAAGAGTATGCATACTTGTGATATATATCGACAAATTGTTTTCCAGAATATTTCTATCAGTTTATCATCCTGCCAGTAATGAGAGTATCTAGTAGACTGGAGGCTGGAAAAATGGTATTTGCTCCATCTGGAAATGAATTGTATGATACATATTTAAAAGATATAAAAAATGTTTAAACCCTTAGCCTTAGGGTCATCCTTGTTTTGGACATTTATATAAAGGAATTAACAAAATAAGGGAAAGCCCATACAGGTCAGAGCAGTTTATTGCAAGATTTATGCTCAGGGAAAAATTCAGTGTAGCTGTAATGTAAAGTAAGCTGCAACTAAAACTATTTTGTGGTAATTAAAATATATTAGCATTTTAGAGGCTTTTGCAGTGGTGAAAAAATATATTCTAGCAAATTACGTGCATATAACAATATTGGTATAAATCATGCATATTATGCCCTAACTGGTTTGGCTCAGTGGATGTAGTGTTGGCCTGTAGACTGAAAGGTCCCAGGTTCAATTCCGGTCAAGGGCATGTACCTTGGTTGCGGGCACACCCCAGTAGGAGGTGTGCAGGAGGCAGCTGATCGATGTTTCTCTCTTATCAATGTTTCCAACTCTCTATTCTTCTCCCTTCCTCTCTGTGAAAAATCAATAAAATATATTTAAAAAAATAAATAAATAAATCATGCATATTATGAAGAAACTAGAGGCCTGATGCACGAAATTCCTGAAAGGGGCTTGGTCCTCACAGTCATGGTGGCTGCCTTGGCCCTCACAGCCCCAGCTCTGTCCAGAAGGTCGTCCGGCCTTCCGGTCTTATTAGCATATTACGCTTTTATTATTATAGATACAGAAAGGAAATGCGATAATGGTAGAGTGGTGGGATTGTAGACTTCCTAGCCCACAAATTCTAATCTTTCAAGCTTTCTGTCTATCTATACTGTTATATAGATAGACAGACAGACATACGAACATGTATTTCAAGAAAATTTAATTTTATCCTTTTAAAGAGCTGAGATTTACTTCATTGAGATGAAAGCAAAGACATTTTTCTTTAAACATCCTATATAATAAAAGCCCAGTGACCGAAATGGTGGAACGGCCAGAGACCAGAACGACCACAGCCCCTCGCCCCAGCTGGCCCCACCCCCCAGGGAGCGGTTAGGGGCGATCAGGCAGGCAGGCAGAGGTGGTTAGGGGTGATCAGGCAGGCAGGCAGGCAAGTAGGATGTCCGACTGCCGGTTTAGGCCTGCCTGTGGGATCAGGCCTAAACCGGCAGTCGGACATTTCCCAAGGGGTCTCGGATTGCAAGAGGGTGCAGGCTGGGACAAGGGGGACACCCCCCCCCCCCCGCACGAATTTGGTGCTCCGGGCCTCTAGTCTGTAATATACAAAAGCCTAAGCAAACGACCGGTCAACTGGCTCTGTGATGTGTACTGACAACCAGGAGGCAGATACTCAATGCAGGAGCTGCTCCCTGGTGGTCGGTGTACTCCCACAGCCAACCTCCTGTGGCCAGCCAACCACCCGTAGTCCCTACCCCCAGCTGGCCAACTTTCTCTGGTCCCTCCCTCTCCTCCCTCCCCCCCCCCCCCCAGCCAACCTCCTGCAGCACGCCCCCTGGCCAGCCGGCCCCAATGATCCCTATTGGAACGTTCCCCCCCCCCCCCCCCCGCCCGCCAACCTCCTGCGGCCCCAATCAGCCCCAATCGCCGGCCAGGCTGAGGGACCCCACCTATGCATGAATTCGTGCACTGGGCCTCTAGTTAATAATTATGAATTATTTTCCAATTTGACTGAGGAAATCTGAATAATGAATTGCTTTTAACATGTCATAAACTGAGAACGATCTTTGAAATTTTCTTTTCTTTCTAGATGCCAAACTTGGCAGTAGGGAAAAAGGAAAGTTTTGCTTCAAGGCAATACGATGTAAAGAAAAAGAAGGTAAATTCATTTTACTTTAACCTTTCTTTGTGGTCATTTTATATTTCATGGCAGTGATATGATTAGGTTTTCCCCCTCTATTTTTCAGTTGCCACACAGTCCTCAGAAGATTACACCTTTGCAGATATCATCTTTGGAAATGAACAGGTATGCAAATAAACACAGTAGCATTTAATTTTTTTATATAATTTTTTTTAATTGTCTAAAGTTTTACACAGTAGCATTTGATTTTAAAAGTCACAGTTCTCAAAAATAATAAAAAATAAAAAAATAATAACAATAAAAGTCAGAGTTTTGGAACATCTACCTCTTTTGGCAAAACTGTTACTTTATTAATCCCCAAATTCTTTGGTGAATGAACTTGTCAATTTTGTTGGGTTTTACAATTTGACTTCATGTCCCACAAGAGACCAAAAATGCTATAAGGGTTATACTATTTTAATTAATTACTTAAAATTAACTTTCTTTTAAGAGTATCATGAAATAAGTATAGTTCTTGGGGCTAAGAAAAGAAACAGGTTTATATGAAGGAACCTGTCTACTAGAGAAAGTGGTCACAGTGGAACACAGAGATGATACTCCTCTGGATTTTGTTTACCATGACTGAGACCCAAATAATGAACTCTTATGATTTTAAGTGTTTTATTGTCTAGAGCAGTGATACTCCCAACTTCATTATTTGTAAGAATTCCTTAGAGTAGTAGTTTTCAAACTTTCAAAATGTGCATATGAGTCACCTGGGGATCTAAAATGCAGATTCTGATGTAGCAGAACTGGAGTGAGCCTGAGAGTCTATATCAGGGGTCCTCACACTTTTTAAACAGGGGGCCAGTTCACTGTCCCTCAGACTGTTGGAGGGCCGGACTATAGTTTAAAAAAAACACTAATCGGCTGCTAAGTAACAGGCAGCGGCGGCAAAAACACCCGGCGGGCTGGATAAATGTTTTCGGCGGGCCGCAGTTTGAGGACCCCTGGTCTATATTATTATACTGGAGGCTCAGTGCACAAAATTTATGCACTCGGGGGCGGGGGTCCCCTCAGCCCACCCTGCGCCCTCTCGCAGTCCTGGAGCCCTGCTGGGGGAGTGGGCCTAAGCCAGCTGTCGGACATCTTTAGCGCTGCTGTGGAGGCGGGTCCCGCCACTGCCACTGAGCTCACCAGTTGTGAGCCTGGCTTCTGGCTGAGCGGCGCTTCCCTGTGGGAGCGTACTGACCACCAGGGGGCAGCTCCTGCATTGAGTGTCTGTTCTCTGGTGGTCAGGGCACATCATAGTGACCAGTCCTTCTGCTGTTCAGTTGATTTGCATATTAGCTTTTTATTTTTATTTTTTTTTTATTTTTTATTTTTTTAAATATATTTTATTGATTTTTTACAGAGAAGAAGGGGGAGGGATAGAGAGTTAGAAACATCGATGAGAGAGAAACATCGACCAGCTGCCTCCTGCACACCTCCCACTGGGGATGTGCCCGCAACCAAGGTACATGCCCTTGACCAGAATCGAACCTGGGACCTTTCAGTCCGCAGGCCGACGCTCTATCCACTGAGCCAATCCGGTTTGGCCTAGCTTTTTATTATATAGGAATCTGCCAGGTGATCTTGAGGTTATCTGCAGACCCTATTTTTTACTTAGAGAATTTTGTAAAAATGAGAGCTTTGCCTTTCCACCTCTAAAGCTCCATTTCCTTATGTCTTGGGTGGAGATTGGGAATATGCATTTTCAACCAGCCCTGCAGATAATCTGAAGAGGAGATCTGGGGATCTGCTTCTAAAAAATTCTGGACCAAGGACGTAAAATTCTGTGTTGTTGTGTGCTGTTATTGGTATTATTTCTTCCTTGAGTTTTTCCCCTTGGTAATTCCAAACATCCTTTTATTTTTGTTTTTGTATTTCTCTTTATCATTTGCCTTCATCTGTCTTACTCTTTGTGACTGTCTTTTGACATTTTGAGGAAAAAGCTATTTAGAAATAGCTCAGAGCACCAAAACCCCAATAATTCTAAAAGAAGTATGACTTTTCGCAGCTACTGTGCTTCCTGAATGGTTGAATTTAGCTTCAGGACTTCAGTTGTTGTATTTTGTTCATTTTTTAATTTAAAATATCTAGAAACATCATCAGGACTCTTAAATTATGTTCAGGTTGTAATTGTTATTGTATTGTTACTGAATAGTTTTATACGGGAACATTGAAGACAGAAACAAAGGCATTTTCCCTTCTGATGAATCTGGTTGAGTAGAACTTACCAAGCATTGCAGATCAATGAGAAAACTATGGGACAGTAGTTTACCAGAAAAGTTCACTCCTAATGGGGAAAATGTATATTTTTATTAATAATTATTAAATCTAAGGTTGGCATCTATATAATACAGCCTGTAATGCAGGAAATCTAAGTAAGAGATTTTACAGTGAAACAATATTCCATTAAGGGAAATCCTGTAGTGCTGAGTCCATTTAAAATTCTTTTCTCATATTCTCTCCCTTTAAGTGAAAAAGCCAAATTAATACCAGAGACTCACTTGCATTCTGGTTGGTGAGATGTTGCCTAGTGTTCTAATTATTTGAATGAGAAATACTTTAATATTTTAATAGTAAAAAAAATTACTTTTCATTCAACAATTTATTTTTTAATCATTTTCTTAGAACTACTCATTCATCGTGGATACTTGAAAGGTCAAACCTAATGTCACAGCAGTGTAGATTAATTATTTTGAAGTAACATCTTTTAAGATTCCGGGTAATTTGTACCAGATATTTTAGGTGTTTAAGTATTCGTGTGGCCTCTCTACAGTCAACACATTGACACGAAATTATCGAATAAGCCTTTTGGATATGTACAAGTTATAGAAATAAAAATTTGGCAGGGTATATTCAGTAGAAAACATTTATTAGATAAGTGATATTCTTTTAACAGATAATAAGTTCCGCAAGCCCGTGTGCAGATTTCTTTTATCGAAGTTTATCCTCTGAATTAAAAAAAGCCCAGCCGTCAGCACATACGGAAAAACAGTCAGTAGAGGACGCTGTGAGATTAATTCAGAAGTGCAGTGAGGTGGACTTGAATGTTGTCATATTGTGGAAGGTAAGTGTTATTACATTATTTCAGCAAGCATTGCTTATGTATTTGATTCTTGAGCCGAAGAACAAATGTAAACTGCTACTTATGTTTTTTCTGTGTCAATATTCCAGTTTCAGTATTACGGTTGTTTTATAACTTTTTTAGTAGTTTCATAATGACTTTTTTTGCCACAAGGAAGAATTCTTTCAAATTCAGTCGCTTTTCTCTGTATTATTAATATTTCTAAGTGGTGCTGAGAATACTGTACACATGATGAGCTTCATGGCAGCAGATATTAGTAAACTCTTTACTAATTAGTAAACTCTTTCCAAACACTGAAAAAGGGGAAATAGCAGCATGAACCTCTTGGTACCCATTACTCATTTGTTGCTATTCATCTTTCATCTATTCCATTTGCCAGTCGCCTTTGTTTCCCTTTATTTTTACCTTTATTTTTTGCTGTAGCATATTTTAAAAATTATTTTTATTTATTTATTTTGGAGAGAGAGAGAGAAACATCAGTTTGTTGTTCTACTTATTATTGCATTCATTGGTAGATTCTTGTATGTGCCCTGGCCGGGGATTGAACCTGCAGCTTTGACATATTGGGATGACGCTCTAATCCAGTGGTTCTCAACCTTCCCAATGCCGCAACCCTTTAATACAGTTCCTCATGTTGTGGTGACCCCCAACCATAAAATTATTTCCGTTGCTACTTCATAACTGTAATTTTGCTACTGTTATGAATCGTCATGTAACTATCTGATATGCAGGATGTATTTTCATTGTTACAAATTGAACATAAAGCATAGTGATTAATCACAAAAACAATCGCGACCCACAGGTTGAGAATCGCTGCTCTAACCAACTGAGCTACCCAGTTGGCCAGGGCCTGGAGCATTTTTTTTGTTTTATAATGACAGAACATTTTATCTTGTGGTGAATGTTCCTTCATGTGCTTCCAGCAGATAAAGAGGAATACAATAAGCCTTTGCCTCCATGGGTATTCCAGTAAAGAAAAGGAGTTTGTCTCATGACACTGTTTGTTTGTACTAGTGCCTTCGGCGCTCTAGAGCAAATTGGAAAAGATTTCAAGATGTGTCTCTGAAGCATCCAATCCAGCTGTGTTATATTGAGGCAGACAGATTTCAACACATACTTTATAGATTCAATGAATAAATAAAAGTAGAAATGCTGACACAGCCATGTTAGTAATTGATAGGTAGTAGCCATAATATTCCTACCTTCCATTAAATACTGCGTTAGTTACTTTTTTTTTGGGGGGGGGGGGGAACAAAGCTGAGTTTATTCATTTCTTGCATTTGAAATACTCCTCGGTGACATGCTTGACCTGAGACTCTTTGCCATAGTCCGTAACCACCGCACAGCTGCAGCCAACCATTTTTACGGGCTTCCCTCTCTGTCGATTTTATAGTGGCTGATTTATTCCCCTAGTTTCTTGTTGTCAAGGTAATTAGGTTGATTTGGCGTTGGGCACAAAGGGCCTCTGCCAACTGGACATATAGAGGCTCCTCAGAGTGGAGGCAAGCACACAGAGATGGGCTTGGCGCTTGGCTGAGGCTGTGGCAGCTCGGAGAGTTCCGCACGCGGGGCCACGGTGGCTGAGGGCGGTCTTCAGCACCGAGCAGCATTAGCCCCATTACACCTCCAGCAGCGATGCGCCCTCAGCCGTGGAGGTGGGTTATGGATGGAGCCAAGATTTAAACGCACCCAACCCCACCGCAGCCTGACTCCGCAGTAGCAGGGAAAGAGAGTCCCTGAGTTGCTTTTCAGGTTGCTGCTAAGCAGGGCGACATTCCTATGCTTTGTGTCTTAGGCTTACGTAGTGGAAGACAGTAAGCAGCTTATTTTGGAAGGTCAGCATCATGTCATTCTTCACACTGTAGGAAAAGAAGCCTATTCGTCTCCTCAGAAACAGGTACTAACTGTTTGCTTTGGGGCTTTCCTGTAAACGGGGGGTGAAGGAGGTGGCGGTTGTTTTTTGTGTGTGGGGGCGGGGGTTGTATTTTTGATGCAATCTGGCTTGTGCAAGTCTTTCTTTCTGTTGGGATTTGAGTTGATGGTTGGTTGAGAAGACTGATTAAAATGAGAAATGAACATAAATTTCTTATAAAATTCATTAACCCCTTTTAAGAGTATTAAGATGCATTTGTGATGTTGAGGTTTCCTAAGGGATACTCTATATTGAATCTATAATTCATATTATATAAAGAATTGCTTTGCTTGGGAGAACAGTGTTCTCTATATTTCCTTACTTGTTGTGACAGGCCCGCCCTGTTGTGGGATTCCAGGGGCACCTCTTAAAATGTAACAGGCGCCCTCTGGGGTCAGGCAGCAGCTGGGAATCGTGTTCAATATTTTCTTATTTCTCCTGAAATGCTGTTTGATCTTACCAAAAAGTTCTCACAGTATCTGTGAGCAAAAGTTAAGCACGTTTAGTCCAGTAATTCAAATAGTTATCTTATATTGTTTTTATAAATACTAGATCTTAAATTTTCCAGCTTTAAATTAAAAAATTAAACAGATGCTATTATGAACCCCTATTTACATATGAGGAAGTTAAGTCTTAACATATTAAATAGTTTATTTAAGATCATAGAGCTACTATGTGAAGTTGCTGGAATTCATGGAGACAGCCAGTCAATGATTCTCTCTCCTTGATGTTTCTATCTCTTTCTCCCTCTCCCTTCCCTCTTGGAAACCAATAAAAATATATTAAAAAACAACATTTAAGTTCAGCACATAATAAATGATAAATGAATAAGTGATTCCATATCCTAGTTTCTTTATCCTAAATTATATTGCAGATGATTCCAACTGTTTAAATAACAGCAGAAATAGTGTCTGCTTTACTTTATTGGTTTTAACTTTGTATTCATTATACATTATAATAAGGCAGTACTTTTATTGTCATGTATTTTTTCTTTTTTCAGGAGCCACCAGAAATGGAACCATTAAAATTTTTCAGGCCAGAAAACACTGCAGTTTCTTCAAGACCATCCGTAGAGCAGCTTTCTAGTCTCATTAAAACAAGTCTTCACTACCCAGAGTCACTTAACCACCCATTTCATCAAAAAAGGTTTGAGGGGTTTTTTGGTTAAAATTTTTATACAACACACACACACACTTCTATAACTGACAATGGCATTAACCCAAATGCTGAAGGAGAAATTTAGAATAATAATTAATCTATAGGTATTGGTGTTAGTAATTTACCCTTTACTGCAGTTCTCTGTGTTGCTGCTGTGGTTAAAGATGGATATTGCCTCAGCCACTTCAGTTGCCCAAAGTTTCCTTTTAAAGAGCAGGTTTATCATTAAGTCAGAAACAAGGAAAAAATATTATATCATTTTGTGTTTGTTTTGGAGACTGAAATTAAACCCAAGACATGAATGCAGTATAGACACATCAAAACAGTTCAAATTTCGACAGCATTAATTACTTAAGACTTACCAAGTGGTAAACTTCCAGAGGAAAATGAAGAGGGAGTGAAGTGCCAGGTTCCTGAGATGTTTGGGTGAAAGAAGCGACAGGAATGAATGAAGAGGAATAGAAAACCAGGAATGGGGTGGGGCTGGCGAGGCAAGAGCCCCATTCCCAATGAAAAAGCACTTGCTATCGGCCTGTTCACTGAGAGACTGTGAATGGAGGAAGAGACAGGGTTACGTGTTGGCGTTTCCATGATTTAATTTTTTCTCCACTGGCCTTTTGTAGTTGAGATTCTTTACTTTTGTTTTTCATTTTGGGAAATAACCACCTAGAAATATTTTAGTGTTTTGGTTTTTTTTTTTTAAAGATTAACTATAATACATTGAAATAAAAAATGGTTTTGTGGATGTGTATATTCTTCAGGATGTGTATATTGTGGATGTGATACTTATTCAGGTATTGTATTACTACGTTTTACTTTATTTACATTCACAATTTGTCTTAAGTGGTTTTGGAACTCAGTTTTTTTTCCCTTCTTAAGTCTAGTGGTTTTTAAGGAGCTTCTTCTCTATTAGGTACTTTTAAGTGTTATTTACTCGAAAGTTGGTTTTTAAAAACACACAGCTAATTACTGTGTTTCTTTCTTCCGTAGCCTTTGTTTAGTCCCAGTCACCCTTTTACTCTCCAATTGTTCTAAGGCTGATGTGGATGTAATAGTTGATCTTCGGCATAAAACAACAAGGTAAAGGTTTATGTGGTGTAAGGTTATTGTATAGTTTAAGGTTGATTTGAGACCAATTTAATATTTTGAAATTCTGCAAATAGTTACTAACATGGATAAAGTTTACTCAGGCGTGTCCTGATTTCTTCTGTTTGGTGTTGTAGAAGTGTTAGCAAAGGGTTACGGAGGCTCGTCTTAGCATAGGATAGGGACAAAAGAACGCATCCCCCAAAGCAGCACATTAATTTGACCAGAGCTAAAAATTTTTATAGAAGTTTGTTGGTGAGAAAGAACTCTAAAATTGAAAACCAGCAAGTTTGTGATAAAAGGTGTGTTTGGGTTTTTTTTTAAGTTTTATTTTCCTGATTGTAAATAATACTTAAAAAAAAATGCTGGTTCATACTCCTGCAATTGATATTCCAAGAACTGGTGCTTTTTGGAATTCAGAAATTTTTGGATTGTTAGAAAAGTAATGTGAAACATACACTGATTATTGTTGATTAACATCCCAGGATCGGAAGCAGCTCTCTGAAATCCAAACACATTCTCTGTATGATTATTTGTATTGTAATTAAGGAACTAATGACTTATTGGTAGATACTGGGTTGCTTTCCACTTTTCAGTATTATAAACAGTTTCAATATTATAAGCATTCTTATATACACATGTTATTATGTATGGATAGCCAGGTGGTGGTTAAAAGCTCGGGTTTGAAAACAGGTTCCATCATTTGCTAGCTGCTGTTTTGAGTGTTAAATAAGATAATTCACTCTTAGCCTTGTACCTAGAACATAGTAACTGTTCATAAATGTTAACTAGTATAGCAATAGTAGTAACAGCATTGCCATTATAGTTATCATTAATAAATAGTTGGCTTCATAAAATTATTTCTAGAAATAAAATTGCTTGATAGAAGGGATGTGTTAATTGGGACTTTGGGGATAAATTTATAAAGAAAAAACCCTTCAACTTACCCTTTCCCTCCTTCCTTAGTCCAGAATCATTGGAAATCCATGGATCGTTTACATGGCTTGGACAAACACAGTATAAACTGCAGCTTAAAAGCGAGGAGATTCACAGTTTGCAGCTGAAGGCATGCTTTGTCCACACAGGTGTCTATAACCTTGGAACCCCTAGGGTATTTGCCAAGTTATCGGACCAAGTTACAGTGTTTGAAACAAGTCAGCAGAACTCCATGCCTGCCCTAATCATCATTAATAATGTGTGACAGCTTATAAAGTTGTACTGAAATCCACAAGAATCAGTTTATTTTACTGACTGACTTTTACAGCAGTATTTGAAATACCTAACTTGTTCTGGAGGTTGGCGTCGGATCACTGCAAAACACTTGTCAATTTGTTGATGATGTAAAGCACGTTGGACTGAGAATACTGATATTCTTCTTTTGTATTTCTTTAAACCTGGTAATAATTTACATGCTCATATTGCAGAATTTCAACATATCCATGCACCTTATTAAGCACCATCTTAAAAATCAGTGTCTAAGTCTACTGTTACAACTTACTGATGGTATGCGAACATTAGACGATTTTGAGGAAGAAAAGGCCTCGTTGGCAGTACTCCTATTAAGCCTTTAGTCAAATTCCAGCTTTACTGTGAAGTTCAATAGAATATGAAATACAAATTTTCCTGTCTTGCTTCACATGGTTCTCTAAAATCAGGTCTGAACTTTGGTTATAAAGTCATGGTTCAGTACCTGGTGGTTCCTATGGCTTATACATAACTTTGTAAAAAGAAATTTTCTGATGCTTTGAATATAGTTTTGAAAGGAGTTTGACCTTTTTTCCTCATTCATCTCAGCATAGTGTGCAGTATTTCACAATATGAGATTTTTGTCATTTAAATTATCATATTCTTTATTATGTAACTTTAACATTTGAGTTGATCTGTTTAAAATATAAATCTCAGTTAATAAAAAAATAAGCTTTTCAAAAATGTATTATATTTATAACAAATGTACTGTAAATAGAATAAAGACACACTATTCACTGTATACATTTATTAGATGCTCTTTTTTTTCTATTCTGAGGACCTGATATATTCTTTATTTAAAATGAATGCCAACTGTATTATGATGGCAGGTACTAGACCGATTTCCTGAGAAAGCATTATATCATCTTTGTTTCCAAAAGCGAAGCACGGTCTTTGTTCCTGCAGTCCTTGTGACCTTGTTACACGTGGGCACATGAGTCTTGTCTGTCAGTGTGTTGTGTCTGATGCCCAGTTACAATGTGTAACCCTCTTCTATCCGGGAGAAGGAAGACCTGTGCTCACTGAGCCTGTTAGAAATGACCACCTGCCGAAACCGGTTTGGCTCAGTGGATAGAGTGTCGGCCTGCGGACTGAAAGGTCCCAGGTTCGGTTCCGGTCAAGGGCATGTACCTGGGTTGCGGGCATATCCCCAGTGGGAGATGTGCAGGAGGCAGCTGATCGATGTTTCTCTCGCATCGATGTTTCTAACTCTCTATCTCTCTCCCTTCCTCTCTGTAAAAAATCAATAAAATATATTTAAAAAAAAAAAAAAAAAAAAAAAAAAAAAAAAAAAGAAATGACCACCTGAAGACCGGTGCTGGTATGGCAGGCCAGGTCATCCAGCCTTCCTGCTGAAGCCAAGCAGAAAATCCAAACTACATAGAAGAAAACATCTTCACAAAAGACAAACTGTGACCAATGTAGCAGTTATAAGAGGACCAAAGTCCGGAAGGAAGTCCAGAGATGAGACCGTCCCTTGGGACTGCTTTCCTTGAAGTGTGTGACCACGTCTGAAGCAGCAGCCGAGAGGCAGAACCTTGCACTGGACATACGTGAGGAGGAGGACAGGTCAGGAGAAGTCATCTGAACTGAAGCAAGGAGAGGAAAAGGGTGGAAAATGGGTGAGAAAGATGAGTCAGTGAGAGATCCTGTCTGTTTATTTGGAGTCCTAGAAAGGAGAAAGGATAAGGCAAAAGCAGTATTTGAAGAGATTCTTCGAGGATTTTCCAAGATGCACATCAAGTTAGAGATTCAAGTAGTTCAATAAGCTCCAAACAATACGAGTGAAAAGAAATCTCTGTATCCAGATGCATCACAATGACACGGTAGAAATTAAAGATGGGAGGAAACTATCTTGAATACAGAAGACAAAACTTACTTGGATGGTAGTAATTCAACAAATACCTGACTTCTCCCCAAAAATAATGGAAGCCAGAAGATAGATAGTGGGGTGTCCTCACAGGGTTGAAACCAGCTGCTAAGCCAGAATTCTCCACTCAGCAAGAATACCTTTCAAAATGGAAGTGAAACTAAGATATGTTCAGACAGAAAAACCCGGAGAGTTCACTTCAGGTGGCCGCAGGACAGTGGTGTCTGCCCAAATCAAAATGTTCCCATTCATTCTCCAAATAAGTGTGCCAATCAACTAGAAGAGCAGGTAAATCCACACCTGACTTGTGCTTTCAGCATAACTAGGCAGATTATTGCTCACCTGATGTCTGTCCAGGGAAGTTTTAGCACTGATTCCCACCTGGCTACCAGCCTCTACTGGGAGCTTTTGTGGTGAAAGGAGGTGGGGAAGATGGATCCAGAAAGCCTGGGTAGAAAATAAGACAACAGAAGACTTCAGGGTGAGTTGAAGTCACTAAACAGAAGTTGGCACTAACTGTGAAAGTGTTGAGTGAGAGGGCTGGTGGAGCAGAGCTCTGGTGATAGGCAGGTGTCTGAGTCTCTGCAGCAGCAAGGAAGAGGGACCATCCACACAGCTGAAGACATGCCTCCTGACAAATTACCTTATCAGTCAGCTGCTTAGACTATTGAGCATTCTGAGGCTTGTGCAGCCCACGTAACTTTCGATGTCAATTGAAATTCTTCCATTCAAGATTCACACCCTTAGGCCTGATTTCCAGAAGACTCCATGAAGTTGCACATGCATGTAGGCACCCTAAGAGCATGCCCCAATCTGTCTTCCAAGTGCCAGGCTTGCCAGCAGCTTACAGGAGCAGTGCCTCCAGGGAGGAGAGGAGGCTGGTGGGGCAGCAGGAGCGGGGCAGGGACTAAAGGGGAAGTGGTAGGAAGGATGCTGACGAAAAACGTGGCCCATTTCATGATTTTTCTCAGGGTCAAGCCTGTTTGGTGATGCTCCATCGCAGGAAAACTATGTCGTGCCCCCTACCCACCTCCCAGCCCTGTAAAGTTTTATTCGCTTTAACTCTAAGTGGCATTGTCTTCGTATCTTGGGAACCTGGACAAGAGCAAAGGAGGAGAAAAAAGAGTGGACAGAGCATAGGGCGAAGGGATGCCTCATTCCTTCCTAAGGCGGGTTTCACTTAAAACCTAGCAAGTGAGTTCTGAAACCACCTATGTCCACTAGAGGGCACCTGGAGTACAATATTGCATCAATACTATCTTTACAATTTGCCTTTAAAATGTTGAAATGAGCATTTTATTATGAGGTAGTACTTAGTGGAGTTGGAGTTAGCATTAAACATTTTGTGGCTACAGAGAATTAGAACCAGGCAAGTTATATGATAATAATTTACCAGCCTAAGGTACCAAAGATATTGAGCCAGGAAATACTTTTTCATTAAAACAGTTGTTGACATTTTAGTAGTTTTTATCTCATCCATCCAGAAAATCAAGACAGATGGCTTTTCTTGAATTTTTTATATTTTAAGACATTTTTATTGTTCATAAAGTCATTTAATTTGTCACAAAGCAGTCTAAAATGGAGACTCAAATAGAAAATTGTTAAATCAATAAAACCTCAGATAAAAAATGGGTAAGAATTCCTCTGTCCCACTTGTCAGCTGTGGACAAATCTCTTTGTTTCCTTATAATACAGCATTTTTAATGGTATTTAAGTGAGGTAATGGGTTTTAAAGTGCTTGGAACATGGGGTTGAATGCATAGTAAATCATGGCTACCTGGCCAAATGCCGTGTTGGTGAGCCACACGTCTCAATGTAGCTGGAGGACTCCTGCCTGTGGGAGATGGTGATATTGAGCGAGAAGACTGCAACCAGAAGGCCCCAGACTGAGAACAGAACATTTACCAGTTTGAGTCAGTCACTGGGGCAGCTTTCTGAAGTGTCTCCCAACTACCCAAAAGTCTAAATCTGGCACTGGTTAGAAGTTGGCATACATAATCTTTCAAATTTTAAAACAGAAGTTACAGTAATAAACTAAAACATTGATTTCAAAGTCAGGACTGAGGTATCAAGTGTAATCCTTAAATATTTGGGTGTTTCAAGGCAGGTTGTAATATTTTCTAAACAGTAAAGTAAGGTGTGCGTGCGATTGGAGTGGATGACTTTACTGTGGATAATAGGCCATAATCTCTGCAAACAAGGCTGCATTGGGAGATCTCGTATGAACAGCTCCCACCCGGCTTTCCTCCTGACCGAATGTGAGACCTTGAGAAAGTCAGTCACTTAACCACCCATCTTCGTTTTCTCCTCCGTGTGGTGTGCCTGCAGTGCCTCCCCTCTCATGGGACATTGTGAGGAGCAGTTGACTTAATTCCATTAATGTCTTAGTTCAGTGACTGACAGGTGGTAAGTATGCAATAAATTATTATTTTTAAGCATGCTTTACTTAAATTCCATTTGAGAATGCTCTTTGTGAGCCCTCTATTAGATGCATCTGAAATGACTCTGAGCCAAAAACCCATAATCAATTCTGTGGGTAGCAGCCATTGTGCTATTTTAAGTTTCCAATTTTGTTCATGATTATAGGCTTATTTTGATTGCAGGCTTGGGCCGCATGTACCTGGACCATGAGATTTGCATCCTTCCTATCATCTCTTAATACTTAGAGTCATGCAGGATACACACTGGAAATTCTTACCGAGTTGAAGCATGGAATTGATTAAATTACCCTTGTCCATTAAAGACTGGATGGATTTTGTGATTAACACAATAGCTCTTCGATGGCTTTACTATAACATATGGAATGCTTTGTAAATGACAAATACTCCTAATCCTGGCATTTAGTTTAATAAGAAACGAGCTTTTAAAACTGAATTCACTCATTTGCATGCCTAGAAATTCATTTGTAACAGTTGTTGCATTGAAAACTTTTGTTAATGTGATGGGTACCACTGTCATGCTGTGCTCGTGCTGTGTATACCCAGCCATCTCTTGATATCTGAAGGCACTCTTCATATGTTTTTGCTTAAGGGGGAAATCACTTCGTTTTCATTAGAGGCTTTCATGAAAGCCTTGTTATGTACTAAGGAGTGGGTGAGATAGTTTTCTCCTCATGCCTTCACTAACAGACTCAGTTTGATGCTGCTTTCTTATTTCTTAGTTTTTTGCATTGAAAAATGCAATATTTTACCTTAAAACAATCCAAAACCCTTATTCTGTCCAAGAAAATGGTTCCCCAAAGCATTGCAAATGTCATCAGCAATAAAAAATTAGGTGAGCCTTGGCTGGTGTGGCTCAGTTGGTTGGGCATCATCCCGTGCACCAGAGGATTGCCGGTTCGATTCCTGGTCAGAGCACATGCCCAGGTGGTGGGCTCAATTCCCAGTGTGGATATTAGCGTATATTGGCCTTTTCCGAAAGGTAGTACACGGTGGTGGTTCTCCGCTTAAGGAATTTTACTCTCTTCTACCGTTTGCCCTTGTCTAATATAATTTCACTCTGTTCCCATTTCCATGCCCCCACTGTCTCCAAACAGCTAAGTCTGCCCTTGCTGCCAGGAAGCAGGGAGGAGAGGCCTGCAATGTTCTTTAGCGCTTTTCCTTCTCTTTAGGGAAATAAGAGCAGCATGAAAATGAGCATTCCCCAAACTAAACAAACAGACACAGAGCACACTCATGGTTGCCGGAGGGGTGGGGGTTAGGGAACTGGTTGAAAGAGGTGAAGGCATTGAGACATACAGATTGGTAGTTAGAAAATAGTCCTGGGGATGTAAAGCATAGCAAATCTATAATAATAAAAGCGTAATATGCTAATTAGACCGGCAGCCGAACGACCTTCCGGACATCCTTCCAGATGAAGCTGTGGCAGCAAGGGCTGAGGTAGAGGCGGTTAGGGGTGGTCAGTCGGCAGGTGAGCTGTTCGGGCGATCAGGCAGGCAGAGTGGTTAGGGGCAATGAGGCAGGCAGGCAGAGGCAGGGGTGATCAGGCAGGCAGGCAGAGTGGTTAGGGGCAATCAGGTAGGCAGGCAGAGTGGTTAGGGACGATCAGGCAGGCAGGCAAGCAATTAGGAACCAGTGGTCCCAGATTGAGAGAGGGATGTCCAACTGCCGGTTTAGGCCCGATTGGTCCTAAACCGGCAGTCAGACATCCTCCGAGGGTTCCCGGATTGTGAGAGGGTGCAGGCTGGGCTGAGGGACCTCCTCTCCACCCCTCTGTGCACGAATTTCGTGCACTGGGCTGCTAGTATAGTCAGTAAGACTAATAACTAGGTATGGTGCCAGGTGGGTACTGGAAATGTCAGGGGAACAATTTGTAAAGTATGACTGTCTAGCCACTGTGCTGCACACCTGGAACATACAAAATAATACCGAATGCAAACTAACTGAAACATAAAATAAAGATTAAAAAAAGAAAATAAGCATTCCCACTGCCCCAGCTGCACACAGATATTCTTCTGAGAAAAAGGGTGCCATTTCTGCAAATTAGTCTACTTTAAATGAAAAGGATAAGACGGTAAGAAACCTAACCTTTGTTTAGCATGTTCCTGGACTCTTGCAAAACTGTTACACACAGTGAAATGCATACAGTAGAAGGTCTTAATGAACAATTACCCTATGAGACACCGGATTTCAATAAAGAGGAAGCAATTTGAAAAGACAGGTCTGTGGCGGGGGTCAGCAGCAGCTCAGGAGGATGTGTGCTCCGTATTAGAGAAAGAGCCTGGTGCAGATCACAGCCTGCTTAGAGGTTTCAGACTCTGTTCCAATGGTTTTTATTCTTAACCATGATTTTGTTTAGTTTGTGATTCATAGATTCTCCATTTCATTTAACTTGTAACAAAGAAAAGTCATAATGAAACAATTTGGATCTTAATTTTTCATGCTGAGGAACAGGCAATTTTGCTAATCCTATAATCATATCAACAAACAAACAAATGAGTGTTTATTCAGTTTGTTAGAAAATTTGGGATCTCACTTGAGCAGCTGGCTGTCTTTGCCCACCAGATTAATTGTAATGAATGATCTAACTTCTTAAGTAAATGAATTTGAGAAAATTCTGGATTAGATGGGTTTGTGACGAAGAGGCAGAATTACTAGGTTGCCCTGGGTACCTGAGAGATCTCACTTTGGGGCTTGGAGTTCTATTAATAAATTCCACTGGATAATGAGATTTTCCTTGGTCACCAGTCAGCTCTCAAAATTAGGTGAAGGAAGCAATTTGAATATAATGTAGCAGTGTGAACCCGAGGGCCAATGCCGCAGGTAAGTAAACATGGGCTGCATGTTCAGTTCCTATTTTTTATTTCCTTTTCAAAAAATATGATTTTGTTGATTTCAGAGAGGAAGGGAGAAAGGAGTGAGAGAGAGAGAACATCAGTGATGAGAATCTGGCTGCTTCCTATACATCCCCTACTGGGGATTGAGCCCATAACCCCGGGCATGTGTCCTGACCAGGAATTGAACTGTGACCCCTTGGTTCATAGGTTGACACTCAACCACTGAGCCACGGCAGCCGGGCTCAGTTCCTATTTTTAAAGGATGGGAGGGTTTGGCATGTCCTGGCAGCTTGGGCCCTACATGCCTGGCCCATCTCCTTCTGATTGTACCCAGCTGTCCCCGTAAGTAAAGAAGCCCAGTGGCCGTCCTTCTGGGACAGCCTGTGGCAGTAAGACAAGGCCCTGGCATGTGCTACCTTCAGATGCCACCTTCTGAAAAACCTGAGCCTACTTACAAGCAAAATAGAAAAAAAAGGTACCAAAAGTGCTGTGTTTAATATGATGTTATGGACAAGACTCTCTGATGTCAATCATGACGAGAGCCTAAGACCCTCCTTTTAGGACCACATTCATTCGCAGTTTCAAATCTGCCCATGCCTCTCTCTAGCAAGACCTGCTCCCAGCCACTGCAGCCCTTCCGTGTGCGTCCCAGGGTTGGGGACCGAAGCCTCTCCCAGGCTCGAACCACCCGCCATGGTCTGCGTCATGCTTCTGCTTGAGGCTCTCAGTGCCTTGCACCAGCAGCAGTTCTTTCTGGATTCTCAAGGCTGGTCAACGTGCAGCCTGAACATTTCTTTCCTGTCCTGGCCAGTAGCAAGTTCTTTGAGGTGAGAATGAATCACTGGTCACTTCTTCCTCTTTTAAACCCTTACTGAAATGTGTCCTTATGTAATAATGTGCAAAACATGTAACATTCATTAAAATAGGATTAAGTAAAGAGACTTGGTAACCCTTTAGAGAAGATTTTAAAAGGTAATGAATATTTGTATTAAAACAATTTTTTTTTTGGCAAAACAGACTTATTTTTTTTTGCCAACTTCATATTGTTTTAATGCTACAAATATTGTTAAACTTTTCATATTTTTGAAATTGTCAATAAGGAGTATGTCATTTTCTAATCAGAAATAATACATCTTAGTTTTTTAAAAAAGAAATTAGTTGGAAATAAATATGAAAATATTAACAAAGACTGTGATGGCAGAAATATGTGTTTGTTATATTGTTAAATTATAATATACTAGAGGCCCGGTGCACAAATTCATGCATTGATGGGGTCCCTTGGCCTGGCCCGTAGGGATCGGGCCAAAACCAGTTCTCTGACATCCCCCGAGGAGTCCCAGATTGCAAGAGGGTGCAGGCCAGACCAAAGGACCCCACTGATGCATGCTTGGGGCCGGGGAGTGACCACGGGAGGGCTCCAGGGTGTGTTCGGCCCATCTTGCCCAGTCCCAATCGGCCGGACCCCAGCAGCAAGCTAACCTACCAGTCAGAGCATCTGCCCCCTGGTGGTTAGTGCGCATCATAGCTACCAGTCAAATGGTATATATATATATATATATATATATATATATATATATATATATATTTACATTTCAAAACATTTTAAAAATTGTTTATTTTCCATATTTTATGATTAACTTGCAAGTCCTGATTACAAAGTCCTTTCTGTACATTTTGGGTGTGCCAGGATTTAAAATCCAACATCCCAGTTATTATGTAATTCATTATTACGTCATTGGCTATGCTCATAGATATAAATGAATAATCATTCTACAATTTTATTTTCTAGTTTTATATTTTTGGCCAAAATTGAGTAAAAGAAAGTATCAATATTTCACTAGTGATTGAAGACCTACTCTCAATGCTAACATATCTGTTTCGTAGAGATTTCAGTAGAGCCGGGGTTCATTCACGTTCTGATTCTTCCTGTTGTAATAGCCATTTACTGCCCACATTGTGGGAACCACCACTGCCAGCTGAAATGAAAGCATGTAGCCAGAGGACAACATCCGAGCTCAGCCATCAGGCCTGTGTGCCTCATCTAGTAATTGGAAGAGGACAGATAAAGGGTTCAAGAGGCAGGGTCATGTCACGTTCTTCTCAAAGCAGCCTCCAGGGGGCAGAAGAATCACAAGCCCAAGAGCAACTCTGCCACCCGAGATTCCACATCCGTCTTTAACATTATGGGCTGTGCTCTTTCATTTCATTTCAAATTGATTTATTTTCACGATATACGGTATCAAATTTCAAAGTCACAAAAAGATGTTCTTATTCCCCAGAAACAACCAATATTATGACTTTCATATATATCCTTCAAGAGACTATATGTGGGAGTTACTCTACTCCCTCCATTATACAAATGATAGCACCCATATAACCTATTCTGTATCTTGCTTTTTTCACTCACTATTGGATAAAATTCAGTATAAGAACATAGCTTTTTTTTTGTTTATGGATGCAAAGTATTCTAGCCATGGGTGTGCCATAATTTTTCTTTTTTTTTTAAATTAAATCTTTATTGTTCAGATTATTACATTAGTTACTCTTTTTTCCCACCATAACTCCCCTCCAGCCAGTTCCCACACCACCCTCCGCCCTCACTCCCCACCCACTGTCCTCATCCATAAGTGCACGATTATTGTCCAATCTCTTCCCTCACCCCACACCCCTTTCCCCCCCGCCCAAGAATAGTCCATTCCCTTTCTATGTCCCTGATTCTATTACGATCGCCAGTTCATACTGTTCATCAGATTATTTATTCCCTTGATTTTTAGATTCACTTGTTAATAGATGTGTATTTGTTGTTCATAATTTGTATCTTTACCTTTTTCTTCTTCTTCCTCTTCTTAAAGGATACCTTTCAGCATTTCATATAATACTGGTTTGGTGGTGATGAACTCCTTTAGCTTTTTCTTATCTGTGAAGCTCTTTATCTGACCTTCAATTCTGAATGATAGCTTTGCTGGATAAAGTAATCTTGGTTGTAGGTTCTTGGTGTTCATCACTTTGAATATTTCTTGCCACTCCCTTCTGGCCTGCAAAGTTTCTGTTGAGAAATCAGCTGACAGTCGTATGGGTATTCCCTTGTAGGTAACTGATTTTCTTTCTCTTGCTGCTTTTAGGATTCTCTCTTTGTCTTTTGCTCTTGGCATTTTAATTATGATGTGTCTTGGTGTGGTCCTCTTTGCATTCCTTTTGTTTGGGGTTCTCTGCGCTTCCTGGACTTGTAAGTCTATTTCTTTCACCAGGTGGGGGAAGTTTTCTGTCATTATTTCTTCAAATAGGTTTTCCATAATTTTTCAACTAACTCCACGAAAGGGCCTTTAGTTGTTTCTGTAGTAGTACGGAACACGCATACTAGATACTTTTAGGTACTACCGAACCTTGAACACACATGCTTTCAGGTACTGCGGAACCTGGAACACGCATGCTTTCAGGTACTGCAGACCCTGGAACACGCATGCTTTCAGGTACTGCGGACCCTGGAACACGCATGCTTTCAGGTACTGCGGACCCTGGAACACGCATGCTTTCAGGTACTGTGGAACCTGGAACATGCATAATTTCACTTGCAAATTGAATGCATCTATAGGTTACAAACAGAGACTTGCTTCATGCCACAGGCTGGCCAACCTGGAATCCATAGGTGGCGAGCAGGCTGGAGCCTCAGGCAGGCAGCCCTGTGTCTGAAATGTGTGCAGCAGGCAGGCAGGCTCAGGAAGGAAAGATTTTAAAACATGTAGATGGCGAATTCACTCATACACTCCCTTCTAATTCCGCCAACAAATATTTACTACATGGCAGGCTCTGTGCCAGGCACAGGGTACATAATGTGAGGAGACGCCGACCGGGGCCCATTCTCCAGGGGCTTCCTGACGCTTCTGACAAACCAGGCCTCTCTCCGGCAGCTGCAGGCTCTCCCGCCTCTGCCCTCACCGACTCCAGGGTGTTCCCATCTGCCCTGCTCCTACTTCGACCCCCGCTCTGAATGGCGTCACCGCGCTCCTCCTCCCCTCCTGCCCGCAGCCCCACTTCACAGAGGAGCAGAGCTGCTGGCTGGCATCTCCACTCCGGCACCTCTGCAACAGGAACGGTCTGCTGGGAGCTGAGCTCCGGCTGCTGTGAGCCCGTCCCCTCTCCCTCCCAGTGGCCCCCCCACCCCCCCAGCAGTTCCCTCCGGGGTGGGGGGTGGGTGGGAGGTGGGGGGGGCATCTGGCAGTGCTGTCACCTGGGGCTTTCCTTTTCCCACCAGAGCAACCGCAGACTGAGGGGCCCTCCTGGTGGTGCTGTGCGGGCCTCAGGGGCCCTGTGCTCAAGAGAAACCACTCTTCTTACCCTTCAGACACGCTTCAGCCTCACCCCCGGGCTCTGGGGCTTTCACAACCGTGTCTTGTCTGTGGGTGGTTGCTGGCTGGCCTTCTTTTTTTTAAATATATTTTATTGATTTTTTACATAGAGGAAGGGAGAGGGATAGAGAGCTAGAAACATCAATCAGCTGCCTCCTGCACACCCCCTACTGGGGATGTGCCCGCAACCAAGGTACATGCCCCTGACTGGAATCGAACCCGGGACCCTTCAGTCCGCAGGCCGACGCTCTATCCACTGAGCCAAACTGGTCAAGGCATGGCTGGCCTTCTTGTGAAGCGGACTGAAGTCAGGAATGACCTCTGGTGCCCTCTGGATGACATCACCGCCAGAAAGGATTGCTCTGTTACAGTCTTGAGGCAGAATTCCTTCTACTCTGGGAAACATCAGTTTTTGCTCCGAAGGTCTTCCAACCACACCAACAACAGCAATCCCCTTCACCTGTGGTGTTAACTGTAACCTACGAAATGCCTTCACCGCAGCACCTAGATGAGTGTCCAACCAGATAACTGGGCACCACAGTTAACACAAACAATTTAACCCTCCTCTCCAGGTCCTCTCCACGGCGGCCGTGCCAGTCACTCTCTTTCCCTGGAGTGTGTGAGAGTGGCATGTCCCAGGCGGCCGTGGAGGAGCCTTACCAAAGCGTTACAAAGAGACCCTGGTTGGCGTCCCACGCCTCACACGACTACGCGAGTGACAGCCGTAGCTCTGTGACAGCTCCTCCAGTGTGCCGGGGGCTGAACTTACTTTTGCTGGGGAAGGTGGGGGGCACGATATGAAACTGATTTTCAAAAATCTCCTTCAAACTGTAAGTTTCCTCTGTAGACAATGTTCTTCCCAAGGAAATCTCTCTCCCCCGCAGGACACTGCTTTCTCCGGAGGTCTGACAGCTCGCTTGCTGTGCGCATGCTCTTGGCTGCCCAGCAACTTGGACCATCCTCAGCATGATCACTGTCACCCATGCAATCCCAATGAACAGAGTAAGACACTCTCCTCCAAAGAGAGGACAATTGCTATTTTCTTTCAATTCCAGTGTATGCCGATTTAGGGGTAGGAACACATATTTATTGCCTAAATGTTTTACTTTGGTAAGTGTACATCTGTTATATAATATGAATCTGGAAATGAGTCTAGAAATAGCTTGTGAGGCCATCTGATCTCTACCCCTTACATTCCCATGTAAGACAACCATGTGAAAGCAGCCAACACATAGGCCCACGGACTCTATTTCTACCAACTCGGATGTCTTCTTAAAGGCTAGAGCCTGATGGTTTAAACGTCAGTCCAAAAAGGACCTTGAGAAAATAAATTCTTCAAGGGTCTTTTCCCTGGTCAAATATTGAAGATAATGCTCTAGGCTCCATATGCCTCAGCTACTGGTCCACTGAAAAGTTCTCAATCTGATTACCATGAAAGTAAATGAGAAAACCGACAAGAGCACTAAGTATTTGGTGCAGTTTGCCGTGAGATGCAACAGTTACCTGCTACCCAGGGGCACTGTTCCAGAGTTTGGGCGGTTAACAGAGACAATTACTCCCAAAATGCCTCTATACCTGAGCTTTTCTAATGAGGGTCAAATGTCTGTGGAAAGAAGTAATTCGCTCTCATGCAGTCTAAGGGTGGGCTGTTTAATTACTGAGAACATGAACGGAGGTACAACATAGGGCTGAACATACACCCTCATCCCTGCATCAAATGTTGATGGAGAATGATATCAAGACATAACGTGTCTGAATGGGTACCTTTCAATCCAGTGTCGGTATTCAGGGGTATTATAAGAGTCAGGATCTTAACGGGTCATAGAAAAGATTAAACATGACACGAACGAGAATAGATAGATGGTGCTATGGCTTCGCTAATGCTCTGGAAATGGGTGCTGCTAGTTGTCTTTCTGAGGACTGGATGAGTCTCTCCTGGCGGCACACTAATATTCTAGGCACGTGTGGATGTGTGAAGACTTGGGCTGCCGTCACGAAATCACTCCCAACGGCAAAGAACTCATAGAGGCGCGTTCCGGAGGCAGCTCAGCTTCTGCGGCACCACCTGGCGTGTAGTTGGGGGGCCGGGTGGCATCTCTCTGCTGGGGCCTCAGGGCCTAGGCTTATGGTTTCGTTTCTCCCTAGTTCCTCTCCGTCCCCAGGGCAACCCTTCTCTGACCCTGCTCACTGCCAGGGAGCCCGTGGTGTCAGATCAGGACAGAGCTGCTCATTAAGTCACTGTCAGGAGATTCCAGGCTATGAGCCGGGCAGTTGAAGTAAATTACAGGTATAGTGTCTCATTACTCAGTTTAACAACAGTTTCGAGCATAACTCTTTCAGGCGCTCTCTGTCATCACGCTCATTACCGGTCCCAAGGCCAATCTCTAGACCAGTGGTTCTCAACCTTGGCTGCACATTAGAATCCCCTGGGAATCTTTTTAAAATCCTGATTTCCGGGCCCCGTCCTCCGGAAATTCTGTTTCTTTGTTACTAATGTTGTGGCCCCGCCCCATAACAAAGAAACAGAATTTCCGGAGGACGAGGCCCAGAAATCAGGATTTTAAAAAGATTCCCAGGTGATTCTAATGTGCAGCCAAGGTTGAGAACCACTGCCCTAGACTTTTCTGATTGTATCACTCAGTTCTGGGTTCCAGGTCAACAGCTGCCCTCCAGCTTCCCAGCTGACCGGCTGACTGCTGGTTCAGAGAGTTGTGAGCCAACAGAATGGTCATTGGCTAGTTAGCCATACTTTTGATGAAAAACACACACGAAAAAACCTCAGAAATGTCTCTGACTTACGTTAATCCTATTTCTTTCATTTTGAAATAGGGCTTGAAAAATGAATAATAAGAGTTTACCAGGTGGGCAAGGGGAGAGAGTCATTCCATGGTCAAAGGCTCAGAGACCTAAAGGAGTGAAGAAAGATGGAGAAACTTTATTCTCCAGAACCTGGTACACAGGCAGGGCTTGGGGGATGGCTCCCATCAGTAGTAGAGTCATGTACGTATAATGATTTTGGAATTTGGGGAAAGAGAGGGGACATGAGGGAAGAACTGAACATGATGTGACATTGTGTGGAATGGGATATTATCTTTCCTCAGTGCGACCCCCTATCTTAAGTAACCTTACTAGACTTAAGAGAGGCTGGATGTTTGGGAATTTTTTCTGGATTCCAGTCTTAGGGAAGAGCTGAGACAACAGGGCCAAGGGCAAGAGAACAGACACAAGGAACCATTTTTGTAAGAATTTTTAAGAGAGAAACCAAGATGGCGGCATAGGTTAATGCCGGAGGTTGCTGCCTCGAATAACCACTTCAGAGATATAACTAAAGGACAGAACAGACATCATCCAGAACCACAGGAAGGCTGGCTGAGTGGAAATTCTACAACTAGGAGGAAAGAGACTATCATACCCAGACTCAGAGGAGGCGCAGTGCTGAAGTGAAATACTCAGGTGCGGAGTGCGCGCGCAGAGCAGGCTGGCGGCGGAGGGCGCGGTTGTTGTTTTCAATCGGGAGGGAGTTTCAGACTCTGAGCTCCAGATCCGGGCGAGTCTCTGGGGACCCAGACTCAAACGGGAGAAGCGGGACTGTCTGGCTTCAGTCGGAACTCGAAGGCAGCTTTCTCTCTGAGGTTTGCAGCAGTTGCTGGGACTCTGTGAGGCAGAGCCCCTAAGGACGGAACTGAGAGCAGCCATAACTGCTTGCTCCGGCCCGCCCTGTAGATCCCCGGGGACCCGCCCTGCCCAAGCCCTGCGCAGAGCCATTTGCCGGATAGCCTCAGGCAAAGGCTAGATTAGCACCGCCCTAGAGATCCAGCACAGAAGCTCTCCCACTGCAGACACAGCTGACTCTCATAGCCAGTTAGCCTGGAGGTCAAATCACCCCTGGTATTACCGACAACAATCAAGGCTTAACTACAAGACTGCACACAAAGACCACTACGGGGTGCACCAAGAAAAGATAAAAAAATGCGGAGACAAAGAAACAGGACGCAAATGTCAGAAATGGAAGATATAGAGCTCAAAACCACACTTTTAAGGTCTCTCAAGAACTGTCTAGAAGCTGCCGATAAACTTAGTAAGGCCCTCGAAAAGACTGGTGAGACCGCCGATAAATGTAGTGAGATCCTCAAGAAATCTAATGAGACTCTCGATGTTATGATAAAGAACCAACTAGAAATTAAGCATACACTGACTGAAATAAGGAATACTATACAGACACCCAACAGCAGACCAGAGGAGCGCAAGAATCAAGTCAAAGATTCAAAACGCGAAGAAGCAAAAAACACCCAACTGGAAAAGCAAAATGAAAAAAGAATCCGAAAATACGAAGATAGTGTAAGGAGCCTCTGGGACAGCTTCAAGCGTACCAACATCAGAATTATAGGGGTACCAGAAGGAGAGAGAGGGCAAGATATTGAAAACCTTTTTGAAGAAATAATGACAGAAAACTTCCCCTACCTGGTGAAAGAAATGGACTTACAAGTCCAGGAAGCGCAGAGAACCCCAAACAAAAGGAATCCAAAGAGGACCACACCAAGACACATCATAATTAAAATGCCAAGAGCAAAAGACAAAGAGAGAATCCTAAAAGCAGCAAGAGAAAGAAAATCAGTTACCTACAAGGGAATACCCATACGACTGTCAGCTGATTTCTCAACAGAAACTTTGCAGGCCAGAAGGGAGTGGCAAGAAATATTCAAAGTGATAAATACCAAGAACCTACAACCAAGATTACTTTATCCAGCAAAGCTATCATTCAGAATTGAAGGTCAGATAAAGAGCTTCACAGATAAGGAAAAGCTAAAGGAGTTCATCACCACCAAACCAGCATTATATGAAATGCTGAAAGGTATCCTTTAAGAAGAGGAAGAAGAAAAAAAAGGTAAAGATACAAATTATGAACAACAAATATGCATCTATCAACAAGTGAATCTAAGAATCAAGTGAATAAATAATCTGGTGATCATAATAGAATCAGGGACATAGAAAGGGAATGGACTGACTATTCTTGGGGGGAAAAGGGGTGTGGGAGATGCGGAGACTGGACAAAAATCGTGCACCTATGGAAGAGGGGTTGGGGAGTGAGGGCGGAGGATGGGGCGGGAACTGGGAGGAGGGGAGTTATGGGGGGAAAAAAGAGGAACAAATGTAATAATCTGAACAATAAAGATTTAATTAAAAAAAAAAGAATTTTTAAGATACCACTTTGGGACTGGGTGGATGCTTTGTGTAAAAAAGAGGCACTGCGGCCAGCTGGTGTGGCTCAGTGGTTGCGTGTCGATCTATGAACCAGGAGGTCACATTCGATTCCTGGTCAGGGCATATGCCTCGGTTGAGGGCTCGATCCCAGTGTGGGGTGTGCAGCAGATCAGTGATTCTCTCTCATCATTGATGTTTCTATCTCTCTCCATCCCCCTTCCTCTCTGAGATCAATAAAAATATATTTTTTTTTTAAAAAAAAGAGGCATCGCATCTCCAAGGCAGTTGGGGTTCTCCTCTGAATTGCCCCACACCAGGGCAGCTTCGAGGGCAGAGGTGAGCACTGGCGGGCTGCACCCCACTCACCTCCCCGGCTGGACGACCTCTGCCCCCACAGCTGGCACAAGTCCACGTGGCAGCATCAGCCGCGAGGAAGCACGCAGGGGCATTCCCAGGTTGCAGGCCTTTTTTTGATGCAAAAAGATCATTTTTCTAAAAGAATCTTGGTTTTGCTTACCCAGTTCTATCATTCCCATACGTCTCCAAGCCCTATGGGTCCTTCGGGTTACTAATGCATCATAAAAGTATTATTATTTGTACTTGATATTCTGACGTACCGTTTACTGCAAAACTTGTAGGACTGGTTTTCCATTTTCAGTTTTTGTTGTCATTGATGTTTTCTGCTGAAAACAGAGATAACAAAGGAGCATTAAAATCCTGGGCCTGGCCCTGACCGGTGTGGCTCAGTGGATGGAGCGTCGGCCTGCGGACTCAAGGGTCCCAGGTTCGATTCCGGTCGAGGGCATGCACTTTGGTTGCGGGCACATGCCCGGTGGGGAGTGTGCAGGAGGCAGCTGATCGATGTTTCTGTCTCATCGATGTTTCTAACTCTCTATCCCTCTCCCTTCCTCTCTGTAAAAAAATCAATAAAGTATATTTAAAAAAAAAGTCAGTTAGCCTCTTCTGAATCATAAAGAACTGGCTATCAACTCCCAGAATAATATTTAACCCCCTTCACCTGCTTACATGCAAACGAGCGGATGCAAAGGAGCGGAGCTCGGTGCTTTGCATGTGCCTCTCATGAATCCTCCCGCATCGGTGGGAAAGCTGAGCCAGACCTGGGCTGGGCTCGCTTCCTGGGCGCGCCTCTGCCTCCATCGCAGCTCCCAGGCAGCCCAAGCTCCAGCTTAAAGGCTCCCTCTTCTCTTCACACGGCTCAGTCCCCGACCTCAATCGTGGAGAAAAACCAGCCTTTCTCCCCATCCATGAGGACGCTCTAGGCCCGTGGTTCTCAACCTGTGGGTCGCGACCCCTTTGGCGGTCGAACGACCCTTTCACAGGGGTCGCCTAAGACCATCCTGCATATCAGATACTTACATGACGATTCATCACAGTAGCAACATGACAGTTATGAAGCAGCCACGAAAATAATTCTATGGTTGGGTCACCACATGAGGAACTGTATTTAAGGGGCCAGAAGGTTGAGAACCACTGCTCTAGGCGCTTCTCTTTTGCCAAGTCAGATCCTGTCCTAATTGTCTGGTTCAGGAGGAGATGTGCAACTGTGACTTGTCTTTATTCCAGTCCTAAAACAGTCCACACAGGACACCGAGGCGCCATTCCTTAACCCTCCCACCTACGCTGACTGCGTCCCTGAACACAGGCCGGGAAGGGGCTGCTTCTCCCGGAGGCGAGGGTGACCCACACTGAGCGTGCGGGTTCCCTTCTTAGAATTCTGAGTTGTCCATGTCTTTTCCCTCCTCAGGTCTCAGCTACTTTTCCAGGCGCCTTGGATCCTTCCTGGGATCCTTCCCTTCACCCCACTTTACACCCAGCTGTTCCTGGGTCTCCCCATTATTCTTAGCAGAGTCTTAGGGTTCTTTCCCCCTTTTCTCTCTGCATTGCTGCTAGGCCCTCCAGCCTGATTGTCAACGCACTGATGTCATTATGTCATTATTTACCGAGGCCCTTAATGCTGACAGTTCGGTTGTTCCCAGCTTCCTGTGTTTATGACTTTGCTGCAAACATATACCCTTGAGTTTACGTCTTTGCACGCATGCCCAAATGGAACTACAGAGTCATTTTTAAAAATAGTAATTGCTGCCCTAGCTGGTTCGGCTCAGTGGATAGAGCGTCAGCCTGCGGACTGAAGGGTCCGGGGTTTGATTCCAATCAAGGGCACATGCCCAGGTTGTGGGCTCAATCCCCAGTGAGGGGTGGGGGGCGTGCAGGAGGCAGCCAATCAATGATTCCCTCTCATCATTGATGTTTCTAACTCTCTCTTCCTCTCCGTTCCTCACTGAAATCAATAAAAAAATATATTAAAACACACACCACACACACACACACACACACACACAAAACTGCATTCTGCCAGCCTTGACTGTCTTCCTGCTACAGGGCTCATGCTTTTATTATTTTAGCCCCTTTTCTCTTTGGTAGTGATGAAAGGCTTACCAGGAAGTTTTTTCTTAAAGACAGGAAAAAAGTCACCCCTATCCTATTTCAATGAGACTTATGTGACATGTTATTAACAGTCCCTCTCCGCTATACAGCATGGTTCTTAAGAATTGCCCTGCGATAAAAGGCTCCCGGGAGATACGGGTATTTTCCAAGCCAGGGTCAGGAACTCAATGAAAAAGGTTTAAAATTAAATGTCTGTTCATTAACCTACGAAGTCCATATTGACAAGATGATTCTCTTAGTGACAGTTGAAAGACACGGGGTCCGGGGATGACTGGTCTGTAACATGTGAAGGGGTAAATGTACTTCTGCTCCTTTGTACCCTTATGCATATTATCTGGTAAAGTGGGATTTTAGGTTAAGCAGTTTTTACCTTGAAGCAAAAACAGCAAAGTTTTTATTTAAATAAGATATCCTAGGAATCCTTGCATAAGGCCCAGAACCTAATCAACTATCACTCAGGAATAATGGCCGCTGGCTACAAACGCCCTCCCGGACCTGAACTGTGCCAGGCAGCAAGAGCTGTGTTTCCTGCTTACAGAGTGCGAGAGCCACCTCTCACACTCACAGGACGAAGCCCCTTAGAGTGCCAGGCGGCGCTGGGGACGTGCGCATTGCTTTGTCCGTGTGGCACTAGGTTTGTGGACTTTCTCCCCAGGGCTGAGCTGTCCAGCTGGCGTGCAGCACGCCCGAGGGGCCCTGCGCCTCTGGGTTACCCGTGCGCCGGCCACCGATTGCCCTCAGCCTTCCGACAGGCGGCGGGGCCTGGGCAGCCTCCTCTGTCTACTCCGGGCGACGGGGTGGGGTGGGGAGAGGGGGGGTTTCAACAGCATCCTTTTCCCTGCAGGGCACCAGGCACGACTGCTTTGTTTGTGAGATGACCACTCTTTCAATCTCCTGTCTTTGCTTCCCATCCTCTGTCCCCCTGCACTCCAGCCTCACCGTTTTCTGAACAGATTCCCCGTCCATCTGCCACGGGCAGGTTTCGCTGTCCAGGTCGCCTAAGGGCCTGTCAGGGGCCGGCGCTGGCAGCTCGGACTCCCGTGAAGGCAAAACTGGCAGGCGGCTGAGGAGACCCAGCATTCAGCCGGGGGAAAGAATGGGTAAAGCCGACGCAGCCTATTACTCTTCTCAGTGTGGGCTTTATTTGGGAGGAGTTTCTGTGCCACAACAATGTTGAATCAGACCAACGTCTAACTTTTATACAAACTACATTCCAGTTCTATAACGGTCCACGCATAATCCATCAACCTAACAATTTTCTTTAATTGAATCTCAGATGCTGAGACATGTACTTAAATATAGAAATTACTATATTTAATCGGTGATTGTAATCTGGAGGTCTGAACCCACAGCTACTGGAAAAGTGAGGTTCTAGGTGCTATTTTCTTTCCAAGTTCACAGGGAAACAAAAGTATGGTTTTTTTTTTATATTTTAACAAGGTTGGGAGCAAAACTGAACCGCTTACAGGGTAGTGTTTATTCTCATTCAGTTAGCATGGACCAAGGGAAATGTCACCCATCTCATTAAACATTAAAAAAAAGTACATTTTTTTGGTTGAAATTGAAATCTCAGTAATATGCTTCAGATTATTACAAGTAGAAAACCATTCGTTATAACTTAACTCATTCAGTTTAATGTCCAAACATTGAAGAGCATGGGGTCTCCAGTGAGCAAGAAATAACAAAAGGAATACTTGCTGGTAATAAATGTAGAACAAAGCAGTTAAGTGAAATTTGCTTGTGACTTACTACTAGGTATGTCGTACTATTAAGTAAGAAAAATTGTCTTTTTTATGTCATAAAATTACACTTAGCGGATTTCCGCAAGGTCAAGGTTGTGGGCCTTACCTGGCTCCTGAGAAAGCGCCGGATGACGCCCTTGAAAAGGTTTGGGTGGCCTTTCTTGGGCTCTGCGAGCTTCATCTCCCTTTGTTTACAAGTGAGCGGAGACCCCCAAGCATCCTTCTGGCTGCTGGAGACGGAGGCGCCCTGGGTGGGGCAGCAGAGAAGGGTTTTAAACAGGAAGAGCCCAGCATCACTGGTTACTGTTGGCAGAGAGGGATCTAAAGAAGAGATTGAAACAATGAACAAGTATTGAAATGGTGTTTGCGGGTACCAGGCCCTTCTAAGCTCGTTAGAGGCACTAACCCTTTAATTTAACCCCCACGACAACCCCATTAGGTGCTACTATCTCTCCTTTAGCCGAGGAGGAGAGGAGCACAGGGCGCGTAAGTCACTTTCGTGTTCAATGGACAGAGGGTGACTAGGGTGCAGGCCCAGGCGGCCTGTGGCTGGTGACAGCGCTGCCCTGTGCACCCACCGCCCTGGCTTTCTGGTGCCGGCTTCACGCCGGGGACAACCCACCACTCTCACCAAGCACCGGGGTGGCCTTGGCAGGCACACCCAGGGCCCAGGCACATCAGTACATAGACTTCCGCTTTTTAAATAAGATTATCCATCAGTTTCTAAGATGTTCATATTTCCCTTTTAGTGTTATCTTAAACTTTCCTTTAAAAAAGCCAACCTCGTCTCATTCGGTTGGAAGCAAACCCAATTTGCTGCAATGCCACGGCCTGGACACACAGAGCAGATAACGGCAGGAGGGCCACCTCCGCCATCAGCTGAAAACGTGACCCCTGCACACACACACACACACACACACACACACACACACACACACGCCTGGGAGGGGTGGGGGTGAGGGGCAGCGGCTTTTGCACAAAGGGCAGGTTCGGCCCGCAGGTGAATGAGACAATTGGCCCAATGAAGCCGGTGGTGCCGCTGCGCCCCAGGCCGGGGCGGGGGGCGGGGGTGAAGAGGGGCTCGCGGGAGGGGGTCCTTCCCGCCCCGGAGGGACCCGCAGTCGCCGCGGGAGGACCACCCTCACCAGGGCCGCCGTCAGAAGGGAAGCAAGTCCTCCGATCAGGGCCACACGCAGACCCGCATCGCGTCCCCACCGCGTCCCCTTCCGCGCGGGAGGGCGGTGTCATTGGCCTGGATGGGAAAACACCGTCTCCCCGGCGTGTATTTCGGGGGGAATCACCCCATGGAAGTCGCCCCCGCGGACACCCCTCTCCCTCAGGGACAGCATCCATGACTGGCTCCCCGGTGGACAGTGTCCGAGGCTCGCGACGCCCCCCGGCCCCCGGCAGCCGGCGAGCGCTGGGGTCCCCGCGAGCGGGGGCGGCGGAGACGCAGGGGGCGGGGGGCGGGGGGGGGGGTCCCGGCGCCGGGGGCGGGGGCCGTTTCCCCGCGAGCCGGCCAATCTGCAGGCGCGGGGTTGCGGGAGCGGGAGGGTGGCGGGCGGGGACCCCCAGGTTTTCTCGGGCGCGGGCGCAGCGCCGCCTGCAGTTTCCAGCGGAGGCGCGGAGCCCCCCAGGGTTCAGGGCCCGCCCGCCCCGTTTCCCCCGCCGCTCCCCCGCCCGCAGAGCCGCCCCCCGCGACCCGGACCCGCTCCCCCGGCGCCCGCCCCCCCCTCCCCTCCCCTCCCCTCCCCTCCGGGCGCCGCGGCTCCGCCCTCCGCGCTCGCCGGCCGCTGTCCGCCGGGTCCGGGCCGCGCGGGGGCGGTGCCGGGAGCCGCGCGGCGGGCGGCGGGGATGCTGCTGCGGCCGGGCGGGCAGCGGGCGGTGGCCGGAGCCGGAGCCGGAGCGCGCTGGTCTGCGGCCGGGACGCCGCCTCCGCCCGGGATCCGAGTCCGCGGCCGCCGCGGGGAACCGGCGCCCGGAGCGGCATGAGCAGGAGGCTGCGCGCCCGCGAGCTCGCCGCCCCTCGGCCCCCCGGGCCCCCGCCGGCCCCCGCGCCCCGACCCCCGCGCCCCCGTTAGCCCCGCGCAGGGCCGGACCCGCGGCCGGAGGCGGAGGAGCAGGAGGAGGAGGAGGACGAGGTGCCGGCGGCGGCCCAGGCCTGCGGAGCGCGGGCGCCGGACCCTGAGCGCAGCCGGAGCCGCCGGGGACCGGCCGGCCGCAGTTGGCGGTCCCCCCGCGGGGTCACCGCGGCGCCGGCTCCTCCTTCCCTCCCGCCGCCGGTGCCGGCGGGTCAACCCTGCGACCTTGGCCTCCGAGTCCTCGCGTCCCCTCTCCCCCCAACCCTCTCCCGGCCCCACCCCCACCCCCACCCCGCGCTCCCTCCCCGGCTCCCCGGCTCCCATTCATCCGCGCGCCCGCCATCCCTCCTTCCCGCAGGGCTCGGGGGCCGCGCACCCATGGAAGTTTAGGGCCCGCGGAGCGCAGCCCGGGCCGCCGGCCGCGAGGAGGAAGATGTCGGTGCTGCGGCGGGCGATGCGGGTCTCCAACCGCTCCCTCCTCGCCTTCCTCTTCTTCTTCTCGCTGTCCTCGTCCGGCCTCTACTTCGTCTACGTGGCTCCGGGCCTCGGTGAGCGCGGCGCACCTGGCTGCCCGCGGCCGCGGGGGGAGGCGCGGGTGTCGCCCGGGGATGTGGGCGCGGGGTCGTCAGGGCCTCCGCAGGCAGCGTTTCGTGTGACCTGTGGTTTCAGGGGTGTCCCTGACACAGCCCCGGCCTGGCTTTGGGGGGTGCGTTTGGTGAGGGCACGTTTAAAGGAGCTAAGAGCGCATCCCGGGGGACCGAGCGCCATTAGGCGCCGTGGCCCGGGGCGCCCTGGACCCTTCCTGAGTATCCATGACAACGTCACCCCTTTCACCCCAAGCCTTTAACTTTAGACTCAGGGCTTCCTCGTAGTTGTACTCAGACACCCGCAGAGGGAACATCTGCTGTAGGATCGGTGGAGAGGCCGAGGGCAGGACGTGGGCTTGAGCCCCGTGTCCGCATCCTCCGGCCCAGGTCGCCGGGGAGAGCGGGGTGTGTGGGCCAGAGCGCGGGCGGCCGGTGCGCTGCCCAGTAAAGCACCCGCGCGTGATTGAGTCCGCGTGGGTCCGCTTTGCAGGGAGAGGTGTAGCCTCTCCGACCTGCTGGGATGACTTCCGAGACGAAATAAAACTCAGAACACCGCAATTAGGTAAGGTAGTTTGTAGTTTAACGTGTTAACCTATTTACCACTTTCTGGCCTTGGGGCCAAAATGCACTTTGGTATAATCTGCCTGAATTGGCTTATTTAAAAAAATATATATATTTCTTTATTGATTTCAGAGAGGAAGGGAGAGGGAGAGAGAGAGAGAAACACCAATGATGGGAGAGAATCATAGATAGGCTGCCTCCTGCACACCCCCTACTAGGGATGGAGCCCGCAACCCAGGCATGTGCCCTTGGTCCCAATCGAACCTGGGACCCTTCAGTCCTCAGGCTGACGCTCTATCCACTGAGCCAAGCCGGCCAGGGCCTGAATTGGCTTCTGTATGAAATACATATCCAATTCCTCAGCCCCCTTTGGTTGGGAAGGGGCCAGTGTGGCGTTCGCATGAATGAGAAATAGCAACCTCAGGTGGACATGAAGACGCCCTGTATTTCCACAGCTGTTCTGAGTTCTCCCTGGTTGTTAGGTGTTTAATGTGAGCTTCCTTAGGACCCGCGTGGCGTCTCCTGTCATTTCTTGTGAGACTCTCGTCTTCTAAGCCAGTGTCACTGCTCCCTTTGACTTGGCTGGAAATGTGTGGGCTCGCACAGTGAGAACCTGCAGGCTTCTGAGGTGGGATTATTCCCCGGGCCTTGTCTCAGGTGGTTGTAGGCTACTGTGGTGCATTGTGAGGTGGGCGGTGGGGATGGAAGAAGCAGACCTCACTGAGGGTTTTCCTCTTGTTTACAATGAAATACTTCATTGACTCTTGAACAAGGGGGTTGGCATTCTAGTTTATTTCAATACTTCTCAAAGTAAAACAGTATTGAAAGTAAAAAAAGCACTGAATTACTTTTTTGTATCTTATTATTTTTTACTAAAGTAGAAAGTATGGTATAGATATTAGTTCAGGTGTACACCTTGACTTTTCTTGGTTAAATGTTGGGTTCGGTGAAGATACATAAGCTCAGATGATGCTTGAGAAGACATAAATCTTGGAAACCTGGATGTATCCCGAAATAGAAGTTTGAGGCCAAAGCTTGAAGAAATATGAATAGTTTAACATGTTATTTCTCTTTAATGCAGCGTTTTCCTTTAGGCTAATTCAGATACTCCTTGCAGCTGTAGTAGAAACGACAGTGGGCGCTCAGTGGATTGAGAGTAGTTAACCAAAATAGCAGGCTTTTCTTAAAATCCTCTGCCATTTTGGAAGACTTAAATGAACTCCTCATTCTACAGCATTTTTTATTTTCTCAGGTAGCTCTTTAAGGATTGGACGTCTTTGGGGGATGTTATTTTATTAGACATTTAACTGAGATATGTTGGAGGACAAGTTTTTTTTATACTTAGATAACAGTTTCTTATTTTCTTTTTTGAACAACATAACACGTTAAAGGTATGTTACTCAAAAAGCTAGCCAAAGGAAATGAGAGTTTCAGCTCTTAACTGATAGTCATCCATTTTTTTTTGGTTAGTGCATTAGTATATTATCTATAGATTCTTAAAATTCAATTGATGCGAAATATGAATACATTTTTAAAAAATTTATGCTTAATGTTTGCCATAGAACAAATACTTGCAGGTCATAAAAATTTTGGCCATTTTCTTAGGTTCAAACACTGTACTGTTTTGATGGGTCTTATAATTTATGGCTTTAAAAACTTGATTAAACCTAGCAAGAATGGAAGACAAAACGTATGCTGGTAAAGTTCTCTCCGTTGAACGGAAGCTATTACTTAGTAGAAGAAAAAAAAGCCTCCTTATTTATCTTTTAAGTATTGGGAACAGTTTTCCAGTGTTCACGTTTTTGCTTGAAAGCTTGAATTTTATCATTGGCTACAAACACTGTCAGTTTTTCTTGAGGTGTCAGGCTCACTTTGTTCATTTTTGGGAAAACGCAGGTCAAATACAGACGTTTAAACAGCCATTGTTTGCCAGTTGTTTTTTCAAGTAAAAATAATGCTCCATGAAAGATGTAGCTAGTTCAGCTCCCAGTCCATCAGTCAGTTGCATAATTTGATTTTCAAAATGTCCCTGGTGCTTTGGTGTGCTGCAGAAATGCTTTCTGCACACTTTCCATTTCTTCATAGATTTCTTATTAATGAGACGGACCCAGAACTAATTAGGTCCTTATAGCTAGTTCATTATAGACACCTAGAATCTTTCTGAAATAATTTCTATTTTAGCCTGGATTACATTTTGAGGCAAAATTTTATTATCACTAAAATATATGTTGTAGAAGAGAGCCCCTTTTATTAATTTAAATGAATGCTTCGACTCCCCTGTTAAAAAGTTTGTATTAATCTTGTGTCCGTCAGCCTGCTTAGTAGACATCAAGTATATACTTCCTGCCTTTTCCACCCACAGACCTACTTCGTCAGGGGCCTTCCCCAGGCTTCGTCTCCCTTTACTTCCGCTTTCTTTGTCTCCTTCACCTGTGTTCTTCCCTCCTCCCTCTTTACGCAGACAGTGCGGTGCAGTGGTAGACGCCTGTCTGTTTAGTTTCTGATGTCCCCCATGTTGCTCAACAGTTGCTGGGCTGTGTGGGCCTTCGTCTGCAATGAGCCGCACCAGACTCAAAGCTCATTCTTTCAAGAATAATTGGAAACATTTTTCTTGATATTCTAATCCACGCAGGAGACTAGGTAGTTTTTATGGTGTGAACGTTAGTGCTCAGGAAAACGGGTCTGCAGCTACCCCTCCCCGCCCCCACGCTCCCCAGAAGGCCCTGGACAGGCTGCCCTAGCCCGCCCCGTCCAGGAGGAGCCCCCAGCTGCCTCTCTTGCTGTTTCTGCCTCGTGCACGGTCGCAAGAAGGCGAGTGCAGTTTCCCCGCAAGGAAGCTGGCTGCTGGGCTGAGAAGGGGATTCCGGTTAGTCTGGAAGCGGCTCCAGTGTCACCTCCAGCCCCACGCAGCCGTTCCCCTGCCACGGCGTGAGAGGAGCAGGTGAGCTGAGGGCAGTTCATCCAGCGATCGCGGTCAGGGAACTCAGGTTGAGCAGGTGAGCTGAGGGCAGTTCATCCAGCGAACTCGGTCAGGGAACTCAGGTTGGCTGGGCGTTGTGTGGGCTGGGGGATGGAGAGGTGACTGAGACACAGTTCCTGCCGCCGGGACGATGGGCTGGCTGTGAAAGAGCTGCAGCAAGTCCTTAAAGCCCTTAAAGCATGCAGGGGTGCGGGGGCAGGAGGGGGGGGACATGAGGGAGGGCAGTGAGGGCTGCTTACAGATTTCCAGAGGAGGCGGTGTTGGGAGTGGGTCCTTGCGGATAGAGAGGATGTGTCTGGACCGAATAGGGAATTCTAGTCAGAGGGAGCAGCTCGGGCTTCCAGAAAATCGGAGCCTTTCCATGTGGCTGCTCCTCACGGTGTGGGGTGTAGGGGGCCAGCCTGGGAGGGGCGCGGGCCCTCCTGCCCAGCCTGGTGTTCTGGCTCACGAGGCCCCTGAAGTTCCCGGCGGAGGAAAACGGGTGTTGGCCCGCACGGCTCTCAGAAGGCTGCCTGTGATTAAGAAAGGCGTCCATGTGCCTGTAATTAGCGGGGGGAGGCGTGGGGGGAGGCGTGGGGAAGCGTGTGAGCTCCCCTGGAGGTGGGTTTCACTGCTCCTTTGACTCACCCGAGTCCTCGATAGCTGACAGGCTGCTTTATTCTTTATTATTATTTTTTAAATATCTTTTTATTGCTTTCAGAGAGGAAGGGAGACGGAGAGAGAGGAAAACATCAATGGTGAGAATCACTGATCAGCTTCCTCCTGCACACCCCCCCACTGGGGATCAAGCCCACGACCCGGGCATGTGCCCTTGACCGGAATCGAACCCGGGACCTGGTCCACAGGCCGATGCTCTATCTACTGAGCAACACCAGCCAGGGCTGTTCTTGGAGTAAAGGTGGAATCTGGCTGGGTCTGAAGACCCATGGGCCCTTGGAAGGAATCACTGTCCAAGTGCTTTGTTATTTGGGCCTCCGGGGGGTGGTGCCTGTCGGGACTGGTGGAGCTGGCGATGGGTGGTCAGGTGCAGGGTGTGTGTGCACCTGTATGCGCTGTGGGAGAGGGTGGGTGGCTGGGTCCTTGCACAGAGGCCCCTGACCGCTGGGCTGGGTTTCTCTTGGCGCAGAAGGAAGCGGGTTGCCCTGCAGCTTTCTTACCGCAGATCTTCCGCCTCTGGCCCGGGCTGGGCGAGCCTGCTGTGTTCTGTCTGATCGGTTATCATCTGACGTGTTTACAGAGGGCCTTTTAGGGTTTTCCTCACCAAGTGCTCTCATCTGTATGGCACCTTTCAGGGCTCTTTTTAAAATTGAATTTATTGGGGTGACAGTGGTTAATAAAATTATACAGGTTTCAGGTATGCGATTCTGCAGTACATCATCTGTGTATCATACTGTGTGTTTACCATCCCAAGTCTCCTTCCATCACCATCTATCTCCCCTTTACCTTCTACCTCCCGCCACTCCCCTTTCCTCTGGTAATCGCCATAAAGGGCTCTTTTGATTTAGGTCACAGTGCTGGTCATTTCTTTCCTCTGGGCCTTTCTCACCAGCCGTACATCTCATGCTAAAATTTTGTGTCCTGTGTGTTGCAGGAAACACCAGACTTTTGACAAAGGGGAATAATGTAGTCCTCTGTTTTATTTATTTACTTGAGGCCTGGTGCATGACATTCGTGCACTGGGTGGGGGGGTCCCTCAGGCTGGCCTGCACCCTCTTGCAGCCCGGGACCCCTTGGGGGATGTCTGCCTGCCATGGAAGCAGGAGAAACTCCTGCCACAGCTGCTGCGCTCTCCAGCTGTGAGCCGGGCTTCTGGCTGAGTGGTGCTTCCCCAGTGGGAGCGCACCGACCACCAGGGGGCAGCTCCTGCGTTGAGCATCTGCCCCCTGGTGGTCAGTGCATGTCATAGCGACCGGTCGTTCCACTTTTTGGTTGATTTGCATATTAGCCTTTTATTATATAGGATTTAAAAAACCTTTTTATCGATTTTTAGAGAGTGAAGGAAACTTTGGTTGATTTGGCATGTGCCCTTATGGGGAATTGAACCGGCAACCTTAGGTGCATGGGACAGCTGAGCCACAGGGAACAGTCCTGTTTTAGAGTAATTTTTCTATCGTGGAGTATGGAAGGCAGAGCCAGCGGCAGGGAGGACGTTATTTCAGTGGCCCAGACAGTAGAGGATTAGTATGTGATCAAGGTCATAGTTGGGTCAGGGCAGAGAGGAGAGGCTGTGAGTAGTTGGATTGAAGGACAGGGAGAAGCTTTAAGGCAGTGCTGGCGTTCCGGCCTAGATAACCAGGCTGTTGGTAACAGGGAATAAAGAAAGGCGCATCCGTAGCGGGGCTGTCTCGGCGTTACAGAGATCGAAGCGGGCTGCCTGCAGGGCCCCCCGGAAGAACTTTCAGTAGGTGGGCAGAGGGAAATGAGGGCTTAGAGCTCGGGAGAGAGATTTGGGTGTCTTCAGCATAAAGATGAATGATACCTATCCATTTCTCACCTCATGCACCTGAGTCCTAAAACTAGCTCCTGCAAGCAGCAGTGACTCCCTAAGTTAGTTATTCTTAAATGTGGAATGGTAGGGGTTACATTGGAATTTGAAGAAGGCCCATGTGTGCTTTGAAAAGTTTCCCTTGAGGCTCTGCCACCCTTTTTACTCCGCAGTCCCAAATGGGAGTCAGTAACCCTGAATGGCTGGCTGCACATCCCAACCCCACGCGATTAGGATAGTCGTGTAAAGAAAGAGAAGGAAAGACAGGCATTTGATAAAATTCAACATCCATTTATGATAAAGCCTCTCAACAAAGTGGTATAGACTGGACAAACCTCAACGTAATAAAGGCATCTGTGACAGCTGACGGCTGGCGTCACACTCAAAACTGAAAAGCTGAGGGCTATCCTCCCACCAGGACCAGGACAAGGATGCCCACTCTTTCTACTTTTATTCAACATAGTATTGGAAGCCGTAGCCAGAGCAATTAGGAGAAAGAAAGAAAGAAAGAAAGAAAGAAAGAAAGAAAGAAAGAAAAGTATCCCAATGGGAAAGGAAAATGTAAAATTGTCACCATTTGTGGATGATACGGTTTCATATGCAGAAAACCATAAAGACTCTACCAAAAAACTGCTAGAATTCATAAACAAATTCAGTATAAAGTTGCAGGGTGCAAAATCAATATGCAAGAACTGTTGCATTTATATACACTAACTAGAGGCCCAGTGCATGAAATTCATGCACGGGTAGGTGTCTGCTGGCTGCCAGCCGGGTCTTCCCTTCCCCCGGCCGCCTGCCGCCACTGCCAGCTGTGGCCAGCTGTGGGGAGGGGTCACGGGTGGCCCTGCCCCTAGTCAAACCCTTGGTCGAGGGGACAATTTGCATATTAAGCTTTTATTATATAGGTTAACCATCACAAGGAGAAATTAAGAAAACTCATTCACAATTGCATCAAAAAGAATAAAATACCTAGAACTAAGTTTAACCAAGGAGGTGAAAGTTCTATACACTGAAAACTATAAGACATCGATGAAAGAAATTGAAGATGACACAAATAAAAAGATACTTTGTATGTATTCAGGAAGAATTAAAAAAAATGTCATTACCCAAAGCAATCTACAAATTCAGTGAAATACCTATCAAAATTCTAACGGCATTTTCCATAGAAATAAAACAATCCTGGAATTTGTTTGGACCCCAAACAGTCAAAGCAATCTTGAGAAAGAAGAGCAAAGCTATAGGCATCACGCACCTGGATTTGAAACTCTTTACAAAGCTATAGTCACTGAAGCAACATGCATTGGCACAAAAACAGGCACATAGATCAGTGGAATGGAGAGCCCAGAAATAAACCCAAGCATGTGATCAGTTAATTTCTGACAAAGGAAGCAAGAATATACACCAGGGGAAGGGTAGTCTCTCATACATGGTGTTGGGAAAACTGGACAGTCACGTGCAAAGAATGAAACTCTCTTACCACTATCTTATACCACACACAAAAATCAACTCCAACTGGGTTACTTGAACGTAAGACCCGAAACCTTGAAAGTTCTAGAAGAAAACATAGACAGGAAGCTCCTTGACAGTGGCCTTAGCTATGTTTTTATGGAACTGATTTCAAAGGCAGGAGCAACAAAAGCAAAAATAAGTGGAACTACATCAAACGGGAAAGCTTCTGCAAAGCAAAGGTAATCCATCAACAAAACCAAAAGGCAAGCTACTGAGTGGGAGGAGGTATTTGCAAATCCTGTATCTCATAAGGGGTTAACATCTAAAATATATCAATAACATCTACAACTTGATAACCACAAAACAAAGAATTTGATTAAAAAATGGGCAGAGAATCTAAACACATTTTTGCAAAGAAGGCACATAGGGCCACCAAGTACATGAAGAGGTGTCCATGTCGCTAATCATCAGGGGAAGGTAAATCAAACCACAACGAGATGTCACTTCACAGCCGACAGAAGGGCAGTTGTCAGAAAGAAGGGATGACAGGTGTTGGTGAGGGTGTGAGGAGAAAGGAACCCTTGTGCACGGTCGGTCTGAATGCGGACTGGTGCAGCCACTATGGAAGACAGCACGGAGTTTCCTCAAAAAATTAAAAATAGAACTTCCATATGATTCAGGAATTCTATTTTTGGGTATTTATTCAAAGAAAAGGAAAACCTAATTCATAAAATACGTATATGAACCCTATGCTCATTGCAGCATTGTGTATAATAGCCAAGATATGAAAACAACCTAAATGCCCATCGACAGATGAATAGCTAAAGAAGATGTGGCACATATATACTACGCAGCCATAGAAAAGAATGGCATTTTACCATTTGTGGCAATATGGGCGGCTCTTGAGGCTATTATGCTAAGTGAAATAAGTCAGGCAGAGAAAGACAAATGCCTTATGATTTCATTTATATGTGAAATCTATAAAAAACCCAAACAAACAAAAGAAAACAAAACCATCTCATAGACTCAGAGAACAGATGGGTGGATGCCAGAGGCAGGAGATTTGGGGGGTAAGTGAAATGGGTGAAGGGGATCAAGATACAAACTTCCAGTTATAAAATGGGGATGTAATGTACAGCATGGTGACTGCAGTCAGTAATACTGTGTTGTAAAACTGAAATTTGCTAAAAAAAAATCTTCAGTTTTTAATTACAAGAAATAAAATTATAACTTTGTGTAGTAACACATGTACGGTGATCATTTTGTAATGTATACAAATGTCGAATCACGAGGTACACCTGAAACTAATATGATGTATATGTCAATTATACTTCAAAAACAAAACAAAAAACGCTCCAAACTTTAATCAGTATTTGGCTATAAAAGGCTTTCAATAATGTCTTTACAGTTAAGTAGTTCTACGGATTTTGTTTAACATGATATCTTGATTGAAATACCGTCTCCTGTAATATTTGAGGCTCATTAGTGTTACTATGACTTCACTGAAACCATGTTATATATATTGCCTTCCTGATAATTTAGTGAATCACTCAGAAATTATGACTTCTAATTATGGTGCAGCTTCCAGTTTGGCTCAGAGAAGGGGAAGCTGGACTTTATTTTCATTTAAATCAAGAGACCGACGGTAGAGAATCATTGGGTGCCTTGTTTATTGATTTGAAAATGCTCCCCAGCTTCGGAAATCTTTGGAAGTCATTTCTCACGCGTGCTTCTTTTCTCTCCTGCTTGTTCTGCCGTCATTTCCTTTGCATGGACCAGTGAGTTGGAATTGGGAGAGGCGTTTTAATTGTGAAAACACAAGGAAGTTGGGGACGATGGTGGAGCATGTAGTTTAGATCAGTCTCGCTTATATGTTTTCTCGTGATAGGATCCGTAAGTGGATCGAGACTCATTTCACATTCACCTCATGCACTCTGAAACCATTCATTTCCATAACCATATAATGTTTCTGGGGGTTTTATTTATAGTTTGATCTTTTACTCTGTAATTTCATTAAGTAAATTTCCCTACTGATTCGATTCTGAAACTCGATTGAATTGTCTGCGTTCTTCCTTCCCCGATTCCCTCATTTCCTTCGGGCCCTTTTCTGTCCAGGGTGTGGGTTTGTAACTCTTAACTCTCCGGGCTCCCCTCGTCCTTGGAAGAAGATATGCCTTTATTTTTGGTAAATGACGGTGATAATTAGCAGATGACAGGGCCGATGGCTGCCTTGGGGTGGTGCTTTCATACTTGTAGAGTCAGAATCTGCTGTTTGAACGACCAGTTGTTTAATCTCTCTTGAACTGATGATCTGGTTGGCGCCAAAGTACTTCCGATGTTTTGGGTGGTTTATGCTTCTTTAGGGTTTTGATTTTTTTAAAAAAATATATTTTATTGATTTTTCACAGAGAGGAAGGGAGAGGGATAGAGAGTTAGAAACATCGATGAGAGAGAAACATCGATCAGCTGCCTCCTGCACACTCCCCACTGGGGATGTGCCTGCAACCAAGGTACATGCCCTTGACTGGAATCGAACCTGGGACCCTTCAGTCCACAGGCCGACGCTCTGTCCACTGAGCCAAACCGGTTAGGGCAGGGTTTTGATTTTTATAGAGGAAAACTGCTTGGCAAATGGGAGGCGTTCAATAAGTATTTGCTGAATAAACACGTCTTTACCCTGAACTTCTTTAATAAGATTATTGGAAAAGTAAAAAAAAAAATCCTCACCCAAGAACATGTTTCCATGGATTCTAGAGAGGAAAAGAGAGAGGGAGAGAGAGGAAGAGCTAGATAGAGCTAGATCAGTGATGGCGAACCTTTTGAGCTCGGCGTGTCAGCATTTTGAAAAACCCTAACTTAACTCTGGTGCCGTGTTACATATAGAAATGTTTTGATCTTTGCAACCATAGTAAAACAAAGACTTATATTTTTGATATTTATTTTATATATTTAAATGCCATTTAACAAAGAAAAACCAACAACAACAAAAATGAGTTCGCGTGTCACCTCTGACACGCGTGTCATAGGTTCGCCATCACTGAGCTAGATAGATCCATCAGTTGCTTCCTCCCTCGCGAGCCCTAACCAGGGATGGAACCCAAAACCCAGGTGTGTGCCCTTCCCCCGCAGGCTGGTTTGTCTTGAGGCCTTTCGTCTCCGCGCCTCCTGTCTGTGGTCTGTCCCCACTTCCGCATCTGAGCTTCACCTGCTCCTCTCCTTTCTAGATAACTTTCCCTGTGGTAATTCGCCACCATAGTTGCCACTTTCACTTTTCTATGAGCGTCTCCCCGAATGGTATTTCCAGCCCCTCTTTCTTAGCTGCAGCCCTGCATTTATAAAATTGATAACTGCATGTCAGATGCCTACCCAGCACGGCCTCTCTCAAAGTCAGCCCTCCCCGTGATTACTTTTGTTAAGGGACCTGTGGCCGTGTGTCCCAGTGGTTATGGGCATGGGTTTCGGGATCAGAGGGGACTGTGTGTGAATCCTTCAGGGCGCAGACCGCTGTAGACTGGCACCTTCTCACTGGACAGAGCTGCAGGTGGAAGGGGGTGGGGAGACAGTAATAGCAAATGTGCTTCTTCTTTTCTTTTTTTTAATTTTAATTTTTATTGGTATCAGAGAGGAAGGGGGGGGGGGGGAGACAGAAATATCAATGATGAGAGAGAACATGCTCCCTACTGGGGATCGAGCCCGCAACCTGGGCATGTTCCCTGATCCGGAGTCAAAAGCGTGACCTCCTGGTTCATCGGTCGCTGCTCAATCACTGAGCCACACTGGCCGGGCCTTCATTTTCTTGAGAGTGAGGAAGGTTCATGAATCTCTTTCCACACAAACCCAGGGTAGGAGGCCTAGAAGCTGCTGTAAGCTGCTGATTTTTAAAGGTTGTGTGTGTGTGTGTATGTGTGTGTATGTGTGTATGTGTGTATGTGTGTGTATGTGTGTGTATGTGTGTGTATGTGTGTGTCTCTGTGTGTGTTTGTGTGTGTGTTTGTGTGTGTTTGTGTGTGTGTGTCTCTGTGTGTCTGTGTGTGTGTATGTATGTGTGTATGTATGTGTGTGTCTGTGTGTGTATGTGTGTGTGTCTGTGTGTGTCTCTCTCTGTGTGTGTTTGTGTGTGTTTGTGTGTGTTTGTGTGTGTTTGTGTGTGTTTGTGTGTGTGTCTCTGTGTGTGTTTGTGTGTATGTATGTGTGTGTGTGTCTATGTGTGTATGTGTGTGTGTCTGTGTGTGTTTGTGTGTGTGTTTGTGTGTGTTTGTGTGTGTGTATGTGTGTTTGTGTGTGTTTGTGTGTGTGTTTGTGTGTGTGTGTGTGTGTGTTTGTGTGTGTGTGTGTGTGTGTGTGTGTTTGTGTGTAAGCTGTCCTAGTTTTTCTTCCCCTGGAAAGCAGAAATGGTGAATAAGTTAAATTTCTGTCTCACAATACAAAGACAGGTAGCAAATGAACGACACGAGAGAACACAGCATGCCTTTGATTAAGCAAGAGCCGTTTTTAGTGCGTTTCTGGTTGTGCTGAGACTGAAGGGCACAGCCAGGGAAGGTTCTTTTTCTTTTAGTTTATGTATTTTTTAAAATTTATTGCCTAAAGTTTTACATAGGTTTGCCTGTTTGTTTTTGAGATGTAGTTTCCTGTGAGTAGGAATAGAAATGCTAGACAAGGATTCCCTCTAACTCATTGGCTGGCCAATCGGACATTTTATGTTAAGCATAAGGAGGCATGTGGCTGCTTGAGTGTGGGTGCACTTAGTTTCATGATGTTTGGAAACCAGACAGTTTAACCCATTTTCCTGCTGGTTGGGTGCGGCTCGCTGCATTGGACACAATCCTTTTTTCCTGCGAGCAGGACTTTCTACTTAACCTCAGCTTCATTTCCCAGTGCGTTTGGATCTTTAGGGACCAAGCCCGTGAGGACCATGAACCTAAGGGCTGTAACTCAGTTAGCTGTACGCGGTTTAAAATAGACTCCTAGGCTTCGGCTGATGTCTTGCTCTGTTTTTTCTCGCATCGATCCGACGGAGAGTAAGTGCGTTCTTTTGGTCAGTGTTTCACCTTTGTCCCAGCTGCCATCAGTGATCATTTTTTTAATCAATAGTTTTATTACTTGGTATTTTGAAAGATTTTAGGGAAATTTGGCTATCTTTTTCTATCCCAGATCTTTTCCTTGCTACTTAAATTTGACTTGGTTTCAAGATGTCAAACAATTTTCCTTATATGAAAGGTGTGTTCATTAAAAGTAAAAGCTATATGGTTTTTACAGTTCTGTTTCCAGGACACACATCATGCACGTATGCTCTGACCTGGTCTGTCCTTGCGTAGGCCCGCGCTGTCTCCTGAGGCCTGGGAAGCAGACTTGGCCGTGGCTTAGCCGTCGGCTCGTCCTGCTACCCCACGCTGCCTCCTGTTTACAGTCGGAGGCAGAACAAACACTGTGAGGCACTGACATCACTGATACAAGCTTCATGTGCGCCTCTAGGATGACACGACCCAACGTGTTGTAAAGCAGTTGATGTCAGTCATCTGTTTGACGGTGTTTTCCTCCATCATTTCATTGGAACTTGAGATCTTGGTTGAGGTAGGGTGGCTGAGGTTAGTTTGGCTTTTATTGACCGTTTCCCCACATTTTTGGTTGGCCCTTCTTCCTGTCTTTGTTTTTCACTGTCTCTTATTTTTTTGCTCTTAAATTCCACTCCAGAGCCAAACTGTAATAAAAGCACGTAGTGCGTGTCATCCAGGGCAACACGTTCAAGCCTAAGCACGTCGGATTAATGATAGGACTGCTGTCAGAGGAAGGAGGCAGGCTCTTAAGGAGGATTGAAGGAGAGCGGCTGCGAACCTGGATTCGTTTCTCTTTTCTGGGTTGAAGGTGAAAGGGAAAGTGTTATTTACCCTGTTTCTGTGCTCGTTCTGTTTACTCTCTGCCCATGTGCACTTGGAGCAAGACCACGTTTATGTAAAAAACGGGAAAGGCGGTAGCAGGCGGTGCAGGCAGCTGCCTATCCGGCCCTCCTGAGGGAGTAGCATGGGGCCGAGAAGCTGGGTCGGCATCTCCGGTTTTCTCATCGGCATTCGTTTGTTTCGAGGACGTCGTGACCGTGGAGAAGCAGCTTATCTTAACATGGAGAGGGTCACTGATGAACTGAGCCTTGCACTTTCCTGGTTTGTCCATGGCAAGGAGCCCCCTTCCCTTGTCTGATTGGAGCTTACAGTTTGGGGCTTTGTGGGTGGAGCATTTAGAGTCGAAGGGGCTTCAGAGAACATCTAGGGCAATATTGGCCACTTTATTTTTAAAAATATTTTTTTATTGATTTCAGAGAGGAAGGGAGAGGGAGAGAGAGATAGAAATATCAATGATGAGAGAGGATGACGCATCGGCTGTCTTCTGGATGCCCCCTACTGGGGATCAAGCCCACAACCCAGGCATGTGCCCTGACCGGGAATTGAACCGTTACCTCCTGGCTCATAGGTTGATGCTCAACCACTGAGCCAGGCTGGCCGGGCAGCACTGACCATTTTAGATGAGGCGACTGAAGCCCAGTGAGCTGCCCAGGTGATGCGCCAGCAGAGTCAGCCCCAGGAGAGAAGACGTGGCATCTCAGGAGGCAGGGCTTTTTTGTAATCTTTGTCAATTTACCAGTTTCTCCCAAAGAAGAAACTAGGGGCCTGTTTTTAAAGCACTTACCACAAAGACTTAAATTGACCAATTTTAAAAATTCACATTGATTTTGTCTGCTTTTGCAACCCTGGTAGGTAGATTCATGAGTCAAAGGGAGTGTAAAAGTTCACGTAATTAACTGTAGAGAGAAATGATCAAAATAGATATTGATTCTAGATAATCCTGCCTGTGCAGCCCCAACACTTTTGAGAATTTGCAAGCTTCATATCCATACTGGGCATTACGGTGATTTAGGATATATTATGATTAGGTAGGGGATCCTTATCTTTGTGGCATTTTTTGGCTTGAGGGAATTCACATAGAATTAGAGAAAGTACATTTTATAACTATACTAGAGGCCCGGTGCATGGATTGGTGCCCATGGAAAGTAAATTACTAATAGAAGGTGGCTGGTGGGGTGGGACTGGGCGAGATGTGCTGGACACACCCTGGAGCCAACCTCCTGTGGTCCTTCCCCGGCCGGCCACGCCTGGGGCGGCGCTGGGCCTCGAAGGGGCGTCTGTGGAATAAGCGGGGTCCCTCTGGCAGGTGGGGTCCCTCAGGCTGGCCTGTGGGGATCAGGCTGAAACCGGCAGTCCAACATCCACCAAGGGGTCCCGGAGTGCAAGAGGGCACTCTGCAAAGTTGCTGCTGCTCGGCAGCTCCTGTGTTGAGCGTCTGCCCCCTGGTGGTCAGTGCATGTCATAGCTACCAGCTGGTCGCTTAGGCTTTTATATATATAGAAGATGATCGCATACTTGTAATAGAATGCCTCTTTGAAATTTCTAAGTATATTTTATAGTAGAAAATAATTTATAGATAAAGGAATTCATCATGATATTTCTGTTTGGTCATTCAGTCTTATCCTATTTGATAGTTATCACTACTTTAATATTTTTCATTTTTATTTTTAAAAAGCAATGTTTTGGTAAGTTTTTGAAAATTTAGAAATAGTCATTTTATATTTCTGTTTTTCCCTTTGGACATGTTAATTAAGTCAGTTCGGGTTTATTGGGCAGTTTCCCAATTCTGAATATTTTATTAAATTTAAAAAGAAAGCTTACTGAGTCATGATATTCTCTCTCTCTCTTTTTTTCCTTTTATAGCCAACACGTATCTCTTTATGGTACAAGCTCGAGGAATAATGTTGAGGGAAAATGTGAAAACGATAGGACATATGATCAGGCTTTACACAAATAAGAACACTACACTCAACGGCACAGGTAAGATTGCTTCCTGCATCAGCTGGCTCTGCTTCTGCCTCTTAGCCTTGTAGTTACAAAGCAGTGACCCATCCTCCAAGCTCTGGTTTTGCCTCCAGGTAACTCCCTGTGAAAGATGAGGGTGTCCCCTCCTAAGTGTCCTGGAAAATCCTTTCACTGCTCGAGCCAAGACTGTGACGCATTCTATTCTAGGATCTATAAAGGTCTGAGACCTATATAAGAGTGATGAGGGTTTTGTGCAAAGATAAGTGAATTCTTGCAAACCTGAATTCAACAAAATAGAAGAGCAGCTTGTATTTTTCCAGTTCCTTTGTATTTAAGACTAGAGGCTGGTGCACGGAATTCGTGCACTTGGAGGTGGGGGAGTCCCTCAGCCCGGCCTGAGCCCTCTTGCAGTCTAGGAGCCCTTGGGGAGCGGGCCTACGCCATCAGTCAGACATCTTTAGCGCTGCCGTTGAGGCGGGAGAGGCTCCCGCCACCGCCACTGCGCTCGCCAGCCATGAGCCCAGCTTCTGTGGGAGTGCACTGACCACCAGGAGGCAGCTCCTGCGTTGAGCATGTGCCCCCTGGTGGCCAGTGCGCGTCATAGCGACTGGTCATTCCACTGTTTGGTTGATTTGCATATTAGCCTTTTATTATATAGGATAAATTAACTACAAAAAGAATATTTTATTCATAGTAGCTATTCTGCCCCCCCCTTTTAATGTTTATTCTAAGTCCTAAAATGTTTTTCCAACTGTGTCTAGAAAATACTGTTTTTCATTATCAAAGGTTCTTAATCATTTCATGAACTTTTTAGGGGGTAAAGGGGAATTATATAAAATTAGAAATTAGTAGCTGCTCTTGTCTTTTAAAAATACTTTCTGGAAGAATGTTCATTAGAGCTACCTGAGGTTAAAATGTAAGTAACAGGCCAAATTAATGACGGTGAGATGGGTGAGAATGGGTGTCAGCGTTGTGCTCCTTTACGCCTGCTCCACACCGTCTCCTGAGAACGGTGGGGTGCCTCTAAAGGGCTCAATGGCTGGTGGTCAGCTGTTTCATCCTCTGTATTCTCCTTTTAAACAGTTAAAATTAAAGGTTTAATTTGTGTCAACAGTTCCTCAGTTTTGCCCCTGTAAACAACATACACACATACTACACTGATAGGACAGTCTTACCTCCCAGCCACGGATGTTGTTTCTTAAAATGCATGTTAAGGTAGGTGATAGTTTTAGACCCTTCTAAAAATTCAAGACTCTAACATACAGATTCTTTTTAAAAAATAATTCTTTATTGTTGAAAATATTATATATGTCTCCCTTCCCCCCATTGACCCTGTACAGTCCCCTTTCTCCCCTCCTCCCCCCACCTGAGGCCTTCAGCACCCTATTATCTGTGTCCATGGGTTATGCATATTTGCATACAAGGTCTTTGGTTGATTACCTCCCACCTACCCACCCTCCCCTTCTGTTCTGTGCTTCTGTCTCTGGATCCACTCCGTTCATCAGTTTATTTTGTTACTTAGATTCCACATGTGAGTATGATCATGTGATACTTGTCTTTCTCTGACTGACTTATTTCACTTAGCATGGTACTCTCCAGGTCCCTCCATGCTGTCTCAAAGGGTAAGAGATTCTTCTTTTTTACTGCTGCGTAGTATTCCATGGTATAAATGTACCATCTCTTTTTTATCCACTCGTCTACTGATGGGCACTTGGGCTATTTCCAGATCTTAGCTATTGTATATTGTTCTGCTATGAATTTAGGGGTGCATACATTCTTTCTGACTGGTGTTTCTGTTTTCTTAGGATATGTTCCTAGTAGTGGGATTGCTGGGTCAAATGGCAGTTCCATTTTTAATTTTTTGAGGAAACTCCATACTGTTTTCCATAATGACTGCACCAGTCTGCATTCCAACCAGCAGTGTACTGTGGTTCCCTTTCTTCCACATCTTCGCCAGCACTTGTCATTTGTTGATTTGTTGATGGTAGCCATTCTGATAGGTGTGAGATGGTACCTCATTGTTGTTTTGATTTGCATCTCTCTGATGATTAGTAACTTTGAGCATTTTTTCATATCTAACATATAGATTCTTAATTTAATTTCACACATGCTTCTATAAAATCCTTCCTAGTTATTTGCCAAATTTGTGTTATGGTCACCACAAATCAAAACATTCCTAACTGTCTTCTCTTTATTTTATTTTAGAAAGACTGTCTCATTGCTGTTGATGCTTTATTTAGTGAAACTCTCCTTAACTGGTCATCTTCATTGGTCTTCTGAATAGTAGGCCAATTTTAGGAGAAGTGTATACATCTTAAGAGCTACTTTAGGACTTGTCCTGGTTGAATAAGTTGATTGTAAAGGTGTTCATTAGCAGAGGTAGTAAGCATCTATACATTACTAAAAATCTGTGTATAATAAAGTTCTTTTCCTGGGGTAGGAGTTTGTTATGTGTGCGAATGTTAAGCATAAACAGGAGAACTGATTGCTTGGGCAAGATGAACTTTCCCTCAACCCCCTAAAAGTGGGAAAAACAGGAAATCCTTTCCTCTTCTCACCAAGTCATCCTTTCAATAAAGACTGAATAGCCAATGCACACTTGGATTACATTTTGCTTACTTTTTTTAAAAATCCTCACTCGAGGACATGTTTATGGATTTTTAGAAAGGGGTAGGGAGAGAGAGAGTGAGTGAGAGAAAAACATTGATGTGAGAAACAGTGATCCATTGCCTCCTATGTAGACCATGAACCTGCAGCCTGTCAGTGTACGGATGATGTTCCAACCAACCGAGCCACACTGGCCAGGGCAGATGTTTATGAACCTTTGAAAACTCTTCACATGGGTCCTTCATTGGCAGGAAACTGTTCTTGGGAGACAGTCAGTCGTCGCATCAGTTAGGACTTGGATTTGGTTGTAAGAGAGACCCAGCTGCGATGCTTTAAACATATGAGGGCTCTGTTCCCCGTAGAAGAGGTTTGAAGTTGGGGGTGTGGGGGGGCTCTGTCCCCCAGGCGGCCAGGGCTCAGGCTCTGTGTGGGCGCTTGGTCAGTGGGAAGGAGGGAAGCGGGGAAGAGAAGAAGGAATAGAGTGCCCTGTGAAGAGCCTTCCAGGAAGCCCACAGCATCTCTGCTGACATCTCAGTGGCCAGAACGCAGGGGCCTGGGGCTTACGCCTTTGAGGGGGCCCCCTGGTGCTCTGGATGGAAGTCAGGTTCTGTTACAGAGAGAGAGAGAGAAAGAGAGAGAGAGAGAGAGAGAGAGAGAGAGAGGAGAGAGAGAGAAAGGGGAGAAAGCAAGTTGGCGTAGGCAGCAACCACGAGCTCTGCCATTTTCATTTATATTGGACAATTAGCCTAGTTAGGGGTGGGCAAACTTTTTGACTCGAGGGCCACAATGGGTTCTTAAACTGGACCGGAGGGCCGGAACAAAAGCATGGATGGAGTGTTTGTGTGAACTGATATAAATTCAAAGTAAACATCATTACATAAAAGGGTACGGTCTTTTTTTTTTTTTAGTTTTATTCATTTTAAACGGGCGGGATCCGGCCCGCGGGCCGTAGTTTGCCCATGGCTGGTCTAGTAGTTCATATACCTACCTAGATACTGGGATACGACATTAACAGAAACATCCTCTCTTTATATGAGGCCTTGGGGGGGAGGGGGGGACATAGTTATAATGCAGTTGTCTATTTCTCTATGAATTTACACTAATATGATCTACCAAATTGGAGATCATTGCCAATAAGATGTACAGAGAACTGACTGACTTCTAGGGGGAGAATTGATTGACATGCACTGCCTCATTTAAAATTTAATACTTTGATTAGTTCTTAAAAGTTCTCATCGCAAGACAAAAGTCATAACTATGTCTGGTGATGGATAGTAACTACACTTGTGGTAATCGTTTTGCAACATATACATATATCAAAGCATTATGCTGTACACCTTAAAGTAATACAATGCTATATGTTAATAAAAATATCTTCCTATATAATAAAAGGCTAATATGTAAATTGTCCCCTCGACCGGGAGTTCAACCAGGAGTTGGACCAGGGGGCAGGGCCAGCCGGGGGGAGGGGCCGCGGTCAGTTGGCCAGCGGATTGGGGGCGGGGCTGGCCGGCCAACTGCCCGCAGCCCCTTCCCCCGGGCTGGCCTCCCCAACCTGATTGGGAGTGGGGCCAGCTCACCAACTACCTGCAGCCCCTCCCCCTGGCCGGCCCAGCCTGATTGGCCCCAATCAGGGCGAGCCAGCCGGACCCCACCAGAGCACAAATTTGTGCACCAGGCCTCTAGTATAAAAATAAAATGTAACATTTAATGGCAAATAGGTTGTGTCAGTTATAAGTACATTTGATTTCAAAAAGGGGTTTTTACCCTTGTACCTGACTTTCGGAAGTGTCAAATATAAATAGATTCCATGTAAAATATTTTTCTTAAAGAAATCACACTCTCTCATAATCAAACGGTGCCTGGCCTTGTGGCTGCGGAGCCAGTCGAATTAAAAAACCAGATGTACTCAGTGAGCGATGGCAGAAGCAGACGCTGAGGGTCACGCACCGTCAGGGCTGGCGGGTTTGTTCGCAGTGACCCAGCGCCCTGCCTGCTGGAATGGATGCCTGTCCTGAGGCCCCGGGCATGGCCAGAGCGCCGTGACACGCTGGTGGTAAACAGATTAGGACTCACTGGGTTCTGTTACCGGCTCACCCTGCCCTTTTGCAGGAAAACCATGGTCCTGGCAAGTCTCCTTGGGCCCTGATCCTTCCCGTAAGGCCGGGAGGGGACGGGCAGCAGTTCCTCTGCGTTTCCCCTCCCCCGGGTGCGGCTGGGGAGGTGGACCCGTTCATTAGATGAAATAACGTCTCCGCTGCAGAGCAGCTGTGGGGACCCGTCTCGCATCTGCCACGCAAACCCTTTAAAACCGACTTGGAAAGCGTGGTTTGCCCGGAGGAACCTCACCTCCCTGAAGGAATAATGATTTTGTGGGTTTATTACAGGAGAGTCCCTCAAACCTTAGGTCGTCGTTGGCTCTGGTGTCAGTTGTGAAGTGTTCATTTGCAGTCATTTTCTACTGTGTTGCCAGAACTTCATCAGATACTTAAACTCAGAGGGAGTTTAACTTCACAAAAGAGAGATTCAGACCAGTGGCCGGGGGTGGACCGGCTTCTACAGATAACACGGGGTGACATCCGTGCCACCGGACAAAGTGCTTGCGGAGCCCAGATGCTGCTACAAGCCTGGCTGGGAGTTGAGGGCCGTGTGATCCTTTATAAGCCTGTGGCCGAGAGAACACGTGCAGCTCCAACACTTTCTATTTAAGGGACGTGCAGAGACTGACGCTGCATGATTTTAAGGTGTTTTTTTTTAAAAATATGGTTCTTTAAAAACTCATAGGGGCTCCTTTGTGAGAGTCCGTCCTTCTCACACGAAAATAAAAAGTGCGATACCCCCGCCTCCTGTTGCCACCGACTCCCCAAGGCGCCGCGTTAGCAGCTGTTCGCGGGGATGTCGGAGAGCTCACCTTTTCTGGGAGTTGGGTGTGGATTTCCAAACGCACAGTGTGTGGCCAAGGGAGGGGGTCCAGGCGTTAATGACGAGAATGAATCAGTTCCGCGGAGTCAGGGCACCTCTTACTGAAAGTTAACTCATGACTGAGGATGTGTGAGGGGTGGCATTTATCTGCCTCCGGTGATGAGCAAGTTGGTCTCTGGAGCCCAGAATGGCAGTGACGCCGGGACAACCCGACCCACCGTCTGCCTCCCCTCCTGCAAGTGCACAGCGCGCAGCAGCTGCTCAGCCAGCAGAGCAAGGCCCCGGGAAGGGAAAGGAGGAAGTTATTTTGGGAATAACTTTAAATTTGATATCTGTCAAATATATTTTTTCAAAGCCTCCTACGGAAAGAATCAGAACATTATTGGACTTCCTTATACTTGTGTGTCTTTAAATTTCTCCGTCATCTGTGGGTGAGGTGCAACGTAGGTGGTGGGCGACTCGAGGGGTGTCTGTGGCTTTAGTCTGTCCCTGGGCATGCAGGACGGTCGCTGCCCACGGAGTCTCCTCCCCCTCCCCTTCGCTGGAGGATTTTCCTCGGCCGCTTCCCTCCGAGCCTCCTGTCCTGGTGGAACAGGCCGTAGATCGTCCCATCACCCGTCCCTGTTTGTCACGTGGGCTTTCTGGCAGCACAGGCACGATGCCCTGCCGCGTTCCTCCCTGGCATTTCCAGGCGGTCCTTTAAAATCGGACCTTCTCCTCCAGCTTCCGTCTCCTCCTGGTCCCCATGGGGGGGGGGGGGCAGCAGGTGGCCTGGAGTGGGCGGCGTCTCTGCTCCCAGTGCCACCCTGGCCCCCAGCTGCATCCCCCTAATTCCATGTTGTAGTTAACCCTCACCAGAGGGTGTTTTTCCATTGACTTTTGGGGGGGGGGGGACGGGGAGAGAAACGTTGATGTGAGAGAGGCACATCAACTGGTTGCCTCCTGCAGGGCAGGGGATTGAGCCTGCAACTGAGGTACATGCTCTTGATCAGAATCGAACCCGGGACCCTTCAGTCTGAGGGCCAATGCTCTATCCACTGAGCCAAACCGGCCAGGGCCTGGTAATTCCATGTTGATGATCAGTGGATATTTGTGTCAGGCAAAGGTGCATAGAGAGGTGTTTGGTTTTCTTGGACGCTTCTCATGTACATGCTCCATATTCCGTGTCCAGGATTCTACCATTTTCCACAGTGAGAGGGGGTGGCGTGGCCTGTTGAGTAAGATAGAGGATTTGGACCCGCAGCCTCTGGCTTGCTGGTCACTGACAGGCTGCACTTTTTAAAAAATATATATATTTTATTTATTTTTTTACAGAGAGGAAGGGAGAGGGATAGAGAGTTAGAAACATCGATCAGCTGCCTCCTACACACCCCCCACTGGGGATGTGCCCGCAACCAAGGTACATGCCCTTGACCGGAATCGAACCTGGGACCCTTCAGTCCGCAGGCCGATGCTCTATCCACTGAGCCAAACCAGTTGGGGCGACAGGCCGCACTTTTAAGTCAGAGGCCTGTTCTCCCCTCTCCTACTTCCCTCACGCAGGCAGTTCTGTAGGAATCGTGCGCTCAGAGCAGATGGAATGAGAGTGTTCACATGTTCTAGAGGTTTCTGCCCGAGCTTCATTCCCTGCAGGCCCAGGAGACAGAACGTAGTGTCATCAGCCATTTGCACCTCTCACCTCTTGCTCCCTGCATGTGGGGCTCATCCCCTTAGGCTGGCTTCCTCTCACAGGGCAGGACCCCAGCAGGTCGGACATTCATTTCAGGAGGAGGCCGACAGGTGATCTCTTTGGCTCCAGGTAGAAAACTCCTCAGGCTCCGGCTGTCCCCGTCTGGGTCCGGTGCTCACCTGAGCCCGCTGCTCAGAGCTCCGTTAGTGCATCTGTCTACGGGCTCTCAGCTCTCAATCCATTTCTCTGACTGAAATCGGACACGGCCCCAGGAGGTGGGCACAGGGGAGCAACCATGCTACCTTACCCTGCACCACCACGCTGGTGTGTGTTGAGATCAAGGATTTGAACTCAGCACTTGACCTTGGGGCTCTGGACCGGTTTCCCCTGCGTTACAGCTTGCTGAACCTGAAGATAGTGGACCTACTGTGGTAACAGCTCGGGCTCCCCAGGGATCAGGCCAGGGCTGGAAGTGACTGACGTAAGGTTTGAATTGGGCCGTGTTACAGAAGTGAGTTGAGGGGGTAACTTGCAGTCCCCTGTGTGTGGGTGGTGAGAACGCGCTCCCCCCACGCCTGGGCTGCGTGGGTGCTCGAAGTCGTGCCTGTCTGTGTGGTCGTTGAGCACCCCTGGCTGTTGTGGTGGAGAGGATTCCGCGTCCCTGGTGTATGGTCATCACCGCCCTTTCCATCTGGTCAGCCAGGGAGGGGTGGGAGCAGGTGTCCCATGCAGCCGCCAATGGGCCAGTTGCGGGTCAGGCCGGCCTCTCTCTGGGCCTGTCCCAGGGTTCCCTGGGGACACCTTGCTGAGAGGCCCCTTCTGGCGGCAGTAAATGATACATGGAGGAGGAGCCATGGCAACCGCATTTTGCTTTTCGCTCATTCTTTATAGGAAACTAGAGGCCCAGTGCACGAAATTTGTGCACATAGGGGTGTCCCTCAGCCTGGCCTGCACCCTCTTTAACTCCGGGACCCTTGGGTAGGGTCTCTAGGCCTGGCCGGTGATCAGGACCTATTGGGACTTTCCTCCCCTCGTCTGCCGGCAGCTGACCCCACCCTTGCTGCTGCCACTGCTTGCCATCTGTGTGGTGCTCCTCCCTCCTCTTGCCACCGGTTGCCTCCCTCTGTGGGCGACAAGCATGGGGTGCAATTGCTTGGCTGGCCTGGGGCAATCATGGGGAGATGGAGCGGCCCCTGGACCAATCGCATCACACCCACCTTGGCTAGCCTGGCGCCAGTGCGTGTCATAGTGTGGTCGTCCGGAAGGTCGTCCGGATGGTCGTTCTGCTGTTCAGTCGTTCGGTCGATTTGAGTATTATGCTTTTATTATTATAGATTCCTTTTAAGTGTTTCTGTAGATTGCATATTGCAGATCTTCTCACAGTGACTATAACATATTTCAAACTAGAAGCAAAGCCAAAGGCAGTTTTTGGTTGTAACTTTTTTCTCTCTCTCCAAGATTATCCTGAAGGCAGTAATTCAAGTGATTATCTTGTTCAGACAACAACGTATCTTCCGGAAAACTTCACGTACTCTCCATACCTCCCCTGCCCAGAAAAACTGCCTTACATGCGTAAGTGTCACTAATTTGACTTATCTGTTTGCTTGTAATTATGATAAAATAATAAAAGTCACATGATGTGAGCATGCCAGGTGCACATCATTACTATGGTGCTGATGCTCATACTGTGTAGCATTTTGTTCAATTTTTTTTTTTTTTGCGGGGGGGGGGGGAGATTGATTTTTTGCGGGGGTGTTAAGGATTTTTTTGAAGAGGGAGGGAGATTGAAAAGCTAAAGAGAAAGCTTATCCCTTACCCAGAAGTAACCTCTATTGTGAGTTCGATGTGTTTTCTTAGTTTATTTTAAAATTACTTTAAAAAATTATCACCCGAGGATATGTTTATTGATTTTAGAGAGAGAGGAGCGGGGGGGGGGGGGGAGAGAAAGAGAGAGAGAGAAACATCATTGTGAGAGAGTAACATTGACCAGTTGCCTCCTGTGTGTGCCCCGACCTGCTGGGCCCCCATCAGGGTTTGAACCTGCAACCTAAGTATGTGCGCTGACTGGGAATCGAACCTGCAAGTTTTCAGTTTATGGGATGACACTCCAACCAACTGAGCCACACAGGCCAGGGCTAAAATTACTTTTTATATAGATAGATGGCTGGTTAGAAAATGAAAATGTTTCAGAGGTTTTAAGAATTTGAATAAATGGTTTTACGTTACATTTCATTCTGTAAATTGCTCTTTTTACTTAATAATTTTTGAGAACCATGCAGGTGGGTACATGTAGATCTGTCTCTTTCATTCACTGCTGTACAGTGCGTCTTTGAATAAACATACCTTGTATCTCATGTACCTGTCTCCCTGCTGATGACAGGCTGTTTCCACGTTTGCTGTCACCAAGCAGTGGGTGAGGAACACCAGGCCGAGGTCTGTGCACATGTGTGTGTGTGCTCGAGGGCTCCCACCAGAGTGGAGTTGCTGGGTAGGCTGGCCTGGTTCTGTGCCAGAGCAGCTGTGCCAGTCTATACCCCCACGCCAAGCACGAGGGTGCCCTTGTGATGTCGACGGACTCTTTTAATTTTTGCTAATCTGCTAGATAAAAATGACATCTCGCTCTTTCAGCTTTTGCTTTCCTCAACACTGGGGGTTTAAGGAACTCGTCATGTGACTCTGAGTGGTTTTGAATGTTCTGTCATCATGTCCTTTATTAGTTCCTTGTTGGTTAATGAGGCTTTTGCATTGGTCACTGGGAGTCTTTTCATACATGTTCTGGGAGTGACCTGTTGTCTGCCACCTCTGCTGTAATACCTTTCACAGTCCCTGGGTTTCTTCATTTTGCGGATGAAGTTTATTTTCCGACAGTTTAACATTGTGATGTTTTCAAGTGTACCAGTCACTTTAAGGTTTTTGCTTTTTGTGTGTGTTAAGAAAGCTTTCTGTACCCCAATGCCATGCGAATGCTCTCCTTTATTTCCTTCTAATAATTTTATAATTTTGTTTTTTTAACTTTTGTGTAGAAATCAAGATATTGTATTTTAAATATATATATTCTTCAAAATTATGAAGAGAACACATTATCACTACTAAAGAACATTACAATCACTCAGAAGCAACATAGCTATTATTTTGGCTTCTTTTTCTTTGTATTCCCTTTTAAATATACTTTATACATATGAGTTTGTATCTTGATTTTTATATAACTAAAAATCTAAATTAATATATTTTTGAATTATTTGTGTATCATTGTGTTCTCATGTCCTCAGTACCTACGTGTGTTTTCTTAAGTCTTGACCTGAGTCGACTGAGGAATTTGGCCTTTGTCTGCCGTATTTGTAGGCTTCTTTTCCATTTGTAGTTCATAGATATTACAGACCTGTAATAAAAAGAAAGGTTCCCCTTTTAATACCAGCTAAGGCCGTGGTTCTCAAATTTTGGCCCGTGTCAAAATCCCCAGTTGTCTTATAAAACACGGACCACTGAGCCCCTCAGATTTCAGAGTCAGCAGGTCCGGGGTTCTTGTGTCCGACGGCTCCCAGGTGACCTGGATGCTAGTGACTTGGGCCACGTTCTGAGACCCGCTGACCTGGAGTTCTGGTCTCCCTTCGGCTGCACACAGCCTGGGGGCTTTCATAACTCTCCGCCGACCCCTGCGTTTCTGGCTTCACTGATCTGACACGGCGGCCGGGTATTTCTAGTAAAAAAACCCTCAGTAGATTCTGAGCGTGCGGCCCCTTTACTTTGTTACTGCAGCCTTGGTTTTCTGAAAATGAATGTTTCTGTCTGCTGGGCTGAGAGCTCTGAGCAGTGCTCTGTTGAAATATTGATGACAATAATTTCATTTGCATAATTCGCATATTCAAGGGCTTATAGCTTTCAGGAAATCCTCCCGTTGGGGTTAGTTGCCATTTTCTTCATCAGCGCTTTGCAAGTGCTAATGAACTGCTCAGAAGCACTGCCTGCCACCCTTCCGGGGCCTCCTCCAGCCCCCACTCGCCATCCCTCAGTGACGCTGGAGCAAGGGCCTGGCTGCTCCGCACTGCCTTGCCCGTGGGCTTTTCTGGTTTGTTGTTCTGAGTATTTTCTTTTAATCTTTATTGTTGAAAGTTTTACATAGGTCCTCCTTTTCCCCCCATTAACTTCTTCCAGCCTGCTCCCTCCCGTCCCCAGGCCCTCACCACCCCATTGTCCGTGTCCGTGGGTGATGCATCTATGCAGACAAGCTCATTGGCTGATCTCTTCCCACGCACCCTCCCCTGCCTTCCCTCTGAGGTTGGACAGTCTGTTCATGCTTCTGTGACTCTGGGTCTGTTTTCTGCTTTCGATCATCAGTTTATTTGGTTCATTATCCCTGCGTGTCTTCGTGCTGCTGCCCCTTTCCTCAGCCTTTTTTTTTTTTAAATAAATCTTTATTGTTGAAAGTATTACATATGTCTCCCCTTCTCCCCCCCATTGCCCTCTCCCACCTTCAGTCTTTTTTTTTTTTAATATGTTTTTATTGATTTCAGACAGAGGAAGGAATAGGGAGAATCATTAATTGGCTGCCTCCTGCACGCCCCCTACTGGGGATCGAGCCCGCAACCCGGGCATGTGCCCTGACCGGGAATCAAACCGTGACCTCCTGGTTCATAGATCGACGCTCAACCACCGAGCCATGCTGGCTGGGCTGCTCCTGTCTTGCATTCTTCTACAAGAGAGGGTCACACTCGTCTGGTCCGCTACCTGCTCACACAAGGCCTCCTCGTGGGCAGTGGGTTTGAGTCCAGCACCAAGCGCTTGTCCAGTTAGCTGTGGCCACAGTGATGGGGTTACTGGGCAGGAGATATGGTCCCATACAGGTAACTCCGTGGAAAGGGGCCGTGGGCTCAGCCCGCACAATGAGGCTCCTGCCGAGAGCGCCTGGCGTGGGCCGTCCAGGAGGCCCCTTCACGAGTGCGAGTCTTTGCCAAGGGGGCCTCCGTTTCCCTGTGTGTGAAGTCTGGGATCACGGTATCGACCTCAGAGCGTTGCCAGGATGAACAGCAGCGCAGCGCTTGAAGCCTGACTGGACTTAATTCCATATTCCCGTTCCTTCTCCTCGCTTCTCTAAATGGCGTAGTCAGGCTGTGCAGTGATGAAGGGAATGAGAGACCTGGGAGATATGTGTGGAATTTAAGAGTTGTGTAGTTGTCTCTGCGTCCTTAAATTCGTTTAATTAACAATGTTATTTCCCAGCGATGGTAGACCCAGCATAATAACATTCCTGAGTGTAAAATCTTATTATAATATCACACAAAATAATTGAATACGATACCTCCCCAAATAATAGTTATAGGAAGCTCTGCGTAAGATTAAGATCTACTTAGGCGAAAACCACTCAAGTGTGAATGGTACTTCATTTTCTTAACAATCACCAAAAGTGAAGTTAAGGCTTAAAACTGGTGAGCTTGATTATCTAGCTGTGACTTCTTTTTGCTTTTTCTCTAGTGAAGCGATGAGACTTTCCATTGCGTTATTGTAAAGATAACATCTGAAATTTCCAGTAGGAATTCAGATAAAACTGATTTCATGGATTTCAGCAGTTTTTTATATTCAGCCAGTTACACCATATAGTCTATTTTAATGTGATTATTTACACACTGTGAGTGAATACTCCTTGTTACGTTAGTACTTACAGATTCTCCAGATGGCAAATACACGTTCATTTAAATACAATTTATGTGAAACTGTCTGTGCTAACAAAGTGAAATAGAAACTTCACTTTTCTGAGAGCTAACAGGCAGTGACTGCATAGCATGATGGATGCTTTGCTTTTTCTGGGTGAGGTCGAGATGGAAAATGTCAGTTGTGCACTTTGCTTTAAAATAAAGATAGGCTGACCTGTGATTTCCTGACTTTTAATTCTTATTCCAATAGAACTCATTTGCAGTGGCTTTTATATTCTGTCCTTACTGTTTGTGGAATAGCTCCTTTTATGGGTTAACCCAGACAGTTTCTATAGTTGCTAGTTTTCTTTCTTTTTTTAAAATATACTTTTATTGATTTCAGAGAGGAAGGGAGAGGAGAAGATAGAAACATCAATGATGGGAGAGATTCATTGATTGGCTGCCTCCTGCACGCCCCACACTGGCGACAGAGCCCTGGGCATGTGCCCTGACCAGGAATCAAACTGTGACCTCCTGGTTCATAGGTTGATGCTTAACCACTGAGCCACACCAGCCAGACTAGCCTTTTCAACACAACAAAAGCTACAAGGACGTTTTGAGATGAGTTTAGATCAGTGGTTCTCAACCTTCTGGTCCTTTAAATACAGTTCCTCATGTTGTGACCCAACCATGAAATTATTTTCGTTGCTACTTCATAACTGTCATGTTGCTACTGCTATGAATCGTCATGTAAATATCTGATATGCAGGATGGTCTTAGGCGACCCCGGTGAAAGGGTCGTTCGACCACCAAAGGGGTCGCGACCCACAGGTTGAGAACCGCTGGTTTAAACAATTCAAATGAAAATCAGCCAAGAGGGAAAAGGTTAGCAAGCAAACTTCAGGAAAGCTCAAATCATGATTAATGTAACAAACCGTCAGGCATATAGTTATCATTGACAAGGGACGTGGGAGTCACTTTCGAGTAGACAAGCAGTTGTTGAGCCGAGGCTGCACACGCAGCGGGCTGGGCTCTGTTGGTCGTAGGGGCAGGAGGAGAAAAGCTAAACATGACCTGTGTGGCCAGCTGGGCAGATAACGGGCTCAGAGAAAGGCAGTGAGCTGACGGCCACGAAAGGGTTATGAGTAAGGAAGGGAGCCAGACAGCACTTCATTCCCGAAGGAGAAGGGAGATTCCAGAGAGAGGGGCCCCTGGAAGAGGGGAGGGAAGAGCGTCACAGCACCGGAGGCCCTGCGTCCAGGAATGAGAGTGGCCCTGTGACGGAGCGGGGTGTGGTGGGGCGTGTGGGGGAGAAGGCTGCACAGGGAACGGAAGGGCCTTGTAAGGGACTGAGCAGTCCGAGGGCTTTGTGGGCTCCATGACTCCCTAGGCGCCCATGCGGTGGGCTTCAGAGGGAGTGGAGCCCTGAGTGTGTAAGCCTCGGGTTGCGACACTGCCTGGTCTGCATCTCTCTAGGGTGGGGGTGCAGAGCTTTCCAAGGTCCAGGGGCAAACAAGGAGAAAGCAGAAACAAGCCCACAAAAACCCCGCTGCTCTAGGGACCGCGACATTCATTAGCTTCCAGTAGATGAAGGATGGATTTGGGTGGTACTTCAGAAAGATGGTACTTCTTATGAGAAGTTGAAAATGGATGAAAATGGGGAAATACTGGATCTGGAAGACCAGTGAGGAGACTTCTGTAGGGGCCCAGGAGGAATGACAGGGGCGTGTGCCCGGGTGGTGGCGTTGGAAAGAGGAGGCGGCTGTTGACCAGATGGTCAGTGGTGACCGACCGAGGGACCAGGGTTAATTTCCAGGTTTCTGGCTTGGTGACCGTGAACTGAAACAAACAGTGCAGGATCAGCACCGCGTTCGGAGAATGGGGAAGTGAATGAGTTCAGTGCTGGGCTGTTTTGTTTAAAGCTCAGGAGGGGTAACTTGAGGTCTGAATGTCATCAGAGGGGCCTGAGCTGGAGACGAGAGGAAGTGAGACTGGAAGGAGGCTAAGAGCTGGTCCCTGGGGGACATCAGTCCGGGAGATGGAGGAACCGGAGAACAGTGTCCCGGAAGCCAGCGGGGAGAGCACTCCAGGAGAGAGTGTTCCGTCTTGTCCTGTATCTCAGGAAGCAGGTAGAATGAGCAACCGGAGAGCCATCGAACTTGGCAGGTAGAACATGAATGGGCACCGCAGCGAGCACAATGTCAGAGTGGTGGGTAAGAAGCAAAATGCACTGTCCTGAGAAGTGACTCAGAAATACGTAAAAACTAATTGGTTAAAAAAATAGTTTGCTGGAAAAGGCAAGGAGAATGGGGGTAAGGAATCCGTGGAAGGGGGGTGGTTAAGGAAAGAACAACGCAGGAAGAGATGGACTTGAGGGTTAGGTGTTGTGGACAGAAACTTCGGAGAGACGAGACCTGGGAATAAGGGGGCATAAGGGAATGTCCTCGGGGCCACATCTGGGGGACGTGCCAGGAAACAGATGTGCTCGGGATGAAGAATGAGCTTCGGGAAGCAGTAGGGACACCACCTGCTCAGAGGCAGGGGCACCGTTATTTGGAGGTGCGGTGGAGAAAAGTGAGGGGGTTCATGCCTGCCGCTCTCATGTTCCTGGTAAAGTAGGAGGCCACGCACACCTGAGGGGCGACCAAGGAGGACCGTGCCTCTTAGAAGGGAGGAGTGAATATTTAACAAGTTGTAGGGAAATGAGAAGTGGAGGCAACTGGTCATGAATTAAAAGACGGCTAGCCAAGGGATCCCCTCCGCCACCCCCGTGACGTCAGAATGCATATACAAGGTGACATCAGTTCCGGTTGATGGCTTACTCTGTCCAAAGCAACATGTGAGATACTGCCACCAGATGATGGGGTTCATCCGTGCGCTTCGGTGGTATTTTTTGGGTGGGGAATTCAAACTTGGAAAGTTGTGGATCAGGTGTGGCAGGTCAGGAGGGGGGAGGAAGTGTGAGTGTGTGCAGGCGTACAGGTGTGTCTTAATCCAGCAGATTCAGCATCTGGTGAAGGCCCTTCCTGGCTCACAGGTGGCCTGGTCAGGGCACATGTCCAGGTTGTGGGCTCCACCCCCCGCAGGGGGCATGCAGGAGGCATCCGATCAATGATTCTCATCATTGATGTTTCTCTCTCTCCCTCTCCCTTCCTCTCTGAAATAAAAAATATATATATACATACATACATACATACATACATACATACAGTGGGGCCTTGACTTACGAGTGTCCCAACTAACAAGTTTTTCGAGATACGAGCCGTCTCTCGGCCGATTTCTTGCTTTGAGTTACGAGCTAAAATTCGGGTTATGAGCCAGCTTCAGATACCCCATCGCTAGTTGGCGCAGTGAACATCACAGTGAACGCCACATCAGCCCAGCATCACGTGTCTCACTCGTTCACTTTAAGATTTGACATACTGCCGGAACCGGTTTGGCTCAGTGGATAGAGCGTCGGCCTGCGGACTGAAGGGTCCCAGGTTCGATTCCGGTCAAGGGCATGTACCTGGGTTGCGGGCACATCCCCAGTGGGAGATGTGCAGGAGGCGGCTGATCGATGTTTCTCTCTCATCGATGTTTCTAACTCTCTATCTCTCTCCCTTCCTCTCTGTAAAAAATCAATAAAATATATTAAAAAAAAAAAAGATTTGACATACGAATAATTTGAGTTACGAGCTCCGTCACGGAACGAATTAAACTCCTAAGTCAAGGCCCCACTGTACATTAAAAAAAAGAATCACATTTTAATAGAAAACACTGCCCTGTGGTTTGGGCCTGCGCATGGCTAACAGACCCCGACCCATCTGGTCCCGCATCCCCCATTGGGAGGCGTTGTGGCGTGTCTTGCAAGTTCAGCATTGGGCTTGAGAGCACAATCTCAGCTATAAGCGCCCATGTCTGTAGAGCCGACTTAAATACCTCATTTACACACCTGTGGAAACTTCGGCGCTAGGAAGTCACAGCCCGGGCCTGCCTCGCCGGGCGTGCAGCGCGGTTAGTTATTCTTGCCCACGACAGAAGCAGGTTGGCCCCCAGGCCTTGTTGCCAAGACTGACAGGGAGCTGCCCGCGACCTTCATTCTCCACTTCACCCTCTCACGGACTGGCAGCCCCCCTTTTCTTTGGGCTCCCAGTTCTTCTGCTCTCCCCTTCCTACCCCCAGCCCCAGCTCCCACATGGTGAGTGAGGCTTTGATAAATGACATTATTTACATGTATGTGCTGATGGAGTTCCCTGCTGGGTAAATGGAGTTTTTAAAATTTTGTTGTATTGCTTAAAGTATTACAAAGAGTAGTACATATGTCTCCTTCCCCCCCCCCCCCTTGACCTTCCCCCGGCCTTTCCTACCCCGCAGTGTCTTGTGTCCATTGGTTATGCTTATATGCATGCATACAAGTCCTTCGGTTGATCTCTTACCGCCCCCCAACCCTCCCTGGCCTTCCCCCGCCTTCCCGCTGTAGTTTGATAGTCTGTTGGGTAAATGGCTTTCAGCCAATACATTTATTTTCCATCTTTTCATCTCTGACTGCAAAAAGAGTGCACGTGTTCTCACTGGGAAACCTCAGATGTCGCCTCGATGGGCGGGGATGTAGCCTCAGATGGGCGGGGAGTTCTCTGTGGAGCTGGGATCCTTGCTCTTCAGTTGCCCTTGACCTCTCCGCAGGTTGCAGCCAAGGGGCTGCGTCCTCTCCGGCCTGTGAACACTGGAACGCTGTCGGGCGGAACCTGAACGGGGGAAGCCCCACGTGTGCAGGAGGTGGGAGTAGCCTTCGTGGGTGCAGTGGAGGGGCCCCCGAGTCCTCCCTCTCCTGGCCACAGGCTCACCTCGAGGGATTCTTTCTCCTGGGGACAGTTTGGAAACCGCATCACCACTGGTTCTGCTCAGGGCCTCTTCCTGGCCACCGTCTCCACCAGTGATGGCGAACCTATGACACGCATGCCAGAGGGGACACGCGAACTCATTTTTTTGGTTGATTTTTCTTTGTTAAATGGCATTTAAATATATAAAATAAATATCAAAAATAGAAGTCTTTGTTTTACTATGGTTGCAAAGATCAAAAAATTTCTCTATGTGACACGGCACCAGAGTTAAGTGAGGGCTTTTCAAAATGCGGACACGCCGAGCTCAAAAGGTTCGCCATCACTGGTCTAGACTGCTCTCTCCCTTCCCTTCCTGTGAACAGGATCTTCACTTAACCACCCCCCCTCCCGCCAAGAATGAGTGTTGATTCTTTCTGTTCTCTCTCTGTGATTGCACCTTCACTGTTCCCGTTCCCCCAATCCAGAAAAATCGTTGCTCTTACCTCTGGCATGCCAACCTCATGCCACTGGGTCGTCTTGGGCCGTCAGCCAGCACGTTGCTAGGGTTTCAGAGCAAAGAGCAGAAGCACAGAGGGAAGCTGCTGAGGGACTCTGAGGAATGTGAGGGGGTGGCCGCCAGGAGTGAGTGATGGACACGGGAGGCCCTGGTCATTGGGGAGCAAGATACAGGGCTGCCTCTTCTCTCGCCAGCACACGGGTGTACAAGAGGCAAGTTACACTGCAAACGATCCTGGGGAAACTCCCAACAGTCATGATGATTACAGCTGTTGAAGCAAGAAAGCTGGAAGAAAGGCCCCCCAAACTGGTTTAACAGTGCATACAGAACACCAGCCTCAGTGACTTCTATGAGCTGCATATCATTTAGCCTGATTACTGTCATTTTAGCAATCCAGCATACTATTCAATGCATCAGATTTATTTGTGTGCATTTCAGTTGATTGCAGGGCCAGATTTTGTATTTGGTTCTAAAAGACCACAAACATTGTCAGCAGAACAGGCAGATAGAAGATTGCTAATTTTTTCCTAGGTTACTCGGTGAAACCCAGGCATCTGCATTTTATTTTTATGTTTTTGTTTTTAATCCTCACCCGAGGATACTTTCCCATTGATTTTTCATAGAGAGTGGAAGAGAGAGGGAAAGACAGACAGAAGCATCCATGTGAGAGAAACTCATCGATGGGCTGCCTCCTGCACATGCCCCAACCAGGGCCTGGGCTGGAGAGGAGCCTGCAACCGAGGTCCATGCCCTTGACCGGAATCGAACCCGGGACTCTTCGGCCCGCAGTCCGACCAGGCATTTGCACGTTAGAATACTTCTTCCCAGCACGCCTGGTGCTTCAGGAAAGCCCCTGATGGAGAGGGGGCTGGGGCGAGAGGCGGCTGAGGAAGCCTCTGGAGTAGAGGAGCAGAAGCGAGGAAAGGGGCTCCCCCGAGCGGAACTGCATGCTTTATGTTGTGACATCCTGGCCGCGGAGGCTCAGAAATGGGAACCTCAACATTGGTTGGTTTCTGTTTTGTGAGATGAGGAGGCTGGAAAGAACTTCGTTCTGTTCTTCGTTTTGTTTTTAAGGGAATGGAAATGATTTTCTGACTAAGATTGTTCCTCTTTCAATGGTATCGGCTAGAAAACCTATTCGGAGAGACACCTTCAGGATAGCGGGTCTGTGGGGATATGTGGTAGGTGCGCAACATAAATTTGCAGTCCAGCCGGTGTGGCTCAGTGGTTGAGTGTCGCTGGTTCAATACCTGGTCAGGGCACATGCCTGGGTTGCAGGCTCAATCCCCGGTTGGGGGCATGCTGGAGGCAGCAGGCTGATGTTTCTATCTCTCCCTCCCTCTCCCTTCTTCTCTCTCTAAAATAAATAAAAACATATTAAAAAAATAAATTTGCACAATTACACACTGGCCAGTGTGGCTCAGTTGGTTGGGCATCGTCCCATGCACCGAAAGGTTGCCTGTTTGACTCCTGGTCAGGGCACATGCCCGGTGGTGGGCTCGATCCCCTGTAGGAGACAGCGATCAGTGTTTTGCTCTCACACTGATGTTTTTCTCTCTTCCTCTCCCTTCCTTTCTTTCCAAAAATAAAAAATCGTTTAAAAAATTTTCAGACTTGGGCTTGCAGACTTTCTCTCTTAAAAATGACAGTAATAGTAGCTGACATATTTGTGAGTGTGTAACTTTGTGCTAACACTCTGCGCGGTCCTTCACACTCTATTTCATCTAATGCAGTGGTTTTCAACCTTCTGGCCCTTTAAATACAGTTCCTCATGTTGTGACTCAACCATAAAATTATTTTCGTTGCTACTTCATAACTGTAATGTTGCTACTGTTATGAATCGTCATGTAAATATCTGATATGCAGAATGGTCTTAGGCGACCCCTGTGAAAGGGTCGTTCGACCGCCAAAGGGGTCACGACCCACAGGTTGAGAACCATTGATCTGATGGGTACAACCCCTTTGGGAGGCAGGCATTACCATCGCCATTTACCCACGGGGAAACTGAGGCATGGAGAAGTGAAATAATGTCTCCCATCGACAGCTTCTGGTCAGGCTGACTGCTGAATTCATTACCTCTTTGGTGCTGTGCTGTTGTGTCCCCTCTGTCGACTGTGTTGAAATTAAACATAATGTTTAAATAACTTCAATAGCTGTTAAACTGCAATGATGTGCAAAGTTGAAATGACATGCAAACATTTCCCAAAGGCTATGAATATACTCATTACTCAAAACCAAAAGGTTACATATGTTGTTTTTTTTAGGTTGACTTACTAAAGGTAATGATAGAGTGACCATATAATTTGTCATGCAAACTAAAATGGAAAGGGGGTGATACTGACAATTATGTGGTGATAACAGGAACGAACCGTACTGCTCTGGCAGCTGAGTTATGCTGCTCACCCTACAGAGTGCTGGCTTGTCTTACTTCATCTTTGAGGCAAGAAAAAGTATTAAAACCATTCTTCCTGTTCTTGGCCTTCCAGGGGGATTTCTCAATGTCAACGTAAGTGAAGTCAGTTTTGATGAAATTCATCAACTCTTCTCCAAGGATGTGGACATTGAGCCCGGAGGACACTGGAGACCGAAGGACTGCAAGCCCAGGTGGAAGGTGAGGCACGTGTGCTCGTGAGCAGGGCAACATTGCTGTGCCTCCGGGAGACGTGTGCTTGATTGAGAATATACAGTGAGTTAGCTTTAGGTCTGGATGGATGAAAGAAATCAACACTTTTATATTTAACTAGAGGCCTGGTGAAATTCGTGCACAGGTAGGGTCCTTAGGCCTGGCCGGCGATCAGGCCCATCTGTGGGATGACTGGCGGGGTGATGGCGGGGGGGGGAGGGGGGCCCTCTGGCACTCGCCTTGGCTGGCCTGGGGCCTGTGTGCTGGGGGCAGCTCCTGCGTTGAGCACCTGCCTCCTGGTGGTCAGTGCGCGTCATAGCAACTGGTTGTTCCGCCGTTCGGTCGATTTGCATATTAGGGTTTTATTATATAGGATGCATAAATATTTGTAGTTCAAATTCCATTTAATATTGTTCCTCAGGAAGACTGTAACTGTATCTTCACATGTAAAGTGTATGCTCACGTGTTATCACCAGTCTTCACATGTAAAGTGTATGCTCACGTGTTATCACCAGTCTTCACATGTAAAGTGTATGCTCACGTGTTATCACCAGTCTTCACATGTAAAGTGTATGCTCACGTGTTATCACCAGTCTTCACATGTAAAGTGTATGCTCACGTGTTATCACCAGTCTTCACATGTAAAGTGTATGCTCACGTGTTATCACCAGTCTTAGAGATCCCGTAGCAGTTCTGTTCTGTCTGGAGGAGAGGCTGTGATTGCTCTGCCTCCTGCACCTGTCCCTAGTGCTTGCTGACAGCTGAGGAACGGCCCCTCCAGGTCCGGGAGCCCGTGCCAGCGCATGGGGAGGGTAGTAACGTCCTGGTTTCCGCTTGGGTCCAACATTGGGGTTTTCAGGCTCTGTTCCTCTGAGCCCAGAATTCTAAAGAGGCCACTCAGAGGTCCCTGTGAGACAGAAAGGAGAGCGCTGGGCTCTTCACCTGTTTCAGAAGGCAGAGCACAGACTTCCTTTTCAGATATGTTTTTATTGATTTCAGGGAGGAAGGGAGAAGGAGAGAGAGAGGGAGAAACATAAACGATGAGAGAGAATCATTGATCAGCCGCCTCCTGCATGCCCCACACTGGGGATCGAGCCTACAACCCAGGTATGTGCCCTGACTGGGGATTGAACTGTGACCGCCTGGTTCATAGGTCGTCGTTCAATCACTGAGCCACGCCGCCTGAGCCAGAGTACCAACTTTTTATCTCTTTGTTATGTCGGAATTCTACTTAATGTTTTATTTGAAAAACTGTAAGGGGAAGAGCCTGCCTCTGCTGCTAAAAGCACAGTAATAGAAAACCCCGGTTTGGCCTCAACTTGCTCTCACAACTATGAAATTGGTTAAATGCACAGCCAGGCGATGTTTTTATGGTTGAAGAGGAAGTGGTACTGACGCAAGTCAACTGAAAACTACATATGATTAAATCAAAGGTTATGTCCTAAAGGACTGTGAGGTCACCTTAATCTGGGAGTGGTTTCCAACTTCTCTTTTGAAATCTTAGTATTCTGCTGGAATGTTTGTGGGTTTTTCTGGTGTACAAGAACAATATCACTGCTGGGAGGGAGAAGTCTGTGCTGTTCAGCTTATGATAAAAGTCCTTTCCTTAATTGGCCTTGAGCTCTTCGTGTTTGGGGAATGTGTCTCTTCTATATCTGCGCTCCCAAACTTGGAGCATGTTGTCATACCCGGGGTGGGCAAAAGTAGGTTTACAGTTGTGAGTCTGCGAAACAGGGTTTGTTCTTGTATTATTACGAATTCTTGTGTTGTTAGTATTACAGCCGTAACCTACTTTTCCCCACCCGTATACGGCAAACACCAAAACCAGCTTCGTTGCACTGAGTTTATGTGACAAATAAATGCCGCGTTCAGTTGGGAGGCTGCCTAAAGGAATTCCAGTACAAATGTTGGGGAAACATTCTATTTTACTAACTGTCCTCTGCTATTTTCCAGATCAGATTTGGTTAATAAATGAATCTTTCCATATTTCCTGATTGACTTTCCTCCCATTTGTATATATAATGTGGCCCAATTTCTATAACTTCCACTTTTTAAACACGTGCTGGTCAGATACATCGTTTATCTGACTTGGATGATGACCGTGTATGTTGGATGCGATGAAGGCGAGCCCCTCAGTTGCAGGCTGTGGGCTAGCAGGGAGGGGTCCTCACACATACACTCGTGTGGGCTTGGGGCGGCCCTCGGGAGTGCGCTGTGTGCCATCGCAGAGGGTGATTTGGGATTAGAGAAACGAAGCATTCCTGTCTGTTCTCCAGAGCTCCCTCTCAGACACTGGACTTTAAATGTTATGGCTTGTTTTCTTCTCACTTTCCAGCAGACAGGTATAGGGTGTCCCAGAATTCACGCAAGAAGTAATTTGGATAGAAAACACAGGTTTATAATTAAAAATTATAAATTTTTTATTGATTCATAAAGTATACAGCATAGGGTTATGTATGGAACAGCACATCGGGTAAATGGCCTCTACGGCTTTGCTGGCACATACGCAAAGCCGTGGTCTTCATTGGTCTTCATTGTCCCTGCTCCTGGGCCATCATTGGTACTTGGTAATGCTTATCAAATTGAAGGGATTGAAATCAAAGGGCAACAGATATTAGAATCTGATTCAATAAACCAAGTAAAATTGGACTTTTATTTTTTTGTTGTTGTTGTTAATGCTCACGCAAAATTCAAATCTTGCGTGAATTTTGGGACACCCTATAGACGCACATCGGGAGTTTTGACTTAGAGATTTCAGTAGGCTGTCAGTGCTGTCCACGCGAACCAGTGGACAGCAGTACGGAAAGTGGAGTTCCTAGGCGCAAGCTAACTGAGGGATCTCAGCTCATTTATTTAGGAGCTGCGTGGCAATGCTGCTTTTAGTTCAGCTTTGCTCAGATCCTGCTGAGAATACAGTCTCTGGTTCCGAGGTGTCAGCTAAAGGCGTGAGAGGAAGTTCGGGGCTCACTCAGGGGTGGCCTGTCCTTGCCATAGTTAACTAAGCGGCCCTCCTCCCTGCCACTTACGTTCAGCAGTGTCCCATTCGAGCCTTGCAACAGAGCTGAGGGGACGGGGAGAGAAGGAATAGCTAGATTTATGTTAAACATTGCTACTAACTTGATTCTTAACATTTGAGGTCCTTTTTTATTTTTTTATTTTTTTATTTTTTTTTAAAATATATTTTATTGATTTTTTACAGAGAGGAAGGGAGAGAGATAGAGAGTTAGAAATATCAATGAGAGAGAAACACCGATCAGCTGCCTCCTGCACATCTCCCACTGGGGATGTGCCCGCAACCCAGGTACATGCCCTTGACCGGAATCGAACCTGGGACCCTTCAGTCCGCAGGCCGATGTTCTATCCACTGAGCCAAACCGGTTTAGGCTGAGGTCCTTTTTTAAAAACACGTAAAAGATCCATTAATGAACGGCTAGTTCCTGGGAGCTGAGCTCTAAAACCAGGGATTTCAGCCGTTCCCGGCACAGCTGAAGGGGGCGGGCTCGAGTGGCAGACCCAGCGCAGGCGGGTGCTGCTTCTCCGGGAGGTCGGAGATGGAGGGTGCGCCTGGGACACTGCCTTTCCACGCAGGGTCAGGGGGAGGCTGGGCGGCCTGGTCTAAACCCTGCAGGCTGGAGGGCCTGGCAGCTGCCGGAGCTGTTATCTCCGCAGAGGCCTGGGCCCCCTTGCCCATCTCAGGCCCCTCGATGGGTCCTTGCCACCTGCCTCAGAGCCACCCGGGGTTTGGTGCTAACGGAGACTGCACCCCTCAGTCCCCAGACAGGCCGGTTCTGGTGTGGGAAGGGACTCAAGCTTCGTTTCCTATCAAGTGCCTCCTGCGTGAGGAGCTCCTGGAGGCACTGGGACGCGATGGACCTGAATGAGTCGGGCGGGGGGGGGGGGGGGGGGGCGGTGAGGGGCAGGAGGCTAGCGCCTCGCAGGGGCAGGTGTGGAGCCGTGTCCTCTAGGGGCACCGCAGCTGGGTTGCTGGGAGTTTAAAAGTAGGACGCAAACAGGTAGGGACGCCTCTGCATGGATCTCTTGCTGGTGCGACAGGAGAAAACAGGCAGGGAGGAAAACCAGAGGCACAGAGGCAGTAAGGTCCGTGGTTTCAGTGGGAGGGACTGACGGGGTAATTGTGCTTGAACGAGAGGGGTGTGGAGCGGCACGAGATGATGAAGGGTGTTTGCAAGGGGTACCAACCAGATGTCTCTGTTGCCGCTGGAGAGGCATCCGCAGGACGGGCTCCGCAGCAGATCAGGGCACAGCCAAGGAGGAACGTCCCGAAACCAAGGCTGTGAGCGCTGGAGATCACTGACCACAGCACCCGGAGATCTTGTCCCAGGCAATAAATGGTCAACCATCGGGAACGTCAGGCCACAGCCGCGGGAAGGGACGGGCCGAGGGAAACGTTAAGATTCTGTTCAGCTTGATTTGAACAAAAGACGTTGCTTTAGGCACACCATTCAGAATTTCTCCTACCTGTCTCATTCAAATGTGGACATTTCCTTGCTATTAAGACAACGGTTTTGCTTCTTTGAATTTGCCGGGACACGGAGGACATTCTCAGTTTCCTTATAAGATCAAAGACAGAAACAGCTCTTGATCTTTTAAATGCCTCCTTGAAGAAATGGCTGCATTATGGAGCTGTGACTTTACCGTTGTTTATTCTTATATGTTTAACTCAGCACTCAGCCTGATTGTATTGAAATGATACGGACTCTGGAGCTACTAGCAGTTCATAGCCTCTTCCCTCGTATCTGTAACTCGCCTGATCGGCTCTTATAGCCCATCGGCGCCAGCCTGTGGCTCGTTCAGCACCGGGACCAGCTGCCTCATTTCAGTACAAGTCTCCGCCCCGGTGCGCTCAGAGAAGGCTGTGGTGGGGGCCTGCGCTCACTGTCTCGTTCCTTTCTCTGTTTGATCTTTTCATAGCAGTTTCCTCTCCTAAGAGTCACCCAGGGTCCCTGCCCTGCCCTGGGAGTTGTACTGGCTTGGGGGTTGCTAGGATACACTAGTAATGGACATTGCAGCCCACTGGGCAGAGCCCAGTCAGCAGGGAGAGCCCAACACAGCAGTAGCCCGTGTGTGTGTGTGTGTGTGTGTGTGTGTGTGTGTGTGTGTGTGTGGCGGGGGGAGCGGGGAGGAAGGGATGTGGATGGGGGTTGCTCTGGCAGTTTTGTGGCTCAAATTCATAAGCCAGGAGGTACCTTAAGGGCAAGCCAAAAGGGAGTGGGATCCAAGCTGGGGCTGGCAGGGTCCCAGGCCCTCTTCAGTTCCTACCGCTTAGCAAACACGGGGTAAGACAAAGTAAACATGAAAACATCAGCCTCGTCACAGCCGTTCTCTGCTCTCCCATCAGCGTGAAGGGAAAATTAGTGGTGGAGTTTCTGGGTTAGGTATCTTTAATTTGACGAAATCATCTCCTGTTCGCTCTAAGTAAAACCATTTTAAGAATTTTAAAAGTTCTCTCATTTATGATCCTGGTAATATAATATACACAAATGAATGTTACTATTTTTTTTATTTTTATTGGCTGTATCTAATGCTATGCCCTGATTTTACAGGTAGGATTAGGTCCTAAACCTAGCACTCCCAGTTATTTACACTTATTTGTTAGTGAAATTTATTTGGATGTGAAATTCTAGTAAGTCCCAGATTTAATGGTCTTAAATAATTTTTTATAATAGCCAACTTAGATTGTGTTTAAAAGTCCAGAATGTAGAGCGACACAAATTTTGATTAGATATAGTTTGACTGTTATGTTCTTCGAAAATGTAACGATTTTGGAATTTATAATGTATAGAAAAGTTATTTTAATTTCAGATTTTATTAGAAAATTTACAATTATGCTCAAGCCAGTTTAGCTCAGAAATTGCTAAGAAAGTAATGTTTAGAAAACATTTTAGCTGTTTCAAGGGCAAACTGAGTTATAGGGTGACTTGGCTTGTATGACAAAGTTTGGATCCAGAAAATAGAGTATTTGAGTTGTGATGATTGATAATTATTCACATATTCTTATGTTATATTAACACATTTTATATAGATGGTGTTTTCTAGTCTTGATTTTGATAGTTCCAATAAATGGGTTTTTTACTATTAGACAAAAAATTGACCTGCTGAGAAACCATTTTAATTTCCATATACAGTGTATTTTTTTATTTTTTTTGGGTGGGGGAGGACTTAAGGACAAATTTCTCTGTTTTCTGTGCTTACATGATCTTTTTGTTAAGCATTTTAAACATAATTTTATTTTAACCTGAATATTATCTTACCACTGGAAAAAAATACATAAAATGTAGCAAAATTTAATTGTGCATTTTGATTAAATGAAAAATATTATGTTAATGTAATGATAAAACTTCATGTATATCCCAGGACACATCTCTTATATTGCTTAAAAATACCTCTAGGCCAGATAAGCCACGTGTAGGATAATAGATACTTAAGTGGTATCTCTCTTAAATTCAATTTAAACACATAAGGTTATTATTTATGATCTGCTTTAAAACCTAGAAGTTACTTTTTTGTAAAATATATTTTTATTGATTTCAGAGAGAGAATGAGAGAGGGTGAGACAGATAGAAACATCAGTGATGAGAGAGAATCATCGATTGGTTGCCTCCTGCACGCCCTCTACTGGGGATCGAGCCCACAACCCGGGCATGTGCCCTGACTGGGAATCGAACCATGACCTCCTGGTTCATAGGTTGACACTCAGCCACTGAGCCACACGGGCCGGGCTAGAAGTTACTCTTGACATACCCCTCTCCCTCACTTCTCACACCTCATCCATAAACAAATCCTGTCTGTCGACCTTTTTAAATGTTTCAAAACAACATGCACCTCTCTTCTCCAACCGCCTCTCAGGTCAAGCTGTCCACACCTCTTGTCTCAACTGTTGCGAAGATTTCCAAACCATCTCCCAGTCCACTTTTGGCTTTCTATAATCTACTCTTCCTATCACCAAGTCTCTGCCATCACCATATCTAACCTTACCAGGCTTTTCCAGTCTTCCCACGCCTTCTCCTGGCGCTCCTAGGATAACGACCACAGGCCTTAGAACAGCCCTCAGAGCCCACGCACTCCGCCCCAGGTTCCCGAGGTCAAGGAGGCGAAGGCAAGGGCCATGCCTGCTTTTGCTCACTGCTAGGTCCCCGGTGAGAAGACTCATAAGGGTGTGGCTCTAACAGTGTTTAGTTTTGCCTCCGGCGCTGCTGCTCTGTTGTTCACGTGTGACTGTTTTGCTCTAAAGGTGGCAGTGCTCATCCCTTTCCGTAATCGCCACGAACACCTGCCAATTTTCTTCTTGCATCTGATTCCGATGCTCCAGAAACAGCGGCTGGAATTTGCCTTTTATGTCATCGAACAGGTGAGGATATTTTTCAAAATGGTAACCATGTCTACTAGAACGTCATGCACTCTTAGATGTGGTTGGATTAAAAATATTTAGCTTCAGGCTAACCAGGTAACTAGAATGCTTGGTTTTATATTTGGATTTCATTGAATTTTGGAGTGAACTGGTAGTGGCACATACACTACATTTTGTTAATCCAATTATCAGTTGATGTACTCCTAGCATTTTTTACTCATATCGTACCTATTAAACTAAATATTTGTTTCTCTCTTCTTTGTATTACCAGCTAATTTTTCTCTCTAAATGTTTACCTTGCCTCAGTATTTTATATACACAACTAGAGGTCCGGTGCATGAAAATTCGTGCACTTGGGTCAGGGGTGTCCCTCAGCCCGGCCTGCACCCTCTCACAATCTGGGAGCCCTCTGGTAGGGTCCCTAGGCCTGGCCTGAGAGGGGCCGTCTGCCTACCTGATCGCCCCTAACCGCTGGTCTGCTTACCTGATCACCCCTAACCACTCTGCCTGCCTGCCTGATTGCCCCTAACCACTTGCTTGGGGGCGGGGCCAGCCCACAAGGGGCCGTGGTGGTCTGGTCTTTGGTCGTTTTGGTGGTGATACCTCTGGCCTTTTATTATCTAGGATTCCTTTTGTCTTATTCAAAGCCTTTTGAGATCTTTTCCATACTTGTACTTTCTTCCTGCTTCTGTTATTACCTAGTTTTACACTTAAAATGTCATCTTTGATTTCTTTCTGGCCATTCCCCCACCCCGGCTCCCAAACATTGGGGCGCCTGCTGAATTTCACCTCTAATTTCTACACAGCATTGTGAAAACTGTACATTCTGTTTGTGTGTCAAATACATATCATTTGGATACTTCTGGTTTTGACATTGATGAACTCATTTTATCCCAATTTTTCCATTTCTCTTTTACTCACACTAAGCCTGACTAAAAATGTATTTCCTTATATATCAGTAGACAGGAAGTGACCTGTTTTACGTGATTAGATGCTGGTTTTTGGAGGCAGACAGTACTCACACTCTATTCCTCAGATTGTCATAGAGTGTGTTCTGCCAGCTCCTGTGTGGTTGATTCTAGGAAATCATTTACTCTTTTTTTTTTCTTTTTAAATTTCTTGCTCTTAGCCTCTTGCCTCTATTTATTTCTCTGGAAGTCCTTGGTTTTTAACAGAATGTTTGCGTCTCTGTATGCACATCCCCCTGAAAGCTTGTTCCCTGTGCAGCTGATGATCATATAATGCATTGTGCATAGGCACAGTTTTAAGTAACAATCTCTCCTATGAAAATTGATTTTCTAAAACTGGATCACAAGTAAAAAATTTAGCTACTTCCACGATAGCCATAGTTGTGCGCTTCCAGGTCAGCTTTCCCAGCTGCCAGCTTCCTTTCCACAGTTCAGTCTCCACAGTGTGTTGGGAGGTGAGTGTCTGCTTCTGCATTTCGGAAGGCGCATTCTCCCCAGAGCCCAGCATCACTAAGTCATTTCACATGCACGACAAAGGCATCCTTGCAAAGCCACCGAAATCCATAGTTCACAAAGCTCTTCGGTCGGAACCTCAGCCTCGATCGATGTTAATTCAGGCTGGTGTACTTGACAGCACGCAGCATCGTTACCACATGTGAAACAGGAGTAATTTTCCCGCTGGGCCGGTGCCCAGAAGCGCTAACATGGAAGCCCAGAGCTCCTCATTAAATGTGGAAGATTGCACACACATTCACCCTTCTCCTTTCCAACCTCCAACATGAGGATGAAAGAAAACACTTGGTAAAAGGTATTGAACCACAAGGACAAGCGATGGAATAGTGGGGAGGTCTGGACACGTGCCTGGAAGTCAGGCGTCAGGTGGACCGCTGGCACCCGCCTCAGCCGAGCATTCAGGGAAGGCCTCTCGGTGGAGGTGAGGTAGGAGCAGCCCTGAGTGGTGTAAAGCAAGGAGCTGTGCTGATGTTGGGGGATGGGCAGTGGCGGGGGATGGGCAGTGGCAGGAGACGGGCGGAGTGCCTGGGCGACAGGGTCGGTCTGCTGGAGGGATGAGTGGGAGGGAATGTCAGGGAGGAAACCAGAGAGGGGGTGAGAAGCAGGGAATGAAGCACTTAACCTGCCCAGGGAGGACCTGGACTATTCCACACGCGACGGGGAGACTCTGAGGGTTTCGAGGAGAGGAATGCATGATCCTACTGTCGCTCTAATGTGCTGACTGTGCAGAGTATAGACGGAGGGGACCAGGCTAAAGGACAGGGGTCCTCAAACGACGGCCCGCGGGTCACATGCAAATACAAATATTGTGTTTGTTCCCGTTTTGTTTTTTTACTTCAAAATAAGTATGTGCAGTGTGCATAGGAATTTGTTCATAGTTTTTTTAAACTATAGTCTGGCCCTCCAACGGTCTCAGGGACAGTGAACTGGCCCCCTGTTTAAAAAGTTTGAGGACCCCTGCTAAAGGAGAACAGTTAGGAAGCCGCGCAGTTGTCCAGGTAGGAAGGGTGCTGACGTGGCTGCGGTGGGAGGAGTGAGCAGTGGCTGGGTGTGGGCGACATGGCTTTCGAAGCGACATTATCTGCTGGGGAGTGGGGTGTGCGGCGTGAACAGTGGAGACCAGGGAACAGTGCTGCCGGGTTTGTCCTGTGCGAGGGCCTCGCCCCTGGCTGAGCCTGGGCGTGTAGCACACAGCAGCCGAGAGCGGGTGCAGCTTTGGTTCAGTGTAGGGGTTTGCTCACGCACACGCGTGGTGTATGTGCGGTGTGTGTATTGGAGGTGACTGGTTTGCCCCAGCCTCACACACAGAGGCGGCCGTTGCCCTCGGCTTTTCAGCGCCTCCGTGCAGCACTCCTTCCCCCCCCCCCACCCCCACCCCCCGCCCGCAGTTACCTGGTTAACCTGTGGAGACAAAATCGATCGAACAAAAGGGAGCGTAAAACATAAAAAATGGAGATTCTGGGGGGAATAGAAGACATCTAAGAAAAGAACAGATGTGAGCAACAGAAACTCCTAAGTAATCTACATCCTGGTATTTGACGTGCAGCGGCAGCAGGGATGCTGTCATCCTGTGAATGCTGCTCACCCAGTGGGCTAGATAATGACATGGTCTTGTGATTTACCAGAGCATGAAATAACGCCCGTACGTTTCAGTGGGTGTTGGAAACCTGGAGTGTGTACTGTTGTAGCTGCTGATTCCCCTGTGTTCGTTATCTGGCCATGAGGCACCGCGTTAGGAAACTGGGGAGGAAAGCCAGGCGACCCGCCCGTGTGGCCTTCCCGTGTCTCTCCCCGTGCAGACCGGCTCGCAGCCCTTCAACCGCGCCATGCTCTTCAACGTGGGCTTCCGGGAGGCCACGCGGGACCGCGCGTGGGACTGCGTGATCTTCCACGACGTGGACCACCTGCCCGAAAACGACCGCAACTACTACGGCTGCGGGGAGATGCCTCGGCATTTTGCGGCGAAGCTGGACAAATACATGTACATGTAAGTACCGGGCCGTCTCCGGATGCCGGTGGCGTTCCTGCAGAATCCCGTCCCCGGCACACTGTCGTCATACATGTCCGCCTCTGGGACTGTGCCGAGCCCAGCCCGTCCGTCCGCACAGGGAGCCCGGCTTAGAGTCGCGTGTCCGTCAGCTTCTCCCTCCTGCGGACGTCGGTGGGGAGGGGGCCGGAGCCGGCTTCCCTGGCCGAGCAAGTATGGGTGTATCCTCTGGTTTTCACACTGAGCTACAGGGATGGGCCGTTACCTGTGCTCTGCACGTGGGCTTCCCCGTTCACTGGAGGAACAGGGCGCATCCATGGGGCCGCCGTGTGGTCGCCACGCTGGGCCTGCCGTGGGGGTGAGAACCCCAGCTGCCTCCGTCTGCGACCCCTTCTCCAGGGACGTTCAGCACAGGGAGCGTCCTCTCTTCTTTCTAAGCTGTGGATCCTCAGCTTTTAATAATTAAAAAACCGGAAATGCCTTGAAATGCAGACAGTCAATGGAGCTGTGACAGTAACTTTTATATTTTTTTCAATTACAGTTTACGGTCAACATTATTCTGTATTCTATTAGTGTCAGGTGTACAGCGTCGTAGTTAGACAATCAGCTACTTTACTAAGTGGTCCCCCTGGTATTTCCATCCCCACCTGGCACCTTACATAGTTACTGCAATATTATGGGCCGTCTTCCCTGTGCTGCACTGTACATCCCACAACTGTTTGTAACTACCAGTTTGTACTTCTCAGTCCCTTCACCTTTCTCACCCAGTCCTGCGGATCCCCCTCCACTCTGGCCACCATCGGCCTGTTCTCTGGATCTGTGACTTTGCTTCTGTTTTATCTGTCTGTTTAGATTGTTGCTTAGATTCCACAGGTAAGGGAAGTCACGCCGTGGTTGTCTTGCTCTGACTGACTGATGTCTCTTAGCTTAATGCCTTCTAGGCCCATCCACGCTGTCGCAGATTGTGAGAGTTTGTGCTTTTCTGTGGCTGAGGGATGTTTTGTTGTGTATATGGACCGCAACTTTTTTATTCACTGTATGTTTTGGACACTTGGGTTGTTTCCATATCTTAGCATTTGTCAATAATGCTGCAAAGAACATAGGTGTGAATATATTCTTTGGAATTAGTGTTTTGGGTTTCTTCGAATGTAAACCCAGAAGTGGGTCAAATGGGAGTTCCATTTTTAATTTTTTGAGGAAACTCCATACTGTTCTCCACAGTGGCTGCACCAGTCTGCATTCCCACCAGCAGTGCACGAGGGTCCCCTCGTCTCCACATCCTCTCCAGCGTTTGTTGATTTATTGATGGCAGCCATTCTGACAGGTGTGAGGTGATAGCTCATTGTGGTTTTCACTTACATTTTTTGATGATTAGCATCTTTTCATATGTCTCTTGGCCTTTCTGTATGTCCTCTTTGGAGAAGTGCCTATTCAGGTCCTTTGCCCGTTCTTTAATTGGATTGTGTGTGTGTGTTTGGTGTTGAGTTATATGAATTCTTTAGAAATTTTGGATGTTAAGCCCTTAGCAGATGTATCATTGGTGAACACGTTCTCCCATTCAGTGGGATGTGTGACGGCAGCTTACATTGACGTTAAAGCATGCCAGTCTGCTCTGGGAAGGACACCCCACGATTTCCATTGGCTCGCGGAAGTGGAGAGGAGAGAAAACCACCGGGGCAGGGGAGGCGGTCCCTGTACGACAGGCGTGCCCGCTGCCCGACGACAGCGTAGCGCGGTGACGGCGAACCTTCTGGGCTCGGCGTGACCGCATTCTGAAAAGCCCTAACTTAACTCTGGGGCCGTGCCACATACAGAAATTTTTTGATCTTTGCAACCATAGTAAAACAAAGACTTCTATTTTTGGTATTTATTTTACATATTTCAATGCCATTTAACAAAGAAAAACCAACCAAAAAAATGAGTTCGCGTGTCACCTCTGAGATGGGTGTCAGAGGTTCGCCATCGCTGGGGAGAGGCAGTGACCCGACCAGGAGAAACGGCACTGAAACAGGAAAAGAATGGCTTTTGCTCGTTTCGCTGGTTGTAATGATAAGACAGCCTTTCCCTAACACCACAGAGTCTCAACTCCAAGTCAGGCGTTACCTGGGAGGGTCATTCAGGTTCCGGATCTGGTGCTCAGCACTTCTGGAACCATTTGGGTCAGCCTGCTAGAGTCAGATTGGATCCAGTGTGATTGGTTTTCACTGGAGAATTTCATACAGGTCATAGGCACTAAGAATTCTGAATGATCTCTTTTTACTTGAAAATACTAATTTCTCATGAATACAATATTCATATCTACCTCCTAGGCCAGCCGTGGGCAAACTACGGCCCGCGGGTCGGATCCGGCCGTTTGAAATGAATAAAACTAAAAAAAAAAAAAGACCGTACCCTTTTATGTAATGATGTTTACTTTGAATTTATATTAGTTCACACAAACACTCCATCCATGCTTTTGTTCCGGCCTCCGGTCCAGTTTAAGAACCCACTGTGGCCCTCGAGTCAAAAAGTTTGCCCACCCCTGGTTTAGATTAATCCTAGGGTGGTGGGCATCTTGGAAGATTGGGTAGAAGCGGGAATGCCAGCTCAGGGAGGTGGAGGCCGGTCGGGGACTGGCAGGTAGCGCGGCCTTCAGCCCTGGATGCAGCCGGAGGCAGCCCCTGTGCCCAGCAGGATGCCCACACTCGGAGGGCTCCGGCCAGAGAGCTAAGGCCTCAGTTGGTGTCTCCCCCTGTGGATGGTGTAAGATAAACCCAACTGGACTTTCGCTTGTTGAACTTCCGTTTTTTATTCTTCAGTCTATTGTGCCTTCATTTCATCTAGTCTTTACCCATTCTGGGTATAGTCCAGTTGGCTGTTTCCACTTAAGCAGAACAACAAATGGAATTAAAGTGCTTGCCAATTCAGACATGTCAATAAACACACCTACACACACACACATACACACCCCTAACCTACCCACGGATCTCAGGATTCTCCCAGACCACTCGCCTGGGCGAGGATGATCCAACTGGTGCGGGAGACACATGTGCCCTACGTGCTTATTGAGCCTCTTGAACCCCGCCCAGTGTTCTTACGAGAATCCTAACTCCCACGTGTGAGCCCCCTGAGGTCACCTGGGACGCCCTGGTTGTCTTCAGGGTACTTGTTGCTGTCGCTGTCTGGGGTGCCTTTGGCCCACACTAGAGCCACGCTTGCTTTCTCTGCTGCCCGCTCCACCGTCCCAGCCAGCAGACAGCACTGCTCCCCACGGGGAACGGGGCAAGGGTTTCTTCAACAAAAGAGTGAAGTCTTTCTCCCTTTCTCTGAGGCCTCTGTGCTGTGGTTCCGGCCAGATTGCCTTCAGCTTGGTTTTCAGAGGCCAGGCACGGTGTGCTTCCTGCCCGGCCCTTTTATGGCTCCAGCATGTGCGCCCAGTCGCACATTTGGGGCCAGAATGATGATTCAGGCCCACACGTCTAGGGGTGCTACCTCAGCCTCAGAAATCCAGTCTCCATGTAAATGAATAACTTAGTTAGACCAAGCCCTTGCACTGTGAGTTAGGGAAAGGTAAGGAAAGGAAAATCCAAGTTTAAGAATATAGCCATTTGTCAGAGAAAGACAAGTACTGTCTAACTTCACTTATATGTGGAATCTAAAGAAACCGAATTCATAGATACAGGGAACAGAATGGTGGTTGCTAGAGGTTGCGGGAGGGTGGGGGGTAGGTGGGGGGTGGGGTGGGCGGTGAAGTGGGTGAAAGGGGTCAAAGGTCCAAGCTCCAGTTCTGAGATGAATCAGTTTGGGGATGTAGCGGACAGCATGGGGACTAGAGTTAACAATACTCTATTGAGGATCTGAAAGTTCCTAAGAGAGTAAGTAGATCCTCATCACAAGAAAAGAAAGAATTTTCTATCTATCTATGGTGATGTTAACTAGACTTATTTTGATAATTATTTCACAATATATACATACACCTGTTAAACACCCAAAAGTAATGCCATGTTATGTGTCAGTTATATCTTAATACAAAGTAATTTCTCTAAATATTAGTGCATTAAAAATAAATGTGTTTGTAAATATTAATGAGTATTTGGGGCTGTAATCCAAACAGATATATTATAGGTATAGGCAGCTTGTCATCTTAAAATTAAATACTAGACTTGTCTTTACGAATATACATGTGTCCTGGTCTATATAATAAATAATGCATTTAGAGTTACATTTTATTAATTTAGAAAATTTTACTAGCTTAGCAACATCTAACCTCCCATCAACAGCTATTGGTGGATTTAATTAAGTTCACTTTGCTGTAAAAATAATTTTTGAACACTGGGTTTTGAGTATTATAAAGTAACAATTCTAAATACCGAATGTCAATTCCCACACGTGTTTTCCATAACAAACACATTCAGGTGTGTGTGTTTCACTAGAATGTAGAAGTGTTTTGTATCTGGGGCTACTTTCTGTTTCCCAGAATATGATTTAAGCAACATCATCATTCATTTGGGAAGCAGCGGTCTGTTTCACAAGGCACACCGAAGACTGAAGGCTTGATTTCATGCGGCGCCCTGTCCTGGTTTTATTTTTAGGATGCTCTGCTCTGCTTTGTTTTTAGTCTTCCGTATAAAGAGTTCTTTGGTGGTGTAAGTGGACTGACCGTGGCGCAGTTTAGGAAGATCAACGGCTTTCCTAACGCCTTCTGGGGGTGGGGAGGAGAAGACGATGACCTTTGGAACAGGTACGTGGCTGTACGCACAGTTTAGTAGCAGAGTTCCTCTCACTGTTCTTCGTATAGATAACTTGTACTTTGCATTCCCAAGAAAGGATGCTTTGGGATGGAGAAGTTTTGAGATTCCTAAATCTGCTTTGTGTCCGTCCCCGCCCCCCCCCCCCCAACCCCCGAGCAAGAGGGCCTTCTGAAATCATGGACAGCACCCCACTCGAGCGTTCTTTTGCATTTTAAATGGAACTCAGATCAGCAGTGTTTGTGCCAGATGCTCTCTCTGTTTCATTTGCCTGTGTGGTGTTGCAGGGTTCACCATGCTGGGTATAATGTAACGAGGCCCGAGGGAGACGTGGGAAAATACAAATCCATTCCTCACCATCATCGGGGGGAAGTCCAGTTTTTAGGACGGTAAGTTGAATATCATCTTCAGAGACCACGTTCCAGAATTATTCAATGTGTGAAAGCTTTAAAATACACGTTGCACCCAAAGAACCTCCCCAAGGGCGTTTTCTGTCGATGTCATTTTTTATGTAGAAGTAAAGCATTTTTGTGCTTGTTTTGAAGAGAGAGACATATATCCGCACACACACGTATATTTATGTTCTATTAAAGAGCCCAGTTAACTAGTTATACTAAAAAGGGATTTTCTTAGCCAAAAACACAACACAATTTTCCCCTTGTGGGTGTCTAGGTCATAAGGTGCAGTCACTTTTTCAGGTGGCATTTTAAGCCTCGTACTAATGCTCACTGAGAACGATGGTGCAGAGAGGTGCTTCATTACGTTTGAGAACCAGCAATTGTATAGAGCAGGGGTCGGCAAACTCATTAGTCCACAGAGCCAAATATCAACAGTACGACGATTGAAATTTCTTTTGAGAGCCGAATTTTTTAAACTTAAACTAGATAGGTAGGTACATTGCTATTCACTTCATTAGGGCACTCCTAAGGCTTAGGAAGAGCCACACTGAAGGGGCCGAAGAACCGCCTGTGGCTCGCGAGCCGCAGTTTGCCCACCACGGGTCTAGAGCATTAAGTGCTTTCATTCGTAAGGATGACCTTGAGCATGTTCCCCGTCGGTTTTCATTCTTTTGGACATGTGTCTGTTACTTTTCCTTTTTTCTCCCCAACACCCTAGATACAAGCTGCTGAGGTATTCGAAGGAGCGCCAGTACATCGACGGGCTGAACAACCTAATCTACGTGCCCGCCGTCCTGGTGGACAGGCTGTACACGAACATCTCCGTGAACCTCACGCCGGAGTTGGCTCCAGTCCAGGACTATTGAAGAAGTCACTGTCATGGCAACCTAGACTGCGGCGCTGACCATAAACCCAGGGTGCGCTCTTGAGGGAGGCGAGTGGACGGACGTGTCCCGGCCCGTTACGCAGCGGAGCCGGCCGTCTCAGTGACCACCGTGCGGGGTTGCCTACAGCAGCCTCCTTCCTCCCATCCCGAGACCCCCCCCCCAACCCCAGCGAGCGCTCCAGAGACCAGGTGCCATCGCCAAGACTGGGGGTTAAGAGCGCCCTGCAAAAAAAGACATTTTTATATGGAAATCTATAATTTAACTCAAGAGAATGCTTTATTTCTGCGGAGACCTATTTTGTACATAGGGGATGTACACTGATGTGTTGAAATTGTTGAACAATACGGTGCGTTGCAGTTTTGCATGTAATGGCTTATGCCTTGATCGGGCTTTTATAAACATTTTTTATTTGCATGGAACAAACAGTGTACATTTATGAGACTGAACAAAGGCTAACCCTGTGTGACATGAAGGCACTGTCAATAACTGACAGCCAGTGACTACAGTAAGCTGTTATACTAGTTTTGAGCTTTAGACCTTCAGCCTCTGTGTGGGGAGAAGTCAGCTTTCCTAGGGCCCTGAGGGTAGAAGAAATGGCTTAAGCCGCTCTTCTTCCTGCCAGGATTGGCTGTTTTTTTCCTTGCTTGCAGTCTCATCAGATTTTGCTAAATCACAACCGTAATGTTTATGCATATTGCATGACTAATGCCAAGAAAAAATCTTAAAAGTTATGGTGTGACATGAGATCCAGGACCTCCTCATGTTAAATGCTTTCCATGTACCTCCGGTGTTAAGTGTCAGGGATTTTGTGCCTCAAAAAGTGTTCCCAATGTGTGTGTGTTTGTACACTTTTTTGTTTGTTTGTTTTGGTTCATAGCGAATAGCACTTCTATTATTTCCAGTTCAGAGGAGCCAAAAATTTTTTTAGTTTAAAAAAAATCAAAACAAATTTTTAAAAGAATGTGTTATATGGAAAACCCAATAGTACCTATAATATACAAATGAATTATACTATTAGATAAGAAATGAAATGTTATATTTTTATGAAGATAAATGCTTAGTAGGTAGAAAATAAATTTTAAGTTTAATTCTCAGACTCATAGAATTCAAGTTTGGAAGGGATCCTTTTTAATCTTGCCCAATTTCATTCAAACTGTATTTTTTTTTTTTTTTACTTTTAAGAAATTACATCTCTGGTGTTCATTATTAAAATTTCCTCACTGAAAGCATAATTTAATAGAACTATATTCTAACACATAATCGGCTATCTAAATATGTTGGTGTTATAAGGCACATCTCAGAAAACAGGTCTTATTACCTGACATTAAGTATATTACTTTATCTTAAGTTTGGATGAAGTTTTTATGGCAAAACCAAACAGTATTTTTACTTTGAAAATTATCAATTATTGTTAACCAAAGATTCGTTAAATATCTTAAGGTAGTTTCACAAATTTAAAACAAAAAAATTGTTTATCTATACAGTGAATCTTTAACAACGATGACAAACAATAGAAATCTGTATTTGAGAGATGTGTGGATAACAGTTGACTCATAGATTGTTCACCTAAAATAGAAATATGGTATTTATCTCAGGTTGTAAGTTTAACTTTTGAAAGTTTGCGTTTTCTATGGCAATATTGGTAACACAAATGATCACTAACCAAATCACAAAATAAGTGAATTTCTTGTACTTTTAGAAAACAGATAGCTCTCTGTTATGATACAAAACAGAGTTTTCCCACATTTTTTTCTTAGAAATATTTCCAAAATATTTGTCTCTAATTTTTTTTTTTGCTTGTACTGAAAATAGTGAATAATCAAACTGCTGAAAGTAAATGTATTCTTAATTTGTCTATCTGTTCATTTGCTGTCTCTTGTAGTCAATGTAGTTGTTTAATTCAATGAAATGGAAGAAAGTAAATTAGGAAGTTACCATTTGTTGATCACTAACAAGATAATTGGGGCATAGGAACATAATTAATCCATAAAATAATTAAAAATATTTTAGTTGGGGTAATTAGGACTGTTTCAGAGTCTTATTAGGAAATCATATATTTTTTTAATGTGGAGCTGCCCAAATTTGGGAATCATTTTATTTTGATATACATTTTATAATTTCAAGAGAACTCAGTCCTAGTATCTGCCTTATTTTTTTGGATTAAGTCTAATAGTAATTTTTGTTTTAGCTGTGGGCCATGAATATTTTGCTTTTTTCAGTTTTGAATATGGCATGTCGTTCTGTGAAAAACATCTTACTAGTTTGCTTTTTGTCTTTTGTTTGTTTTTACAGTGCTTTTTCACTGCAGACTTAAAATTGATTTTGCCTGTAAATCATTTATATGTTTCAATAAAAGTGACAGAGTTTTGCCCAATTAATCTTTATTATCGGAAAATAAATCTATTCCACAAGACTAACAAATATATTGTAAATCTTTTTGTTTGGTGGATGTATTAGTGAACATGTGTTCTTACCTACTCTGTCAGGGGGGATGCTAGGTATGTCTACGGAAAAAGCACTTCATTTCTAAACAAATCAAGTCAGGCAAGTGTAAGCCTTTCTAAAATGAAGATGCCCTCTGATAACTTAATCATTGTATTTCTTAATCTCAAAATCAAGAAGCATACATATGTGGACATAAGAGTTATTTTAAGTCCCTCTGGCACAACTGGGAAAGTTATATAGTGCCTTCAATTAGAGAAAGTAACAGTGATTAATGGGCCTATTTTCTTAAGGTATATTTTTATTGATTTCAGAGAGAGGAAGGAAGAGGGAGAGAAACATCAATGATGTGAGAGGATCATTGATCAGCTGCCTCCTGCACGCCCCCTACTGGGGATCCAGCCTGCAACATGGCATATGCTCTGACCGATAATTGAACTGTGACCTCCTGATTCATAGGTCGATGCTCAACCAAACCACTGAGCCACACTGGCTGGGCTAATGGGTCTATTTGTAGAAAAAGAAAAAGTGTTCACATTTGCTGTAACATTATATCAAAGTCATCATGAAGATAGTCATTTAAATTTTGCCAAAAATTAAGGTTAAACGAATATTTTTTAAAATATTAAATTTTTGTTAGTATTTTGTGAAAAGGTGTTCAGTAAGAAAACCTTACTTACAATATTATGTAAATACAAAATTATGTATTAGAAACTAGCTTATACTTCTTTTCCAGCCAAGAGATTAATATCCACTTTAAAACAAAATGGAAAAATCAATACAATAGTCTCCCTCTTTTTGCAGGCTACATATGAGAGAAAGCAGAGTTTGTGTTGTTTTATTTGGTGTTTGCTTGTCTTCCTTATATTTCTCTATGTATCTTTTTTTCACATTAGCACTCAAGATTTATTGCCTTGTATTTGCAAGTTTGCCAGTTGAGAGAACTAAAATGGCCATAGTGGTGTTTATCAGAAAGAGAAAGTGTACTTAAGATTCACTTATTTATTAAGATCCGAAAGGCTTTTACATAAAATGCACTGAATTAAATGCTAGTCATTTCTTGTATTCTTTTTTTTTTTTTTTTTTTGCTGCTCATGGAAATGTTTGTACTTTTTTATCATTGTCTTTTATGAAATATAATATTCTGAAGACTTTGTGTGATGGTGTAATTATTTTCTCTTGGGAACTTTTTTGGGGTTATCTGGGTTTTCCATTGTTGTTGTGTTTGTGTTTTCCACATGAAAAAGGTCCCATGAAAAGAAAGGTAAGGAACTGTGCTGTATGCTGCCTATCGATGTCCCTATGGTGGGTGTGACATCGCACTATAACATTGTATGATGTTACCTTGGGGAGGGAGCTGGGGAAAGGTACTCTGAATTATTTCTTACAACAGCACGTGAGTTTACATTACTTTAAATGGAAACATTTAATTTAAAAAGAAGCAAAGAGCCCAGCCAGCATGTAGTTCAGTGGTTGAGCGTTGACCTCTGAACCAGGAAGTTCACAGTTTGATTCCTGGTCAGGGCACATGCCCGGGGTTGCAGGCTCCATCCCCAATGCGGGGTGTGCAGGAAGCAGCTGATTAATAATTCTCTCTCATCATTGATGTTTCTATCTCTCTCCCTTCCTCTCTGAAATCAATAAAATATATATTTTTAAAAAGAGGCAAAGAGTCCTGTATAAAAGATGACCAGCTCCACTCACAATGAGAGACATACAGGTTAAAATTACATCGAAGTAAACCCCAGAATTTCACTGTGCCTCTGGGTGAGGTTGCACAGCTCAAGTGCTCATACAAAGGGAGGAATTGAGCAGTAGTCAACAAGATGACCCAAGCAGGTATGCGCTGTCCCAGAAATCCTTCCTTAGGCTTCTACCCTAAAGACACGTCTCTACAGATCTGAAGCAACATAGGCACGCGTTTATTCATGGAGGCTTTGTTTGCAGGAGCAACAAATGGAAGCTCCTGAGTGTGTCCAGGGGAGCCGGTTGAATAGGCTCTGTTCACCCCCACACTATGGGGAGCCCTCCACGGCCATGTCGGAAGGAGGCATGGATTCCATGCTCCCCTTAGCTTCCAGGCTAATGCTGTCCTGTGGGAAAATAAGGTTCACACACTATATAGCGTGCTGCTTCTTGTGAACAAAAGAAGTGGAAATAAAAACGTGTATTTGCTGCTTTCTTACAAAAGAGTGACTAGCAGGCCAAACCAGAAACGAATGCAAATGGCGGCCTTGGTGGGGGAGGTGCGTAGGGGTGTGTGAGAGGGGGTGGGCGGGTGGGCGGGTAGGAGTTAGCAACTGGAACCGTGTCAGTGTTTCAACTTAAATTTTAAACGAACCTTAACGTCCATTTTAAACAAAATTTTACATTGTTTGGACAAAAGAGAACCGATGTTTAGTGTGTTTGTTCTTCATTCGCCAATGATGAGCTTCAGCAAGCAGAAGGGAAACCGTTCCTGTGTGGTCACTTTCTTGCTGAATCATGTAAATGTCCCTGATTCCGAGTTTGCATGTTTTTACTGTGCCTTTTTTTTTTTTTTACATAGTTTCCTTTGTATTGTTGACGTGGGAAGGTAATGACCACCCTCTGGTGGCAGCCGTGCCCGTGGCCCTTCCCGCACACCCCGGCCTCCCTGGCCACAGGGCTCGGCCAGAGAGAGCACGGAGTGGGCCCACAAAGCTGGCCAGATTCTCAGAACGTGGAGGGACCGGGGACTGAGGGGGTTACTTTCTGGGGTTGGGGGCGGGAAGGAGCTAAACCCAGGCTCCCTCCCTTACGGTTCAGTGAGCAGAGAATCTGCAGGGAATGAGAGGACTCACCTGGAGAATCAAGCAGCCCAGAGACAGGGAGAGAGGCCGTGACTTCAGCTCCTGCCGGCTCTCCAGGCCCAGCTCCGGGGAGCCCAGCGTGTCCCTGCCCTTCATGTCCCGTGAGGTATGTGCACACCCTTAACGGAACCCTTGGCCATTCCAGTTAGCTGGACTGAGCACGCAATCTTAAACCAAAGGGCCCTCGCTGAGACACTACATTTCCCTTTTAGAAAGAATTTTGACCTCATTAAAATCAATTTTGATTTATGTCGGTCAAAGTTACAAACTATAATCAATTGTGTTCAAACATCAAAGTCACCTGAGTTCGGTGAGGTGACTTTGAGGGCAAGAACCATTTCTGTTTCAGCTTCAGCTGGCACTTCTTTTTTTAATATTTTAAAATTGGTTATTTATTTATTTTTAATTAAAAAAAAATATTTGTTGTTGAAAGTAATACACCTTTTTTCCCCATCGATCTCTTCTAGCCTGCCCCTCCCCCCACCCCAGGCCTTCACCACCCTATTGTCTGTGCCCATGGGTTATGCATGTATGCAGACAAGTTCTTTGGTTGATCTCCTCCCACCCTCCCCCACCTTCCCTCTGAGGTTCGAAAGTCTGTTCCATGCTTCTGTGTCTCTGGATCTATTTTGCTCATCAGTTTATTTTGTTCATTAGATTCCACATATGAGTGAGATCATGTGATACGTATCTTTCCGTGATTGGCTTATTTTGCTTAGCATAATGCTCTCCAGATCCATCCATGCTGTTGCAAATGGTAAGAGTTCTTTCTTTTTTACTGCAGCGTAGTATTCCATTGTGTAGCTGTACTACAGTTTTCTAATCCACTCATCTGCTGATGGGCACTTAGGCTGTTTCCAAATATCAGCTATTGTGAATTGTGCTGCTATGAACGTAGGGGTGCATATATCCTTTCTGATTGGTGTTTCTGGTTTCATGGGATATACTCCTAGAAGTGGGATCACTGGGTCAAATGGGAGTTCCATTTTTAACTTTTTGAGGAAACTCCTTACTGTTCTCCACAGTGGCTGCACCAGTCTGCATTCCCACCAGCAGTGCAGAAGGGTTCCTTTTTCTCCGCATCCTCTCCAGCACTTGTCGTTTGTTGATTTGTTGATGATAGCCATTCTGACAGGTGTGAGACGGAATCTCATCATCGTTTTGATTTGCATCCCTCGGATGATTAGTGACTTTGCGCATGTTTTCATGTCTCTTGGCCTTCTGTATGTCCACTTTGGAGAAGTGTTTATTTAGGTCCTTTGCCCATTTTTTAATTGGATTGTTTGCCTTTCTTTTGCTAAATTGTATGAGTTCCCTGTATATTTTGGAAATTAACCCCTTATCGGGCATTCTGAATGGGAGTTCAAGTCTTTGTTAAATGAAGCTTTTTCTGTTGTAACCCTTAGAGCAGCGGTTCTCAATCTGTGGGTCGCGACCCCTTTGGCAGTCGAATAACCCTTTCACAGGAATCGCCTACTGTGTAATGTACCCCACCAATCACAGAAGGACACCTCAAGAAGTCGAATTAAAGAGTCACATTTATTGCAATCCGGGACTATGAGGGGCCATTCCCAAATCTCATAGTGATCAGATGGTTGTAACTTCAGGTTTATATAGGCAAAAATTACAAAGGTATTGATTACATCTCAGGGTTTAGAATGAGGAACCTGGTTAACAAAAAAAGCAGTTTACAGAAGCAGAATTTAAGCATGTTAATTACAGTTTTGGGTCTCCGGATCACGGAGTTGACAGAAACACATCATCTGGGACCGCTGGGTTGACAGGAAGTCATGAGCCATCGAGGCAATTTAGAGTAATTGCACTGTCCTGGTCTTAGGACCACTGAGTCAACTGGAACGCACCACCTGTGGCCACTAAAACAATTTAGGATAATTGTGCTGTCCTGTTTCCCAGGTACAGAAGAATGTGCTTCGATAACCAGTAAGATCACAATCAACGGGATAGTCACGTTACAATCAATGAGGCATTCAATCGAATGAGATGACTTATACAATTTAGAAAATCAAAGTAACCTGTCCATTGTTAAATAAAGCAGATAGGTACCATACTTCACTACGACCATCCTGCATATCAGATATTTACATTACGATTCATAACAGTAGCAACATTTCAGTTATGAAGTAGCAACAAAAATAATTTTATGGTTGGGTCACAACATGAGGAACAGTATTTAAAGGGCCAGAAGGTTGAGAACCACTGCCTTAGAGTATGGCTTCTGTTTTTTATGTTTTTTGTTTGTTTGTTTTAATTGCTTTTCTCTGAGACAATAGAGTGCACACTCATGCCCTCACCCCCCTGATGTCTGTGCCCATTGGTTAGGCGTATATGCATGCACACAAGTCCTTTGGTTGATCTCAGGCCATTTTAATAGACTCTATTTTTAAACGTCCTCGGTGACTCAGGTCTTGAAGTCAGGGCCAGGGCCCAGAAGCTGGCACTGAACATGGGGACGTTATTCCCGGAGCTGGCAGGCTCCCCGTGCTTCCCAACCCCGGCCCGGTTCCTGTCTGCTGGGGGTCCTGGTGCCAGGTCTCAGCGTCTGTGTGAGGGAACACCTCCCCGTGAACCCAAGGGCTGGCCAGGGCTCAGAGGAGAACTCCTCGCCTGCTCAGCGACCCCGTCACCATCCGCTGAGAAAGCGTTGATTGAGCTCTGCTGGGTGCTAGACACCGCCTCCCAGATGCTCAGGAGTTTGTTCCAACAGGCTTCCCAAGAGCACACGCCAAGGGGAGGCGGTGGAGGAGAGAGTGCCGTCAGCCCGCGTGAGTCCTCGTCATCCCAGCCTCGGAGGGCTCACCCCCAGCCACCCTGCATCTCCACATCGAGTCTTAGGCCCAGCTCACAACCTCTGGCCTCTGGGGAGCGATATCCGTGGAGCGACAGCTGGTGGGGGGCTGCTGAGCAGGGGAGCTCCCCAACTCAAGTGGTTATTTGAGCAGCCTGCCTGTCGCCCTCTCTCCTCGCTGCTGACAGTGGCTCCGGAACAGGCCTCCAGCGTCTGCATTGGTTGCCAGGGATGGATGATCACCTATCTGCCTTGGCTTTACATGAACTGGGCAGTTCTAACCCACAGAGAATGGAGAGTCGGGGAAAGGGAATTGGTTCTAAGCTTATTTCCATGTTGAAAGGCAGTAAGAAGTAATGGTGCTGAGGGAGGGGGTGGTCTCTGAACTGTGAAGTAAAAGGAAGGAATAGGCTGTAAAACTGAGAGTTTGGCCCGGCTGCTGTGGTCAGTGGTTGGACATCGACCTGTGAACCAGGAGGTCATGGTTTGATTCCAGGTCAGCGCACATGCCCGGGTGGCAGGCTTGATCCCTAGTTGGGGGCAAGGGGGAGGGGGGTGGTGTGTGCAGGAGGCATCTCTCTCATCATTGATGTTCCTATCTCTCTTTCCCTCTTCCTCCCTGAAATCAACAAAAATACATTAAAAACAAAAACTGAGGGTTTGGGTGAGAAATAAAAATTCCTAGGAAGGGCTACCTCTGTGGACAGAATACAACTTAAGGAATAAAAGCTCCAGATTTCATTATTTAACAGGTGTATCCAAATAGCAGGAGGAATTTTAGTATTAGTGAGGCTTGTGTTCTGCCCATCTGTGTATACACAATGCCAATTTCCAAGGCACGAGGTTGAAAACTGGTTTGATTTTATGTCATTTACATCTCAACAGAGCTGGGGGGAAGTGTTAATGTCTGAAAAGACCATCACAGCAACCCCTAGACTTGCGTTTGACCGTGGGTACCATGGCCTCCCCAAGCTGAAACAGCACGAATCCTCACAGCTCTTCTCTGATTTATTCCTCTGTTACAGGGTGACGTTTTTAGCCACACTCTTGTCCTGAGGTCCTGGGAAATGGATAAAACATGATGAAATCCCTCTGGCTGTGCGGAAGGGAGTGATGCCTCTGTTTCTGATTAGTGTGAAAGGCCTTGAATGGGATTAATTAACATATTTATCTTCCGGCCAAAGAGAGTAGGGCCGACTGGAGGCCACCAAAGCCGCTAGTGTTATTGGCAGGATCTCCTTATGGGCATCCAGCACTATTGCGAGGCTTCAGTGAGCAGTTCCTCACTGTCCAGATCAACCGGGAGCCCAGTGACAGACTCCTGGGACCATCTGTTTACCCTCTGCCTCTCGGGGCTTTCCAACGCTTTCAGAGTGGCTTTTGGCAAATGCTTCACTTTCTGTATCTCAGCTTTCTTATCCCCCAAAGCCTCCCAAACGCAGCATTCACTGATTCTACAGCCTGAACCTAAAGTAGCCATGCCAAATTCCACCCCTCCACGCCCAGGATTTTTCAACTTTCAGCTTCTTACAACCTAGTTCCTACCCTCTGTTTTGCAATGATCACACCAACCTCCACCAAGGTATCTTGACTGATGTGGTTTTTGACAACTACTCCTCCATTGGTCACATCTACTTTTCAAGTACAACTTGTGATATCTGTAAGGTTAGAATCCTATATAATAAAGAGCTAATATGCTAATTAGGCTGAACAGCAGAATGACTGTCTGGACGACTGTCTGGACAACTGTCCGGAAGGTTGCAGGGGCTGTGAGGGCTGGCCGAGGCTGCGAGGAGCTGCGATGGGCTGCGAGAGGCTTCGAGGGCTGAGCCCCTTTGCACGAATTTTGTGCACCAGGTCTCTAGTATTAAATAAAGAAACCCCCTGTAGAATATGGCTAAATGATGTGGACATGTCGTTCCCAAAAGAGGTTCAATTGGCCAATAAACATAAGACAATATCTTCAGCACTGCTAAGTAAGAAAAAGGAATACAAATAAATATTAAATGTAAACTTGACATTCAGAATGGCGAAGATACAAACCCAGGAGTAAATGTTGAAGACTCCCATAGGAGGTTTATTAGTTTCCCAGGGCTGCAAGTACCACACGTTAGGTGGCTTAAAGTAACAGCAATTTATTGTCTTGCTGTTCTGGAAATTAGAAGTTCAAAATCAAGGTGTCAGCAGAGCCACACTCCTTCTGAAACTTGTAGGGGGGCGTCCTTCTGTCCATCTTGATGCTCTTGGCTCGTTGCTGCGTCCTCTGCCTCTGTGATCACGTGGCCTTCTCCCTGTGTGTCTGTGTCTGCCCTTTCCCTGTTTGAGGACCCAGTCCTATGGGAGTAGAGCCCACCCACACGACCTCATGTTCACTAACTACATCCGCTAAGACACTTTCCAAATAATGTCACAATCAAAGGTATGAGGTGTTGGGATTTCAAAATATCTTTTTAGGGGACACAACTCAACCCATGACAGTGGCCACGAAAGGGCATAAGCCAGGATATGAACACATAACAACAAAGGACAGAGGAGAAAAGGAGCGTTTCAGTAGCAGCAGCCTGGACAGAGAACCAGCAGGAAGCAAAAATCACATTTCATTTAGTGCCAAGATGCTACTGCACAGCTTGCAGAGGGCCGATGAGAGGCAGGAAGGAGGCAAAGGCGGGGCATTAAACTGGAATGCAAACTGAGTTGATTTCAATGGACAACAATTAAGTTTGCTGATAGCAACAGGAAGTGGAGGTGGGGAAGTTAAAGTCAATTCTGACACAAGTATAAATGAAAGTTTCATGTTTTCAAACTTCTTGGATAATAAAAATCCATAGTGATCTAATAACAGCCACATGGAAAAGTAGCATTTTATAAACAGGTCAGAGACCAATATAATCACGGTAGGTATTAGATTAAATCTTATGAAATTGCCATTACTTGATCATTTAATTTACAAAAATGGCCACTGGATAGGCACTCACTCAATGTACATGGAAGAAGGAAGGGCCTGCTGACCTCGCTCAGCAGAACCAGAGGCACTGACTTTGCTCCCTTATATTTGAAAGCTCGGTTCATGTTAAAGAGTCTAAACCAGCCGTGGGCAAACTACAGCCCGCGGGCCGGATCCGGCCCGTTCGGCTGTTCTATCAGCCCGCGGAGCCGAAAGAGCGGAGGGTTCTCTTGCTCTCCCCTCCGCTCCTTCACCAGCAGCAGTGTTAACATGGCAACGTCGGGAAACACGGCCGCAGCTCCTTCTTCTGAGCCCAGTTTAAGAACCCATTGTGGCCCTCGAGTCAAAAAGTTTGCCCACCCCCACTCTTTTGAAATGTCTTACCCTCTCTCCACAGCTGGCTGGAGCACACAAGACTTTAGATGTGAACTTGGAGGAAAAGGGAAAATTGTTCTTTTATGTATGTTTAGGCCTCAGCCTGGGGCCTGCTGCATCCTGGCTGGAGAGGAGGCACGAGACGTGATGGGGATGACCACTGACAAGGTTCCCATCCAGGGATCCATGTTGTAGCTCTAACAGGGGCAGGAAAAGCCCCCCCCCATCCCCCCTCCCGCTCTTACCCTTCCCCTCCCCTCCCCAGCTCATTTCCCTCCACTCCCAGCCCTGCGGTGGTGGAGATGCTGTGGACCAACACGTATCAGTGCTTTTTCCCAGGATGTAGGGCTGTTCGGAGAAGTGACTCCCCCCCAGGGACCCCATGGCTCAGTGCATCTGAAACCAGACCATGTAACTATTTCTGGGAGTGAAATGTCACCGGGAGTCCCGTGTGACGCTTCAGCAAGAGGGGCTAATGCATACACTGTCTTCTTCCTTCCGGTCTGTGGATTAGGGGACTTTAGATGTGAATTTGGAGGAAAATGGAAAGATTGGTTTGTTTATGAACATTTAGGCCTAAGCCTGGGGTCTGACCCAAGTTTTCCTGCTGCATCCCGGCTAGAGATTGCGCACAAATTCAAATCCCTTTAAGCCACAGAGTAAACCAAAGGGGGCCTGAGTCACCATTGGAGGAAAGCCACTCCGAGAGTCACAGACGGAGCACCTCTGCTGGGACTGGGCCTGCGTGAGAAGTGAACTTGGTGTTTGTGGAGCCACAGCCATCTGGGGCTCTCAGAGCAGCATCACCTCGCCCACCCTAATCCCCCCTACACTTCAGTATTCTGAATCCCCATCTATCCCCTCAACTTTCCACCATATTTCCCAGGGCCTTGCCTTGCAATCTCTGTTCTACCTGGAGTACCTCCTTGCTCTTCCACCTGAAAACCCACCAGCATTCAGAGGAAATGACATTTATTCCGAGTCCGACTTCTTCATGCCATTTGCCGCTCCCTCTCCTACCCCTGCTGAGCCTTATGCCAGACTCTGCCAGACCCTGTTGACAGTTACCTTCGCAACAGAATGCGAGCTCTTTAAATGCAAGCACTGATCTTACTCCCTGCGTGCAGAGCACGGAATAGGCCTCTATAGCCACCTCTCAGTACTCGGAGCTGGACCGCCGGAGGGGAGGGGTGGAGAGGGCTCTCTGAGCACCCCTAGTGCCCGGGAGGAGGGTGCAGGGGGTCTGAGTGGCCCAGAGGGCTCCCGTCACTGCTGGTCTGTCCGGATGGGGCTGAGCTATTCCTGAAACCAGGACACACTCCAAGGGAAAGCACCGAGTGAACAGCAGGCCCTGAGGACGTGCCTTTTGCTGCTCACCCACGGCTGCAGCACAGCACGGCCCTCCCACCCTCTGAATGCGAGCTTTCCATGGCTGTGACCATGCTGACCATGGGCTTAGCTTGAAAGGCAATAAACGGATGAACAAAATAGATCCAGAGACATGGAAGCGTGGAACAGACTGTGGAACCTCAGAGGGAAGGCGGGGAGGGTGGGTGGGTGGGTAGAGATCAAGCAAAGACCTTGTCTGCATATATGCACAACCCTCCGGCACAGACAACAGGTGGTGAAGGCCTGGAGCAGGCGGGGGTGGGAGTGGGGGTGGGGGTGGGGGTGGAGTAGGTTATTAGAGGTCAATGGGGAGGGGGCGGGCTATGTAATACTTTCACAATAAAGATTTTAAAAAACATAGGTGCCGGGAGCCGGTCCATCCTTGCTGTTTCAACGGACCTGGCATATATGGCATACTGTTCTTAATATGTTTTCTCACCTTCTTGGCACTATGTGTTTTAACTAAGGTCTCTGAGAAAGGTTGTTTCCCCAGGTAGGGATTTTCCCCTGAAGTTAGGGAGGGAATAAAACCCCTCAACTAAGTGCCAGGCGGGTAATTAATCACTTTAACTACGAACAATCATGCTTAAGCCACATAATCTTTACTCCCTGGAACGGAGATAAGAAACGCCCTAACCTTTGTAATAGAGATTGATAGGATTGAATCAACTGGTATAAATACAGATGTAACAAGACAACAGGAGACAGAACCTAGACACAGAACTTACACAGAACGTTCTCTAGAGACAGAAGAACTTCGCTGGAGAGAACATGGCAAAAGATCCTGGACAGAAACTGGCCTCAGAACCTAGAGACAGAACCTAGCCAGAGAACATGGCAAAAGATCCTGGACTGAACCTGACTACAGAAATTGGCAAGAGAACCTGACTAGAACCTGGTGACTGAACCTGGCTGGAGAACCTGGACAGAACCTGGCTGGAGAACCTAGCGAGGGAACATGGCTTCAGAACCTGGCTGGAGAACCTGGAGAACCTAGCAAGAGAACATGGACACAGAACCTGGCTGGAGGTCCTAACCAGAACTTCGCTGGAGATCCTGAGCAGAATCTCTCTGGAGATCGAGACCAGAACTTGGCTGGAGATCCTGGCTAGGCTGCTGATCAACTGAACGCTGTCTCCGTGTCATTCCTTCTTCGCCGACTCCGTCTACACCTTTGGGAACCCCTGGACCTGCTGGGGTTGGACCCCGGCACATAGGAAAAGAACGAAAGAAAGAAAGAAAGAGGAAACATAGGTATCCCTGAGTTGAGCCAGAGACTTTTTTGGGTTCCTGTGCTTCTCTGTAGAATTTGGAATTTTTTTAGAGTACAGTAACGAAATAAAAAACACAAGTCCCACCGGAAGGAGAAGTGCTTTAATAAGAACGTTTATTGTCTCTGCCTGGGTGCGCCGGTCCTGCTCCTCCCCTTCGGGTGGACAGGGCGGACAGGACGGACGGACGGACGGGAGGCGCCTGACCCTACGGGGTGCCCACCAGGGCGGTGGTGGAGTAGGAGTAGGGGCTGAGCAGCGCCGCGATCGTGTAGCGCCGCTGGCCCGAGTCGTTGGCCGTGAACACCACCTGCGGGAGAGAGAAGCATGCGTTTCCAGCAGCCCCGCCGCCGCGGGCCCAGCGCCCACGTGGACAAGGCCTTCCATGCACCCGCGTTTCCCGGAGCAGCTGGAGCAGAGCAAACGTCCCAGTACGTCCTCCGGCCCACCGCCCACCGCCCACCGCCCACCGCCCACGCCCACTGCCCACCGCGGGCCTGTGCAGCCCTCAGAGGAGGCCCTCTCAGCTGCTGCTTATGCAAATTCAGCTGACAGTCACGTGGCCCTGCCGCCCGAGGCAATCCCAGAATGCCCAGCGGCTCTCCCAGGATGCCCAGCGGCTCTCCCAGAATACCCAGCGGCTCGCCCAGAATGCCCAGCGCTCTCCCCGCCGGCTTTGGGAAGAGGAGGGGAGAGAATGCAGGAAGGCGCTCAGCGGCGAGGCCTGCAGACGCGGGAGCCCTGGGCTGTGGGGCTGGACGGGACGCGCTCGGCTCACAGGTAGGCGCCCGGCTCTGACTGCGGTGCTCGCTCCAAGTGCGCGCGCCGGGCCCAGGCTAGCGGTCAAGGCTCCGGGGCCCAGCGCCGCGGCCTCTCCCGTGACTCCCATGCGGTCGGTGTGTGTTTCCCGTGGGTCACGAGCAGTGACGCGCGGAGTGAGAGCAGCACCGGGCTCCGTTTGTGAGCCGACGGGGGAGGAAGGTCACGTGGAGGCTTCCTACTCGGGCCAAGTGCCAATCAAGGCAGTCACGTGCGGGCACACCTGGGGGCGGCGGGCACACCTGCGAGGGGGGCGGGCACACCTGCGAGGGCGGCGGAGACCCCGGTGCTGGGGCAGTTCAGGGCCTGGACTGAGGCGAAGGGCGAGAATTTGGGTTCAGGAGCCAGAGGACGGCGAGGAGGTGTTTTATTTATTTCGTGCTCAGGCCCTGGATTGAGCTTTGGACACACCCTGGAAAAGTACGTTTTGTTCCAAATGTGGAGAAAGGAAATCTTGATTACTTGGGGGCAGGAGAAAATAAAGATGTGATTGAACCACATCAAAACCAAAAATAGCATCAGGGAAAGGGGGGTGAGAGTCGCTAAGACTCTCTCTGAAGGAGAAAGGGCAGTCCTGAAGGCCAAGTGTCTGGAATCAAATTAGAAACCCCCCTTTTTTTTTTTTTTTTTTTTTGTGGGGGAGAGCTGTTTGTACATCAACTTTTATTTTTTATTAAAAAAACCTTTATTGTTGAAAGTATTACAGATGTCCCCATTACTTCCCCATTGACCCCTTCCAGCTCACATCCTTGGCTCCCTACCCCCCATCCCAGGTAGGCAAACGCCTTTTCTCTTAGAGTGACATGGGCCTCCATTCCCATTTAATTCTTTCTAAAAATTGTAAAGGGCATGATGTGTGCTCAGAATTCCATGAAATGAAGAGGACAGATAGCTCCGGAGGAAATTCCTAACTTTCCCGTCTAAGAAGGCCCGTGGGGTTGGCCAAGGGGAGGTGGCCGGCGCTGAAGGACAGCGGTGTTGGGGGAGGTCCTTATCCGAAGGGGCTGGCGGGAAAGGAACTCCCCGCGAGCCCACCGAAGTGGGGCTCACGCGTGACTCCTCGCTCTCTCGTTCCCCATATCCATTCAGGATCAAGGGGCTCGTGGTCCTGCCTAACACGTTCCAAGGGCAGAGATGTGTTTTCTCGTTTGCATCTCTAGCGCCAAGCAGAGTGCTCAACGCATAGGTTTTTATTTTTAAGTGTTTGTTGGTTGAATACTAAGAGGGTAAAGAGTGGTCTAACGAATAGCAGCAACGTCGTGAGTAGCACGGAACCACGAGGCTGAGATCTAGGGCAGACAAGGGCCGCAGGGAGGCGGATCTGGTGCTCCAGGATAGGGCCCGAGACTCTAGGACATGTGTCTGTCTGTGGTGGGCACCATCTAAACCGGCACCCGACTGCGACCAGCGCCGGGGCTTGCTGCCTGGCTGAGAAGTAGCCAGAGACATGCTTCTTGGTAGACGGGGTTACCTTCCTCACTTGTGGGCCCCGGGTGTCAAACAAGCCCCTAGTTTCCCTGGCAACACTGTCTACTAAAAGAACCCTTGTATGTCTTTGGAAAGTCTCTTCCATGACTAAGCCAGAGAGAATGGTTCCCTTTCATGCCGAGCTAATTTTGGTGCATTAGTTGATCTTTAACTCTGAGCACCATGTGTGGATTCTATTTCCACGGCAGCCATCTGTTTTCAGTGACTTAAGAGATTGCAGACAAGGGGGAGGCAGAGATGGGCCCATGGATAACTCTGAGGTTCCTAGTACCTCCTAAGTAGAGGACTAGAGTGTGCACCCGGGGTTACAAATGTGGTATTCCTCTTCTTATTCTTGTTAGCTTGGCTTCTTATAGGAAGAAAGCCGAGGCACACCTGAGTCTAAATTCAGCGTGGGCCCTGTTGGTAAATATTACTGTTTCTCCCCTTACCAGCCCTGTGACCTTTGACAAGTTAATTAACTTCCCTGAGCCTTGTTTTCTTCATCTGTACAATGGGCATAAAAATAGGACTGACTCCAGTGGATGGTTTATGAAGGTTAAATACAGAAAATACAGCAGTGTCTGGCATGTGATAGATGATGAATGTTTTCTATTGTGTTGCTGTTATTATTTTGAATTCACCATCTCTATGTGCATTGTCCCAAAACACTTATCCAGACCTCTGGGTTCCAGATGTGTTTTGGAATGAAGAATGTTCCAGGTTTTAGAGAAGTAAAATAATACATCTATCTTTTGTTACATAACAGCCTGAGTGACCTGGAGGGCTGCCCAATCATTCAACATATTAATATTTCTCCAGCAAACAAACAAGTATTCATATTCGGTAGAATGAATGAAGACTATAAAGAGCATTGCGTAAGTTCAGGTCATGTCACTAAATGAGTTTTTACCTAACTCAGTGAGAAAGTTTGCTTTTCAGGGATTGTGGATTTCTGGTTGTAGAAATGAGAAAGGGACCCTGGGACATGTCAATGCCATTTTTCTGGTATGCATTTCCAGGGGTCAGACAGTGCAAAATGTGCATTTCCCAGGGATTAGAAGCAACAACCACGAAATCAAAATCAAAAGCAACTCCAATGTCTGCACACTCACCTCTGCATATTCATGGAACGGGGAGATGCCTAGCTCCTTCCAGTAGGCTTTGGTGTCTAATTCCACTTTGTATATCCCTTCCACAAACTTCTCAGGAGTTGTGAGCCCATGGAGCTCTCCAAATTCACTGGTTTTCCTAAAAGGGCCAAAGGTCCAGGCTAAGTTAGGCTTTAAGGGCAAGGTGACACCACACACACACACACACACACACACACACACACAGGATTCTACTGTCTGAAATTCACTGACAGGAAATTTGTCAGAAATGTTTCTAAAAGCTCATCATAGGTGTTTTCCTCTTAGGAGAATAAGATAGAAGTATAATGTTTCACCTGAAAAAGAGTCGTCACCATTCAGGGTTGGTGTTTGGGTAAAGCTTTGTCAAAACCAAGTGGCCCTAAGTCACTCTGACTCCCGTTCCTCATGACACTAGGGTTTCACCCGTGATGTGAGGGTCTTCAGAGGTGGTATCATTTGTACACATAGTGGAACCCCAAAATACAATGAGAAACCTGTATCTGACTTTTCCATTGTTTATACATGTAATCTCTTTGGTAACTCTTTGCCAATAACAAATACTAGGCAACTCCTTTTAACTCTTTTTAAAATTAGGCAACCTCTATTTCCATACAAGTTCTAACTTGTTCTTGTCCATCATTTTGCAAAAACTAAGACAGATAAAATGGAAAGTATCTTTATTGCCTCTGATCTTTGCCCTCCCACCATTCTTTTTTTCCAGGAAGTAAGTCTTTCAATATCCCCCCTTTTTTTGTCTTGTCATAAGAAAAAAGATTCACACGGACATCTGAATATCCATTCTATCTCTTGCTTAGAATACTCTCTTAGCTGCTTTCCACATCATGCTTGGCATTTTTTTTTATAAATGTAAATGAATTAAGAAATAAAAACTCAATTGGAACCACACCAAAGAAAATGGCCTTGCCAGTGATGGGTAAAGAATCATAATGTGGACCTTGGATTCAGTTAAGACCCACAGGAACTTGCCTCCCTGGAGACAGAAACACTTAGCAGGATTACTTTCTTGGGAGGGTCCTTTCTTTCAATTGCTGATGGAGGGTCACGAATATGCACTTAATAAAAAGCCTTGCCGGTGGAGGTGGAAAAACTCCCTAACAATTGTGAAGCGGTCGGTAAAGGTCATTTTGCCCCTGGCCTGTGGCAGGGCTTTGCATGATGTCTGTCTGTGTCTCTGTCTCTGTCTCTGTCTCTCTCTCTCTCTCTCTCTCTCTCTCCTGGGCCCTTTCTTACTGAGCCAGACAGCCCCCAGCCTTGAGGAGCAGGCGCTAGCAAGCGCCTTTGCTAGCGAAGGCCCTGGGTTCTGGGTGATCCAGTAAGGTACAGACAGGCGCCTGGTCACCCTGCCCCTCAGTTCCGGTCCTCATTAATAAGCAAACACGCATTGTATGTCTTGCCTGCTATTCCAGGACAAGGACTCAGCTGGAGTTATGTCCGGGCACCAAGGAAACCCCTGAAGTTCCATGTGCACTTTTGCACGTGTGTATATATGTGTATTTTCCTGGCATGGAGTCCCTCATTTTCATCACCTTCTTAAAGTGATCTGTGCCCCTAAGGGGGGTGAGCCACCGCTGGGTGGAGCAGGTGGTGGGCTCCTTCTTCCCACTGTCGGCCCTCAGTGCTGCTCAGGCTCCTGCTCACCCCCAGCTACGCAAAGCCAGGGAGGGCATCCTTCTCAGGGGCCCTTGACCTCTGCCGGAATTGTCAATCTGTTTGTAGATTCTTAAGCGAATGATGTGATCCCCCCTCTCCAACCCGTGGCAGGCGAATGGGAAGATAAACCAAAGCCCACGTCTGGGCGGGTGGGCAGCTTACCCCTCGGCGAAGGGCTCCCAGGCCCCGTCAGCAGCCTTCTTGAACACCTTCACGGCTACGTTGACAGCAGGGCTGCCTCGGACGGCATCCAGGACCTTGACCATCAGGGGACACTTGGACTCGCCCTGCGCATGGAGGGGACAAGTGAGAAGTCAGCAGAACTGTCAGGAATGAGAGGCTCTGTTCCTTCCGGTGCTGGGAATCTGGAATGAGGCAGGTGGTACATGCTGATGCCATTCCAGCAGCACACGCGTGACAGTGAGCTTCCCCGACTCAGTGGAGCACAGACCATCCAAAGCAAGGACGGTGTCTGCCGCCAGACACGCTGCAGTTAGGTGGGGGCGTGCATGACGCATTTTAGGGGTGCACGCAGGCCCCTCAGCACAGGTGCTTTGTTAAGCCTCGTCATTTGAGTGGAATTACTGAAAAGATGTCATGTGCCATCGAGCCAAGTTGTTTTCCCTGAGAGCATTTTAGCCAGTTGCTGCTGCAGTAAATCCCTCTTACCAGTTGCAGATTAATGTCCGGCTACCTCACGATTGGATAGTATTAGCTCATTCTTCTACAGGAATTAAGAACTACATATCTGACTAGAACGCTGTCTCCAAGCCTTTCACAGATTAACCAATACATGCATTTAGATTAGCTAAAGGGAAAACACTTTATAAGAGGATGTGTTTCTAAAAATTCAATATTAATAGCTTCATGAACAATCTGTCTTTCTTTCTACCATCTGCCTGGGGAAGCTGAGGCACCAGGCATGGCAACCCCAATGCACCGGAGCTGGAGAGGAGAGTGCCCAGAAGCCAAGCCCCCGTTCAGTGAGCTCTTCAGAGCTCCATCCTTTTTGAAGTTGGAATCAATAATGTTTAAAAATAGATTCCGGTACCCTGGTCCTCGGAACAAAAGCCGATGGCGAAGCTGGAGGCAGTGGCTTCTTCATCTAGCGTACATGGGAGATGCACGCAAGGGACTCAGACACTCACCGCAGGCCCGGCCTCCGCCACGAACACCAGTCCCGCCAGGCAGAGGAGCAGGAGACGGAGGGCAGCCATCCCGGCAAGAACCACGGGCCTCTGTGCGGGCCGCTGCAAGCCTGAGGCTTTTATACCCACTTCCCCCAGGCCAGGCCGCTGATCCCTGCCCACCTGACCCCCAAACTGCTGATTCTGATTATTGACTTAGTCAACAAAGGGAGAATAAGTAACTCACTCAAATATGAACCTTGTCTAGAGAGATTAGAGCATTGGAACATAACTATGAAATATTGTTAACGGCTCATGTGATCAGCTGGGAGTCCCAAAACAAAACAGCCAGAACAACACAGAAATATTCTGCTCCCTCCTTGGCTGAATGATGTGACATTCTTGGGATTTTTTTCCCTCCTTTACCTATTTCTATGCATGTTTTTCATTTTCTACACATTTTATCTTTAATGTTAGACGATAGATGCAAGTTGTAATTACTTTCACACCAAATGACTTTTGCTGCACAGGCTTAGCTATAGTGCATTAGAAAACACCCCTGCACTTGGTGTATGTCTGCGAGTCAGCAAGAAAAAGTCCTTGACAGTGCTTACATTTTTAAAAGTCTGTTTTAGCCAAATTAAGTTATTTGACGTTTTATTTTAGTCAGCAATTTCTCCACAGTTTTGTTGTTCCTCCCAGACAAGGCTCATGCCAGCCCAAAGAATAATGCCACACTCCAAACTGGCACCGACGAGCCTGCAATACAGAGAACTACACATCCTTTGCTGCGTCTCCTGCATCGCACGTGCAGAGACCCGGCTACCCAGTCGACTTCTGTCAGAGTCCAAAGTTCCTGCAGGAGGGAGAGGCGGCTGTGAGAAGTGGAAGCCACAGCTGACAGGCTCTCTTCCTCGTGGCCTAGTGAAAAGTCCAGGAAGTATAAGACCTTATGGTGCACCATCAAGTACCGGCTCTTGTGTGTATGTGGATCTGCATACACACGTGTGGCTTTGTCCATGGGTTAAGACAGGTTTTGGCCCTGCCCACGTGGCTCAGTGGTTGAGCGTGGACTTAGGAACCAGGAGGTCACAGTTCGATTCCGTCAGGGCACATGCCCAGGTTGCGGGCTCCATCCCCAGTGTGGGGGTATGCAGGAGGCAGCTGATCCATGATTCTCTCTCATCATTGATGTTTCTATCTCTCTCTCCCTCTCCTTTTCTCTCCGAAAGCGATAAACAATATTTTTTAAAAGGCAGGTTCTTACCTTACAGAGATAAATAGGTAGAAGACATAGAGGAGACAGATAAAATTTTTGGACAAATACATGGTAAGGGTGGGTCCGGGTTAGGGCACTGAGAGTTGCAGGAACATTCCTGTAGCTGACAGAGCCACGTCGGAATAAACTCCACGAGAGACCAGGAAGGAAGGGGGTGGGGAGGGGGCACAGGAAGGTGTCAGGGGCCTGGAAATGTGCAGGAGAAGACGAGGGGAAGAGCGGTGGATCACAGGAGGACAACAGGGAGCAAGCTCAGTTCTGAGTGTGGCCGGGACTGGAACCTTCCCGCCTGGGAGTCTGGGAAGCACCAGGAAGATTCTGAAGGTGGAGTTAGACGACCCGATCATGGCTTCCCAGTTCTGCACCCAGCTTCCCAAGTCCCTCCGCTGAGTCACTTACAAAGCAGAGACTCAGCTTACTCGCTTGTACAATAGAAACACCTAACCTTACCTTGTCTTCCAGTATTCGCTCGATTATTTCCCCTTGCTCAGAACTTGGATGGAGAGCCTATTTTCTGTATGAATTAAAAACATTTGCAGTCTCTTGTATCTCAAGGGACTTCCATACATGCATCTTAATGCTACATTCTGTTCAAACCTGAAAATGTCATCGACACTACAAACTGGCAATCCTGGGTGGCCACCCCTCCATAGATATATGTTCGGTCTGTAGGTTGTCTCTTTAAAAGTTTTGAAATAGCTGTTCACATTAAAAATTGAGACACATTGCATATGAATTTGGATTTCTGGCTTCTCTTGAGAAGTCAGAAAAGATGGCCTCGCTTAGGCCCACGTTCACATTGATGTTTCTCTCTGTCTTTCCCTCTCTCTTCCACTCTCTCTAAAAATCAATGGAAAAGTAACCTCAGGTGAGAATTTAAAAAAAAAAGGGAAGGAAAAATTTGGCTGAGACCTAAGGATCCAATGTATAGTTTGAAGTGAAGGAAGAGAGTCCCAGGAGAAGAAGCTGACTGGTTCAGGAGAGAGAAGAGAAGGCTGAGAGCAGGAAGGAAAAAGCAGAGAGTGGGCATGCATTCTCGGTCAAGGGACTGTTTGGAAGAACAAATGGCCATCGCAAGTACAAGGAAAGTCCAGCATTGCCTGCTGAGAGGAGTTTGTGAGGAGGGCTTCTGTGGAGCAGGAAGACTCCAGAGATAAAGGGTCTGCCTTTCTTGTGTTTGAGTTTGTGGAAGCTCTTGTAGGGAGATGGCTACGTAGGATCCACCAGTTAAGGTCAAGGGTCAGCACATTCCCGGAGTCCTAAGTGGTTGCTGCAGAGACTGTTCTGGAGTGAATATCGGCAACAGTGAGGATCCCGTGCCAGGAAACAAGAGGAGGCTCAGTGAGATGTTTGCACAGTAAAGCTTTGTTCTTTCTTAGCCACGCGGTTTTCTCTACATTTTGGCTATAACCTACAAGATCAATGGAAGTAAAATAGACTAATTTGATGATGAGCATCCTCCTCCTCCTCCTCCAGATGATGAAGTGGTTAATGAGTAACTCAGACCTGTGCTTGGTTTAAGGTTCTTCGGCCCTCTCCCTTATAGTGGACAGGCGTATTTATTAACATTTTAAAGTATCATAGATACACCTTTATTTTTCTTCATTTATTTTCTGAGGGTGCACATGAACTGCTGGCCAGTGATCTGTTCACCTTGAAATGCCCTCTGATGTAATTTTGAGTGAGCTGATTAGCCAGAGTGGAGAGTTGGCTGGTCAGGTGCTTGAACTGGTCCCAGGGGGGTTGGGGGGTGACAGAATTTGGGGGCTTAGACCTTTGCAGACTCGAGAATTTAATTTTGTCAGCTCCCCCTCAGAGTTAAGCCCTGGGGGTTTGATTAATAGTAAGCAAATCATAAAAGACTCATTTTAAAACTGTAATATCAATTTAATTAATAGTCATATGATTGCTGAGTAAGCAAGAAATTAGAGCAAAGGGATTTGGCTAACTTCTTGAATTTACACTTCACCATAGAGAATGTTTTTCTTGTGCTTGGAGTGCTTGTGTCCGCCTTAGCTAGTGCGTCTTTCCTGCAGAGATTGCGGAATCAACACTAAAACGCTATTTCCTTTGTCTCCCCTTCTTTCATTTCCTATTTGGACAACCATCTAAGTAAAGGCAAACATTATCTAGAATATGTTAATTAGATTGCATTGTATTTTTCACTAATTGTCATTTTAGTTTCAAGGTTAAATCTTAGCGGTCAACCTAGTTGGGAGCAACAGTTGGGACCTGCCTCATGTAAGAACCTGCACAGCTTTTACCCTGCCTGCTGCCGTACTTGGGGACTTTGCAATCAGGAGCAGCCACCCCCGCCCACCCTAGCTTAACTGCCCACCCTGTCTCTACCTGGGGGACTTCAGTGTGCCTTATATCAGTAGCTCAGATGATTCAAAGTCAAGACATCTCTCTATGCGTTGGTCTGAATTTATATCTGTCTCAGTCATCACAGATGTGTTAAGGATTTGTATCTAGAATTGGCCATAAGATGAGGTTAGCGTTTTGCCTTCTAGAGTTGCGCAAAGCTTACCCCCACCTATGAGGGGAAGAAATGCAAACAGAAGAGGAAATAGAAGGCTCTTTTACCCAGTTGGCAGTTTTCTTTGGGTTTCTCTCTGTTTTCTCCCCCGTAGCCCTCATGCAAGTTGATGGCAATGGGTCTGAGGTTGCAGGCCCCTTGCGTGGGCCTGTGTGGCCAGGCCTGTGAAGCAGGGACCAGGGAACGGCCTGGTGGACGGTGATGTGGGACAGACTATGAGAGAGTAATCGAGACACTGAAGCAGGTTAGTAGGGGTCAGAGGCATTCTAGAGCCTGAGGTCTGATGGGAACTGGGCCCTAGAAAGTTCCAGATACCTTGCTTTCCCCAAGTCCCCCCACACAGATAGAAAGGATAAGATATACAATAGTACTCAGGGGAAATAGAAGAAGCTGGTCAATTTGGAGGTGATGAGCCCAGGGAATCCAGCTTTCCCAAGCCCTACCTGGCAACCGCAAGGGCAGAGGGGGCCATCCCTACATAGCTTATATATCCTATTTGTTAGGCATGGCCTGGGAATGTCAGCTGTCTGACCCTGAGGTTAGCTAAAAGTGTTTGGTTATATTTGTTGTTGCTGTTGTTGATTTTATTGGGTCCTTAGCACCTCTTCAGTGAAGGATGAGAGAGCTGCTCTGGGCACTAAACCCTCAGGGCAGGATAATCTGTTTTGACAAGCTGTGAAAACCCCAGTGAGCAGAGTTGGAAGAGTACGAGCATGGCCAGATAGCAGGAGGAGAGCAGTGTCTACTGCATGGATTATGTAAGCTCACGAAGATGAGCCAAAACACAGTGTGCAGTTAGATTGTGCAGGCTCTTGAACGCTCTCCTGAGAAGCGTGAGTTTTCCTATAACAAGGACATAAACCTTTCTGGTAATTTATGGCTACGACTCATGGAGTTCTCTGCTTCATGAGGTGGGTAAACCCATTGCCACTAGGGTGTCCATGTGACAGCTCACTGACCATCAAGGAGGTGTATTGGGAGGTGGGGCTTCATAGTGGGTTTGAGATGGGAATTCATGGCCTTCGAAGACCGTTCCAGTAACAAGCCTATATAAAGGAATTAGTGAGAGTGCTGAGTGATAGAGTGAGAGAATGAAAAGGTATACCCTGGAGGAGGAAAATCTACAGGCTTAGAGACCACTTAGAAAGCTAGTGTTGTTGTCTAGGCAGTAGGGTAAAGGTTACCTGTATCCTTGTCCTTCTGTAGTTATTGCAGATCCTTGAGTCTGTATGCACACATGTATTTATTAACCTAGAATCCATAAACTGTTGGTGTTTTGAGTAAAATTCAGAAAACGTGTGGTATTGGATGGAAAAAATTGCAACCTTATTTATATCAATTTCTGATTGAAATTTGGCATTTCCTTAAATCACAAATGTAGCTACTAACAGTACCTATGACTTTGCCACCAATAGAAATCAGAGGTATTTTCATATACATTTTATTGATGAATATATCCTTTACGCTCATCACTACTTTGAAATTATTGTAGTTATTAGATCCAGTGCTAGATTTTATAATTAACAAGGATGCACACGTATTACTGTACTACAATTTAAAATGTTTTAATAGTTGTCATTTTAATGTAATTGATTTTCTTTGTAATCTTATGTATTCCATTTTGTGCACAGTGAGGTTAAGAACCTGGGCAAAATGACAGAATAGACCCCAGGCCCGCATGGATTGGCTGCAGTCTAATGGAATCTACTAGATACCTAGATAAAATAGTAGCCACCCCTGAGATTGGTTAACAGTGGAAAGAATGAAAAAGGAAGGTGTAGCCTTGGCTGTTTGGATTGAAGACTTAGAGTCCTATGGACGGACTTTCCTTGGAGTAGGAGAGTGTTGCAAAGACTTCCCGTGGAGACAGAGAGCATATGGGTCACTCTGACCCAGGTGACTACTGGATTTCTGGTGGAATTCATCACTACCCTGAAATTATTATTTACACTTTGGTGTTTGTCCCCTTGGTTCCTGAGAGTCCATCTCTGAGCTTCTAGATGAAACAATGGTTCTGAGCCTGCACAGTTGACTTTGGACATTGGTCGGCCCATGTGAATTGGTGAATTCATTTAGGTAACACCTCCGAGGGTGAGAGCCAGCTGGCTCCACCTGGTGACACTGACCTCAGCAACCACACCGTGTCAACAATAGCCCTGAGCTGGTGTGGTGCTGCTGGTTTAGGAGTGAGAGAGGGATGCAACAGACAGTGGCAAGCAGGTGGATGCCGGAGGGACTGCCATCACCGCGGTGCATATGAAAAAGAAGTGGCAAGTCAACTACTCTTCGGCAGTGTTCGGAACCAGAGAAGTGGAATCGCGGTTAAAGTTGGGAGGCAGGTGTCAACCAGGGTGACATGAATTAATGTTCAGGCACAGAGGAAGGAAACAGGTGGGGAGAAAGCCAGTGAAAGCACAATAAAGGGCACCTAATAGATAATCTTAGGGGAAGACAAATAAAGATCAAGGTCAAATAGAAACATTAGTCTAGGAAGATGCAAAATACAGGGGTAACCCAGAAGAAATAATATCTTGTCTTCTGAACAGGAAGATGAAAGCAGGAGGGCTAGGAATAAATAGTTCACAAAATAAATGGAAGTTAAATGTTTAACTTAAGTCTCTAAGAATAAGTAGAAAATGAAATAAGGAGTCAATAAGGTATGAATATGGATATAAAAATATTCAAGCTATAATGAGGGTTACACAAGAATTAAATGAAATTTTAAGGGCATAATTAAGATAATTCTATTACTTTAAAACAAGTAGTATAAATTCTATTTCTAAAACATTTCCCCCATTTCTTATTTTCTGTTTCCACAGCTACCAACTGAGTCCAAACCTTCACTGCTAATTATGCAGCCTTTTGGGAATGTGCCCTAGCTGGTCTCCTTTTCGTTAATCCATTTTCCATATAACCTTTTCCATAAATTACTGCCAAATTAATCTTCTTAATGCGTGCCTCCGATTACGTCACATCTCTCTTCAGAAGCTTTCCCTCCCCCATGGCCGGTCCCATAAACCCAAATGTCCTTTACCTGACATTCAGAGATGGCCAAGACTTGGTTCCACGCCATCTTCACTTATTGCTATGGTTCTTCAAACATTAGCCGACCTCTGGACATGCCAGCCCTGGCCCTTACCCCTTCCTCATCCCTTTTCTCTCACACAGCTAACAGAGCTTCCCAGAGGCCCGTTAGGGTGTGAAAGACAACATTCAATGGAGGGGTGAGACTTCAGAGAGGAGGACGTTTCAGGCACCTAGCGAAGTGGCGAGGAAGGCCAGGGTCAGAGGGAAAAGGCCACGTGAGACAGTTTTGGAGGCAGATGGTGACATTAGGAATGGAAAGTGAGTGAGAGAAGAACCGAGATTGAGTGTGGTATTTCAGGCTGGGAGGCTGCTACAAGATAAAATAATTCACTTATGCAGTTAGAAATATGAGCACAAGTGACTCTAATAGCCATGTGCCCATGTCCAGATGGCAGCTGGAAATGAGAGAGGGGACATGGCAGCTGGAGATGAGAGTGGGGAGATGGCGCTTGGGGGAAATCAGGCTGGAAACGGAGATTCTGGGTCCTGAGCACGCAGGCTGGATCCAGCATTTGGAGGTCACCAGCTGACATGAGCGAGGCCGAGGACAGAACTCTGGGCAAACTAACGTTTAGCTGAGGATAAAGCAAGAGGCGACTTCCCAGGCAGGTGACCATCTCAGTCCGGTGCTTTGTGCCCTGTCTTCAGCACCTCTGCTGGGCGTCCGCGTTGCTGGCACTCACCCTGTCTTTCCTGGAGCCAGTAGCGCTTTGAGAGCAGAGGCAATGCCAGCTGACTGCATCCCCTGCCCCTCGTACAGAGGATGCCCCCACAAACAGTGACTGAATGATTCAATAACTGAATGACGAGTCACCTCCTGTTGCAGTGAAGTCTTGCTTTTTCTCAGTGAATCAACTCTTGTGTCGTCTCCTACACTCGACTCTCGGTGTTTCTGATCACAGCTCAGCAGACTGACACCATCTTCCTGTGCTCTCCATTGCTGTGCCAGACTAAACCAGACAGGCTCCTTGCTCACCCCCTGCCAGTACCTTTGTTCTGCTGCCCACGGGCCTGGGCTTACCTTCCATCTGCCCCCTGGTGTTTTCCATGGGCCTCGGTCTGGCACATGAGGATTTATTTGCCTGAGGATTTATTTCTTCATCTTTGAGTTGAGACTGAAATCCAAAACTCTTCACCAGGATGGGCAGAGAAGCCTCCCCCCCCCCCCCCCCCCCCCCGCCCTCCCCGGACATTTAATTGCTTCCATGACGTGCATTCCGGGGACAGTCTCGCCTGCCGCATGTGGCCCAGGACAGATTTGGAAACTGGAACAAACTGTTTTATTTGGAATTTTTAGATGAATCTTTGTGTCTTCAGCGTCAGAGGAACAATTTCTACTTCCTGATCACACACCCTAGATCAGTGTGGGTCCCAGACTAAGGGATTCAACACCCCTAAGAGCTTATAAGAAATGGAAATGCGAGGGCCCCACCCAGACATACTAAATCTGTAATCCTTGTGGTGGGCTGATAACCCGTGTTTTAACAAGGCCTCCGGGGATTCTGATGTGCTGTCAAGTCTGAAAACCATTGTCTTAGATGCACCGCATGCTCAGGGGTGAGGCTGGCCAAGGAGTCCAGGGGTCTGGATTCTTTAGCAGCTCTGCCACGTCCTGGCTGGACAACTTCCTTAACCTCCCTGACCCTACCCCTTTTCTCTATAAGAGAAACTGTTTGAGTCAGTCGATCACACAGTGGAGTCATGGTATTCAGTGGTTCTGGTAACACCTGCGGAGACAGCACTTCACATTTCCACGGTGTCAGTTTACAAGGCAGAGCTCCGGGGCTGCCTGGGCACATGAAAAGGCGAGGCCTGCTGGTGGCCAGGCGAGGCGCGTGGCTCTCTGTAGGTCCCGCTAACTTGCTCAGAAACAGTCCATTTGACCAGGTGTCTGAGGCAGATGAGAACCTCCTAGCCTCCTTGCCAAAGCTCTGTGTGGAGAGACGCTAAGCAATGACCTGTGACCTGTGGGTTCTCCTGAACCTGCATAGAAAGAACTGTTTGCAGATGTTAGCAGCTTAGCAAGACTGATACACAACGATCAGCCCAGATGGCAACAGGCAAAAGCATTGCCCAAGCGGTGGCTTCGCACCGGTGTGTTTTAGTTACGTATGAATTCAGCCGAGGACCTTGCTTGTTGTATTCTCAGTTTAAAGAGTTTACACGACCAGGCCATGCTGACGAGTGCTGGTTCTCCAGGGAAGGAAAGCACGCCCTTGGTGCCTGTACAGACACGGCATTCCCTCGGAACACGGCTCGGCCTCTGTTCTGTCCGTGTGCACTCAGACCAACACGACAGTTCTTCAGTCGGGAGAAATGTTTGCATCAGAAACAAAACAACATTTTATTTTATTTTATTTTATTTTATTTTATTTTTTAAAATATATTTTATTGATTTTTTACAGAGAGGAAGGGAGAGAGATAGAGAGTTAGAAACATGGATGAGAGAGAAACATCGATCAGCTGCCTCCTGCACACCTCCTACTGGGGATATGCCCGCAACCCAGGTACATGCCCTTGACCGGAATCGAACCTGGGACCCTTCAGTCCGCAGGCCGACGCTCTATCCACTGAGCCAAACCGGTTTCGGCAGAAACAAAACAACATTTTAAAAATATATTTTTATTGATTTCAGAGAGAAAGGGAGAGGGAGAGAGAGATAGAAACATCAATGATGAGAGCCATTGATTGGCTTTAGATGCGTAACCCCACCGGCCTTCTTCCCACTGCTCAGTTCTGAAAGTGCTCCAAAGTCCCCGTGAAGAGGTGTTGCTGTGGGTTTGGTTCCGGAGCAGTTGTCCTGACAGCACAGCTGCAGCCGGCCCGCCCTCAGCGTGCGCAGTTTCTCATCGCCGTTCTGGTGGGTGCTGTGGGGCTGACGCCAGCTCACGGGACTGGCAGGCTGTTTCATCCTGCATCAGGCCCTCGCCCCGGAGTGCCTCACTGACTCGGCTTCATCTAGAGACCTCGAGGGTATCCACTTGGCACCTGTCCTTGGATCTCCATAGGGGTCTCTCTGCCCGTTTTTCTTGATTTCAGAGAGGAAGGGAAAGGAAGAGAGAGAGATCAACATCAATGATGAAAGAGAATCATTGATTGGCTGCCTCCTGTACGCCCCCTACTGGGGATCGGGCCCGCAACCTTGGCAAGTGCCCTGACCTGAATTGAACCGTGACCTCCTGGGTCATAGGTCACTGCTCAAACACTGTCTGGGCTCACTATACATTTTTTAAAGAATGTTACAAATATGAGTCAGTGAGACATGTCTGCTCATATTGGCCTTTTGAAATCTCTTTGTTAGCAGGGCCAGTTGAGGGAATATTGATGAAAAACTTAGGTTGGGTCTTTTGCGTGAAGGGTTGGAATTGTTGGTGCCCCCACTTTTTTAAGCCTTCCAGGCACCTCCCACTCACTTATACTGGGGGCGTAACCAGATCTGTCTGCACCTACCTGTGAGGGCTCTTCAGCAAAGAGATAATGTCTCTTCGGAGAGACAAGGTAGCCTAGGGGGAAATGCATGGAGCTGGAATCAGAAAGCTGCATTTCGAGTCTGACTTCACCGCGCACTCGCTGTTTCACCTGGGTTTTCTTACACAACCTGGGAGGCTTACGGTCCTTATCTGCTGACCAGCAATAAGGAGAGCATCTACCAGTTAGGGAGGACCGGGTGCAATGATGGGTAAGAAGCACAGCACTGTGACTGGATTTGTAGCTCATCAATTTGGTCCAGTCCAGTAGTCGGCAAATTGCGGGCCCTTGAGTGTGGCTCTTCCACAAAATACCACGTGCGGGTGCGCACGTACAGTGCGATTGAAACTTCGTGGCTACCCTCAAGGGGCCAAAGAGCCGCATGTGGCTCACGAGCCACAGTTTGCCGACCACTGGTCTAGTCAGTGGAGATGGATGGGGAGGTTGGCAGGCCTGCCTTAATTTTTGTTTAAGCAATTTAATCTTTGGCTCTGTTTGTTGTGGATACTCTGCAAACCCATGGCTGTCTCTTTCCAAAGCCCAACTTTTAGGATAGGAATCACCATATCAGTTTAAGACCTATTTCATTTTTGCCCTGAATGCAAACATTGTCATCATAAAATAGGGGAGTCCTGTCAAAATTGGGATATTTATTAGTTGCCTCTTGGATTATGAAACAGGTAGAAATGTGATTATCAGGGCGTTCAAGCGACATCCATCTATTTAAGTGGGACCCACTCTGCCGAATGGCCAGACAGTGTGTGGGAATAGAGGCAGTTAGTGAATTAGGTCAGGAGGGAGAGGAGCCCTGTTGCTTCTGTTAAGCCAGGAAACATGATGGACCATGGCGGCCCCCTCCTCCTGGCCACGTAACAGTGGGCCTTTGAATACTCCACCCTGGGAGAGGCAGGACTGGACCTGGGCCTTGCTGCCTATTGTAATCTACAGGGTTGTAAACGGCTAAACTCCCATTTCTGGCTGCATGTGCTTGTCGCTCCCAGTAACCAGGTCAGGGTGATAGTTGCGTCAGTGGCGTGTAAACTCTGCCCTGGGCTTTGAGCGTCTGTGAATTCAGAAACTCACTTCTGGTTCAAAAAATAGTCGTTCAGAGGAACTCAGTCTATGGCAGGCTGAGTTCATACTTGGAGATTCTGGGCTCCAGGGAGCAGTCTGCTGCCGACCGAGGGGGGAGATGGCGGCGTTTGGTATGTGGCTCAGTGGGTGCAACCTTTCCTAATATGATGTAGAAATTCTTTTTTCAAATGTAAAAATATTTCTTGGTCCAGAACTTCTACTATTTACCTGTTTAGAAAAAAATGTATAGACAAAAACGTTCATAAAAAGTCAGCAATGCCTTGAAATTATTTTGTATTTCATAAATCAAATGTGTGTATGTGTTTGAAAAATAGTAACTGGATGAGTATCTGATGAATCCATAGTAATTGATGAGATATCAATTTCAATCACTTTCAGTGGCCGGGGCAAGGATGGGCAGGCCCTTTGCCAACTCTGCCATAGCTGGTGGTCCTGCAAGGGGCGCTCTTGAGGGTCCTGCCAGTGCCCATGTCTTGAGCAGCATGCTGGCAGGATGCGGTTCATCAGTGAGTGAATGCACGACTTACGGGTCTTATGGCGAGGAAATAGTAAAGCATAAACTGATCCTCAAACAACTAAACCCTTTTTCTGGGAGAATGTGTGAGGGTTGTACATTTGGAGCCAGAGGCCTGTAATAAAGAGCTTAGCAGAAGGTGAGGAGAAGATAGAGCAGGGCACTCCTCCACGAAGGCATGTGAGTCAGCTGCTCTGTGCTGGGCCTTAGCTGGGGCCTGGGAGCGGGGCCCGCGGCCTGCCCAGGGCCTGCCGTCCCAGCTCCTGCTCCATGTTTAGGACCCTCAGGCACATTTGCTCTGGAAACCCACTCTCCCTCTTTCTTTTTTTAAAAAAAATTTGTATTTTATTTATTGATTGATTTCAGAGAGGCAGGGAGAGGGAGAGAGAAACATCAGTGACTAGGGAGAATCATTGATCAGCTGCTGCCTGCATGCCCCCTGCTGGGGATGGAGCCTGGACATGTGCCCTTGACCAGGAATCAAACTGTGACCTCCTGGTTCATAGGTCAGCGCTTAACCACTGAGCCACGCCACTGGGCTCCCTCTTTCTTGGAGCTGCCTCCTGGCTGTGTCCTGCAGTCCCTGCGCTGGATGCTTTGCCCTGAGCAGCTTTCAGAACCAAATCAGAGGTGAGGATTCAACCCTCTGCGGCAGCCTGTGCTGGGACTGGGCTCACGGGACAGGCTGGTGCTTTGTCCTCACTTCCTCCAGCCGAGGGGACTTCTTGCTGCATCTGGGGTGGGTGTGCACAGGCTCACGCTGTGGAGAGAAATGGTACTGGGAGTTGGGAGCTAGTGGGGAGTAAGAGGAGGGGGGCGTCCTTGGGGCCCAGGGACCATGTTGGGTTGGAGTCTTGGCTGAGCTTTGACATTTAAATCCTCAACTTGCTTGTTCTTTTGATTAAGAGTTTGGACTTTCTGGGGAAGCAGTATTAAAAACATGGTGCCAACCAGGTGGGGGGATTATCCGGGGATTTCAACAATAGGCGAGTCCCTTTAAGAAGGATCAGCTGGCACTGGCATGCAGGAGGGTTGCAATTTCCAGCCTTGCAGGGGCTGCAGGGGCCCAGCGGGGAGAGCCGTGAGCAGGAGGGAATGAGGTCTGCGCAGCAGGACCCATCTCCCTCCAGCAGGGTTCAGGGAAACGGCTTCCTCTTAGCTCTGGGGCTGAGCTGCTGGGTCAGCAGGGAATCGTTTGGGGTCAGAGGCTCTTGGAAAAGGCTCCTCTTCTCAGCAACAACCACAACAACGACAAGACACAGAAGGCGTGTTCAGCGCTGCTGCCTTGCTGGCGCGTCACTGGCTGCGAACTGTGTTGGGTGTTGGGTGTGTCTCCTCTGGGTGTTCCCCTTCATTAGCCGGTGTGTTCTGTGCTGTTTGGCGAGGACATCTCTGCAGTCACAGCATATTGTCAAGTTGCTCCCCGTGTTTCCAGGCCTCCTTCCCCCCTGAATCCCTCCCTCACCGCCCCGTCCCCAGGGGAAGGCAGTTGGGGGTCTCTCAGAGGTGGGTGAGGGCAGCATGAATTAGAGGAAAGAACATGGCTGTGGGTCAGGCAGACCTGAGTTCAAATCCTCCCGTACCAGCCTCGGGGTGAGTGGAGGAGCTTCCGGTTCCTCTTTGGTACCAGAGAGATGGCAGCCCGTGCATCCTGGGCTGGTTCCGAGCTCCTCCCATACCCGTGTCAGGGCTGTGACACTAAAGCTGATCCCAGGATCGCACGCGGCTGCTTTGGGGAGCGCAGTCTCACTGAGACACGCTGCTGCTCAGACGCACAGACAGTTGGCCTTCGTGTATTTTGTCTCTCCGTGTTTGGAGCTCCTGTTTCCGCCAATGACAGGAGGGTGGGGTAGACGGAAACTTGCCAAAGGAAGGAAATTCTGTCTCATGGTTTAAATTGGTAATTTCTGGGTTAGCTGACACGGCTTCGCACTCGCTCCCTCTTGATTTTTTCTGGGGGCGTTGTCCCTGGGCTCCCAGGAGAGGTGCCATGGCCCTGGTGGGGGGTCCCCTCGGGCCTGCTGGTCTCTGCCAGGCACCCCCATTATAAAGCCTAATATCAGAGAAATCCTGCCCATTAGGTGCTGGGAGGGGCTCGTGAGGGCAGCTGGGAGGCCTGGCGTGCGGGGGACCTGCAGGGACCTGCAGAGCCATCGGGGACTTTGTGAGTCGATCTCCTGAGTTTACATCCCGAGTCTACGGTCAGAGTTAGATCTTTCCTTTGAGCCTCGCATTCCCCAGTGTTGAATGAGGACGATGACACAGTTTCTGCAGGACAAGGGGAAACTTCACAGGTACGTGGTGCAGTGAAATCACTGGTTAGTTGCTCACCTCTCATCGTTAGCTGTCAGCTGTGAGGAAGGAGCTAGTGAAATCTAGTTGATGGTTATGACTTTGCCTTGGATTTCTAGCATTCAGAGCATGAAGATATTTGCTGTACTCATTCCCACTTCTGGCGCTTTTCTTTTCTTATGAAACCAATGATGCATCTTACAACTTACGGGACCTTGAATCCAGGAAACGCATTATTTATCTCCACTTCATGTAGGTACAAGACTACGAGATACACTTCGGTGTTCCTGTCTATCTCGTTTTGCTACTAGATGTCATGTCCATTCTGTTATCGACCCTCCCCCCCCACACCTTCTTCCAGTGAAAATTGAGAAATAGTTGAATTTTAGTGATAAAAATGTAGCTGAAACTTTGAAATGAAAAAAAACTAAGGTGGTTTTGAATGGACAATCATCAAAATGTAAAGTTTCTAAAACAGAACGCCTGAGCGCCACACAACACACCCTCCTGCCATTTTCTCTTTAAATATTCACCCTCTGGAACCATAAGCTCCGTGCAGGCAGGGACCGGTAGGAATCACATTCTCTGTCTAGGCTGTCGCCTGGTGGCAGGCCCAGTAGAAGGCTTTGTAACGAGGGATCTAAAGGTTGGACTTGGAGAAGAGAAAGGCCCATGAATTCACCATGCATGGCAAGCAAATAAAAGGCTAAGAAAAGTCTTAAGAAAGAAAGACGGCTCCATTGTGAAGAGTACAAGAAGGGATTAACTTGAAACAGCAGCACGAAGGATTCCAGTGAGACTTAAGGGAGGACTTCCGGATACAGAAGCTGTGAACAGGAGCGGGTAGAAGAACCACAGGGGCCCCCCTCCTGACGTTCACTGCTGGGGAAGGACCTCTGACTGGGAGTGGGTAGCTGACCTCGCAGGGTGTTTCAGTTCTCTTTGTGGGGGAGTGTGTTTTCCTTATGGCAAATCATCGCTCTCTCCCCCACTGTGAGCGTGAGCCTCAGGTGAGACCTCACAGCATGTCACAGTTGACAGCTATTCTCACGGTGGGTACATGGAAAGCTGGGGGGCTGTGGAGGCTGAGTCATGGGCTTAAGCTCCCACCCCCGGGGTTCAGACTCTAGGCCAGCTGGGGACCTACCCTCCTGTCCACAATCTGGTCTCTTTCAAAGACCATCTGAGTGTTATAAACCCAGCGCGCAAAGAAAACTTGTTTTGCACTGAAGGAAAAAACACACACAAACCAACAACAGCTTTGCTGACCTGTAAGACCCTGTAAGCCTCGCAGTGTTGGCTGTGCCTTGTAATAACTGATCTTTTGACTAAAGAAGAATGCTAATCAGCCGGGCTTTGCCAACCTCTGTTTGTTGCCCGTTGCTAGGTGACAGCTAAAGAAGATTAGCCCATCATAGATCATAGGTGAGTGGAAATTTCTGTCCTGTGCTTTGTTAGTAGTGATGGAAAATAGCTGAGGGCGTGTGAGGCGGGGGGCGGGGGCGGGATCATCCTCTTCTATGTCTTGGCTCTTGAATGGTTTTACAAGAGCTCCTGTCTGTCCCAACAACCCAAAGACGGGGAGAGGGAATCCATGGCTTCTTGCCGTCCTGAGGTGCCCTCGCTCTTGGTTCTTCTCTTCCTGTCCTCGTTTCTCCAGCGAGGGCGGAATGTCTGGTGGTGTAGAAAGCGCGAGCCAGTCACCCAGCTGTACCCATCGCATAACCGCTGTAGCCCGCAGCTTACTCACCCACACCACGGGAGAAGGAGAAAATAATCGGGTGTATTTCCAGGATTGTTGTGAGGATAAAGACAGACAACAGGATGAGAAATGTTTAGTTAGCGGAGGGCCTGCCCATAGTAAGTACCCAGGATGCATCGCATGCTGTCGTCATCCCCACCATGATCCTATGTCATGTCTCCCTGTTGGTTCTGAGTATTATTATTCCAAAGGGGATGCACCTTGATTTCCCTCTCTTCAAGGCTGATGTAAGATGATAGGGGTGGAATGTAGGCGATAGGAATAGGGGTGTTCACTAAACATTTGTTTAAATTTGCTCTATGAAGTTTCCCAGTAGAATGTGGGGGGAAATGTCCAGTGACACAAGATACGCCATTCAGTTAATTTCAGTAGCACTGCTTGATTTAAGGGCAATTCAACAGCAAAAAAATGGCCGAGAACTGGCTACCTACAGAGCGTTGTTAACGTACTGAGCATTCAGGACAAATGCAGCTAATGCTCTTGGGTCAGAAAGCTCACAGTTTCGTCAGGGAGACCAAAGTGAAGTCAGACTGTCATGGCAACAAACACATGCCAGTCGTTTTCTGAAAGAGTCTAATTTCAAGTACCTTTATTATTTTTAAACGTAAGGGATTCAGAGTAAATAACTCAATGTTATTTTGGTTGCTTAACGTAGTAACACTTTTTAGACAAATAACTTCACAAGTAGGGAAAAGGGTCTTTTGTCCAACGCTGTCTTCCAGCGTTGCTTAGGGAAGCGTGTGCTGCGCTGTCGCTGCTCCCCTGGTGGTCCCGTGTCCTTGTTGACATAACATTTAACATTTACTTTACAGCCAGGAAGGAGGCACGGCTGCGTTACAAAATCAATTGAAAGCCAGAGGAAAGAAGGAGAGGTTAATAGTTAACAGGCACAGGGGTTGGAGTTATCTTCAGCGTTTCCTCTCTCTCCTCCTCCAGAATTTCCCACCTGCTGCCCACCCCCCACTGCAGCCGGGGGGCTAGGGAGAGGGGCTCCTTCTGAAAACCTGGTCCTCAGGGGTCCTGCTGGGTCAGTGGGCTCCACTGACTAGATCAGTGATGGCGAACCTTTTGAGCTCGGCGTGTCAGCATTTTGAAAAACCCTAACTTAACTCTGGTGCCGTGTCACATAGAGAAATTTTTTGATATTTGCAACCATAGTAAAACAAAGACTTATATTTTTGATACTTATTTTATATATTTAAATGCCATTTAACAAAGAAACATCAACCAAAAAAAAAGAGTTCACCTGTCACCTCAGACACGCGTGTCATAGGTTCACCATCACTGGACTAGATTCTGCTCCCACAGTCTTAGCCTGTGGCCCGTACCCACCTCTTCACCCACACCCTATGCTGCATCCAGTGCGTCATTTCCCAAATAGTGGTACCCCCACCTGTGTGAGGTCTCTGTCAGCTGATCTATGTTGACTTATTCATGTTCATGGAACGCCCTCCCCTCTAACACTGCTCAGGTCTCCCCAGCCCCCACCTCACGTGGGAACGAACCCATCTCCCAGTCAGCCTTGGCATTTTCTGTCTTTGATGGCCTGTGTGTTACAGGCTGTGTTGGTTTTAGATTTAAGTGTTTATCATGACCACCCCCACGGCAACCTAGGCCCCACGTTGGCAGAAAAAGCCAACATCTCGTCTTAAAATCAGCCCACGCCAGGCTGAGTGTGCTCTTTGTAAGCCCATCGGCGGGGATCATTTCCTCCAAAGCGCAGCACCGTGTCTAGGAAAGGCTCAGGACGGACTGCAGAAGGACGCTTGTGTGCTACCCCCAGAGGAGCCTACAGGTTTATTAGACTTCGTAACGGGGCGCATTTCCCAGGCAGTCCTGCAGCGCAGCACACTTATCTGGGAGAAGCAGTGAGCAAAAGTATTGGCCTTTGTGAGTTTCTCTTGCATATGAACTACTTTAAATTGCTTAACTCTCTCTCCTAGCTTAGACACTGGTGGACTTGCTGTCTTTTGCTGCATGCATAATGCCATCTAGTGGCCAGAGAGCACATGACACTCATTTACCCCAGTGCTCCGGAGGCTATGGATTTGGGGCGGGCGCAGGGTTAGATACTGTGCTTCTGTACTCCATCCCCCCTGTAGTATTGCGTGAATACAGTATTCATTTGAATGTTGCATAGGAGCGGGGCCCTGGGCTCTCAGTCTGGCGACAGATGAGGAGGGGCAGTCAGCAAACACAGCGGCCACCTGTCACCAGGCGGATGTAAGGCGCGCTAGGGCGTTGGCATGTCTGGCTTGAGGACAAGTTCTTCCTGACCTCATGAGCATGGGGGTACTTGGTGGTATCGGCCTGGCTATAGGGAGAGATGAGGTTTTTGTGTGATTTATGGCTTGCCTGTGATGCAGGTATCACTGTTTTCTTTCTCATCTACCTTTGTGTAGTTTTTCTAAGTGGACAGGAGATTTTGTTTTTGATTGCATTTCCATAACCAGAGCAACTGGTCTAAAGAATAAACACAAAGAGTTATATGTTAAAGGTCAGTAGGGGAGCCACTGGGGAACCCTAGCACACACCACACCCAAAGGAAGGCAGGAAAGAAGCAGAGAAATGGGGAACCGACGGGACCAAGAGGAAACAAACACCAAGAGAGCAGGCTTCAACCCACCCACACGAGTCACTGCTTTACGCAGACTGAAACCTTCCATTAAATGTCAGACACTGTTAAAATGGACAGGAAACACATGGTAAAGGCACAGACAGGCCAAGGGTAAAAGGATCAAAGATACACTGTGCAAACACTAAGTATAAGAAAGCTGGTGTGGCGATGTTAATGATTAAGCAAAGTAGATTTCAATACAAAGAATATAAACAGATTTAGACATTGCATAATAACAGGGTCCATTTTATTTGGGGCCCTAAATGTGTTTGTAGCTAATAAACAGGTGTAACAAGTTTCAAAGTATAGGGAGCAGAGGGAATGAAAAGGGAAATGGGCAGGCACAGCAGTGGGAGATTTTAACATCCCTCTTTAATAAAAAAGTAGGCCAAAAAAAAATCAGTAACCAGACAGGATTGGAGCTACTACAATAGTGAAACCAAGGAATTTGGTACGTTTAAAGCAGTAAGATTTAAAGATCTGGTAGTTGTTACCTGAAACCTCACTTCTGAGTGACACTTGATAAGCAGCATTTTCTTGTACACATTTGGATGTGGTGATGATTGAAATGTGTCTATAGGTTTGCGAAATCAACCAGAAGTTGCTCCCGTGTGCCACTTGGGGTGGGAGCCCTGGGGTCACAGCAATAGGACCCAGTCTTCATGCTTTAGGGTGTCTTAGCTGTGTGGTAGAATACTTACTGATGTGACATTATAGCACAGGCAGAACCTTTGATCTTTCCCTGGGAAACTACACTAAGCCACGCAAACAGCCTCTCAACATTGGCCGAACGTCATGATTTCATCTCTCTGGGTCAGGGGTGCAAGCTTCCTTCAGCCAACCCAGCAGGCTCCCATTACCTTCTAGACCGAAAGCCAATGGCAGTTCTGTAGGAAGAGTTGGCAGACTTGGCAAATAGAAATGGAGTGCCCAGTCCCATCTGAATTTCAGATAACAGATGATTCTTCACTAAGAGACATGCTTACACTCAAAAACCATTGGCCCTGACCGGGTAGTTTAGTTGGTTAGAGTGTTGTCCTGAGATGCCAAGGTTTCGGGTTTGATCTTTGGTTGGGGCACATGCAAGAATCAACCAATGGCCCTGGCTGGTTTGGCTCCGTGGCTAGAGTGTCATCTGGCGGACGGAAGGGTCCCGGGTTGCAGGCTTGATCCCCAGTAGGGGGTGTGCAGGAGGCAGCAGATCCACGGTTCTCTCTCATCATTGATGTTTCTATATCTCTCTCCTTCTCCCTTCCTCTGCGAAATCAATATAAACATGTATTAAAAAGAGAATCAACCAATGAATGTATAAGTGGGACAACAAATCAATGTGTTTGTCTTTCTCTCTCACAAAATCAATAAATAAAAGGAAACAAACAACACACCCCGTACCCCCTGCCCCCTTCATTGATCTGAAATTCAAATTTTACCGGGCCTTCTTGTGTTCTGTGCTACTTCGGAAGGGAAATGTGCTCTTCCAAGGGGCTGCTGAGCCGCATGGAAGTTTAAAATGCCCAACAGGCACCTGCCTTCAGGGTGCCCCCTCCTCCTCTAACCTCCAGAGACATCCCTTGTCAGATATGCTGGAGCAATAAAAAGATAAGGGCAAAGAGCTGCTCTAAAGGTCATTCTTTATTTAAATATTTTGATGATATGTATACAAATAGAGTCTCCCAAGGAACAAATGTAAAAACTAATACAAATCACCCTTTTGGGAACAGAGAAAGCCATTTAGAAAATGTGATTATGCTATACACATGCGACAGGCCAGGGTTCCCACGCCTGGTCCTGGGGGGCGGGGGGGAGCGAGGGGGTGGAGTTGGGGAGGGGGTAGTTTAAGACCAAGTTCTGTTTGTTCGAAGTAGTTAGGTCATGTTTACGTTCCACACAGTAGTGCTATTCCTGCCACATACTTGACAAAATGTAACTACTAACTCTATAGTAATAAAAAGAAGCAACAATCCTAAGTATAGAGTAAAAAATTTAGGTGAATGGAAGAATGACCTTCACCTTGGTCATGCACTTATGGTGTCTAAACATATTTGCCTTTTACTCATAGTCAGTGGAAGCAAAAAGTATCAGTCTTGTGCATAACACAATTCAAGTCAACATTTCTATAAATGTGCTACAAAAATAATATGTTTAAAGATTCATTCTCCTAAGCAAAATATCTTGATCACAAAATTACATAGTATTTAAAATTTCTGAAAATGATTGTTTTTGTGGAGAATATTTATATAAATTGTTACTGATGTGAACATATACTTTGAAACCTGAAATAGATTTTTTTTTTTCCCAAGGAGCAATAAAAATATAATCTATTTATTTGGTCAAAACACCCAAATTGCTTTCCAAAAAAGGGCAAGGGTGTTACCCAAATTCATGTCAGTTACATATTTAATATGTAGTAAGTCATGATTGCCTAGTCAATAAATTTGAGACAGGATAAAATACTAACTTCAAGCTCATAATTCTATAAATTATAAGGTCTTTCAGTGTTTTGAAATTTTAAAGAGAGTGGCTTGTAAAACCCACTTATGCCACAAATATTGATTTGGCACCCATGTTAGGCACTGAGGATAAATACCAGCCCCCAAACAGGCGTGGTTCTTTCTATACCGTACATAGATAGCACTGTGGTGAATTTAGCTGTACAAAGTTAGAAGATAATAGAGCCTGAGGTTTTAGAAATAGTATATTATTACTATCAAAAGTAAAGTGATTTTATAGTTAGGAATTTTCCCCTGGATAATTCCACTGAATTGGAAGTATTCAATATTTTCCTGATTACTGAGACAAAGGGGAGGTATAATGCTATTTTTAAGGTCATACAACATACACACACAATCATACATAGTTATATGCACAGAAACATGTAATGTGTTCTTAGCATGTCAGTGCTCCAAAATTCAGTCCCCAACACAGACGGGAAGACCTCTAGCCTTCACTGGTCACCCAGCCTGCGTGCACCTTTGGGAGAGTGAGTGTGGACAGTGTGGCAGGTGCAGGAAAGAGGCTGTGCAGGGGCTGTGGCTTCCTGGCTCTGCTGTGTGCTGCTGACCTGGGTGCTCTGTGTTAATTTGGTCAATTCCCAGAAGCTAGATTCCCTCTCGTTAACTTGCTTTGTGACTATTGTGTGGCCACAACTCACTAAATCCCAGAGCATTTCTGAGGGCCTCCTGGACGCTGAGCCAGCCAGGGCCGCTGTCTGTCAGTGACGGAGACACTTTAACTTTGTGTACGTGCTTCTCGTCCGTGAGGCTCATGAAAGGCAGGTCCCCTGGAAACGGGAGACAGTTACTGCTGTTGACCTCTGGGAGACTGCAGGCATCTCAGGCGTAGGGGTGAGGGCTGCGTTGCACTGACTGCTCAGGCATAGGGGTGAGGGATGTGCTGTGCTGGCTGCCCAGGCGTAGGGGTGAGGGCTGCTCAGGCGTAGGAGGGTGAGGGCTGCAGGTGCTGGCTGCTCAGGCGTAGGAGGGTGAGGGCTGCAGGTGCTGGCTGCCCAGGCATAGGAGGGTGAGGGCTGCAGGTGCTGGCTGCTCAGGCGTAGGGGTGAGGGCTGCTCAGGCGTAGGGGTGAGGGCTGCAGGTGCTGGCTGCCCAGGCGTAGGGGTGAGGGCTGCAGGTGCTGGCTGCCCAGGCGTAGGGGTGAGGGCTGCAGGTGCTGGCTGCTCAGGCGTAGGAGTGCTGCATGGTGCTGTGCTTGGAGACCCTGGTGGACGCAGTGGTTACAGTGCAACCAGAATGACCAGACTCCTCGGAGCTGAAACTGGGCGGAGGGCCAGGGATTCCAGCTCCCGTAACCACAGTCCTTCTGGCCGTCACGGCCGTTTCAGAGGCCACCGGGGCGCTGGACTGCAGGGTGGAAGCGGGTGTCAGCACCCTCTCGGTCACGGTCACGCTCCGCCCGCCTGCTGTGCTGGCCTGGGCCCGAGCGGACTGCACGCCCGAGCTGGGGGCCAGGAAGCTCTCTCGCTCCCTCACCATCATGTAGTGTCCGTCTGGCAGGTGCGCGGTGCCTTCCAGGGCCCCGGACAGGCCCCCGCTGGGCTGTATGAGCCTCTCCGTGACCGTGATGTTGCCTTCGTTAGCGTAGTGCTGATGAGCACAGCGCTGATCCACCGCGGCGGAGGCTGGCGCGTACACCCGCTCCGTCACTATGAGGCCCTGAGGCTGTCGGGGACCCAGGACCACCGTGGAGGGTGGCCCAGTGGGGCCCGTGGCAAAGGACGTTTCTGTCACGATGACATTTCCGGCTGCCAGTGGGTCAGGGAGCTGTGCGGCTACCTGCTGGCCCTGCTTAGAGGACACAACCCTCTCGGTGACTGTTTCCCGAGTTATTTCCTCGGCACTGGCTTCGTGCACACGTGTGGGGACTTGCACGCTCCCAGCCGAGGAGAAGGAACTCTCTGAATGGACCCTCGTTTGCTCGGAGAGGGAGTGGGAAGCGGTTTCTCTCACGGGTGCCGGCCTCTGCTCAACTTCCAGACCCATATCTATTTTTCGGCCCAAGCACACTTCAGCCAGCGTCCTGAATTTCAGTCCTAAGTCATCCAGGAAGTGGTCATCCAGCTCGCCTTCGATAAAACTGCAACAGCCAATGGAGCCGTGGAGCGACTCGGTGTCCTCCTGAGAATACAGCAGGAGGCAGTCTTTGCCTACGAGACTGTCCTCTTCCTCAGTGTAACAGGCGGCTTTCTAGAAAGGAAATGAAAACAGGCGCAGAATCAGTGACACCACCTCATTTAAGGACAAGACTATATTCCTGCCCCAAATCCGCAACTGGAGCGAATTGCAAGGAAACCTTAGAGACCCACACTGAAGGACAGCCGACAGCCCACTGGCCCCTATTCTTACAAAATCTCAGTATTGTGAGCCCAGTCACCATGGCTCAGTGGTTGTTGACCCACGAACCAGGAGGTCATGGTTCAATTCCCAGTCAGGGCACCTGCCAGGGTTTCGGGCTTGATCCCCAGTAGGGGGTGTGCAGGAGGCAGCTGATCCATGATTCTTTCATCATTGATGTTTCTATCTCTCTATCCCTCTCCTTTCCCCTCTGAAATCAATAAAAAATATATATTAAAAAGTAAAAAAATATATTAAGAAAAAAAACCTGTGGGGTCAATTGGTGACCACTACTTAAATCAGCTGACGGACTGGTTCAGTGGGTTGCATCTCTCTTCCCTCGTTACCTGTCTGCAGTCTCTTTCAAAAGAGAAATAACAAAGTCCCATCCAGATCCAAGGCAATAACTAGCCTAATCATACCACATTCACATATACACAGTTTTTCTCCCAAACCTACAAACCAACCCTTACCTCAGTGAAATAGCTTCCTAGGAACTCCTCACTCATTGCACCAGCAGCCGCACGAGCTCCAGCCATGTCTCTGTAGATCCCTGTGGCCCTGGTGGTCCTGATGGTTTCGCTGCCTCGGCGGGCTCCTGCTATCCCTGTGACCTGGGTGGTGCCCCCGGAGAGGTGGCTCCTGTGCTCCTCCCACCGTCCGTCCACCTCGGACATGTCATGCTGCACTCTGGTGAAGGAAGCGGAGCTGCCTCCTTTCACGGTGGTCTCCTTGGCTGCCATGCCTCCCATTCCGCTGCCCACGACCATGCTCTCTCTGTGATCCGCTGTCAGCAGCGATGGCACCACCTGTGAGGGCAAATGCAGTTGAGAACTGAGCCGGAGGGGTGAGCGTCAGTCCTGGTGGTAGGATCTGAGCTAAGTGGGCACACAATAAGCTCTTTCCATAGAAACAAATTCGGAAAACAATTTTGGTTTGAATAACTTTTCTTTAAGGCTTCTAAAGACCCCCCTTCTACCTTCCTGTTTTTTTAGATGATTATAATCCAAGGAGAAAACAGAAGTTATTTAAATACTCGAGGACCGGTGTGTGAAATTCATGCATGGGTAGGGTCCCTAGGCCTGGCCGATGATCAGGGCCGATCGGGGCCTTCCAGCTACCAGCTGGGGCCTCCCTTCCCCAGCTGCCGGCTGCTGGCTGGGGTTTTCCTTTGTTCCATGCCACCCCCTGGTGGTCAGTGCATGTCATAGCGAGCGGTCGAATTCCCGAGGGGACACTTTGCATATTAGCCATATATATATATATATGGTCATGGCTTATTTACTCTGTTGGCACCAATTGCATTCCAACTTTCCTCTAGAGCAGTGATGGTGAACCTATGATACACGTGTCAGAGGTGACACGTGAACTTATTTTTTTGGTTGATTTTTCTTTGTTAAATGGCATTTAAATATATAAAATAAATATCAAAAATATAAGTCTTTGTTTACTATGGTTGCAAATATCAAAAAATTTCTATATGTGACACGGCACCAGAGTTAAGTTAGGGTTTTTCAAAATGCTGACATGCCGAGCTCAAAAGGTTCGCCATCACTGGTCTAGAGTTTAAAGCCTCTTTATGATGATAGAACCATTATTTTTTATCTAGCTGGATACATGGTCATCGCAAATACAGATTCTATTTTTAAGCCTCCATTGCTGGTAGAAGTGCCACCTGACTAAGGCTGGTGAATGGGATTTCTGGCAGATATGGAGGATGTGTCTTTTGGAAATGTTTTTCAGGGGTGGGTCTTCACCTTTTTCCTGTCTGCTTTTGGGAATGTGGGGACAGAAGTTAGTGTCTGGAGCATGAAGACAGCAGGGGATGGAACTCATCTGTGGAGGGACTATAAGGAAAAAGGGGCTGGCCGCCATATGGGATCACCATGTTGGTCCTGGACCGCCCACATGTATACTTCAGCTATTGCTGTTCTGCGTTCTCAGATACTTGATGCCAGGTCATATCCTATTAGACAGGAAGCTCACTGCAGATTGTGATGAGAGACTCGGGGTGAAGACCCCGTGAAGAGAAACAGGAGATGCTATTAAGTAGGTAGAAGAGGGGGTTTCATAATCTGTCACAACTGTAATGGGGGCGGGCTTACCTCTGCCAACCCCATGTACTGAGGAAATGAAAATGCAGGAACATCTGGTTGTGAAAAACTGCCCATTTAGTATTGGCAATAAGAAATATTTTCATCCTAAATCTCTACACACTCTTGTTCTCTCTAACCTTTGTTCTACATTCCCTGTGTCACGACCTGACCCCTTTTCTACATTCTTTGTAACCCAGGACCTGCCACAGTACAGCAAAGCCACCTCAACTCTGCCCTGGCAACGAACACAAAATATGTCTCATTTAAAGGCATGCGAATGAAATCTGTAAGGACCACGTTACTGTCTCATGACCTAACATGTTAGAAACACTTCCCAAGGACCCTGAAAATCAGAAAAGAAGACGAGTTCCATGCTTATCCCATGATCTGACCTTGTCTTCAGGTGGTGCCCCTTCGTTATTCCAAGTGTGCAGCATCTCCACGGTGCCAGGAATGGGGGCGAAGCCTTTGGCGCCTTCTCCACAGTGCCACATCAGCAGTAAAAGTGGTACAACTGGACAGAAACAAAATTAAGCACAAAAAACGTTAGTCCCAACTTAATTTTAAATGTGTCATATAATTTTGGAATTTGCATATATCACTTCCTGGAATTCAGTCTTCACTTATTTACAACCCTATTTTTTTCTTTTTCTTTTCTTCACCCTGATCCAACCTCGCCAAGCTTGTCGTGGGAGAGGCACACCAAAGTCTACAGGCAGGATGTGGGGTCCTACAGATTTAGAGACCTTGTCCGTCAGGAAGAGGCTGTGTCTGGCTGCTGAGTGGAACACCAAGACTGAATACAATAGTATCTAAATCATCAAAACCAACTTAAAGACTTCAATTTTTTAAAACCATTTTCATCCTTATTTTTATATATTTATTAAATCCTCACTTGAGAGGATATTTTTCCATTGATTTTTTTAGAGAGAGTGGAAGAGAGAGGGAAAGACAGAGAAACATCGATGTGAGAGAAACACATGCATTGGATGCCTTCTGCACATGCCCTGACTAGGGCCTGGGCTGGGGAGGATCCTGCAACAGAGGTACATGCCCTTGACTGGAATCGAACCCAGGACCCTTTGGTCCTCAGGCCAACGCTCTATCCACTGAGCTAAACTGTTTAGGCCACTTTCATTTCTAATATGAGAATATCCACTATCCAAAACAATATTATGTGTTAAAAAAAATCAAAAGCTTCTAAGGGTAGAAGCATTTTAACATGCTCAAATACTTGAGCACATTTGAATTTCTATAATACTTCACCACTTCCTCCTAGAGTAGAGGTGGGCCAAAGGCAGACTCACTGAGGTTCAAATCTACCTTTGAGTAGATTCTTCATTAAAACCCCTTAGGATAGATCAAATACTCAGTACAATTTCAGAGCTCCCCCCTTAAATCTCATTCTGCCTCCAGGAGGAAGTGAAGGCCAATGCTGGCCTCTCCATCAAGGTCGTAAAGACTTTAACTACACCTGTGCACAGTCCACCAGAATTGGGTGTTACTGCCACTCCCATTAGGCAGCTTCCAATGACGAAATGATGCCTCCCTAGGCATTGCTTATATTAACAGTTGACAGCACAGTCACTATAGCTACTGTGAGCAATACAAAGATAGAAATCAGCCAGGGGCAGTTCAACATTTGTGCAAATTCAGCAAGTATTCGTCAAAGGTGTACCAGGTGCCAAGTGCCACCGTAGGCCCCGGGGAATGTGAGTGAGAAGGCAGTGTAGGGACTCCCCAGCTCCGGGACCTCCCTACCAGCCTGGGGAACTGAGGGAAGTCACTTACTGGTGTGTGTCTGCATCATAAAGCAGAGACGATGGTACGAAAGCACACTGTACACTGTTGAGTGGTGTGCACTCAGTCGCACACCTACTGATGGCTTCGCCAAGCTCTCCCTGTCACTGAAATGGCCGGGCTGTTTCGGAAACGGCCCTCTGCCCACGTTCAGTGGTCAGGGGCAGTGGTCTTCCACGTGACCCCAGACTGCGGTCCTTTGTTCTCTCATGAAAGGAACCCTGAGGTCTTGGAGGACATGCAAGGCAGGCAGGACGGGTCCTCACTGTTGGGAAGCACAGAAGTCTCCATGCTGCGGGCCCCACTGAAGGGCAAGCCACGCAGAGGGTCTGGGGAGATGAAGGGCAAGCCACGCAGAGGGTCTGGGGAGATGAAGGGCAATTCATGCAGAGGGTCTGGGGAGATGAAGGGCAGTTCATTCAGAGGGTCTGGGGAGATGAAGGGCAGTTCATGCAGAGGGTCTGGGGAGATGAAGGGCAGTTCATGCAGAGGGTCTGGGGAGATGAAGGGCAAGCCACGCAGACGGTCGGGGAGGTGGGCTCTGACCAGTTGAATGTGCAAAGCAAAGATGAATGAGAATAAGATGAGCTTGTGAAATAACCTTGTATCCATAACGCAAATTCAGGCACCCAATCTTGTCTGAGTGCCTTCTGTGGGCAAGGCCCTGTCCTAGGCACTGGGCAGCAAAGAAGAGACCAGGGCCTTGCCCACAGACCTGCTCAAACGGGGGCACCACCTACTCGAAGTCAGTCAGAGAAAGGCAGTGCCACAGGATTTCACTCACATGTGGAATCTAAAGAACAACACAAATAAACAAACAAAACAAACAGACTCACAGACACAGAGACCAGACTGCGGGTGCCCAGCGGGGAGGGAGGTTGGGGGACTGGGTGCAAATGGTGAAGGGATTAAGAAGTACAACTTGGTAGTTCAAAGCGGTCACAGTGATACCCAGTGCAGCACAGGGAGTACGGCCAATAATATTGTAATAGCTATGTATGCTGCCAGGCGGGGACTGGAAAGATCAGGGGGAACGCGTAGCAAAGTACATGACTGTCTAACCATTATGCTGTGCACCTGAAGCTAATACAAAATAATACTGAATGTAAACTGTAATTCAAACGTTAAAAAAAATGTTTTTGTTTTTTTTTAAATGGGGACCCCAGCGTTGTCTATGTTAAAAGGTTGCTGAAGATATGCATGGTAGCCTTGGTGATTTAAATCAGAAAATGATACACTCTTACACAACCAAGTTCTGAGGCGTGCTCTAATAACCTTTGGTGAATTCACCCATGATCAATCCTGGCTTCCCTCCTCACCTTCGGTGTTCAGTGGGTGAGGATGACTGTACAGGAACCCACGACGACTATGGTAACAACTCCAGGAAAGCCCTAATGACCGAAGGAGCCAAACACAGTACTCACGCAGCAAGAGCAGAAGCGCCAAGATGATCAGCGCGATGGCGGCCGGGCCCAGGCCCACGTGGCCGCCGCGCAGCGCTTCCACGCAGCCGCTGCCGTCCAGGCACTTGCACACCGTGAGCGTCAGGATCTGCTTCTCCGAGCAGCTGAAGCCCTGGCTGTCTGAAACCAGGAGCTGGATGTCGCTTCTCCCCGGCTTCCACTCGCGTTGCTGCAGCAGCACGCTGGTGCCTGTGGGGGAAGAGGCAAGAGGGAGCGAAATGAGTGGTTACCGAGAAGGGCAAGAGTGAGTTACGGAAACACTTTATTTTTAAAGTAAGTTTTTATTGATTTTAGGGAGAGAGGAAAGGAGAGAGACAGAAACATCGACATTGATTGGCTGCCTCCTGCCACCCCCTGCTGGGGATTGAGCCGGCAGCCGGGCATGTGCCCTGGACCCGGAATGGAACTGGCTCTTGGTGCATGGGTTGATGCTCAGCCACTGAGCCACACCGTCTGGGCTAGAAACAGTTTTTCGTGGCCAATAACATTTAGCGCCAGTTAGAAGCTTCATCCTTTCTTCATGGCTCTATTTTTTTCCCTTTGGAGGGAGGGAAGGTGAAACTATCCACTTTTGGAGACACCCCAGAGGTGGGCTGGCATGTTGGTATGAAAAGGGTTTGGTCCCATTTCTTGCTTAGTCCAGACACTCCAAATACGTGGGTGAAGAGCAAAGGATAGGAGTGAGACATGCCTGACTTTTATGATGATTAGTCTTAACAAATGTGTGTGGTTTGCCAAATACTATAAACTATTTTATGTACTGGGAATACAGTGACACACAAGTGGTGAGTGAAATGATACTTCTATTGAATGACCTTTGTTTTATCATTTCACACAAAAAAATTTATCCAGGAAATTTCAAACAGACAACAGAGAGAAGAGCGTAATTAACTCATGGTGCCTGTCACCAGCTTTAACATTACTGAAAGCCTTGTCAAGTGATTGTGAAGAGTTGTTAAACTTTAAATGTTAACGATAGATCTGTAAATTAAGAAAAACTTGGGTATGATATTTGAAACTTTAGAAAACGAACACTAATTGTTTAGGAAAAAAGTCTTCTGGGGTGGTCTTTGTACATTCAAAACCACCCGAAGGGCACCGGAGGCTCACAGCAAGAAGGCGGACTTACCTTCTGAGAGAGCTATGTCCGGGATGTGGCCATAAGCATAAGGCTGTCTGGCATGGAGGGTCACAGAGACCCTCCTTAATGGGTGTCCATCACTTCGTGACCTTGAACAAGCTACCTAACTTTAGTTAAATCAAGGTTTCCTCAGCTAGAATGAAGGAATAATGTTATGGAGAAAGGATTAAATGAGATCATGTGTCTGAAGGGCCAGCAGAGTGCCTGGCACATGATAAGTGATCAATAAATGTTACTTTTTGCTTAGACGGGCAAGATGCTCCTCAGCTTGTGAGACACAGTCACATCTTCAAGAGCAATTTAGAGAACGCCCAGCTATCATTAGGACACTAGGTGATCTTTCTTCTCTCCCTCTTCTGTTGTTCCAAATGGGATATTGGATTCGAGCCAGACAAAGGACCCTATGCCCAAGGTTCAAAACCTCATTTTCTAACCCCTTTGAAAACTGTATTGGAAATCCTATATAGTAAAAGGTCATATAATGATTGTCCCCTCCACCGGGAGTTTGACCTGAGCTCAACCAGGGTGTGGGGCCGCCCACCAACCGCCCATGTCCCCTCCCCCTTCTCGGCCTGATCGCCTCATAGGGGCGGCCACCTGGACCCCACCCATGCACGAATTCGTGCGCCGGGCCTCCAGTATAATTTATAAAAGAAACCCAGCCTCTAGTATGAAGGTTTTCAATTTGTCTTAATATTTTGACGTGTCAGCCAGTGACTTGGCTTACTTTCTTTGTGTACGATTTTCCATTCCTCTGCCATGCCAGCTGGTTTGTCAACGATGACGAAAGTGAAAGGGTCACTGTTTGGGTACCCGTCCAGGTCCCTCGCGGTCACGTTCACATACTGCACGTCATCACAGACGTTCAGCACTGGGTCCACCAGGGTGGGGCAGTTGTCATTGATGTCTTCCACTGTGATCACAACAGTGCCAGTGATGGTTTTTCTAGGAGAATCTTAAAGGGAAGAAACAAATATGTATATTCTGATTCTACTGCTGATAACAAGCATAGTTTGAATTTTCTTGCCATTTTCATAAGAAGGTCCTAACAAATTAGGACACTTCCTATCCTAGATATTTTTCATAGTTAGATCACGTAATATCTTTTAATCCATTAAATAAGTAGAAATGTGAAAATTTCTCCACTGGAGAGATTTGATTTTTCTATAAGATCAAAAGGAAGGTCTGTGTTGGTGGAAAATAACATCAAACCATATATAACCAAGAAAATCATTATTTAATAACTTACCTTCTGAGATAGCTAAAATCTTTACAGTGTATGTACCATTTTGGACATATCTGGATTCAAAATCAGGAAATTTTACAAGTTTAATCTCAGATGTGACAGAATCCACAGAGACCCAGTTGTCTATATCTTCCAATTTGGTATATCTGTTTAAAACAAACAAAATTAATTTTGAATTCTGGATAAACTGTGCCTCTCTAATATTTACAACTTTTTCAAGTTTAAATTTTGCTTCACTGTATATGTTCTTGTTATAGGCATTAATTTGAAATGCTTTTAATTTCCTGAAACCATCCTAAAAGCTCCTCTCTTTACTGCATACAACACTTACTTTGGAACCTGCCTTGTTCCTGTAACTCAAGACATACACACAAGGGCGGCCATCCTTTGCCTGCTCGGCAAAGGTTCACAAGTCTGTCTCTAGCTCTCAGTCTGCTCTCCCTGAAGTTTGGGGTAAACCTTTGGAGAATGATGTAGTTACCCAACGAGACCCGGCGGAGAAAAGGGGTCTCACATTCTATTGTTTATTGGCATCATATTGTTTATTATCAATATTTAAAAAGACCAATTTTAAAAATTGGAATATTGTTGATCGCTAAGAGCAATAAGGCTTCTTTCAGTGAGAAATGGTTCAAAGTGAAAGCAATGCTGATGAAGTGATTTCTGGGTTTCTTCCCTCAAAGCAGGAGAATCAGTGTAGAAGGAGGTAACTTTGAGAAAGGCAGGGAGAACTTTCATATTATGTCTTCAGAAATGTATGTAATTTAATACCATTGCGTTTACAAATAACTGAATCCAAACATAAGCCAATGAGTATTTGGTTCAGTTAACCAGATTGATAATTTATTTTCTGTTAAGTGGCTGTTTGCTAACTTACAGCAATACTTGTTTACATTGCTATTTAAAAAATTCCAATTATATACTTTAACTGAAATTTCTGCTTTTTAATATTTCTACCAGTAAAGGATGATACATTTGGATTTTCACAAGTATTTCTGAATTTCATGTCTAGAATTTTAAAGCCTGGACTTAACTGATATCAATGGTTTCCCACATTCATAGTTATAATAACAGGCAGAGTCTTAGTAAGAAGGATCACATTTCCCATGTATGTGATCGCATTTTTGGAATTTTCTCTCTTCTCTACGGTAGAAATTATAGACATCAGAGTAGGATGGCGGCTCACATGTTACGCCAAATATCGATAAACAGTGGATGCATGTGAATAATCAGTAAAACAGTAAATTATGACAAAGTTAACGAAGTAATTCTTCTGTCCCTGTCAGCATTTCTAAATAGCAACCACTAATCAGTTAGGGAAACATCAGAAAATGATTTAATTTAGTTGTGCATCCCATTCCTTATCTGTTCAATAGGAGATCTGAATAGACCTTTAAGCTCTTTCTCACACTGAAGTTCTGTCATTGCATGCTAGCGAATGAGAGAAAATCCTTTTGAGAAATAAGGAACATGGTTCATTATTTTTTTCCAGGCAGAACATATATTTTGAAATATTTATCACCCTTAATAAAAATAGCAGCCAAAGTTAAATAGGTGGGAAATAGAAGTCTCAATGAATAGCCCAGTATTATTGCAGGATAATCAACTAGAACCTGTAAGGCTCTCAGTGGGCAGCAGTGAGAAATGGTCAGAGAGCATGCGTCTTCAGGGCTGGGGATCCCCGTAGGGACGGCCTTGTTAGGGCTGGAGCCTTGGAAATAAAGACTAGACCACAAAACTCCCAAGAAGCAGGGCGGTTCCTGCAGGTATGGTGGGCAACACAGGGTCTGCCTCACACTCGGGGTGGAGGGAGCGGGCCAGGGGAAATGGCTCCCTGCCTCTCAGCTGCAGGGACAGCTCTCGGAAAGTTAATCTGTAGACCGCAGGGGAATTAGAATGCTGGGTGGGAAGAAGTGAACTGTTCGCCTTTCATCGTGATTTTGTCGTAAGCAGGCATTGAGAGTAATATACAACGAGCAATTCTATTTGTCACTGTGTCTTACTTTACACGGGCTGCTTGTCCAGTGTCTTCGTCAAAAGCTTGAAATTTCCCAATTACTTGGCTCAGGCTTGTTTTTTCCATGCTCTCGCTGGTGCGAATGGAGATGGTGCTGCTTTTGAAATGAATGCCTTCCTTCACATTCTTCACCTTGACTTTGATGGGGATGGCTGTGGGCTTATATTCACTCTTAACTGACTTGTGGAAAGAGGCTTTATTAGTGACAATAACGCTGAAGTCAAGATGCTTTATTTCTTCATAATCTAATTCCTAGAAAGGCAAAACCAAAGGGAATTGTTCAAAAGAGAGAACTAGAACACACACACACCCACATGTGATTTTAATGTTGCACAGGACCATTTAACACAGCAGCACTGAGTATTCCAACTCATATTGATAACATGCAGTTAAAAATCTGCCAATGTGATATTCGTAACTGTGAGGAGGATTATGAAACATCCCCAATTAATTTTTTTAAAGGTCAATGTCATTTAAAAAACATATTTATTATGAACAATTTGAAGTGATTCCTTTTCCTAAGGAAGTTAACGGACATGCAGTATCAGTTACTACTCCTTAAACTGGTTCCGTGAGTTTGTTCTGGGGAAAGGGCTACAGACATAGTGCTTACCTTAATAAGGATCACGATTCCTTCATTAGTTTGATTATCAGTTTCTATGCGGAAATAACCCTTTTCATTTCCGGACACAAATGTAAAGTTGGCTAACCAATTATCCGAGCCTCTCTCATCTCTGTCCAGCACTTTTATGCGCATCACTTCTACATTGGCTCGGTTTTCTTCAACTGTCCCTTCATACTGCAAATCAGGAGCACAGGATTTTCATGTTAATGCCACACACACACACACACACACACACGTCATACATTTTTAGGTAAAACTAAGGTATGAATAAGTAGATACATTGGTTATAAAGATAATAGTTACCCTTTGACTCTCCACCACGGGTATATTGTCATTGACATCCAAAATACGGATCTGAACTTGAGCTTGCTTGACAGGCTTATCTGTTACTTCTCCTTCTTTGCCGTCTCTGGCTTCCACTGTCAGAGTGTAGCTGCTGCGTTCCTGCAGGGCAATGCAAACACCGCTGGGGTGAACATCAAGCCTCCAAACCTGTCCTCCTGGCTTTATTCACTTCACCATCAAGGCGATGCACCACAGTGCAGTTTACTCATCAGTAAGTTCCTGATCTGCTGTTATTCGTGTGAAGATGTTTGTTTGCTGCCAGCCATTTTCCAGAAGGGGCAGAGAAGCCTGGAGGAGTTGCTGGTAGTTAATTTCTTAAAGATGTCCTTGGTGTTATTAGTCAATTTCTTAAATATGTCATTGGTGATATTGTTAGGAGATGAGTCTCTCCTTAAACCAGTTTGTGCACAAGAGTGCTGTTCAAAGTGGCTTTGGCTCTACCCTGGCAGTGATGGCGAGACTACAGGGATCGGTTCTTTCTATCCTACACGTCATTTTCAGCGAATAGCGAAGCCAGAGAGACCTAGTCACCAGGAAAACCTGGCCAGTGAAGGCAAAATGTGGTGACCTGGACCTTTGTCCGGACATCCCGAGAGATCTGATTCTTAGAGAAGGTGCCTAGAGAACCGCATCTCAGATGTTCACCTCAAATGAACCCTGCTCTTCCCCATGCCCCCACAGCGCCTCCATCTGTGTGGCGGGTGGAGGTCACAGGGTGGGCAGCCAGCACCGTGCGTGGGGCGGCTGTGCAGGGCAGAGCTCAGTGACAGGAGGACGGCAGTGGCCGCGCCTGGCTCCAGTGCTGGCTCTGTCCCTTACTGGCTGTGCTGGATACACTCACTTCCTTTGACCCCCGTGTCCTCCTGTGTAAAAGGGATGGATAATGAATGGATCTGCCTCACTGGGTTTCTAGGTGGATTAAATGGGTTCATCTACGTAAAAGGTGTGGAGTGCACCTGGCATGTGTAAATGCCCGATAAGGCAGATTATGGGCTAAACTTGCCATACTTCAGGGACAGCAGCTTATTAAAAAGTCACACTACTTCAAAATAATGCTTTTCCATTCTAATTTTATTGAAGGCATGGAGTAGAGGTTTAAGAGTAATAAAATTCTTGAATTCTACCAAGATCTCAGTAGGAACATGGGCACAACCCCGTCCCTCTCTGGGCAGAGTGAAACATCCTTCCAAGAGATACAAAACGTACTGACTGCACTTGGGTGATGATTTATGGTTCTTAGGATCATCACCATTTTACTCATGCACACTGTTAAAATCTTCAAGTACGCAGCACTTGTAAAATTTTCTAGATCCCTTTTTTCTTTTAAAATTTTTCCTTTCCGTTAGAAATAAAAATGTGAAATGTTTGAGAGAACAGCCTTTCTAGGACACCTACTCAACTTTTCTTCCAATTTGGGATTCACAATAATTCTTCCCTTCACAAATAGTTCTATAATAGGGCTGCCACCTCTACCTGTTTGCCTTCCCAGGCAGATCTCTGAGCAGTAGAGGAGACCCCTAGTGTTTCATTACAGAACTGCAAACGAAGGAAGCTCTCCGGCAAACAGAACCCCGGCTGGAGAGGCCCCAGAACAGTGCTGTCCTTGACAATTTTAAATTTTCTAGCAGCCACATTCAAAAAAGTAAAAAAAACAACCCTGATGTTAATATTAAAAGTATATTTTATCTAACCTATGGTATCCCAAATATTATTTCAAAATGTAATCAACAAAAAATTATTAAGATGGCATTTTGCATTCTTTTCTTTTTTCATACTAAGTATTCCCAATTTGGTACATCTTCTGTTTGTAGCACAACTCAATTTGGACCAGTCACATTTCAAGAGCCCAATGGCCACAAATGGCCAATGGCTGCCATATTGGACAGCACATCCCTAGGAGGGGATAATTCCAAGTGTTAGCCTATGAACTAGAAAAACACAACAAAGCAAGGAAACTGAACAGAGAAACAGAGAGGAGAACCTGAAAGAATAAAGGAGAGTTTAGAAGATGAGCAACATAAAATATTCATGTACCTCTCTGTCCAAGGTACTACTGATTGTATAAATCTCTCCCGTGTCTTTATTCAGGTAAAACATTGCGGGCTTAGCAGGCTCCTGAGATACGATTTTGTAGGAAATTTTAGAATTCATGGAATTGGGCTCATCTGCGTCTGTCGCATTGATTTTCATCACAAGGGTGTCTGGCATTAGAAACAAAGGCATCCAGAATGAAACAACCTTGACCACATGCATATATGTTACTTTATGTATCATTTCAGCTTGTTCCAAGGAGGATTTCACGTGTTTATCAAAACCACAGTTTACCAAGATCAAAAAACTGAACTGGACGAAGAAATAAGTATGAATGGATTGAAGGAGTCAGAAAAACAAGGAAAGGGCAGGACCAGCGTTAGTAGTACAATTCTTAGGGTGAAGTCCCCAACACTTGCTACAGGAGGGCCACAGATTTATTTACAATAGCTCTAATAAGAAAAGAACGAACAGATACAAATAGACGCTTATTAAAATACAAACAGTTCAAGAGAAGCACAGCTGTTCTTCAGAATATGATCAAAGAGAAATATCTTGCCTGGCTGGTGTGGCTCAGTGGTTGAGCATGGACCTAGGACCCATGATCCATGAGGTCACTGTTTGATTCCCGGTCAGGGCACATGCCCGGGTTGCAGGCTTGATCCCCAGTAGGGGGCGTGCAGGAGGCAGCTGATTGATGATTTTCTCTCATTATTGGTGTTTCTATCTCTCTGAAATCATAAAAATATATTTTAAAAAAGAGAGAGAAATCTCTCCTGCAAGTGTTCATGTAGAACACTCTATTGAATGATGCCAATAAACCTGACATGAGTCAAAGGTCAGCAAACTATTGCCAGCGGGCAAGGCTAGTTGGCCACCAGTTTTGTAAATAAAGTTTTATTGGAACACAGCCATGCCCATTTGTTTACATATTTTCTATGGCTGCTTTTCTGCTACAAGGCAGAATAGCTGATACAGAGATCCAACATGTCACATCCATCCACCATATCTGTTCTGCGGGTATAAAACAAGTCATGTAAAATCTTTTGAACTTATCACAAAAAAGCCAGTTCTGCACCTAGAGCAACAGGCTTGTTACTATTTGTCCCGTGGTTAATACTCAGCCTCCATGGAGTCACAGGAGGTCGCATTCAGCCCCACAGTGGGGTTACAACGCCTTTGGGTATTCATTCATAAAAACAGCGGACACTCACGTGCTGCGCTCAGTTCTTCAACGGACCCAACAAAGACTTCCTGAGTGAACACGGGCTCGTTGTCATTGATATCAAGAACTTTAATGCGCAGTTCTAATGGCTTCTCTAGATTGTTGCCTCTTTCATCCAAAGCATAACCAGTTAGCTGAAATCATGGCACAAATCATAGAAGAGATTAGATTTAACCTAAGGCAATGACTTGCCATGGTACCAAAAAAACAATAAAACAAACCATGACAGTTACCAATGAAAAAACTCAAACTAATAAATATAAAATTGTTCTTACCAGGAAATACGGCGTTGCTTCTCGATCAAGAATGCTGGTAACGTTCAGTTCTCCCGTGTCTTTATCAAAGACAAATACACCATAAGGTGGCTCTGTGATGCCTTTCCCAGTGTATTTGTATGTAATTTTTATTCTTTTTTCTTCTGCAATATCAGAATGTATCTAGCATGGAAATAACAGGGGAATATTATCTCTAGATAGAGTATTTGGAAAGTTGGGGAAATTTAACAAGATTTTTTCCTTTTCATGTAAATTTTATTCTTAACGACTTATATAATTAAAATTAGTAAGAAGACTTATTCCCTATAGAACCCCAAAGAATCAATGCATTTTAGGGAAACATAACGAAAGAATGTGTGAATGACAGATATTTCAGAAAACCAAACCGAACCAAAATGAAAACCTCAATTGCTCGCACACATACTGGGATGTGACGCCTGGATTACAAATCCGGGTTTTAGAAGGCTTTCTTGAAACAACCTGTTGCTGGGAAATGGAAAATACTATCTTCCGTTACGTAGCTGCTCTTCCTCTCCAGGAGCTCGTCATGCACGACGTGTAGAGACCGGAAGGTGAAGTGAAACTTACAAGTGTCTGCGCCAGAAACCAAGCGACACAGGGATGGGACAGAGGGACGGGGTGAGGAGGGAAGGGAACCTGTAGGGCGGGGCTTCCAGCAGAGGGAGGGAAGGGCCAAGGGGAGGGGCTGGAATGTGGAAGGAGTTTAGATCAGTGAGGGATGTAGCAGAGGGTGGATGGGAGCTTAGATCAGTGAGGGATGTAGCAGAGTGGTGGATGGGAGCTTAGACCAGTGAGGGATGTAGCAGAGGGTGGATGGGAGCTTAGATCAGTGAGGGATGTAGCAGAGGGTGGATGGGAGCTTAGATCAGTGAGGGATGTAGCAGAGGGTGGATGGGAGCTTAGATCAGTGAGGGATGTAGCAGAGGGTGGTTGGGAGCTTAGATCAGTGAGGGATGTAGCAGAGTGGTGGATGGGAGCTTAGATCAGTGAGAGATGTAGCAGAGTGGTGGATGGGAGCTTAGATCAGTGAGAGATGTAGCAGAGTGGTGGATGGGAGCTTAGATCAGTGAGAGATGTAGCAGAGTGGTGGATGGGAGCTTAGATCAGTGAGAGATGTAGCAGAGTGGTGGATGGGAGCTTAGATCAGTGAGGGATGTAGCAGAGTGGCGGGTGGGGCGCTAGGAGCTGAGGTCAGCAAGGAGGTCAAGGCCACTAAATCCCAAGGGAAGCAATTGAAAGGGTCTCAGGGAGCGGGGGAACAGGCTTCGATTTGTCTTTTCAACCCATCACTCTGGCTGCTTTTGGGCGAATGAACTGTGGTGGGCCGGGGGTTGGCATGGGGGTGGCAAGAGTGAGAGCAGGGACACAAGGTCAAGACTTTCAGGCACACAGGTCAGAGATGACGCTGACTTGGACTAGGGGTGGCAGTGGAGAGAAGTGGGCAGACCCGGAACATATTTCAGGGGTGAAACTCAATCTTGCTCCATTTTTAAAAAACTGGATGGAATTATAGTGCCATTTACTGAAATGGGTAGAACTTAGAGCACCTTTAAGGGGGAAAAAAAAATCAAGGACTCAGGTTTGCACATGAGATGTAACCATAGAAAAATAGGACACTGAGCATGAAAGGGAGTTATAAATTGTTGAGCCAGGACAGCGACACTAACGGAGATGGTCTCAAGCTGGATAGATGGTCACCGTATCTGTTCGGTATCAGTTTTTCATTTTGAAAATGACTCTTCAAGTATAGGGTGGCAGAACATGCCACTCCCAAATATGCCACCTTGGTATAGGTTTATTTTGACCTGAAGGCAATTGAGAAGAAGTGGATATAAAAAAGCTCTCTGCCCTCCCCCTATTTGTCTAGACGCAGGACATAAATTTATAAAGGTGATCTCTCTCTCCTCTATCAAGGACAAAAGTTAATCGTCACCGACAACTTTAGACCCTTTTCAGTACTGAGATGGCACAAAGACTCCACATAACTTTACTAACAAGTCTTTTCTACCATCAGTTTACCAGATATCTGTCTTCCCACCATTTGCTGCCGCTACAAATTCAAGGTCCTTTTCCTTTGCCTTGTCACTTCTCTAAGAATTGTTCCTTTCCTAAGATGCCCGAATTCTAACCAAACCTTTGAGTTACTCATCTCTGGATACTCCCCGTGTGACATGCATAATATACACGTTAATAAACTGGTTTACTTTTCTCCTGTTAGCTTTTCCTTTGTCAGTCCAACAGGTTCCCAGGGAGAGAACCTAGGAGGGTAGCAGGAAAAAGAAATTTTCCTCCCCAGCGTATACTTTTGATTATTGTAACATTTACCCAGAGATTCAACTGGTGCTAGATCCCTTAACTCTTAATTTAATCAAAGCCCCAAATCATATATATGTCTTCACCAATGATGGTGCCTCTTCCAGAATGGGAAAGAGGAAATTGTTGTTGTTGTTTTTAAAATTAAATTTATTGGGTGACATGGTCATATAAGCTTCAGGTGTGGGTTTCTATTTTTTTAAGTTAAATTTGTTGGGGTGACACTGGTCAATATAAGAAAGAAAATCTTAAAACTAGAGGTTCCTGCTAAAAATTAAGCGTTGCTAATTTTCAAATACATCTGCAATATTAAAAACCTAATTAAGTACATTATAGAGTTTTCCTTAACTTTGAAAGTGGACATACAAGTCTTCTTCCACCACATTGTGGTAATATGCATGCATTTTCTGTTCCTCTTTAGAAAGTACCTTGGCGATGGGATTCTTTTTGGACAGATCCTCTCCTTCCCGCAGACTCACGGGGGCGGTGATCCAGGCTCGCTTCTGCCGCACTAAGTGAGTATGTTTAGGAAGCGGCCCATTTTCATGTCTGGTGTGGAAGGTCTACAACAACAAAACATTGCCAAAAAGTGATTAAGTACCTAAGACATCAGGATGGTATCTTGGAATTTACTAGAACTTTTAAGAAGGCTGTGTACATTTCAAGGTATAAATTTCATATTTATTAACACACTTCCTTTTGATAGAGGAAATGTGTTTATACTCTAGCAAATTCCACAGGAGTTCAACAGATTGTCTCCAAACCAGTATAGCACCTGGGATTTCATCTTTATCAGAAAGAAAAGATTTCCAAGAGTGAAGAGTTTAAAAGGTTAAAGAGTAATTTAGTGACCTTACAAATAAGCAAATTAAAATTAACATGATTTTTTTTTTTCTTACTAATGGAAAATGAAGTTTAGTTTTTCTGTGGTAGCTTATATTTTAAAAATAAATTACTAAATGTTTTAAGACTAAATCTTAGTAACCTATTGATCTCAATTTGACTAAGAGTAGTGAAAGTGTCAGTTAATGAATTTATTGTTTTCATGATGGGGTCAAGGTTTAAATTGCCCATATTTTGTTTTTAGAACCTTTCCTGGAAAGTGATTGTATAAATTTTCAATTGTTCTTTAACAGATAATACAGGTTTTATCCAAGGAAAATTTCAGTGCAGCTGACCTAGTGTCTTAAGATCAGACATGATTATTCTACTAGGTTTCTCATTTTCCTAATTTTGTAGTTCCATATAACAGGTATTTTATTTAGAAATATTTACACTGCTTATCTCTAGGTCATTAAGTTTTTCTTTCTTTTAGTTGAAAAATTCTCCTATAACTTAAAAAATTAAATTATGTAACAAAAAATTAAATAATACTAAGGTTTATAATGTAAAAGTATAAAATTTCCCTCTACATTTTCACTCACACTTCAGAGTAGTCACTGTTAACAACTGGATGAATGAGTATCTTCTATGGTCTTTTCGTATGACCATAGAGTTGTACATGTATAAAGGTCTTTTCCTATAAAAATGCAGTGTACTATGCATGGTTCCTTACCTCTAAATGGAGTGCACTCCCAAAGTTAAAGCAGATCTGAAAAATAAAATTATTTATTGATTATTTAAAACAATTTATTACTCCAGTTTAAATATTTTTTAAATGAATAACTAGGATATTACAGACATTAACAAGAAGAAAATAGGTTTAACACCACCACTATTCCCCTTTGTCAAAAGGAAACAAAATTTATTTTCTCCCCTTTGCCTCCCTGCCATGTCCAGGGCTAGAGAGAGGAATCGACACTCTTTTTGGTCCACAATGTCTTCTCAGAAACTCAGAACACAACGAATATCTGAAAACCAACCCCAAACTCTCCTGTGATGTTCATCTCTTGTTCTTGGGGAACCCACTTACCTTTCCTCAAGGCCTTTGGTGTGCAAAGCCGCCCAGAACCCCAACTCCCGCTATCCCTGATGGGCCACACGCACGGCTGCCCACATCCAGCCTTCATGCCTCACCTTCCTGGGTCCCACCGGCTCTTTTCTCTGGCTCTTATCCAGCACTGTCACATTTGGAACTTCATCATTACACAGAACTACACGCAGCATGTTTACACTAACATCTGGACAACACCTCCTATTCTGCCTTTTGATGTCTGCTTCACTTTTCTCCTGGCTTAATCCCAACCAGCACTTTCTTTCTTTCTTTTTTTTAAAAAAAATATTTTATTGATTTTTTTACAGAGAGGAAGGGAGAGGGATAGAGAGTTAGAAACATTGATCAGCTGTCTTCTGCACAACCCCACTGGGGATGTGCCCGCAACCAAGGTATGCCCTTGACTGGAATCGAACCTGGGACCCTTCAGTCCACAGGCCGATGCTCTATCCACTGAGCCAAACCGGTCAGGGCCAAACCAGCACTTTCTAATGTCGCCACGTGTGGTTATTTACACTTGAACTTAAATTATTTGTAATTAATAATTCACTTGCTCAACAGCCACGTGAGGTAAGTGGCTTGAGACAATGCAGACACCCATCACTGCCGACAACTCGATTGGAGGATGCTGGTAGATTCCTACCAGCCATCCCAGACACGCCCTTCTTCCTTTGATCTGCTAATGTTCCTGCCTCACTTTCCCCCCAACTCTGTGAGCCCAACTGTTACTCTCTTGGATCCTGACCCTGTACTGACAACAGTGCTTGGTTGGATCCGTCACACACCCATGCTCTCTAACACCTGCTCCTTCCACAGGGCTGGTGTTAGTTTCCAGGGCGACCATATATTTATGTTTTCCTCCGGAGTCTAGATGACACCGTGGCGCCCTCTGTTAGCAGCCCTTTCATTCTCAAAAGTTTGCTCATTCAGACCACAAAGTACACAGCCCCTTATCTTTGTGTCTCTTATTGTATCCCCATCATGCACAGGATTCCAAACCTCATGACCTCATCTAAACCCAGTCACTTCCCAAAGGCCCCACCTCCAAAAGCCATCACTGGGAGATAAGGCTTCTTCCTAGGAATTTGGGGGGAACACATTCAGTCCTTAACTATGTATGAGAGAATTCTAGCCAATGAGATATCAGGAGAGTCTGGAAAAATGCCCCTCACTGATGAGAAGAGAAGCACACTGCCAGCCTCTCTCCTCACCTGCCCTGGAGATGGGTGAGTAAGGATGAGACTTGGAATGGCTACAGCCAGCTGTGGCCACGAGGAGAAAGCTAATGCAATGGCAGAGAAGCCAAACTGAACCTGTGGCATCTCGGAGTCACAGAACTGGTCAAATTTGGAGCCGCCCCATCTCTGACCCACTTTTTAAATATTCTTTTTATTTTAATTTTTTAAAATACGTTTTTATTGATTTCAGAGAGGAAGGGAGAAGGAAAGAGAGATAGAAACATCAATGATGAGAGAGAATCATGGATCGGCTGCCTCCTGCACGCCCCCTACTGGGGATTGAGCCCGTAACCTGGGCATGTGCCCTAACTGGGAATCAAACCATGACCTCCTGGTTCATGGATTGATGCTCAACCTCTGAGCAACACTGGCTGGGCTATTTAAGCCACCGTTAGTTGTGTTTTGTTACTTATATCTGAAAGCAACCCACCTCACAAGCCCACTTGGCATGGTTATTACACTAATTAAAAGAAAGAATACACAAGTATCTTTATTGCAAATGACTGGCATGTAGCAGGCACGCAGTCAATAGAATTATGATGCTATTTCCTCTATTCCAAGACCTGCATTTTCCTCACCTTAAAATTTCTGAAATTTGGATTCAGTCATTCAGGCCTTCAATTTCCTACAATATGCTAAGTAATATAATGTTCTCAGATGTTGGGGAGAGAGACAAAAATAGATTGTGATGAGAGCTGTAAAGGAAGTTAAAGCAGGGGCGAGGGGTAGGCAGTAATGCAGGACTGAGAGGCTCCCGGAAGAGGAGCGAGAGGGGCGCCAGGCAGTGCCCTGCGGGGACTAGCCAGGCCGTGGAGTGGGACTGATGGCAGCGCCATCGAGGTGGGAGCTGCTGGAGGAGAGTGAGTCAGGGGATGATGGCTGGGCTTTGGGGTGCTGGTGACCTTGTTTCTTAATCCTTTGTAGGCCGTAAGCGTCTATACATGCAAGTGGCAGACCTTTGAATTAAATTCAAAATATCGTGGCGTGTGGGGATGGTTTCCGGTTTGGACGTGTGGCAGTTAACCCGCTAATCTAGTCGCTGGTTATGTGGTGTGTGCAGTTTGAGGAAGTCCAGTAATTCAATACACTTGTAATATGTGCACTTTTCTGTATGTTACACTAACAAGCTACAAAGATTTGTGTGCGTCTTGAAGCTCAGGGGGTCTGGGAGTCGACATGATAGTTCTGCTGTTGGCTTTTTACAGCACCTGTTGCAACAGCTTGTTTTCAGGCCTTAACAAGGCAGATGGACTGAAATATCCGCTCGGCACTCATTGCACAGAACCAAGAGAATCGTATAACATTCTGCCAGCTGTTTATGCCAGCGGTCGCCAGCGGGGTCCCGTGAGGTCCGAAAGGTTGGCGACTGCTGGTTTATTGGATTGAAAACAATTAAGATCTTAACTACTCTTTTCTAAAGTGCATATGTAATCTGTAACTCTTTTCTCACAAGAAACTTAATGATGGAAAAATATCCCGAGCACCATACCTTTAAGACTGAAGAGGAGCCCTAAGCGGTTTGGCTCAGTGGATAGAGTGTCGGCCTGAGGACCCAAGGGTCCTGGGTTCGATTCCGGTCGAGGGCATGTACCTTGGTTGCAGGCTCCGCCCTGGTCCGGGCCCTGGTCAGGGCTTGTGCAGGAGGCAACCAATTGATGTGTGTCTCTCACATTGATGTTTCTCTCTGTCTTTCCCTCTCTCTTCCACTCTCCCTAAAAGTAAATAAATGGAAAAATATCCTCTGGTGAGGATTAACAAAAACAAAAAACAACCAACCAAACAAAAAGACTGAAGAGGAAAAGTAATCTTCTGGTCTCTGTGTCCAAAGACTGGAAGATGGACCAGATATATCCTTAAAAGCGTTCCCAATTTACTGAAGTTTAAGAACAACTTCTATCCTTGAATCCTACGCATCTTGTAAAAACTGGTTTTCCTGGTAACTGGCAAGGAAATAATTTGGTTTTGGCAGAGGCACCAGGGAAGGTCAAGCACCACTGCCAGAATACCACCAAGCAATGCGCTCTTTGTTCTCAAGGTCGGCACCTCTCCACGTACTTCCTGCTCGGAAGGCACCTGGCCGAGTTTAACACGCAGGACCCAGGAGCTCAGGAGGCAGCGGCTGCAGTTCCCCCTGCAGGGCCCACAGATTCCCGGGGAGGTCGTCCATAAAACTTCTTATTTTATGGCTGAACATCACAGCTCACTTAGAAAATTGCAACTTAAAAATCCACCTGATAAATGGCCCACTCCAGAGTAGAATTCATACAGCAGCCACATTCAGCGGCTTTAAATTACAAGTACATTTTTGTTTTCACAGCTGCCACTTTAGGAAAGACTCAGCCAAGAAAAGCAGGATTTTGAACTTCAAGGGTTGAACCCTGAATTTGAACTGTAGACAGCAAAACTATGTCCTTTAAGTCTCACTGCAATAAATTATATGATTTATCACAATCTTTCGCCTGCTCTTCCGATGTCTGGGCTAATCTTAATGTAACAGATATGACTGTGGGTGACTCATACCTCTTTTAGAATCAAAGAAAATATTTTCTTTGGTAGCATTTATTGGCTGAATGAATTTTAAAATAGGGATTTAGCAATGCTGTGATACAGATGAGTTGTTAGATCGTGCACATTCTAACTTCAAGCTGAGTTTTGTGCAAGCATGGATAGCTCCTCTTTTGTCCTTGGTATAAGGAACAAAGACAAATAAACCCAAGGCCCAGTTTAAGAAACAGAGCTTCAGATTGTCCTTTTCACCATTAGATGGCGCTGGTCTACCAAGAAGGCAAATCCAGGAGCTACCAGACAGTGGCCAACAGTGGACTCCCAGGTTCTCAGTGGAAACAGGCATTTTCCATTGGCCTCCCTCAAGTAAGTGGGTGGCCAAGCTGAAGATGGAGAAGGTCACTGGCCTTTTGACAGTTGTATAAATACTTTTGCAGGACAAATCTTAGTTTACATTTCTTCTCTCTTTTCCTTTCTAGCACGCTAACTTGTAATGAAACTAAACCAACAATCTAGCCCCAGAAGGTCAGGCCTTACTGATGACAAACCACAGACAACTGCTGTAAACCGAGGTCACAGTGATGCCTTGTGGGGGGAGGGAAGGTCAAGAGGCATGGTGTTGGGGGACCTGGTCTCTCTCCGGCTTGGCCCATTAATAACATTCACTAAATCCAGTAACTGGTACACTGTGGGTGCTCACAAAACGTCAAGCCCTCTTCCCTGTAAACCTGTTCCTTCACTTAAGCTCCCTGCCCAGGAGCCAAGTTCACCGGTTCCCTGATTGTAAGCTCCCTGCCCACGAGACAAGTTCCCGAGCACCCAGAAGACTGGCACGTGGAGAAAGCACAGTAGCAGCTGATGAATGTATTAATATCAAACAAACGCTCATCAACCAGCCTACCCGGCTGTTATGTATTTCTTGTAAACAGAGAAATTCAGATGATGATTCCAGCTTTTCTAAACATACATACTTTAGCTCTTACATTTTTTTAAAGATATTTTATTAATTTTTTTTTTTTTTTTTACAGAGAGGAAGGGAGAGGGTTAGAGAGTTAGAAACATCGATGAGAGAGAAACATCGATCAGCTGCCTCCTGCACACTCCCTACTGGGGATGTGCCCGCAACCAGGGTACATGCCCCTGACCAGACTCGAACCTGGGACCCTTGAGTCCGCAGGCCGACGTTCTATCCACTGAGCCAAACCGGCTAGGGCCGCTCTTACATTTTTAAAGAATACATCTGTGCCCAAGGCACTTAGCTAGTTTAGCTATGACAGGTGGGCCCTGCGCTGGAGCCGCTGAGATGAGTCGGAGAACAAGTGCACCTACATTACTCTAAGATGAGGAGGAAACACTTGATTGTGTGAATGACAGCTGCCAAGACAGTTCTGGGGACCTTGGAAAGGTCCGGGGAAGTGAGGAGAAGGTTAGGGCAGGGGGTGGCCAGAGCTTGGCCTTGGAGAGCAGGATCTGTGGCTGTGCCCAAGGGAGGCTGCCACGCCGGGAGGCAGAGGGGAGGGATGGGCATCGGAGGCAGCCTGCGTGGGAACTTGGAGACTGAGGGCAGAACAGGAAGTTGTGTGGTTTGGCTCCTAGACCAGGCGATGGTAGCAAGTAGAAAATAAAGACAAATAGTTGGGCTAGGGATCTTCACTGACTCTATGGAGTGGGGAGCCATTGGCAGCTTCTGGTAGGGAATACTAGACCTTCAACACTAGAGCTGCAGAAGGATTTCTGGCAGAGCTGGCTCAGGTGGAAGGCAGAGGACAGTAATAAGCCAGAGCTGTAACGAGGCCGGCGATAGAGGACTGGCACCAGGATGGGTGGGTGGGCGGAGGCAAAGCTTTATGGGGCCCAACTCAGTCCTTGGCAATGCCCTGTGTGTAGAAGACAGAAGGGGTCAGAGGGCACACAGTGCTAAGTCTGATGGCTAGAAGGATGTGATTCTCAAAGCTCAGATGGCAGAAATGTTAAGCTTAGGCCCTGGGGAAACCCTCTGAGTAGGGAGGAGAGGCACTAGACCAGTGGTTCTCAACCTTCTGGCCCTTTAAATACAGTTCCTCATGTTGTGACCCAACCATAAAATTATTTCCGTTGCTACTTCATAACTGTCATGTTGCTACTGTTATGAGTTGTAATGTAAACATCTGATATGCAGGATGTATTTTCATTGTTACAAATTGAACATAATTAAAGCATAGTGATTAATCACAAAAACAATATGTAATTATATATCTGTTTTCCGATGGTCTTAGGCGACCCCTGTGAAAGGGTCGTTTGACCCCCAAAGGGGTCGCGACCCACAAGTTGGCGACCCACAGGTTGAGAACCACTGCACTAGACAATCCAGAATAGGGGATATGGCCCAAAGTGGGCAAGGGCGACACCTCTCAGCCACTGTTGCCACCCTGCTCCCACGCGTGTCTGGTATGTCTTCTCATGATGTGGGTACAGCATATCCCCCTCCTGTGCTTTACTTTCTTGTGGGTTTTACGCATTTTAGCATCAGCCAATGGTATAAGTCCTGTCACAGCTTCCTTCATCCTTATCGCCAAGCTTTGCGTATAATAAAAATCTCAATACATTAAAAAATAATTTGAAATAGACAGCAATAGTCCAATGTTATATGTGGTACGCATCTGATACTTTAAGGAAAACTCAACTGAGAAAACAATCTTTCATTATATGTGAACTATATGTTTGAAAGTGTTATCAGCCATTACATTTTGTGATACATTGAAAGACAGGAAAAAAAAAAGCTGTGATTAAGAAATGCTCACATTGATTTAAAGCTCATTTATGATTTCAATTGAGGTTTCTGATTTTTACTACAATTTGATAGTTTTAAAAATACCAATCCCTATTTAATGAGTAATTTCTTTCCATATCAATATTTGCATGCTCCATTCCTGAATAAACTATTTTGCAAACTTTAGACTGATAATTGCCATTCTTAGACCTGTCTGATAATTAGATTAATGGGAAGTTTCTATCAGGACGTATTTCTGGATCTCAGCTTTGAGGATTTCAATTTAGCTCATCAGATATTTCTAATGATCAGGGAGAATTCAGATTGAATGAAGACTGTGTCTTTTTGTAAAGTCCTTTCTCTAAGTTTCTGCTGAGTTGCCATTTCCCTATTACTTATTAATTTTTAGAAACAAAACCAAATGTGAAATTATGAGTTTCTAAAGTTTTTGGATAGAACTGAATATTCTTAGAGGCTTCAATACCATCTGAGTTATACTTGAATTTATCCTAAAATCTGTTATCCAGTTGCATATTAGAATACTGTATAACTGATGTTATTGATATTATATGAGTTGCATTGTGTTTCCCAAAAGAAGGTAAGTTGAAGTCCTAACCCCTAGCATCTTAGAATGTGACCTGATTAGGAATCAGGGTCTTTGGAGATTTAACCAACTTGAGGTCATCGGTGTGAGCCCAACACGATCACTGTCTTTATAAAAAGGGGACAGTTGGATATGGACTCAGACATGCACAGAAGCAGGGAATATGCAGACACAGGAAGGATGCTGTGTGAAGACAGGCCTGAAGTGATGCATCCACAAGGCAAGGAACGCCGAGAACCCTGGAAAACGCCCAACACGAGGAAGAGGCAAAGGAGGAACCTGCGGTATCTACCAGAGGGAGTGTGGCCCTGCCAACACCTTGATTTCAGACTGCTGGCATCTAGAACTATAACACAAGGCACTTCTGCTGTTCGGAGCCACCCACTTTTTAGTACTTCGTTACAGCAGCCCTAGCAAACTAGCAGCAGTAGATACACCTGTTCACAGTACAACTGGCTATCATCGAATCCTTAAAATGTAGTTTGATTTTAAAGGCAAAATTCAGGCAACAATCAGAAAATCTCTTCCTTGAGTGCCCTCTTGAACAGTTGGGCAAAGCCTATGGATCCCTTGTCAGAATAAAGTTTTTAAATCGAATAACAAATTAACTCAATTATATCAAAATAATTATCAGAATTTTGAAAAACCCACCATATTTGTGATGCAGTAATATTATATTTCATTACCAATGCATTAAATAATGTCTAGTAGAAAGTTTATTAGTGATGAGAATAAATGTCATTTTGAGATAACTACAGTATGATGTCAACCTTTTTGTGACTTCTCAGGTACTGTTAATGCTATTGCAATGTCTTTCCTACATTCATAATTTAAAGAAAGGCTCAATTTCAGTTAGCAGTTAGTGAAAATAGGTATGTAACTTATTCCCAGTCATGTCTAAGGACCCTCTGAATTTTACCTATGGACAGGAGTAGGTAGATCCTAGGTAAAGAACTCTTGAGAAGAAAAGATTCTTTGCTTTTATTCACAAATTCTCTCATTTTTTTCATTTAGGTGGAATTGGCTTAAATCATTGCGATAACTATGTGGGTATCACCCAACATCTCCTTCTGGTGTGTCTTTCTTTTTCTTTAAATATTTTATTTTATTTTTAAAAATATTTTTTATTGATTTCAGAGAGGAAGGGAGAGGGAGAAAGAGATAGAAACATCAATGATGAGTGAGAATCATTGATTGGCTGCCTCCTGCACTCCCTCTACTGGGGACCGAGCCTGCAACCCGGGCCTGTGCTCTGACCAGGCCATTCAGTCCACAGGATGATGCTCTATCCATTGAACCAAATTGGCTAAGGCTGGTGTGACTTCTGAACTGCAGAGGAAAGCCAAAGCTCACATATCACAGACTCCCTTGCAGCTAAGGTTCTGAATGTGATTATTTAGATTCAGCCACTCAGTACTTACAGGAGGTGGGAGAGGAGCAAGTGACGCTGGCAAGCATGGATGTGGATGTATTTGGGTTTTTGCAGCAGCCTTAGTGCCCACCGCTAGATTCCTGGGTGCCAAGAGGCAGAGTACAGGTACATTTAGTTGTATGGATCCTAGCAGTTGTCACATGGTTCTGTGAGCTGCAGCAATAGCATCCTAATCATGGAAGCTTCCAGACTGCCAGAATGGCAGTGTTTCCTGTTCACAGGAGAGGCGGCCCCTCCCTGTGTGGCTTTGAAGTCTTTACTGATAACACAAACTGTGGTCTGTTTCCTCAATCTTTCCTACACTTATGTAATCAACTTACTGTCCTGGAATAAACCTCTTCTTGCCTTAACTAGCTAGTCTAGAGTGACTTCTGTTATCTGCAACTGAACTCTGACCCATACAGACTATAATTTCTATTCTCTCCTATAAAAAAAATCCTGTTTCCTTAAGAACTACTTCTCTTTGATGAGCTGCTTTCCATTCTTTACCAAAGAATACCCAGATGGCCCCTGGCTTGCAATGTCGACTTAATGATGGTGCAAATGTGGTAAGCATTCAGGAGAAACCATACGTCACATTCTGAATTTGGATCTTTTCCAGGCGAGCAATACCTGATAGATACTCCTTTGTGATGCTGGGCGGCAACCGTGAGCTGCATCGCCCCGTCAGCCACAGGATCACAAAGGTCACCAACTGATACTCTGCAGTCATGCACCCCGTAACGATGTTTTGGTCAACAATGGGCCACACATATGTGATGGTGGTTTCGATGGATTATAAGCAAAAAGTCTGTTTGTGATGTTGAAAGAAAAGGCTGGAACTGACTTCTGTGTTGAATTCCCTGTGAGCTCTGGGTGTTTAAGCAGAAGAGGCGGCTCAGCCTGCCGTCCACCTGTGATGTGCACACAGTCACTTCTCTCCCCTCCACCTCCCTTTCTCTCTCTTTCCTCCCAGTCTGTTCCTCCCGCTCTCTCCTCCCCTCTCCCTTTTATGATTTCTCATCTCAGGCTTAGTCTCTGGGTCTCTGCTCTCCCTTCCGTCCCTCCCCCCTCCTCATGTCTATTTCCTCGCCAAAAGCCTCTCCCTTCTCGGCCCTCCTCGGACTCCCAAAGCACACATAGACATTGGTTTTCGCGCTGTGTTTTTATTGTATCCCTTTAAAAAGACAGTACAGCCGAAACCGGTTGGCTCAGTGGATAGAGTGTCGGCCTGTGGACTGAAAGGTCCTAGGTTCGATTCCGGTCAAGGGCATGTACCTGGGTTGCGGGCACATCCCCAGCAGGAGATGTGCAGAAGGCGGCTGATCGATGTTTCTCTCTCATCGATGTTTCTAATTCTCTATCTCTCTCCCTTCCTCTCTGTAAAAAATCAATAAAATATATAAAAAAAATAAAAAGACAATACAAAAAGTAATGTGGATGTGTCTTTCCTGTGTTTACATAGACAGATGCCGTGGGATTACAGCTGCTACCATACTCAGCACAGTGACATGCTGCACAGGTGAGTAGTCTTGGAGCAACCGGCTATCCCGGTGATTTCCCACCTTTTTCAGCTCATGGCACATAAACTAATTACTGAAGTTCTGCGGTGCTTCAAAATAAATAGTTTTTCGATTTGACACGCAAAAAAGTATAATTTGATTCATTCACACCTGACGGCTATTGTTGCGTTGGCTGTTGCCATTTTTTTTTTTTTACTTGACAATCTAAGGGAAAAGAGGCCAGTGCCCATGACTCAGTAGTCAGGTAGTGCATGCTTTAAACATCCTGGTGGCTCAGCAGTGCGCCTCTAGCGGCACCCCACAGCGGCGGACAATTGCTGGGCCCTTACCAGAGAGCCCAGGAGTGCAGTCGGCCCTCTGTGCAGGCTTGTGGACGTGCGTCTCTGAGGTTTGCGCAATGACGATATTGCCTAACAACACATTTCTCGGAGCGTCCACCCGGCGGTAAGTGCAGCATGACTGTGTCAGCAGTGTTTTAGATGGTGTGTTCTGTGGCGGTGTATCCCATAATGTCTATGAAATGCCTCGCTCTGTCTCATTCTGGTGAGAAGAAGGAACTGGAGATGAAACTCAAGATAACTGCCCAACTGGACGCTAATGTGGGTGTGCTGAGCGCACGGAAGGCAGGCGAGGCTAACCTGGGACGCGCAGGAGGTTAGGTGGAGTAAGTGCATTTCCGACCTACGAGACTGTAAACATACGAACGAGGAGGTTATTGGGACGGAGCCCCACCAGGAGCCGAGGAGCATTTTCCTGTCCTTCCAACTTGAGGTACATCAGGGGGAAGGCTGAACTGCCCACTTTGACCAAAAATGGACATTCACATTCATATCACAAAATGTTCTGTAGCAATACGAAGGCCTGCTGGAATTCTGCCCGGCTCCAGTCAGTTACAGTCACTTTCAGAGGAACAATGATTGCCAAATTAAAGTAAAAAATGCTAAATTGCCAATGTAAAAAATATGCTTAAATAATTTATTTCTCTGTTTCTGTTTGAATTGGCCTGCTTGTCACACCACGGGGGATAAAGGTGGCTTCTTTTCCTACATGAAAGGAATTGAATAGGAACTCTCAAAGGGTGCCAGGCGCTACATTGCTAAGGATTTGTTCTGCTCTGCCCGGAAGTATCACCACGAGGGAATTACTTGCTCTGTTCTTCCGGGGGTCAAAACCAACCCTCTAAATTATGTCTTAGAAAAGCTTTAGTAACAACATGAACTTGAGCTGAAAATTACTTCAATGACTTGGGGCAAAACAAGATGGATAAATAGGATATGAAGGTACTCTGGTGCGGCCGGCTCCGGGTCCGAGCTGCCATGCTGCTGTGAGCTGACTGGAGGCCCTCCTCTCTCTGTATATACTTCCTGTTGGGTTGTATGTCTAGCTACATTATCACTATATGAAAACCCATTTAGCAAAGTCCTACAAACCAGACACATTTCTAAAGTATGTGCAAGTCCATTAACAAAGAGAAACGAATACAGTTTAAAACCCAATTGGCGCATTGAAACCAAGCATAAGACACGCAGACGTAGCATTGAACACCGTTTTCCAACGGCTGAAACCCTTTCTTTTCAACATTAAGCCCTGGCCGGTTTGGCCCAGTGGATGGAGCATGGGCAGAGGATCCCGGGTTCCATTCCAGTCAGGGGAACATACCTTGGTTGCAGGCTCATCCCTGGGGGAGGGGGGGGAGGGGGGAGAAGGGGAGGTTGGGGGAAGGGGAGGCAATCAATCCATGTGTCTCTTCTTCCTCATTGATGTTTCCTTCCCTTCCTCTCTCAAAATCAATGGGAAACTATCCTGGGGGAGGACTACCAACAGAAAGATTAAGCTCCGAAAACCCCATTTGGCTGTGGCTCGACACTGGATTTTCTAAAACCCTTTAAAATGACCCAAATCTTAGCACTATTGTATGATTTTTCATACTAGGAAATGGTTTGAAAACACCAACTTTGCGACCTTAAGTTTGATAAGTTAAAACTAAACTAGTGTGGGTGGTTTTGAAAGTGGTTATACAAGTCATCAACAAAAGCTTGGTAAGAAACGTTTCTGGAGTGCGTTTGGCCTGGCTGTCGCTGCCGTCTAAGAATCCCGCGGTCCCGGTGTCCCGGCCTCCGCCCGGCCGCGCCCAGGGCGCCTGGGGGTCGGGAACTGGAGCGCAGCCGGCGGGCGGCCGCCTCCCTCTGCCTCCGGTCCCGCCGGAGACAGAACAAAGCGCAGCTCCCCGGGCAGGTGCGCCCGCTCCCGGCCCTCTGCACCCCCAGATCGCAGCACCCAAGGGCGTGGGGCTGGGGCCCGGCCAGCACCCAGCAGCGGGCGGGTTGCAGCGCGTGTTCCGCGGCCCCAGGGCCAGAGCGCGCCGCCGCCTGCCCGGCCTTCCCCCGCTCCGGGCGCCCACAGGGAGCACCCGGCGGGCGGGGCGGCTCGGGCAGCGGGCGGGTCGGGGCCCAGCCCGCGCCCTGGGTGCCCAGGCCTGCCCGGTGCCCTCGGGTGCCCAGGCCTGCCCGCGCCCCGCCGTTGGCGCACTTACCAGGAGGAGCAGCAGGGCGCCCTCCGCGCGCAGCGCCATCGCCGGTCCCCTCCGCGCCCTCGCCTCGGGCCGCTGGTCCCGCTCGCTCCTCCGGTTCGGCACTGGCTCCTCCTCGTCCCGCCCGAGGGCCGCCCGCCTGGGTCGGTGAGCGGGTGGTCGGAGCTCCCCGCCCCGGTGGGAGTTCCCGCAGGAGGGACAGGGCGGTGACGCCCGCCTGTCGCTCACGCACCTGGGACCCGGACGTCCCCGGTTGGGGACTTTGGGCGGCAGGCCCCGCCCCGCTGTCCTCTCCTTCCCACCCTCCTCCCAGAGCGCTGGACGCAGGGCCACCGGCAGGGCTGGGCCACCCGCAGACCCGCCTTGTCCAGGGAGGACCCGCGCGTCCTGCGTCCTGCGAGGCCGCTCTGTGCCTGTGCTGGGGCCTGAGCTCAGGAGGCAGGAGGTGGCAGGAAGGAAGGGGAGCGCCGTGAGAACCCGGGTCCTCACTGCCCAGGAGAGCGAGGCGCCCACCTGGGGACCCCCGGCCCTGGAGCAGGACTTCAGGCACCGGCCTCCGCCAAGGCTGCTCCCCTCCCGCCAAGGCCGGTAGTAGGTTTGCGTCTTACCTGGCTCAGAGAGGAACAGTTATTAGAAGAATCGCACGCGGTCTAAAGGGACAGTCCTGGGACCCCTGGTGAACCAGATTCCATCAGGAGAGAGCTCTAGAGGTGATACGGGAAAGGTACACTTTCCCACGTGGTTTACAAAAGCCCTTACACAAGGCCTAACCCCGAATCTTCCACCTGAACACCCTTCTGTGCCTCAGTTTCCAGAACTGTCCAATTGGATTCATAGTGCCCAACACATAGGCTTGTTCTAAAGATGAAATCAGAAAATCTGTGTGAAGCATTCTGCGAGGTCTAGTACATAAGGGTGCAATAAATGGCGATATATTATGACAGTAATTATTGCAAGTGTACATGTTAATTTGAACTCTCCCTGAAAAACAGAAATACTAGCATCAGCAACAGATGAGGAAAGTTCTAAGAAAGGTTAACTATTGGTGTTGGAGTAATAGAAGAACCTATAAAGGTATAAAGGATTGATTTGCTACTAGAAAATTTGGCCAAAATGGCAGAGTTCCTTCTGTTGTTGGAGGTGCCTTCATCTCCCCTTGCCCAGGCCCCCTCCCTCTCCCCAGTTCTGATTTTGCCACTTTGCCAGGTCCAGTGCAGTAGCCATCTCCTCTTTCGTTCCTTTCAAGGTTTAGCTTGTTCCTGTTCATTGAGCATTTAATTTTGTTGGAGATGCAAACATAAATGTTTCTTATTCAAAGAAACAAAAGTAGATCTTTATGAAATAGATCTTATATTAGGAAATAATATAACTAACTACTATAAACTATTATAAATGCTGTGGGAGAAATATATGCAGGGTGTAATGGGATCATAGAGAAGGGAGTCCTTTGCCATACTTTGAACCATGAGTTAGAGAAATCTCTTTTAGAGTGTGTGTGCAGTGAGCTGATTCTTAAAAGAATAATTGTGAAGGAGACATTGGGCCTGCCAGGACAGAGTAACTCAGAGCATAGACGCTGGTGAAGAGTCGGGGGTTTCAGATTTATCCGTAACAAAAGCATGGTTTTCATCCTATTGACACAGAAAGGGAAGCCAGAAGCGAAAGCCTGTGTGTGTGTGTGTGTGTGTGTGTGTGTGTGTGTGTGTGAAAATGGAATTTGAGATATTAGAGCAATATCCAAGTAGAAAAGCCTAGAAGTAGTTTGAATTGAGGAGAAGACCATTGCAGATCAATTAGGTGGCAAAATTTTCTATTTTTCTGTCTGTTCTTTCTTAATGCATTTCTTATTCTCTGCCTGCCTGTTAAATGCTTATGCCTTTTGAGTTCTTTCCTTCCTCCTTGGCACCAAGCATGAATCTGTAGTCACTCCCATTGTGCAGATCTATCACAGCTTCCTCTCCCAAGCCCCAAACATGGGGCACTGCCATTTGGATATTTCATAGGGGCCTCAAATGACCCTACCCAATTCCCGGGGCTATCGAGCTCAGCATACTGACAAGAGATTTTCCCGCCCCTCTGTACCGCTCCAGCCCGCCCTTCCTACTTCCTCCTCTGCCTTGTCAATTTGGCCAACAGGCCAAGAACCTGAGAATCTTCCTCAGCCCTCCTTTTCCCATACTCTCCGTATCAATGACTTCCCTTTCCCTCCATTCCTTCCCCTCGGTGACTCACACACCTGCCTCTAGCAGTCGCTTTGGGGCTGTGGTGATTTCATCCACGTCCGCTACCCCACCCACCCCTCGTTCTCAGGATTGTTAGTACTTTGAAAGCAGAGGTCATAGCTCATTCATAGTGGGCCCAACCCATTGTATCCAGCACATAGCAGACAATAAAAACTTGCCGAAACCAATTGTAGGGAAAGGTGTCTGGAATTTCCACTGTGGAGAAGTTAATCGTGGCTCTGGTCAGACAGTGTAGGTCTGGGATTGTGTGTGTGCGTGTGTGTACAAGCACAGGTGCCCCCACACGTGTGCCTGTACTGGTTTTATGTGTGTGTTTTCTCCAACCACGCTGCAGCAGGAGCAGGAGCAGAATGGCAGATGGTGGGTGTGAGTCAGGGCTGCGGAGTGGCCTGGCTGACAGGGGAGAGGTGTCACCCAGGATGTACAGGGCGTCGAGGGCGGCAGGAGAGACAGACAGGGCAAAGGTGGAGGAGTTCCGGGGCCGGCTGAGGAGCCTGTATCCCATCAGGTGGGATCAGGTGGGGAAATGGGAGAGGGTTGGTCTTCTCTGTAACCCGGAGAAGGGTGGCCTCTGGCAATAACAGGGTGGGGAAAACTTTGTTGCCGTCCTGAGCTGGAATGTACAGAGTAGGACCGAGCGCCCAGCAGACGGCGAGCCCCATGGTCTAACACAGAGACGCCAGCACCTTCTGAGCGCACTTTGGGGGCAACATCAGGCTGAGCGCACAGCCACAGAGGCGGAGGCCCTGAGAGAGCGAGGGAGCTGGAGGCCGGCGGTGAGTCACCCTGTCTGAGCCCGTCCCCTCGGGGCCCCTGTGAGTCAGTGTATGACAGCCGGCTGCTATGAGGCGAAGTCCCTGGATCACAATCCCTAAAGGACATTGTTGACTCGGTTTGTGGGACAGGGGAGAAGAAGACGCTGCCGTTGCAGAGTCGGATTTGGCACAGCAAGGAAAGCAGAGCTTTTGTTCTTGGACCCAAGCAGAGTGCTGAGCACAGTTTAAGAGATTTTTTTTCCAAAACACACCCTGCTGGTTTTCAAAGGTGATAAGACCATAGCCTTGCTGGCAGTCTTATCAGAAACTCCGCAAGGCCTTGTTGTCCCATCAGAATGCCTCTCCCTCCCCCTGACTCACGTTTCAATCCTTTGGCCCGAGGCTCCGTGCTGCCTGTGTACTGCTGGAAGGGGGCATGTTATCGGTCTTCACATCGCAGCAGGCTGCTGCTAGCGCCCGGGCCTGCTCCACCGCCGCCTTTGCACTCTTGGCTTCTCTCCCCGAGAACCTTCTATCCAGATGTGTACACACGTGACTCCCTCGCTCTTAGCTTTTCTGCCCCTCAAATACCACCTTATCCGTGAGGCCTTCTCTGGCCACCCCTTTAAAACCTGCGATTGCTCCCACCCCAGAGCTCCCCACCCTCTGTCCCTGCTTCCTTGTTCTTGGCACCTCGCAGCCTAAGGACTGTGCAGTTACTTATGTATTATCTGTTGCCATTCACCAGAATGTCAGTCTCACGAGGGCTGGGCTTTCTCTGTGAGCTGCTAGGCCTGCAGCAGGACCTGACCCATTGGGGGTTCTCGGTGGCCATTATCTGAAAGTGTGAATGAGTGAACAAGTGAGTACGTTTTCAAGGTTATTTTGGAGGGTAGGGTGTGTGTGTGTGTGTGTTTAAAATGAGGGTAAAGATCCAGAGACTATTATATTACTGGAAGGATGTGAATAAATGTCCCCAGACTGAGTCGGGGTGTGCTGGGAGGCCTCATCTACTATGGACAACGCCCCCTGCCTCCCTCTTTGTCAGATGGATTTCGCTAGGACCTCCTGCACAGCACAAAGTGAGAGGAGTTCAGAGAACAAGGGAGAACTTTGCAGTGTCCCTCCTCTTCTTTAAGACTCCTCTCTTCACAGGGGAGCAAAGTGCGAAACCATAAGCCATACGGGAAACCCCTTTCCCTCTGCAGTGAACAAAGACAGCATTCATGAGGGCAGCGTGACACTGGGAGGTGGACCTGGTTTTCCCAACTCCGTTTTCTGAAAACACTTCAGAATGCGTCTCTGGCTTTGGTTTCACCCTCGGATTTGTTTATGGGAATTCCTGGGAAGATAAGGGAGATAGCAGAGGCTGGGGAAGGGACTGGAATTCAGGGCCTGCAGGACAGGGTTTGTGGGTTGATGGCAGGAGAGTTTACGCAGAGTGTCAGACAGAAACTGTAGCCCTGACCCAATGTGGCTAATGACCTCAAGGAGACACAGAAAAGCCCCTCAGAAGACAGAAAAGACGGCTGGTTTCTTGGCAGCTACTTCATTTGCACGTAGACAAGTGACCTTTTTAAGGTTAATGAAAAAGTAAACTAGAGGCAATGCCATAGCTTTGGAGAGCAAACATGGAGGTAGAAATACCAGCTCTAAAGATCCCTTCAGAATGACCCAGACCAATGGCTTTTGCAGAGAGAAGCAGAATCTCAAAAACAAATAATTTCCATTTTAAGGTAAAAACAAGGATTCAAAGATATGAAATCACTCATTTTAATAGACTCCCGAAATTAATCTTGTCAGTGGTGATTTTTATTTCAGTACCATACCATGTAGTAATTTGTTAATCAATTTGTGAGTTATTTACCGTACTTGTTAAAATGATTAGAGCACATTAAAGTAATTCAATAATGATGTTACTTACTCACATGTTTGACATTTCCTTGGGTGGAGATACAGGGTGGATTCTAGTTTGGAAGGGGAACAGAGCGAACTTGGCCATGGGGGGGCATGACGTTGGCCACAGGGAGTCATGACCTTGTGGCTGCGTCTGTCACAGGTGCCCTGCACAAAACACATTGAGAATCACCGCTGTGAAGGACACACTTGGAAGAGCCGTGCTGCCCCCAAGTTATAATATTGTTATTCTTGGACCCCAAATTAGATATTATGAATGGCAAGTTATTTCTATGTACTAACTTTACTTTTGTTTCCAAAATAACTGAAAATCTTTTCACATGATAAATAAGAATTAATGGACTCAGTTGCATCTACACACCCAGAGAATCAGAGATCTAAGGCCGTTTGCAGATATGAAGAGAATCAAAATGTCTCTAGTATCTGAGCATTTCAGGAAAATGTCTGTTTTTAAACCTGTTTTGTTTGTACTGTAAATGTTTTACCTTTTTGTTTCTGCAGTGGGTCTACTTTGAGTTTCATTACCTCATCTAGTTCCTACTTAAAAAAGATATTTTATTACATAGAAATATGTTCAAACATTAAGCAAACCTGTTAAGCAGAACTTTGATACATAGAAGGTTGTGGGGGAAGAAAAATAGTTTGCCTTCTCCCCTTCAAAGCTGGAAAATTCTTTTCCTCCCTTAGACAGTGGGAAAAAATTTCCCCTGGTGATTTAGTTTTAATGGTCCCAGTGACTCTTACCAGCTTGCCTGAGGATAGCTGTGTTTAAAGATTTTTAAAAAATCATAATGATAATCACTATATGCCTTGAAAGCAGACTTATTTTTCTAGGTGATTTTCTGTGAATTTACTGTAACTTTTTTTCCCCCCTCCCAGCTGGATTTGAATAACATCATACCTCTGGAGAGAGTCACACCCATTTCATGCAGAATCAGGACAATAAAGGTAAGTCAGTCAACGGTGACTCCTTGTGACTGATTCTCACGGGTATGAAAGAGGAAGGGCGCGTACCATTGTGTGTTTGTCTGAGCTGTAGGATTAGAACACTCTGATGAAGTAATCAGTAAATCTGATGAGCACGCAACACGTTAAGCAGAGCAGTGCTCCTGGGAAGACAGCCTTGAACAAAGTAAAATCCGTGTGATGGTGCATGTGAAGGATTGCTTTCTGGTCCATAGAAGTGCATTGTGAGCCTCCATTGTTTGGCTCTGTGGGGAAGCTAAGCCTCAGAATTTTCAATAATTGGCCGCTTAAGTTCAGAGTATGGTTTATTGTTCTCCATACCTTGGATTTCCACCTCAGAGGTATGAATAAGCCATTTAATACAAACAAAACATTCGAGGAAGATTGTGGCTTCGTCGCTTTCAGGGTAACTAGACGGTGGAAGTTCTCTAGATTGTTTTACTTATTTTTACTTCTTAGAGACCAAATACAGTAGGTGATGTGGTCAGAATGGGAAACCTGAGTCCCGGTGTGCTCTGAGGTCCTACGTGGACAGAGGACACATATGTGGTCTGAGGGACACTGGACAGTGTCTGTACACAAAACACTCGGCCTCCTGACCTATGACCTAATGATAGTGCAATTTCCCTTTGTTTTCTGAGTCAGTAGATATTTTATAAATACTAAAGGTATTTACTCCGGGGAGGAGTAACAGAGTGCTCGGTGTGATTTATACTTTACTGTGAATTAATATATCAAACAATTTAAAGATGCATCAGCTAGTTATGCTCAGCTGTTTAAAGGAGGCAGGAGGTAATGGTTATGAAAACATCAAGCACATCACGTTCTAGAAATAAGGTAAAAACACATGCAAAGGTAAAGGCAAGCTTCACTTCCTTCCCTTTTACGTTGGGTTAACCAGCTTTTGCAAATAAAACTCTTTTCACTTGGCCAGCAACTTGGCTCCACAGACTGCACAGAAACCGAACAGCAGCTTAGCCGTTTAGTGTGTGTATGTGCAGTAATTGCTATTCCAGGAGCATTACCTAATGTATGTGTCCTACTGGAGGTGAGGTCAGTAGCATCATTCCTTTCATGCTCATGTTCAACTAATCTCACCCCACCCCACCCCACCCCACCCCACCCCACCTCACCCCACCTCACCCACCCCACCCCACCCCACCCCACCCCACCCCACCTCACCTCACCCACCCCACCCCACCCAACCCACCTGGCTGTCCTATTCTGCTTGGTGGAAAGAATATAATTAGAATTTTAGGGAAAAAGCCTCCATCTGCCCGTTTCCAAGGAAGCTCCACGGAAAACTGCAGTGGCGATTCTCAGGAGCTTGGCTGCTCTTCTCTATTTGCCTGGGTATTCAGAGGAATTCCAGTGCAGGAGAGACTAGATGGAACACGCCTGTGGCTAAGGCAAAAGATTAGCGAGAAAGAAATATTACAGCCGTAGTTTGGAGTTGCAGAACGAGAATTAGTGAAGTCAATTCCTGACTCTGCCTTTGATCAGCAAGTTCCTTTTCAGCCTGTTTTTTGTTTTTTTTTTAAGCATCTGTACAGTAAGACTTTGGATTAGATCATGTTTTGAGTTCGTATGGTTTCAGTGGCTTGGCTGTCAGCACTCTTGAGTTGAGTTCATTTTGAGGATTTAAATTATAAATGACAAGGATGGGCAAAGAGGTTAAATTGCCCAAAGACACACAGCTCGGAAGTGGGGGAGCTGTGATTTGAACTCGAGTAGTTTGTCTCCAAAGCCTGAACTCTTAGCCATTAACTTAAAACACAGAATTAAAAAACCAAATGAAACCTAAACCATTTCAAGTTTACCTTTTGTTAACCATTAACATATGTATAACATACCATTATTTTTGGTTGACTAATAGATAGAATGAGATGTAAAAATTTTCTCTTAGAGCCCTAACCGGTTTGGCTCAGTGGATAGAGCGTCGGCCTGCGGACTAAAGGGTCCCAGCTTTGATTCCGGTCAAGGGCGTGTACCTTGGTTGCTGGCACATCCCCAGTAGGGGGTGTACAGGAGGCAGCTGGTTGATGTTTCTAACTCTCTATTCCTCTCCCTTCCTCTCTGTAAAAAAAATCATTAAAATATATTTTTAAAAAAATTTTTCCCTTAGGTCCTCCTGTAGTAGTTTTGATTTTCTGCAAACTTTAGCAGGTTTTCTTTGCCTGATAACTCATTGTTTCCTATGAAAATATCCAACAGCATCTCCTGACTTGTTCTGTCAGTGGAAACATCCCAGTCTACCCACAGCTGGCTGGCTGAGTTAGCAACAGCATGCGCTGGCTTGCCCTGCAGGCCCTGCGAGTCTTTGTTGCCGGGAGAAGGCCTCTTGTCAGCTGGGCAGCACAGACCTTTGTTTGAATCTTTAAAAGGATATTCACAGGCCAGCACAAAGAGGGACAGTTCTAGGGTCAAAGAAAGGCAGCAGAAAGAGTGGCAGGTTAGAAAATCAACTGGGAGTTCCGCTATGAGCAGCCATACAGTATCTTCTGAGGAAATTCCCATAGCAATTCATTACAGCTGAGAGGCAGAGGGAAGATGCAGAAGAAGAAATATAATCAGAACCTATTAGACTAAGGGTTTATCATACAGTAATTTTTTGACATACAGACAAAAGGTTGTCCATATTAATATAGGCAACTTGACGAGATTGGTGACAAGTATGTACCCAGAAATCACCACCACAATTCATGCCATAAACCTATTCATCACCTCCAAGAGTTTCCTTACACCATCTTATTGTTGTTGTTATTTTTATGATAAGAGTACTTACCGTAAGATTTACCCTCTTAGCAAAATTTTAAGTATATAACATAATATGATTAACTGTAGGCTCTGTGCTATACAGTAGATCTCTAGGACTTACTCATCTTGTGTAACCAAATCTTTGTACCCTTTGACTAATACTTCCATTTTCTGTTACACATTTTTTTTAACTGATCAAAAGTTGATTAGTAAAAATATGGATGAGAATAAGTAAAAGTTTGGTCAAACAAGACATCTTCATTCTGCTATACCTAAGAAAGGTGACAAATCCAGGTGATTCTTCTCTTTTGAATAATAAATTTAGAGAGCCGACTTCGTGCATGTATGTCCAGTCCATGGAGCTGATGATAGGAAGACCCTGCTTCAGCTAAGCCAAGGGACATGGTTGCCTGAGGCAAATGTGTGTGCAAGCGAGTCAGTTGGACACGGGAAGATGTAACTGGAGTCAGTCTCACATTTTGTGTTTAGACACTCATTTCTGGCTTAGTAAAAATGCTGCCTTGCAGGAGCGAAGACCATGTCATTATGTCAGCTAAGTAAGTACGGGATTACCTGCTTGTGTACTGCTTTATACTTTAGAAAGCTTTCTGCAGTCTCCTCTTGATTAGGAAACCAGATAAATGCTTCCTGCGCCTTCTGAGAAATGAGGACATACGTATTTTTTTCATACCAGTGTTTTGCTTATATTATCATGATCTGGTGTTCTGTGTTTTCACATGAAATTTTCTGCTTGCTAATTTAATAATGAAAAATTCAGCACACAGAAAACAGCAGAGATGTTCTGAGGCATAAAATTAACCATTTGTACGCCATAATCATCTATAGATGCAATTAAATTTAAAATATTGTGGCGAGGGGATGGTTTCAGTTTTGGATGCGTGGCAGTTAACTGGTTAAAAATACAATGGTCCCATGTACTTCAAGGGAATAAAGGAGGAATGGAGATTGCCACCAGGTGTGCGGATGATTGAATAAATTGGTAATCCCTCACCGTTCTGGCCTCGTGCGTCCTCCTTCGGCGACCTAACAGAGATGGCTTTAAGGAGTAGAATAGTTGTCGTGACTGTTAAATGGTGTTGTTTTTCACAAATCATGGGAAAACTAGGATGAATGCATCCACTTAAAGTTATTATTTAAAAACAAAACAAAACAAAAAACAAGCTCATAGATACAGAGAACAAATTGGTGGTTTCCAGAAGCCGGGGGCGGTGGTGGTGGTGGCGATGGGGTGGTGGTGGTGGACGTGGGGTGAAGGAGGTCGAAGGGTACAAATTTATTATTCTAGTTATAAAAGAAATAAGCCCTGGGATGTAATGTACAGCGTGGTCACTATAGTTAATAATACTGAGCTGCATATTTGAAAGTTGCTGAGAATAGATCTTAAAACTCCTCATCACAAAAGAAAACATTTTTCTTGTAATTATGTAGGGTGATGGTTGTTAACTAGATTTATTGTGGTGATCATTTCACAATATTTACAAATACCAAATTTTAAAAAAGTTATGCTTATATCTAGACATTCATATAACCTCTTCTAAAAGTGTACTGTCAAAATAATCCTTAAGGAGTTTACCGAAAAAGATTACATGACTTCTATGTAGCTTGTTTTGTTGTTAAATATGGAAGAGAACGGGACATTGTGCCCTGAAAAATAACCTCACACATACTTGAAAATAGCAGCAAATCATGCACTTGCATTATTTTAATCCATCTCTCTATCTCTACTTTTTTCTCTCTTTCTTTCTATCTCTCAATATTTTAGATAAACAGGGAGATATGTATAACTGTTTGTTCTCTCTATATGTACACACACACACACACACACACACACATATACACGTGGGTGGGCAAAAGCAGGTTTACAGTTGTAGTAATAATATGTAATTAACAAATAATAATATGCAAAGACACTGTTTCTTATACTTACAACTGTAAACCTAATTTTGCCAACCCTTGTATATATATGTATATATGCCTACATTGTATGGCTTCTTTAATCTTTAGAATTATATCTAGATTTCTAATCTTTTACATTTAAAAAAATGATTTTGACTGTTTTCTTTGTATTCTTTCTAAATTTTCGTGTTCTACTCAAATCTTAGAGCTGAAAATAGATTATTCTGAGAGTGACAATGGTCAGCAGTGCTGAGTAATTACAGTCAGACCTTGACGTTTGTGTCCCAGGGTTGTGCGGCCTTGAGGAAGCCACTCTGCTTTTCCGGAGCCTCTATTTTCCTGGCTGCAATCTGAGGGTTCTTTAAGAATGAAATGGGAACATGCCACTCTCCTGGCCGCCGGGTAGGCAGCCCTCACCATGTCTCGTTTCTTCCCACTCCGCTAGCTGCATTGTTCTTTTAGACCACCATTCCCTTGAGTTTTAGCTGCATCTGTGTGTGTTTAGATTTTCTGGTTTGTATTTGTAAAAAGAACCAAAAGCCATTGTATTAACGAAAAAGAAAGTAAAGACACTAACCTAGCATGGCCGTGGTCTTGTGGGAGGGGATCTCAGCGCAGCCTGGACCGGATAAAGCTCAGGAACCTCAATATTCGTCCTGGAAGGCGTGTCCTTTCTGGCACCTGGAATGCAAATGGTTGTCTTGTTTTCGGACCAGTTATTCCCCCGACACAGAGCCTCCCGGGCTGTGCTGCTGAACAAGTGTTCACCCACATAACCTGTGACTCAGTTACTCTGTCACCCGGTCCAGGAGCTGAGGAAGGGCTGAGCTGCCAAGAGCAGGAAGGAAAGACCCTGAACGTTCACTTGTTTTTTAATTATTAGTCGCATCGAAGCTAGTCAGTTGGGTGTATTCCTTTTACGCTCTTGGTTTTGAAAATTAAGATTTTTATTCTTGACTTTTCTAAGAATAGGAGAAACTGGTGGCATTTACCTACATGGCTTTTATTTTTCCTGAAATTGAGTTGATCATCCGCGTTAAGCCACCAACTTTCTTCACTCAACATCCATGCTAATCCAGTTTCTGCTTCCCGTACCGCAAGTCCAAGTCCGCATTTAAGAGTGAGGAAGGTCAGTCAGAAGCAAGATCTGAAGTTCTGAAGGGACTTATCCTGTGGCATTTCTTAAAAAAAATAAAGGACATAAAATGACAAGCATTTAGTGGGGAGCAACCCCCCGCTGTGGCTAACGCTTTCACCAGAGCCATGGTATATTTTTTTTCATCATGTTAGGCTGGAAACCTTACCTTCTCTTTATTCCAACCTTTCCCTCTGAGTCAGAGAATGCCAAGACTTTTGCCTGAAAGATGATGCTAGATTACCAAACAAATAATAAACACGTCACAGCCTCCGGTTAGCCTGAGTTAGCCCTGACCTCCCCCAGCACCGTCTGCCTCCGCCTGAGGAAGGCCCCGGCTCCTGGCACGTCCTTCCTGCCTGGGAGGAGGCGGGATAGGCGTCAGCTGGGAAAATGACAAAAACATAGATGGAAGTCACTTCCTTATATCATGTTTTTAAGTAACTATTGATTATAGAGAGTAGTTCAGCCTTTAGTGAATGGTTAAGGAAGTACTCATAAGTTTGTCATCAAAAGGTTTTATTATAACGATGTTATACTATTAAAGTTTTAATATATATAGTTGTAAATTGATGATACAGCAAGTAAAAAGACAGTTTAAATTTTTTTTCTGCTTAAAACAATTTTTATTTTTGATGAAAAAATACAGATACATTTTTTGCTTTGAATTTATTTTACATGGCAAATCAACTTTAGGTCCTCTGAGACAAGGCTGATGTGTTTTCGTTTCAGAACACACTGAATGGCAGTTATTCCACTATAGAACCTTTCCTGCTCTGGCATGGTTTCCTCTTCAGTCTGACAAATGCAGCAACATTCCCATATCCCGATAAGTTGGGTTTTAAGAGGCAAAGTTAAAATCCTTTGAGGATCCTGAGTATACTTTTGAACTCAGAACAAGGGTTATTATGACTATTAACTTCTGTATAAACAGAGGCACAGCTCAACATCCCAGGGAAAGCTGCTTTGAGACACAAGAGAAGGGGTGCCCAGTTGTCATAGCAAAGTGACTCCCTCAGGACCCAGCAGGCTGCTCCAAGGGGTCAGGTTCCCCTCAACTCAAGCCAAGTGCACTGCAGGCCTTTAAAAGCAGCAGCAGCTTTGTCTGGAAGAACATGCTCCCTGCACTCCTCAGGCTAACCTGGCAGCGCCCTCCTGGGAGCTGTGGCATTGGGGAGAGGGGAGCATGCTAGATGTGAGGACATTTAGGGGGTCTCTTCCCCCCAAGGTATCCTCAAGACTGCATGCACTCTGCTGGGTGAAAACACGAACACTTTGTTACTTAGCATTCCATCTGGAAAAACAAATATCAGTTTTGAATTTGGCAAAAAAAAATGAGGAGAATTTTATAGACAATTAGAGATAGTGGAGTTGCACGGTGACCTGGTAGGGACTCGGCCTGCACAGAGACGGCCATAGCAGGGAGGGCGCTCTCTGCGGCTTAGAGGCTGAAGGTCTTGAATGAGCAGAAATGATTTGAAGAACTGCATTGCTATGATGATAACATGAATGAAAGACTATATCCTAAATCTTGACTAACTTAACATTGTTACGTCAAGAGTGAAATTGCTGTAGCTGTTTAATTAAAAAAAAAAAAAAAAAAAAAAAGAGCGAGGCTTGAAAAAAATCGATGTTTCTGGTAATCCCTTTTCATATCCTGTTGAACCTGAAATGCTGCTTATAATACATATTCACAAATGTCATCTTGTGCTATTTTAGTCAGAAGCCCCTTTTGCTCATGAGAAAGCCATGTTTTGTATTTCCACAAAGTCTGTAGACGTCATTAACGTAATAAACATCATGACATGTCATATGTAAATTCCATTTACCCACTGGCATTTGAAAAATAAGGAGCATTTTTAACTGTTAATACAGGATTTGTCACTAAGAAGTGTGTAGGAAGGAGTTCAGTGTAAAACATTTTCTTTGCATAGATCATTTCAAGATGAATAAAGAAACCCCAGATACTATTTACAACTTACAAACCTTTCTTAAATGTTCTATGATAAAATTGCCTTATTCTTAGAATATGAGGCAAATAGTTGTAGCAAGTTTACTGCATAAATTGATAGCCCCTTAGCTTGAGGAAAAGATGCGCTTAGGGTCTCCCAGCACCAAGAAGATGGAAAAAATTCAACTCTGAGTAGCTCTCTTTTCCCCTCCTGAGTAACTCAGGATGCTTTAGCCAACACCTTAGACTTGTACACCATTATTCATGACACAAGCAAAGGCGACAGAGACAAGAACTGGGACTCTTGACTCCAAGTGCTTAATCTCCTAAGAGTGCATTGCATTTTAAAGCGATGCATGCCTTTTTTTGGCGCTGCGAAAGCAGAAGTTCAAAAATTGTTGGGGAATTTTCCTACTGAGTATGTGAAGATTTTTTGAAAAGCCTTAATATTCACTACCACTTGAAGAGTATTTGAGAATTAAGAGTGGCAGCATCTTCACTTTGGGGGTATGAACTAGAAAATTCAACTGTAATTCTGATCCCTTTATGAGCGTAGCAAGTAGGTGCCCAATTACACCAATACCGAGACTTGCAATGCCGTTACGGATAATTTGGTCCAAATATCTCTATGGGGCCAGCATGCTACTCCAGGTCACTCTGGTCATATCAGACGGGAACAGGGGTCTTCTGTGTAGATCATGTTACACGACCCTCGCAGCTCAGCGGCACCATGTAGGTGGCCATGGCCACTGGCCATGGGACAGATCACTCTTTCTGTCATGACCATGTTCTGCATGAGAAGCGGATCCAAGGCCGCGGTGGGAGGCTGCGCGAGGGAGCCAGACGCCGAGTAAGTCTCTGTTACCAAATAGCTGCCCTGCTGCAGGGGGTCGGGGATGCAAATGGCCGGCTGGAGGACAGAGCCGGAAGCAGACCAAGAGCAAGCTCCTTGACCGCCCGACGCGGTCTGGCCCCCAGACAGCTCCGAGTGCTGGATCTCTACAGAGTGGCCACAGGCGCCCGTCCCGGCACCGCTGCCGTGGATGGGCAGCTGAGACTGTTGGCCTTGGCCATCGAGCCCCAGGCTGATCTCTGCGAGTTGTTTAAATTTCGGGCCCAGCGAGTCCAAGAAGCTCTCATCCAGGTCATCGGCAATGAAGCTGCAGCAGCCCAGGGAGCCCACGGGGGAGTTGGGGGCCCCCAGGCCTTCGTTGTCGTAGATCAGCAAGCAGTCATTTGCTTCCTGGCCATCGGCTTCCTCTGCGCAGGCGAATGCTTTCTAAAGGCGGAGAAAAGTAGGCACATGAATTTAAAAAGAGACTCAGCAGAAGAATGTAGTACCATCCCTCCACTCAAGGCCTGATCATGCATGCGTGACTTCAGTAATCTGTGGACATAGAGTCTTCGTACCAACAATCTTAGCAGAAATTATCTGGGGCCTGGAGAGTAGTGTAGTTGACTTTCCCTCAGAATTGAGCCTGGCCGAGGCTCAGGCGTTAATTCTTGGCTTTGAAGGCACTTACATGGATGTAGGCCTGAAAAACAAATGTGTATGAAGCCTGGAGGTTACTCCCTGGGCCAAGTGTGAGGGCCCTGTGTGTACTTGTGCCCATGCATGTCTTTGTGTTTGGGGGAGGGGACAAGACATCCCACCGTCATCCTCTACACAGCTCCCACCCAGACTGCGGCCTTGGCCTAGACTCTGCAGCCCTCGTGGGAGCCTGCCCTTTAACTAGGACCCACACCACCTCAGACTATCCCAAGAATCCTCTTCCCAAACAAGCCTTCCCTGCCAGGCTAGCCTCAAGCACAGTGCCAGCCTACATTAGCTCATCTGAGTGCAAGATCCTGCACTTGCCAGTCTGAAACCAAAACTGTATGTGAGATCTGTTCTAATCACACACCAACCAGGAGGCAAACAACCTGCTCCCAGAGTCCTCTCTGTTCTGGTACCCTTGTCCCTTTATGGTTCTGTGCTCATTGGATCTGTGACCACATCCCTTCTTCGCACTTTTATTTTTGGGTCATTGATGCAATGGTTCTTCAACTATTCTGGGCATGGACTGCTTTGAAAATGTGAAGAATACTATAACCTCTTCTCATAAAATATATGTACTTCTGTTCCGACATCCTTTATGGGATAGGAAATACGTAACAAACTGCTTCGCATTTCTAAAGGGGATGTTGCTGATCCCGAAATGCAAAAGAGTTTGCCGTCCGTTGCTATTCCAGTTGGAAGGATGAGGTGCCGCTTGCTATCTTCTCTCACTTTGTGTCTATTTGCCTATTTTTCCTTTTGACCAGGAGCCCAATTTTGACAGCCATCCTAGTTTATTTGTATCATTTAGGCAAAGAACCCCGATTTTTTGTTACATTTTAACAAGCTGTAAAGCAACTGCAAAACCGAAATATAGTCAAGTAGAAAAAGATCCCTAACGTCCATAACAGAGCCGTGAAGTTTTTCACCGAATTACCTGGGAAAAGTAGGACTCCAGGAAGTTCATGCTTATTACTCCTTCACCGCATTCCCTGTGGGTCCCGCCAGTGGAATGCCTTGTTCGCATGGTTCCCGACTGGCCTGCAGAGCAGAAGCCAAGCCCGGCGGTGGCTCCGTACCCCGCGGCTGCCCCAGATCCCGCGGCTGCTCCAGATCCCGCGGCTGCTCCAACGTTGGTGGTCAGTTCCATGCCCGAAGCGCCTTCCACCGCCGTTCCTCTGGCACAGGCATTCACACAAACATCTAAACACAGGGGAGGAAGTTCTCTAACGTCTCCTGCTGGGGTTCTTTAAAACCCTGGTCTTTGATATCCAGGAGCAGTCATTAAGTAAAGCAAATCGGTGGGAGAAAACATGATACTACGTCTAGTGGTGATAAGAACACCCACAGTCTGCTATGTGAGAGTAACGAGGGGGGTAGGGCATAACAGGGGATACTGGCAGGTGAACGCGCTCTGAAGACATGCTAATTGAAAAATATACAAAGGAAATGGCTTCCCAGTGACAGCAGCCAGCAACGGAAAAGTAAAAACAGAATATTCAGCACACCGCTGTGGAAAGCTTCTGATGCAATGCTTGTTTGTTTTCAGGGGAAAAAGTGTAATGAAGCTGCCATATTGGCTCAGTCTGAAACCCAAAGAGGAGACATACTTATGTGATCATGCAAATTAGCTGGTGCTAATTTGGTGTCCTGCTGCCTAAGGAAAATGTATGAACTGTGACTATTCTGCCTGTTACCTTTACATTCTACTGTCGTAGAAAGTTCTTTTTTTCTAGAGAATTCTGAATATAGCTTTGCTATGTAATTATATTGGGGGAGCAGGTGAGGATTGGGGTCGCTTTTAAAGGTAGACAGTTGCAGTTTTGAGGATATCTCATGAAGATTTTATATCTATTGCTAAGTATAGAATTAAGAAAAATTCTACTATTGGGCATTAAGGTCTCTAGTTCCTCTAGTTTACGCCTTAGTTGTGGCATTGAGATACTATGAATAAGAGAGTCTTTGCTAAACTAAAGGAATAATTTCACCTGTATGACAACATAAGTGATCTTGTCCCATTATGGTTGAAATAAGAATTGGTAACTGGACTCAAATCTGGATACTGTTAGTTCGGTGGAAGGAAGAAGGTCAATAAGATTGAGGATGTGCACATATGAGATTTTAAGTGCAAATATTACCAATGTTCTGGGCATATATCCTAAGAATCCCAAAACACCAATCAGAAAGAATATATGCACCCAAATGTTCACATACCATTATTTAGATTAGCCAAGATCTGGAAACAGCCCAAGTGCCCATCAGAAGATGAGTAGATAAAAAAGCTATGGCACTATACACAAAGGAATACTACGCAGCAGCAAAAAAGAAGGATCTCTTACCCTTTGCAATAGAATGTATGAACCTAGAGAGTACTGTGCTAAGCAAAAGAAGTCAGTCAGAGAAAGACAAGTATCACATGGTCTCACTCAGATGCGGAATCTAAAGAACAAAATAAACTGATGAACAAGATAGAACCAGAGGCATGGGTAAATGGAACAGACTGACAGATCTCAGAGGGAAGGAGGGTGGAGATGACAGGAAGAGATCAACCAATGAATATATATGCATATATGCATACCTCATGGACACAGACAATAGTGTGGTGAAGGCTTAGGGGGATGGGGGCAGGGTGGAAGGAGGCAGAGGGGAACAGTGGGGAAAATGTGTAATAGTCAACAACAACAAAAACAATAGTCAAAGTTGGGTGGTAGTACAGTGTTTGTTATATTTTTCTGTATGTGTGAAATCTTTTCTATTTAAAAAATCATAATTGACTGTGTGAGAGCTATAGTTCAGTTCATTAAAGTTTGAGAAAAGTAACAAGTCTTCATAAATTAAAAACAGTGGCATCAGTGGGCAAATGAACTTTACTGAAGCCAGATTTAGGTCATGAAATTGACTAATATCCTAAAAATAAACCATTTCATTAAAACTCTATTTTAGCCCTAACTGGTTTGGCTCAGTGGATAGAGCGTCGGCCTGCGGACTCAAGGGTCCTAGGTTTGATTCCGGTCAAGGGCATGGACCTTGGCTGCAGGCACATCCCTAATAGGGGGCGTGCAGAAGGCAGCTGATCAATGTTTCTCTCTCATCGATGTTTCTATCTCTCTATCCCTCTCCCTTCCTCTCTGTAAAAAATCAATAAAATATATTTCAAAACAAAACAAAAAACCCCTCTATTTTAATGGTATCACCTCCTAGCATATACACAAATATGCAAATTATTAAGAAAAGAATTTAGAACACTTCTTGTTTTTCAGCATTTCTTATTTAACCCACTGTGACTTTCAGAAATAAATTTGATGTTCACATACCAGAATTTTCCATGAAATCAGCTCCATTGGAGGTTATAAGTGGCACACAAATATTTGTGATTTCCTGCAAACCATGTTAAAAAAAATACATTAAAGACACACACACAGATTTTGTGGCCCTTTGCAAATGGTGACATTACAAGAAACCCAAATGCTTGCAGGAATAACCACTTTTAGGATTTGAGGTCTGAAGAATTAAGATCTTAAAAGGCTCCGTTCATTTCAGCACTGACTCCCAAGGGTCCTTGAGGGCCAGGGAGCCCCTTATTTTTATACCCCAAACCCCCTTTCCTATCTGAATATAAACAGAACTTCCCTCTATATAACTGAGATAAATGTTTGACACACGGGATCCTCACCTTGTCTTCAGGTTGGGCCCCTTCGATCCCCCATTGGTGAATTGTTCCTTCTGAGCCCTCAGGAACTGGGATGAATCCAGTGGTTGCTCCCCCAATGGGACCCTTCCCACAGTCACAGGTCAGCAGCAGAAGGGGGGCCACTAGCATAAAGGAAGGCAAAGTAGTAAGACATTTCAATCTCTCGGAAATGAGTTAACATGACGCTTGTCAGAAATGTTACAAAGAAAAGTAAATATTTTTAATATTTATGGAAAATCTAATAGAATGCACAGTTTGTTTCTGTGAAATAACATTTGGTAAATTAAACATACCAAAATTTCATATGATCATGAAACTGAAGGAGACAGAGTGGTCATTCTTGTGATATGTGTATTGTTGTCTTAAACGGGTCCTGCTTGATGGCTGATGAATGTGGTGGTTCAGTTCCTCCATCCTTGTTCGTAATTTATTCTTATTATGATGGCGTTTATTTGTACATGTTGAGGCTGTGTTTATGGTGTCAAGTGAATGCACACTGGATGGACAGGATTTTAGGTGGGCGTGATGTTTTAGTGGTCTGGTCTCCTCTGCGCTCTTAGGAAACAGCAATTAAACCAGCAAACTGCACTTCCTTATGCTTTAAAAATACCTTGTAAATTAACATTTAAGTGCATGGGTTTAGTGGATTTTAACTCTAAAAGTCTATGGTCTTTTTAATGAATTAGGGAAGTAAGTGTGAATTTTTTAAGGCTTTCTCTTATTTATACAAGAATTTACCAGAAGTTCTTTTAAATTAAAAATATTTGATTCACAAGATTTTGATTTAAATGCAACTTTTTAGAAACCCGTCTATTGAATAAAGTGCATTTTACTCCTATTAAAAAATAACACATGTGTGTAGTTTTCCTAAATGTGTTCAATGACCCTGATCATATGAAGTGAAGAAGCTATAAAGGGTGTGCATTGAGACGCTCAGATGTTTGGAGAAGGGCTGGATTAAGCAGTGCTGTCTCCGAGCCTGTGATAAGTTACTGTATACTGTAAAACACACAGCCCATGATTTCCTCAATTTATTTGTCCAAGGCTCTCTGTTTATTTCAGAACCTCATGAGACTTGGATGTGGCGAAAACATTTTAGGAAGTGTCTCCCTCATGGATAAAGTCATTGTTTTGATCATGAGCATTGTTTTCCCCATCTTGATTCTCTCATGCTGTTTTCCAAATGTCTGGCATTTATTACTTGCTTATGCCTTATGCTAATGTCTGCCATTTATGACTGTAGATTACGACTCACATATATGACCTGCTTGGCTGGGTATGAATATAGATTATTGGCAAGTGACACGTTAACTGTAAACACGGCAGATTCTTCCTGGGAATGCCATTTCCCCCGGCTTTGCCTATGAAAGTTAGGGAACATGTCTGCTGCATCGCAGACAGGCATCGCCCGAGCTGGGCGAAGGCCTCTGCAGTGCTCCCCCCGGGGAGAAACAGGAGGAAGCATGGGGATACTCACGCAGCAACAGCAAGAGGCCAAGCAGGATCAGGCCGATGGCGTTGGGCCCCAGCCTCCCAGATGTCTGGTCTCCATACCTGGGCCCGGGCTGGGGGTCTATACAGGTGTCCCTGTTGTCACACTGACACACCTCCACAGCCAGGTTGTCTGGAGTGTCACACTGCCTGTCTTGTCTGTCTGCAATCACGAGGGAGATGGGGTACCTCCCGGGGGACAGCTGCTGCTGGGCGGTCAGCAGTGCAGAGGTGGCTGTAGAGGAATAATCATGCAAATCAACAGTGGGACAGGTGCCTTTTCTCTAAAACTGCTGCTTTTGGTTAACAGAACCAGAGTTCCGTAGGCGTCACTGTCGCAAGCAGTGAGGCTAATGGTAGGGTGAGATGTGAGCAGTTACGAGGCTACAGGGATTCGGCTGGGTAAATCGGGCTGCACATCCTCCTGATCCCAGAGGGTCCCCCATGAAGACCCAGTCCTACCCTGAATGTCCCCACAAAGAAGAGGGGCGCTGGCATCATTTAAGTCCCAGGTCCCTCTCCTGGAGCGCACCCGCTCCTGTGTGTCTGCCTATGCCAACTCCTTGGTTCTTGGTGGCCCTCTTGAGACAGGCGGGAAGCCAGGACAGTGGGGCAGGGACACGGAGACCGTAGCTGAACAATCTGGTGGAGCCATTTACAGCCGTACAGAAGGCCGCCTCCTTGGAGACAACCTCTAGGCCTCAGCTGTATTTCAGCTCCAGGCCCAGACAAGCAGCAGCGCCAGGTGGGCGACCCTAGGACCTGCTGCGATGACTGACTAACCCCTGCCCTGACACTGACCAATCGGTGGAGACCACGACCCTGAACCTAGAAAACGGATTAATATTCTGCTGAAACCCTCCCCTGAGACCTTTCCTAAGATTCCTGCCTGCAAGAAAGAGAGAAAGTCTCCAGACAAAGGACTCGGCGTGTGCTCTCCCTTTGGGGGAACGCCCCCTGTCCCACCATTCCCTTTCCCTCTTCTTCCTCCACAGGCACGCATCTCCTAAACCCTAAAGGACCCCATGAGGCTTGTAACCAGGGGAGCAGTGGGCAGCAGCAGCTCGTCCCAGGCTAACCCCTAAACCTGTCCCCAGGGCTCCCTTTTCCCTGACTCCCCGAGAGCTAAGGCAGTGGTCGGCAAACTCATTAGTCAACAGAGCCAAATATCAACAGTACAACGATTGAAATTTCTTTTGAGAGCCAAATTTTTAAAACTTAAACTATAGAGGTAGGTACATTGTTATTAACTTAATTAGGGTCCTCCTAAGGCTTAGGAAGAGCCACACTCAAGGGGCCGAAGAGCCGCATGTGGCTCGCGAGCCGCAGTTTGCCGACCACGGAGCCAGGGCAGCCCAGCCCAGGATCTCCTGTCGCTTCTTCTAAGCTAGTCCCTTCTTGTTTTCTGACTCCAGCTTGAGCAAGTGTTCCCCCACAGTCATCTGAGCTCCTGTTGTGAAGTTTTTCCTGCAGGAGGTCAAGAACCCACACATTACCAGCTGCCGGGGCAGACCCACCAAGGGCCAGGTCCCCTTTCCTGTAACACCGTGGCTGCATCTCTCCTGCCTACATCCACGTGTTTGTGTCTGACTTACCGAGACTGAATGTCTGCTTTGGCTGATGCTACCTCAGCTGCTCCTGTCAGTTCTGATCCCGTGAGCCTGGTGCTGGTTGTATGGGATTCCCTGTGGTGAAGGCCATTGTCTGTCTGACTCAGAGCATTGACTGCTCTCCATTCTCCATTGCTACATCGTTCCTTTCTAAGTGGGCTCCAGCAGCAGCTCTCAGTGGCTGCAGGTCTGTGCTGCGTCCATCAGTCCTTATTTATTTATTTAACATTCAATATTATTTTGTTTTAGTTTCAGCTGTACAGCCTAGTGTTGAATCTGTCTTGACTCCGTCATGCCCTCTGCCATTACCCCTGGTCCACCCAGTCCAACCTCACCCAGGCAGGTGTATCTAGTGCCAGGCCCTGTCTGTCTCATGTTTCTTTTGCAGCCTTTTCACTGGCCGTGTGTCTGGTAAACCCATTTAGAACTACATGCTTCATTTGGAGCTAAAACCTTACCCCAGGGTCAGTAAGGCCCCAGGAAAGAAGGCCATGGAGAGCAAGATCCCTTTGGGGACCTAGCGATGACTGACACCTAGGACTGGGCCCCACGGCGCACATGGATAACCGGGAGCAAGGTTGTTTCAGGAAGGAGTTAGAGAAAAGTGAGTTCATTTATAAGGGACTGAGATGGCCTGATGGTCACTATGAAATTTGGAAAGGGAGGAGATTCTTATTAAGTCTCTTAGCTGTTTCTCTGAGACTCCTGGCAAAGACAGGAAATGTAAACTTAACGTGGAAAAGGTCAGAAGAAAAGGAAGGATGGATTCGCGCATTGCCATTGGCTAATGGGTTTACAGGTTTCCATTCACCCCATGCTCGGGATCCCTGACTTGCAGCTCTTCTAAGGAGCTCTTCCTATGAGCCCTGAGCAGGCCAGCCCTCCAGTGCGTCCTGCCTGCCCACAGCCTGCTCAGAAAGAAACCTTTATGTATTCAGAAACTTAAACAGCTCTGCAATACAATAGGTGCCTGACTCATCTTATTTTGGTGTGCTCTGGAGGTAGAAATAACATATACGAATAACAAATTGGAGTGCACATGAAAAACAGAAAATATTAAACAGTGCTAACACGATCTCACAGCGTTTCTTTCCTCTGCTAAAGAGAAGAAATTCCCGAGGCAAGGGCTCCATCTTCATCGCATTGAATGTTCTTCAATTGCTCCTGGAAAGAACTTGCTCCCAGGAGCACCCTCATCCTCCGGGCATTTGCCTTGGTGGTGCACCTGCACTGCTACTCACCGTTAATGGTCGTGATCCGCCACACATTTGGCAGTTTTACATTTTCATCCTCCAGTGAAAACGTGTAGGGGCCAGTGTATCTATCACTGTCCTGCGCTCTCGCGGAGACAACCACGGAAGGTGATGAGCTGCAGATCATTTCCGTTGCCAGGACAGTTGTTGGACAATTTTCATTAAAACCAGGCACTTCAACATAGACGGTGCCTGTAGATGTCTTGCCCGTGTTTTCTGTAAGAATGGCATGTTAGAGGTAAAAAGCTACACAGAACAGGCAGGCTAGAAGAGTCAATATGGGGAGAGAGGGGACATATGCAATACTTTCAACAATAAAGATGAAAAAATATAAACAGCCCTGACTGGTTTGGCTCAGTGGATAGAGCATCGGCCTGTGGACTGAAGGGTCCCAGGTTCGATTCTAGTCAAGGGCATGTACCTTGGTTGCGGGCACATCCCCTGTAGGAGGTGTGCAGGTGGCAGCTGATCGATGTTTCTCTCTCATCGATGTTTCTAACTTTCTATCCCTCTCCCTTCCTCTCTGTAAAAAATCAATAAAATATATTTTAAAAAATATAAACAAACAAAAATGAACCTTTTAAGTGTTTCCTGCATGCAGCCAAGTTAGTGTGACTTCTCATGAGAGATTATATTTGTTATTCTTACAAGTAAAAATGACCTACAATCTCCACATTTTGTAAAAAGAAAATTTAACTTGGCTGGCATCTGATTCTGTAGCATTGGCTATTAATTTAATATACTTGGGACCAAGACCTGTAAGGTGATGAATTGACTGACTGCTAATGAAATCAACAGAAAAATAATAGTTTTCTTAAGTGTATCCTACTCCATGATCGCAGCACTGTGCGAAAGATTTTTACTTCTAAAGCTTGGGCCAAAGTATTTGGAATAATAAATGATTTATTTTTGTTACCTAAGATATAAAAGATTATTGAAAAAAATTTAAATATGTTGACAATCAAAAACATTAAATGAAATCTAGCAGTGGCAGGATTGAATCTTTCTGTATTTTTTCCCTTCATGCTTTTTTTTTAAAAATATATTTTATTGATTTTTTACAGAGAGAAAGGGAGAGAGATAGAGTTAGAAACATCGATGAGAGAGAAACATCGATCAGCTGCCTCCTGCACATCTCCTACTGGGGATGTGCCCGCAACCCAGGTACATGCCCTTGACCGGAATCGAACCTGGGACCTTTCAGTCCGCAGGCCAACGCTCTATCCACTGAGCCAAACCGGTTTCGGCCCCTTCATGCTTTTTGCTGTTTTCTCAGATGATGTGAATTTTGGTGTTTATTCTTTTGTTTTAACTTTATGTTTGCTTATTGCCTTGAGTATAAGCTAATTTTATACTTGTGGACACACACATACAGGTTAATGAATAGTATTTTTAAAACATTCCAGAAGATTTTATTGTTTAATGACATAAGCACATGAGGTCTTCATAAGGAACTCATTGTATGAGTAACTCACGAAGGCACCTCCCACTGGAGCTGAGCTTCCCTTGTAGGCATTCAGCATCAATCTTTATCCATCCTTCTCAAACCCAGAAACTCTGGTGGGTCTAAAAATCCCTGTCCCAACCACAAGCAACCACAGGACGGAACACAGAATTCACTGGTGCTACAAAGGCCACTGAGATGTTGGAATGCTAGCCTTCCAGCTTCAGCTGCCTCGGACTTGAGACCCAAGGCCCTACAATCATTGATCTAGTGTTGAAGGGAATTTGTTCAAGAATCATAATCATCTATTCATAACTAAATGCAATTGGGGGAACATTTCTCTAAATACGATTGAAATATTTTTCTTACCATCGATGGCTAGAACCTCTGCTATGATTGTCCTGTTATATATGAAAGTAGAATCCCGAACCATGTTTCTGGCAAATTTGATTTGAGCCGTTTTTGAGTCAATAATTAGAAAACCACCATCATTCCGTCCGAGGGCATATCTGTTTTATAATAGAAAAAGGTAATAGTTTTCTTTCAAATATGGAATGTTACCTACTTAATGACAATGACCCATTTATATTTAATGTATTTATATTGAGTATAAGACATTGAAATATGCTTTTCTGAAAAACAGCAGAGAATTAACTAATTAGCATGGAAAAACAGTATTTTATAACCCTAAAGGTGTGTTCATCTGGTTTTTTCTAATTTATGCTTGGTGCAGTAACCTGTGTTCTTACTCTTTACACTACAGTAACTGTTTTTGCACGTGCTCTTAGATTTTAGGTGTATGTGTCTTTGTAGATACTGTTCCGTCTTATTGCACCACAGCCTTCTGGTGAACTTCTGCTTTTCAAGACTCAATTGAAAGTTTCCATGAACCATTGTCCTGACCTCTGTAGGCAGGCTGAAGCATTTTTCTTTTAGTTTCCACTTTAACTTATGCTTATGTTATCTTTGCTCATAATACAATATCATCTAATGATTCCACTACTTACCTCTTCTCCAGTTAGCAGCTCATTGAGTTGGCCACCTTTGTATATCTTTGTATTCTTGCCATATAATAGTTTGGGTGTTATTTATTTATTTTAACTCAGCTCATTGAGTTGGCCACCTTAGTATAACTTTCTATTCTTGCCATATAATAGTTTTGGTGTTATTTATTTATTTTAACACTGGGGATGGAGCCTGAAACCAGGGCATGTGCCCTGAGTGGGAATTGAACCATGACCTCGTGGTTCATAGGTTGACGCTCAACCACTGAGCCACACTGGTTGGGTGTAATAATTTATAGATTAATACTAAGTCAAGTAATAATACAGTGTTATTGAAGTAATCATACCTGACATTTGAAGCAGGTTTGCCAGTGTCTTCATCAATGGCTGCATACGTTCCGAGGATGTAATTGATCAACTTTTTCCTACTTATGCCTTTCTGAACAGTAAACGTCTTGGAAGCAGGGCGGAATGCAATTCCTTCTCGCACATTTATAACTTGAACCTTGACTTGGGTTGACTGGACTCGATATTGAGAGATTACAGATTGGTGAAATGCAGCTTTGTTTTTGACGGCGATACTAAATTGTGCATTTTGTAGTTGTTCATAATCTAGAGGCTGGAGTAAAAATAAAATGAGAAGAAAAGAAGTGTCAAAGAAATACGGTTTGGCAAACCCACAAGAGGACAAGAGAACTCTATCTTATATGCGATGAATGGATCCTTCTATTTCTATAAATAGAAACAGATCTAGCAAAATAGTTTCAGAGAGCATTGTAATGTTGAGACAGAGGAACCTTTGGAATTCTTAACTCATGTAACCTCAGTGCAGTGATACTCACAAAGCAGGGTACTAGCAAACGTCATTTTAGGCAACGTGGTGCAGAGGAAAGAACCCACACGTGTTATGGCAGCCTGGTTTGAATCCCGGTTCTGCTACTTACAATCCGTGCGACTCAGGGAACAGTATTTCATATCTCTGATCCTCAACTTCCCACTTCTGAAAAAAAAATCCCACCCTAGCTGGATTGGCTCAGTGGAAAGAGCATCTGCCTGCAGACCAAAGGGTCCTGGGTTCGATCCCAGTCAAGGGCATGTACCTTGGTTGTAGGCCCCTGGAGCCTTGGCCCTGATCGGAGACAACCAACCTGTGTGTCGATGTGTGTCTCTCACATCGATGTTTCTCTGTCTTTCCCTCTCTTTTCCACTCTCCCTAAAAATCAATGGAAAAATATCCTTGGGTGAGGATTAATAAAAACAAAACAAAACTAACAAAAACAAATCCCTCGCCTCGTCAGATTGTGAGGACTCAAACTGAGGCCCATAATACATGCCTCTGAATGGCAGCTCTGGTCACTCACGGAACAGTCACTGGATTCGTGTGCAATGATGTCTTCTCTGATTTTAAAAATTCGTAGGTGGCCAAGGCAAACTGTCTTTATAAACTTGGTTGGCAGACAGGCCTCCGTACAGCAGTGCGTGGGTGGCTTTTTATAGACCCATTTGCAGATGGTCTTGCATGAGAACGGTTTGACCCTCCTATGGAGCTGGCCCAGGCCAAGGCCTGAGGAACCCGAGGAGAGCCTTCATAGTAAATTTTTTGAGGGTGTTGAGATAAGGACATGCTCATTTCGGTTACATTTGTGTATTCATGGAAGTAATTATAGTAAGAGATCTGGATTTGAGTGTTAACTTTGCAATGACTGCCAAGCATGTTAAAGGGTTACTTTACTCACCCATTTCTCATCTTGCAGCTTTAGTTATACGTTCCTATTTTCTAGAAAAACTTGCCTCTTTTCCTCCTTGACTAGCTAATCCACTTAAAATAAACGGGCAGATTCAAAAGCCACAATTCCATGTGTGTGTTTGTATCTCTTCCTAACTTCAGTTGTAGAGGGAGAATGAGATTAAGTCAAGAAATGTGTTTTACTTTCTTGTGCTTAAATCAAGCATGTGTGTGTGTGTGTGTGTGTGTGTGTGTGTGTGTGTGTATTTGTGTTTACTACAGACAGTATGTTGTTTTGGAAGGAAGTAAATCAACATGTTAAAAAGGCTGTCTTTAGGTAATGGGGCTATATGTGTGTGTCTTTAAAATAATTCGACCTACTTTTATGTGTTTTCTAGAAGGAAGTGGTATGATTAATAAGTGCATAAAGTTTACTTGTAGAAATGATAGTTTTGGCTAATAGAGAATATGTTTGCCACCAAAGGGAAGTGAGACCTTACCTTAACCACCTTCAGGATGCCTTCGTTAGTCCTGGCGTCAGTTTGTATTTCAAACCAATTCCCTTCGTTGCCAGAGGTAAAGAAATACTCTGCCAGCCAATTATCTGTGAACTCTTCGTCCAAATCTATTACTTGAAATCGAAGTAACTCAGAACTCAGAGTGTTTTCCTCAATACGCGCTGAATACTAAGGGGGGAAGCAGAATTTAAGATTCAGTGTCCGGTTCTATCGAAGGGGATTATGTTTATTCTGAATGACATTAATCATGAATTCTCAGATTACGTATTGCCTCCTTGCCAGTTACTGAATTCTTACATTTTACAAAAGCTATTTTTTTTTTTAGAGAAAAGTGCGGAGAGCCTAAATAGAAGCCAGCGAGCAGACACATGCTGAATTAGGGTGGCATATAGGGTGATATATTATAAAAAAATATATAAAAATTATTCTTGAGGGAGTGAAGGGTGTACCTGAGATTCTTTGAACACTGGGAAGTTGTCATTGACGTCCTTCACTTTGATGCTGCTTTCACACTGGCTTGATAGTCCTTCTCCATCTCGGTCGGCGCCACTCACAATCAGACGGTAGCTGCTCACTTGCTACATTTGGAGTCAAGAAAGAAAATTAATGAACTCCAGTGCCAAGAATATGAGTGACAACTACTTGCTTCCTATGAGTAGGGAGGGAAAATATTCCAGCTCATGATTTATTGGAGCACGTGCACTGTGTGCTGTCCATCATCGAGGGTGTGTGTGGGGCTCTCGAAGTCTTTAAGAGGCCGGAACAGATTTTCTCTTTTGTGGGCTGCTTAGGGCAAGAAAGGACACTTAGAACAAAATGGGCAGTGATGATGGTGGGATGCTATGCGAGGGAAGCTCACAGAGTTTTTTTTTCCTGTTGGTCTATTCAGAAAATCATCTGCATAAAAGTTATATGGAATACGTTGGGTAGTGTATGGTGGTGGTGGTGTGGTGGTAGGATGATGGGGGAGAGAGAGGAAGGAGATTCTTTAGTGTTCTGGAAGCAGGGGTAACATTAAAAGAAGTCAGGAGAAAAAGTGTGCCATCAGAGATGGCTGTTTTCCAGATAGACATTTTGTGCTTCATCTGTGAAATACCCTTTCCCTCCATCATATGAGGAATTAATCGCAGTTGGTCCTTGTCCATGAATGGCAATGCCCTCTTTCACTGTAGCGCCCACTGGTGCACTCACACCTGTTTACTGAGGGTGTGATTGAGGTGCCAGGGCCCCCCACTCCCTGGAGTCACATTAGAAGGCAGACCGTTTCCCTAGATTGGCCCCGTTGAGTACTGGGAACCTCTTTTCCTCTCTCTTTTCATTCTCTGGCAAAACGGAATCACTTCTTTCTGGCTTTCTTAAATATAATCCTTTCCTTTAATGGCTCCGAAGTGCCTTGCTTTACCTCTCGGTCAAGAGAATTGGTCAAAGTGCGGACTTCCCCGCTGTGTCTGCTCATGAGGAACATGGAGATGCCCGCGGGCTCCTGGGAGACGATTTTGAAGGCGATTTTAGAGTTCAGATGGTTTGGTTCATCTGCGTCCGTGGCATTCAGTATCATCACCAGGGAGTCTAGGGAGGAGAAGTTCATTAAAGAATATGGAGCCGTTGGTGTTCTGTTCACACTACTGACTCAACACAATTTCAAATCAGTATTTGTTTTTTTAAGATCTTATACCTGTATGTATGCTAACAAAATATGACATGTCACTTGCTGTCTGTCTTTATCAGGTAGAACTGTACTGCCTTCCCTAAAGCCCTCCAGTTCCCCTTAGGCCTTGGCTGTGTGGGGTTGAGAGGCTTTTCTGTCTTCCCTTGGTGGATGGCTTTAAGATTCTCTTTTCCCCAAATTATTCCAGTGACGTGAGAGTGTCTCCTGCCTTATAATCTCAAAAAGCCCTGCTGGTGCATCCCGGCCACCTAAGGCCCCGCTTTAGCTTTGTGACTGCTGGGTGCCCATGTAACTTGTATGCACAGAATATGATACTATTGGCCTCCTAACAGAGCCGCACCTAGAAGTACAAAGGCAGTGAATTATTAGCTCAACTGCAAATATCAGAAAGAAGATTTAGGTTATCTCTATGAGGTTTTCTGGAAAACTGATGAAACTAAGAATAAATTAGCTTATAAAAATGATATGCTATCGTGATACTTGTATTTGAAAAAAAAAATCAGCAGTGGTAGGTACTGTAAAAAGACTTACTTGCAGGACTATTTTCTTCTATTTCACCCATGAATACACTTTGTGAAAACACTGGAGGGTTGTCATTGATGTCTAAAATTTTGACCGTTAATATAAGTGGTTTCTCTACCTCTTGTCCTAAGGCATTTAGTGCATGACATGTGATCTAGAAATAAAAGGGAAAATGTTAATTCTCACTCAACAAGCTTAATTTGTATACTAGGAGCTTGCCCTGGCATGGATAGAACTTTCATGCAGAGGAGAAAAATATTTCCCCAAAGAGTAGACAAAGGAAGAAAGGGTACCCGTCTGGGCAGACCCGTTGGGCCAGTTGCCCTTTCTCCGGACTGCTACTGACTCATGGCAGGGCGAAGCTCTTGGCAGGCGGCGTCTGGAGTTTGGCAGTCATGCCCCTCCTGGCATGTTCCTTCAGGGGCATGACCATGAGTGGAGGCTCTTTGTCAAGGGACTAATGTTGTTATTTGTTGGTAGACTGATTTATGCACTGATATCTCCTCTCAATTAACCAGTATGAGAGTATCATCCTCTAGCTACGATACATGAGGGGAAAAGGGCGCCCCATGTTGAAGACACTACTTACGTGGAAATTTGGGGTTTGCTCACGATCAACTATGGCTGTTATGTTAATATCTCCAGTATTTCTGTCAACAACAAAGATTCCCAAAGGGGGCTGATCAATTCCGATTCCAGTAATGCGGTAGGTAATTTTCTGTTTTGCATGGAAATCTGAACTAATCTGCAGCAAAAAATACCCAAAGTGTTAAATACTAATACAAAGTGTTAGTCAGTCTTTTTCCTTCCCCCCTTTTCTCCACTGCTATAGTCTTAAGTCATCCGTTCGTTTTATTCACCCTTTCTGACACTGTGCTGTTTATTTGTTACCTAAATATATACTAGAAATATGACATAAATTGTTGCTTCTGTTGACCGGTATGGACAAAAATGCATTAATCATTTTGGCTTTAGAACATTTGCTTAGATTGTGGCCATCATGGTGATGTTAAAAGATTGAGATAAAGTCAGAGAGGCTACTTCTGAATATTCCTTTCTTAACAGTTAACATTTTCAAAAGACATTTATTTTAGCTTAAATAGGGAGAGCTGGAGGAAAAAGGGAAAGGGATTACATAGTAAGTATTAAAATGTATTGCTTTTTATTATTCTAATTTTAAAGCTTTTTGTGTGAAAAAGTTCAAATATATATAAAATTAGAATAGTGTAATGAACCTGATATATTTTATCATCCAGCACCAACGATTAAGAATACATGGTCAATTCAGTGTTGGCTCCCAGCCATTTTAAAAATTGTCGTATCCACATATTTTTTTCTATTGGCTAGAATCTGGATCTAAATAAGGCTTACCCATTGAAATAGGTCCAAGTGTCTTTTAATTATTTTTTTATTAGTCTACAGACCATAGTTCCTTCATCTTTGTCTATCTCTATTATTATTATTGATTTCTTTTTGGTTGTAGATAGCAGGTTACTTGTTCTGTGGGTGGCCCAGTCTGCATTTTGCTAACTGGAACTGCCCTATTACTTTAATTTCCATCCAATCCATTTGTTCTGAAAACTCGCACTGCCCTGCTCAGGTGACTTACTTGGGCAATGGGGTTTCTTTTGGAGTTGTCTTCCTCTTCTCTGCAGGGTCTTGCAAATTTCACCCATTCACGTTTATGTCTCCTTCTGCCTTGCACCGCAGTCCCATTTTCTCCAGGCTGCCCTTTCGTCTTATGGGAAAAGGGGTTCCGTTTAGTATGCATGTGTGGGACATTTTCGCTTTGGGAATTGCTTATATAGACCATAGGTTGAGGAGCCCCCTATGTTTCAGGATATCTAAGGCTTTTGGATGTCTACGTTGCTCTATCTCAGACTTTGTCAAAGAAGAAACATTAAATAACTAAAAGAGTTACAAAGCTTTTTGCATTGTGATTTTTAAGGCAGCATTTAATCATATTTTGTATTTTCTCCATATATTCCACAATATCTTAACTATTCTGGGCACACAGGCCCTGTTTCATTAGAACCTGTTGATTTAACATAAGAAGAAACAATGTCTGAGATAAATTACATTAATAACACTTACACATTGCTGGTATTTAAGTATTATTGGATTAGTTGTTAGAATTTTCACAATTTAATTGTTAAATAATTTAAAACATTTAATATTTGTTTGCCTGAACACAATTTTAATTTTTTAATGGAACTATTATTTTAATTACAAAAAGCTTTTCATACTTTACCTCTATTCTCATTTCTCCATGAACCAATAGGACCACCTGTAGACATTTAAATAAAGTAAAATTAAAAATGAATTTTTCAAATGAGTACTAACTACTTAAGATAATAATCCCGATATTTACATTCTGCTGTTCATATTATAGTTTGTTTCTATTTTTTAAAAAAGTAGATTTCAATTCAAAGGATAAAATCTTCTCAGGAAAAAGAAAATGTTCTAAATATAAACAAATTCTCTTTACTCTGACTACAGAATTTTAAAGATATACAGAAAAATCTATTGGATTTTGAAAGTCTCTTTTTAACAGCCAGTTATAGTAACCAGACATTTCGAATCTGGCTGTTCTATAAATACTTCCCAGGAGATGTGGAAATTGTTGCTTTGACAAACAATGGCAATCATCATTGTGATAAACTCAAGTTCCCTGGGCGATTTTTTAAAAGCCATGACTTACGCAACTGACTGGTACTAAGGCAATTCTGTATTAGCTGCAGGGTAAGGCTTTTTTTTTAGTTGTTCATGAGTGGACATAAAGGAACTCGTCTGGGTTAGAGAATGGAACATTGAAGATGGGGTTAGGCTATTCTAAACACAAGAACTGCTTGCTGTGGCACACAGACCTGCTCATCTCTGCCCTACTCCATTTAAATATTGAGCTTAATTTTCTTACTCATCTGAAATAAATGACGATAAAACATGAAGGCAGGCAGGCTAGGGTCTTTACTTCTCAAGAGCACTCGGGACCTTCATCTCTGTCTTTTCCCGTCTTGTTTTCTGCCTAGAACGCATCCTTTTTCCCCTTTAACCCACTTCAATATTAGTCATCCTTTAAGATCAATTCAGATTCCAACAACATCCATGAAGCTGCTTTTACTGAGGTCTCCTTTTCTGGGCACGTGCAACCCTTGTTCTGAACTATGCAATTTAGTCAGGAATGGTTTGCCTGGATTTATTATTTCTTAATCGTTTTATGTACATTGTGGTGCTAACCCAAGAGAACTGTAAATTTGCCCGATCAGTGCTTCTACATTATTATTATTACTTGCAACCCTTACAATATATCTGTTCCTCCGTAGATGTTTCACAACTATTTGCTAATCCACTGATCATGTGCTCTGAAGGAAATCTGGTAGGGGAAAGATTGTGAAAAATAAATCAGAAGAAAAAAATGAAAGTAATAATAGTAGTTAGTATTTATTATGGTTTTGTGTCAGTTGCTATGCATAGAGCTTTATATTTATTATCCTAATATTTGGAGCAGCCGTCGCAGTGAGCTTCTGTTATTGTAATTTCTTTTTTTTGTGGATAAAGAAATGGAGACACGAGAGAGGGAGCACGTGGCTCTAGCTAACAGACCTCCTGGAGCCAGGATTTGAACCATAGCAGCCTGACTCCGAAGTGTGTATGCCACCACAACAGTGGATTCTAGCCAAAGAAGGCATAAATAGATAAATAAAAACCAGTAGTAGAGAGAAAGTTTTATGCTAGTCAATTTAGATCTTTTTCCTGGCAAAGACTGGGGGTTACTCCTGAAATGATATAGATTTATTACATTGTTTATTTGGGGGAGATTATCATAAAGAGATAAGTCCGAGTCTGAGCCAAAGCAGTAATTCTACCAGACATAGGATGCCAGGACCTTTCCATTCTAAATATTTCATTGAAATCTTTATTTCCAAGGGTGTGTGTTCAAATAGCCATGAACAGAGCCATTGCATATTGTGATAACAGGTCTCAACATGACGGTATAGCTTTGCTGCTCTTTACTGAACACTCTCAGGAGTTAGGTGGGAGAGCAGACCAGAGCAATGTGGAAACTGCACTGCCCCTGACCCAGGGAGGAAGGCCAGGCACGCTCCCCGTCACAGGGAAACGGGGAAGAGTCATCCAGAAAAGATGCGTCATGTTCGCACTAGCCCCACAGAGAGCGGTTCTTCCAAGAGCCACCGAAGTACAGTTCTGTTTTCTTGGGACAGCACAGGAAGGACAACGCTAAACTATGGAGAATGAACATGGTCGACAGCTGTGTCTTATTCAGTCTTTTCGCAGAATGACAGTCCTTAGAGAAGTTACTAAGGCTAAGCCTTTACTCTTGCTCATCTCCTCTTACACTCAAGAATGTTTCCTAATTCTAGGGTGTATTATGAAATGTGATTATTTTTGCCCTTCTAGGAATAAGGGGTAGCTAATAAGAAACACTTCTAAATTTTGAAAATGCTCATTAGACATTTGGAAATATAATTGTAGCCTTACATTATTTAGAATTGTGTTTTTAAAAACTTAATTATTTTAGTTAATACATCTCTGTGGCTACTTGATTATTTGAGTGAATTTGCTAATCTAATTATTTCCAACATTTAATAAATATTTCAGTAGTTTCCTGACAATATAAACCAACGAAGTTGTCTCTTTTGGTGACCTGGACTGGACATATCAGTGTGGAGAAAGCCCTTCTTGTCTCGCGAGTTCAATCGGGGTTGGGGAGGGATGCGGGAGGTTGACCAGCTGGGGAGAGACCATGGGAGGGCTCCAGGACATGTCTGGCCCATCTCGCTCAGTCCCGATTGGCCGGACCCCAGTAGCAAGTTAACCTACTGGTCGGAGCGTCTGCCCCCTGGTGGTCAGTGCACATCATAGTAAGTGGTTGAGCTGCTTTAGCATATCATTAGCATATTACGCTTTGATTGGTTGAATGGCCGACCAGACAACTGGACACTTAGCATATTAGGCTTTTATTATATAGGATCATAAAGTTTTGTACTGTATATGGTAGATACACAATAAATACATTTTGAGGATATTTTCATAACAACTGCTACTTTACTTGTTTGGCTATCATTTTATTTGGAGTTACTTCAAGCTTTCCTGTGGGAGTGATAGACAGTTGGACTATGCATTAGATTCATGGAGCTGCTCCCAGCTGACCTGGGGTATAGCAACCCTTCTCATCTCTAGAATGGGTTTAAGAAAGGGCCTCATCCACTCCCCTCTGGGAAATTTGAAGATGAATTAGGTAATTCAAAGAAATCATTTCAATTTTTAAACATGTTTTGTATTTAATTATTTGTGGGGAAAAAGTCATTATATATATGTTGGTGATCTCATTTCTATAATTGGTCATATGCAGTGATTATTAATGTGTCAGGCCATAGAGGTCATCAGTAATGTTTGATGAATAAATTACATATGTATAATTCAGAAGACATGAGTGATTTATCTTTCATCATCTCCTATCTATCTATCCTTTTTAAAATTGAAATTTAACCCCCCCTTAAAAGTTCTAATAAACTTTGTATTCATCAAGTCAAATTTCTTACTTGAACAAAAATGGCGTATTTATTTCCTTGGAAATTCTTACTTAATTTCAGACGATTAAATTTCAGTAACTGAGTTTTAGAGTACATTCAATTAATTTAGAAAGTTAAACCTTGTATTGTGATAGAGATGCTAATTAAAACAAATACCATGGATATTCTCAGATGCTCATTTTAAATGCTGCATAAGTTGCAGTCAAGTATAGTAATAAAAAGATTGGACCCTGGATCCTGAATCCCTGAGTTAAGTCCCAGTCTCAATGGACCAGTTGTATGACTTGGAAACATTACTTAATTTTTCAGTTTCCTCATCTGTAAAATAGGGACAACATTTCTACTTACTTTGTAGGTTTCTTGTGAGGATTCAATGAATTCATAGGCGTAAAGCACATAGATGAGCCCTAGACCACTAGGACTTACGTGTTTAATACATGTTAATAACTTCTGTCCCCAAACTTAAAAAAAAAAGGTATAAGAGAGCCCCTTGGACATGAAGTGAGTGCCCTCTGATTGTGACTGTCCACACCAAGGCACATAGAACTTTCCCTTTTCTGAGCATTGGAAAGCGACAAGAACCAGTTCTCCTTCGTCCAGTTGTGTAGCTCGTTCCTTGCCCAACTCCAGGGGGACTGTTGACACTGGAGTTGAGGCGAATGCACCTCCTGGAACTGTGCCCGGCACAGCCTGGCCAGCTGCACATGCGAGACAGCTGGGCACCTTAGACAAATTCAGTTATTCACACTGTTCTTAGAGCTAATCACCAGGTACCTGCACATAGGGTGTCCCCCCAAAGGGTATACACACACTTCCAATAATTATGAAGGCAGTGTTTAGTAAAATGCACTTCATTTTCAAAGTTGAGCTGTCAGCTGGTAAAGTGCATACATTCCTGGGGACACCCTGAACTTCTCTTGTGATGAACTTCGCACAGCAAGCCCTCACCTGGCCATCAGGGTGACTCCTGACTGGCGAGGAAGAGCGAGAGGCTGGAGGTGAGGAGCAGCCTGCTGGGAACTGAGTGTTCGGTTCCAAAGGAAAGCAGTTTCAGGGGTTAGGTAAGCGGGGGTGGTGACTGACAGAAGTAATTGCATCTCTCCCGCCTTCCGCTCAAGTCGGGCGTGGTTGCCAGGATTGCCTGGCGAGGTTATTCTGATTTTGGCTCTTAACCGGAAGAGAGGACCAGGGGGCAACTAATTTTCATACGCCTATTAGCATTGGAAATCAGATTGTTTCATCAGTCACGAGAAGAAGAGATCCCTCAAAGATTTTCCTTCCGTTAAAGATTTGGACCATTTAGCCTACAATTTTTTCCTAAAATTGTACTCTTTGGATATTCTGTAGAAGAAGGTGATTGGAGGTCATTTCTCTGTATTTGGACCGCATTCTCTCAGAACTTGATATTTAAAGGACTTCTATCGCTTTTTTCCAGTCCTACCTCTACTAACTTTAAACACTGTGTTCTGGAGATATTTGCATTTCAGACATCTCTATTAGTTTTGAGATGCGTAAACTTTTACATAATATAGAAACATAAAATTAAAACACTCATTGTCCAGATGGTAACAGGAGTGTTATGTTTTGTGGACTATCAAACACTGAGCAATGTGCACCTTGAAGACAAACGTTTTCAAAAAGTTAAATCTCTGAAGAAAAGCATTTTTCAATCATAAAGCCTTTCCCCAAAATGCATATTTTGTATTGTGCAAAACGGATCAAACAAGCACAGGAAACTGCTAAATAGTAAGGCAGAATATTAAGGCAGGCGTTATCAAGAGTCATCTTAATTACTGAAGGTATTGCAGCTGGTAGGCATGCGCGTCTTAGAAAGTGCTGGCATTTTCCGAGCACTTGCTTGCGCTGTTTACTCTCACTCTGGCCATTGTGGGGTAGGCAGGGGCGGAAACGAGGGCTGGAGTGAGTCAGCAGAACCGGCGTAGACACAGGGCTGTGACTTTGCTGTCCTGTCTCGCCTCTCTAGGCAGCCCTGGTGTGGTCATAGGACGGCGGAATTAGCGCAGAACCTCAAACATGTTTTCCGACTTTCAGACCCACCCTTCCACAACAAAAGATGTGCGTCCCCACTAGACAATGCTTGGAAAAACATCGCTTTTTCCCATCACCACACTGTTTCGAAACTGGGTGGTGCCCCACTTCTGAAAGGATTCCATTAGCTTTCACAGAACATACTTTTCAATATGACCCTCATCTGCTTCTCCAACTCATGTCCAGGCTCCCCAGTGCAAACTGTCATTCCGGCCAAACCAGTGTGTCCATTGTCCCCAGGCACATGCCATATTGCGTCTGCCTTTGCTCATGTTGGTTTGACAGGGAAGAGCCCCTCCCTTGGTCCACCTGTGAAACCTTACCTGGTCCCTGGGGCCTCATTTGCCTGCCTCACTCCTGACTGACACTGCCTTCCACTAATAGCATCAGTTACCAGCATTGTCCAGGGAGAGTGTAATGAGAACCCCACGAATAATTTCAAATGTCCTAATAGTTTTATATTAAAAAGGATTTAAAAAGGTAAAATTAATTTTAACATACGTCTTATCTAAAATATCCAAAATACTACCACATCAATATGTAAGCAATGTAAACATTATTAATGACATGTTTTCCATTCCTTTTTTAATACTAAATCCTTAAAATATGATGCATATTTTACACCTTACATCTCAATTTGACCAATTTCATTTCAAGTGATTAGTAGCCGCATGTGGCAGGGGTGGGCAAACTTTTTGACTCGAGGGCCACAATGGGTTCTTAAACTGGACCAGAGGGCCAGAACAAAAGCATGGATGGAGTGTTTGTGTGAACTAATATAAATTCAAAGTAAACATCATTACATAAAAGGGTACGGTCTTTTTTTTCAATAGTTTTATTCATTTCAAACGGGTGGGATCCGGCCCGCGGGCCATAGTTTGCCCATGGCTGGGCTAGAGGCTACCATTTGGACAGAGCAGTTCTAGACCACTCAGCTTAACAATTATGTATAAAGTTATATTGCTGTTTAAATAACTTGTGTGTGGAGGTGTGTAACATTTTCTTGAGGGGAGAGAAATGTTTTAACATTTCATAGTGCATTTTAGAGGCCATGTGTGTGTGTATGTGTGCATGTGTGTGTGTGTGTATGTGTGTGTGTGTGAAGTTATAGTTTAGAGAGGCCTTATTCAGTTATTCATTTATCCATCTTTCAAACAATTGAGTGTCCACTGTAAGACAGATATGGGTAGACATTGGAGATAAAAAAATGAATGAAACAGCCCTTAGTATGAGGATCTCACAGTAACTCAAGGAACAGAGGGATCATGGAGGATATGCCTCAAAGCAGGAAAGAGCTCTCTAAGCTTGTGGGGGTCCAATTCTGTGTCCTTATGACAAACACTATTCTGACTCACGCTCCTCTTATCTCCTAGCTTCCCGAGTTGGTCACCCATTCCCAAGTGGGTTATTAGGCCACCTGTGGTTTAGTCTAGAAATGACCATCTGAAAGGTGGGAAGTCATACAACTGTCACATCTATAATAATAAAAGTGTAATATGCTAATTAGACCCAACAAACTACCTTCTGGACGTCATTCTGGATGTCCTTCTGGACAAAGCCTCGGCAGAGGGGGCCAAGGCAGAGACAGTTAGGGGTGATCAGGCAGGCAGGCAGAGGAGTTAAAGGTGATCAGATAGGCAGGCAGAGTGGTTAGGGGTGATCAGGCAGGCAGGCGAGTGGTTAGAGGTGATCAGGCAGGCGAGCGGTTAGGAGCCAGTGGTCCCAGATTGCGAGAAGGATGTCCAACTGCCGATACCTGTGGGATCGGGCCTAAACCAGCAGTTGGACATCCCCTGAGGGGTCCCAGATTGCGAGAGAGTGCAGGCTGGGCTGAGGGACACCCCACCCCCCACATGAATTTCGTGCACCGGGTCTCTAGTTTCTCTATAATATTCTTAGGTCAAATAAATACATTAGATAACCAAAACAATTATAGTTCACCCTTGAATAGCATGGGAATTCTTTTTCATAAATACTGTAAATGTATTTTCTCTTCCTTATGATTTTCTTAATTTTCTTTTCTCTAGTTTACCTTATTATAAAAGAAGTATGGTGTATTATATATATATATATATATATATATATATATGTATGAAGTAAGTGTTAATTGACTGTTTATGTTATTGGTAGGGGGGGGAGTCAAAAGTTATTCTAAGATTTTTTACTGCATTGGGGTCATTGACCCCCTAATCCATTACCATGTTGTTCAAGGGTCAACTGTAGCTACTTTGTCATAATAGAAACGACTCTAACAAAAATATGCCAGTTTTCTAGAGCAGCCTCATGAGAGCGAAGGCTGGGAATCTCCCTGGCTCATAAGGCAGCTGTTCTAATTCTGGACACATTTACAGTTTAGAAAGTTCCTCCTTGAGATCTATCTCCCTGTCACTTCTTAAAGTCCAATGATCTCAATGTTACAGACGAAGAGGCAACCACAACTGATGGCCGGACTAGCCCAGTTTATTATCGATAAGGTGGGGAATTAGCATTAAGAATGTTTAAAAATGTTCACGTGTGGTATATTTCACTATTTTGCTATCTTCATGGGACTGAGAATATTGTGACTTTTTCTTCACTAGAATAGCGCCGTTAGGAACAAGCTGGTCTGTGTCATCCAGGCCAGTGCTTTGCTCTGCAGATTCCACTTCTCTTTTAGTCAGAAAGAGTCCCACCCAGCAGTGTCACTCTCTGGGAGGGTCTGATAAAATGTCCATGTGTTTTCCACCAAAGGCTGGATGTGTTCTGCACAGAATGACTAAGCAAACACTCTGTGTTCTTAATAACCCTCTCAGCTGCTCTCCAGTCAAACGCTGCTTTGATTTTAATTCAACGGTCCTTGGCTATTGCAGAAACATGTCAGGTAGCAAGACCGGGCATGAGTGATTCAGAGCCATACGCTCAACAGATACGTAACCTTGGGAAACAGACCTGCTTCTCTTTAAAGTGTTTTAGCTTGTGCATCAAAAAGACGAATAAAAACATGACTGAAGAAAGTGACGGTGTTGTGGAAAATACATCTGAGATCAGGGTTATTTGATTCATTAACTAAAGAAATGCTAAATGGCGACTTTCAGATTCATTTCTCCCTCATTTAGTTTTCTATGTAAAATATATGAAAAGAAAAACAACCCCACAGCAAAAGGGAGAAATGAGTAATCATTACAATTGCATATTAAAATGTTATTTCAACTGCACTCTTTTAGATTTTATAAGAGGGATTTGCAGTTTCATTTTAAACTGTTTCCACTGTGCCTTCTTAGACTTTGTAATAGGGATTCAGCAATCAAATATGATACTCCCTTAGAGGAGAGAAAGAAACACGGAAAGCTACGATTATTGGAAGGAAAAGGAGGACTTACCATGAAAATGGCGAGAGTCCCCGTGGTTCTGAGGAGGAGCCAAGCCATCGTGTGGAGTCCCCAGGCGAGCAGATCCCGGAGTGTGCTTCAGTCCGTCCGCCCGCAGAGTCTGTGCCTCTCCAGGAGTCCGCGGCGGCCTGTTATGCGGTCCCTCCCCACCCCAACCCTAGGATTGGTCTCACCAGAAACGCTTGAATCACTTTTCTCCCAGGTGAAAACTTAGACACACCCCAATTCCTGAAGCGATGAGATCCTTTGTTGGAAGCTGAAAGGAACGTTCAGAGGCTGAATGGGAAGGTACCAGGTGAATAAGAAGTTAATCACGGTGTGGGGTGCAGAGCGAGCCCTGACTGCGCCCGAAAGAATCCAGTTGGCTCTTCCAGGGCCACAGTGAAAGCTGAAGGCAAAACGAAACTCAGAATCCCCCCAAAGCTTTTCTTTTGAGGCTGAGTATATGGATAGACCTAAAGTTAAGCAAAATGTAGGTGTTAAGTAATAATAGATCTTATTGAAAATAACTACAAATCTGAAGAAAACCATCACACACACAACTGTTGATGTAGGTTTTGAAGGAAAACAGCTAGAAATAAAATGGGGAGTCCACAGTTACATGGTGCCTTGGACGTTTGTGCTTTATAAATAAAGCATTTAAAGTCAGATCTCTGACAGGAGTCAGATGGCATCTTTCCTGTTGTATTTCATTTAATGTATAAGTTTTTTTAAAAGGTAGGCAGCTGGTCAAGTAGGTTATATTTGTGCGCTTTTAATTACTCAAGGCCCTTCCCCCAGGGCAGCCTGCTCACTGCTATAGGCTGTGCGGTTCTAAACATGTGGTCTCCAACCTGCCTTAAGGACAGAGAAAAACTGCTGACAGCACTTGAGCTTGCTTATAACATTAGAATTAAACCCTCCCCCCTCTTTTATCCTCACCTGAGGAGTGGGGATTTTTTTCATTGATTTTTAGAGAGAGTGGAAGGTGTAATGAGACAGAGAGGGAGAAAGAGAGAGAGAGAGGGAGAGAAACATTGATATGAGAGAGACACATTGATGGGTTGCCTCCTGCACACACCCCAACTAGGGCAGGGATTGAATCTGCAACCCAGGTACGCGCCCTTTACTGGGAATTGAACCCGCAACATTCTGGTGTGCAGGCTGACACTCTAACCATTGGGCAGCTGGCCAGGACTAAAAACACTTTAAAAAAAATATATTGTTATTGATTTCAGAGAAGAAGGGAGAGGGAGGGAGAGAGATAGAAACACTAATGATGAGAGAGAATCATTGATCGGCTGCCTCCTGCACATCCCCTACTGGGGATCGAGCCCGCAGCCCAGGCATGTGACCTTGACAAGAATCGAACCTGGGACCCTTCAGTTCACAGGCCAACGCTCTAGCCACAGAGCCAAACCAGCCAGGGCTAAAAACACTTTTAAATATCCTAGGATATTTAAAGAAAGGTTTGGTAGAAGAGCAGTTGTATCTTTATAAGTATTTATGCACCAGGTTTGGGAAGCTTTTAGTTTCAGGGGAGTCTAAAATCACAGATGATTTTAAGCAGGAGGAATTTTGTGTACCAGCTGGAAAAGAGCACCGTGTGGGCCAAGTCTTGTGTTTTTTGTTTGTTTTTAATTGTGGTAAAATGCACATAACAACATTTACTATTTTAAGTGTGCAGCTGAGTGCATTAAGTACATTCACATTGTTGTGCCATCACCATCATCTGTCTCCAAAAAAAATCTCATTTTTGTAGATAAAGTTTTATTGGAACACAGACATAGCCATTTGTTTATATATTATGTTGTGAATGGCCGCTTTTATGGCGCAAGGGAAAGCTGAGCAGAGCTGAGTAGTGGGACAGGGACTGGATGGTCATACAGCCCAAAATATTTACTGCTAACGTATAGAAAATGTCTGCTTTATTTACTTTCAGAAAATGTTTGCTGACCCCTGGTTGACACCATATACCTTTAGAATATCTGGGACAAATCTGATGGGGATTGACTGCAACAGAGGAATAATTAGTAGATATTTTAAATCTGCTTTCACTTGGTAAGGAAGTTTCTAAAGATCAGGTTTATTAATTTTTTTAGAGTTCCTTCTAAATTCCTTAATGCGCATCTTATGCACTTTTTGATTAGAATCAGAAAGTGAACAGCTACCGAATCCTTTTCGATATGGAAAGACTGACGTGCAGGGAAAAGTCTTCTCTGAGTTAGGAAGTGGCTTCTCTGTGGCTGGACCCGTCAGCAAATATGAGGGATAGAAGCTGGCTGAGCATTATTGCACTTATTAGTGATTTGTACGTTGGTTACTCTCTGAAGTCAGTTTTTGAATTTGTTTTACAATGGTGAGAGTTTTGGGTTTATAAGTTTCTATATTGGGGCTTTTTTCTTATCACAGAATGAGAGGAAATGCCTATCCCTGGGCAAAGGCTGGAAGGGACCACCAACATAGACTAGGACTTACCTTTTTGAGTGAAGTGATCATAGAGGTTGTAGGGGAACTCACTGTAGAGATGCAATATGGCTCGAGCAGCAAAGGCGCCTGGGAAATGATGAACTCTCTGTGACTACTTAACTCTGTCACTGTTTGGCTCTCTGTAACCCGGGGCTTGTCTGACTCCCCGGAAAGCCAGACTGCCACCCAAAGACGCACAGCAGGCTCAGGAAGGACGCTAGTAGATGTGTAGAGTGTGCTAACTGCCTGGTGCTCCCTGTTAACTTAGGGATGCACTGCTCTTTCCGGTGGTCTGTGTGGCTGCCCACCATGTGGTTTTACAGTTAACCACCTATGAAGAGAGACGCTGTCCGGGTGGGGTGTGGATTCTTCCCTGCCTCCCTACACTGCTGTCCCCGTGTATGTAAGTTTCTCCTATTAAAGTCCTTATGAATTTGAATAAGACTACATGTCAGTTCTTTGGAATTGATCCTGAATTTAGGCTTTCAAGGCTCTCCCCCAACACATATACTTAATTTATTTTCTTCATTAGGCCTGTATATATTTTCTGAGATTTTTTTTGTAATGAGAATGTATTAGTTTTATAATTTAAAAAGTTATTTAAAAATTAATGTGCTGTTATGGTTTAGTTGGTTGGAGGGTCATCCCATGCATTGGAAGGGTGCCGGTTCAGTTCCTGGTCAGGGCACATACCTGGGTTGTGGGTTTGATCGCTGTGGGGGCTCATATGGAAGGCAACCAATTGATGTTTTTCTCATACATTGATGTTTCTTTCTCTCTCTCTCTTCCTTACCCTTTCTCTAAAAAAATCAGTAGGAAACATATCCTTGGGTGAGGATCAGGGAAGAAGAGAAAAATGCAATGAACTTTCAATTTCTTTCCCATTATTTAAAATCTTGTAATTCTTCAAAGTTTTATTGTGCTAAAGACAAAAGAGATTTTAAAAAATGTTAGCAGTGAATTATGATATTCCTAGGCATAGCCATAAGTTGCATTGTGGACTCAGTTCTAGATATGGCTGACTTCGTTCTGATTTGCCTTCCTTAAAACTTCAGTTCTTTGACAATTTTAATTATTAGGGCTTAAAACTGCTAATTATCATTTTACTCTCTCTTTACCTGAACACAGGTTAAGTATTTCAAAATACCTCTAAGAATTCTTGGTTGGGCGCTGTATAAAGGATAGGGCGCCCTTCTAGAGACCCACATACCATTCTTGGTCGGATGCAGGCTGGCTTCAGCCACTGTCCCAGTTGAGGAGGCCTGAGAGAGCGATGACGAATCCCATTGTGTGCTCGGTAGGCAGATGGGGCTCCCTCTCTACTTTTCTGTGTGACCTTGACAGTGCTCTAAGCCAACACTTCCTTTTCTTTGGAGGATTGGGGCCTTGGTGAGTAATAAGGCATCGTCGTGCTGGGGCCACATTTACGTGGTGCCAGGAAGGTCTCTGCAAAGCGCCTTCTGCACTGAGCAGTGTCCTCACTTGCTGTTTTGTTTGTCTGAAAAGGAAAGAAAGGAGGACTTGCCAGTGGTTTCTGTTGGCTGGTTATCTTCTTATGCTCAGGATAATGGCTTTGGAAACCTCAGTCCAACTTGAAACTGGCTCTTACTCAAAAGGCGGAAAGAGAAGAGGATCCCAACAATAATAATCAGAATCCCTAACAGGGATCTTCATCGTGTGTGTATATTGTACTTCGCCTGCTGCACCGCATTGGAAGTATAGAAGCTGGACAGTAGATACAACACATCAAAAAGCCAAGACACCATGCTTCAGTTTGTAGGCGTGGGAACACGGGCGCATGGAGTGAAGCAGGAAGAATGCGTGTCTGTCCGGTGCGCAGTGGCTCAGAGGTCTCCGGGTGTTTCTAGTGCTCGTTACCCACGGCAGTGCTGTTCTTCCTCACGTGGAGGGAGTTAATGAGACGCACTCTCACCGACAAGCCTTCACTGGTCTTCGTTTGTTTTGACTGGAAGCATGTATTTAATATGTTTTCTATGTCAGACATTACTGCTTTCGGTACTTCACTGTTTTTGAATGTCTGCACGCTCTTGAGCTAAGATATTGGTCTCACACATACGCATTAACAAAATTAAACACGGACCCTGCCCTGGCCTCAGAGCCTGTGCTCATCGCTTTGTTATTCACGGGAATGGAAACCCTGCATCTCTTCCACCAGGATAGTCCCTAAAGACACTCAGAAATGCCAGAGACTATACAGCTGTGCGTCTGAAGGGCACAGTCTGCACGTGAATAATTAGTGAGAATAGGGCTGGTGACCATGGTCCCGTTAGAGCAGCGGTTCTCAACCTGTGGGTCGCGACCCCTTTGGCGGTCGAACGACCCTTTCACAGGGGCCGCCTAAGACCATCCTGCATATCAGATATTTACATTACAATTCATAACAGTAGCAACATTAAAGTTATGAAGTAGCAACGAAAATAATTTTTTGGTTGGGTCACAACATGAGGAACTGTGTTTAAAGGGCCAGAAGGTTGAGAACGACTGCATTAGAGGAAGGCGTGTAACATGGTTCACCATGCTTCTTACTTGAAAACTTTGTGTAATTTTTAACATATATGGATTCAAGCCCAAACTTCAGAATGCTAAATAGGGGTGAGTGCATATTAAAAAAAAATTGTTCCTGATCCTGTGGACCAGGGTCATTGTCTTTTTGCTCTGACTTGGTTTGATTAAGCAATTGCTTAGATGTGGGCATATTTTTGTAAGGTAATAAACCCTGTGAGGGAGGAATTTCCAAATGCATCTCACTCAACAAAGGGCTTCTGAGCAAAGCTTTTCTTTGGTTCCCGTGGTTTGTTGCAGATAAAACTGACAGTGTATTTAGAATCCATCCCGCTTCCTCCTTCCCTGGCTTCCTCCTCACGAGCCAAATCCCCGATCCTTCTCAGGTAGCTCGGGTGGTGGGTCTATGGCTGAGCTCCTGTTCCCTTCCCACCTCGCCCGGTCCGCTCCTTACTCAGCAACCCGAGTCTGTTTTCCAAAGGTCGAGGCTCCCAGTGCACCTGGAACAGAATCGGACCTGCCTGTTGTGGCTTACAAGGAACTAGCCTCAGCCATTCCCCGAGTTCCTCTCCCACCACCTCACACAACCCCTCCCTCTCTCCTGCTCCTTCTGTTGTTCTTCCAAAACCCTCAGCTCCTTTTCTGCCTCAGCTCTTCACTTCATTTCTCCCCCTTCCTCCTCGCGGGCGTCTCATTCAGTAGGTGGTAATTAATGTGGCCTTCTCTGAGAGGCCTTCCTCCTCCCCACATATGGGCACTCTCACCTCCATTATTCTGATTATTTGTACCTGGCATTCCCGTGTGCTTCCGTGCAGGGCTCAGTGATGTGTAGGTTGCTGCTACTCGGTGGGATTGCTTCTGTTGCCTCTCTCCACCACTTGACGGTGAGCTCTGTGAGCGACCAGCCATGTCTGTTTCATTTAGCAGAACATTCCCAGGGCTTTGGGGAGGAATAAGTGAATACATCTGTGAAAATGTTGTGCAAGTATAACTGTGGGATCAAAGGGCACATATAGTTCAAATTTTTAATAACTTGTCATCTAAAAGGCTATTAGCAATTTACATCCCCTGCTGATGTTCCTCCTCCCTATAAGGCATAAAATTTGTTATAGGTAATTCTTTTTCACTTCTTTTATGAGAAAACAGTATTTTTTTCAAATATATTTTTATTGGTCTCAGAGAGGAAGGGGGAGATAGAGATAGAAACATCACTGATGAGAGAGAATCATTGATCAGCTGCCTCCTGCACACCCCACAGTGGGGATCAGGCCCACAATCCGAGCATGTGCCCTGACTGGGAATCAAACTGTGACCTCTTGGTTCATAGGTTGGTACTCAACCACTGAGCCATACCGGCTGGGCAGGGAAAACAGTATTCTTATGAAAAAATATATTTTAGCGCAATTGACAGATTTAAGTATTTATTGAATGCTAGTAATTTATTAGATTATAATAAGTTAAAAGAAAAATTGAGATCTGAGTATAGCAATCTAAGGAGCTGGACTCAGAACAGAGTGAGTTCTGGATTTTGGTTAGTTCCAGAGGGCCCACAGCCCTCCTGGATCGAGCGTCATTCTGGCCTTTTCACCGTCTCAGGTGAGATGATGTCAAAAGGTGTGACAGCCAAATCTGCCAAGTCAAATATGAATTCTCTGTGCTCTGTAGCTAGTGCCACAGCCTCTATTTTCACATTTTCAATCTTCACTTTGGTGGTAGCGGGAACATTTTATAGACGTCCTCAAGCATTTTTAAGTATCATGGGAGCCATTACTTATGTTTTTCTAGCATTCAAATTGTACCAGTGTTATTATTATGTAATTCCTGGGGAAGGAAATCTCTTTTGATAATTGTTGTTGTTTTTTTGGCTTTTAAAGTAACATTTTTTTTTACAGTTAACATGCGCATAAATAGGAAACTGAAAAACAAGCAAAGAACAAAGCCATCTATAATCACAAGCAGTTCACAGTCTGACATGTCCTAAATCCTGTGTATCTACACAACTAAGCTTCCATTTTTATGTAATTAAGATGGTACAGTTATGTATCATGCTTTCTCACACATCATGAATATTTACCATTTCCAAGTCCCAAAGCTATGAGTATTTTGATAACCAAGAATACCCTACACCAACTGAATCTGGAAGAAAATGTTATCCTGCCTTACTTGGTGACAAAAATTTCATAAAAGATAAAAATAGCAACAGACCTCTAGATAAAAGATATTCACAAAGTTACACTTAAAATACTGCATTCCCTTAATGTTCCATTAAAAATGAGACCCACAGCAAGAGTACACAAAGTATAATGCTTCTAAGAGAATTATGATTTATAACTTTAAAATATTAGCAAGGAGGCAAGTTTTGACTGAAGCACTGAACAGCCTATTCCAAAGCACAGCCTGAAGAGATGCACGCACATCCGTGGCGATCACCACAACGTGAGCGTGAACACACCCACACACACCCCTCGCATGAGCAAGTCCTGAGGTCCATGTCTGAGATGGCCAACAGCTCCATGTCCCAGATGCCTCTTTTCCAACAGTTATAACAAAAAGATATTTCCAGATTGGTTAATTCACTAGTAATTGTTTTAATTTAAATCTCAACCCTCCACTCCACCCATGGGAAGAAATAGGCGGCATGCTTCACCTGCTGCTCAAGGCGCATGCCGGGGCGTGGCTGCCCATGGACGTGTATCTCCGCTCCCTGCTGTGCTCAGAGCAGCCTTAGGAAGACGGACTCTGCAATCCCCAGGGACATCGGGAATGGCCTCTAAGGCTCTCAGGGCGCCTGCCGTGGAGAGCGCTGCCTTTGGCGTGGGAAGGAAGGGGGGCCCTTTCAAGACAATGAGCAGCCGCCGCCATTCAGTGTCCCTCAGGGCGGGTCCGTTTCTCTGCCAGACCCATGTGTTCCTGGCTTTTTACCCGGCGAGGATCAGACGCGAATGCTTTCATGACTAGTAAGTTCCCGGTAAGTTGGGCAAACCAGTAAAACCTGCACGGCGTAGTGGACTGGGCATGTGGTGATTGATGTCCTGACTAGGAGCTACAAAACCTCTTGAAAAGATTACTTAGAGGAAACAGACATTTCAAGTGAATTTTCTCTGCCGTCTTCAGGGCAGAGTACCTTTCCCGTCAGGTGGATCGGTTTTGTGTTCACATAGTTAGGGGAGCACTGAACTTTCAGCTCAGACACAGGGACATGTTTTTTCTGCAGTTTGGACGTGTCTGATTGGCCTTCCTTGGACTAAGCACCATTATTCTATCCTTGTCATCGAGAAGAGACTCGGAATCCACCGCGTCCCGGCCGGGTAATGAACCCAGCGTGTGAGCAGATGTTCCTTAGCCCACGGGAGGGTTTCTGTGTTGTTCCACATGAACTTTTCTGAACGTCATTTCCACTTCCTTTCCTTCCTTGAAGCGTCTGAAGATTCCTATGCGTGTATGGAACCTAAGGTTTCCCCGAGCACAGTCTGTGCAGTGTGAGCTGTGGTCTCTGACCCAGGCTGGCTCAGCTCCAGCTCACTCGGGTGATTTCTGGAAGGCCCCGCCTCAGGAGGGGTGACAGGGAGGGAGGCGGCCTCTCCCGCCCTTGTTAGCTCAGCAGCCCGTGAGTCAGTGCAGGTCCCTTTCTGCTGCGTGAGACCCGGGCCGGTTTTACGGATGTGTGCGCCTGTTGCTTGACTTGTGCAACGCCAGGACTTAATGCTAATCTCCAGCTCTCCCTGTGAAGTGAGTTGGCAGGTTCTCAGGACACCTTCTTATTGCTTGCACTCCGAGGTGATGCAATTGGTACTCATTTGGGTTGGTCAGCCTGCGTTTATAGGAAGTGCTTAGGAAATGCATCTCCAGTTACTCCAAATTTCAGCGCATTGAGGGTTTTCTGTTCTGGGGGGCTACATTTTGATAATTTATCTTTTCAGAGGAAATTATTTCTGTCTTCCAGTGTTTTTAAATTTAACATCACACATTTGCACATAGCATTTTCTTAAAGAAATTTTAAGGTAGAGTTTTATAGAAAAATTCTGTAACTTTTCTTTGCCCTAGTAATAGAAATCTAGAAAGTAAAATGAGAAACATAGTCTAGTCACAGTCTTGGTTAAAAACTGTAAAATATTTGGAAGTAGCTAACTCAAAAATGTATAACATAATATTGATGAAGGACATATCACAAGAGGTAAGAAAACAGAAAGATGGTATATCCCTGGGTGAGAACACTTTCTATTCTAGAATGTCAGTTCCTCAGAGAAAAATCTAATGCAGGTCTCAGGCTTGACCCATAGTCTCTGTGAGGGATTGAAGTGGAAGAGCATAAAAGCCTTGAAGTCTACATGGAAGGAAAAATGTCCTCAACAGCTCATTAAAGAAGGACTACGAAGAGTACTGAAGGGGTCTTCTCTTACCAGATAGCAGACTTCACTATAATCCTGTGATTATTCAAAAAGCAACTGCGAGATGTACTGTTCTTCCGGCCTCATGCTTCTATGAGAGGGGGATGCGGCTGTAGTGAGGCTGACTTCATTCCCATCCCTCCTGTGCACCTGCTTATGGGTGGAGGACAAAGCAGCTGACTGGTGAGTTTGGGGGCAGGAATGGTACATCCTGGGTTTAGCCCACTGCCCCTCCCACCCCTGGCCCCTTCTCATCTGGTCCACTGCTTGGTTCTCAGTGGTTACCTGTTAAGTAAGGACGTGGATGGATGAATCATTGGATGAGGGGTGTAGAGATGAAGAGAATTGAATTGTACTTCTTAGCTGGGCCCCAGATTGAGCAGGGAAGTTAAGTAAAAGCTAGGAGCGAGAGGTGGGGCAGAGGACCTGTTAGGGGACTGATGACATATAGAGGGGCTCCCTTGAGGCACATAGAGCCTCGATCTCATTGAACAGCTGTCAGAATTTCTGGCATGAAGGGAACAGATATTTATTGAGTGCCCTCGATGTACTTAATTGGGGTGTTAAGCTTTTTCTTGACATCATTTATTTAATTATTTAATTACCCCTAACACTCTGCAAGGAAGATGTTATTCACCCCATTTTGCAGACAAGACAACCCAGGCCCAGCAGTTCCGTCCAGTCCACCATATTGGTCAGTGGCGCTGGGATTTGAACAGGTCTGTCTGCCTTTAAAGTTTATGTTCTTCCCACAGCCCTATTGGCTCCCACAGGAGGGACGTGACCACACGAGGGAGGCTTCCCTAACTTCTCAGGGAGTCTGCAAGGTGCCTGTTCATAGCCCGAAAGCAGAGCAGTTTTCTGTGCTATTGCTTTGGTTTTAAAAAAAAATTATGGTATTTTTTTGGAATTTCAAAGAGTTACAGGTTTTTGTGTCTATTAGAAAAGGATGCGGGCCACAGAAGTTGGAAAGTGCTGTATTTGCTTATTTTATCTGCACTTTCTTCTTAGTTTTTTTTTTAAAAAAATAAAAGCATCATTTTATTATTATGGTGCAGCATAGGAAGTTAGAAAATACAAACAAGCAAAATGGAAAAGAAAGTCACCGAATTCTGATCACCCAGAGATCACTTCCAGTAACCTCTAAGTAGTACAAGTCTTGTCCGGAAAGTGAGGTGAACTACGCTTTCCTTCAGGGTGTTTGGGAGAATTAAATAATCCAGTAAGTGATGTGGAGGAAATGCTTAGCAGAGCATTTAAATACATGGAAGGTAAATATTGGTTCTCTTTCCTGCTTGAAATTTCTTTCATTTACTTTCTTATTCACCTGTGTGTGGCTTTTTGTTTTAGCCAAAATGAGAGTCTGCTATACATGCTTTTTAGTCACTTGCTTTTTTTATGTGAGTGGATCTATATTTTTCCATGTCAGTTAACATTATCTTCTCAGATACTCAGTTCATATTAAAATTTCCTCAAATAAGAAAATAAATAAATAAATAAATAAATAAATAAATAAATAAAGGCTTTTAAAGCTGATTTGTCCTGTCCAAATTAGCATCTAATTCAGGACCACAATTCCACCTTACATTTATTTTACTCTAATATTGTTTTTATTTTTTTTAAATATATTTTATTGATTTTTTACAGAGAGGAAGGGAGAGAGATAGAGAGCCAGAAACATCGATGAGAGAGAAACATCGATCAGCTGCCTCCTGCACATCTCCTACTGGGGATGTGCCTGCAACCCAGGTACATGCCCTTGACTGGAATCGAACCTGGGACCTTTCAGTCCTCAGGCCAGTGCTCTATCCACTGAGCCAAACCGGTTTTGGCTAATATTGTTTTTATTTTTAAAAATTAAAAAAAAGAATGACACCAACTTGTTGCAGAGATTTAGCCAGTTGTCTTATAGAGGTCGCCCTTTGGACGGGTCTTGTCTAACTTGTGTCTAACTTGTCCCTCTCTCCTTGTGTTTCTAATCCCTTCTACTTTCCTTATTACAGCTAAAGGTTTTCAGGTTCAAATCAAGCATCTTTGTCCGGGATGCAGCCTACGCACTTCATTTTGCATCTCACCGGAAAACAGAAGGGTATCTGGGTAACCCACTTGCCTCTTGGTGGTCTATTTGTTTGATATTCAGGTTATGCTGATTAATACTCAGGTTATGCAGACGTCAAGGAAGATTCTAGTGATCTGCAGTAATGATCTTTTTAGCCTGTGAGACAAGTTCCAAAATATTTAAACAGTTGATGCCGACGGTTGCAGAAATACATTACATATTAAACAGATAATATCCTTCATTGATAATATCCTTCGTCAAAAGACAAAGCGATTTGTGCAGCTGCCATGAGTCCTGCCCAATAGGTCACAGAATGTCAGAACCAAAGGACAGAACCAGAACCGAAAGCAGATCAGGCCCTTCCTGCCCTCCACAAGCCCAGCAGCATGGAGGCACTGAGACTCCTGTGAAGTGCAGATCTGAGCCTGGGTCAGATCCCTGCAGTGTCTCCTCAGCTCCTGTAGGGTAAACTTCGAGATTTTAACGTGGACACGTCGGTTTCTATGATTTGGTCCAAAGACGTCTAAGTCTCACGGCCCACCATTCCCCGGCATGCGCCTTATGCTTTTTATGCCTGTGTCACACCAGACTGCAGACTGCTGGGGTTCCCCGCCCACCATCACCCCTACCACCCGCTAGCATCCCTGCCCACTCTTTGCCAGCTGCTTCCTTAGCACTAAGCGGAGGAATCGTCTCCTCCAGGTGCCATCTCTGATCTTCCAGACTAGCCGGTGCCCATACAGGACCTGGGGAGAGCGTTCTTAGAGATCATCCTGAAATGTTTGCTGAACAGCTGACCCCCCTTTCAAGTGCACCCCCCCCGCCCCCCGCAAGGAGTGGACTTTGTGTTATTCCTCTGTAGCACCAGTGCCGGGTCTGTTCATATCAGACACTCAATAAGCATTCGTTGAAATGAACTCAGTGGGTTGAAGTCTGAGCTGGGAGTCAAGCCTCTGCAGCCTGGCCTGGAGAGGAGGTCTGGGGGTCTTGGGGGAAAGTCTACGATTAGGGGCAGCGACCCCAGGTCAGACTCTAGGAAGCGGGCAAGCAGTCGTGTCTGAAAGGCTCTCGTTATGTTAACAATCAGAGATCCAAGTCAGGCAGCGGGCGAAGCAGTCAGGATAAAGCTCAAGGGTTAGGTGATTAGAACTCTCATGAGAAAAAAACAACAAAAACGAGAAAGAAGTACGATTAGGAACCATCCCTCAGAAATCAGAACAGATATCTAGTAGGTTCCCCCAGTTCCAAACCAGGACCCGACTGTCTATCCTAGACCCGACTCGTCTGCCCTTTGTCATGCAGCTTCCTGGTGAGATCGAGAAGGCGGGCTCCTGAGGGGCTAGTGAGCCAAGCACAGCCGCCTGAGCACCTCCGGGCCATCTCCCCTCCGTCCGTCTGGCTGGATGCTGCCCGCTCTCTCCATTCCTGTTCCCGCTCCCTCCTCTCCTCCTTCCTGCTGCTTCAGGGGTTTCCCCCTCCCTGCCCACCTATTCTGTTTTTACTTTCTACTTTTCTTTTCTTTTTGCCCCTTTCCCCTCTTTCTCACTATCTCTGGGCAGAATGTAGACCTGATGTTTGTATTAATCTCTCTATCAGGAAATTTTATATTTTGAGTTTTCACTAGAAAGCATACATGTTTCTCCCACACTATTTTTACTCTTAATAGAAGGCCCCAAATTGCCTGATACTTATTTAGACTTTTTAAAAATATTTTTTAAAATTGATTTTGGAGAGGAAGGGAGACAGAGAGAAACATTGAGGAGAGAGAAACGCCCATCAGCTGCCTCCTACACACCCGCTACTGGGGATGGAGCCTACAATCAGGGCATGTGCCCTCACCCGGAATGAACCTGTGACCTTTTGGTGCACGGGAGGACGCTCAACCAACTGAGCCACACTGGCAGGGTATACTCATTTAGATTTAATTAAAACCTCTCTGCCAGAGTTTGAAGAAAAGCAAGCTATTGTGTGTGGGGGGGCAGGCGGGGGGAGTGGGTGCACTGACCCTGACACCTCCCCCCACCCCCACCCCACCCGCCCATCAAGAAGAGCAGCAGGGGAAGGTGTGGGGCAACACAAAACCTCCAGGCATTGGGGGTGGGGGGAGCTCTTTCAGAAGAGTTGTCCCTCAGGGGACAGTGTCCTCCCAAAGGCTTTATTCCAACGTTCCCAGGTGACCATAAAGCATCCCGGAATTACATGCCTGGAATTTTACTCACAAGGAGGATGCTCCAAACTGGTTTCTCCTTGAACCTGGGATGCCTGGAATGCCTCCGATCACTCCCATTGTAGGAAGGATTTAGCATCTAACAGGGATGATCTGGTTAAGCAGGATCCTGCAGGGAGAGCTGGGCAATGTCATGCCTGGAGAACATATATTGTCCCACAAACGCACATTTTACAAATAGTAACCATGAAGCACAGAGCGGTAAGGGACTCACCTCCGACTGCCTAGCTCACAGTGATGGGGCTTAGGCGAGAATCCCACCCCCACTGTCCCAGGTGGGATGACAAATCGCCACTGAGCAGGAACCATGGACACATGTCTCAACATCTATAAAGAATAATCTATTTCATGCTCCAGAAATTAAAGATCAAAGCAAAGAGAGTCAGAGTGGGGCTTGCGGGGTTCAATTTAAGTGACGATATGATGCACCGACAACCCACCGCCTTGTCTCCATGTTGAACGGCCTTTCCTTAGTAACGATTCTGACAGCCCCTGGTAGATGAGGGTCACAGGTACTCATTCTGACAAATTCCTCGGCAGTCCTCAGGGATTTGATAACTTCCGTATTTTCCCAGTGTTTCCCAGGAAGAGGAATTCTGTATAAAAGATCTACCTCACGCCTACCTGCATGTGATGGGAATGCCAGGAAGGGCACTGGGCGCCTTCCACATGCACAGCTGTTGCTCTGCTCCAGCAGGCACGGTCCCCTGTCTGTCTGGCTAGCTTCCTCATTCCTGGCACTCAAACTCCTCCTATTTCTCCTTCAACTTATTCAGAAAAGTCAAGCATTTGAGAGGCCAACGAAACTTAAGATGATCTATCTAGTTTAGTTGTGTTCAAACTCCTTTTAAACATGGTCAAAAATATAGTTTATCACCAACCAGTACACACATGCACAGACATATACTCTTATTATGTATGATGGACTTTGCTATTTCCTTTTATATTCTATTTCATTCCATTAAAACCGCTCATCTAGGTAGACATTCTAAATTGACTTTATGATCCATTATTGGGGGGTGTAGTTCACTGTGTGAAAAACACAAATTTAATCCATCTCTCTAATTTTACAAAAAAAGAAGGTGAGCAGATTTAAGTAACTTATCCAAGAACTGGACCCAAATATGAATAGAATTCGCACTCTAGTTATGCAGAGTGGTGAGCCTCGGTAGGTAGAAGTTGAGGCATCTAATTATTTTTTCCTCCTGATAGACTATTAATCTCTCTTTATCATGTCTCCTTTAGAAAGACAGATTCTGTCATAATCTACAGACAGTAGAGGAGATAATTTTGATAATGTTAAGAAGTGATTGAGAAGGATAATTTAGTCAGCTAGTATTTATTCCTCAGGCACTTATTAGGTGTCTAAGATGTTCCAAGCACACTTTGGGCCTAGAGATACAAAGATGAGTGAGATATGGTGGAATCTTGGATCAGGGTGTGTCCATAAGCATGGAAAGAAAGGAGCTAATTTATCCCTGCTGTGAAGGATTTTACATACCTAACTGGTCACGTGAAATTGACAAATATTTAATGAATGCCTAAAATGGTGACTATTTTTGGAAATTCAACTTAGTCTAACAAGATGAGTATGGAAGGGGGCAATAGGTGGACGATTCTAAGTTAAGACGGAGAGGGATGGTGATAATACCCATCAGTAATTATGCATCTGTCCTGGCAACCCAGGAGGCGTGCTTACTGCTAACTATGCACACAGCCCCATGAATCACCAATGGCTCCAAGTTGCAAAAGTGATTATGAAGCATTTCTTATTTTGGCCAGATTTTCCGGCTGACAGTGTGATGGATGCTTTCTCTTTTAAGCCTTCACTGCCTGTCAGTCTATCGTGGGGCTCGGTGGTTTCAGCCCCAGCCTTTTTCCTGTTAAGCCACATGCTTTTCTGCCTTTGCTGAGGTGCTTGACAAGCACTTTGCCAAAACATGCAATGAACGGAACACACCCTGATCTTCAGAGGAAGGACACCCTTTTCGATTCCCTGGAAGCCCTACTCCTAAGCCAGTGGGATTTGCTGTGGTCTCCTCCCCGTCCCCTCCTTTGGCTCTGTGGGGAGGAGACAGCGGGAGGGAGGAATCTGGGAGGAGGCTGCTGCCCCCTTGACCTGCTGGCTTTTCCTTTCTGAGGGAGCCTGTGGTGCAGGGCAGAAAGGATCTGCTGACTTGGAGAGAGACGGGGAGAGTGCAGAGCTGGAGCTGATGGAGGGCAGGTGTCATGTTCTCTCTTAGGCCAGAGCACTGTTCCCTCTTTCAGGTCCTACACTTGCTTCCTCTCCACAGAAAACAAGGCTCTCAGCTGAAAGCCTGCAGATTGAGGCAGGAAGAAAGGCGCTAACTACTTAGACTAGTGGATTACCAGGATCGCTAAAGGACATTTCCCCCCATTTCTTCAGATACCCAGTTAGTTTTCACTGATGCATCTGGTGCAGTTGGGAGGGTGAAAGGTGTAAGGTTCTAGTTAGCTTTTGGTAGCGCTGGCCGTGTGATGTGTGCTACAGATTTCAGTCGTCGGGCAGCATCTGGACTCCTCCCTGCTGAGAGCTATGTGCTGTGTGAACAGACATCACCCAGCAGGAAGAATGAGTGACTTGTTAGCTTGTGATATTGTTTGGGGAGTTTGCACCCCACCTTACAATTGTTATGAAAGTGATTACTATATAAGCCAAATGTCCCCTTCCGTGTCTAGCTCTTCCATCCTCTCTGTTCAAGGGTTAAAACAAATCATTTTATCATAGTTTTTCATCGTCACTTGTCACAGTAACTTCTCTCCTGCCAACATGTCAGTGCGGGTGAGAGGGAGGAAATTAATTCCCTAAGTTAAGGGAGGCGGGTGAGGGATGGAAACATTGGTTTGAAACTATGGAAATGGAGAGTAACAGGGAACAGGCAGGTACTTGCTGTCCACAGATTGTGAAAGATTAGTCATAGTTTAATGTATTCTGGACAGTGGAAAATAGCAATTTTTTGAAATCAAGAAGAAAGATAATAAGTGCCATCTCAGGATGGGACCTGCCATTATCAAGTCAGATCATGTCCTCTTTGCTGGGGATACCCCCTCGCCCTCCCCCCCCCTCCCCCCCCACCCCCCCAGTAAAGCACATATTTAATCTATAAGGATATTTCCTGGTGGGTGGTTGACCCAGTTTTGTCGACCAGCCTACAGTGGTGCCTGGGAGATGCCAGTGTGGCCTGCTGGTTAGATCTTCTCCTGCCTTTTTGGGGAAGAAACTTTTTCAGTGTTCCAATTGTTAGATGATAATTTGGTTCTTTCTTAGAAAATTATAGCCAATAATTTTGGTTCTAGGATTATACGATACATAGATCAGGGCTGAACACATTATAGATAGCAGAGCCTGTGTTGAATTCAGAAGAAAAAATGAGTATGTTTTATGTCCATGAAAAATAACCTGAGACAAATTGTCTGGATAGCTGAGGGTATCTATCTAAATATTTCTCTTCAATCCTGGCATCTTTACAAACAAATCTAAGTTTCATAATGCTGTATCAAATCTATTGGATTCACAGATTCAATCTCAGCTGGGAGGGAAACTGGAACTCCCAAAATTTTAAAACCATATTATATCTGTGAGAATTGCCCTTGGGAGTGTGAGGTCTTTTCACTGATGTTGGGACCATCTTGTCAATAATGTGTCATAATATACAGATTCTTAAACATGTGCAAAGCCTTGGACCCCGCAGTTTCAGTTCCGATGGAAATAAGGTAAAGCACCTGCAAAGCTCCGCATCACTATTTACACCATCAAAGGAGTGGGAGGAACCTCAGTGTCCATTCCTGGGCTGAAATAGCCCTTAAGATACTTTCACAAAGTGTGTTAAATGGAAAAAGCAGGCACAAACTTTTATACATAATAGTCTCAGCTTTTAAGTGACATGTAACGAATAAGAGCCCAGAGAAAGGCTGTAGTGACAGCCGCGAATCTGGGTTTCCTAGGCGCGGGGTGTCGGCTGCAGGGTAAGCAGCGGCAGCGTTGAGTGAGAGGAAAACCAGCATGATGTTGGCAGCGGTCCCCTCTGGGTAACGGTGCATGATTTCCACTTCCTTTTCATTTTCTTACATTTTCTAAATTCTCCACAATAAGTACATTAGTGTGCTTTAAAAAAATTCTCACCCAAGGATATTTTTCCATTGATTTTTAGAGTGGAAGAGAGAGGGAAAGACAGAGAGAAACATCGATGTGAGAGAAAAACATAGATTGGTTGCCTCTTGCATGTGCCCTGACCAGGGCCCCGGCCGGGGAGGAGCCTGCAACTGACATACATGCCCTGGACTGGAATCAAACCCGGGACCCTTCAGTTCACAGGCTGGCGCTCTATCCACTGAGCCAAACCGGCTAGGGCAGTACACGTTAGTTTTTTACTAGGAGATGATCAATGCTGGCTGCACTAACAAAAAGTAGCTTAGAATCTTAACACTGACTTGTTTAAAATGTTTGTTTTTATTCCTTATAAATGTAGGAAGTCTGTTATTCTTGACGTAAAAGGCTGGGTCTTCGTCTGCATGTTCTGCTCCTTCCGATGATCGTCCTCCAGGGAGAGTCCCACTGTTTCAAGAGCTTTTACTGAGCTTGGTGCTTTTAGGCGACAGTGACATCTTCGGCCTAACTGGTTGCCCTCGTTGATCCTCGGCGCCATTGCTGCCGCAATGACAATGCGAGTATGTGCCATGGGCCATTAGTCGGTCAGCTGTCCCAGGGATGATGACGTGTACACGAAACCCCAGCCATTCCCTCGCTGCTGTGGTTCATTGAAACAGCTTCCTCCCAGGTCTCCTTCCCAGCAGCCTCTGCCCCTCCTACAGGCACCAGAGCAGCTTCCCAGGTGAGGCCCAATTCACAGTTGTCCTGTGAGTGTCTCGCTGGCTCTCAGGTTCAAATAAAGACTCCTTAGCAGGTCCTACGTATGTAGGCCTCCGACTTCTTGTCTCATTCTTGGAGAATGAGAGACCATCTTCTCTCATTCTCCACCTTGCCAACTACGACAGTTTTCAAAATCGCATCTCTGTCCGTGTTCCCTGTTTCCCTCCTCCTCTCCCGTGCCGTTCCGTTGGCCTGGAATGCCCTTCCGTTTCTTCATCTGCCTATTTGCTATGGGCCCTCCCACCCTCGGCCAAAGGTCGTTTCTTCTGATCAGCCTTTTCCAGCTCCTCGAGGCTGGGCCCTTCTCTTCTCCCACAGCCGCTCACCCGGTCCCTGGGGTAGCATGTGTCATCCTGTGTTTTAACGCTTCTTCCTGCCTCTGCTGTGCGAGCTTGGTGGCCAGGACCCTGGTTCACCTCTCTCCTCCGAGCACTTAGCTCACGAGTAGCCGGTGAAACGCTCAAAAGCTGCTTAAAGCAGGAATGCGCTTCGGAACTAGGCACAGTAGAGCCCATGTCATCTTTTCCTAACTGCTTCTTCTATGAAGGAAGATCAAAAGGTGGACCAAGGAAGAAGATGTTCGAAAAGTAATTAGCATAATGCCTGGCACAGAATAACACATGTTTGTGTTTTGTTTTTTAAAGCCTTCTCTCTTTACAACCTCATCTAGTTTTTATGTTTCCCACACCTGGTGGCGAATGCCTCGCTGATACCAAAGTCCCCACCCAGTTGGTGCCTCCCTGTTAAACACACAGAGAACACTTCCCAGTCAACCACCATTTGTGCTGATCACATGTGCACGCCATGACTTTTGTACTCACACCTCACCATCACTCACCGCGCCGTTCACCTCCTCCCGGCAGGTGTGCACTCAGCTTGTTTCTCACCTTGAACTCAGTCATCTGCTGATCACAGAGAAACTATGACTTTCTAACCCACGCGTGGTCCTTTTTGTAGAAAATGGTTTTCAGTGCTTAGAGTTGGCCTGTTCTGTCAATAGCAGTAACAGGGAGTCCTCAGCTTTCCTTCAATGCGCTTTATCTGCGTTGCCTTTCTCATGCACAGCGCAGCCTACAGAGGAGCCAGAGCACAGGCCCGTCGTGCTCACACATGACACCTGCTGGCCAGTCAGTGCCAGACAGTCGCCACCTTTACCTGCCACACAGAACTTGTTTGTGTAACGATTGGACTGGTTCTGTTTCCTTCCCCTTATTATTTTTAACAAGATAGGACACCCCCCAAGTTTGGGTTTATTAACTTTCTTAACAGTCCACAAAAGCAAGGGTTTACTGGCAAACCCTCGCTAGCAATTCTTTCTCAGTGTGAACTGTTTCTTCAGATTCACTGTTATTTCAAAGAAGCTGAAACAGAATTGAAAGAAGGTGTTTTAGCAAATCACTTTTTATCTGTATTTGATATTTAGTACATGTTTATTGTAACAATCATTTACACATTTTAACACTCAAGAAAAAAGAAAAAAATTATACCATATTTAGTGGCAATAAGTGTTGGCTTTCTGGGAATGTTTTTTTTTTTTCATGTAACATGTAAGTGTAATGTTTAAGGTTCGTTTATTTGATTTTTATGGTTGTTTTGAGAAATATATTATGACGAAGAGTAAAGATCTTTTATTTTACTATTGGAAACTCTAGTTTGCCCCCTGCTGCATGATATGTTTATTACAGAACTTAAATAAGAAATCGAAGAAATGGTTTTGAAAAGGAAAACAAACAAACACCCATCAACCAACCAATGGCTATAATGTAGGGTAATCCTTTTATCAGCAGTCTCTCTCAAATTTCCAGAAATTTTAACTTTCTTCCAGAGTATTTTTCTGCATAAAATCACTTTCTCTGTAACATTTTAGAATTTATTTTATTATTTAGAATTTATTTTTGAAAGGAATGTTAGTTTGTTTTCAATAATTTTATTTTATTACTCTTTTTGCAAAAGTTAAATTTCTCCTGAAATGTGACTGTCTTCATGAGTTATGCACTTGCATTTTTTTTTTTTTTTTTTTTTTGCTAAGTCTGGCATTTACACAAGCTTCTCTGAGATCATTCAAAGGGCTTCTTTAAATGCAAAGTTAAAGAGTGCGCCCGGCCGGTGTGGCTCAGTGGTTGAACATCAACCAGTGAACCAGGAAGTCACGGCTCGATTCCCAGTCAGGGCACATGCCCAGGTTGTGGGCTCGATCCCCAGGGGGGAGTGTGCAGAAAGCAGCTGATCAATGATTCTCTCTCACCATTGATATTTCAATCTCTCTCTCCTCCCTTCCTCTCTGAAATCAATAAAAAGTACAAAATTAGAGTGCATGCTCTGTACTAGACATTCTCTTTCCCTGGAGATACAGATCTTTATCTCAGGTGCTCACAGACTGTCAGGCTCAGGTGCTGATAGTGGAGTGAGCAGGCAGGTGGGTCGTGGAGGGCAAACCAAGAAACGCTCCCTGGAAGTGGCAGAGCTTGAGGGAGCGCTGAAGGATGAGGAGGAAGAAGTGAGTAGATGAGAGGAGTGCAGAGGGTTCAGATGAAGGAGGCAGGGCGGGGCAGGGGACAGAGCTATGAGAAAGCATGCCCTGCTCCAGAAACCGCAGAGTCCATACGCCTCACCTCAAGTAATAAAAGAGGTCAAGGGCAGTCACTGTGCAAATGCCTCCCATGCAGAATGAGCGATTGGAGTCATGTTGGACAAGACAGCACAGACCTGTCCATCTCAGTGGAGACTTAGAGGCTCTCCCAGGCTTTCGGCCAGCGAGCCACCTTCTTTTAAGGTGCTCCTGCCCGCCATGCTCGGTTCTCTGCCTTAGTGACCCAGCCGTGGAGGTGACTCTGTGTCTGATGACAACAGCACAGCAGCTATTGTGAGGACCTCCGAGGGCTGCCCGAGGGGTCCTGTGAAATGGGACCAGCCGTTCACCAGCACAGAAATGTCACTGGGTCCTCATTCCCTACCGAGCTAAAGCCACACCCCTCATGGGAGTCGAGATCCTCTGCCATCTGCCTCTCACACGTCCTCCATCATTAATTTTCAAGAATGTAGTAAGAATACGATTTTTGGAGTTAGGCTATCTCGGGTGTGAATTTTAACTTTGCTACTCAAGCTCTGACATAAAAACAGTTTCCCTCAGCGTTAGTGTCTTCATCTATGACATTGGGGTCATACCACAAGTGTTTTTCAGAATTCAATAGGATAATATGTCTTGGGTAATTAGTATAATAAGCATCATCTAAAATGACTGAGTATGTAATAATTTTATAATTCTTCACTTGTTTCAGGCATTTAAAATATATACCTTTAATCTTAAAAGTATTTAATTTGAATACTTAATGTTCTCTGGATGTATCCTGTGGTTTTGGTTTTTATACCTTTTAGAATCACTGTCAGACAGAATTCTACTTGGCCTAGCTCAGATCTCACCGTGTTCAAAAGCCTTCCTCAGTTCCCTTCATTGAAATGATTATTCTTTCATTATTGTGACGGAAATTGGTGCCTCTGATACAGAACAGTATTACATCCAATGGGAAAAGATATTCTATAATTTACATTCAATTGATTTGTTAGTTTATAGTGAGCATTTACTAATAACATAACAGTTATATTGAGAAATTCTATTATGGTCAGATAAGTGAATTATTCTGAATTTAAATTTGTGAATGAATCCATTTTCCTCTATTATATATGTAATGCTAAAGATGGTATTCACCTAGAACACAGTGGGGAAATTTTTCCTGAATGTGTGGTTGTGCACCAAAGAGAAAACAAAACACTTTTTCTTATCACAGGTTTTATTGAAGAAACATATAAAACATCAGTACATTAGTAATACATTGCATACAGGAAGATCTAATCAAAAAGAAATTTTTGAAAAATTTTTTTATGAAACAAGTTTATAAATACTCTGCTTCCTATAGTCTTTCTTTCCCTTCACCTGATAGAACTTTTCTAAGACAACCCATTTATTCATTTAACAATGCTGTCCCCTCAAGTAAACATGCAGGGCCAGAGATATGACCTGAACTACCTTCTGTTATACTTATTTATCTGTTACATCTCCTTTCCTGGCTTCTGGATTTATTTTTAAGCTGTAAGTGAGTGCTGTGTCACCTTTACCTCTTAGGTAAATCAGTAGCGTAACCCTGAAGCACTGGACGGGAGGTCCTGCTTGCTGGGGATGATGTTTTTAAAATACTGATTTCAGAGGCGTGAGTCCCGTATGAGCGACGCTGATGACCTGGGAGTGAGGGAGGCTCCTCCTCACTGGTGGCGTGGAGAGAACATGAAATGGCTCTGGTCTTGCTTCCAGGGATCGCGCGGAGGGAGGCAGCCACCGTCAGAGGTAGATTGCCTCTGCGAGCACCTTACATCTTTGCGTATTGATAGACGGAGAAGAGAAAGCCCACAGAAAAATTCTCTCGCCCTTCTCACAAGTGGTTTTACCTAATTTGAACATTTTAATCTGTCAGTACTATTTTATTCAGAATTTTTCACATCTAATACTATTTTTAGTTTTAATTCCATTGTCACCTTCCATTTAATTATTTACTAATTGTTTCACAATGTTTAGAATGACTGGCCTAATAGAATAAAAATTTCAAAAAAATAGGTCAGCATATGGCAGGGGCCTGAACGCGTACAGGTGCTACTGAGTGTTAGGATGGCCGTGACGCCGTGCTCTCTGGCTGTGTGTGGATTTCCCCTAACTATGGAGTAACAGAATGGGGCGGAATCTTGGTGTGAAGCCTAAAGTAAGGAGTGGCTATGATGACTGGCAATACATGCAATTTGGAACTGATTAGAAAACATGTAAATTACCTGGCATTGCACTGTTTTAGCCATTCGACACTTTAACCACAAAACCTTTTTTATTTTCTCGAGGGAGACTTTTTCCTCCAACTAGACAATAGCAAAGACCATTCAACAGGCCAAATGAGGTCCTCTCCATGCCAGATGCGGTTCTAGTATTAAAGTTCTGGTATTACATGGCACACTGGCCAGGGCACCCGAGCGAGGGGTTCAAGTTTGGTTCCACAACTGCTGGTTGTGATCGCTTAATGTCTCCATTCTAGATCCCTTTTCTGTGAAATGAGAGAATTGGGCAAGAGTGTATGTGAGAGGCCCCCGATTTTACAGTAGTTTTATTTATAAAGGACGAAGCACCAAAATTATTTTCTTCCGAAGGAAAAGTCCCTGAAAATAAGTTTATTTCATTTACACGATCTTACGAGTCATAGTATAGCTACTACTATATAGTTTACATATTTTATAGAACTAAATAAAACAATCTCACTCGAGTTCTTTTTCTCAAGCAGCTTTGAGCGCACTAACAATAAGCAACCTGTGCATGTGTTCCCACTGCACTCCCCCAGTAAAAGGAGCAGTGTTTAAAGGAAAAACAGCTTGGTAATGGTCTAAATACTAATTATTATTGGTGGGAACTCAGACATGTATCTTCAGAGTTTTGTTCTAAGTCTTGATATGAATTCGAAGTACTACGAAGACAGCAATCATGCCTGTCTTCCTCCCTATGTATTCACAGAGCCAAGATCAGCACTCTGCATAGAGCAGCTTTTCAGTTGCTGAATACACACACTTACAGAGGTGCTTCTGGAGATGATCTAGTTACCAAATAAAAACTCTATGGCTCAGGCCAATGACACTTATTAAACCATAATCCGTATGTTCTTCTGACATAAGTAGTGAGAGCAGGGGGAAAAATTCTCTGTAATGGGGAAAAACTCTCCTACTCTACTGCTTCCCTAAGAACCGTTTATACTGTGGTGTTTTCATATTTTGTTTTGCTATTCTAATTGCTATTTACAATGAATGATACAAATCAATAAAGTGCAACAAAAATTAATCCATATTGATTTATGTATATATGTATAGATATATAGGTGCATATATATTGCTAGCCCACTTTCAGTGATGCATTTAGCTGGCAAACTCTTTCCCTGTATTATATTAAGCATGCCCTAAATATTTCATATCTTGAGAAACCATTTGAAGAGACAAATGATTTTATTTTTCTATTGCTAAATGCCCCATCTTCCTTTTCAGTTTCCTTTCAGAAATGTATACTTTGTTCACTTTTTCAATTAAAATATTTAATAGAGATAATTCTCTAAAGACACAAATGTCTGGTGAATGCAGACAAGACTCCTTTTGCAACCTACAAGGACAAGGGCATCTGGGTTTACACGACCAGATGCACAGGCCCAAAGACCTCTAAGGTTCGCCTAATGAGTTATGTGCTCTTTGTTAGACAGTATCAAAGGACATAACACGTTTCTTCAAGTGTTTTTGGCATATTATTGAAAGTCAGAAATAATTTAAAAAGGCTTATCTAAAGTTCTCAGCCATATTTATCCCCCAAAAAGATGTAATCAAAGAATGCCATTACATTTTAAAAATTTGAGTATTTGTTGACTAGTAAAATGTTAAATAGAGTACATTATACATCTTTGATGGATATGTTGGTGATTCCACGGGGCAAGGAATACTGACCATAAAGCGCTTACTGTTGGGAGTAATGTATGTTACTATACCGTGTTACTCTATGTCGAGATGTCATTGGGGATGTGGAACCAATGGTTCGGCTTATGTGAATATCCGGAGGACTCACCATTTGTGTCACTTGAATTTCTGGCCCTACTAAAATACTGCCACTCATCACAGGTCCCATGCAACCATCAGTCATGCTACCACTCCTCATGTCAGGCACGCCAGGACTAGACACTACTCTCTCTGTGTAGATGACATTTTGCGCGTTGGCTAACTCAGCTGGTACGCAAAGATTCCCTTGAACATCATAGACAGGTGTCATTACCGTTTCCGTTACTACAACATTGGGTGCAAGCTGAGGATCGAAAACGATTGTGGTGGGCTGCATACACTGATCGGTAGTCGTGTAGGTCTCAGTCACTACAATATCCCCGTGGATCACGGGTTCAGGCATTGCCATTTCTGCTTGGAATTCAGCCTCTGAGAGAGTCATTCCTGAAGATTCATTCACAAAGTAATTAGGCCCGAGCAAAGGGAGATCCGTACTGATAGGTATACAGGCTTGGTGTGAGGGAAATGGTTCAATTTCCGTGTCTAAGCAGATTTCAGCAAGAGTTCTAAACTTGGGATCTAAAGTTTCCATGTAGTCTTCATCCAGATCATCCACAATCCAACTGCAGCAGCCGATCGAGCCCACAGGCGACCCGACTCCCTCGTGGTCATAAATGAGCAAGCAGTCGTTTGCTGGCCGACCTTCATCTTCATCCGCATAGACATACGCTTTCTGAAATTAGAAGAAAAATGGAAAGTTAGAAGTTTCCTTTCCCTTTAAATGATCAGCGCCTTAGAGGCATCTGATTTAAGAAGATTTTATGGAATGAACCTAGGAAAACCCTGATTCTTTGCTGTCTTTCTAAATAATTGGCATTGTTGAAGGAGATCACTGTGCATTAATGGCGCATGGATTTAGAATAAATGTGTATTATCTTATTTGAACGCTGACAAGTGATCATTTCTACATTCAGAGTATGAATCAAAAACAATGTGTTAACCATTTGGACTTGTAGTCTTTGTTTCTGAGATGGTCAAGAAATAATAAAACACATCGAGTTACATTCAAAATATTATTTAAGGAGATATATTTGATCAACTTAGAATAAAAGCAAGGATAAAGATGTAAATATCTCTAAGCTTCAGAGACTTGATCAGGATGTCAGTGGAGTTTTGTGGTCTGAGTGGAAAGACCTGGGGTCTCTCTGGAGTTAGGCTAACAGGCAAGAGCACAAGGAGGTAACCTGCTGTGATCGTCAAGTGAAATCCTAGGGAGGAGCCATGAAAGTGGAACTTCTCTGTTTGAAGGGGTTGGGGGTGGGAGCAGAGACCTGCCATTCTCTTCCCCTTTCTCTCACCTGCCATGGCCCTTGGTGGGTCCCATGGAATAGGGCCTGCCTAGCACCATCTGAATCAGCTGATATAATCTGACCCCTTCTTTATTTTATTTATTTAAATGTTTTTATTGATTTTTAGATAGAGAGGAAGGGAGAGGGAAAGAAAGAAGAAACATCAGTGATGAGAGAGAATCATTGATTGGGTGCCTCCTGCACACATCTCACAGGGGCTGGAGCCTGCAACCCGGGCATGTGCCCTGCAACCCAGACATATGCCCCGACCTGGAATTGAATCAGTGACCTCTTGGTTCCTGGGTTTATGCTCAACCACTGAGCCACACCAGCCAGGCTCCCCTCTTTGTTTTATAAATAAGGATACTGAAGGCCCAGAGAGGGGCAGTGGCATGCCCCACACCCAAGTAACTGTGCACTACAACTTTAAATCCAGCTTTCCTTTTATACCACATCATGCTGCTTTTCCTCTGGTCTGTACCAGCATCCAAATGCTACTGCTAGGAATGGCTGATTTTAGGTCTTGAAGTCAATTATTCATGAGATCGGCATTACCTTAAAACTCTGTGGGTTAATATTTAAAAGGCAGGTGGGTGAGAGGAGCATCCTCTGGCATGGGGCACGCGTCAGCTGCCCGGTGGCTGGTGCTGATGTAACAGTGACAGCAAAGAGGCCTGGACTTTGATCCTCAGAGGCTGAGGGGGGCGGGAAGGCGGAGGGGGGAGGGGGAAGGGGCTGTGTCTCACCCCCTCTGAAATCTAGGGCTACTTGTAAGTGTAGAGCTGAAATGTTTGGCTGAGGACGACCTCAGTGCTCATAAAGAAAGGAGAATGCATTTGGCTTTTGTTTGTCCTGTAAAGCACCGACTGTAACCATAGGAACACATGCCCAGGGCAGTTTGACATTCATGGTAAAGCTCCTTTGATGTTAATGAGATTCTAGGAGTGATTTGTTAAACATCACTTCTGTGACACGTGCAGTTTGTTCCCATCTGTGGAATGCACTCTGTAGTACCGATCACACATTCAAATAACCTATACTATTCATGCGCAGTCTGCCATCATATTTGTAACCACCAATTTTAAGATACAGCTTACATGACAACAGCACCCTTTCAATGTTTTGTGATGAGCAGTGGTGCAATTGGTGTGTTACCCTATGGGGAGTGAAACAGGCTGGGTGAAATATGAGGTAAAAGGGAAAGCTCAATAGGTGAAGTAAACATGCTAAGTAGCGATTCACAGGAGGGTGTATTTACTCTGTGTGCTGCCCGCTGGGCCATCCAGTACATGAGGGGGTTTCCCTTTGGAGCTCACACAGTCCCTGTCCCTCCTCTGAGTGAGGGCACTGGCGGGCGGGGCCCTGGTCAGAGAAGAGGAGCCCCGGGTTCTAGGCCCTGACCTGGTGCCAAGTCCTGGGGCTGCTCTTCTTGAGTGACCACCCCTTTCCTTTCCCAATCCTGGCTCTCACTTTATTTTTCTCCCTTCTACGGGAACCACCTGCCGAGCAGGAAGGATGCCATCAAGTGAGGACACAAATACATAGATCTTTTTCTTAGTCAGGATCTTGCTGCTGTGTGGTTGCTAGGGGCAACAAAGTGGGAAAACTGCGAGGAAACAGAAAAGTGGAAAGAAGGACGAGGAGAATGAGGAGAGATGCCAGCCTTTCTCGTGGTAGTAAATGTGTTATGTCAGTCATGAGAAATGCTTCCCCACACGGCCTCTCTGTCTGATGCTGGAGGGGTGAGGTGAAGACCTGCACCCACTGCCGGCTGCTGTGGTTCAGCCTCAGCCTGCTTCCTGGGTGATGGGTGTGTGTGTGTGGGGGGGGTGAGGGGGTATGGGGGTGTGTGGAAGGGTGGGGAGTGTGGGTGTGGGGGTGTGGGTGTGTGGGTGTGGGGTGTGGTGGGGGAGGTGGATTACCTCGGAGAAGTAGCTGTCCAGGAAAGCCAGGTTCAGGCCCACGTCTGCCTGCTCCCTCTGGTGGCCCAGCATGGAGCCCCTCCTCCTCAGGGTGCCCCCAGCCCCGGCGGCCATGCCGGTGGTGCCCAGCCCGGTGTTCAGCTCCATGCCCGACACTCCCCCTTCCACCGTCCCGCCGGCCGCGTACGTGTTCGTGTAGATGTCTGTGGGGAGAAGGAGTTCAGTGCTGGAGTTGTCTGCTTTGTGTGTCCAAGGAAACCACTGCGGGGCTGTCTGCGGGGCACCCTGACCCCCCACAACCAGGTGAGGCGCCCTTGGCATCGCAGCCACCCCTCCAGGTTGGTGGAAACCAGGGCGGAGGGAGCAGCTGCCCAGGGGCTCTCACTGTGCATGCACTTGGCCCCTAGATTGAAAGTGTGACCAGCCGGGGAGGGAGGCCTGTGTGCCCACACCAGTCAGTGCCTTCAGTGTTGCCTCTGGCAAGCTCCCCGCCAGCCCAAGGTTTGCGCCCTCTCCAGAACCTTCCAAAGCAGGGCAGCGATGTGTTTGTGGGAAGGAGCTCACAGTCCCGGTTCACCCTGGTGCTGGGGGAGAGCTGGCTCTCCCAGGAGCATTCATTCTCCCCAGCCTCTGACTTGGGACACTGAGGAACCATCTCTGAGAAATCTGGGGGCTGGGAGAGGTCCGGGGGTTGGGAGAGGGCCAGGGGTCGGGAGGGGTCTGGGGGCTGGGAGAGGTCTGGGCAGCCTCTCTGCTTGTTGGTCCTGCCCAGTGGCTGTGTGTTTGCAGGAGTCTTGGGTGTGTGTGGGCCTGGTGAGTGAGGAGAGTACAAGACTCATGAGGCAAATGCATGTGTGAATTTAAGAAAAGTCCTTCAGTGTATTATTTAAAGAACACATTTGCTGACTTTTTCTTTCTTTTTTTAACAGTCTCTTATAAATAATGGCCACAGTATCACTTACTCTGTACTAGGCATTATTTGACTATATACTTCATGATACACACATATACGCATATTCGTATATCACATATATGTCATACATATATAGTATATCCTATACATAATGTACAGGGTGACCCCTCAAAATATATACACACTTTAAGAGCTGACAGCTCAATTTTGAAAATGAAATGTATTTTAATGAACACTGCCTTTATAATTATACATGTTTGGGAATACCCCATGTGTGTGACATATACACATAAACATGTGTGTGTGTGTGTGTGTGTGTGTGTATCTGTGTGTATATGTGTGTGTATATATATATATATATATATACACATATATATGTGTGTGTATCTAATCTAATAATAGACAAACATGGTAATTGACCGTACCTTCGCTATGCTTCCCATTGGCTAATCAGGGCGATATGCAAATTAACTACCAACAAAGATGGCGGTTAACCGCCAACAAAGATGGCAGTTAATTTGCATATGTAGGCACAATGATGGGAGGCGAAAGGGGAAGGACAGTGATTGGAAACCCAGCCAGCAGGCAAGAGCCGGGTGGCAGGGCAAAGGCATCCCTGGGGGCCGCCTTTGCCTGCCCCCCAGCCGGTGATTGGAGAAGCCAGAGGGCGGCCAGGGAAGAGGCGGGCACCAGCGCCTGCCTCTTCCCTGCCCCCCCCCCCGCAGCCCCCCCCCCCACCCCCGGCCATGGATCAGCGACTGAAGAAGCCAGAGGGGGGCCAGGGAAGAGGCCGGCGGCTGCGGCCGGTGTTCGGAGAAGTATCTGTATTTTTTTTCAAAGTTCCTGTATTTTTAATAATTTCTTGACATGATAAAAGAAATTTACATTATGATCCAAGGGTGGTGGGGTGAGGAGAAGGAGCAGCAGAACCATCCAACAAACAAAAAGGGAAACAGAAATGCACGGTGGAAGGGATTTGAAGGGTGGGTAGGGGCATTGCCAAACTAAAATGCAATTGGTTTGTTACTGAGTACAATTCATGGGAAAACAGCATCCTGACTCCTTCTCTCTACAGCATATTGGGAGTAAAAATGATGCATCCAGGTGGAAATATGATTAGGGGTTGGAAGACAGACAGGGAAAGAGGAAATCAGAAATAGACACTGAGAGAGTCACTGGCTGGCTGGCTGCAAATACTGACTCTCCAGTAGTGATAGAATAAAAAAGTGGGGGATATCTCTGGAAGATCCAAGAGACAGGGGGCAACTCTTCTATGACTTTGACTTGCCCAGCAGATTTCCACATACACACGTGTACATGCCTATGTTTGCATGCACACACATATACACATAACTGACTGCCCTCCCTGGAAGCACAGAAGAAGAAGAAGCCGCCAGAAGAAGAAGCCACCCACCTTTGGTCCAGGCGCCAGTGCCTGCGGCTGGCTGCTGCCCAGGAGACGGACAAGCTACCTGCCCGAGGTCCCAGGCTGCAGCCACCCAGAGAAGCTGCCAGCCTTGTGGTCCAGGGCGCCAGCACCTGTGGCCAGGGAAATAGGTTCCCTCTTCTCCTATTACAGTCATTACTTCAATATTCCCCTTCTGAATTTCTCTCCTGTGCTGCAACCCAACTCCACTTTTCATCGGGAGGATACGGAACACAGAGAGCAGTGCTAAAAGCTTACATTTTTAAGCCGGTAAGGTTGGTGCTTAAACATATAAATGGAAAACTAGAGTCCTTAAGGTAACAAAGGCTACAAAGGACAGGGACAGCGCATGACCTATTATATCCAGCAATCCATATGGGGACTGAAAACTTTGCAATGATGACAATTAGTGAAGATATGAATCAACTAAAATAGCTGACAGGGACAATTCTTCCATCTTTGAAAATATCTACATCAAATCTGTTTAAATAGATTTTCATCTGCATAATATAACACATTCTGACAAGACCACCACCACCACCAATGTGGTCAGTGTTGTGCCGATAAATGTTTAATAACTGAGGGCCCCCCCCCCCTGCTGAGTGCACAAATTTTTGTGCACCAGGCAAATTTTTATACACACACACACACACACACACACACACACACACTCTTCACAGCAACACTTTGAAGGAGGTGCTCTCATAAACTGAATTTCAGTGATGAGAAAAGTGAGGCCCAGAGAGGTTGAGTGTTTTGTCCAGGAACTTATTACTGCGAAGATGCAGAGCTGGGAATCACACCCACGCATTCTGGCTCCAAAATTCACCATTTAAAATGCTATCCTACACCTCACTGCCTGCAGTTTAAGATAGAAAAACGAAGTGGTCACTTCTCATATACTGTCATACGAGGGGATCAATAGATATGCTGTTTTTATAAAGGTAATTACACATGAGGTTTATCTGGCTTAGTAATTTTTCAAATTTTAAAATTGTGGTGTCCACTTACCGGAGGAATCCATACGATCCTGCGTGTTAGAAGCGGTTATTGGTACACATATATTTGACACATCCTGAAAAGAAAAAACATATTTAAAAAGGAATGTTTTATGTTAAATATTAAAAATGGACATCTTTCTATTTTCGTGGGCTGTGTAACTATCAAGACGTGCTCGGTTTCCATGGAAACACCATGTGCTTGTACTCACCCTGTCCTCAGGATGGGCCCCTTCTATTCTCCAGGACTGGATCACTCCTTCTCCGCCCTCGGGCACCGGGGCAAACCTGGTCCCCAGGCCCTCTGGCTGCCTTCGCTTGCAGCAGCATATGAGCAGCAGGAGCGGCGACACTGCCAGGAACGCGAAAGACAGAGTCAGCAGGTGGCTCAGCGTAGGGAGTCACAAGTGCTTCATTTTGCAGGAAATGTGGCATTATATTTAGAACCAGGGGATGGAGACAAATGTAAGAGCATCATTTCCCCCTAAGAGATCGAGAGTACACATCCATGTTTATAAATACAAACCCGCCAACTCAGACTGTTAGAGCTGGAATGGAGGGAGGTTAGACCATGTAGTCTGGGCCCTTTCCTGGCAGATTAGGAAAGCAAGTCTTTCCTCTCGTCCGAGATTCCTGAACTGGATGGTAGCAGATTTAGGATTCAAATCAAATGTTAGGATTCCTAGTTCCCCATAAATGCATGCACATTTATAGATGTGTATTTATTCACAAGTAATCATCTGTGCATGTGTATGCATTTATAAGCCTATCTATATGTAACTGTGGATTAACATTTGAGTAAATACATATTAACCTCCCTGGTCATGTGTGTACATACAGGTCCCTGGATACATGTATGTGTACACACACACCATCCTCTTTCTAAGAAAATCCTCAGCTTTTTAGGAAGTGGTTCAGTCACTTCCACCAGGAAGACTTGCCCACCCTTCCCCTTGGACTTAACTGCTCCTGCCGCTCCGCGCTTGAAGCCTCTGCTGCAGTTCTCACTGGAAGGCTTACTCTGTGCTCTGCTGTGTTAGACTTAGACTTGCACGTGTTCCCCGTCTTTGGGACCCTCACCAAGTCTACACCTCTTTAGTCACCGCTATTGAACACGTACATGCCCTCACCAGCTCCTTTGTTTAGTTCCGGATTTTCACAAAAATTGCCATAGATAATAAAGGGAAATGACCAAATGAACGCAAGCCTGGTTCCATTCTTATTTGGGAGAACTATTGCGAAGAGGGGTTTAAGCCGGTACTCACAGAGCAGTAGTAGGAGGCCCAGAGCAATCATGCCAATCCCTGCTGGTCCCAGGCCAACATTTGAACCCTCAATGCGGTCGCCAGGGACAGGCCCATGTATGTCACTGGTAACTGAGCTGCCCTCCCCGGTGTAGATGCCCGGAGTGCTGGAGTGCAAGCACGTTTGGCTGATGTCACAGTCGCAGGCCTCTATCTTCACCGTCTGCGGCAGTTCACACTCCCGGTTGAAGCTGTCCTTCACCAGGATTGGGATTTGGTAAGCTCCCACTGACAGCGGCTGCCCAGCCGTCAGGAGGGCAGAGGTAGCTGCAAGGGAGGAGAGGAAAGAGAAAGAAATTAAATCACTTGCTGGTGACCCTTCCTAATACTCATGCCTGACTTAGGGCCTGATCCCTTAATCATAGAGCTCCCTCTACTTACCAAGAAACAAAACAAAGAAGCACTTATAATGAATTTTTAAGACTTTTCCTGCTGGATTGTTATCTGTACAAAGACAACAATACTTGGCCCATAATATGAACGCAATAGATATTTGTCCAATGAAGGAAGAGTATTGAGCTGAGAGGAAATATTGGAAGTCTTCAATTAAGGATTACAATTTACAAATATCCTCCCTAAAACTGTTGTTTATCTCTTATTCAGAATCTTTGCCCTTTCATTTAAAATTATTCCAGTAACTATTGTTTTTCTAATTCTTTGTGCTATTATTGCTTATTGATTTTCTATAGAAACTATTGCTTAAATATTGATTGAAATTTATTTATCAACCCAAGGCAGTTTGAAGATGATTAAATTTACACCTAACACATGAATAGTAATTGATTAATTCATGGCACTCAATAATAATAATAATTATTGCTTATTACTTTCAGTTAGCTATATGATACACCACCTAGTTGTACCAAAATTTAGCCTGGGCATAAAGTAAGACCTGAATAAAGCTGTGAAATAGTGGCATGTTAGGTGAAAACTTATTCTGTTCTTTGACACCAACATTGAAACAGGGCTCTGGGAATATTATCTCTAGTGTCATATATAAACTAGAGGCCTGGTGTGTGGAATTCGTGCTCTTGGGGGGTTCCTCAGTCTGGCCTGGCCCTTCTCACAGTCCAGGAACCCTTGGGGGATGTCCGACTGATGGCTTAGGCCCACTCCCTGTTTCTGGTTGAGCGGTGCTCCCCCTGTGGGGAGCGCACAGATCACCATGGGGCAGCTCTTGTGTTGAGCATTTGCTTCCTGCTGGTCTGTGCACATCATAGAGACCAGTTGTTTTGCAGTTCGGTCAATTTTGCATATTAGCCTTTTATTATATAGGATATGTGTGTGTGTGTGTGTGTGTGTGTGTGTGTGTGTGTGTATAACTGGCAAATCTATAATATCATTGAATATCATTACCAATGTCCATGTTGAACATTCTTATATTTTTTACTCATAGTGTTTAGGATCTGAATGACGAAAATGTGGCTAGAAATTATTGTTTAAGAATGGACTATTGGACTTTATAGGGAAAGGTGAATTCAGAGTTGTCTTAATTTTAATAGAATTGCTTTAATATGCTTAGCTTTCTAAACGATTACAGTTGTTTTGTGGAGACAAGCAAAAAGGTTTTATGGGGAAAACATTTCTTTCTTTGGCTAAGTCCCTAGTGGGGGCATTTTCCCCAGCATTAGTTTATGGTTTCTCCTTTCTGTGGATGGAGAAGCTTGGTAACCTCAGAAAGGGGGAGTGTTTGCTCTCACCTTGGGCTCTAGCATATGACCTCCACCCTCCCACCTCCCACCCCTGCCTCCAAAGTCTTTCCTATTTTACCAAGTGACTATGAGATTAGGCAGCCAGCTTAGCCCAAATGAGGCCCTCTCTGAGCATTTCACTTTCTAATTGACATTTAACATTTCAGGGAAAAGAACCTAAAGTATATTAAATATTATGTTGTCTGAAATTTACTCTTCATTTTAATCATTGCTTTCATTTTTATATAGCAAAAATACTAACACACATACATTCTGGGATATTTATACTTTACATACTTCGGTTGATGCATTCCTTTGTATCTAAATGCTTCATATAATTCTAATTTTAATGCTGCTTAGTACTATATCTTAATATGTACCAGACTTTGCCTAACCATTCATCTAATATTGCACAATTGGATTTAAATTTTTATTCTTACAAATAAGTGTGAGCTCATAGCTCTTTATAGAAACAACTAGAGGCCTGGTGCACGAATTTGTGCACCAGTGGGGTCCCTTGGCCTGGCCTGTGGGATTCAGCCAAAACCAGTTCTCCAACATCCCCTGAGGGGTCCCAGATTGCAAGAGGGTGCAGGCCAGGCCGAGGGAACCCACCAGTGCATGATCGGGGCCAGGGAGAGACGCAGGAGGGCTCCAGGGCATGTCTGGCCCATCTTGCTCAGTCCTGAACGGCCAGATCCCAGCAGCAAGTTAACTTACTGGTTGGAGCCTCTGCCCCTTGGTGGTCAGTGCACGTCATAGTAGGTGATTAAGCGGCCTTAGCATATCATTAGCATATTATGCTTTGATTGGTTGAATAGACAACTGAACAACTGGACACTTAGCATATTAGGCTTTTATTATATAGGATTTCTTTGACCTAATATGCTTCTAAGTGAGTAGAAAATGTGTAGATGTAAATCTATGGCATACCTGAGTTTCAGAGACATTTAAGTGACTTGCCTGAAATAATTTAGGCTAGGGAATTGTGACATCTGGTGAGTTTGTCAAGAGTTCTGTTTATTTCAAACTGATAAAATATTTGTGTAGCACCCCATCTATAAAATAATGGCTAAACTGATCTTTACATACTACTATTTGTAAATGCAGCATTGATAAGACATTTTTACTTTTATTTCAGTTCAACATTTTCCCAAATAGCGTAAATGTGCATATTAATTTTTTTCATTTAATATGAATATGGTGAGAATTATGGAAACAGAGATAGAAAATATGACATGCCTTGACTAATTACTGGTAATTGTTTTTGCTTTTAGTCTTTAAAGTGAGCAAGTTTGCATTCCACTTACCATTTACTGGTTTGATATCCCATAAGTTAGCTGTCCCTGGTGGCTGATCAACAACACGGAAGGTAAAGGGAGACCCGTAAGAATGATGGTTAATGTCTCTCGCGGATATAAGGATGGATGGAGAGGCGGTGCAGATGGCATTACTTTCAGCAGCAATGACTGGACAGTAGTCATTGACATCAGGAACTTCAATGCAGATGGTTCCCGTAGCCGTTTTCCCAGAGCCATCTGGAAGGGCAAAGCATCATGGGTGTTGGGATGAATGGTGTCAGGGAGAAATTTCTTTCTCACATCCCCTGGCAACGCCACAGCACATAGGAGCGGTGTGAGGGACTCCTGAGACGGAGCGTGATGGGTTCCTGCCTACGTCACGGCCCTGAAACCACCTGGCCTCTGCTCACAACCCTCCAGCCACTCTGCCTTCTTCCCAGTTTTTTGGACTAGTTTCCTTCTAACTCAAGACTCCTTGGCATCATAGTCATCCTTCCTAAAATGCTTTCACCTCCGTCTTACTCTGCCAACTCCTCTGCATCTTAAGATGCAAAAGGAAATGTCCTTCCTAGAGAAGGTTTCCTGCTGTCCATTCCCACCCCATCCCCGTAACGGAGACAGCTCCGAGCCTCCATTTCAGAATGCTTATTGACTCCTGGGTTATTGAAATAACCACAATTGAAATGAAATAACTACTTGTCTATATTTCTTCTTTCCATTTTGTTTAATTCCACCCATTAGATGCTATTTCTCTAGGAGAAGGTACTTCAAAAAACAAATATAAAAATATTTTATTTTTTCCCCCCTAACCTCTTTGGAATAAATTTTAGGTTAGTATAGTTTATCAAAAAGGGCAAGGTGCCAGGAAATAGTAGGCGGGGTTTAGTTCACTTTTCTACGTTTATGTTCTTTTACAATGAATAAAGAATTATTTTGTTTTTAACTTGTGAAGGGTCTTAGTTTTATCATTTGTAAACTAGAACATTATCATCTCTTGGGTATTTTACTAGCTCATTTTTGGAGAAGTTAACTTCTCTTAAAGATGATTTTTGTGTCCCTAAGTGGAGAGCCATCTGGTTAACCACAGGATAATAGACTAGAAGGCTATCCGTACCCTACATGGTTTTGTGCAGTAGGTTCTTTTTTTTTTTTTTTTAAAATATATTTTATTGATTTCTTACAGAGAGGAAGGGAGAGAGATAGAGAGCTAGAAACATCGATGAGAGAGACACATCGATCAGCTGCCTCCTGCACATCTCCCACTGGGGATGTGCCCACAACCCAGGTACATGCCCTTGACCGGAATCGAACCCGGGACCCTTCAGTCCGCAGGCTGACGCTCTATCCACTGAGCCAAACCGGTTTCAGCTGTGCAGTAGGTTCTTAATTCCTGCTTCAGCTTGGACTTTCCAGGCTTAGGCTCTCATTAGAGAGCCATCGGGTCATCCCACAGCTGGTTGTCTGTGTCCTTCTCTGGCCTCCAGGACTTTCTCAGGGCCATTGGATGTGGCAATGCACAGCTCAAGTTATTGCTGTTTGCTCCGGTGTCCTTTGCTACATAAAGAGCTGTGGCCCCTCATCTTTGAACAGCCTTATCTGAACCCCTAGGAGGCCTCTGTGCCAGGGCATACACTCCGCTTATGAATAAACGATGGCCCTGTGTGTAGTCTTTTGTCCATAAATTTTTGTTAGTGTTTTTCTCTTTCTTTATTCACTTGAAATGACTAATTTTTATCCTAGTTTTTGAAGACTTCCACATATGACCAATGGACGACCTTAGGCTCTGATCAGCATGCTGAGTCCATGTCAGAAGAGGCCTTCTAGAATTCTGATAATAAATGAGGCCATGTTGTTTCTGTAACTGTCCCAGATGTGAAAACGTGACACTCTCAGGATGAAGACCAGAATGTATGCGTTGTAATTGCTTGGGCATTACCATGGTTTCTTTTATAATCTTACGCTGCCCATTTATCTCTCTCTTTGTTTACTATTGTAAAGCTCAGATATAAACTTAGTGCAAACCTTCAGTATCTGTCTTCTGATAGGAATGTATCTGGGACTTCTGTTTTCCTCCCTTGGCGGTTACTGACCTTTTGTGTTGTTTTGTTATGCAGTGGTTGGTTTCCTAGGCAGTACTCCTGGGAATCATTAACTATTGATAAACAAATATCTGTTGCTACTCACCTAGAGGAAGGCCTAATAGATTTTCCCATGTGAAAAGCAGCTCAGGGACAAGTTAATTCAGTTCATCTGTGCTGAGGACTTCTATTTTGGATCTTATACAGTGGGGCCTTGACTTATGAGTTTAATTCTTTCCGAGACTGAGCTCCTTAAGGAGCTCGTTAAGGAGCTCGTTAACTCAAATTACTCTGTCAACTCAAAGCAAAAAATCTGCGGAGAGACAGCTGGTATCTCAAAAAACTCGTTAGTTGGGACACTCGTAAGTCAAGGCCCCACTGTATTTGCAATAGGTTCTTGGTTCTTAACATCTTACTTGGGCAACATGTCTAAGAAGCGGCACTCACGCAGGCCTCCAGGTGGCTCAGTGGCAGTGACTGCAGTGGCACCGCCTTTCCTGCAGCTGGTCCCCAGTGAGCTTTGGGCACATCTTGCCGCACTTGTAACATTCCCAACACTGCAGATCCGGCGAACCATCTCAAGTGATAAGGCCATAAACAGAAAATGAATTTTCTTTATATGTTTTAACTTTTTTGCTTTACACTGTCTGATACAACTCTTTTTTAGAAGTAGGTGAAATAAATTATGACAAATGTAAATTGTGGTTGTAAGTGTACTGAATTCAGTTCTTGGTCTAAGGCACTTAGAACTCTGTAAATCTTGTAGACACTCCTGAATGATATATTTTATTTGAGTCAATCTTCTACCAACATTAGAATAATATTCGTACTTAATGCAAACTAATAATTTGATGAAAGCATTGAATATAAATTTCTTACCATCTATAGCCAGGATCTCTGCTGTGTATACCCCATTGGTAATATATTTTGACTTCTTATCAAATTCCCTAGAAAATTGTATCTCGCCAGTCCTCGAGTCAACTTTTAACCAGCTGCCAGCATCATGTCCTATGATATACCTGTTTTTAAGGAAATAACTTCATCATTTGCTTATATGAAAGTTAATAAGTTTAGTCACACCCAATGCATTAAACTTATATATGGTGTTTGCTGCTTTACAGTAACAATTGATTTGGATTATAAAATGTATCTATGTCAATAAAATTCTGACATTGAACATATTAATGCACAGAGTTTTAAAATTTCATAATTTTTACTCCTCTACTTCTTTATGTAATTGTTCATAAAATGTATAAGTCTGTTTCAGGTTTGTTTATTAAATAATAGCAATATCAAGGAAATATCCTTTATTCATTCACATGGATGTATCAGTTGCTCCTCAGTTTTAAGGTATATTGGTTTCAGAGCACTTCATTGTTGGCCTTTCAGAGGTTGTGGTATCATTTATTCCATTAGTGTATATGGGTTTTGTGACTTATAATTGATTCAAAGTGCTTGGGCGAACATCTTTCGTCTGCACCAGGCACAATTTTAAGTTCCCATGGCCCTTATCTGACATCCCCTTTTCCTCTATCCCATACTGACGACTCCATAAGTGTTGATGTCTTTTAATTTGTTAACTGATTAAATAATCAAAATTGTTCCAATCAAAGCAATTTCTAAGTCAACAGATTGTTCACTCAAAAAATATTGGGTGTAAGAAGGGAGAAAAGAAAAGGATATAAAGAATATTTATATATTTCACTATAGTTATTTTCCAGACTATCTTATATAGGTCTAACTCATGTATAATATATATACCTCATGCCCCTAATTCCTACTTTTCTGTTTTCTAATTCTGACTCTCTACATTATTTTAGCTTCAATACTATCCTTCTTCATAAGGTTAAGTAGAAGGTTGAAATTAGCCCCAAAGTTATAGATAACACAGGTTAAAAAAAAAAACAAGCGGTGACTCATCTTTTATGATGTCTTACTGTTTACGATATGGCTTAGTCAGCCCAGGTCCAGGGTGGTACCACTGGCCATAAAAGATCAAAGAGACTCACAGAGTAACTGAAGGTGATTCTTTGATCTTACAATTGCTCCCTGGACACAATTACTCTTACACCCAGTTGGAGCCCTTACAGCCTGTAAAACACGATTAACATTCTAAGAACATGCCAGTGCCACAGTAGTGTTCTATAGCAGGTGAACAGGCAAAGCCGAACTCCAAAAATAATTCAAGCCCCACACACTGGCACATGCTCCACGAATCAGCACTGGGTAGAACCACGCATTGCTGCTCTAACACAAGCAAAGGGTTTGCAGTACCTGACGTTCGTGGCAGGATTCCCTGTGTCCAAATCTACAGCCGTGTATGTGCCAAGAACATAATTCAGTAAGGAATCTCCTCTTACTCCTTCTTGCACACTGAAAGTCATGGAGTTTGGATCAAATGTGGGTCCTTCTCGCACGTTAATGACCTGAATTCTCACAGGGGTTGAATGCATTCGGAATCGAGAGGCAACTGAGTGGTGAAATTCAGCTTGGTTTTTGACTCCAATGCTAAGATGAATATTAGGCATTTGTTCATAATCCAGCATCTGAAATGGTAGAAATTAAAAACTCTGACACAGCAAAAGATTTATTTTGACAGAATAAGAAACCATGGTAAGGACACAACTACACCAGCATAAAGTCCAGGAGTTATGCAATTCCGATTGTGAATTGATAAAATTTTATTTATTATGGCATGAGGTGTATTTCAGACATGTGATCCCCTTTATCTTTTAGATAATGAGGTGTATAGGTCATTTAGGCCTGTGAATTTAAATTGGACTCAAATCTGGAGTTTTGAACTTCATATATAAAAACCCTGGAATGAAAAATGATCTTTTTTTCCAAATGAGGTATTTATGACAAATAAAAAATAAAATTAGAATGAAGTAAAGAATGTCCATAGCTGTTAACTGAATACATAGGCCCGAGTTTCCTATGTAGAATTCACACCTGAGCATTTCTGAAAGTATAATCAACAGATTAAAGGAGCCAATATTAATATTTTTTTGTTAAAATTCTAGTTGAGTAGCAATTCCTCTCAAAGTCGAAGTGAATGCATATGTACACACATACATATATTTGTATTGTGTGTTAGTATTTCGATACATATTTATCAGTAAATAGCAAAAAGAAAGTTATTGACAGAAATTTCAAATTTTCGTTTTGTCTTTTAAAACTACAAGTTCCTTGAGAATGAAGATCATGTCCCATTCACTTTCATATCTGTAGCACATAACAATTCTCAATAAATTGGAGTTGAACTAAATAATTTATAATTCCCTCACACTAAGGAAAAGGTTATAGAAAGCTCAGTCAAAAGCCTTGACTGAGGGTGGCTTCAGTAAAGGTCATTAGTGACACCATTCCAAATGCCAAATCCTAGGGGAATTACACATACATGATCTAAGCACACAGTTCTTCTGGCTATGTGCTAACACACACATTAAGGGGTTTCACTCCATATTAACTAGCCTTGTCATATTATTTTGATGTCTTCAAGCATATTTTTCTGCTCTCTTTAAGAGACTTGGGAAGTTATGCAGGGAAAAAAATATATATTAATAGATATTTTGTCTACACAGCATCTAACACTACCTTAATCAATTTTCATAAATTGAATCCAATATATATTTTTTAAATATATTTTATTGATTTTTTTACAGAGAGGAAGGGAGAGAGATAGAAACATCGATGAGAGAGAAACATTGATCAGCTGCCTCCTGCACATCTCCTACTGGGGATGTGCCCGCAACCCAGGTACATGCCCTTGACCGGAATCGAACCTGGGACCTTTCAGTCCACAAGCCGATGCTCTATCCACTAAGCCAAATCGGTTTCGGCTGAATCCAATATTTTTATTTTTCAATAAGCTAAGTATGTCTTTAAAACACTTTGACTCTCACAGAAGACAATTATATAAGTCATAGTCATTGCATGAATTACTCTTTTTTTGTGTTCATTAGAATGACAAGCATAAAACGTAAAGGTTTTTTCCATAATTTTGATGACCACTTTATAAATTTGTGCACCACATGATTTCCATGCTAATGGTTGTGTTTCGTGGAAAAATAGTAATGTTTTAATTGCTCCAGACAATTTAAAAAACAGAGAAAGACTCAATATGTAAACGATATTTTTGTATTTCAAGGAGTCTAAATGGCTGATAAAAGTCTCACAGGAATAGAGAAAAGCAGTGACAACATTGAATGATCACCAGGGGTCAAACTAAATGTGTGTGCGCGTCTGTCTGTCTGTATGCTCATAGCTGGAAGTTCTGTCTATGTTGTTAGTAGTCATTGTGTTTGAGAAATTAATCTCCTTTGTTACATCGATGTTAATTTGAATCTTATTAGTTTGTAGTTTTGTTTCTAATTTGTACCTTCAGATTATATTGCCGCCCATTCAGTAAAAATGGGAAGTAGTTTGAGAAAAGCTAATCCATAGGAAAAAGCCAAGCCCGTTAGGTTGGTTTTCAAGTTTCTCACAGACTGGCTCCCACTCAGCATCTCCACTCCTGAGTCTCATTGCTTCTCTAGGCGGATACTCTGCACAGCTCCACAGAGGTGTTCACATGCCCTGCATGTGCATTACATGTTCTTCCCTGTATGTGTGCTCACTTCATTTCCCACCCGAGCAGTCTCCGTTGGAAGGCCCTGCTTAACTTATTCCCTGTATGGAATATTTTCAGACAGATCTAGCTCAAAAGCATTCCCCCCTCTGATCTCAGTAATTCTCTCAGCTTTCACCCAGTTAGCAATTGATTATGTTTTATATGACATCTGTACTACTATTTATTATGTTTTTTATAATATACTAGAGGCCCAGTGCATGAAATTTGTGCATGGGTAGGGTTCCCTAGCTGCTGCTGGCTGCTGGCCATGGCCTCCCTTCCCCAGGCTGCCTGTTGCCACCGCCAGCTGGGGTGGGACTGGCCAGGGAGAGGGGTCGCAGGGAGTTGGCTGGCTTGCCCCGCCCGCTGGTTGAACTCCCGGTCGAGGGGACAATTTGTATATTAGGCTTTTATTATATAGGATTTTTATTGATTTCAGAGAGGAAGTGAGAGGGAGAAAGAGATGGAAACATCAATGATAAGAGAATCATTGATGGGCTGCCTCCTACACACTCCCTATTAGGGATTGAACCCACAATCTGGGCATGTGCCCTAAATGGGAATTGAACCATGACCTCCCAGTTCATAGGTTGACACTCAACAGCTGAGCCATGCCAGCTGGGGTATTTATTATGTTTTTAACTCTCATATTATTTTCTAACATGGGGCTCCTTGTCTTGACTTCTCAACTACACATTGGACACTGTGAGAATGTGAGAACAAAATAGCCTTATTTTTCTTGGTAATAAATAATGTGTTGCTTGGCTGGCGGTCTCAGTAAGTAAGGAAGCTTACTTAGGGTGCTTGTTCACAGAAACAGTATTCAAGGCTGTGGGTGGGTTGCTTTTTGTAGGCGGATCCTGTCTCTGAGAGTATTTTAAAACATCTTTAAAAGAAAAGGTTGCAGATCTCATACTGTACCTTGACGACTCTCAAAATGCCTTCATTGGTTCGTGGGTCTGTTTGAATCTCAAACCAATTCCCATCATTCCCGGAGAGAATTACATATTTTGCCAGCCAATTATCCGTGCCTTCCTCATCAAGATCAATGGCTTTTAACCGCATCAGTTCCGAATTCAAACAGTTCTCCTCAATGCTTGCTGAGTACTGAGTGACACAGACCAATTTTGTAGTCAGTGAATTTTCAAAAGAGGAAAGTTAGCTTCAAATCCTGAATTATCATTTACAATACTAACAACAAACTGTGTCAGAGATTTCTGCGTCATTATTAAATGACATATATTCAACAAGAAATCTAAGAGTAAAGTGATTTTCATGTGCTATCTGTAAAACTAGGGCCAGACTGCATTGTTTCATTTTCCTTGTTTTTTTTTTTCATTTTCCATACCTTCCTCCTTTTCTATAAAAGGCCAGATAGTAAATATATTAGGCTCTGTAGGCCTGAGATTAGTGCTGTAACTACTCATTTTTGCTGCTGTAGCATTAGAACAACCACAGACAACACGTAAAGGAATAAGTACCACTGTGGTCCAATAGAAAAAATATATTTTACCAAAACAAGTGGCAAGCAGATTTGGCTCTGCTGATTTTGATTTTATGCTTCTTTCTGCCTAAGTCTGAAAGTGGAAGTTGAGAATGTTTGGGACTCTGTTAGAATTGATTCAATAAATCATCAGGCATATACAATCCATCAACATTGTTATAGGATTCCCAGAATGATATTAATAAATTCCTACACTTCTTCAAATGGAATATATGGAGGATATTGGTCTATTGTTTTCACAGAGGAGATCATTATGGAATAGTGAGTGACTCAAAGGCAAATACCCCAAATTAAGATTCATTATTATACATAAAAAAATGTCGAGGTTTATATAGTAAAGCTGAGTACATCCATACATGTAAAAGAACCACAACTAGTGGGAAAGTAAATTGATGATTGACATTTATGTAAAAGGGATGATAAGAGAAACAGCTTACGGAAGTTCTCTCCAAGGTGGGGAAATTATCGTTGACATCTAAGACCTGGATCCGACAGGCACACTCAGAGGAGAGTCCATCTGCAGCTCCATCTCGGTCCGAGCCCCGCACGAGGAGGTTGTACATGCTGTGCTCCTTGATTAAGATGAAAAAGAGTTGTAAGACTTAGGTCTTCATTGGAATAAAACCCAACACATTCTCATGTCATTATTCCCCCGTTCTTTTATAATTTTATATAATATATTAATATAATTTTTAATCTATATAATTTTCATTTAAAATAATGTTTGGATTCTTTTTCCTTCCCCCCTTTACACTGGATGAAGGGCATACATGCATTATTTCATCTCCGTATTTTCAAAACTGTATCCTTTATTTCTTCGCATTCATTCCCGGAAGGTTTTACCTCTCTGTCGAGGAAGCTGGACATGGTGCGGACCTCGCCGGTGTACCTGTTCAGGATGAACATTGGTGCACCTGCTGGCTCCTGAGAGATGATCTTGTAGGCGATTTTAGAGTTCAGGTGATTGTCTTCATCTGCATCGGTGGCACTTAACTTCACTACCAGTGTGTCTAGAAATGAAGATGGAGATGGAGAGTGTTGGGGACACTGTTAAAATCAATTTGGTAAATCAGCAGGCAAAGGAAGAAAGAATGGTTGGCCTTCTCCTGCTGGCTCTCTCTTCTAGTTATCCATGAGCATGGACAGGGTGGGGCAAAAGTGGGTTTACAGTTGTTTGTATGGACAGCCATATAATCTCTCTATATAAAAACGTTAAGTGACCTGTCGACCATTTGACCCGTTGACCACTTGACTGGTCGACCAGTCGCTGTGATGCTCACTGACCACCAGGGAGCAGACAATCAATGCAGGAGCTTCCCCCTGGTGGTCAGTGTGCTCCCACAGCGGGAGTGCTGCTCAGCTGACTGGGATGAGTGGGGCTGGGATGGGCAGGAGCAGCTCCTCCACAGATCCCCACAGGTTACGCCGAGGGACCCCACTGGTGCACAAATCTGTGCACTGGGCCTCTAGTAACTAATAATAATATAAGAATAAACTGTGTTTCACGTACTCACACCTATGAACCTACTTTTGCCCCACCCTGTCTTACTATAACTTTAGCTACACCATTAATGACAAAAATCATAGTGATTTGCTTCTTAAAACACTTTATAAAGTACTTGCACTCCTTAAATGCTTTAAATTACTTATATTTCAATCTCCTAAAGCTTTGTCCAAGAGGAATAGAAGTGGCACAATGCAGAGAAGGAGATTGGTCTACTCACTTGCATCGCTGTTTTCTTCAATGCTGCCTGTGTACACATTTTGTGTAAAGACTGGAGGGTTGTCATTTATGTCCATAACTTTGACTCTAAGCTCAAGAGGCCTTTCTAAGTCTTCACCCCGTGCATTCAGAGCCCGACAATAGATCTGTGGAAAGTTGGAAAAAACCTGTCTTTCTCCACCAAAGGAAATTCAGTTACGTGCTTGAAAATATATAAGGAAACATGCAGGGAAACAATTTTCTCAGTCAATTGAGACTACTTTTACAGTCTAGTAATTTAAGTATTGTCAAGACATTTGATCATGTGCTTATATAATACACCAGAGAATTCTGAACCATAATCTATTTTCATACTCTTCCTACCTCCTCAAGCCCTTTATTCAGTTTCATTCTACCGTGTTTTATCAGAAGTAGGCATTAGTCCTGGGATGAATTTTTTTTTAAGGCATGAAAAATAATACGTGTAAATCAAAGCACACTGCTGTGACTTACCAGGAAAAGTGGAGTTATCTCTCTGTCCACCACGGAGGTGATGTTAATTTCCCCCGTCTGAGGATTAATGGCAAACACTCCGTATGGTGGCCGATCAATGCCTACCCCAGAGATGCGGTACGTAATCTTCTGGCTCACTTCGCAGTCTGAGCGGATCTATGAGAAAGCGGCGAGGATTTAGGGCGGATATGAACTTCACAGGGTGGTGGAACAAGGAGGGAAAGGCTCTGCAGCCAGATAGGTCTTATATTGAAACCCGGCACCATGACATAGGCCTGTGTGACCTTGGACAATGCACTTAATTTTGTCAAGTACTGGTTTGTAATGGGATAATACAACTTATGTCCCAGGCTTGTTGTGGGGATTGTATGAGGTAAAATGTATACTCCCCACCCCATGACTGACATAGGGCACAACCACGTCTGATGCTAGATTTGTTATTATTAACGTTACGTTGTTCATGTCTCTGATTTGTTTTGCACATAGAGAAAATGTTTAACAGAAGAACTCAGAATCTTTACTATTTTGTAAGAAGACTGTTGTATTAATATGTACTCTGCTTAGACTTGGATTTGAGATTCAATCAAAATGGTAGATATCAGAAGAGAAATACAGTGTTTAGAGATATTGGCAATAATTTTGTAAGTCAAAACTTACCATATCACTCACTTGCCAAACATAGTTTATGACACATATTCTGCTATCTAGATTATGTTTTCATAGGTATACATCTATGGCTCATAAATTTAAACAAAGGTAGTTTAAAATTGGAAATCTAACCTATATACTAAAGATGAGAACACTCAATAAAATACTAAGACTTGTTACCCACATATCCACAATTAAGTAAAGGCAGCTAGAAATGCAACTTGGATGAGCTCCACTCTAGTCCAAAGATCTTATTTATGTAAACGAAAATCCAGGAAATCCCTCAAATGCAAATATAAAGGAGAGAATATGCAATACCAGCGGGTAATATAAAGCTGTAAATGTGAGTTGAATGGGAACCATATCAATTTAAAAGCTTTCCAAAACTTTGAAAACATCTAAGAGAGAATAGATCTCTTTTCTTGAGCTGAGATTATATCTGTAATATCACTGCTGCTGCTTCCTGTAGTTGATGTAAAGCCTTACGGAAAGAGTTCTGGTAAACCACTACCCTTGATTGCAATAGAGGCCCGAGGCCAAGAGGCCTAGAAAGAGCTAGCGAAGCTGTTCATGCGGATCCTGCCCTTCATGGGTCAACTTATGACACAGTCTTCCTCAATGCTCCTTCCTTATTGAGAGCCACTCTTTGAAATAGCATTTAGGCTCTCCGAGCTTCTGGATCTGGTGAAACTGTCTGCTGGCCAGGAGAATGTTGGTGTATGCAGGCATGTCCTAGAGCCGGCGGGTGAGGAGAAGCAGACATGTGTATGCAGGCATGTCCTAGAGCGGGCAGGTGAGGAGAAGCAGACATGTGTATGCAGGCATGTCCTAGAGCGGGCGGGTGAGGAGAAGCAGACATGTGTATGCAGGCATGTCCTAGAGCGGGCGGGTGAGGAGAAGCAGACATGTGTATGCAGGCATGTCCTAGAGCGGGCGGGTGAGGAGAAGCAGACATGTGTATGCAGGCATGTCCTAGAGCGGGCGGGTGAGGAGAAGCAGACATGTGTATGCAGGCATGTCCTAGAGCGGGTGGGTGAGGAGAAGCAGACATGTGTATGCAGATGTGTCCTAGAACGGATGGGTGAGGAGAAGCAGACATGTGTATGCAGATGTGTCCTAGAATGGATGGGTGAGGAGAAGCAGACATGTGTATGCAGATGTGTCCTAGAACGGACGGGTGAGGAGAAGCAGACATGTGTATGCAGATGTGTCCTAGAACGGATGGGTGAGGAGAAGCAGACATGTGTATGCAGATGTGTCTTAGAGCGGGCAGGTGAGGAGAAGCAGACATGTGTATGCAGATGTGTCCTAGAGCAGTAGGGTGGGGAGAAACAGACATGTGTATGCAGGCATGTCCTAGAACGGGCAGGTGAGGAGAAGCAGACATGTGTATGCAGGCATGTCCTAGAGCGGGCGGGTGAGGAGAAGCAGACATGTGTATGCAGGCATGTCCTAGAGCGGGTGGGTGAGGAGAAGCAGACATGTGTATGCAGGCATGTCCTAGAACGGACGGGTGAGGAGAAGCAGACATGTGTATGCAGATGTGTCCTAGAACGGACGGGTGAGGAGAAGCAGACATGTATATGCAGATGTGTCTTAGAGTGGGCAGGTGAGGAGAAGCAGACATGTGTATGCAGATGTGTCCTAGAACGGACGGGTGAGGAGAAGCAGACATGTGTATGCAGATGTGTCCTAGAATGGACGGGTGAGGAGAAGCAGACATGTGTATGCAGATGTGTCCTAGAGCGGGCGGGTGAGGAGAAGCAGACTTGTGTATGCAGACATGTCCTAGAGCGGGCGGGTGAGGAGAAGCAGACATGTGTATGCAGATGTGTTCTAGACCAGGTGGGTGAGGAGAAGCAGACATGTGTATGCAGGCATGTCCTAGAGCAGGCAGGTGAGGAGAAGCAGACATGTATATGCAGATGTGTCCCAGAGCAGGCGGGTGAGGAGAAGCAGACCTGTGTATGCAGGCATGTCCTAGAGCGGGCGGGTGAGGAGAAGCAGACCTGTGTATGCAGACATGTCCTAGAGCGGGCGGGTGAGGAGAAGCAGACCTGTGTATGCAGACATGTTCTAGAGCGGGCGGGTGAGGAGAAGCAGACATGTGTATGCAGATGTGTTCTAGAACAGGCGGGTGAGGAGAAGCAGACATGTGTATGCAGATGTGTCCCAGAGCAGGCGGGTGAGGCGAAGCAGACATGTGTATGCAGATGTGTGCTAGAGCGGGCGTGTGAGGAGAAGCAGACATGTGTATGCAGATGTGTGCTAGAGCGGGTGGGTGAGGAGAAGCAGACATGTGTATGCAGATGTGTCCTAGAGCGGGCGGGTGAGGAGAAGCAGACATGTGTATGCAGATGTGTTCTAGAATGGGCAGGTGAGGAGAAGCAGACATGTGTATGCAGATGTGTTCTAGAATGGGCAGGTGAGGAGAAGCAGACATGTGTATGCAGATGTGTCCTAGAGCGGGCGGGTGAGGAGAAGCAGACATGTGTATGCAGATGTGTTCTAGAACAGGCGGGTGAGGAGAAGCAGACATGTGTATGCAGGCATGTCCTAGAGCGGGCGGGTGAGGAGAAGCAGACATGTGTATGCAGATGTGTTCTAGAACAGGCGGGTGAGGAGAAGCAGACATGTGTATGCAGGCATGTCCTAGAGCGGGCGGGTGAGGAGAAGCAGCAGATGGACGGACAGAGCCCAGTGGTGCTGGAGACCCAGGTCTCTCCCCAATCCCTCCGGCGCCTCTGCTCTGTAGCAGTTCCCAGAACGTGAGAGGCAAAGGGGGGCCTCCGCAGCCCAGGCAGGAGACGCCTCCCCCCCCCCCCCCCCGGCACCCCTGCCAGTGGAGCAGTGGAGCCTGCAGGGCCTGGGCTGCTGAGGCTGCCCGCCCTCCAGGGCCTGCGGTGTGGGCGCAGGGCGACCCGTGATGCCTCCCTTACCCTGGCGATGGGGTTCCGCTTGGAGTTGTCCTCTCCTTCTCGACACGCCGCCGCGAACTTGATCCATTCGCGCTTCTGTCTCCTGACAGTTTGCCACTTGGTCGTGCCCTTTTCCACGTCCAGTTCTTTCACCTGGAGCGGAAGCAGGGCATTGCAGCGTCAGGGCAGGTTTCCTTCGCAAGGACATCTGCTCAGCACGGCGAGGAGCACCCAGAAGAAGCCACGGCATTGAATTTGAGGAACAAAAAGTGTCTTTACTACCTTACCCCTCTAGGTGGGTGGAGCTTGGGCAGCCTCAGCAGCTACTTCTCTCTGGAATCGTCTCACTGCTAACTGTATGATTCTATGAAACACATTTTGTTGGCTAAGTGTGGAGCTCGGAATGTTCTACTGGATAATAGGTGTATGTGGTCTTTCTTCTCTCAATCTGTCCACTGATTAGCAGACATTGGTCCACAGCATCCATGGACACATCTGGATTATGCCACAAGGTCCTTGATATTTGGCCTGGTCGGTCCAAAAGCATTCCTGGAGGTGTCTAAGCTGACCCATCTACCTTCCCCCATGGGCCAGTGCCAGCTGGGCTACCAAGGCAAGAGGGTTATTATGGGCAATGCAGCCACAACACAGTAAATGAACTAATAAAATATGGTCATACTTTATGTATTAATCCTGTAAACCAACAGCATAAATAAGTGTTAGGGGCTGTTGGAACCCAGGAGTGTTTCCTAAGCTTGGACAGTACCACGTTTGCTCAGTGACGTTCTGGGTAGGACCACATTGTAAGGACCACTTGGTGTGGACAGATGTGTCAGTGGCTATGGCGGACAGGACCAAGTGTTTCAGTAGGTGGGGACCTTGCCCACCTCACCCTCCATGGAGCTCTGACTAGGCTGTCTGGTCTCCAGAGGTTAACAGCTTGCGGCTGCTCCAGGTGAGTGCATCCCTGGGACGTTGTGCTGGTGAGTGTACTTGACTCAAGAGAGGACGGGTGCTGCTTTTCTGTTGGTAAGGACGCCACTCTGGCTATGTATCCAGGTAGACTGTTGCAGATCAGAAGAATGTTTTAACTGAAATGATGGTAACCACCATAATCCCATGGACACCTATATGGATTCTCAGTGCTGTCTATGTGTTTTCATAGTCTCTGCTTACTATGTGTTTTTATAGACTTAATTGCTGTTGTTGGAGGGTGTTTAAGAGTTTTATACTATTAAAGACTTCAGCAATGTTACTACATGCATGAACATTTTTGTGTACATGTATAAACATGCACACACACATCTATATTTTTGTAACTCTTTATGTACTTGTTGAGACATAGATAATTGTATGTTTGTTTTAGCTAAGGCTTCATTTAATTACCACTTTGGGGGGAGGAGCTAGCTGCTCCATGCGAATGGAGCTTATACTTTCAGGAACCAAAGCATTTACATTTTTCTCCATTTTGATGCAACTTCCTAAAATGTACCACCTATTGTCTATTTTGTCAACAAAGATCACACAGTGATTATATTTTCTCCCATTATTTGATATTATCAGAATGAAAATGTAACCGCTATAATAAAGTCCTCCCAGAGGAGATAGCTTTACTTTCCCAGTCCCACTCTAAATGGTCCTGGGTTCTGTGGTTTTATTTAGTTGTGGTTACAGATATTTTTGCTTTTGTATTTTTTTCCCTCATTGATTAACCATACAATTATGCTGATGTAATTGTCTAAAACTCCTCTTCCCGTTCTAACGTGTCACTTTACTTTTTTTGCTTTGCCTTAGGTTGGGAAACATAAATAAGCTACTAGTAAAGTTGGATAAGCAGGAGCTACTATGACGCTGACCTGTCACAAACCTTGCCTAAAGCATGGACATTTAAAATTATGGCTTTCAAATATCGCTGTTTTCAAATATTCTGATTTTTGATATATTGTGCATTACATGACTCAGTTTCTCTTTCCATTCTAAATTGAGTAGGTAGTTTTAATAATTATACCTTACCTCAACAATAAATTCACTGTTTACTTCCAACACCACCTGTTAGAGAAGATACAGCATTAGCATAAATTTGCATAGTTTAAAGGAAGTCAAGTCATGAAATTATTGACAATGTTCTCTGATTAATTCATTTCTTAAACACACATTTTGCTAGTGATATGGAATAAACATGGATAACACAATATTAATAGTACAGGTTTTCCCCCACAGAGGCTTTTAAACTTTTAAGGAAGCAAACACATAACTACAGGAAAGTTAGTGTATGTGCTTCAGCAGGGGCACCCAGGGGCTCAGTGGAAGGAAAAGCAGACAACTCCGGTTACCCAGTGAGTTTGAGGAAGGCCGCAGCGGAGAGGGGGTGTGAAAGGGGTCTGCAGGATGAAGCTACTCTGATAAGAGAAATTGATGGGGACAATTTTTCAGCCAGAATAAAACATGAACACAGGTGTAAGGGGATCCTCTACGTTTCCCAGGATGCTCCAGGAATGGGAAGTAATATTATCAGCTGGAAAGAAGAGGAAATAGCAAGGGGACGCGGGAGACAAGGTTAGGAATGGCAGGTTGGAGGCAGATCATGAAGTGCTTTATATACCAAACAGGGAGTGTGGGCTTCACTGAATAAAATACAGGGTTTGACAGTAACCCCTTTTTAAAAACACATCACTGATATGAAGGGATGGTTACAAGGGAAAAGTACTTGAAGTCCAGACACTTAAGAATGAGCAGTTGCTGGGTAAGACACAGTTAGAACATGAACATAGGGCTGACTGGAAAGGAGAGAGAATGGAGACATTGCCAAGGAACCAATAGGACTTGTAGATTGTGGGTACAAGGAGAGGATGTAAGTTAAGTTGGCTTATTGGGACGATGGGGTACTTTTAATAATAACAGAAAATTTAACATGAGCGGGTCACTGCAGGGAGATGATGCCGAAATCTTCATTAATTAATTAATTACTTAATCTTATTCTAAAATTTGGGGTAGACATAAAAGATGAAGAAGTGGAAATTTATCTAAACAGGAGTGCTATTTAAAGTTGTAGGAGGTGAGGGTAGTCCATTAAAAAGTTTAAGAAGATCAATAAAGTAGTCAGAGAACAGACTCTTACAGGAAATGCTTATATTGTGCAGGGGACAGAAGAAAGAAGTCTAAGCAGAGAATAGAGAGGGCGGGGGACCAGGTTTGTGGGTGCAGAGCAGCTTTTGTCCACACAGAAAGGTCAGAAGTGGCAGGGCGGTGGCGGTGGCGGTGGCTGTGGTTGTGGCTATGGTTGTGGCTGTGGCTGTGGCTGTGGCTGTGGCTGTGGCTGTGGTGGTGGTTGTGGTTGTGGCTGTGGCTGTGGCTGTGGTTGTGGCTGTGGCTATGGCTGTGGCTGTGGTTGTGGCTGTGGCTGTGGCTGTGGCTGTGGTTGTGGCTGTGGTGGTGGTTGTGGCTGTGGCTGTGGCTGTGGTTGTGGCTATGGTTGTGGCTATGGTTGTGGCTGTGGCTGTGGCTGTGGCTGTGGTGGTGGCTGTGGCTGTGGCTGTGGTGGTGGCTGTGGCTGTGGCTGTGGCTGTGGTGGTGGTTGTGGCTGTGGCTGTGGCTGTGGCTGTGGTGGTGGCTGTGGCTGTGGCTGTGGCTGTGGTTGTGGCTGTGGTTGTGGTTGTGGTTGTGGCTGTGGTTGTGGTGGTGGTTGTGGTGTGGATATGGTGGAGGGTTGGTCAGCAGGCTGAATTCAGAAAGAAGAGATGCAGATAGAGAAGAAGTAGCCAGAAAAGAGGCAGGATGAGTGGCAGGCAGGGATAAGCAGTTAGCTGAAGAGGAACAACTTAATGGTTCATGTTTCGTAGCAAGGTCAGGGAGATTGGGAGCTGAGACGTCCTGGGGTTTGCGCAGGCAGTCAGTGCGAACTTGTGCAAGTGGCATCAGTCAGATTGCAGGAGTCAAGGAACAAGCTGTTGAGAAAGTACACATAGCAACCATACATGACATTTTCAAGTTAGGAGTTAAAAGACGTGAGAGAGATGATGCAATTTGAGGAGTTAATGAAATCAAGACATATTTTTTAGGTTGGGGAACCATGACCAAATATACAGTCCACAGGGAGAGGAAAAGGGGTTTGTGGAGAAAGAATGGTAGATGGAGATGAGGGAAAGGGAGGGGCGGAGGAGGCGGAAATCAAGGAGCTACAAGTGTAATCTAAGAGAGCATGGGAATGGTTAATCACAGCGCAGGGCAGCGGGTGGTGAACACACAGTACAGGTAGTGCCTGTGGAGCTGGGCACCTGCAGCCCGTCTGGTTTTGGTAACCGGTGTCATCCCAATTCTTTCAATAAAAAGGAGACAATAACAGTGCAAGGAGGGGCCCTGGTCATGAAGAAGACAGTCTCTTCCTCTGAAACAGAAGCCGGAAGGACACTATGAAGAGAGAAAAGCATTGTGAGGTGTAAGAGCAGGATAACTTTCACATGGCTTTTCCGCATCGGAGTGAGCAGGGATGGGGAAGGCGGGGGGGGGGGGGGGGGGGCGGGGGGCGGGAGGAGACAGTCAAAAGAGAAGTGACAGGAAACCAACAAAATGCCACGAATCAGAGAGGAGCAGCAGACTCACCCAGCATTCCTGAGTGAGGGAACACTGGGCACAGAAAATTAGAAATAGAGAAAATAATCTATTATCCCGCAGCGGACAGCCAGTGTGAGGACCCGTTGGCTTGGGAAGTCTGTCCTGCTCCTTTTCTAGCGGAGCTTGGCGACTGTTGTGCGAGGAGAGGACTGGGAGGGCTGTCCCGGGGTGGAGGTTGCTGTCACGGTGGCGTGGGGACTGGGGAGGTGATGAGCTACCACTGCGAGCTCCGGAGAGCCAGGGAGCAGAGTAAAGCCCGGCCACTCCAGTGAGGGCCTGGATGAGGGAGACCCTGGGCCAGGGGAGCGGGTGCAAAGCGGATTTCGCAGATGTGGGGGCGGGGGGCGGTATAAGAGAGGGTGAAGGGTATGGGTGGGGATTTGGAAGGACAGCTGAGCCCAGAAGAAGGGAAAATCAGCGATGAGAAATGTGGCATTAGGGCCCAGTGTTTCCACTTCACTATTTTCCTCCCTCATGTGTAAATTTATTAGACATTAGAAAACTAGCTACACCAGGAAAAGAAATTCAATATTTAATAGGCGGTGGTCTTATTTGGTGGCATAGGGTGTTTTATTTCATAATAAATATTGCCTTTGGGGTTTAGATATTCTTTTGGTTAGAAAAGTAGATGATTCTGGAAAGTATAAGGAAAAGTAAACATCATGTAGAATCTGACCACTTGGAGATCATCATTGTTAATATTTGGAGAAATTTAGAATTTGTCCTTTTCAAAAACACATACTTAGACAAATTATAATATTTTTGTATTCATTCATTCTTTCATCAGTTTTTAAAAAATATATTTTATTGATTTTTCACAGAGGGATAGAGAGTTAGAAACATCGATGAGAGAGAAACATCGATCAGCTGCCTCCTGCACACCCCCTACTGGGGATGTGCCCGCAACCAAGGTATGTGCCCTTGGCCGGAATCGAACCTGGGGCCTTTCAGTCCACCGGCTGACGCTCTATCCACTGAGCCAAACCGGTCAGGGTGACAAATTATAATTTTTTAACCCCAAATAAATGATATTATCTGCACAATTTAGTAATCTCTCCCACTCAGTTATTGTCACGGTAAAGTTTCATGTCAAGAAGTACATGTCGACATCATACATTTAAAAAATATCTTTGTTGCCTTCTCCTGAGGACATGTTTTTCCATTGCTTTTCAGAGAGAGTGGAAGGGAGGGAGGGGGAATATAGATGGATAGACAGACAGACATATTTGGGAGAGGAGAACCAGCTCGATCCTTCAACAGAATGACTTACGCAAAGAATATACATGTGGAAGCTGCGTAACTAGTAAGTGATTCCTTTAAAACTACTGTACACGTGTACCTTTGAAGTGCTTATGTATGTCAGGGCTATCTGTACTCCAGTTTGAAGACTGTTGTCATAGTTCTTTTATTTTTATTTTTTATTTTTTTTAAATATATTTTATTGATTTTTTACAGAGAGGAAGGGAGAGAGATAGAGAGTTAGAAACATCGATGAGAGAGAATCATCGATCAGCTGCCTCCTGCACATCTCCTACTGGGGATGTGCCCGCAACCCAGGTACATGCCCTTGACCGGAATCGAACCTGGGACCTCTCAGTCCGCAGGCCGACGCTCTATCCACTGAGCCAAACCGGTTTCGGCCGTAGTTCTTTTAAATTGGTGTATGTTTCTAAGTCAGATAATTTATATCTTAAAGTGGACATACAGTCCTAAATTATGGATTAGCTTTATTAAAAGCAATGAGCTATAGACATGACTACTTTAGACTTGGGAGCAGAACTGAGTATGAGTCTTGACTCCGTTTGGCAGATGTGACCTTGGATCAGTCCCCTACCCGCTCTCTGATTCAGGTTCTGATCTAAGGAGAGTAAACATGTGAAAGTACTAGGTCTATAAGGGGAAAGAAGAGACGGAAGAGTTTTCCTCCGTGCATCAGGGGGTGTACTCACAGCACATCCTAACATAGAAGAGTACCAGTCAGTCATTGTGAAAGCTTGGGACTGGCCTCAGCACTTCTAGAGGGAGGCCGGGGGTGGGGGTGGTGGTGAATGGAGGGATGGGTGAGGAGGGTGCAGGGGAATATCGCCAATGATAGTGTGATAGCTGCCCGGGGACAGGCGGTTACTAGACTCAGTGTGGTGAGCACATCATCAATTACATAAACGCTAAATCGCTATGTTGCACAATGAAATGAATATAATATTGTATGCCAACTAGACTTTAATAAAAATAATAATTAAATGCTTCTGCCTTGAAGGGAAAAAAAGAAAAAAGAAAGAAATTAACCACATCAAACAGATTAGTGCTCAGTTTGAAAGAATAAAGGAAGTGCTTTGAGTTCACTTGACCTTCCTCCTGTCCTCTCTACAGAACCCCTGTGAACAGGATAGCAACATCCAGCCCTGAGATTCCGAGTCTAAGCTCTTTCCCCTCCGTTGCTGTCCCTGGTGTTTCTCAGGGAGGTGGTAGGGGTGGGGCGGGGGAGAAGGGGAGCTGATTGCAGTGCCTACCAGGGTTTGCCTCGCAGACAGACGTGGTGCCTGAGGGAGCCTGTGCGCTACATACATTCTGACATTTCTGCGTTCTGCTTAGCTGGCCCTCCCGATGAGGGTGCCAGCAGCCCAGCCCTCCACACCGCCTCCCTTTCTGGCAGGTCTCACTGAAGGAACTGGGCTGGTTTTATTCTCGACCCGTGAAACCAGGAGCCCTGTCAGGAGGCTCCACTCCCCGGGAACCGCCTGGGAGCGGGTGTGCGGAAGAAACTCGGTGACATCATCTTCTGAAGTTGCACCGCATTAGCTGCACGAACCTCCGTGAAACTGCAGAATAGCGACGGGTTCCTGGGTAAATGCAGACACTCCTTGCCTTTCAAAGTCACCTTTTAAAGCTTATGCCGGTCACGTACCATCCGAGGATGGGGCTTGGCCTGAGAACCCGCTACAACACAGCACACGACACAGGGCTGACCCCATCACAGGCGTGGAGACGGGAAAGAGGCAGAGGCACTGCAGGGAGGGAGCAGATTAGCCCCGAGAGATGCTGGTACCCTGAGTGGTCACAGCCTCTGTGGCCTCGCTGGGAGAGGGTTCCCTGTGTTCCTTTCCCTGTGGGTGTCCTTACAATGAATTGCCTGAACTAAAGTAACTGCAATAGGACTTTTCCTGGCAAAGAAAAGTGCCCACAAAGCTAACGTGTGTGTATCTGTGCTCATCTCCGAGCATATGATGAAGACTAGGACGGAGTACCTGCCCAGAAAGCCATCACACGGTAAAAGAGGGAGCACAGCAGATAAACAAGAGAAGATATGGGATGTCATAGACATTGCAGAAGAAGCGCGTGCAGGGCGCAGCGTTGCCCAAAGCGGCCGCCTCTGGGAGGGACCAGGGAGAGCTCTGGGCGGGCGGCCCAGGGCTGTCTGCATCAGCCAGGCTTTGAAAATGTCTTTGTAACACGGGGCTGCTTCTAAATACCTTCAGCAGTGTTACACGCGAGAAACAACCTTGCTAGCTATAAAACGCCTCGCGAGTGCGGCGTGGTGAAATGGGAATGCAGTGGGAGACCGGGTCCAGAGGTGTTTCCGCAGCCTGCAGGGAGGGAGGAGAACCAACTCCTTTGGCGTCTCAATTTCAAGCCCTCAAGCTCACTTGGAAGTTCACTACCCACACTGAGTTGCTATAAGCATGTAGGTGGGAAATGTGGTGAAGTGCCTTGGTAAGAAAGGTAAATTGGAAACAGAATCCATTCATTCACTCATTCATTCAAAAGATTTCATTGATAAAATGTTATGTGACGGGCACTGTCCTTTGTGTGCAAGATAATTTCTGACCTGTTATGGTGTATATACATTCTAGGGAGAATAATAGCCAATATGCCATAGCCATCCAACTTTTGGAAAATTGCTGAAGTTTTCCTGGGCCTAACTTTCTTTTTAAATACCTCCTCCTAGAGAGAGATGATGATTTTATATGAGATGTGTAGAATCTAAGTCATTACATGTGCATATTGCAGTATTAGGAGACATACTATTCTCTTACCTCCTGAGTGTATCTCACATAGCAGCTACTGAACAGGCCTATTTCCATCTCTGTGCCATCTTTTTGAAGTTAGTTTTCACTGTCCTTTGCACACCCAGTACCTTATTAATAAGCAGTTCTCCCCTGAATAATACTTGTAAAAATAATTGAGTAAAGCAATCACCATCCTCATGGGGCTCTGGTAGACATGCCAAGTTCAGGCCTAATTATACCACTTTTGTTTATAATGGAAGGTATAGCCAGGAGTGGCATTTTAGTTGGTAAGTGTGTAATTTTCGGTGTGGAAGGGAGGGCAGATGTTTCCCAGGCTGGGGATCCCGGGAAGTTTCACCAGCCACTCCCTTCACACTCCCTGTCACGGCTGCTCTTCTGAGTGAGGGATCCCACCGCAGTCCCACCTGGGGAAGGGAGGGAAACACAGCTGCAACCCAGGCTCACTGCTTTGTAAGGAGCTCCTCGCTGGAGACTCAGGACTAGAAAGGAGTTGTGGACTATCTACTTATCAGCAAGAAGTCCTCTCAGAAAGCAACCCCCTAAAAAGAGGAAAGGAAGGACCCATCTAGAGTCTAAGAGCAGCATCTTCATGCTACAGTTCTAGAAACAGATGTTATTGGCAGCACTGCATTGAAGTTCTAGGGCCTGAGTATCTCTTGGCATACAGAGCTTCTTTAGTCCATCATGCACTCTGCAGAGACCTGAAGGCCACACTGTAAGTCTGTCCACTTGGTTCAAATATATGTTGTAATTCCTTAGTCACACCAACAAAGAAACACCAGAGGTGAGATTTGCTTCTATATAACCTTTGGTGCGATGAGGTCATCAGTAATGTCTGTAACCAGCAGTCTTGGAACCGGTCATTCCATGCTATCTAATGCATTCTGTACAACCAAAACAACCACATCAGATAAGATTGTTTGTCACCAGCCTCCACTTCTAGAAATTTGAAAGTAAAATAAATAAATACAAATTTCTGTTTCCCTGTCAGAATCACAGTGTTTTATCTGAAAACTAACCTGATAAGTGGCTAGGTTAGTTCTAAATATGTTGATCAATTTTGATTCCTGTTGTCAGCTTATAGTAGATAACATCTACTAGTATATATGTCGCCACCTACCTTCTTTACTTTCCAAGAATCAGAACACTTAATTGAAAGCTTAACATCTTATACATAGCATGAATGATCACCATCTGTGCACAAAACATCTTATCTGATAACAGCTACGTGGCTGTTTGTATGTTCTTATCAACGCAATAAAATACAAGACTCTCATAGCTAATAACTGTTCTGCCTTAAGTGATTCCTCCCTAGTAAACTTACACACTCCATAGCGTTGCCTAAATCTTTAAGTTCTCCAACCAAAGTTATGAAAATGATATTTGCGAGTCAGACCTGAACTTCTATCTACACAGCTATTCAATGGAGACCATTGTAGAGTCTCAGAGTTTCCGTCTGGGAAGAAACTTAGCGACAGGATGTCTGACCACACACTCTCCCCCAGGGCAGAGGGAGGCCCTGAGGAGCTGGTGCCTTAGCCACGGTTATGCAACCCCTTGAGGAGAATCCGTGGCTTCAGTCTGGGCTTCTGCGTCTGGGTTTAGTGTTGACTGCCCCTCACCACCCCGGTGTGTTACGGCCGAGGGACATGAAGAGCGCCTTAGGAAGAAGGTGCTGAAGGGCTCAATGAGAGAATGAGATGCCTATTGTAGCTTAGCGTTGGGGTAGCTTTTATAGGTGAAGTCAGTCAAAACCTTGTTTAAAGTGCTCTCTGTGGTTAAGATACAGATGACACAGACCCGTCCGTCTCTGAGAGGCTGCCACACCCTCCCTGGGCTAAGCTGCAATGATGCCCCAGAGAGCCTTTGATTTAGTTAATGAAAAAGGGGCGGAGTTGAAGTTCAGGAAATGAAAGACAAGCAGGAATGCCCCTTTTCTACAGCACCCGTGACAGTGTATTGATTCCCCTTACACATTCTTGCACTTGTCCCAACCTTGACACATGCTAGAAATCTCTACGTCCTAATTGCAAAAGTTATTAGTTGATATCTTAAGAGATCTATTAGAAATACAAAAAGAGCTTAAGTCTATTACAATTACCATGAGATATGAAACACAAATACTGTAAGATCTGTGGAGAGAAATTAAGTATCAAAACTCTAAAATTATGAGGAAAAATAAGTCCATATTACCAAAAAAGATTCTAAGAATCTGAAATATAATCCTCTTTCAAGATCAAGGAAAAGAAAACTCACTCTTCAGTTAAGTAATATTGTCATAGAATATACCTGGGCAGAAAGCAAGGACTAGGAGGCAAACTTTAGTGCCCGGAAGTTGCCTCAGAAATCTTGATGCGTGCAATCAGTTTTCCTTACAGGAAACAAAAGGTTTATCCGAGTCAAAGATGGAGGTACCCCATAGAAGTGCTGTAAGAGGTCTCTGCTAATAATTCTTCATTGCTATGAAAGATGGAATCAGATTCTTTCTGCTTCCTTTAGCAATGCAAGGAAAGGATGATCCTCATAACAGGGCAGTGCACTTCTATTTGTACTGTTTCAGTTTATCATTATTTTGCATGATGGTCTTATTCAATAGTATGTCTTCCAAGTTCAGAGAATGGAATGTTCTACCACTGTTCCTTTCAAGCTTGGGCTGTGCACTGCTTTTGAAGTACATAGACATGGACTCCAGCAGAATGGTACCTGCTGGACCAACTGGACACGGTGTATTGCCACATCTGTCTGGCTTCAGCTCTCCTCTGCCTTTTAGAACTGATGCTCAGATGTGTCCTGTATAACTCCTTCCTAATAGTAGGGCGGGAATCATTTTACAAACTCATGTCGTAGCACCACCGCCAACATTCCTGAGACACTGAGGTGCAGCCCGCTGTACGTTATTTGCCTTTATATACTTTGAAAAAAATATGTGCAATTTTCTAATAATTTACTTCTCTTATCTTTCCACTCATTTTCCTTAACTGTTATTTTAAATAAGGAATAAGTTTCATTCACCCTTTTATCTCCAGCAGCTACCACAGTACCGAACACAAAATCAGTGGTTAATAAAAAGCTATTTGTTAAGTAATAGACAAGAGATAAATACATGGTTTACCTTAAAAATGCAAAGAAGGAAAAAGGAAACGCATTTCTTGTATCATGTTAATTTGTACCAAAAATTGATAAATTTATGGATGGGGTGAAAACCACAGGAATTTCTTCCTTGGTATATACAAGAAGTGAACTTGGAGATGGACAAGTCAGATTGAATTGTTCTGCCATTTGCCCATCAATAGACTGGAATCTAATCTAACCTAGTTTAATTGGTCCTTTAAATAGAATTTCCTAATTGAATTGGCAATAGTTTGGGGAATCGGCCAACCTTATCTTTGTTCCTCTAAGAGCTGGCACTAGGAGCTGCCTTACTTCTTTTAAGGGGAGGACATCCCGTAAGCATGATGCCTGAGGAGAAAGCACTCCATGCCTTGGCACCCAGAGGTTGGAGGGAAGTAAGATACAAAATGTCACATTTACTCTAAAGAAATAGATGATCTAACTGTTTCCTTCCTGGACTACAGAAATGCTTTAATAATCCAGAAGGGGTTCCTTGAGGGCTTGGTTTTCTCCTTTTTTTCCCCATTCCTGACCGGAAAAAAATTTCATATGACTTAAATATTTCACAATTAGTTGCAATGTAATTTTGACCTAGCTACCATTCTTCCACCTTGAAGGAAACACACAGGGAAATAACTGTTTAAAAGAGATGGGCTGGATTCACTTTGCTTCCCTTCAAATTTAGAACCCATTTGCACCAGGGATTTTGACAGTCATCTGTCTGATTGAAGTGTAAGAACTATGCTTAATAAAATATACTCAATAAAATAGGTACATTACTTGATTTCTGATTGTAAATTTTAGATTTGTTCTAGCCTTTAATCTGAATTAGAGGATGTCTCTGACTCTGTTTAAGGCTAATTCAGCCAGATTCTCGCCCTGCTTCTCTATAGCATTTAGCCCCTCAAGCTTGGCGAGACCGGAAATCACCAAAGGCGGAAACTGTCTTTGCAGGCAGGGTTTCCAAATGGATGACATCCCATGTAGAACGTCCAGGGGACGGAGCAGACATGGCGTCAGGCTGCCTTTCCTTCCCAGGCCTCACATTCCACTTACCAGGAAAATGATCAAGAGGTGAATGTTCCTGATGAGGAGCCAATCCATGCCTTCGGGTTGCTCTGCACACAAACCCCAGCGAGATACAAGTTTAGTCCTAGTCCTCGGGCTGCTGGATTCAGCCCGCAGCAAGACGTGCCTGGAGATGCCCTTTAGGAAGGCATGGGTGCTACCGCTGCTCTCCCGGGCAGAGGAGTGAAGATGTTCTAGAATGACACTGTCTCTCCACCCCAAACTCCGCGGCTGGTCTGGAAGGCTGGCATTGTTTGGGCTCTGGGTAAGCACATGGACACACCTTGATTCTTATTGCAATGAAACCCTTTGTTGGACACCAAAGGAAAAAATCTTACAGTGTGAAGACAAGATTTACGGGGAAGATACCCAATGAATAATAAATTACTCACAACATGAAAAATAATTAAAATGCTAGGGCCTATCATCATGCTGAATAAAATTAGTAGGCTGCCTCTTACTGCCAACATTGTAAAAGCAAAATTACACACACTGACAACACACACACATGTCCACTACCAAACCAACTTCAAGGAATGCGTCTGAGCGCAGGGCCCTGTGAAGGGCACTGGGCCTGAAGTGTGGGGCGGGGAGAAAGGTAGGAGAGCGATGCGCTCACCTCTTCATTCAGGCGATTCCTCTTCCCTCCTCAAGAAGTCTTCTCCTTTCACCGCATTCTTTCATTTTAAAGTTGTTCTGAAAAAATAAGGTTAAGACAAAGAAAGGCTGCCTTCACTAGTATGTTTGTTTTAGCACCTTTCCCCTGAATACACAGTCGAACCCATATGATATAACATTAAATTGCTTTAAGATAACCACAGTACAGAGTTTGCTCACTCCTGTGGCATCGCCACTGGTAGAAAAGTACATCCATGGGAACACTTGTTAAACCCACATGAATACTTATTAAGAAGAGACTGAAATCAGAAACCTGAGAATTTCAGGGAAAAAGACCAGAGCAGCATCTGGGTATTTCTGAAAACCATTTTCCCTTCTCACTTCCTCTTTGTTCGTGTGGGTTGAGAATAGGGTATAGTTTCCTCATGAAAAAAATATTACAGGCTCGCAACCTCAATCAGCATTAAAAGAGATGTAGTCAAATGGTCTGCAATCATTAATATGGGTGGGTCGGGGCGTTTCAAAGGGAGACTGTACCCTGTCTTCACTACCCCATCATGCAATTCAGAACAAGGCGGGCTCTCTTTCTAGTGATGGAATGTCTTCCAAACAGCACTTAGTGTCTTGAGAACCTCAGCTTAACATTTTTGGGAGAATAGGAAAGAGTCAAGGCAATTAGAGGGCTGGAAAGTATCTTAAAATAAAGGGAAATGAATTATATGTTGAGATATTTATGAGAAGGAAATTATATGTAAGCAATGGGAAACAATGAATTGTTGCAAAAAGGTAGTATTTGAATATACTATCTGCCCAAGCTGAATTTTGTATATTTGGGGATATCTGCCTAATTCAGAAATATCTCTGCTGACCAGATAGGGCTTGTGCGTGGTATCATGTTTTGTTTTTGAATTGATTTCAGAGAGGAAGGGAGAGGGAGGAAGAGATAGAAACATCAATGGTGAGAGATAATCATTGATTGGTTGCCTCCTGCACACCCCGCACTGGGGATCGAGCCTGCAACCTGGGCATGTGCCTTGACCGGGAATTGAACCCTGACCTTCTGGTTCATAGGTCGACGCTCAACCACCAAGCCATGCCAGCCAGGCCACATTATAAATCTATCTCTAGGTGGTTCCCTAGATTGTCTAGAATGCTAACAGACACACAACATTCACTGGATGGTTTAGCAACCCACCACTTCATCATATCCTAGATAGGTCTTTAAACCAAAAGTTATGGAAAGTTATGCTTGAGTAAATTAAGCATTAAAATTTTTCATAACTGTTTTATATCCAACTGAGCTTTCCTAATTTTCATTTTCATGACTTTTTACCCAGAGGTTGGAATGTGACACTTGTCTCTACCATAGAAACCTTTTCTTTTATATCTAGGTCAGAACAGCATGAAATTATTCTTACTCTTGAGATCTGTCCTCCATCAGTAGTGCCGGTGAGCTTCGGACTTCGGGGGGGCGGTGGCGTTTTCCAGTTGTTTCTCTGTGTGTGGAAGTACAAATGGTGCTGTTGCTTGAGATTGTTTCCAAGACACGGGGTGGTGTGACGTGGTCCTCTCCTGTCCGGCCTACCGAAGGCCTTCTTATTGGCTGGAATCGCACTGAGGCCTTTGCTTTTATTTTCCCATAAATCCCTTGGCTCACTTTAAAATAAAGGAGGACTGTCGGAATTTGCACTGGGTGGGTGAGTGGGGGGTATTCCTTGGCTAACTGTGTATATTTCTGTCGCTAGAAAGATACCACAGACAGCTATGGGGATGGTTTGGGTCTTGTGGAGATTTAATGAGCAATACTGCTTAAGATTTGAATGATAGAAACACTGGAGAATACAACGTGACTCAAATAAAAGGCTTAAAAGATACGTGGCTGGTACCCTCTTTCTATGTGCCACCCAGTTTATCATGACTCACGTACATACAATTCTTTTTGGTGTCTGCATCTAAAGGGGAATATGAAAAGTTGGCAGGGAATCTGTAGAAGTTTGGGGAATATGAGAAGATGGTAGAGAATATATAGAAACTTCAGTGTTTCTAGGACCATGTTCTGGGCCATCAAGCAGATGTAAGTGTGGAAGATTGCCCTGGGAGCCACTGCAGAACAGTAGCGAATGGGAGAATCCAACATGGGATTCTTCAGTGGATTTATGTCTATAAACAATAGGCCATTCAGAGCCTCAGAGGGAACTCAGGGATCTGGGAGGAGTCAGTGCCTCTAATGATGGTTTTGTTTCCATACCTACTTCCAAGCAGACTTGGGCAACCCACAGTAGTGTATTATACTAAGAGACATTGGACAGAAAGTTGACCATTGTTTAGCCAGCTAAAGAAAATTATTTTTGTTTTGTTTCAGTTAATGTTGAATTAGAATCATTTACTTTGCCTGAGAGAAGTAATGAAACCGGTCTAAACCCCTATGTGTTACTGTTTTTCGCAAGGGGAAAATTATGTTCTTCATTTGCTGTAACAGATGGAGATATTTCCACCGTTTGTGTTTGAACTATGATTGGTTGATTTCTCTTGAAATATAAAATTTTCAATCTACCTGAGTTGCTATTCATAGGATGCATTTCAAAGGAAAGAAACAATAAGCAGAAGAACTAGGTACCTGATCAGTTAGGTGATTCCTTTAGATTTCTCCATTTATAACTCCTAATTTCAATGGTCCCTCGAATTCAAATCTGGAGATTACCATCATGAGCAGATGCAGAGTCTGCAATAACTGAGAAGTTGCCACTTGAAGCTCTGGCACTCATTTACATCTACTCCTTGAGAGAGTTGGTGGGATGGTCCTAAAAATAGAATCCCCCAAGGATTTCAATTTATTTTTTTTTAATATTTTTATTTATTTCAGAGAGGAAGGGAGAGGTAGAGAGAGATAGAAACATCAATGATGAGAGACAACAATTGATTGGCTGCCTCCTGCATGCCCCCTACTGGGGATCGAACCCGAAACCTAGGCATGTGTCCTTGACTGGAATCGAACAGGGGACCCTTCAATCCACAGGCTGACGCTCTATCCACTGAGCCAAACCCGTTAGGGCAGGATTTCAATTTAAACCCTCTTCAAGGCAAAGCTTAATCATGGTTCTGAGCTTAGATAGAAAAATAGCAGCTACTTCTGTTTCTCTTGTGGGACTCTAGCCTTCACATATGCTAATGTTTGAACATAGCCTAGAGATTATTTAATTCAATCTCTCCTCTCTAACTTCTCTCCTATACACTTTAGAGGTTTATTAGTGCTGATGATAGGGAAAGTATACTACCTCCTGCTTCATAGTCAATTTATATAAATACTAAGCCATTTTCTAATATTGCCTAGATATGTGAAGGCAAAATAGAAAAGAATTGATGGCTAAATGTTACCTTTTTTTTTTTTTAAACACACACCTATTTTATAGTTTACCAAATTATTGAGCTTAATAGCTGGCTCTGCAAGCAGAATTTTATCCTATTGCTTATGTTTCCCTATTTGTGTTTGTTACCAAACCAGTAGCATTTCATCCGCTCATGGGAAAGTGCATGTCGACTTTCAAGGATGCTCTTGGAATTTCATTATTGTTCTTGTGCTTCTGTAATGTGGTCTCATCCTGCTCCTACCGTAGTGGGACATTTTCATTCTCTACATCATATCCATCTAAAACATAGTAAGTGTCCTAACGTTTATATTTTTAAAGGAATGCCATACAAGACAGCTCATTCAACACGTTGCAGTACAAATTCTTTTTGAAAAAAGAAATGTGATCTCTACAGGCTAAATAGTATGAACATAATGTTAGGGCAAATTTTCCATCTAATTATGATGGTTTCGGACTAACGATGGATATTATTGAAATACCCAAGGACATATTAAAGGAGGGGAAATTTAAAAAATATTTATGGACCTAAACTATGTTTGTCAAATGCAGTAGGCAAGTAGGTTCTGGAGCTGACTCAAACAAAAGGATTTCCATCAGCATGGGCCTCGGGAGATGGACAGCAGGTAAACACAGCTTGTCTTGGCTTTGACCTAGAGCAGCTGCTGTGCAAACATGCCTGACTGTTCACCTTAAGGTAATGGCACTGAAGGTAAACAACCTGTCTCCTCATTAAAGCCAATTTATGTGTAGAGATAAGGGTGCCAGCATACAAGGTTATTTAGTGGGTGTTAGATATCATGGAGGTTAAATGTCAGTTTCCTACAGAGTTCTGTTAATATAATAAGGATGTTAATGTACACCCTAAAATCATACACCCTGACAGAGGTGCCTTGTTGATTCTCTCTGTGACTTCATGTCCTCAGTGTGGGATGTCATTCAAGTAAGTACAAAAAGAATTACCTGGCTTCTAGCTTTTTTTTTTTAAAATATATTTTTATTGATAGAGAGGAAGGGAGAGGGAGAGATAGAGATAGAAACATCAATGATGAGAACCATTGATTGGCTGCTTCCTGCATGCCCCACACTGGGGATCAAGTCCGCAACCCAGGCATGTGCCCTGACCGGTATTTGAACTGTGACCTCCTGGTTCATAGGTCAACGCTCAACCACTGAGCCACACCTGCCGGGCTGTTGTAATTAAAGTGTATTACTGCAGACTTATCACTTGCTTGCTGCATACTTATCCCCCCTGTGTCGCTGATGTCTTTATTATTGATTTATAAACATTGTTGGTATGTAAGAGAAATTAATCTCTGCCATATATGGCAGCTATTTTCTACTTAAAAATATGTTTTTGCAAATGACTCCCACTCATGACGCCGTGGCAGCGGTGCCACAGTGTGATAGGCACTCAGGTGCCAGCCTGGCTCCTTCGCTGGCCGTGGCAGTGCCCCTCTTTGGCAAAGTCGTGATGTGGGTAGAGGGCACCTTTGATGCTCTGAATGGGCTGGGCTGAAGCTGTTGGGGATGAAATTCAGGAACGAGAAACTCAAAAGCTAGGCAGTGCTTCTTAAAATATATGTCTTGGTTCAATTGCACCAAATATCATATGGTCCAGTGTGCAGGAAAGGCGGGTTCTTGACCCCAGATTTGCTGAGTCAGCATCTGGGGATGGACCCTTGGATTAGTTCATTTTTAACATGCTTTCTGGGTAACTCTGAGATTGTGGACTGAAGTTTAAGAACTACTGAGGCAGGAAAATTAACCTGGGCCTATGGGTCGCTCAGGGAAAAATGGCAACAGGTAAACGTGGACTTTTAAAAAATATGATATTTAGCATCTCTTCATGGAAGAAGGGGGTTAGCCATTTCTTCTTTTTTAAAGAAATATATTTTATTGATTTCAGAGAGGAAGGGAGAGGCAGAGAGAGAGATGGAAACATCAATGATGAGAGAGAATCATTGATCGGCTGCCTCCTATATGCCGCAGACTGATGCTCTATCCACTGAGCCAAACCAGCTAGGGCCATTTCTGCTTCTTTTTATGTGAATCACTTACTCCCTTTCCCCCACTGTGTCACACTTTATTGATTTATAAACACTGTTCACATGTAAGAGAAATTAACCTTGGTCATATATGTGGCAACTATTTTCTACTTAAAAAAATCTTTTTTGCAATAGAGATTGATTATGTTTTTATTTTATTTTTATTTTTTAATATATATTTTATTGATTTTTTACAGAGAGGAAGGGAGAGGGATAGAGAGTTAGAAACATTGATGAGAGAGAAACATCAATCAGCTGCCTCCTGCACGCCCCCCACTGGGGATGTGCCCGCAACCAAGGCACATGCCCTTGACCGGAATCGAACCTGGGACCCTTCAGTCTGCAGGCTGTCACTCTATCCACTGAGCCAAACCGGCCAGGGCTATGTTTTTCTATAGAACAGGCTATTATAAACAGTCCTGCTATTTATCAGTTCCTTATTGCTGTGTTAACAAATTGTTACAAACTAGTGACTGAAAACAACACAAGTTCATTACCTTACAGTTCTGAAGGCCCAAAGTCCAAGTGAGGCCAGCCTGCATTCTTGCTCACCAACACTGACCCCAAAAGTATTGTCAGACTTTAAATTTTAGCCAATTTGTGGGATAGGTACTTGTATCTCATTTTCATTTCCCGGATTATTTGGGGCTCAATATTTTTGCATAAATTTCTTGATCGTTTGGAATTTTTCTTTTGTTAAATGCATATTGAAGTTGTTTTTTCTATTGTTATATTTAGATTGTTCTCTTTTAAAATAGTTTGTAGTTCTTTACGTCATACATATAAATGTGTTGGGTACATGTATTGCAAATATTTTCACTCATTCTGTGGCTTGTCTTCTTTTTAAAATGGTAGTTTGTAATGAATAGAATTGCTTATTTTTGAAGTAATCAGTTTATTATTTATTTATTTTATGGTTAGTGCTCTGGTGTCTTATTTAAGAAAGCTTTCACACACTTAAAATATTGCCCTTCATGATTGTTTCAAAGTTATCTAGAGATAATGGCCTGGGATCAATTTCATCTTTATTTTTCATATGTGGATCTTACTGTCCTGATGCATTCATTTGAAAAGAGTATGCTTTTCACTGCTTTCTGCACTACCAATAAAAATAAATCTGAATTGTGCATTAAATAACTAATGTGCAAGTAAAGTGTAAATAAATAAAATATTAGAAATAAAAAGAAAGTGTGCATAACTGTGGGTGTCTCTTTTTCATCTCTTTTTCCTTTTGTCTGTTCTTATGTGAGTTCTAAGCTGTTCTAACTGCATAACTTTACAGTAAGTCTTGACATCTCATAGAACAAGTTCTCCCGCTTTGTTCAACTCTAGAGTGCTCTGGCTATTTGGCCAGTAGCGTTTCCTGTATGTTTTAGAATCACCTGATTCACAAGCAAACTGAGACTGTGATTAGGACTGCACACTTTTGAGTCATGTATTGGAATATACAAATAAGGAACATTCTTTTATTTAATATTTTAAGTAATTAATTTTAGGTTTTATTTAATAAAGTTTTATTATTTTTTCACTGTTAAAGTCTGACAGAGACCTTTTTGAGGCTTATTTAGTACTAGTATAAGATATATTTTTTTAAAATTGTAGTTTCTGACATTTATTTTATTTCATATGGAAATACAATTGATTTTGGCTCTTGATTTTTGTATTCAGCAGTTTTGCAAAACTCATATGGATATTGAATATTTTATTAAAATTTTAAAAAATGTTTATTACTTTTTAAAATTTTTTAAAATTTAAATTTATTGGGGTGACATTGGTTAATAAAATTGTATAGGTTTCAAGTGTATAATTCTATAATGCACCTTCTTTATATTGCATTTGTGTTCACCACCCAAATTCATCATATATTTGACTCCCTTTACTCTTTTCTACCTACCCCTCTTTCCCTCTGGTAACCACCATATTGTTGTCTGTAACTATGGTTTTTGTTTGTCTTGTTAGTTCATTTGGCTAAACCCTTATTTTTAATTTGCTTGATATTAAAAATTCAAGATTCTTCTGGATTTTAACTACATCATGATTTAATTTGACAATAAAGATATTTTGTTTCTTTCTTTCCAGTCCCTATAATCTTTCCCCTCTACTTTTGAATCACTGGTAAAATGTTAAATGCAATATTGATAGTGAGCATCATTATTTCTCTTTTTCATAGAAAAAGCTTTTAGTGTTGTACCATTAAATATGATATTTTATTTCTGGATTTTATAGTTTGTATAAAGTTAAGAAGTCTACTCATAATTTACTAGGAATATTTATCATGAACATATATTTTACTAAATATGTCCTATACATTGAGAAGAGGCATCATTGTACCAAAGAACAATTCAGAAAATGAAGTTTTATTAGGAATGGTGGGAATTTGACAAGCAATATGATGTAATCTGGGGGCTCAGTTCTCACACGGACTGTCAATGCAAGGATGGATTTTAGAAAAATTGAGTAGTGAATGGATGGCATTCACTCGTGTATTCAAGAAATAATTACTGTTTTTGCTTGTCACTGCCTGACCTCTGAGCATCACACATTAATTCAAAATTTGTTATTTAATTAGTTCCATATCCAACTAATGATGAACAATTTTTGGTGTAGCTTTATAATAAGCTAGGTGCAAGCACATGTCTTAAGAGATTGAGTGAATTGGCATGATGGCTAGAAATAAGTTATTAAAATATTGGGGTTATGCCTATAAAAATGATGTCTTTAGTAATTGACTCCTAGCCCTTCTTTCTGAAAGTAAATAGACATCAAAACCAATTACCTATTAAGGTCACTCCTAAGTGTGTAACAGTAAAGCTCAGTCATGTATCAGAGGAGAGTGATTATATGTCTAAACACTCTGAGGGTAGACGCATCTAATTAACACCAATGTCACAATATCATAAAGGTACATTATTAATTACAAGGACCTGAAGACTTTCCCATTTCATACCATTGGGTTTTATTACCCAACCTATCAATATTTTAGCTTATGTCCATTCTGTTTACAGCACAATGTTCAAGAAAGACCTGTCAAGTCAGAAACTTCTGAGGTTTCTTGCATATTTCGCCAGACCGTGGGGCAGAGGATACCAGCGGTTGTAACAGACACTGCAGTGCCATCTCCATATTTTGCCCTTTTCCCTTATCATTTTTGTGCCCACACACCCAAATTCTAACTGCCAGTGCTTGTGTTTCTCTATTCATTGGTGCCACAGCCACTTTGCCCGTCTGTACAGCAGGCTCAGCGGATTCTGTCCCCAGAGGCAGCCCTTAACTATTAACTGGTGGTAGCTTTGTCTAAATACACAATTTCCCTCATTTCTGGGATGCTTTAACTCTGCAGTGTCTGAGTTTAACTGCACGGGTTCCCAGGGTTTTCTCCAGGAGGGCTGAGGCTCAGTTGCTCATGTTGGTAATTGTCTGATAGCTCACATGTCATCGGCTGCTTTCTCTTTCCTATCTCATCTCCCCAGGCCCCACCAGTAGTTCCTTCACTTACCCTCCCCCTCTAGATGGCCCTCAAATTCTCTTTCAGGGCCTACCTCTGGGTGAACCCAATCTAAGATGTGATCCAAAGAAACCGACAAACCCACATCAGTAATTTATCAAGCAGAAACTGGCATTTATTTTTAAAGGGATATCTACTAATTTGATTGCAGAGAAATAGTTTTCTTTGAAAATGTGACACATTACATTCTGGGTCCAACCAGATATGAACCTCAGTAAGAATCAAATCTTGACATTTTGAGCAGTTCTGGAAAATGAGTCAGGGCTGTCCTAGGTTTTGTCGGGGGGAAGATGACTGGAATACACCAAGTTTGTCATAATTCAGCTTTGTTTGTAAAATCGAGAAAAGTAAGTCCCAGGGGCAGCTGAAATTTGTCTTATTTGAACTCAATCACCAAGCACATGCCCAGAAACTGGTATGATTTTTGAACTTTCTAACTCATCTGCTATTCTCCATTTGTAGTTATTATACTTGAGTTTTTCCAAGACATTTTATAATGAGATTTGAATTTAATTGATTGCTCAGGGCCCTTTTTCCAATTTCTTTTTAAATGTTGCTTTACTAAACTGCCTAAGGTTTTTGTTTTATGTTTGTTACTTACTGGCTACCAACCTGTTGCCGACAAACCAGGGAGTAGGAGTCCCTCGGAGTAAAGCTAACTATAGGTTACAACAACCACTCACTCACCTGGGTTATTTCAGAAGCTTCCTAACTAATCATGATTCTGTGATTTCCTTCCAAGAGTTTCAGCACTGCAGGTAGAGTGGCCTTTTAAAAATACAAATCTGAGCAGATTTGTAGAGTAAGTCAGCGTTCTTCCCATGGCCTGCTAGGTCCCACGGTCCCACCCCTTGTTACCTTTCAGGCTGCATTTCTGCTTACTTTCTTTCACTCTCTCCAGCCACGTGGGTCTCCTGCTTCTTCCTTGAACACCCCAAGTGTGTGCCCGCCCAGAATTTTTCCTGATGAAGAACACCCCTCCCATCCTGCTCTCCGTAGCCTACGTGCCCTGCTTTATTTTCTCTTGACCACTTACTGCCATCTAACTCACTATATATTTTCATGTTTACTGTCAAACCTTGGGCCCCTCCATATCCTGAATACAAGCTCCACGACAAGACGGATTGTTTTGTTCACTCTCATGTCATCACTGCTTGGCACAACTGTTAGGCATTCATCTGCTGTGTGAATAACTAAATGATGAATGAATGAACAAGTTGGTCAAGGACAGAGTTTCTGAGGAGATGATACTTAAATTGCTACCTAAAGATGAAAGGAGGCAACCAGATGAAAACGAGGAGGAAAATGCTCCATGCAGAGTGCATACCAGTTGCAAAGAAAGGTCAAAGCAGTTCTTCAGTCTGTTTCTTCTCACCTCCATCACAAATTATCCTAGTCCAAGCCACCATCTTTCATGCCGGACCAGGCAGGCCCCTATGGGCTATTCTTGGGTGTGCAAAGAAAATCCATTGCAATTCTTAAAATAGAGAATTTTTTTAAAAAATATTTTTTATTGATTAAGATATTACATATGTGTACCCTCTACCCCCCCCCCCCCCCCCGCACATCCCCTCGCCCCCCCGTTGTCCGTGTCCATTGGTTAGGCCTATATGCTTGCATATAAGTCCTTTGGTTGATCTTTCCCCCTTGCCCCCACCCTCCCCTGCCTTCCCTCCAAGGCCCGACAGTCCAATCAATGCCTCTCGGTCTCTGGATCAGTCCTTGTTCATCAGTTTATGTTGTTCATTATATTCCACAAATAAGTGAGATCTTGTGGTATTTATCCGCTCTCCAGTTCCATCCATGCTGTGGCAAATGGTAAGAGTTCCTTTTTCTTCTTCCTCTTCTTAAAGAATACCTTTCAGCATTTCATATAATGCTGGTTTGGTGGTGATGAACTCCTTTAGCTTTTTCTTATCCGTGAAGCTCTTTATCTGACCTTCCATTCTGAATGATAGCTTTGCTGGATAAAGTAATCTTGGTTGCAGGTTCTTGCTATTCATCTCTTTGAATATTTCTTGCCACTCTCTTCTGGCCTGCATGGTTTCTGTTGAGAAATCAGCTGACAGTCGGATGGGTACTCCCTTGTAGGTAACTGACTGTCTTTCTCTTGCTGCTTTTAAGATTCTCTCTTTATCTTTTGCTCTTGGCATTTTAATTATGATGTGTCTTGGTGTGGTCCTCTTTGGATTCCTTTTGTTTGGGGTTCTCTGCGCTTCCTGGACTTGTAAGTCCATTTCTTTCACCAGGTGGGGGAAGTTTTCTGTCATTATTTCTTCAAAAAGGTTTTCAATATCTTGCCCTCTCTCTCCTTCTGGTACCCCTATAATTCTGATGTTGGTACGCTTGAAGTTGTCCCAGAGGTTCCTTACACTATCTTCGTATTTTTTGAATCTCTTTTCTTTTTTCTTTTTCGGTTGGGTATTTTTTGTTTCTTTGTATTTCAAATCTTTGACTTGATTCTTGGGATCCTCTTGTCTGCTGTTGGATCTCTGTAAATTATTCTTTATTTCAGTCAGTGTATGCTTAATTTCTAGTTGGTCCTTTTTCATGTCCTCCATGGTCTCACTATACTCCTTGAGGGATTCATTAAATTTATCGGCGGTTTCCATAAAATTCTTGACAAACCTTATAAACGTGGCCTTGAACTCTATATCCAGTCGTCTGCCCTCCTCCGTTTCTGCCAATTGTGACCTGTTTCTTTGTCTCCACATTTTGGCTGCTTCCCTGTGTTGATAGAGTGGCCCTGTGCGCCAGATGTCCTGTAGGGCCCAGTGGCTCAGCCTCCCCAGTTACCTGGGGTGGACACTCTTGGTGCACTCTTGGTGCCTTGGTTGTTGTAGGATCACTGGGAGGAATTGACCTCCAGGCCAATTGGCTGTGGGAAGCAGCTGTGTCTGAAGTGGGAGAATGGTCCCCCTCTGACCATTGGGTACAGTGGCTCCTGGATCTAAGGAGGTGCTAATTCAGCCCCTGCCTGAGGCCACACAGCCGGAGCCACGAAGAGGCTCAGCTGTGAAGCAATGCAAGCCGCTGCGGGGCCCTGGGCCTTCCCTTGGAAGTTCCGGGTCTGCCTGGCTGGGCTGTAGTTAGGTACATTCACATGCAAAAGCCTCTGCCGCAGCCTGGGTGGGGCGGGGTCTCAGGGAGTCAAAGGGCGGAGAAAGCAGCTATGGTGATTCTCCGCGCCCGGAGTCGTGCGTCTCAGTGTCCCGGTAACGGCTGCAAGCACCTCTGAGGGAAAGCCGCCCTCAAGTTCGCCCGCTGCCGCCTGACAGACCAGCCTCTCCCCGTATGAGTCCTGGGTCCCCAGAGACTTGTTGGAACCGGAGTTCAGAGCAGTCGGGAGCTTGTGATTCAAAAAGACAGCTGCGTCCTCAGGTGCCACCCCCTTCCCGTGCGCGCGAGCCGCGTACCTCTGCACTTCACCTCCGCAGCTCCTCCGGCTCTCAGCGTGCTTTTCTTTTCTTCTAGTTGTAGAAATTACACTCAGCCAGCCTTCTGGTTGGTCTGGATGATGTTTGCTCTGACCTTCGCGGTATTTTTCAATTGTTGTGTGAGGCGAGAATTTCCCGGTGTTTATCTATGCCGCCATCTTAGTTTTTTCCCCAAAATAGAGAATTTATTTAGTGTAATTTATATTTCCAAAGGCCACCTGCCTCATGTGTAGAAAATTATTTGAAGATAAATGGAAGTAAAGAGACTGCTTAAGAGGCAGTTCTGGTAGAGTGGTGGCGGGTGGGGATGGAGAGTATTAGGTGGACTGAGATATACGTTGGTTATAGAATCAATAGGACCTAGTGGATCAAATGTAAGGGGTGAAGAAAAGGATGAAATCTGGGAGAAGTGCTTAGTTTCTGGCTTGAACAATGGGTCAGTGAGGTCATATTCACTGGGATGAGAGTATTTGGGTGGTAAAATGATAAGTTAAATTTTGAACATCTTAAACAGGGGTTTGGATGAGCTCTCATAGAAACAGTGTAGAATGTTGAGAGGAGAGGTCTTGGGACCAAACTTTAGGGGAATATCACCATTTAAAAGGTGAGTAGGCGGGGAACAAAAATATTAGAGAATGACCAATACAGCATAAGTAATATTCTGAAAGGAGAGTGTTATATATAAAAGCCAAGAAAGAAGTGTTTCAGGGAAGAGAGAATTTCAGATTCTTCCTGGAAGTTATGAAAGACAAGGACAGAAAAGTGGGCCTGTGTTTGGCAATGTGTAGGTCTGGGACAAACTTGACAAGGGCCATTCTGATGGACTGATGGGTGCGGGTGGAAGTCTGATGGGACATGAGAAAGAAAGGAAAGCAACTGTGCAGGAGTCTTAAGAAGTTTGGTGAAACAAGTAAAGTAAAAGGGAGGTAGTTGGTACAAGGAGGGGTGGCGATGAAAATGCTGCAGGAGAGAGAGGGAGAGAGAGAGAGAGAGAGAGAGAGAGAGAGAGAGAGAGAGAGAGAGAGAGAGAGACTAGGGAAGGAGCAAAGTCCTGGAACACAAATGGGGATTGTCTTTTTATATGAGTAGGACACTGACTCCATTGTAATAGGCGGGGAAAATGAGTGTGCGTACAGGTGGATGTGTAGGTTTCGCAGAGGAAGATGAGTGGATTCGAGATTGATGACTTGTTTTCTCAGTAAACAATAGGATTAGATCACCAACTAGGAATGAGAAGGAAAGAGGAGGTGTGGGAGGTTTGAGGACAAAGAAGGCATGGAATAGTAATGCAGTCTAATGAGAGGGGACGCCTGTCACAGAATCAGGATTGTAAAGCTGCCGGAGATGTTACTCTGTGATTGAGATCCTGTGCTTAAAATGAAAAAGTCAGCTCACTCGAATCATCTGTTTAGTTGTTTGTGTGCAGACAGAGCTGGAGGGTGAGAGATTTGGGATATGTAAGTGGGATAGCAGGGCCAGGAGGCCCAAGGTAGTCACTAAGAGGTGACTAGAGTAGGATTCCGAAAGCCTGATTAGATAAGGAGGGGCATGAAGCTAATAGCCAGTGAGAAAGTGGTGGGAGTCCAATGAAACTCATGGGAGTTTTGATGAAGGGGAGGAATTGCAACAATTCCTTAATGACTTAAGCACGTGAGCTGGGACGATAAGGAGGAGGTAAAAGGGAGGCAGCCGAGGTGCTGCCATGCTGGGTTATGATAAGGAAGGGGGTGGCTGAGGGGGAGTGGGGAAGATGGGGGTCTGGGGACTAAGAATTGGGTGTCAAGTGCCTCACCTATGTGGTCATTGAGGTTCCTGTGAACACCCTCAGAATCGGAGAAGTCTGCGGCCTGGCTTCCGTGGCCAGAATATGAGTCTTCAGTAAAAGGGGACATTAAGACAGAGGTCAGTACATGGCACGTGGAGAAGAAAGGGCGGGGGTATAAGCAGATCCCATGTGTCTGAAAAGGCTGAGGTTTTGTGCAAGCTGGAGGCGATAATGGTCCAGAAAGTGGCCAGAGAGCAAAGAGGAGATGTGCCCCAACACAGATGAAGGGGTCTGACTTCAAATGCAAATAAAAAGAAACGCCATCCTAAAAGCAATGAAATGCTAGTGTACACAACAGTAAAAAATTAGAGTAGCAAAGGAAGAAAGAAAGGAAAAAGCATAAAGATGCTAAAAGTACAAGCTGTTGGTCATGGACTTATGCGTGCGGGGCTGTAGCGGCTGTGCTCCGACATGACTAAGCAGCGCTCCGGAGACATGAGCTCGGGAAAGGCAAGAAACGGTGAAAATAAATGTTAACAGTGTGAAGCGTTAAAAAATTCTTCACTTGTCTGGGCTGAAAATAACAACTAGCTTTGCTAACCTCTCATTATTCCCCAGCCCCCTGACAACCCAGGAAGGATAATAAAACAGTGTTAATCACTTTATTGCTTCAACATAACTCTTTGGAAACTACAAACCAACTTAAAAGAGCCAACAGGTGACCAAGCAAGGAACTGGTACCCAAATCATTCACAAACGTTATGTTGAAACTGGAAGGCAAGCACCTTGTTTTAAGCATTATCAAAGATCACCATTAGAGTTTTAAAATATTTGTAAAATAGCAAAAGAAAAACTAGTTAGACTAAGTACAGCTTAGTGGTGAAGTGTGTAGTAATTCTAATATAACTACATGGAGAGACTGTAGGTAAATGATAGATGACGGTGTTAAACGTATTTGATGGCTAATAGGCTGATTCACTCATACTTCTGTGCTAACACAAATGGAATAACCTGGAACTGGGAGACAGATTCTGTTTCCTGGGTGCTAGTCATCTAGGTGGACTGTGTACTCCGTGCAATGTGAAGCAGGTCTTAGGAATACTAAAAATCCCCAAAAGGTTGGAATTTATTAAATGGGCATGAGAAAATGAGGCAGTACGTTTAAAAGTTTATTGGGGTTTCAAATGTCTTTCCCAAATAGCTATGGCCATTTTAGCCAATGATCATTACACCCTTAACCTCCTACTAAATTGGCTGACATTCAAATGTTGATGTAATAATTAAAAACATCAAGTCAGAGTGAATATGTAATTTTTGAAGCTCTATAATTAAAATTCTGTCAGAACATTACTTGAATGAAGATTATGAGACTAAGAACTTTATACATGAATATAAAACATGTTCTGATGAAGACCAATACATAGCCCTGAATACAGACCTTTTTTTTTTTTTCTATAAATGTTTCAGGGCAAATACAGTTAGATCAAGTAACCTAGAGGTTAATGATACGTAGCAGATATATCTGGAATTCAATGCCAAAAGAGCTCAGGATGGTATTTTGGTTGATATTAAATAATCAAATAAATACTTATAATGCACTAATTTTTGTCCCCAAGGACTGTCTCTGTAGAAGTCAGATACTTTGTAAACTTTAAACGCTGTTTTGAACTATGTATACGTAACATTTAAATCATTATTTCTTCTTTTTTGTTAAGACAATTTGATCTGAGATCCAGCTTGCGATGTGGATTTGAATGATGATTATTCCCTTATAAAATAAAGTCTACTTCTTAGGTCTATGGGACAACCTAAGGTCTATGATTCAGAATAAAGCACCTAAAGGGAAGACTGGAATTCTCCCCCAAAGGCTGTTCATTGAAAATAACATGCCTTCAAAGGACTGTTATAATGGTTGAGGTCTTAAAAGGCAATTTAAAAAATGTAGGAATAAAAGGAATATCAATGTGTAATCCTAAAAAAGAACCCCACCCCCCAAAACCCCCCCAAAACAATTGAATTTGAAAGTATCTTCCTAGAAAGATCGATGAAGAATACTGCTATTTTTTCTTGTATTTCCATGGTTTTATGTAACTGATGGATCTTAATATCAACAGTTATTAAAGATGGTCACTCTGGCATTTGTTAGACAACCTAAAAACATACCTGAAGATACCAGGAGTCTCAAGAAAACACTTTTTTATGACATGTCATATCAAAGGAACAAGTAAAACTACTTGTGACCACTCCCTTTATTAACTAATAATTGATTAATAATTATTTTTTTCTTCAAACTCCTGGGTCCAAGTATACTCAAGTATATTTGAATAATTGCCCTTTGACTTTATTTCTGGAAAAATGATCCATCATTAATGGAACCCCCAAAAGGGAGAAAGAAATAAAAGAAAGACTCCCAGTGAATGACTTTATTTACACCTCTGCATTTGGCATGCTACAGAACATCACAATTTTACCAGTACATAGTCAACAGAGTTCAAATAAGATGTATATTGTGGCTTTGAAAATATTGACATCATCTGCTATAACATAGAGCAGAACAGCTATAGGTAAAATAATTCATTCCCCAACCCCTTTTGACAAGAGTTGGAAGTTGAATATTCTTTGATCTGTAAAACCTTGGGAAACTTGAATAATGGGGGGAATAATCCTTACAAGATGTTGTCATATCCAGTTTTATTTTAATGAACTCATATTCTCACTGGATTTAGAAACGAAAAAAAAAAAGTTCCTTTACCATGCAATGGTAAATTTACTTCTGGCTAACAATGCTTTGATTCTATTTACAGACCTTTAACCAGGTAATACTGTATAGCAAACACACAGAAATGTACATTACTAAAATTTAGAGCTAGAAAAATATGCCATAGGATATAATTTGGAATCTATAAATTGGAGCATGTGTAAACCAAGAACATATTGACAAATCAAATCAGAAATGTAAAGTTTATGCTAGTGCGAAAAGTCAGTTGGCAGTGGGATAGGATAATGAAATGGGATTGTCTAGTACAATTTCATTTGTGTTAACACAATATCATCGACTCTGTTAAAAGTTCCTAGTTGATCCCTTCAAAATAGCAGCAGAGGGCTGTTCAAAAAAGTAGTAAATTCACTTCAAACTAACAGTGCAGTATTACTTGACGGAACAATTCTAACTTACCCCAGCAAACATTTTACATGTTCTAAACACTTTTTAAGGATAACCTTTAAAAATTTCCCCCAAAGCTTAACCATGCAGCTCAGCTTAAGTAAACCATTTTAACTGAGGAGCTGTATAGTAGAGAGCTGAATATAAATGAAGAACACTTAACTAAACACACAATCTGAGAATACAGCGCAGTTCCCGCCTGCTTCCTGGGGAGGTGACCTGCCGCTAGAGAGGACAACAGTGCCACGTGTTCTCTGCTTCAATCTGGGAAGCACACTTGGCACTTTTCCTTTCTTAAGTCAGAGCTGCAGCAGGGAAGGGAGACATGGGTGTGAAATCCTGCCACCTCCCCAGTAGGCGGTATCAGTCACTATTGCATCTACACTAAACACAAACTAGAAGCAGGAAAGTCTTGACAGAAGAATTCTAGCTGCAGCCCCATCTCAAGATTCAGACTCAGAGCAAATGGGCCAGTTTACCCCAAATGGACCTCGCCCTGTGGCCACTCTCTATGGAACTTCCCTCCCAGAAAAACAGTCCCTCATCTGCGGGTTGTCTGACCCAGTGCAGTTATTAAGGTCGGAGCGCTTGGTGGCTTGTGGACGTGGCTGTGGTGCCAGATTCTTGTTTCTTTAATGGTTAACCGTGGTCTGACTATGTGGTTGGATTTTTATTTATATTATCTATGAAACTGACAGGGCATTTGGCACAAATTTCAAACTGTTCCCACATACACGAACACATAGTGCATGTGTAGTTCTTTTTAAATATTGCAGGAAGTGGACAGCAAGTCAAAAAATAGCAAGAGATTGATGCCAACTGCCATGTGAAGGCCAGCGCTTTTACCTGGCTGCGTTTTCTTTCTTCCACCTGCTGGAGATGCACTGCAGGCCACACAGACGCACAGAGAATGCTGTCTCGTGACTCCATTGGGACTAATACAAGAAAAGAGTGAACCCATGCTAAGGAGACCTCTTGCCCAACAACCCGTTTCCAGCTGTTTTCCTCCTGGTGGTTGGAGGAAACGGTGCTCCACACTTTCCTTAGCACCTGGTTGCTCATCACAAATCCCATTGTCAGCTTTTTGGGGGTGGGAATTGGAGCTAACGCTCAATCCCTGAGGAAAAGTGTGCTGGGACCCTGGCTACTTAGTATATTGCACGGTACTGTACTTGGTGATTCGACTTCGGGCTGTGCTCGGGGAAGTAGATCCAAGGGTCTGGCTAAAGTGATGGTCAGAGGAGCTCCTCATATGGCCGATGGTGGCTGTCCCCCCCATGCTGCTACTCAGGCCTCCGCCTCCCCCCAGGCTGCTCAGCCCGAAGCCACCACCACCTATTCCAGCTTCACTGCCAACCAGGCCACTGCCGACTGTGCCACTGCCACCAATGACCCCCGCTGGGCCACTAAATCCAGTTACGCCAGAGCCAGACATAACCCTCTCGGTCACAATCACGTTGTGGGCGTTGGATAGGTCGGGGTGCACACTCAGGCCGCCCATCATGCCAGAAGTTGGCCGGATTACCCTTTCTGTCACTACCACGTTGGAAGACTCTCTGGGATCAGGGATGGTCAGAGTGGTGGGTAGACTTGAACCTGGAGCTATTATCCTTTCTGTCACTATGACGTTTGACCCCTCTCTTAGGTCAGGCACCTCTAGCATGCCATGCAAGTCGGCACCAGAGATGGGGCCGACCACCCTTTCTGTCACCACCACGTTGGAGGCGTGCCGGTTGTCATGGATGTGGACAGAGGGCTTCAGCGTGCCAGAGGTGGCGTAGGACTCAGTCACAGTGACATTACCATAGCTCAGGGGGTCAGGAATGGACATAGGATGCTGAACACCAGGGCCAGAGGGGTAGGCACTCTCAGAAATGACCGTAGTCGTGCCATAGCATGGGGAGATGGGTGGGCGTCCGCTAGCAACGGGCTCTGATCCCTGCTGAGGGTAAATCGGTTCAGTGCTCTCAGGCCAAGGGAGATCAAAATCTGGATATGATTCGACATTTTTCCCCAGGCTGATATCTGCCAGCTTCTTAAATTTAGGCCCCAGTGTATCCAAGAAACTGTCATCAAAGTCTTCTCCAATGAAGCTACAACAGCCCACAGAGCCAGCGGGGGAACCCACACCTTCAATATCATATATGAGCAGACAGTCATTGGACGGGCGCCCTTCGTCTTCATCGGCATAAGCATATGCTTTCTAAATTTGCAGAGGAGAGAGAAAATGAAGTCATGAATACATATTTAACAACAATAGAAGTCTTTATCTTAAGTTTTTTTTTTACAAGGCATTACCAAAGAAAAATAGAAAAAACAAAATTCTAGCCTCTACTAGAGGTGTTCTAAAAATCATATAACTGCATGAAATAATTTTCTTAGAAGTTATTTTAACTGTAATTCCAATAATATATCTTGATTTTTAAAATTTATTTAGGTGGACTTTATAATGGTGTACTTTGGACACAAAAGCACACACACAAAAAATCACATGAATTATTTTGTAACCAAGTTAGGAGGAGGTACTTAAAAATGCTGAATTTGAAGTACACAAAATTGTGCTTTTTTAGGTTTATTTGTACAAGTGGGATTGGTAGGAAAGAGGAGTTGGAGACGTGTATTCACAGGGGTCCATCTGTGAATAAGCTTATTTGCCATGTGAAGGGATTTAGACTTCATGCCATAGGCAAAACACAGCTGGGAGCCGGTGGCTGTTCCTGAGTGGGGGAGTAGCAGGCCTTGGTGAGAGGGTTAGCTATAGTGTTAGCAGCACCATCACCCATGGAGGCTGAGAGCCTGGTGAGGAGATGCCTGCCAAAGCCCCCGGGGAACAGTGGGAGCCTGGGGTACAGCAGTGGGTGCTAGCTAGACGGGGAGGAAGGCATGGGACAGAGCCCTTACCTGGCAGAAGTAACTTTCCATAAAGTCCATGTTCAGACCTTCTCTACATTCCCTCATAGAATTTCTTCTTAATGTTCCAGAATATTCTTGACAGATCTCAGGTTCTCCTGATGATTTAACTCCATCCGCTAGTTCAAATCCTGTCATTCTTTCTTCTCCTTCCATCTCTTGCATTTCTCTGCCACCATACTCATTTGTATAAACCCCTGAAAGTGAAGGTTTAAATTTACTTTATGTAGTTGCTGTAGACTAAAAATTAGTACCTTACTTTTATATATAGTTCTTCATTTAAGTATGCATTTGTGAGCAAAGTAAAAAGTAAAAAAGAAAATGATACTGAAATACAGGAACTATAAATATATTCAGTTCAAAATAATAGTATCAATTAACTTGGTAACTTGGTAATTATTGTTAATTATTTGTTGGTAACTAGATGTTGAGCTAGAAGCAAGGGGCTGCATAGTGGTTACAAAAACCTATGCTTTACATATTTTTATTTAAAAAATTTTTCAAGTACAGTTTACATTCAATATTATTTTGTATTAGTTTCTGCTGTACAACATTGATTAGATTTACAGTGCTCCCCCTGATATTTCCAATACCCAACTGGCACCATACATAGTTATTAAGAGGACTTTGATTTTAAATTAACAAAAATTGGGGGAAAATGACCTACATTCTAAAAGTGAAATGGTATAAGAACACCCCAATGTACTATATTAGAAGCACAGGGCCCCAGGAGAAGCCCAAGGACCACGCTTTCAGAGAAGAAGCCATGGCGATGGCGAGGGGAAAGGTCTGCCTGGGAGTCTTGAATCTGCACGTGGATGTGAGGGTGAATGGAAGCCTCGCAGTATTCTCAGCAGGGGAGGTAAAGCCATGGCCTGGATTGTGGAGGTGCCGTGGACAGGAGCAGTGCTGACAGGATAGGTGTCCCATGCTTTACTATTTTAAATATGGTGATTTTAGGGACAGGGCGTTTCCAGACGGCTGTTACTTTGGTGCCTTTCACTGTGCTTTGTGGAGGTCTGTGTAAATATTTGTAGACTTAATGAGAGACTCAATGTATAAATAAAGTCTTAGAACTGATTGGATATCAGTGAGCAGGAAGATATAAAAGTTTCTACTTTTGACGTGGGAGGGGGGCGATATTGGTTTGATTTTAACAACAATGGAGGCATGAGGAGGAGATATGGTTTTAAATACTAGCACGTCCATGCTTTGCATAAGGTCCAGTTCTACAAGTTATAAATTTTCCTATACTTCTTCCATTTTAAAGAGTCAAAGTGGAAAAGTCATTATTACAAGTTTGAGGAATGCTGAGAGAAAAATAAGAGAATCAATATGTATTTACCTTGAATAAAAGAAAAGATGGCACAACTCTTTTCAAAGATATGAGGTTTCTAAAAATCAGTTGTTCTTTTTATTGGAGTCACAGTTATTCGCGTACTGTGAAATGCTCCTTCTCCCTGGGTTCTGCCTGGGAACTGCCCTAGACCTCTGTCGTAGGGCCGGTTGTACCGACCGTCTCACCCATGTGCCTGGACAAGCTCCACCACGTGCACACGCCTCAGAGGAGAGCGTTAAAAGGTGTTGATAGTGTCTCCTCCACTTACTTTCAGTCTGAGAAACTGGACAAATCTTTCAGGTCAACCTTTAGGCTGATGCTGAGAATGGATGCAGTTTTTAGTTTTGTCATGATGACAGCGGAAGCCAGCATGATTCTGAACCATTCATGAATTGTGGAGGTGGAATCTAGTCTCAATAAATGAGCACAGATCTATTGTAATAGAGTTGTTCTTTCATTCTAATTAGCACTTTTGGGGGTACATAAGATTTGCTTTACTAGACAAAAAATAAACCACAAAAACCCGTGCCCAAAATAGACTTGTGATTACAACTCAGTTATTCTTTTCTATGTATAGGCATCCTAATCAGGCCATTTCCTAAGCACTCTCTAATGATTGAAGAAGATGTAAAAAATTCAACACATAAGAATAACAATTCCTGTAGGTTTTCCCTTTCCATTTAATATGTAAATTAGTCATTTTAAAAGGAATAATAGAAACAATTTTAAAGACAAATATAATAATTGAGAAACAGTGAGTATGCAAAGAGAGAACACAATTCCTTCTGAGTCATTTGAGTTGTTAAAATAAAAGGAAATTGTACCTGAAGTGTCAACACATTGGATTATATTCCCTCCTGGTGGAATTTGTGGTATAGGGATGGTGGTGATAATCTAAAAGACAAGAAACAACATCTTCCCATTTGTAACGACTCTTTTCTTTCTCTAGTTACCCATTGGGTTAGTTCTCAAATTATCTCCGATGCTCTGAAAGAATGTTACTGAGGAAACTTTTGAGATCCATGTGAAACCGGAACTGCATTCAGAAAGCCTTCCCTGGTTACGTCCATCTAATCTGCAGGTACCTCTGCTTTCTCTCCAGTGCCCCCCGTGGCTAGCATGCAGAACACTTGAGTTTAGGTGACTACCACAGGTCATTTCTTACAGATTGGCACTTACCCCAGGCTCAGGCCCAGGTCCTTCCACTGCCCACGGATGCATTACCCCTTCTGAACATTCAGGAACAGGCTCGAAGCCGGCTCCGCCACCAGGGGCGCCTCCACAGTCACAGCAGATCAATAAGAATGGGACCACTGGGGGTGACAGGAGAGGAATATTGGAATTAGCAGAGGGGCCACAAAAGAAAAACTTGCTTTCTGTGATTAAATTTGAATCCCTAATATAACCCCATTTGATCCTAAAATTATTATGAATGTTATAGAGAATAAACTGTATAATGGTGAGATACTACAATCAATGTGCGCTTCAGTATACTAGATTGCAATAAATTTTAATTTGTTATTTCAGATTCAGGTTACAAATAGTATCATACTATGAACACAGATGATTCTTCTCCCTGATACTCAGGAAAATAGGGAAAGAGAGAAAAAAGAAAACTGGTAGGCCAGTCCACATGTTTGGTGTTTTGTCTTTATTTTTCTCCTTTCACACATGCCTGCCTTTTTATTTCAACAGTAACATCTTGTTCATGCTTCAAGCAATTATCCTCTTTGAGGCTCTTATTTGCCCTTCAATATCTTTTCTTGAAATTACTCAGGCACAAATAGAGAATCTTACGCTGCTTCACACTGTCTTTTACTCTCAATCAATTAGAAGTTTCTAGCCCAGAGCTTCTTACATAATATGATCTTAAGTAGCGATTTGGAATGAATGGGTGGATGAAGAAAAGGATGTGCACATTTTTTAAACAATAAGGAAGGAGGGAAAGAAAAAAGGAAGAGGGCAGGTGGGTAGGGGAATGGAGTAAGGATAGTGATGAGAGAGAGGGAAATGCTGGGCCAGCCCAGGTTCCAGAGACACGAGGGAAAGTCTGTGCACTCTTCTCAGACCTGCCTGTACCTTCCCACCCGCCACCTGGAGGACAGTATGCTGTGTCCTGAATGTGTTCATAGGAACAGGTGTTAATGAAAAGCTCCACACACAGGCATTCCCTGTAGGCCAGTGGTTCTCAACCTTCCTAACGCCGCGACCCTTTAATACAGTTCCTCATGTGGTGGTGACCCCCAACCATAAAATTATTTCCGTGGCTACTTCATCACTGTAATGTTGCTACTGTTATGAATCGTAATGTAAATATCTGATATGCAAAATGTATTTTCATTGTTACAAATTGAACATAATTAAAGCATAGTGATTAATCACAAAAACAATATGTAATTATATATGTGTTTTCCGATGGTCTTAGGCGACCCCTGTGAAAGGGTCGTTCGACTCCCAAAGGGGTCGCGACCCACAGGTTGAGAACCGCTGCTGTAGGCTTTCCTGGCCATTCCAATCAGTTGTTTCTCATTGTCTTCTCTGCTCCGATAGCAGTGGGACCTGCCTATTATGGGACTTCCTATCACATTGAAATTGAATGCGAAAGAAGTTTTTATCTTCCATGGCCAAGCAATTGGATTTTTTAAAAATCTCATAAATCCAGCACTAGACATAGAAGTATCTTGATAATTGAACACAATAAGAATTTTTAAAATGCATTTTATCAAAAGATCAGAAAATGTCTCCCAATTTTTTTGGGGGTGGGGGGTACCTGCAGATTGGCTGTTAAAGTACTTACATCCTAGGACCAAGAATCCCATGACGAGCAGTCCAATGCCAGCGGGACCAAAATGTACATTATCTGGAAACATGGGCACGCCTATGGGTTCTCTATCATACCCATTTGTTACACCTCCATCGACATTGCCATTGTTGCTTTGTGTGTCGACAGTGACTTCACCAGTAGTAAGTTCACCTGTACCACCACCAGTACCAGTTCCACCTCCATTGTCGGTGTTATATTTTGGAGTGGTTTCAGAAGTTGTCCAGCCAGAACCTTCAAGATCAATATTAATTGTACCAGTACAAGTTCTTTGAAGACCATCTGTAACAAGGTTCAAAATGGAAGAAATCATTCATAAATTTAATGTAGTTATTGTTGGGCAATACGAAACTATTTCCTTTTTGCATCAATAGTTATTTCAATGTCTTTATCCCACTCATTCAGTAACTTCCCCAGTTCTCCCTTGCCGGTGACTCCTTTTGTAAATCAAACTGTTATGACGGTTAGTGCTCCTGAAAAACTGTCTCGTGTAGAGGGAAGCGTGGACAGTAAACACCACCTTGTGTCTGCATTGGCCAGTGCTGCGTTATAAGCTCTGGGGAGGCATTCCTAGACTACTGTTTGTTTGTTTTTTTGTTTTGTTTTTCACATTTCTTATATGAGAGCTAGATTTTTATTTTTATTTTTTTTGGTGGTTTTATTGTCTTTCTTCTTCAATTATGTTTGTGCTTTTCCTTTTATGGGCTGACAAAATGAACAGATTGGGAGGAGGTTAGTACATCATTTCTACAAAAATTTCTTAGTGAGAAAGCAGCATATTCCCAAACTCACAGCCACCAACCACTCACGGGAGAGGAAACTGGTGCTGTTGGAGGCGGGGAAATTTTAATTTCAATAAGAAGGTGAAATACGTTTGTTTCACAAGCAGATATTCCAGTGTGCTTCCTTCTTGTCCTTCAAAGTTTCAGTAAGTTACTGTGTTCCTTGACTGAACACAGGGGTAGGGAGATTTGCTATTTGTTTCAACTTAATTGCTCTACCCTTGCCGTTTATTTCATCTAACCAACCAACCAACCGACCAACCAACCAGTATTTCAAAACAATGGACTAATTTTTGAGTGCATTTGATACAAAAGGTGGTGCATCAGAATCCAGCAGCATTTCCATGGGCAGGCGCCTGGGGCTGAGCTAGCGCTGTAGTAATGACTACAGAAGGGCGCAGGGTCGCTCTGTGGTGATGAGTATGTCTTCTGTCTCCTTTGTGGCAGTGTATGTATTCATACATCTGTCAATGCCTGTTATCGAGATTGCTTTTGATATTTATTATAGATAATGCTAAAAGGAACTTCAATGTGCATTCAGCCTTTTATATTTAGGGATTTTCCTAAGGTTATTGAAAACTGGGTAAAAATAAAGAAATGATTTTGTTTGACATTATTGTTCTTAACTCAATTACATAAATGTAAGCTCTGTTGTCAGACTTTGTCCATTGATGTAACCCTAGAACCCAGTACAATGGCTGACATTTGGTTAGGATTCAATATATAGATTCTGAGTAAATGAATAAAAAAGTCCCTGGAAGAATGTAACAGAGACAAGTTTAAATCCAATCTATGATATCAAATCCCATAATGTTATTGGCTTTGGTCTTATTTTTATCATTTTCATCACCTGTGATATTTATCCCCCTTTTTGATGAGAAAAAGGCATGCTTTCTGTTTGTGATAAGCCTAACAATGTTGTAAACAAAGTTTCAATTTTTCCTTCATGTCTCCAGTGAAGCTTGATTTTGGATGTAAAACTGGAGTCAACTAGCAATTTTCTTAAGGTCATTTCAGCACTGAATCAAAATAAGCTTTATCTTTAAATGGAATCACATTTCTGTTTGCAATATATATGTTTTAAAACTACTCTTATTTTGATTAATTGTGGAAAAAACATTATAATTTGGTAAAAATTCTGAATTGTTGAATGACTTTAAAGGAATGCTATTTATTATTTTTTACACCTGCAAAGCAAGTGGAAATAGTCAATCTGTTTTTAGAATAATTGAATGAGGAAGAAAGAAGGAGAGGGAGGGAGAAAGCAAAGGAAGTAGCAAGCTTTGCTTAGAAGAATTAGTCTCGAGGCCCTCTCCTCCTTTAGGGACCAGCCTAAATTAATTTTAAAAGTAATATAAGCATGCTACCTCCAAATTGCTCAAACAAAGTTGTGCATCAATTTTCCAAAGATTATATAAAGTTAGCTTGGCTTCTGGCCTATTTGAGTATAATTTTATAATACATATAATTTAAAAATTGCAATTATTTACATTAATAAAGAACTAACATTTATTGAAAGTCTAAGTCAGGGGTGGGCAACCCCTGGCACGTGTGCCAAACATGGCACGCCAGAAACTTTTGCTGGCATGTGAAACCCTCTCTTATAATCTTCCATTTACAATTTTTTTCTTATTAAATCTTTATTGTTCAGATTATTATAGTTGTTCCCCCTTTTTCCCCCCATAGCTCCCCTCCACCCAGTTCCCACCCCACCCTCTGCCCTTACCCCTCCCCCCCCACTGTCCTCATCTATAGGTATACGATTTTTGTCACCGAGTCAAAGGTCACACACATGGAAACTGTTGCTATTTCCATCCGCAACATGTCCCTATGCTCGGAAAGGTCTCTCACGACTTGTTCACGCTCTACTCAGGAAGGGTGCGGAGCCACGTTACGGCTTTTTAAAACAATGTATCCTCTTATGTTTAAAATGAGGATTTCGATACCAACACTGAGGAGAAGCAACACTACAGCTGCCCTCGCCCCTCTCGCCCTTCGGGTGATAGTTGTGCGTGGGGCTGCGAGCTGGTTCGCGGGCCATCGACAAACAATTTTTTTCTTAATATCGACTTTTTTATTTTTCAGATAAATTCAGTGTAGGTGCATCTTAGATAAATAAATAATTTTACATAACATGTATACATTAAAAAATAAATGTATTTTTCATCATCATATACTGTGTTTTTGTCGCTCGAATGAATTTTATTATTTCTTCAAGGTTCTTCACATACGTACACCTTAAGAGATATCAAGTAGGCGTAACATGTTCTCAAAAAATTCGGGTTGGCACGCAGAAGAATTTTGAGTCAGAGATTTGCTGGTTTTGGCACGCACTCACAAAAAGGTTGCCCACCCCTGGCCTAAGTGCTTTACATGTAGTAACTCCTCAAATCCATATTGTTATTGTTCCATTTTGCAGGAGAAAAGACTGAGGGGTAAATGGGTTAAATGACTTCTCTACAATCCCGTATCTAGTAAGTGATGGCACAAGATACCATCCAGTCTCTCTCCAGAGCTCATGGTCTTATCCACTAAGTTATACTGCTTTTCCTGTCATTAAAGATTTGGTTCTGTACTAGCCAATATGATAACTTTTGTTGAAAAAAGCATTACTTTGAAATACAATTAAAATATATATTGAAATTTTAGAAGGAAAAATGTTAAATTGATCTCTTACCGTCTATAGATAGAATTGTTCCTTGGTATTTTCCATTAAGCATATTATATTGTTCCATGGTAACTTGATTTCTCAAAGTAATAATGCCCGTTTTTGAGTCAACAGAGAGTAGGTCAGCTGGATTATTTCCCATTACGTATCTGTATTTGAAAGATAATAGTATAAATTAATGTCAGCTATCTAAAAAGCAGAGAGAAAGAGATTTTATTTATAAAACATGTCTCTAGTCAGTAGTTAGAATCCCTGAATACAGTTTTCAGTTATTAGATACACTTTCTCCTTTTTTCAGGGCAGTCCCAGCTATTTGAAGACATTTGGAAACAGACAAAGCTGTCAATTTAAGAAAACAGAATGATTGAGCAGCTATTTCCGATGGAATGTCTCTTATGCCACTTGGTTGGCACAATGATCCTTTGATGCTTGCGGTCTCATTTTCATTTGGTTTAGGAAGCATCGGAACTTCTCTGGAAGACCCAAATCCTAGGACTTCCTGAGCTCATTAGCAATTCTAAATTATTCTCTTACCAAAGAACTTATGTCTTCATCAGCTTGGCCATCATCCCCTCCCTATTTCTACTCCCCTTCTCCACATACACAATAACTAAACAGGACTTCTTTTGAATTCCAAACTGCCTAAGTCCTTTCTGATGCTTCTGTCCTGCTTTCAGTTGTCTTCCTCTCCTCATCTTTCACTTCCATGTCTTTTTTTTTTCTCATTTACATTTGACAAAAGAAATACTGGTTAGCAACTCTCTGTCTCAGGGATGGTGCTAAACTCAGGGAATAGAACTTTGAGAGGACACAGGGGTGGGTGTTGGGATTGAGGGATGGGAGGTGACCTGTCCTCCGTGAACTACATCTGCGGGGTGAGAGTTTATCAGTAATGGTGGGACAGTGCGATAAGAGCTGTAACACAAACACTCACCTGGTGTGAGAAGAATATGGAGAACGCACTTTAAAATCTAATATGTGAGATCTTTCCCCCATTGTTACTCTTGGTCACAAGCACATGTTTAAAACATATGTGCACATATACACATATTTTTTTTATGATCAAGTAGAAATATTTGGATATACAGAGTTACAAAAAATTATACAGCATGATTTTTCTTTAAGTCATTTTTCATGCCAAAGTTATTATTGGCCAATACTAAGTGCTTATTAAAGTGAAGAAAATAACTAAATCTAACTGGATTCAATCTGGGCAAATTTGCAATGGGAAAATTAGTTCATAAAATTCCGGAGTAAATTATCTTGGGATGTGGTAATCAGCTAATTGGTCCATAAAATATATAAACACAGGAGTGTCAAAGTTTAAAGATACAATATTTTCACATTTTGCATCTTTATACTTTCACATCTTATATGTTGCACAATCTTTTATTTTTTTTTGTAAGTTAAGCACTCTAAATTAAGTAATAATTCAGTAGCTAGTACTTTTTATAATTAAATGATGGCTTCAAAATAATGAAAAAATATTTAAATTCATACTTAAAATGTCAAAAAAAGAGCATATGTACTTCATTCACTATGTGATGGAAATTCACTGGAAAATGTCAGCCTTACCTAACTTTTGTTGAGGGTCCGCCAGCGTCCAGGTCAGTAGCTATAAAATCTCCCACTCTAGAATTCTGTCCCATGTTACTAGTTACTACGAATGTCTTTGAACCTGGACGGAACACTGAGCCTTCAATTACATTTAGCACAGTCACGGAGATGGCTGTCGCTGTGAGCTTGTATTGAGACATAATTGATTGATGAAATTCGGCTTTATTTCTAACACCGATACTGAGTTGCAGATTGTTCATGGCTTCATAATCCAAGGGCTAGTAAATACAGAATGAAATAGTTTTACTACAAAAAGAAAAGAATTCTTGAAGAAAAAGAAATCCTTTGATAATAGGCAAATAAATGCTTATGCCTAGAAAGATGATATTAATTAAATATAAACACATACAATGTATTCTTACTTTATCGTTAATCTAATACAAACACATACAATATATATGGTGAGAAAAAATCCAATCTTGTATCCTTTGTTGAAAAAAATTGAAAAGGTATGACACGAGTCCTCACTGTCCACCAAAATTAAAAACTTAAAAATAATATAGATGGTCAAATCCTGGCACTTTGTAGTACAAAGACAGTTTATGTTAGCCTGTATCATTTTGTGTTTTCCAGAAAGTAGTTCTGTTTATACAAAGTATGGGCCTGATACATTGTAGCTTCCATCATTTGACTGGTTTTATCCATAGAGAACTATTTAGAAGAATTTTACTTCTACAAAGCTGACTTCTTTTATTAAGTCAGGTACTAGAATGTAGCACGTAAATAATAAAGAGAAATTCTTATTTTTTTTTCAACATATTCTAGAACAAATTATTTCACCTTTTGGAAATAATTAAGTAGTCATTTTCACTAAAAAAGATGATGTTAATATCCATTACTCATAAAATTCACAAACGATGGATTATGCCAAATATATTTTTCTAAATTTTCACATAATAGTCTTTAGGTGACCATGGATTCACGCATTGGTAAGTTTTTAGTCTTTGCCCTAATGTTGGCTGTACTTGCAATTTCAAGATTGGCTATAAAATCATGTATACTTATACATTACACACAAATACACAGACTTATTACATATAGTATATAATCATAAAAAGATTTAACATATGATGTTACATCTGGGAGAAAAATAAGAATCATTCCCATTTTATAGATAGAGGTATGGAGGACAGATAGATTTATTTTCTAAAATAATAGAGTAGTTTAGCGTGAAATAGTTTAGGATTTTTTCCCAGCATGGAATCCTAGGGAGTATAGTGAAAGAATATGGACTTAGTAGCTAGAGATGTAGGTTTGTATGCCAGACGTACCACACACGGTTAAGTGAAGTTGAGCAGGTTACATACTCCCTCTGGACCTCAATGTATTTATCTGTAATACGGGTATATAACTGATTGAGGGATGCTGTGAGGAACAGACTAAAGCCTCTGCACATGGTGGAAGCTATAGACATGGTGACACTTTACGATGACATGAAACAAATGATCACACATTCCCAGAAGGATAGACTGTAGGAGTCTATTTCTGAGGAATATTCTGAAGGAAGGAAGTAGTGGAAAAGGAATTACATTTTCCTATGAAGAATCCATATTGCACATATCACATATAGTTTATGCACCACTATTGCAATATTTTAAATTGATTTTAGAGAGAGGAAGGGAGAGAGAAACATCGATTTGTTGTTCCATTTGTTTATGCATTCATTGGTGGATTCTCGTATGTGCCCTGACCCGGGATCAAACCCGCAACCTTGGCATACTGGGAAGACACTCTAACCACCTGACCAGGAGGCTCTTGCACAAAAATAGACTTGCTGGGGCTTTAGCACAGGGTGAAAATTTCACTACCTGCTCCCTGGGAGCCAGGCATCTCCCCGCTTCACATCTCAGAGGAAATTCTACTGCAGTTGACTTGGTGGTTCGTTAATGTCAGGGGGACACAGGGAAACTCGAGGGACTTGGACCAAATCGTTAGTGTATTTATGTCCATAAAGGAGGTGGGAACGTGGTTCTACAATTACAGTAATTTACTGTTAATTTCATAAACACACAATGGAGGAATAAAGAACATTCAATTTATATAGTGAATATTCTTAGTGCGTAATAATTGCCATGGACACAATTCTTTTTGTAAAGGCCATGTTAAATCTGATTTAAAAATATTTGTAAACATCTAAAACAAAGCCCTAAGGCATAATCATATTTTGTTGTAAGCATAAAGTTAATTTCTTGCTTAAAAATTCTTTCAATTCATATGATCTGCGGGCAAGTATTGTATTGAGTTTCGAGTTAAAATTTGATGCCTGTTTTCATGAAATTATATAAACAGAAAACCTTGCCATGTAAAAGTTCTATATCATATACCATTTTAAAACAGTAATTTTTTATCTTTTCACCCACTCAAGTTTGCGTAATCTTAACATTTAAATTTAAGATTAACATTTGGAGAAAGACCAAGAGAACAAAATATTGAGGATAATTATCCCATACCTTAATAATCCTTAAAGTCCCCACATTGGTTCTTTCGTTCATTTCTATGTCAAACCAGTTCCCCTCATTTCCAGAGATGAAGAAAATGACAGCCATCCAGTTAGCGGAGAACTCCTCGTCCAAGTCAATGACTCTGAGTTGGAGCAAATTTGAGTTCAGAGAGTTTTCTTCAATCTTTACTTCATACTGAAACGAGAAGCAAGAAGCCTCAGCGCACACTGTGAGGGAGAATGACACTCATTACCCTGAGTGTCTACAGTTACTCATGATTTAGGAAGGGGATCGAAGTTTAAGGTCTCTCTTTTCGTTGTTCAAATATGTGGCCCCTGTGCATTGCATACATAAGCACAGACAAAGGGCATGTCTGCCTTGGGGTTGTATGTGACTAAGGAAAACATAGACATCTGTAAAGAGGATTGTCCAAACACATTTTGGCATGTGATGAACTGAAAGTCACTCCTTTCGAAGACAAGTACTTACCGAAGACCCGTCCAGGTATGGGATGTTGTCATTGACATCGAGGATTTTAATGCTGCATTCGCAGTCTGCTGACATGCCATCTGCCCCGCCGTCTCGGTCTGAGCCTCTTACAGCAAGAGAATATTGGCTGTATTGCTACAAACACACATGACAGACAGTTTCACAGTTGACATCGTCCTTATTCTGACTCATGCAGAGTTCTTTTAAAATGCTGGCTCATGGTTTACATAAATCTATGGTGGTGATAAGGGTACCACCGATCATTGAAAATGCATATATCTCACATGAATCACTATGAAAGACACCACGTTGAGTCCCCAAAATGCTTCTTCAGCCTCATGGAAAAGAAGCAACATTCTTTAAAAGTCTCATTCCTTGTATTTTTGTTCAGGATTTGAAAACGTTTATAAAGGGCAAATTGGGTCGAAACGCCCCGGAGGGAAGAGTTGAAAGTTTACCGGGAATTTTGGCATGCCAATTCCGTACCTTTCATAACCAGCCCCCGAGTGTGCAAGAATAAAGAGGCCCAGGTGGTTTGCACGTCTGGGGGCGGCAGGTTGTGGCAGTGGAATTATGTTCTAGCTCAGTTCTCAGCCTTCTGGCCCTTTAAACACAGTTCCTCATGCTGTGACCCAACCATAAAATTATTTCCGTGGCTACTTCATCACTGTAATGTTGCTACTGTGATGAATTGTCATGTAAATATCTGGTATGCAGGCTGGTCTTAGGCGACCCCTGTGGAAGGGTCGTTCGACCGCTAAAGGGGTCGCAACCCACAGGTTGAGAACAGCTGTCATCTAGCTCCTTGATTCTACTCAATGGTGCTTACATTTCCAGAAGCCGGTGAAGGCTATGACTCCTTTTCCAGACACAAGCACATTTGCATTCTCACTTAAAACTGTGATGCGATCTTGGAGGCTTCATAGTTAGAGACATCTTGAGGTCTCTCCATGGATGCCTCGTTAAGAATATCTGGAGTTTTCCCCTTTACTGTTGAGAGCTCTCCACTGCTAAAATGCTATATACATGAAAGGAGTTTCATTGGGTTCTTTAAGAAAGTTTAAGAAAGAGCTAAGTAGTCAATTTCTTCTGATGGTAACTTTCAAACAAGTATAAAAAGAGAGGTAGGTAACCTAGAAACTGATGGCATTTAGATAATCAAAGAGTGTAGAAATATCCTGATTTATCCTAAATTCCAGGTCGTCAATAGGAGTTTGTCATTATTAAATAACTATAATTATTAAAATAAAATTTAATTGAGTATTAATTAGGAAATAACACTTTCTCATGCATATACTTATAGTACATGCAGGTTAGCTATATTCTATTTTAAAATAATGAAAAGTTGAGATTTTTATATTAAGTTATGGGACCACATGGCATGATGGAAACCATGTAATGCTGATTTTAATTTGGTAACACTCACTAATTGTTTTCTTATTCATAAATGAAAAGATTGATCTGGAAGTTATGTAATTTCTATCTATCATTCTGTTCCTGCGATTCATTTCCCAAAGTAATCAATGGGTTGTCAGCAGCTGCAGCATAGGAAGAAAACAAAGATTTCTGTTGTCAAATGAGCTTAGGATGCACCGGGTTAAAGAGAGAGAAACGAGTTTCTGAGCCTGTGAACACTGTCGGAGCCTCGACCACGTTTGCATGCACGGTGACTCACCAAGACGGGGGCTAGAAGAGCCAGTGTCTTTTACATTTATTTCACTAGGGAACTCACTTGTTTCATAAAATGGAGCTTTTGCCTCTACTTCTATGCATATTTTTATGTACTCTCAGAATGTAGTTTTCTCAATTTAAGGCAAATCCTAAGTAAGATTAAATGAAAGACAAGAATATAAAATGTATGTGAGGCATCCCCATATTTTCATTTTAAAGATTTTTTTTATGTCATTACCATTATGTGAAAAGGTTATGTAACTGAATTTTTAAAATACAGTTTCCTTTTTTTTTTCTTAGGTACTCTTGCTTTTAGATTCAGTTCCTATGAATTAACAACCCATTCAAAAAAAAATAAATTACCTCTCTGTCTAGAAAATTATTCATTGTCCGAATTTCTCCAGTGTATCTGTTGATAATAAACATGGGTGAATCAGAAGGTTCCTGGCTGATAATCTTAAAGGCGATTTTTGAGTTCAAATTATTGGGTTCATCTGCATCAGTAGCATTGAGTCTCATCACCAGCGTATCTAGAAATCAAGGAGAAAGGATTGCAAATGGACAGTTTGTATGTATTTTTCTTATTGTTTATAATTACTTTTCCAAGAAGAGGTTAGGTTAGTTGGTTCATATAATGTGCACTCTACCATTTTTGTTTTCTACTTCTTCGACATAATCATATCTTAGCTCCTTTCTTTACCTTTACATTGAGAAAAAGATCACATTTGACCAAGAACCTAGATATTACTGGTAGTTAGAAAACAATGAAATGTTTTCTTTTGCCTTTCCATTTCTTATTCTAGTATAATGATTTCTTTTTACGGCTTTTGTGGTGAAACAAAATGATATTAAGGCCAGACTAACTGATTCTCAACTATACAGCACTTTCTAGTGAAAGAAGGGGAAGAAGCAGTATGAATGACAGTGGATGGGATTGCCCTTCAGAGCAGTCGGCTGGGAGGCTCCATGCTCTTCCCAGGGCCCCTGCCCCACTGTGCTAAGTCCTTCTGGAATGTTCCCTTAGGAATCTACTACAGAGCTGGTATGAGAGTCACAAGAGAAAATTCCTCTCATGGTTTTGGAGCTGCTTGTTGCACGTGAGCAACTGAAGCTGCTTTCGCAGTGGAAGGGAAAACCTTTAGGGAGACTTCCTCATGCCTGTCTTCTGCTTGCTTTTCTAGAATTACCTCTTACATTGGTGATGTGGTACATGGACATAACTTAGCTTCTAGCGGACTGGCTGTTAAGAATGATCTGGAAGCCCGCATAGTCTTGCTTACTTCAGAAAGTTGACTACTTACTTGCATTAGAGTTTTCTTCTATTTGTCCTAGGAAACTAGACATAGAAAATACTGGCGGGTTGTCATTTATATCCAGAACTCGGACTCGGAGCTCCAGGGGCCTCTCTAAATCTTGGCCCTGTAAGTTCAGAGCCCGGCAGTAGATCTAGAAGAAAAAAAAGAGGAATAATTATATGATGCGACAAATACTGAGTTTTTACTTTGTTTGGACGCTCTACTAGGCGCTGTGCCACTAAAAGAAAAATAAGACTTTATTTCCTACTTGAGTGTGAGCACAAGCAGTACTTATAATCAATAAGGGAGGCACACATGTACTCAAAATACCACTTAAGAAAAGGTAACATGATCAGTTACAAAAGGATGAGCAACAATAGTGTGACATCATAGGGGATGTAATGACTGAGATCAATCTTAAAAGAGGTTCTCAAGCTGGAGATTGGCAGGGTGTTCCCAGCAAAGGGATTCATTAAGAGAAGAAGCCTTGTTTGAAATTAGGAATAGGGGCTAAGCGGGGGGAGGAGGGGCTGTTGAGACTGTGGTAAAGGAGAGTAACGTGGGGGTTTCCAAGAAATACAGCGTTCATAAGCTCGGAGGGGCTGTATGGGTGTTTGTGCTATTGTTATTATCACCAGCCGTATGCATAAATTAATGTATGCTATTTTACCTATTTTGGTATATTTCATTTAAAAACCCATTATGCTTTAACCAAAGCTAATAGGCTGGCATGCTGATTTAGAGAGTTTTTGGGAAAACATTGTGGGAAGTAAGGCAGGAATATATATTTGGAAGAGAAGACTAAGGAATTAAAATAGTCAGTGAAAGCAGCAAACATAGATGACTATTTGAAGGTATTTTGGGATATGGATTGATAGTGTTTTAATAGAAGAGGTTACAAGATCCAGACAGGTTGTCCTTTATTTTTTAAAAGTTTTCTTTATTGATTTTAGAGAGATAGAGGAAGGAAGGAAGAGAGAGAGAGAGAGACCTGACTAGGGATGGAACCTGCAATCCTTGGTATATATCGGGATGATGCCTAGCCAACTAAGCTACCCAGCCAGCGCCTATTTCTTTATTTTTAATTTTAAGTATTAACAAGTGTTGACCATGATGGGAGTAACTCACAGGACAGCAGAAGAGACATGAAAAAGGAAAGTTGGTACAAGAAGGTTCTTGAAGAACTAGGTAATTATGGGACAGTGGGAACTCTAGAGATATACTGGAGAAAACAAAATGCATCTTGCTTTTGGAACATTTCTGAGCAGGCGGAGGGAATTAATTGTAGGAGTTTTTGGTGAAGAGCCTCAGATTTTTATAATGAAGTTGGTCATGAGGTCAGCTGCTTAAAATAGAAACGAGTTAAGGGTTTGAAGAGTAAGCACTTACACTTTGTCACAGCTAGTAGAGAATAGAGTAAGATTCAGGTAAGGAGGAGCTGAGGCCTTCCCGAGGCACATTCTGTGCTCCGGGGAGCTTGAGCAATTTGCATTTATACTCAAGTATGCTCACTCAGGAAAGGCTCCCGTGGAACCTACAGGATCACCCCTAGGCACTGGAGCTAGAGGAGACCAACATTCTCAACTAATTAAAGACAAAGAAGTAAACGTTGAGTACTTGCCCTTCTAGCAAATGCTCTAGCTTGCCAGTGGGGCCAGACCGGAGGCTAGCGTTTTTTTGCTGAGGAGCTCATGCAAGATACCTTTGTCACTCGGTCTTCCCTATGTGTCTCTGGGGTCATAGTTGCTCATGAATTAAGAGACAACCAAAAAGTGCCTAATACTGAGACTCTTGAAACCAAATCAAGTATGATCTGAGCTCAAGATATCCTCCAAATAATTTAGGCCTGAACATATATATTGACACGGCATCCACTTACAATGAAAAACGGGGTGACTTCTCGATCAACTATGGATGTTATGTTAATTTCACCAGTTTTTTGGTTAATAACGAAGATTCCAAAAGGTGGTTGATCAATTCCTACTCCAGAGATGCGGTAGGTAACTTGCTGGTTTGCAGCACAATCTGAATGAATCTGCAGAAAGAGCACAAGTGAAATTATTACAGGATGCAAAAAAAAATCTGCTGTTTCATAATGTCATAGCTGTCTTTTTTGAGAGTTATTGAATGTCCTGATATCCCAGTTATTTGGGGGGAAATTCTGGAAGTAGAGAATTATTTTCCTAGATGTGGAATAGTTACAGTGCTAGTATTTTTCAGTGATAACTGATAATGTAATAGAAGAAATTCAATTGTGTTTTTACCAAATAATAAAAAAGTAAAATATCACCCTAATATACCTAAGTCTATGCAATCATCATTCATTCATTCATTCATTCATTCATTCAACATTTATAGTTTGATGGTATTATTTTCAGGCTCTGTGCTGGTATTGGTTTGGAGTAGGGAACTCCTTGCCCTCTTGAGGAGTTGGCCAATGTTGTCATTATATAACCTTGATCTTCCATTTCAAATGTGAAGATTGAGGTAGACCTAGGTAGGTAACAAAAGATACCTGACTACATGTAAAGCTTTTAATTCTGAAATTGGGGAGGTAGTATTAGCAGAAAAGTAAAGAGACCACCCCAAAGAAATGGTTGCAGAAACCAGGACTCTGTTCATTGAAATAAAATATTGTATGGGGAGTGTCTCTGTGTGTCTCTAAGTGAAAGTGTTATGTTTGTCTGTGTAGGGATATATATTTGTATATGAATGAATCTGTGTGTGGGTTTGTGTTTCTGAATGTGCCTCTGTGTGTGTGTGTGTGTATGTGTGTGTAAAGACATGTAAGGGAAAGTGAAAGGAGAAAGATTTTTTGAAAAAAGGTACATTGTGAATATTCATAAACAAGCCAAAAGTAGGAATTTAATTCAAACAGATTGTGAGGTAGAGAAAGCACATGTTGAAATTGTTCCTGTAAATATGATGAGTGGTAACGCACTATATTTTTAAAATCCAGAGTCTGGGGTAACACATGACTGTGTGTGTTAATTTCACCAGTACGGTGAGTCCATATTTAACCGTTTACATGAGTGCCTACATTTCTTAATTTATCTCTTTAATGGCTTCAACTTTCATGATCTGAATGACTGTTATTCTGTTGTATATCATGACTTCTCAGTCAGATATGTTCTTAAAGTATGTAAAGGGCAGGTTCTTTTGAAACTTTAACGTCATCCATTTTGATTGTCGAGTTGCTGTTTTGGGGTTGAGACTTACTTTGGCGATTGGGTTCCTCTTTGAGTTGTCTTCGCCTTCCCGGCAGGCTGCTGCAAACTTGATCCACTCGCGCTTGTGCCTCCTGATGGAGTGCCACTTGATGGTGCCATTCTTAGCGTTATAATCTCTGACCTTGAACGGGCAGGGGAAAGTAATGGTACCTTATTAACTTGTATTCAGAATTCACGTTCCACTAAAGAAGCTGTGGGAAGGGTCATTGTATGTCAGAAAGGTGCTTCTTTGGGAAGATGGGTAGTTCTGATACTCTGTTAATTTTAGCATAACATTAACCTTACTTATAAGGATGATTTTTTTTTGTGGGTGGTGGGGTGAGGCACAGGGATATGTTGTTACTTCCAAATCATTTTCTTTGTTTTTAATTTGAAAAAGTAAATTTGCTGTATATTACCTGGATTCGAAACTCACTGTTAACTTCCACCAACACCTATAAAAAAATAAGGTAAACACAACAGTTAATTTTTAACTAAATGCTTTACAATTTATGTTATCAAATCATTAAAAAGTCAAATTCGCGTCATTAAAATTATTTCCTGTCTGGATAGCAGGTGGATCAGCTTATTTCTCAGGTCTGATAATGATCGTAAGGATTCTTTTCCTTTTGGTTTTTACTTTTCAATTTCTCTCTTCTTTTTTTAGTTACTTTTATTTTTAACCTTTTTTTAAAAAAATTCTATCCTATGCAGATACTTGTAATCATATGAGCTAGGACATTTGAAGCTATAAGCCAGTGGGAATGAGGGTTGGAAGCTTGGGTTCTCTTCTTGTGCCTGAAGAGCTGGAGATGTTCAACCATAAGTTGTGATACTGAAAGTTTTGACTACAGTTTTAGCATCTGAGTGGTCACAGGTGGAAATAGGAAAAAATGTTTTGGGGTGAAGAAAGAATACGAAGCAGAAAATATCCAGAGAGCTTCCAAAATAGTTGCTTCCTCACATTCCAATTTGAAATGGATGCTTTTCTATTGTTCTTGAAAATCTTAAGATGGTAAGTTTTGTACTTGCTTGGAAAAATGAGACTATAAAGTTCCAAAATAAAAGCAAATAATTTTCTCTGTGTAAAAAATGAGCTCATGTTTGATGTTTTACTGTTCGCACTGGACACAATAGATGATGTGAGTGCGTCCTTCCATGGAAGGAGAGGAATTTCAGGAGTGTGGGGCAAATTGCTGGGCAGGCGGCTTCCATCCATCTTTCCTCCTGAATCAGTGTGAGGGAGTCAAGCAGAGGCTGCAGGTCTAGCTCAGTCTGGCTTTGATCTTTACGAATGATTTGTAGAGTTAAAACAGGGTCATTTAACTTATTTTCCCCTAAACTCCAAAGGCATTTCTAAAAGCACAAATACTTATGTAATACATTCAATAATCAACATACTTAAGACATTGTAAATATCTATCTAAAAATTAGGTGTGAACTTGAAGGCTAGTTTGCATTTATTAAGTTTTAAATTGCACCTAGAATTAGTAAATGCAGTGTGAATCTTGAGTTTGTTTTTCTGCCTAAAGGGGACATTTTTAACTTCTCCTTGAACTTTTGTTAGACTTGCAAAGTATGAAAACTATTATTGCAAACAGGCTTTATCTGCGTTACTAATAAAATAAAATTATGGTTTGTATTTTAAAAAATACTGACACATAATAGTAATTTCAAAATAGAGTAAATTACTTTTTATAGTGAATTTTAATTTCACCATTAAGTTAAAAATAAAATTTTAGCCCTGGCTGGTTTGGCTCCATGGATAGAGCGTCGGCCTGTGGACTGAAAGGTCCCAGGTTCGATTCCAGTCAAGGGCATGTACCTTGGTTGCAGGCACATCCCCAGTGGGGAGTGTGCAGGAGGCAGCTGGTTGATGTTTCTCTCTCATCAATGTTTCTAACTCTCTACCCCTCTCCCATCTTCTCTGTAAAAAATCAATAAAATATATTTTAAAAAAATAAAAAATAAAATTTTAGTGTTTATGTACATTATAAAAAATCACCATAATTGATAATTCAAGAAACTTTATATTATGGTTAATATGAGTAGTTTAAAATGATAATATTTTTATTATAGGAGTTACATACTCATGGTATATATTTAATGTTAATCATGATCATTATCACCATTACAATTCCCTAAATGCTAACTAAATACTAGACAGCACGTTTAGAGAGACCCATGCATTTCATCTTCACAAGTACATGTGGTCAGTACTATAATTATCTTCACTTTACAGGTGAGGAAATTGAGGTTTCCATATTAATTTATGGCTAAATACAATCCAATGCAATTCAGTCTAAATTTGTGCTTGAGGTATGGGTTTTACAATTAAGTGCAAGATAGCCTATTTTACATAAATTACTAAATAAAATATACTATAGATGACTGACATTACAATTCTGAGAATTCAAATAAAAATCCTGATTTTAATCTCATATTATCCTTGTGATTAAGAATCTAATCTCATATGATATACAATAATAACAATAATAATAGTAATACTGGGATGTGTGTGTATGTAAGAAAAGTAAATGGCCCACATGGTTGGAGAAGGACCTGAAATGGTATTGTAGAATCCGACTTGGGTGCGGAAATGAACCCGTGTCAATGCAGCTGTGTGCTTCTTGCTACCGTGAACTCATGAGCACTTGGTCCTCTCGTTTGTGGGTGTTGGGTGGGGGTGCGAGGCTCCCTTATTTGTCTGCCATTTCTTCATAGCTTCAGATTGGGTATTCACCTGCTATCTGTCTGGCACTTCCTCACCGCATGAAGTGTCAGGGTCACTGTTTGCTTTGGAGAACTAGCCTGATGACGATGACTAACCTGACTTTACAAAGCTGGGTCATTATTTTTCCCATGAGAGGCAACTTGGGCAGAAGACCAAGCAGGTTTCACCATACAGTCAGGCTCTTAATTAGATTGGTAATTAAAAAACTGCCAGGTCTGCTTAAAAATATGTCGTGTGGACATAACCAGTTTGCCTTTTGCTCAGGCTAAAATAATCTCTGAAACAAAGTCACTCTTTGACTTTGAAAGGCAAAATAACGAGGTAAAAAGAGCATTTGGTACAGTCAGAAACCTTTCAATGCACTTCCTAAATTCTCTGAGCTGCAGTTTTCTCATTCATAAAATGACAGGAGTTGCCTGGATTATATACAGTTACCTTTCGAATTCTAACACCGATTCCCTGTGTGCAATAGGAAAACATTGAAGTTTCTTGTTCATGGGAAATGGATGATAAAGTTGTGAATTTAAAAGATGCCCGACAGCAATTGAGGGAGGCAGTGGGAAGAGGCAGCGATTACAGGCCGGGAGCAGTTGAGTTTCTGCATCAAGTCAGTCCAGGGATGAGGAGCAGCAGTGGCAGTGGGAAGAGACTGGGAGAGATCAAAGGAGAGATACTGCTTGATTGAAATGCAAGGGGTTTGAGAAAAGGTGGGATGTGGGCGTGAAGAGAGGGAAGTAAACCTGGAGATCAGGAACGAGGCAGAAGCAGGATCTGGCAGGTTAGAACAAACCTAGATGCTAGAGATATGCCCAGTGAAAATGTTCAGCGATTGGAATATGTGTCAGCACCATGAACAATAGTTCGGGCCTGATACACAGATTTGAGAGACACCTGCTCAGGTAAGATGGTTTAAATCGTGGGAGAGTTTGAGATCCCTAAAGTGGAAGATACAGCAAAGCAGCAGCCTGTGGCTGAGGATGAAACCAGGGGAATTCCTATATTTATGTAACTGGGAACAATGACAACAAACAAGAAACAGCAAGAGGTAGAAAAGAAGTGGCCAGCGAAATAGGAGGAAAATATAATGCAATGCCATGGTTGTCAAAGGAAGGGAGAACTGAAGGGCACACATAGTATGAACATGTGTCCGATGATATAAAAAAAAAGGCGAGCAGAGTGAATCCTGAGAAAACCCTGAAGTTTTCTGTGACCTTCAAGAGTTCTGTGACCTTTAGGAGAATGCCTTCAATTGGATGGAGCAAGCTCTCCCTGACTGACAAGATAGAGAAGAGGACATAAGAGTGCCACTTTTTTGGGAGAAATTTGGTGGTATAAGGAAATAGAGGCAATAGCAGAATTAGACAGTGTCCATGGAGCTATCTGGGGAGAGGGAGATGCGGATTTTTAAAGGTTGAGAAAGGGGAGAGTAGGAGATTTTGAGCTGAAGCAGGAAAGGTTGAGAAAGTACTGGCTAGAGGTATTGTGATGACCAGGAGGGGATCGGCAGAAAGAAAGGGCTCTGAAGACAGGGAGGGGAAGAGTGAAGAGATGGAGATTAAAATCAATGGATTAGGAGAGGGAAATTGAAGGGCATCGTACTGGAGGATCCAGACCCTGCCCCTGGAGTATGGGCGAGGTTATTTTTCTGGTAACTGGGGGGGTTGTTCGGATTCTGAAATAACCTGGGAATACGTTCTGAGGAGGCTGTGAGGGAGATTCACTTAGAGATGAATACAGGGTTGTCAAGCTTACTGAGCACATCTCAGCGCTCTTGCCTCTGGATATGGGCCTTGGGGTAAGTCACTTAGTCATTCTGTGCCTCAGTTTCCTTATTTGTATATGAGACTAAAGCCTTTTTTTTAAATCCCAAAATTCTAAGAGCAATAAAGAAGTCGCTTGAAGTGAATCCTCAATGACTCTTCCCTTCACCTCTAATTTAGAAGCCAATACACATATAAACAAAACAAACAACCCCCCCATCCCCCCACAAAACACCAGCAACCACAGAACACAAAATTGATGCTCATTTCAATGATTCTCTAATTCAGCGGTTCTCAACCTGTGGGTCACGACCCCTTTGGGGGTCGAATGACCCTTTCACAGGGGTCGCCTAAGACCATTGGAAAACACATATATAATTACATACTGTTTTTGTGATTAATCACTCTGCTTTAATTATGTTCAATTTGTAACAATGAAATTGGGGGTCACCACAACATGAGGAACTGTATTAAAGGGGCGCGGCATTAGGAAGGTTGAGAACCACTGCTCTAATTATACTCATTTTTGGTTCTTTTCTTTTAATATTGAGTTTTATATTTCTTTGTATGTAACAAAATCACCTCGAAAGTAGTAATTTATAATTTTTTCAAGGAAAACTTCTTCCATTTCATAATTGTGAAGTGGTCTTCCAGTTACTTGACAGTTTTTGTTAAGCATCGAGTCTAATGTATTTAACTCTAATCGATAAAGCTAAAATATAATAATTTGCTTCTTTAAAAAAAGTCCTCTTGATTTATTTTATTTGTTCATTGGTTCATTTACTTATTTGACAAATATATATTGAATGTGTATTATGGGGATCCAAGGCTTTAGTAAGACCTTTAAGGAGCTTAAGCCCTAAAAGTATTATGGTAAGTAAGCCTTAGAGGAAATGTAAAATAAATGTAACAATACACCATTTAAAAAGTGCTCGGGAACCTCAACGTGATGATTTCCATGTTTAATACCTTGACACGTTTCTGGAGTGCATGAGGGAAGGGAAATATAAACTATCCCCAAATTCCCTTCTGATGCCTCTACGTGGTGAGATTAGACACCCATCGCGCAATCTTGCATCGGCGCAGAGCACTGTGAAAGGTACAACAGTGAGTCGGCCAGAAGCTGCCCTCAGCCGGCTGACAGTCAAGTAGTGTTAGGAGCAGCAGGCAGCCATTCATTAGTGGGATGCGGCTTTACATTGGACAAGCGTGAAACACGGAGCTCTGTTCTCACAGACCAGGGAGGGCAGGATCTGCAGCCAGTGGCATCTAAACCACAGGAAAGGAATTTGCATGCCAAGCGTCGTCAGCAGGGGTGGCTGCCCAGCGTTCTGAAGGGAGTTCCCTCACTGACGGAGCTGCCAGGCGGAGCGTGCCTCCTGTGGCACTCAGGCAGTGCCTCTCAGGACACGGGAGGTCAGCCACGGCGTCCTCTGGGAATGCACAGTGAAGAAAGAGTTACCAGAAATCACGTGCTTTGGGGATGGACAACAGGGCTGTTTTCTAGACTCAGGAGCCTTGGGAAATAGGTGTCTCTTGGCCCCGAGGGACCCAGCCTTCAGCTCCATCAAGGGAGCATTGTCCCAGGCCTTGGGTTCTTCTGTTGCCTAACCCAGGCATGGCGACATGTTTGACTGTGTGGCAACGAAAACCAATTATATGGTGAGACATTTGCCCACCCCCTTTTCCTAAGGCGAAAGGAGATGCTGGTCCTAAATGTGTCTGAAACCTACAGTGGGGAGCGCCGGGTAAATGGCAATGATCTTGTTAACTTCAGTTTGTAAATTTTACTAAACAGGCGAAAGGAAAAAAAAATTCTACTGGGATACTAATATCTATAATATACATCATTGTAATATGTGCTCAAGAAAGCATAGGAATCCCCTGTTTCGCTTGTCTTCTGTTTAGTCTGTAGTAGTTTGCTAGCTCTTCCCTTGTGCTACGCATCAGTAAATATAGTAATGGGGACTTAAGATGCCCAGTTCAAACAAGTTGATGAACTATGTAATAAAGCATATGCAGGGGTGGGCAGAAGTAGGCCTACAGTTCTGATACAAATAAATAATACAATAATGAGTAAATCATAATTCAAGAATAAGCTGTTTCACGCACTCACAACTGCAAACCTACTTTGGCCCACCCCTCTATTATTTTTTGTGTATTTTTGTGTGAGTGCTGAGAAATACTCAGATAAATGCCTGCTTAAATACTAAATACTTTCAGTTAAGTTGAAAGAGTGGAGTTAGTTTATCAGGTGGTTGCAGGTTTGTTTGTTTGTGTTTTTTTTAGAGGAAATATTAACCATGGAAAGGGAAGAAGCTAGGCTAGTGTGATGTACTGAAGAAACGGGATCATTCTTGGCACTAAAGAATGGTTTATTTGCGTTCGTTGCTGCAGAAGTTGGCCTTTATAGAAGAAGACACCTTGAAAGTGTATTGATTGAACCTGGCAAAGTTATAAGTAATCATTTAGAAATCATTAGAACTATAAAAATTCTACTGGTTCTAGTTTGCTTTCCCACAGTGACAATGCCATACCTCATACCATTGTCACAACCTTCTTAGAGACTTCTTATATTGGTGCATAGGTAACATTGTTCTCTGGCCTAGAATGCCCCTCCACACACTGATATCACGGAAACAAAAAGGAAAGAAAAATAAATGCAGAATCAATAACATTTATTTGGCTCGCTGTGTTATAATAGGTGTAAGCCATTGTCTGTCCCAGAGACTTGTCTAAATAATGGAATCACCCTGTGGCAATGTTGGCCACTGTAAGAGCAGGTTGGTTCTTCATCTTCATTCTCCAGAGCAAACCCCCTAACTTCAACAAGGTCCATCCCTCCCGGTGTATTGAGCAGACTGCACAGCATGCTTGCAAACAGATGGCTGCCCAGCTCTCACATGGACTTGCATTAAAGATACCACCAGTCCAAATGTCTTAAGGGCTTTCAGAATCGTCCAACTAGGCTCCCTATGGCAGGCTTTCACTTATCAATTTTGAGCAGAGGAAGGTGTAATTCCCTCCCTCCCTCCCTCCCTCCTTCCTTCCCTCCCTCCTTCCTTCCCTCCCTCCCTCCTTCCCTCCCTCCCTCCTTCACTTCCTCCCTCCCTTCCTCCCTTCCTCCCTTCCTCCCTTCCTCCCTCCCTCCCTCCCTTCCTTCCTTCCTTTTTTTTTTGGAGAACTCAAAGATTCACAGTGAGGCTAGCAGAAAGCTAAGGGGAAGAGTTGGCTATGGTGGTGGTTAATCTTCAGAAGAAGAGTATTTCAAAGCAAACATAGACTGCATAACCCCAAAGGACATTTATCTAAATTACCTGATAAAACCAGTAGCAAAAAGGAATTGTAATTTTTACAAACCTTAGAAAGTGACACGTTTTATAAAAATGTTATAATAATGTAAAAGTGAAACATTTAATTCACCATAGAGTAAGTTCTTTGAAAAATAATTTTCTTAAGGCATATGAGAAACTTGATTGATTCTAAAGTAAAATATGGCAAAAACCAAACAAATAAACAAATAATCCACACAAAAGAAACCTATCAAGACTCAAAAAATAAAATACAAATGTCCAGAAACCTCTACAAAGAATGAAAGTTCAATAAGGATACGTTTGGATAAAATGATACATTATACTGAAGAATGACTAATTGGAAAGGGACTGTTTATAGAAATTTTATAGGATGTAATTAATTAAAAATAATCATAAAATAATGAAATAACGTGTCTTACAGATTCAATGAAAGTTATTCCATGAATAAACCTTGAACCAACTGTAACTATCATAGGACTTAATAGATCAAATTGATATAAAGGAAAAATAAAGTATTATATCATTTCACAATGTACAAATGCTCCTGTGTTCAAATGATGTGCCGCATAACACTCATCAGTCCCTGCCACATCCCAGGTTATGACATCACCTGGACCTAGAGAGCCATGAAAACATCCATGGAAGAGCTCATGCTTAAAGGGCAACTTGACATAAAATCATAGAAAAAAAGGGGCAACTTGTACTAAATGAGCAGCTTATTGATGCTCATTTACAACAAAATCCACTGGTTGTGACATATCTTAATGAATAAACTGAACTAAAACTAAGCAGCATACTTTGAATCAGAGATCTAACTTGTTATTATGAAACCCAACAATCCAGTTTTAAAATTAAGCAAGTAGAAACAAATGTGAACCACAGCACCACACACATCCTGCCAAATTGGATTGCGATTTAAGCGGCACTTGCCTCTGTGGGTTACATTAACCTTTTACTGTTAGAGAGACGGCGATTCAAAAATGTTTCACATCAGTGAAATCGAGGCAACACATTGGCGCTGTACTTAGGGTTGTCTTTAATAAGAGAAAACTAATAACGTCTAAAGAGGACAGTGATAAAACATTTCATTACATTTGTCTGATCATCAATGTACAGCTTGTATATCATAGTCATTAGTGATTTTCCATTAGTAAGAACGAGTATTATGATAATTATACTTATTTCTTAATTATAGCCCTTCCTTCCCCTACTCTGTCATTTCTAAATCTCCCATAATGTCATTTTTTAAAGCAAAAAGATTGTTTTAAATAAATTCAGAGTGGGGTCTCGATATTAGAGATATGGATCCCAGCCACATATAAAGCCGATGAGGTTAATTGGATAGTGAGGCCAGTCACAGGCAGCTATGATTCTAATGTATATGGATCCCATTTCTATGTTTTAAAATTTATAGTGAATCTACCAGCAAAGATACCAAAAGAATGAAAAAAAAATGTTTACATTAAAAATCAGGACACACCTGTGCTATGACTTTGACAGCCCAGCTGTGAGAGATGAACAGCAAAGTGCTATGAAATAGCCAGGTGACTTCCCCAAATTCCATGTTTTCTCAGAATGACTTAGCAATGACTTCCATGTCAGAGATGACATGTGATGAGTGGACACTGATGCCTTAATGTGATCTCTGGTCTTCAATTAAAGAGAGAAGCACCATTTAAAAACCTAGTCCATAAAATCACCTGGTCATTAACATAAACTTTTGATGGGTCTAAGTTAGAAATAACACCGAATAGCACTTTCTGAAAAGTTCACCCTGGTTTGCAACGCGAACCATCATGCAGGGTTTTTGGCAGAAGCCACTCACCAGAAGGGTGACCAGCGCCGCAGCGATCCTGACGTGCCAGCCCATCGCTGCCCGGCTCTCTTACATCCAGGCCGGGAGTCTGGTGATTCTCTCTTCCTTTGCTTTGCCCACTCAGCCGGCCGGTGTCTGATGGAAATAACTTCTCAGTAGGTGTTCCTACATGCAGGCTTTGAGGTGTTTCTGCCTTCGCTGGGAGAAGGACCGAAGGTACGTATAACCAGTCCAGATCCCCACCCTAAAACTTGGGCTGGTCTCACTAAAATGCTTGACAAGATCATCATTGCTCCCAGGTAAAAGCTCAGGGACACACCCTCCTCCCAGCTGTGAGGCAGCTCGCGGGAGGACAGGGACGGTTCGCTCCTTTACTGACGGGTTCCAGTGGCAGGCATTTAACAGTCAGAAATATGGAGAATTATGGCATTGGCAGGGGCTTCCCCCCACCCCCTCTGCTCTGCTCACAGGTTGCTGAGCTCCCTCCCGTCTTAATAAGGCAAGTGTGGTCTGGATGCAAGCCCATAGCATTCAAAGGGGACCGTGTGGCCCACGCTTATAGCCAGACGCGCAGGCACAGGAGAAAACCGTAGACTTTCCATTTCAGTGGATGCCAGGGAACATTCAGTCATTTTCAAAGTTCTCTAGGGGGCAAACAATTTGCTAATGTGAAGAGTGGGGATGTTTTAAAGCAATAGTTCACACACGCAGAACTCTGATACTTACATTCCGAGGTCCTCTGCCTTCAGGTGGCCAGCCTCAGTCCAGGGCAGCCTGTGCTCTTCTCTCTAAAGGATCATCTTCTCTCCCCAGCACGTTTGCTCTCTCTGAAGTTTTGCCTTTTTCAGGTGGGGTAAGAAACAGTACAATATCATGGTCAGAGGAAAAGAAAGCAGTAAAAACCTCTAACTAAAGTCCTGCGGGTAATTTTAGGTGAGGATCAGTGCCTGGCATACCAGTGGGAGCTCAGAAAGCTGCTCGTCAGGTGAGGTGGGTGAAAAGTCAGTGCGGTTCCCAAGCTCAGAGCCAAGGACGGGGAGCGAGCCAATTAGCACACGGGGAGCGCACAGCAGAGCAGCTGCCCACACAGGCACATGGGACCCAGCAGCCTGCGGTTCGTGGAGATGAATTGCGACTCTCAAGGCAGCGCCTGACAGTGTCCTGGGAGATGCGCTGCCCCTCGCCATGTCCATGCCCAGGGTGCGCATCCTGAGTGGCAGGGGGCTGTGCGAGTTGAAGGGGAGTCTGGGACAAGAGACCGATTGGATGGGATAAAGTTGGTTCTGATCAAAAGGGTGCTAGCAATGGCCTCGAGAGAAGGCTAGTCAGAGCTTCTACTGAACACTGTCATTTCACTGCCGATGTGTGACAGAGGTGACAGCAGAGGTTTGAAACGTCACGCCATCCATCGTGGAGCGTAGAGGGAAGGAGATGGGTGGCCCATGCTTACTTACTGTGAATACGAATGCTTATAATAAGAACTGGTTGAAATAAATAATAAAATAAAAGGAAATAGGCCAGATTTCTTACTAGTCGAGGAAGACAGAAAGTGAGTGTCAAAATATAAAAGAATTAAAAAGTACAACAAAACAGAAAGCGAGAGACCACCTGCGACGTGTCCGAGCAGTGTATTAGCAGGAGGGTTGTGTGACCATGCACGGACAGCAGAGGTGCACGAACTTCCTCTCGCATCTTTTCAGCGGCAAGTGAATGCTTTCTGGACCTTGAATTCCGCGCATGGCTCTAGGGTGTGCACAGACCCTCTTCACCCAGGACCAGCCTTGGCTCCAGCCCTCACTCCATGCCCGGCTCCAGCAACCCGAGCAGCAGCCCCTGCAGCCCTTCCTGAGAGGCATGGCGGAACCCCAAGGTCGCAGAGCGGGGGCTGTCCGGCCCGTCACGTGATATTGAGCACAAATGGGAAAGGGAGATTATGAACCCCTCCTCCTTCACCCCTTCCTCTGCTGCTTTCTGTTTCCTGCTCATTTTCATGTCCTTGGCACATCACCGTCCAGTAGAACTTTCTGAAATGGGGACATGTTCTCTACCTGTGCTACCCAGTCTGGTAGCCACTAACCACCTATGGCTATTGAGCATTTGAAATGTGCGATGACTGAGAAACTGGATTTTTAACTTTATTTAATTTTAGTTAATTTAATTTAAATAACCACTCGTGGCCAGCGGTTACTATATGGCACTGTTCTTTGTCTTCTATCTGATTCTTTGCCTCAGCTCCTCTGTTCTTCATACATTCAATCCTTTTCTAACTGAGGGCACGCTAGCTCTGCCCCAGTTTCCAATCAGCACCTCGGGGTGCCCTTTTCTGTGGGTTCCTATGACCTCAGGGGGCCCAGTCCTTTCTCCCGACTCCTTATTGATCCCATTCTCGAATGCTGACGAGTTGAGATACTTTAGAACACAGGCAACACGGAGCCCTCTGGTTTCCGTGTTCACATTTCCCAGCCTCCTTAGCTGCAAGCGCACACACACTGCACATCCCTGTGCTACTCACGTTTGCTGCTTCCATCTGGTCTCCCCTCTGCGCCCTGTTTCTACTCTGAACACTGTTCATGAAGTGAGCCTCCAGCCAGTTCTCACTTCATGGAAATTTTATGAAATTTGGGGGTATTTTTCTGTTTGGAACTTCCCTGGTAAACTGACGGATTTTCCTCACAGGCATCAAGATTTTCCTGGGAAGGGACTTTTCTCTCTCCCATAAGGCACTGCAAATTCTAGAAGGACATCTCAAGCGCCTACATTTCTACGTTTGCTCTCAGTTTGGGTTGCTGTCATGTCTTCATGAAAGACGAAATAGTCAGCATATTTCACTCAGGGTGATGGGTTGTAATAGTCTAGAATTTTCTAAGCCTCATTAAATTGACTGTTCTATCTCCCTCCATCTACACAGCACCCATAGCATGGACTCATACATTTCCACGGAATATGCTTTTATGTTATATGTGAACCTCTGATTTTATATGTGTGTCTAGTCCAGCCGTGGGCAAACTACAGCCCGCGGGCCGGATCCGGCCCGTTTGAAATGGATAAAACTAAAAAAAAAAAAAGACCGTACCCTTTTATGTAATGATGTTTACTTTGAATTTATATTAGTTCACACAAACACTCCATCCATGCTTTTGTTCCGACCCTCCGGTCCAGTTTAAGAACCCATTGTGGCCCTCGAGTCAAAAAGTTTGCCCACCCCTGGTCTAGTCTATACTGATCAGCTCTCAAATTGTGTAAAAATAAGTGAAACAATAATAAATCCTGAAAGTAGAGAAGAAATTGAGGTAAATATGTTATAAAGAGACATTTTGGTACTTGCCATTATATTAATGTTCCTAGGCTTGTATTGATTCCAGATCTCATTCACATTGTTTAAAATTAGACTGTTCCTCAGTGAATCACTTAGACATGGCTGGCGCCGGAGGCTGCTGCTTTAGATTACAGAGACTTCCCTGTCAATATACAATAATCAAATGCAATGTCTCATCCTTTATTGGATTTCTGATCTGAACAGAAAAGCTATAGGAATAATTTTAGGGATATTTAAAGAAATTTAAGTATGGGCTGTTAAGGAGTTACTATCAATTTCATTAGGTTATGTAGTAATATGTCTTTATTTTTAAAGATACATGCTTAATTATGCAGAGGCAACATTTTCTGTATGATAATCCAGCAATAATATGACCAAATATTAACAATTGTAAAATCTAAGTGACAATATATGGTTTTTATATTTGAAAAATTTCATAATAAAAGTAAGAATAGTGGAGTAAAGTACCGGTTGGCAAATTATAGCCATGGGCTAACTCTGGCTCGCGGCCTGTTTTGTTGTTGAGTGTGTGTTTTTTTAACACAGCCATGCTCATTTGCTACTGTGTTATCATGGATGCTTCCCACGGCCACAGCAGAACCAAGAAGTTACGACAGAGCATGTGGCCTGCACAGCCGGAACTAACGACTTCTCTGACCCTGAACAGAAGAAGGTTGCTGACCCCTGGGCTGGATGAGTAGTTCGCAACTTGTCATACAAAATATGACTCGTTCGTAAATGAATCTCTTTTAGGAGAACTGATAAGATTAACTGAAAGAGTGTGAATAGAAATCGCGATGACTGAAAGTAACCACGAAAACTGAAGCAACGAATCACTGAGGAAAAGATACATTTTCATAATCCAATTGTATTTTTAGCCTTATATTTTCAGGGAGACTTTTTTCACTTAACTAGGATAAGCCGCAGCCTAACTCTTCTTCCTTTTACACCAGATTCAAGGAAAACTTTAAGTTATTTTTCTCTAGAAAAATACTTTCCTCATTTCTAAGAATAAGAGTTCAACCATGTCACCTCTTGGAGTAGTTTTCTCTATATAGAAAGAACATTTACGAGTGGGGAAAATTTCAAATGGTTTTGAGGACATTGGACTTTATCTTAATACTTAAATATTTTATGATAACACACGACTAATGAAAGAGACTAACTTATTATTGTCTGTTCTTTTAAAAAATTTAAAAATTATCCTAATTGAACATCCCCTGCATGTTCATGACTGTGATCGATGCTGTGGAACATTCAAACCAATGTCGAACTCTGCCCTTAACGAGGTTAGCTGTAGCTGCAAACGTTCTGAGAAAGAAGTAATACTACTCCCGGTGGAAGACTCCCTACTCACACATCTCTGTAGTCGCTACCCCACAAGTGCACCCTTTTGATTGCAAGTGCAAGTGCTTCCTTTTACTTTTAACAAATGATCATCAGTCCAGTTCCATACGTTTTTCTTTGGCCTGCTGTATGCCTTGCACTGTGCGAGGGACTAGTTATAAAGATGCATACGCCATGGTCCTTGACCTCGAGTGGCTCCAGGTTAGCTGAATGAGAAAAGCAGACTTCCCCCGGCTTGCTAAATGGAGGCATGCAGAGGGCTTTGGAAGCCTCAGCCAGTTTTGCTGGAGGTGACGTCAGATAAATCTTATATGGCAGGTCCATGAATAAGGTCTTTTTGGTCGATGTCATTTCCTGAATGTTGTTGAGATGCTGTAGGAACTTAACTCTTGTTTACATCAACTAGCCTGTGGTAAACTTGATTTTATCACATGTCATCTCACTTAAAGTCGCAGGACCTATCCATGATGCTTAGTGAGAACTAACTGTACTGTTAAAAGTTACAGGATAGAATTGATTTCTAAAATACTTGATTTCTTCTTTCCTTTGTTGCTCACCTAAGTGGACTCATGTTGTACTTTCACATTTAAGCCTTCTTTTGTTTCAAGGGACCTTTCTGCCTCTGTTTCTGCTGCCGTAGACCTTCCTCTGCTCCTCCTCACGCGGTGTTGCTGGGCCACACGTCTAAGTGGCCGCTCACTTTCCCCTTGGGATTTGTGTTGTATTCATTGTCCAGAGGGTGTTTCTGAAACATCGCTTTCCTTATATCATACTTCTTCTCAAGAAACCACAGTAAGTCCATATTTCCTCCCAGGTCAAAATGCCCTCACTTGGCAACTCCTCATGTTATTTGCCATATCTGGTGAAAACAAAACGCAATGACCCCTACAGTCTTAAGGTTTTCTGCCATCGCCTTTCATTTCCGAAGAGCCTGATTTTGATGATGATAATACCAATATGTTTTAGGGTAAGATATTGATTGAGAGAGTATTTTTCCTTTAAGGGTTCTGTGTATAGTCTATGAGCAGGTAAGATGTTTACTGCATCATTTTCAGAAGCTATTGTTGACAGTGGTTTTAAAAATTCAATTCCACCCTACTAGGGAGTGTGCTAGTTGACAGGAGAGATAAAAATATGTAATAAAAGTTTCTTTCTTTACAAAGACTATAATCTTGATTGGATCGCAAAGAGGTGATGAATCTTGTCTCTGTTACAAGGCTTTCTGATGGATGTGCTACAGGAAAGGCCTCTATGTTTTATGGTCCCTGCTAAAGGAAAATCATATCCACATTAAGGACACTGGAGAACACTTCATGGAAGAGGTGGATATTGACATTTTCAGGATGACTACATTCTCAACAAATGAAAATGTAGATGGAAAAGAAGGCAGAAAGGAACATGCATTTTTCAGGCCAGAAGGGAGTCTGATTGGACCTACGTGTACGGTTTGGGAGACGTAGCAGCACCGATGAGCTAGCACATGTGGAAGGAGGTCATGGATGTACTGAGGAAAGTGGATGACATTCTATGGCAGACAATAACCACTGTGGGCTTTAGAGCAAGGTGCTGGCCTAGTCAAAGTCGTGTGTGAAGAATTTGTCCTGGAAACTGTGGTGAATGGATAGAGAAGAGACACTACACAGAGGAAGATGGATTTGGAGACCAATTGAAATTGTCTCTAGGAATATAAGGTGGTTCAAGGTTAGAAAATTCAATACATTATTTAACCATTATTACAACTAAAATTTTAAAAATAGCTTCCATGGGTGTTTTTAGAAGCTTGATATAATTTATCATCTATTTTTAAATGAAAGAATAAAATATAAAAGGATAAAATGGTCACTAACTTGATTAAAATAATGTATCATAGCCCTGGCCTGTGTGGCTCAATTGGTTGAATGTTTTCCTGTGCACAGAAGGGTCACTGGTTCGATTCCCGGTCAGGGCATATGCCCAGGTTGAAGGCTCAGTCCCCTGTCAGGGTGTGTGCTGCAGGTGGCTGATGGATGCTTCTCTTTCTCTCTCTCTCCCTCTCCCTTCCTTTCTCTCTCTAAAAACAAACCAACAAAATCACCACAAAAAACAAAACCACAAAATGATGTATCATTTTAATACCGTTGTAATTAACCCAGTTATGAACAATCGGAAAGGAGCAAAGGGAAGGCCAGATGTTATTGGCATTCATTTGTGGCAGCTTCACCAGGAAGCTAAGGCCTTACACTCCCCAGGGAGCCACTGGTCTATTTCCTGCAGATCGCTGGGGGAAGGGACCGGACAGAGAGAAGAACAGACTCCTGCCTCGTAAAGTTGGGGTGACTTCAAGAAGGTACTTGTCTGTCAGTCACAAATGGGAACAGGTCATTGGCCAGAGGAGGCGTGTCCACGCCCAGCGCTGGGAGATTTGGAATGTCTGACACCTAAACAAAGGAGCTGGTTCTCTTGTGCTGCTGCGCTCTGGGCACTTGTTGCGGGGGTGCTCTCCTGCCTTCACCCACATGACTCGCAGCCATGTGCACCCCACACCGTGGATGATGGATGCAACTAGCCCGATGCTGCACCAGACCCAGCTCCACCTGGGAAAGGAAACTCTGGATGCTGCCTCTGCTTCTAGCCCCACTAAATACCCAGCTGCACGCCTTCCAGGACTGGATTAAGGGAAATGGGGCTTTGGAAACAAAGGGATGCGATTCTACACAAATAAAAATCCCTCATCCTGCTGTGCAGGTCTCAGAAAGTCCTTTTTCTCAAGATATAGGAAGGGCCCTCCCCAAGCACTCAGTGGGGAGAGAGGTCCCCATCCACCGGTGACAATACAGAAATCTGCCATTGCGCTTAGTGTGAAATGGTAGGTATTTTTATTAAAATCAAGAAAGAGATCCCACTATTATATTACTTAATATTTTCTGGAAGTATAACCAAATATAAATATCGGAAGATATTTAAAATTATGACTATCACAGGTCATAAATTTTTCTACATGGGAATTCCAAGAGAACCAATTTAAAAATATAGCAAATGACATAAAAAGTTAGTAATGTGATTGAGTATCTAATTTAAAAAAATTCTCAGTAATTTACAGACTTATTAGTTAGGGGCTATTGTGAAAGAAATATAAGAAAATAGTTTACAGTAGACTACTTCATAATGAAGCAGAGAAGAAGGGTGTAAAACCTACAAGATGAAAACTTTTAAGCTTTCCCAAGGGACATAAAGAAGACATAAATAAAAAGAAATACCTTATTTTTGTCCAGAAAGATATATGATAAAGAACCCTCCCCCCAATTATTTTTTTGAAACTTGACAAAATAATTTTATATTCATAAGGAATAACAAATAATCAAGACTAGAAATTAAAGTTATAGTACATGAAAAATATAGTAATGAGTGAAATAAAACCTGACAAGACTTAAACTGAATGCTACAGTAATAAACACACTTTGGAACTGGAAAATGATTTAAAGGAACAGTGAAATAGGTTAAGGATTCATGTATGATTAAAAAAAGATCGCTAGTGTGAAATATCAATGGGTTTTCATATCACTGAGAAAAATGTACATAATTCAAAAGATGATGTTGAGTAAGTGGCTAGACATTTAGAACAGAATTAACATACTCCTTATACCAGAAGAAAATCCAGAAGAAGAAAAGATTTAAATGTAAAGGAAGCTTGTCATAGAAGAAAAGAGATGAGTGAAAATTTAAATATCTTGAAATTGAGAATGTCTACAGAAATCCAGAACCTATAAAGGATTGATGAATTTTAGAAGAATGACAATTAAAACGTGTGCATAAACAAGCATAACCAAAGGAGGGGAAAGGGAAGGTGGTAAGCTGGAAAAAAGATTTTTCACACGTGTAACAATGAAAGATCAACTCCTGTAATATCTAATGAGCTCTTGCAAATCTGTAAGAAAAAGTTGACAACTGAAATATAAGTAGGCAAGGACATAAACAGATCTTTCACTCAAAGGGACAAAAAAATGGTTAGTAGGCAGCAGAAAAGATGCCCAACCTTAGTCAGAATTAGATTACAAATACAAATTAGACAACAAATACAAATATTTCACAGATCAGATTAGCATTTAATAGCACAACCATTAGATAACACCATTGCTGTGGAAGAAGTAGGAAAAATCGTCTCCTTGAATGAAAGTGGATGTGAAAGTTGGTGCAATGTTTTGGGAAGGCAATTTGAAAATAGCTAAAAAAATTTATACATACACTTTGATGCAATAATTTCTTTTTCTCAATTTAGTCCCAGGTGCATTGGGTACAACTGATTAAAAATGCACATTCAACGAAGGCCCTGGCCTGGTAGCTCAGTTGATTAGAGTGTCATCCCAGTTCACAAAGGTTTTGGGTTTGATCCCCAGTCAGGGCACATGCAAGAAGCATATAGAAGTGGAACAATGAATCAATGTTTCCCCTTCTCCCCCCTTCTTTCTCTCAAATCATAAAAAAATAATAAATAAACTTGTACATATAAGGAAGTTCTTCGCATTATTGTTGCAATAGTGAAAAATGGTAATAAAGCAAATGTCTATCAGAGCAGAATTTGTTAAATAGATTAGGGTATTTTGTGTAGTGAAATAAAATAATGAGACTGATCCCTATATACCTATATGGAAAGCAGTACAAGGAACAGTAAGTTTAAAGCTTAGATGTAGAACTGTGTGCACACTCTTTATAAAAATTTATTTTGTGTGCACACATTTTTACATATGCATAGAATTTTTCAGAAATTACTTACAAAAATCTGTTTATTGGAAAAGAAATGGTATGCTTAATTTTGTATTCTACTTGATTTCTATATTTGATCATTAGCAGGCCTTTATTATGTAACAAAAGTAAAAATAGACTAAGCTTCATAATTGACCTTTTAGAAAGGAGTTATGTTAAGTGTCCATCTGAAGATTGGTAGGGGGACGGGATTAGAGTTATGTATGTGACAGCTGTCAGTGTGAAGTGACGATGGAATGGCAGAGCGGAGGCAGCCACTGAAGAGAGCGTGAAGAGGAGGACACGGGAGTATCGGGAGGGGCAGTCTGCATGTTTACATCTGTTTGGTCAGGGGGAAGAAAAGTCAGCAAGCCACACAGATGGAAAATGCCCTTCCAAGTGGTAGAACCAGTTTGGGCCAATGTGATTTAAATCAAAGGAAGAATGCTGAGATGAAAGCTTCCAGACAGTTCTGAAGGCGGGAGAAAGTAGGAGCACAGGCATTCTCCTGATTTCTCCCCCAGCTCTCCCGCTCTGACTCTTCTGTTTCTTTGCAGACATGTTCTTCTCTAAGCACCCATTCCTTGTGGGCATGATCCCGCATCCACACGCCTCTTTCATGTCCGTATTAGAACGTAAATGTTGGCAGTGGAACAGCTCCCCGGGGCTGAGGGTGTGACCATAGAAACTGCCGTTTATGAGAGTGTGAGTTGTACGCTGGGTATTATGTACAAGCCTCCTGAGAAGCTAAAAACTCCTTAAGGTATGGAAGGTATGTCTTCTTCCCTGTGCTTCCTGGCATTGCTTGGGACCCCATATCTGCCCAATACATGTGTTAAGTGAAATTGAAGTAAAGGCCCATTTTCCAGAAAGTCTGCCACCTTAGTTCTTATAGCATGTTTCTAGTCTCCATGTCTCCCGGTTACCTCCATAGAAACTCTCTTTCATCGCAACTTTTGAAGCATAATTAGTATTTGTGGCATTCGTTTACTCATCTCTTGATCTCAAACAGTGATTTCCCCCCCCCCCCCCATTTTATTTAACAATAAGGATTTCAAGAATAAATCTGTGGTTGCCATCTGTGGGCAGTGCATATCTTTTGGCAAGTATAGCAGAGTTACAAACAAGAAACCTGGCACCAGGTTTTTTAGACATGTTTCTGGACCTTGGGAGGGTTTCCCAGCTCAAGCAACTGCAAACATCATCAAAATGCCGTGATATAATCAACGAGGCCCCATGAAATGCTGATGACTAACCTCTGGAAATGCACATCCAAGCAGTCGAGCTTGTATATTATGAGTCATAGAGTGTGGACTCAGAGCCGGTGAGAAGAACACCCAGGGAAATCTGCATACACTCAGATATTGATTAAGAAGTGAGTCTAAGAGAACGCCCAATTCTATCAGGAATCTGGTGTCAGTATCATATCATCAACTTTTATTTCAGACTAATCATATCAAGGAGCAACCACAGGAACATAATAAAAATACATTCTGAACGATTAAATTTGATGATAATAAATACTTTGCACAATTAAAAAAATTGGAAAACTCTTTGTTCAGAAACAAAGTGTTCTGAAAATGTCAATTTTTAGGCCTTATTTACCTTTGCTGAGGCCACATTTTTATAGAGTGTGTAGCCCAGGAAACTATTATTAGTAAGTGCCCAAAGTGGATTGGATGTAATACAGTTAGAGAACATCTGCCATAGAAGTTTAGCTAATAAGAATTTATTCCTAAATTGTCTTGGTGCCTGTACCACAACTATTATCAATGAGTAGAGACACACTGAGCCTGAGAGCATTCTGTTACTTATTTAAACCATTACTGCCAGTTTCTGGCATTTAGAGCAATGGTGAGCAACCTGAATATTTCCATTAATTACTAGCCATTGCTTGGCCTAGAGCAGTGATGGCGAACCTATGACACGCGTGTCCGAGGTGACACTCGAACTCATTTTTTTGGTTCATTTTTCTTTGTTAAATGGCATTTAAATATATAAAATAAACATCGAAAATATAAGTCTTTGTTTTACTATGGTTGCAGAGATCAAAAAATTTCTATATGTGACACGGCACCAGAGTTAAGTTAGGGTTTTTCAAAATGCTGGCACGCCGAGCTCAGAGGTTCGCCATCACTGGCCTAGAGGGAAAGAAGCAAACTTCAGAGTAGGGCACACAGATCAAATTCCGCAGCTTCTGCTCGGTGGTCTCAGCTGAATCAGTCTCTGTTCATGAGTGTCCGTTTTCTCATTGGAAAAATGGAGATGATGGTATCTGTTTAATAAGCAAGGGCTTATGGGAGTTAAATAAAGGGCACGGAAGTCACAGTGAGTTGGTGGCTCTTCAGACGCTCCCCCTTATTCCAGAAATACAGGCTTTGGGCATGGACTGAACTTCACCCAGACACCTGCTTAGGCCAGTGTTCCTCCACGCCAGGACCCTTTATGGAAAGCAGTTTGACCTTTAGCAGCTACTTCCTCTTCAAAGAGAGCATTTCCCAGAGGCCTCTGTGCTGTGAGGCAGGTCTAATAGGGCCACACTTACAGCATCTTCTGATCCAAATGTCAGTAGGAAGTTCTCCTGGTTCTCAAATGCCCCCTCCTCCACCCACACTCAACTCCCAACCAGCACTCACTTGGTATAAGAATAGCCACCAATTAGTAAAACAAAAAATATGCCATCAGTGGAGGAATTTAAGAAAGTGATGGGTAGTAACTTTATAGAAACGTGGCAGTTGCTGAAATTCAATAATGTATTTATTCATTCAATAAATGTAGATTAAGTTCTTCTTATGTGTCAGGTGCGAGGATAGGCATTGGAGATCTAAGATATCCATAAAGAGGTTGTAATTCAGAGAGCGTGATGCTTTTGTAGAGAAAGCGACAATATTCTTTTATATTTATTTCACATTATTTTTTGTTTAAGTCAGTGGAGCCCAACCTATAAGCCAGGAACTTACTGCAAGGAGCTTGTCACATCCTACATTATCCGTCATTGTCTGTGGACTAAATAACTGCGGGCCCAAAAGTACCTGTTCTCCATTGATTATTTAGAGTAAAGAATTAGTGGTACCTCCAAAAACTTATTCACACTTTCAGATGTTTATAAAATATTTCAAGTATTTATAAAAAGTATCCTTTTTGTAAAATATACTAAAATTAATAAAATAAAATTAATTAATTTTCATTTTAGTCATTGTGCATTGAGTATTTTCTTGACAGATATGAGTTAGCAGTATTACAATCTAATAAAGCTTTTATATAAATGCAAAGTATGTAAATATTTAAAAGGGGAATCTTATACTTTTAGAAAATATATTTTTATTGATTTCAGACAGGAAGGGAGAGACAGAAACATCAGTGATAAGAGAGAATCATTGGTCAGTTGCCTCCTGCATGCCCCACACCAGGGATCGAGCCCTCAACTGGGGCATGTGCCCTGATCGGGAAACAGACCCTGACCTCCTGGTTCATAGGTTGACGCTCAGCCACTGAGCAGCAGGAGCTGGGCAGAATATTATACTTAAAAATAGAAAACCCCTGAGAACCACTTAAACTGTTATAATGAATTAGCCTAAGGTAGTTATTTTAAAACAAATAATAACTTACTAATATTTTTTTTTCACCCACAGGAAATTTTTAAAGAGTTTTTCAAAATTTAATATTAGTATTTATTGAGGGCTGAAAATTAGATGCAGTGCCTAGCATAGAATATTGCATAAAACCTGACAAATATTGGTAAGATGAACTATTTAACAAGATATATGGATAAATTAATTTCTCTGCAATGAACCTACATTTCTCATTAATTTTTACATAAAGTTATTAATGTTTTGAATAAAAATTAATAATAGTGTCTTCAAGTATGAATGCAGAAAAAATGGGATACAGCAAAACTCTTTAATTACAAAAATTGGGAAGAAACTTAGATTTCCTATAATTTGCTACTTGACCTAATGCTTGAATTACCCTCTGGTATCATGTGTGTGATGCAATTGTTAAAAACTTTTAAATTTCTAGACTTCAAAAATTAATAAGTGCATTGAAATATTTCCTAAGAGTATTGTTTTATATTCCCAATTAGTAATAGAATATAAGTACTAAAGATGGAAACCAAATATAAAATAAGAGATTATGGCAGTGTGATTATCTGCTGTTTGTATTTTATTGCAGCACAGGTAGCAGACCAAGAGATTTTGAAATGTAATGAAAGTACTTGAAAACTTTCTTAACTCCTATATTTAAAGTGTATTTTAAATGAAACATCTAAATTTTTAAGTATACGTTATGAGGTTAATCACTCACCTTCTTTTGAAACTTATTTATTTATTTAAAATATTTTTTATTGATTTTTAGAGAGAGAAGAAGGGATGGGGAGAGAGAGAAAGATGGATGTGAGCCTGAAACATCAACTGGCTGCCTCCTGCACACCCCCTGCCAGGGGGCGAGCCCATAATCTGGGCATGTGCCCTGACTAGGAATTGAACCGGCACGGGATGACACCCAACCAACTGAGCCACATCAGCCAGGGCAAAAACATCTTTATTTTTAAGGATTATATATCTGGTTTATTTAATTGCCCTTGAATTTCAGGAAGTTGTAGCACTTAAAACTAAAGATTTTCAAAACTTGCTGGAAGGTAAGTGGGTGCTTCATTAGCCTGGGTTGTATCTAGAACCAGCCACTCCTTGGTAGCCATGAACTAATGCTTAGTGGTGACTTACTAGAGGTGAATAGCATGTCAAGATGGCATTTGCAGAATCCAGCCAGGTAATAACCTTCCTGAGCTTTAGCAGTTGGTAAATTGTGATGTTGATGCTAAAGTTCCCTAGACCCCACTGAGAGCAGTAGGGGGACAAAGGATGACATAGAATCGTCACATTCTCTCAGTGGGGTCAGGATTTCATTTAAATGGTAAGCCCTTGATTTGAAAATGATTTTGAAATTGGAGGCACTACTAGAAGCTGAATGGACTTTCCTTTGTTTTAAAAAAAATATATTGATTTTTTACAGAGAGGAAGGGAGAGGGATAGAGAGTTAGAAACATCAATCAGCTGCCTCCTGCACACTCCCCACTGGGGATGTGCCCGCAACCAAGGTACATGCCCTTGATCAGAATCAAACCTGGGACCTTTCAGTCCGCAGGCTGACGCTCTGTCCACTGAGCCAAACCAGTTATGGGTGAATGGACTTTCTTTTACGGCCTAACTACCCACTTTCCCTTCAAGATCCCTCCCTTACTTAACCAGGACCATCAATGTCACCTCGCACTCAGCCTGTGGTACGTGCACCTGGTGAATCGGAATCGAACTGGAGGGACTTAGTCAGGAAGGACTTGCCCACTGTCCCAAGTCCACTGCTGTCTTATTATTACCTTACCACCTGCCACACTTGCTTTCCACCAATATTACTATTATTTTGCTAAATTAATAGGTCTAGTCAAAGAACTTGTTCAACTTGTTCTATTTTTTCTGAGCAGGTGTGACACACTAGTATAACTTCACAACGTCCTCATGATTTCTCTGTAGCAGCTTAAATTACTCAATAGAACTTGAATTTTGAAGACCAAGCATTTCAAATGCTTCAAAATACATGGAAACATAAGAAGATAGACTTTTTTTTTTTACTATTTAAAAATTTGTGACATTTACAATGAGTTGTTCTTTGCAATATTCAACGCGAGTTGACTTTGATTTTTTAAAGCCTTCCTACCATTCATTTTCAAGGAAATCGGACCTTGAGCAAGGTTGTCACAGGTCTGGGTCTCAGAGCTCCCTTCCACCAGGTGGGAATGCTCTGGTCGATGATAGGAGGCTCCTTCTACTTCTAACAGTCTGTAATTCTAGGAAATACCCTTTTGTAATAAGTTCATGTTATAAATTTAAGAGAAAGGGAACTTTGGGATTGTGTTAAGTACAGCTGCAGGATTAGTTCTTATCTTAATGTCTAATTCCCAGATGGTTTTCTGTGTGGTAAACTTTTCCACCCTATGTAATTGCAGGTTATTATTTATTATACCCCGGTCTTACCATGCGGTGCGTAGTCAATCTATCAGAACAGTCAAATGTCAGGTTTGGGAACAATCATGGAGACTGCCTAGTGCTGCCACCACACAGGAAACCCAGGGCCCGAGATGGCTAAGGACGTATCCAAGGTCAGCTTGGGTCTTCTGACTTCTTCAGTGCCTCCTCCCTCGTGGACTCAGCCTCTCAACGTGAGATTTCATAAATGTAGCCATTCTCACTTTAAAAATTATTAAGAAAAAATACCATTTAGCTATAAGACTGAAACCTAACACAACAACCTAACACAGCGATTTTCAACCTTTTCCATCTCATGGCACACATAAACTCATTACTAAAATTCTGCGGCACACCAAAAAAATATATTTTTTGCTCACCTGACAAAAACAAGCAGGTGTAATTTTGATTCATTCGCACCAGACAGCTATTGTTGTGTTGCTGTTGTCATTGTTTTATTTGACTGGCTAAGGCAGCGGTTCTCAACCTGTGGGTCGCGACCCCTTTGGGGGTCGAACGACCCTTTCACGGGGTTGCCTAAGAGCACTGGAAAACACATATATAATGACATATTGTTTTGGTGATTAATCACTATGCTTTCATTATGTTCCATTTGTAACAATGAAATTGGGGGTCCCCACAACATGAGGGACTGTATTAAAGGGTCGCGACGTTAGGAAGGTTGAGAACCATTGACCTAAGGGAAAAGAGGCCAGGGTCCCTGACTGAGTGGTCAGGTACTGCATGTTTTAACAATTGTTGCCACACGCCATAGAGCCTCTTGCAGCACAGCGTTGAAAATCGTTGACCTAAGGTGACAGTCAGGATGGTAGACAAAGGTATCATCCCGGTTGTCCTAGAGAGGAACCCATAGGAGTTACGTTATCTTTACAATTACAGAAAGAATGGAAACTTCAGCCAATCATTGAAATGTAGGACCAATAATGAAATATAGGATCCAAATATTGTTTATTGTTTTTCTAAGTGAAAGAAGCTGGTCTTTGTTGAGATTTCTTTGGTGGTGGTGGTGGTTCTGATGTCTAACGCTTGGGGTTTGAAGATTCCTGCCTATGGGCACATAGGTAATGGTTTTGTAGAGGTGGGATTTTTTTAGTTGTTATTCAGTGATGGCATTCACATACATATTTTCCCTTTTTCTGTAAGCAACTAATAGAATGATATTCTAGTAAACTACTAATAATAGGATGATGTACTAATAAATTACTTTTTATTCCATTCATACCAATCTGTCCTGAGATCTAGATATGTAATTTATTAAAAGTGTTTATATTTAACTAGAAATATTATACCAATTCTTAACATCAATTTATTGCATTTAGGTAGCCATTTACAAATGGGAAAAATGTGTCTGTCAAATGCATTTACTGTGAATTGCATCTGGCAGGTATAAGATTATAAAGTAAGTGGATGCAGCCAGAATCACATTGATAATAATAACCTATGAGAACCCTGAAGTTACACACAAATAAAAGTATACTTTGCCTTGTGAACATAACTCTGTGCAGTAATATAAAGTTATACGTGCCTAATGTGTGGGACAGAGCCACAGTCCCATAACATGCCAGCCTGGGTTCAGGCCCTGGTTGGGTCATTTCCTAGCCACGTGACCTGGGAAATTTGTTTGCCTCTCTCTCTGCCTTAGTTTCCTTCATGGTAGGAGAGGGCTAATACTAGCACCCACCTCAGAGTGTTGAGGGAATTACCTGACTTAACATTTGGGCCAGCTCAGAGCAAGTGCTAAAGAAGCATTAGCTATTATTACTATGACACAGAAATGTGCACAATAGAAGAAAGAATACACATATACAGTATATATTTCCAGTTTTTCTTAAGTGTGTGGTTGAATTCACCTGTGCAGGATTTAGTTGGTATAGTCTGTCCTTTCCTCTGGGGTATTATATTAGTTTCTATTTTCTGCAGCTTATATGTGTGTGCACTGGGTTAGGGTGTAAAAGGTACTTCTTGTGCTAGGTCATGGGGGAAATAAAAGATCAAAGGGGGCTGTCCTAGAAGACGGGCTCCTCCTCAGCTGGAAGTTGCTTCAGAGCTGCCTCAGGCCCCCGCGCCGCCGCCGCCCCCCCCCCCCCCCCCCCCACACACACACACACCAGTGAACAATGAGCAGTAAAACTGGCTCTAGGGCCGGGGAGTGAAGATAATGGTGTAAGTGGCTTGGGAGCAGGTGATGCCTGGTGCCTGATGCCTCCAGGTGTAGACAGGGCGGGGACAGAGGCGGTGGGTGGGGAGGCCTGGCAGGGTGGAGCTGGAGGCGGAGAAGCTCAGAGCAGGCAGCAACTTGTGCTCAGCCTCGGGGTTGGGCTGTGTGGGGGGTGGAGAGGCTCTGGTGAGATTAGGCTGGTTGGTCCCTGGAGGGAGGGATGCAGGCTGAGCAGGGAGGCAAGGCCTTTCAGTGCTAAACACTTGCATGGCAGGAGATGCCCCTGGGGGAGACCAGTACTGCTCCCAACTCGATGGGGAAGAGGGACTGAGGGGGGCAGGGGGGGTGGTAGAAGCTGGGGGGAGGAAACAAGCAAAGGTTGGGGTGAGTTGAATAAGAATCAGGACATCCTAGACCAGTGGTTCTCAACCTTGGCTGCACATTAGAATCACTTGGGAATCTGTTTCTTTGTCATGGGGTGGGGCCACAACATTAGTAACAAAGAAAGAGAATTTCCGGAGGATGAGGCCCAGAAATCAGGATTTTAAAAGGATTCCCAGGTGATTCTCATGTGCAGCCAAGGTTGAGAACCACTGCCCTAGACTCCTTATGACTCAAGGTGATGCATGGTAGGCAGGGCTCTTCAGCCAATTAAGAGCTAAAGGGAACAATGGCAACTCCAAGGGATGCGGCTCTTCACAGCTTGCACCGGGAGCCGGGGTTGTGTAAAACGCTGCTGCTGCATCTGGCAAGGCTCACGTGGGTCTCTGCTGCTGACGAGGAGCGTCTGTCTGATTGTGAAGTTCATGATGAGCTGAGGAAGCGTGAGGGCCACGTGTGGCTTTCAGTGGGATCTGCTTAAGGAGTTACACCCCTGGGTTTCCAGCCCCCTTCCCGGCAGAGGAGACGTGGAGCTGGGGTCTCAGGAGAGCTCAAAGCAGAGCCTTGGTCCGGAGTTTCCTTCCATGTGGCAGCCGGTCCAGTTCTGCAGCAGCCTCGTGTCAGTCCACCAGTCCATTGTGTGCGGGGGCCACACGGCGGGCAAATGCCGGGGAGCAGGAGCGAGCAGGCCCCTCAAGTCAGGAGCCAAGCGCAACACCAAGAGACACCAAGAGCACAAGAGCCCAAGAGGGAGAATTCCTTTGTTTAGGGCCGTGGTCGACAAACTGCGGCTCTCGAGCCACATGCGGCTCTTTGGCCCCTTGAATGTGGCTCTTCCACAAGATACCACGTGCGGGCGCACACGTACAGTGCGATTGAAACTTCATGGCCCATGCGCAGAAGTCGGTATTTTGTAGAAGAGCCACACTCAGGGGGCCAAAGAGCCGCATGTGGCTTGAGAGCCGCAGTTTGCCGACCACTGGTTTAGGGGATTAAATGTCCTCAATTTCGTGCCCTTGCAGTGGCCACACCCATGCTGGCCAATGACTGTTCCCAGGTGTGACTGACAGCCAAGGACCTTCCCATCGTCACCCTAGCGCTACTGGACATGCATCTGTTCTCCTCCCTATCCAGTCCCTTCCCCCAGCGATCTGTGGTGGCTCCCTGGGGAGTGTAAATAAAGCTGTAGCCTCCTGGTGAAGCTGCCCAAATGACATGACAGGCCTAAAATATTTCGCCTTTCCTTCCCTCCTCTCCTGTTTTAACTAGGTTAATTACCACAGTGTCACTCAGGCCACTTATCCCATTAGATCAGTCATTTAAAGGTGTAAACTAGTTTAATGGGATTCAAATGTATTCTGTAGGTCAATAAATATCACACATGCATCGCTATAATGAAGAGTGTGCAGGATGGCTGACAAAGACAGTTCTCTTGATGCAAACAACCGCAGGGTCCCTCCGTAACAGAGTTGGTGACAGAGTTGGTGACGAGAGTGATGGTGGCGGATTTTAATCGTTAGTAAAGTAACCAATGAGCTGCCTGTACAGGCCCAATATGCATGCATACAAGAGGTTTCATTTCTGTAAACTAGTGAAAAAAAAGGAAGATTACTAGCTAGAGGTGTATAGTTCTTATTTTCCATTTCATTTTTTAAATTAAATTTGTTGGGGTGACATTGGTTAATAAAATTATATAGTTTCAAGTACACAATTCTATAATACATCATTTGTATATTGTATTGTATATTTAGCACTCAAAGGCAAATCTCTGTCCATCATCAGACATTTGACCTCCTTTAGCCTTTACCCACCCCTTCCCTCTGGTGTCTTCCATACTATTGTCTGTGTCTATGAGTTTCTGATTTCTGTCTTGCTTGTTCATTTTTTGTTTTCAGTTTTATAGCCACACTAGAGGCCCGATGCACAAGATTTGTGCAAGAGTAGGCCTTCCTTCCCCCAGCTGCCTGCACCGGCTTCCCTTGCAGCCCCAGCTTCGTCTGGAAGGTTGTCCGGAAGGACATCTGTTCTAATTAGCATATTATGCTTTATTATTGTAGATATGAGTGAACTATATAGAAAAGTACAGTTCTTCACTTGGTACCTAAAGTCTTCAGACTGACTGAAAGCTTCCGTTCTGCCCCCTTCACGTGGGCATATACTCCGCTGAACTATGTTTCCTTTCTTCAAATGCTAAGCACTTTCATCTCCTCTGTGACTTTGCTCGTGTGGTTTCATCTTCTTGGGATGTCTTTCCCGAGCCCATTCCCTTTCTCAGCCCGACAAATGTGTTCTTATTCTTTAAAATGCATCTCAAATGGTCCCTTCTCTTTGTAGCCTTTCCTTCTCCCTAGGGATAACTAGTGTTTTAATATCCATCCTATATAATAAAGAGGTAATATGCAAATTAACCCTCACGGCCTCCAAAGATGGCTGTCTACGACCAGGCCAGCAGGGGGGTTAGTGAGTGACGACCAAACGACTGAACAAGCAGGCTAAGTGGGGTGACCAGGCCGGCAGGGGGTTAGTGAGGGTTGACCAAACGACTGAAGAGCAGACTACGTGGGACAACCAGTCCGGCACGGGGAGGCCATGAGGGGTGACCAGGCCGGCAGCGGGGGTCAGTTGGGGGTGACCAGGCCAGTGGGGGGGGCAGTCAGGGGTGACCAGGTCAGCAGACGGGGGCAATTAGGGGCAACCAGGCCAGCAGGGGGGACAGTAAGAGGCAACTAGGCTGGCAGGGGGTGCAGTTGGGGGTAATTAGGCTGGCAGGAAGGGGGCATTGAGGGTTGACTAGGCTGTCAGGGAGTCAGTTGGGGGTGACAAGGCCAGCAGGGAGGGAGCAGTTAGGGGTGACCTGGCCAGCAGTGGGGGGCAGTTAGGGGCAACCAGGCCAGCAGGGGGGCCAGTTAGGGGTGATCAGGCCAGCACGCAGAGGCAGTGAGGGGCAATCAGGCTGGCAGGGGTGGCAGTTAGGGGTGACCAGGCAAGCAGGCAGGTGAGTGTTTAGGAGCCAGCGGTCCAGGATTGTGAGAGGGATGTGCGACTGCCAGTTTAGATGTGCGATCCCTGGGATCAGGCCTAAACTGGCAGTCAGACATCTCCCAAAGGGTCCCGGATTGGAGAGGGTGCAGGCTGGGCTAAGGGGGGGGACCGCCCCCCTGTACAAATTTCATGCATCAGGCCTCTAGTTTTTGTTATAATACCTGACACATTCTCTATGTAATTGCCTGTTAATCTGTCTACTTCTATTCTAATTCATAAGAGCAGGGTCTATATCCTATTCCTATATATTTCCCAAGTGCCTAACAAAGGGACCAGTTAATAGTCAGGGATCATGAATATTAAATGATCGTCTGACCTATAGAAATAGGAAATATAAGTATAATTCAAAGATATGTATCCTCTGAATCCTGCCTAAGGTTTTTTGTTTTGTTTGTTTTTATAACATTTCATTTTGGAGTGAGATGATTTGACAGGAAAGTCTGATTAAGCATTTTAAAAACTTCAAATGGTGGTGATTTTTTTTTTTTTTTAAAGAAAAGAAGGAGCTTTCTTCTTTGCTTTGTAATCCCAAATCCTTGAAGAGCAACTTGTTGAAAATAGATTCTTGGCCAAATGCTAAATGGAAATTATGTATTCTTTTCTAAAATGATATTTATCACTTTAGGAAGTGGGGTATGACTGTTTTCAGTTAACATTTTCATGTTGATTCTCATCAAATGCACCTCAAAAAGGATGATGAGTGAAGAGTTTAGGGAATGAAATAATGAAGAATTTTCTTTCTTCCAGATGTCTTCTAGGGCATCCCCTCCTTCTGCATCGTTGTGCGTGTGGTTCAGAGGGACTGCCCTTCTCTGTGGTTCAGGGTGGGCCGCATGGGGAGTGCCTGCTTGAAAATGAAGCTAACAGCAAGGCCAGCACAGAAAAAGGGTAAGGGATGGGAGAAGGGAAGGGAGTGGAAGGGCAGAAAAGGGGCAGAAAAAGGAAAGGAAGAAAAGAAAAGAGAGAATAGATGAGAAGAGAAAAGATAAGAGAAGAGAAAGATTGGTCAAGTACTGATGATGTCATTGCTCACCCTGACTGGGCATGTGCCTTGACTGGGAATCGAACCTTGACCTCCTGGTTCATAGGTCGACGCTCAACCACTGAGCCACCCATGCCATTTAGGCCCAACTTTATTTTTTGCTGTCCTTGGTTACATGATTCCCTCATCCCCAGTGTCTCACAATTTTTAACCTTCTCTCTCTCTCTCCTTTGTGTGCTGTTACCGTCTGATCCTCTGATTGACCACTTACCTTCTGAGTCAGCTCTGGCTGAGCTCTGGAATCCTTCCTGACTCTAAATAGTCAATAAATCTTCCCACAGGCTCCTGGAGCGTCTGGGCTCCCCCTGGCAGAATCTTTGTTTCGCTTTATTTCGTTTTCAGTTTCCCCTGAAACACAGAGCGAGACAAAACAGCAGTAAAACCCTTAAACTCCTGGAGTCCTCACACAACGCTTGTGAGAACCCATACAGGCTAAGCAGAGGAGCAAATCGGTGAACTAACAGATGATTTCTAATTGTTTAAGAGAGACAGCAATGTTGAGAATTTACAAAAAAATCCTTTCAGCCCCATCCCCTCCCCGCCCCCCCAAAGTAACCCTGGAAAATCATTTGACATTTTCTGGATCTGTTGTTGATAATTTTTAGCTTTGATTAAGTTTATTTATTTATTTTTTTAATGAGGATTTAGAAGCATTTGAAGTTAAAGTCTCAAACCGGGTCCAAAACATCATCTTCCCAAAATCTAAACTAAATGGGAAACTTGCATCCGCCAAAGACAGCGGTGCTCGGATGAGAGGCTACTTCCTGGTAGAGATGAAATCCAACTCATTCAGGACTGATGTGTGGGTGGAAAACTTGACAAAACAACAGTAAATCTTTAAACTCCTTGAGTTCTCAGTATGTGTGGGTACCAAGGTCATCCAGAGTTGAAGACAAATGGGAATGAACTAAATTGCCCACAGAGGCTGCTCGGCTCCCTCATGTAGGGAACTTGTCCCCCCCCGCGTCTTCCTAATGCTGTTGCCTCTGCAGGGAATGCCCTGCCTCATTCTCTGCCCCTCACTCACCCACCGCTCTCCTCCAGCCGGAGGCTTCCTCCTTCCTGTCTTCTGGATGTGCTTACAGTCAGGACACATGCAACACACTTCTACTGCTGCTCCCATTCTGGCTTGAATTGCAGTTCATTGTTTACATGCTCCCCTGTGCTCACCCCTCTTTTTACACACACACACACACACACACACACACACAAATGTAAACTCCTAACCCACCCAGGGACAGTGTGGCTAATGGTCGAGCATTGACCTATGAACCAGGAGGTCACGGTTCAATTCCGGGTCAGGGCACACACTCAGATTGTGGGCTCCATCCCCAGTGGGGGGCCTGCAGAAGGCAGCTGATTGATGTTTCTCAACATTGACGTTTCTATCTCTCTCTCTCTCTCTCTCTCTCCCCCTTTCTCATTGAAATCAGTAAAAATATGTTTAAAAAATGTAATCTCCTAGAGGGAAAGGCTGTGGCCTTTCATATTGTAACTCCCTAAATGTTCAGAGACGGAAGGCACTCCTATGGGAGAGTTCATTCAGTGTCCCCACCTTGTGAAAGTTCACACTGCGCCACTTTGCTTATATGAACCCCTGAGCCAATGAAATCCGAAGAAGAGTTTTGCTTAAAAAAAGAGACGAGAATAACATTGAACGCCTGTTTTGCAGCGAGCATCACAGAAGCAGTGGGCACCCGCGCCGTGAGCGGCCCGCCCAGCCTCCCCGGGAGCTGCAGCAGCATCTCCGCGTCAGCCCCCTCGGTCTTGCGGCCTGTGAGTACCTGTGCTTTCCGTTCCTCTTGTGCGTCCTGAGGAATCCGCGAAGCCTGAAGGAGCGCACAGGGCGTTGCACTTACTGTAAAGTTGGATGTAACTGGGCATTGGGATCGCGGTGAATGCAGTGAAGACGCTGTGCGGTGTTGATTTTGGGGTCAGAGAATACTCAGAAACTGTCCTTATATTTAGCTGAATGGTAGTTGCTTGTTTGCTTTATTCCATTGTGGGTTCTGCGTAGGGACACTGTACTTTGGGATACCTGGAGAAACCTGTACATGGAAAATGCATGTGGATTGTTTCCTCAATTGAGTATAACACTATGGAAAAAGGAAAGAAAGAAAAGAACAGAGAGCCCTGACCGGTGTGGCTCAGTGGATAGAGCACCGGCTTGTGGACTAAAGGGTCCCAGGTTCGATTCCGGTCAAGGGCATGTACCTTGGTTGCAGGCACATCGCCAGTGGTGGGTGTGCAGGAGGCGGCTGATCGATGTTTCTCTCTCATCGATGTTTCTAACTCTCTATCCCTCTCCCTTCCTCTCTGTAAAAAAAATCAATAAAATATATTTAAAAAAAGAAAAGAACAGAGATATGTGGGCACTGAGTTTGCTGTGCATTGCAGAATGCAATTATGTAGCACCATTTACATAGTCTTGAATTGGGGGTGTTAGAAAAGAGTATTTACTATAAAAGGACATTAAATTAGAGAAGAAAAGAGAATGTGGCTCAGGAAAATGGAAAGACTTACTCTGCTGTTTAAAATGCTCCCCGAAGTTCATTCATGAACAGGGTGTGGACGGGGAGACCTGGCCATGTGCAAGCTTGCACTATCGTGTCCTGTGAAAAATAAAGCAGAAACCTACCTAGTGTGATTGAGATCTTGGCGTAGCCGAAAGAAGGTTAAAGAGACCTGGTTTTCTTATCCAGCTGAAGTTATAAACTGTGGAGAATTCCCAGAAAATAAGGGGTCAGACACGTTCTTTTATTTTTCCAAAAGTAGCTGGCAAATTTGTAACTGTGTTATGTTGCATATTTACGCGCCTCGTCCACACTCGGCAAGAACACTGAATGGCATGTTGGATGTTTCTATGTCTTATCTTGCATCAGAATGACCTTATCCCGAGAGACAGCCATTCATTTTCTGCGTCGAAAGCCCATTTTTATGACCTTGTCAAGAAAAGTGTTTTCAGATCTCTGTCTGTATTCCTACATCCACACACGGTATCAACTTCGTTTAGAATTGCTGACCGCGGCATTCATCTACCATCCTGCAGCTGAAACCCTCCTGTCGTAACCCATATGGCAAAAGCCCACCCATTCGGTCACCACCACCATTTTCAAGAAGTGCCCCAGCCACCGCTGTGAAACCCGCAACCGCGGTGCCTGGGTTCTCCGAGCCATCGCCTGGGAAAGGGGGATGCCTGCTGGAGGTGGGCTCGGAGAGGACAGGGAGGTGAAAACCTCACCAGCACGTTCTCATTCTTCTCTGCAAACCTCTGCGTCTTCTGCTGAATGATCAGTTCAGCTCATGGGCATTTTTCTCTTCTCTTTTATGCGCCCAACCTGTGCTGCTCCCTAACACAGAGCGATCCCCGATGGAGAGACCTGGACCAGGCCTCTCTGGAGGGCTCCGACACTCCCCCAGGTCCCGCCAGACAGAGCTAACCCAAGACTGCGATATGCAGACGGTGAGGACTATCAAGGAGCTCTGTGCCATACGCTGTCAGATTTTCTTAAAACACAGGGCACTGTGATTTACCTTCAGAAAAGGAAGCGCTAACTCAACCACAGGCTCATCTAAACAGCATGAAAGATGAAAACTTCAAAAGAAAATGTTCTTTTGGAAGGCTGTAGATGAAAGGTAAAATAATTGGGCTGAGGAAGAATTACAAATTTGCTTTATTTTTGTTGTTTAAAGTATTACACATAGTAATACATCTGTCTCCTTTTCCCAATTGACCTTCACCCAGCCTCCCCTACCCCCTGCACATGCCCTCACCCCCCTCCCAGTGTCTTATGTCCATTGGTTATGCTTATATGCATGCATACAAGTCCTTCGGTTGATCTCTTACCCCTCCCAACACCCCCCCCCCCCCCCGCCCAAACCTCCCCAGCCTTCCCGCTGTAGTTTGACAGTCTGTTCGGTGCTGCTCTGCCTCTGTATCTATTTTTGTTCATCAGTTTATAATGGTCTTTATTTTCCATAAATGAGTGAGATCATGTGGTATTTTTCTTTCATTGACTGACTTATTTCACTTAGCATAATGCTCTCCAGTTCCATCCATGACGTTGCAAATGGTAAGAATTCCTTCTTTTTTACAGCAGCATAGTATTCCATTGTGTAGATGTACCACAGTTTTCTAATCCACTCATCTGCTGATGGGCACTTAGGCTGTTTCCAAATCTTAGCTATGGTAAATTGTGCTGCTATGAACATAGGGGTACACATACCCTTTCTAATTGGTGTTTCTGTTTTCTTGGGATATATTTCTATAAGTGGTATTACTGGGTCAATGGCAGTTCCATTTTTAATTTTTTGAGGAAATGCCATACCATTCTCCACAGTGGCTGCACCAGTCTGCATTCCCACCAGCAGTGCACAAGGGTTCCTTTTTCTCCACGTCCTCTCCAGCACTTGTCATTTGTCGATTTGTTGATGATAGCCAGTCTGACAGGTGTGAGATGGTACCTCATTGTTGTTTTGATTTGCATCTCTCGGATGATTAGTGACTTTGAGCTTGTTTTCATATGTCTCTTGGCTTTCTGAATGTCCTCTTTCGAAAAGTGTCTATTTAGGTCCTTTGCACATTTTTTGATTGGGTTGTTTATCTTCGTTTTGTTACGTTGTATGAGTTCCCTGTAAATGTTGGAGATTAAACCCTTATTGGAGATAATATTGGCAAATACATTCTCCCATGCAGTGGGCTTTCTTGTTGTTTTGCTGATGGTTACAAATTTGCTTTTTAGGAAAACTTTCATTCAGGAAAAAAAACAACACATGTTGGTTGGGATTTTACAAACTTGGTAATAAAGATTGTAAATTTCAGAATGGGATTTCTTACTAAAAAGCAACAGCAGGTTCTCGTATTCTGTGTGAATACTACTTTGTTGACTTAATCTACACACAGATCTCATTCAAAAGAAGGCACACACACCAAGCAAAAACTGCTTACCAGTGACGCTGCTCCCCGAGGAATTACTCCTTGACTCTGCTCAGTGGGTGTGGGAGGTGACGTCCCCGTGGCTGGGAGCTGGAGAGCAGCCACAGTGAACACCCGTGTGAACGTAAAACAATTAGCAAAGAGTCATTCTGAATCAGCTGGCTCTCAGAACAATGTGGGATTTATTAATCTGCCCTGATTGAAATCACTTACAATATAGATTAGGACGTGGGTAAGCAAGTGAACAGAGAGAAGACTAAATCAGAGACAACTCAGTGTCTAAGTGTTCTGAGGTCATAAGGATGATAGACCAAAATGAATATGAATAAGAGGTATTATTGGTAGGTACTATCATAACTTTTCTTACTAATCATTATTTTTTTAAGTGAGGAATTATTAGTATTATAATTCCTAATGAATTTGGGCTTGTGAAAGCATAGATATAATTCTCAAAAATTAGATGTTCTTAACACTTAAATTTTATAATTTTTTTTTTAGTAAAGAGACTTGTTCAGTTTTTTACTTAGACTGTGCAAAGTCAAGTTAACCACATGACATAGTTTTCTTTCAGAAATCAAAAATAACTTCCATTTGAAAATATAACTTTCTTTTCCAACTTTTATAGTTAAAGGTTTTTAATGGAAACATTAAATTATGTACTACCCTTTTTAAAAATACAATATTTGCTTAAAAGCTGGGACCAACATAAATTGTTATAAACATGCCTACAAAGTGCATGGGACATTTGTTTTCAACGTTATGAATCAGAGGACAAATTCTACTCATTGAGCTCTTTGGTACAACTACAGATACATTTGGGAGGGAGAAAAAGGCACAACCAAACATTGCTTTTTAATTCACCAATGCAATTAGTAATGAGTGTTTCCAAGTCATAATTCTTTAAAGACTTAGAGCACTGTTCTAACTAATAACAGCAGAGGCCAATGCTGAAAAGTTGATCCGATTATTGTATAATTCAAAGAGCAATTTTTCCTGTAATAACATTTACTTGCTTTGATCCTGAAATTACGCCATATTGCAAACAAAACCTCATGGGATTTTGTCTTCTTGAGGAAAGTTTGACTGATTAAATGTTTATATTCAGAATTTTGTATCTGTTCACGTTATATGAAGCAGAGCAATAGTTAGACTTTCAGAATGCTCTTATGGTGCTATAAAATAATCTCTAGCAGAAAAACACAGTGTTCTGTACTCAGAGTTGGGCAGATAAGAAGCTGTTGCTTTTAAAGTTCTGATTGGAGGCTACTGAGCCCATTGGAAGTCATTATTGACTCGAGATAAGGAGACCTGTGCTCTTGTACTGAACACATGACACATCACTGAAATAATCTGAGTTTCATTTTTCTCATGGTGACTATGGACATAGTCACCAACCAACACCCACTTATCTAACAGGGATGTTTTGTTTACAATAGTAATAATTGAGGAGAATTTTGAACTTGGACTATATAGTGCAAATGTAAAATCTTTAAGTTAAATTAACATTCTGCAATTTAACATATCAGACTTTTTAACCTTAATATTTAGATATAATCCCTATAATTTTATAATCTGGCTAGTTTTTCCCTTCAATTTTCCAGGACCTACCTACCAAATGAGTAAAGTTCATCTTTTATTGCAAAGAAAACATAACATTAAAGGCATAGAAGCAATTTTTATGAGAATATATATTTTTAGGGCTTACCACACTTTACACTTGAAATATGTACAGATTATGTAAATTACACCTCAGTAAACTTAAAAAATATATGGATACCGTAGACTGGCAGACAACAGGTTAGAAATAACATAAATATCAGCCAAGGAGATCGACATACAGTTCTCAATAAAACAAACAAAATGGCTCGGAAGCATATAAAACGAATTTTGTCTCACTGAATTCATGTAACTCATTATATAATTTTGTTAATAAAATTTTTAAAGTATAGCATACACAAAGTAAAATAAAGAATTTTAACTGTGACTTCGATGCATCGTTAATGAAACAACCCCATTTAACTGCCATTCAAATCAAGAGACAAAGGCTTTTCCATTGTGCCTTCCCCCAAACTAGCCCTTCAACTGTGCTGTCTTTGAACAACGTAAAGAAGTTTTTCTGCTTTTGAATATCACATAAGTAAAAATAGAAGGATATGCCTTCTTTTGTGCCTAACTTATTTCACTCATTAAATTTGTTAGACTTATATTAATAGTAAACAATATAAGAATAAAATTTCCAAATTCATAAACCCTTAATCTCAACAACTGGACCATGGCAAATTTATCTTACAGATTTCTATGCATATGCATGGTGATGATTTTGAAAAGAGGTATTTAATCTGCATTGTAATCATGAAATCTGAAAACAGCAACAAAAAACATATCAATAGAGAACTTATTCAATATTTCGTGGTACCTACATAGAGTGGAATACTATGGAGCCATTTGAAAGAATGAGCCCATTCTTTTAAGAGGCACACTTAAATTTATACATGTAAATTGTCTCTGGAATAATAAAATAGTTGTTTCTAGTTAAGGAAGCTGGGTGGTGAGGAAGTTGTATTTTCCTTTCGTTAGATTTAAACCATTTTTTGTTGTCAATGACAATTGACATGCAATATTACATTAGTTTCAGGTATCCACCCCAGTGATGAGACATTATCTAACTTACTAAGTGATCACCCTGATAAGTCTTGTACCCATTTGATGACACACAGAGTTAGCAGGATTTTTTTGCTACATTCCCTATGCTGTACTTTACATCCAGGACTATTCTGTAACAACCAAGCTGTACTTCTTAATCCTTTCACCTTTTTCACCCATCGCCCCATCAAACCCCTCCCATCTGGCAACTGGCAACATGTTCTTTTTGTCTACAAGTCTGTTCTGTTCTGCTTGTTCATTTATTTATTTTTTAAAAAGATGCAATTGTTGATAGATATGTATTTATTGCCATTATATTGTTCATATTTTTTATCTTTTTTTCCTTTTTCTTTTAAAGAAGGCCCTTTAACATTTCATGTGATACTGGTTGGGTGGTGATGAACTCCTTTAGCTTTTTCCTGTCTGTGAAGCTCTGTATCTGTCCTTCGATTTTAAACGATAGCTTTGCTGGGGAGAGTAATCTTATTCATAGGTCCTTGCTTTTCCATCACTTTGAATATTTCTTGTCAATCCCTTCTGGCCTGCAAAGTTTCTGTTGAGGAATTAGCTGACAGTCCTATGGGCGCTCCCTTGCAGGTAGGCAGTGATTTTCCACTGGTGTTCCATGGCACACCGGTGGGCCCCAGGGGTTTGTGAAGCACGCAATACCTGCCTGTGCAGTCGGGGCACTGACTTCTTTCCCTTAGGCTGTCGAATAAAAAAATGACAACCGCCAGCACAGTAGCCATTTGATGTGAATGAATCAAAATGACGCCTACTTTTTGTCAGGTTGGCAAAGATCTATTTTTTGCCGTGCCACAGAATTTTAGAAATTAGTTTATGTATGTCGTGAGATGAAAAAGGTTGGAAATTGCTCCTCTAATGGAAAGTCTGACACGGAATGGAGGCTCCGGAGGCCACACCCTGGGTGTGGCCAGCCTGTTCCTCCCCATGGGCCAAGGAGGGGAGGGAGGTCCCCTAGTGTGCCTGCCTGCCTCTCCTTCCCTTGTTCACGTTGGCAACGTGCTGTAGAGACACCTTTATTTCTGAGGAGGGATCGGGAAACAAGTAAGTGTGTCCCCAAAGCAAAGAAGCTAACATGTCCCATTTAACTATTTAACTAATACAAAATCAGAACACATTTCTGCTGTGAACTCGGTTTTTTATTGCGTGACGTTAGCTGAGCACCAGAAACTAGCTTGATGCCGTCTGCAATGCCTTAGTATCACATTCCATGAAATTATACTAGTAAAGTGGTCAAATTGCAATTAGTGTCCTGTCTGCTTTCAATGACAATTAAATTCTGTATCTGTTGCCCTTGCATGCTTCATGTGAAATGTTTTCCACTCCCCTTGGTTGATGGCAAACCTGACTCTGCACAGCATCTCTGATATTTCCTTTGTCTGTCTCAGGTGCCTAAACCTTCTCCCCTGGACAGACCTTCTGACCAGCCCTTCTTCCGATTCATGGCAACATTTTGCTGCTTCTTCCTCTCTGTTACTTTGCAAAAAACATTTCCTCCTTACTACTTCCATCAACAAGAATTTTTTGTTTTTGGCCTGTAGAACTTTCTCTCTCTCTCTCTCTCTCTCTCTCTCTCTCTCTCTCTCTCTCTCTCATTCACAAACATTATATCTTTTTTTTCTGGCCTGTGTTCTTTAATTTTCCTCCAAGGCTATTGTTAATTATTTGAATGCCTTCACTGTTTCTTGTATTTCAACTTTCATTTCTCTCTAATTTCTTTCAAGTTCCCCACACTACACTTATGCCTATTTTCTCCTTCTTATACTTCTGTCTTGTATTATATCACTCATGCTTAAGTGAACCCATTTCCATTTAAAAATAACTTTCTGTTTCTTAAATCTCCTCTTCCTCAAGTCCTACTGAGCAAAGTATAAAATAAAGGAGCCCAGTTTTTCTCTCTATACATCTGTATCTATAATACACTTGCTGGGTTTAGTTGATAATATTAGCTCAGAAATTTATGGCAAAGCTTTTCAGAATTTTTAACTTGCTAGTCCCAAATATGCAAAAACAAACAAAAAAACCCCAAACACACACAAAAAAACCCAAAAACCAGATTTAGAACATGTTGAAAAATGTTGGTTTTCAATTTATTAGTAAACTGCCTTAAACTTTCCTTGTGCCCACTTTTTGTTTTTCCTGTACTAAATCACATCTGGGCAAATCATCGCGCCAACCACTGACCATCGCCACCCAAGGTCTCTGCTCTTGTTGCTTCTGTGACTTCAAGTCCCAGCCCTGGTGCTTTACCCAAACACTTGGAAAATATCCCAGGAAAACCCCTAAATTCACTAGGCTCACAGACTCAGAAACTGAAGAGGAAAGGACTAGAGATGCCAAAATAAAATAAAAGAGATGGAAGGAAGAAGAGCAATGGAAAGAAGGATACTCTGAAAATACAATAAGGACAGAGAAGAAATCCTGGTTGGGGAAGGTCTAAAGAAAAAAATGCGGAGATTGCGTGTATTGCCTTCCAAAGATTTCAGCTAAGCTGCAGGGTCCTGTGGGGTTAGCGGGCTTGCATGTGACCATTTGCAAAAAAAGCACCGTGTTTCTTTACCTCTAACACAACAGCTTTATTCCTTTTCTAAAGAGCAATTTATTATATGGCAATCAAATGTAGTAGGCATGATGAAAGGGTGTTAAAATGGATGTAGGAGGTTACTGACAAACACTGCAGAATTTAGACGTGGAATAACAAACAAGTGGCTGGAAATCAACCAGTAAATTACTATGAATGGGGAAACACATCTCAAAGTAAAGGGAAAATGCCAATATCCAGAGGAACGCTGTTGATGAGAGCGTGGCAAAGGACTGATGGCTGCCGTTGCCGAGAGAAGGCTGGTTCCCTCTTCAGGTGTTGTCTGAGTGTGGGGGGATTGAGGTACAACCCAAATGGGGATGGATGGAAAAATCTGGAAATAATATGATTCTTACTAATGAACCATGTTTCAATTTATAGGTAGACTGCATTAAACTTTCCTTATGCCCATTTTCTATTTTTCCTGTATTAAGTAGCATCTGGATAAATCATTACTCTCGCCATTGACCATCGCCACCCAGGGTCAGGCTAGCCTTTCCTGGGAGGGGACTTTTATCTCTGCCAGGATTTAATCCAGGGTGGCAGCGACCCTCCTGGCCATGCTGGGGAACTCTTTCCCTTGTGTGCTCCTAAGCACAGAGAACAGACCAGGAAACCTGCCTTTCAAAAGGAATGGTAACAGCCTCCAGCATCTGAATGGAGCTGATAACTTCAGAAGTCCCTCATGAAATCAGGTAGGTGGGCAAGAACACTTCATAGGCTTTCATTTAAAACTGTGAACTGAAGAAGTACTTTAAAACACCATGTTTAAATTAGAATTCATCTACTGATTTATGGGGCCATCTTTAGTTTCAAGAATTATAGTCATAATACTCCTCAGAATTACTTTTCTCATCTTTCAAAGTGTGTAAAGAAAGAATTGGCATTAAACTTCTTTTCCTCTGATCAAAATTAGCTTTACGTTGGAAATTGGAATATTAAAGTGTATCTCTGCCACCGTGTCACTTTGCTAACATTTATTAAAATAAATGTGACCAATCAGGGAACAGAGATCTTCAGCTAGGAGGCCTTGTGAAGTTATTTGTGTTGAGTAGAACTACATTTGTAAGCACAGACTCTATTTTAAGTGGGAATCCTCTGGAAATCACAGCATCATGATGATTACATGTGCACTGTTTTGCAATTAATCATGGTTTGTACTGTTACTGGCCATTTAACCAGCAAATGTAATACTAATTCATAAAAACAAGCAGCTTGCGGCAAGAGGTGAGGACAGATTACCTTAGGATGCTGCCACCTTCAGGAATTTTAGCTCATGTTACTTTGTGTCTCTGATACTGGGGAATACATGTTTGTTTAAGGGCCATTAAAAATTCTCTGTACCTAAGCGATGATTTTACCCACTAACAGAGAGTTGAATAGAACTGTTCTTATTGAAAAATTATGTTTTGGAAAGTATTTCAAATGGGTTAGGTTACTCCAGTCAGGAAAAGAATACCATTTTATTTAAAAGACATGATGTGAATTTTACGTATTTTTAATATTATCCCTGACTTAGCAAAATACATACATCACTATCAGAGATGTCTAAACAAATAATAACTGAGTATAATAACTAAATAACTCAGTAATATTTCTGCTCGAAAGGCATGGAATGATAAAGCAATTTCCTTATTATTCCTTATAACTGTAATATGTGGTTATTAATATAGCTACACTTCATTAATTCCACACGATGTGCTGAAGAAAATTTGCTTTTATTTTAAAATCAGCCTTCCCTCAGTACTGAGTTACAATGTTACTGATTATTTTGAAGTTTGGTCGCCGTCATAGCTCATTATAAGTGTGAACCTGCCAGAACCAAGGAGTTACAGAATTTTGCAGTTGACAATAAACTCCTCAAGTTTCCTCAATTCTCATCACGCCCCGAAGACTAAAATCACAGACAAGTAATAAGTAAAAGCATTTCTTTAAACATGTTTGTATGTAAAATAACATTTATATTATATTTCTGTGAAAGTCACATTCTTCTAAAACATACATACCCATAATGAAATATTAGCGTATTCAATTATTTTTAATAGAAGGGACGAATGTTATTTTAACCACTAAAAAATTACACAGTGATTAGATAAGGTTAACAATTTCTTTCTGATCCACCTCTGAACTTCCTCTACCGCTCTTACAAATACTTACAGTGTCTCCTGTACAATGGTACTTAGGAACATGGTACTTACACACAGGTACACACACACGAACATGCACTCATGCCCACACACATGCACATATACATTTTATTTTGGTTTTAATTTTACAAAAATGTGATCATAATCTATAAATATATTACTTCAATTTTGATTTTCTTAGCAACATATCAGTGACACCCACTCTTTCCTTGTTAAAAACTGCATAATATTTCATGTACAGAAATACTCTTCTTTATTCAGTCATTCCTGTTTTTTTTTTAAATTTTTTAATCATACAGTAAAATTGATTTTGGGTGTGTACAATTTAGGGATTTTGATGTCACAGATTTTGGGTGTGTACATTTACGGATTTTGAGGTTCCAGAACAATTCCATCACCCTCAATGCTCCCTCATGCTACCTTTTATAGTTGCCTGTGTCCTGCATCCCTCACTTCTGGAAACCACCGAGCTGTTCTCCATTCTTACAGTTTAGTTTTCTGAGACGGTCACATCCATGTAACCACACAATATGTGGCGCTGGAGGCTGGTTTCTTCCATTCGGCGCAGTGCCTTTGAGACTCATCCAGATGTAGGCTGTATCAATAGTTTTTTCCTTTGCATTTCATTAATAATTTGTTCCTTTGGTATGGATGTACCAAAGTTTATTAACCCATTCAGAAGTTGATGGAGTTTTGGATTATGAATACAGATGCTATAAACATTGAGGTATAGTTTAATTTTGTGTCAGTGAAGATAATTTTTTATTTCTGTACTAGAGGCCCGGTGCATGAAATTCGTGCACTGGGGGCGGCAGTGTTCCTCAGCCCAGCCTGCACCCTTTCGCAATCCGGGACACCTTGGGGGATGTCTGACTGCCGGTTTAGGCCCGATCCCTAAATCCGGGACCACTGGCTCCTAACTGCTCTCCTGCCTGCCTACCTGACCACCCCTAACTCCTCTGCCTGCCTGATCACCCCTAACCCCTCTGCCTGCCTGCCTGATCAACCCTAACCCCTCTGCCTGCCAGCCTGATCGCCCCTAATCACTCGTCTGGCTGTCTGATGGCCCCTAACCACTCACCTGCCTTCCTGATCGTCCCTAACCACCTCTGCCTCAGCCCCCACCTCCGCGGCTTCATCCGGAAGGACATCTGGAATGATGTCCGGAAGGTCGTTCGGCTGTCTGGTCTAATTAGGATATTATGCTTTTATTATTATAGAAATTAGCATATTATGCTTTTATTATTATAGATAGTTAATATTCAGGAGTGGATCTGCTGGGTCAAATTATAATTAAATTTGAAGAAGCTGCTAGATTTTTCCAGAGAGGCTGTGCCATTTTTGCATTCTCTATTTACTCCTGCACTTAGGCAATGATCAAAAAGGAAATGGAGAATACTGACTTAAATGCAGGAAAACAGCAAGGGGGTGTCAGGACATGGAAGTGAGCTCTTGGTTGCTTTCCTTACTTCTTGTGTAACCTTGGGGCAGGGATGTAAACTCTCTAAGTCTTGATTTCTCATCTATAAAAGTATGGCTCTTCCACAAAATACCACGTGCGGGTGCGCATGTACAGTGCGATTGAAACTTTGTGGCCCATGCGCAGAAGTCAGTATTTTGTGGAAGAGCCACATTCAAGGGGCCAAAGAGCCGCATGTGGCTTGCGAGCTGCAGTTTGCCGACCACTGGTCTAGCACATGGAAATCTCAAAATAAATGTGTCTACAAGTATCTTCTACATTCTTTTAGTTAGTTGCAGAAAAGCAAATTATTTGGCAGCCTTGTTTTGTACATAGTCTACAATCAACCTTTAAACTTTACTTAACTTGATTACACCTATTCAAGCCTTGCCCTTATTTTATTTGACCAGCTGTCCTTAGTGAGTGTTAATACTTTTTAAAGACATAGAACAGTGCATACATACACACATGAACACACACACACAAGTTGCAGAGGTAGGTGTTAAGACAATTTAAATGTTTCCATTTAATTCTTTATTCATAAGAGAAGCTAATTTTTTATAAGCAGAGAATGGAAACACAGTTCCATTTCTAGTTGATCATACTCTATAAAAATACTTTGCAACTTGATTTTTAAAAATTATCTTCACATAGAAATAAGGATATATGTATATAGCAAAATGTCGGGCATATGAACTTAATGTCTTTTATGCACTGCCTAGTAATTTCTTTTAAACAGTGTCTTGATTGTTTACTAGGTGTATGGATATTTTAGGCCTTTTTTCAACATATTCATCATGTTTGCTTAGAGGTTATCTTTGTGTGTGTCCCTGGGTCCATATTTGTTTAAGAATACTATGTTCATTCTAGCAAATAATATCCTCCTCAATCAACCATAAGGTTATGCAAAAGGTGTAGTCAGATACAGTGATTTTTATATAGTGACTTCATAGCCCTTGGCCTACTAAATTCCTTGTAGTTAGACACATGTTTTTCCTGGTGCCTTCAAAATTTTATACACATAATTATGCCATCTGTGAAGAAAGGCAATTTTTATCTCTCTTTTGCCAATCTTCAGGCCTAATGTCAAAACCATTATATTGATCAAAAGAAGCCAGACACCAAAGAGCATCGACTTTATAATTTTATTTGTTGAATGCATGTAAAACACATGCAAAATTAATTTATGGTTATAGAAGTCAGAAAAGCAGTTACCTCTGGGACAAGGGAAGGCTGGTGATTGGAAAGGGCATGGAGCCATTTTCTAGAACAATAGACATGTTCTACTGCTTGATCTGGATGTTGGCTACATGTTGGGTATAGACCTATGTCAAGATTCAGTGAGCTGCACAACTAGGAGTTGTGCATTCTCCCCTATGTAAACTGCGCTTCAAAACAAAACCACATGCACTTTTTGGTAGTGAACGAAGTCAGAGCCTTCCACACAGTTGTGTTTGGCTCAGGACTCTGTCCTTGACTGACTGTGAATAACAATCTGAAATCTAAACCACGAAACTCCCTGGAGGCTGTCCCAGTCAAAGATTTTCATCAAGATTTTAGATAGTTAAAGACCCAGGAACCAGCTGGAGAAGGAGAGATGATCACCTCCACTGGGCTAGCAGTGCTGGGCCCTTTTAACTTGGAATCTTGTCCAATATAAAGGAGCTAATGAGACTGAAAGAGTCCATGATAACAGGCAGCTCCAGATAGGGAGGATGGGCTGCCCCTCCAGGTCAGCTCCAGCCAAGGTAGAATGTGCCTTCTTTAATCAGAATAAAATAATCACCGTTAGCAGAGCATGATTAATATTTCTTACCATACTAGCTGGTTCCCCAAATTCCATTGCTGCTTCCTTTCAAATTAACCCTTTGAAATTTTAGAACTCATTACATGTAGATATACAGTAAATTATATATATATATATATATATATATATATATATATATATATATACACACACACATATACTAGTAAATAGTAAGATGGTATGCAGGTGGTTGCTATATCCATTTGTGAGTAACTTAAGATGGAAACAGTCTATCATTCCATGTGTTTAAAATAGAAAACATCTATTTGCAGTTGAATAAAATGGGCACATTCTCTTCTCAGGCAGAGAAAAGCATGTCAAATAAGTAAAACAAGTGTGAATTGCTTTAGTTGAACATTAAGTTGAATGTACGGGACCGTTCGCCCCTGATAAGAGAAGAATGTGGGCCTGTTTTTCCGAGAAAAGCCCTTTGCTCTGTAAATAGCAGCTGTGATGAGGCCTGGGCAAACGGAGACCTGTGCTAAAGCGCCATGCCAGGCGCCATTTGCTTCAAGCAATCTCCTATTTCTATTTTATTTACAAACAAATTTCCAAAAGTACCAGTTTAAGAATAATTAGGCAGATTGTCTTTTAAAGTGTGAAGAAAGGGTTTTAAAGTTCTGTGCAATCATTTATTAGATACATAGACACAAATTAAGAAGGATCACAAATTACCCCGATAGACACACCATGCGGGGGGGGGGGGGGGGGGAGGGGGGCGGGGGAGCATGACCTCCCACCCTCCAGGCCTTAGGCCCTTCAGCCATCCTTTCTGTAGGTCATTCACGATTGTCCCGGAGACTCATATTGAAACTCGAGAGCCTCTAAAACCCTAGGAAATCCACAGGTGTCTTGGGAATGCCCCTTCTTGTCTGGGGAATGTCTTGAAGGTTATGGGCCACTGCAGGTCTTCCTGGGCCTCAGCTTCTGCAGAGCCCATTGAACAGGGGCCTGAGGGGCAGGAGTCGGGTGGAGCAGGAATCTTGAGAACCTTCGGGATGGGGAGGAGATACGGGCATGCTGTGTCCCGTCAGGAATTTGGGACTTCCGGGGTTCAGGAAATACGCTCAAAACATGTCTGAGTGCCAAGGTGCAGACTGGAGGATATATTGGGAGAATCCTTATTTTATCCTAAAAACTCCCCAGAACTCTGGGGGGATACTTCAGGGGACTCGGTAATCAGACCAGAGCAAAGATTTACATCTAAGTGTCTCAACTTCTGCCCCTACTCCTTAAAAAAAAATCAATATGCTTTAAAATAATATGGCAGAGCGTTTATAAGAAAATTTAGCAATCTCCTGCCCAACCCCTACCCATCGCTGACTCTGGCTTACCAGAAGCAACCCGCTTTCAATTCTGCTTCTTTGGGGCTTCTTTCAATTTTTTAAATGTATTCTTCAATTAAAAACTTGAGATATAATCTACTAAATTCCTTCTAGGGAAGATAAGACTACCATTTAGCTGTTTTTAAAACCAACAAATGTAAAATCCCTGCTCCACACAGACATTTCTCTTTCGATTCAGCGATCCCATAAATCTTGGTAAGATGAAAATCCATTGCATACATTGTTCTAATGTTCACACTGAGTGCATAGCACTCCATGCTCACGTCTGTATGTCATTTTCATCTCCCTTGGAGTTAGTGAACAATTGTCTTGTCGCTTCGATTTCTAGGCACTGTTCATTAAGTCTCTCCCAATACTTCCACAGAACTCTAAAACGTAGGTAATCATCCACTCAGGTTTTTATATTTATTTGTCAGTTTGTTTGACTTTGTCTTTATTTTGTCTCTCAACTCCAAGATAATCAGGCTGTTCTTATCAGTTTAGTTTTAGGCCACCCCTTCCCTCTCCTTCAAATTTTCTGCTTCCCTTTTCTTTGTTGAATCTCTTGTTTCCGAGGCCCATGATTTCTGCTTATTTTATTTATTCCTTTGCTTTGAGAGAGCAGCTTCTGAGAAAGGGTGCATTGGAAGTAATGATTTTGAGACTTGACATATATGAAAATGTTTTTATTTTATTTTCACCCTTAATTGTATGACTAGATATAGAATTATAAATTAGAAATTAATTTCCATTTGAATTTTAAATATATTGCACCACTGTCTTCTGGCTTCCAAGACTAAGGTTGGAAATTTTGTAATTTAATGAGATCCTGTTCAAAATTTTGTTATTTAATGAGATTTTGATAAAAGAATACATATTTGGTGTCCAGTCTGTAATATTTAACTTCTTTATTATGCCATGTTGATTTCAGGTTTCTAAAATATTTTCCGTCTGCTCAAGCATTCTTATTTACTTTTCAAGGACAAGAGGCAAGCACTGATTTGTGCTCCCTGTGAGGTATAACATGAATAATAACTTCTTGAAAATTAAAACAAGTTTTGATAGAGCGGAGTCTTAGTACAGTTGAAAAAAATAGGTCAAGAGTTCAGGGAAATAGCCCTCGCTGGTTTGGCTCAGTGGATAGAGCATCAGCCTGCAGACTGAAGGGTCTCAGGTTCGATTCCAGTCAAGGTCACATACCTCGGTGGCAAGCTCAATCCCCAGCCCTGGTCAATTGGGAGGCAACCAATCGACGTGTCTCACATCAGTGTTTCTCTGTCTTTCTGTCTCTCCCCCTCCCTTCCACCCTCTCTAAAAATCAATGGGAAAATATCCTCGGGTGGAGGATTAATGAGAAAATAGTTCTGGAAAATAGAGAACTCTGGAGTTACTAAAACACTTTATAACCTTTCTACTTGAATCGCTATGTATTTCTTATCTTTTAAATATATGATGGTAACCTAAAAATTGTTTGGGTGATTTTATAGTTCTATACTTATGTCACTGGAACTTTCTGAAACTCAAATCCCCAAAGCCTAATGATAGGCTTATATGTTATAGAAAGAGTTCCAGTAATGTAAGTATAGGAAAAAAATTACATTGGTTTATTGTTTACTTTCTGTCTAGTTCACTGCTGTGTCTCAGCAGTTAGAACAGTCTGACATGTGGCAGGTGCTCAGTCAACCCAGTGGAATGAGCGAACCCAATGCATGGGAAGCTCCAAGAAAACAAAGACTGTCTTATTCAACGTTGTATCTGCCACCCCTCACCAAGGGTCTATAGGTATGGCCATTCCAGAAATCTGTGCTGAATGAGTGATTGAATGAATGAAATCAAGGGTGAGATTTCTCTTAAAATTTTAATTAAAATATTGTTTTCAACCTTTGGGGCTTCATACAATTAAAGAAAAGGCATTTGTGCAGTAGAACTCAGTGTGGTTGATGAAATAAATTCTTCCTCCTTCCATGAAACCCTCAGAATCTAAACTGTAAGCTCCAAGGATTTGCTGTGTGTTCCCTCACACCTGGAAGAGTGAGCAAATCCACACAGTTAAGAGGGGATAACTATACCCTGTGACCAATATCATTTATAGCCCCTTTGGAGTTCTATCCAGGACAGGTACTCTTCCTCGTCCTTTTCTTCTCTTTGGAGATATCAGTGACTTACACAAATCTGGGGAAAGGAGGCAAATACTTTTGTGCATTATCTATGAATCATATAAGTAGGATCCTACTGAATTTTTCTTAGAGCAGTATGACAAGAAGTGAATAGTCTAAGAAATGGACCATCCCCTGAAAGTGTAGCCAGCAAGTGCAGGCAAGCTCTGGAGGATACAGACAGTTGTGAAATGGTAAACATGGGATGGTTGGCATTCTCGCTTCTCTGTCTATAAACGTCCTGTAGTTAGTGGGGTTTATATCCTATTGGCTAAGCATATTTCCATAGGCTTTCTTGATAAAAAAAAATTTATGTAATACACATCTTTAGAAACCACAAAGAGAAAAGTAGAATCCGAATTCATCAAATTGAAGAAACTACTGACTGAAAAAGGACTCCATTGCTCATTTTGATGTTTTAAGAGCCAAGGGTGTGTTCTGCTTTCATCTGAGAGTTCTGCCTCCCAGAGGCAGTGCTGGCAAAACACGGATGTGGTGCCCTTCGGCAGAAGACAAGATCCTACCTGTTATCTCTGAGCTTTAACCAGGGAGCCCTGCTCTCTGGTGCAAAGAAACTGTGGATGAGTGAGATTTTTCTCAGAAATAAAAGAGTCCCAGATTCCTAGTCTGAATGTACTTAAGATGTATGTATACATATATACATTTCATATATCAATATCACATGATATATCAAGCATATATATAGTCATGTATATCTGTAATACTATATATGTATATAATGAGAGAGAGAAGAGAAATAAAAATAATTTTAAAATTCCACACTCATTTAATTTAGATGCGTATAGCCTTATTTACATCAAAATATTTACCTTTCTTGCCACTCTGTATTACTAATAGCGGTGACAGAGTTTCTGGAGAAATTAATAATAAGGGTGATTTATACTTCTTAAATTACGTCTCTGTCTTGCTATTCCATTGCCACTCTTGGGGTCTGACGTTAGCCTGGGGCACAAGGAGGGCTGGGAAAAGCTAACCAAACCCCTTGGTGGGAGAGCCAGGGTGACTGTGGTGAAACAGCTTGGATTTGCCCTGTTCGAGGACACCCACGTGTTTCCTGTGAGTTGACACCTTGCCCATGTGGAGAGGGACTTGGACTGGAGCCCCGGGAGAGAGAAGAGGGCGGAGAATCATTAGATTAAACAAAATCACCTTTAAGAAAAGTGATTCATTCTCCCACCCTGGAGAGTGTTGTTTGAAATTCGTGTTTTACACATTTTCTATATTTATAAGCAAGCTGTTTAAGAAAGTGTCCCTGGACATAACTGAGGGTAGCATCCTCTCTGTGTGAGCGCTGCCTAACGCGGTCAGGCTGGATGCTGGCCAGTGGGGTCGGAGGAAGCTCCTTGCTGAAGCCCATTACAGGACTGGGATGAAAGAACTACGAGCCCGACCACTAACAGAAGGTGATATTATTTGGACATAAACACATTTATTCTTGAAGAAGAGCAGGACTGCACAAGATTGTTTTTATCAAGGCGGTAAGAACAAAGAACAAGGAGCTTCCCTGTTCTTCACATCCTACAGCTAATATATTGGCAGGTCTGATTGATGTTAACCCTTTCTCAGGCCTGTCTACCTCTCTCCATCCCCAGTCCAAGCTGCCATTGCTTAACCCCCGGACTATTACAGTAGCTTTCCTAGGTCTCCTTGCTTCCATTATTAAATCCTTATGATCTATTTTTGCTACAACAATTGGAATGACCATATATATATTTTTTAAATGAGGACATAATGAATAGTTTAATAGTTCCTTTCGAGAGTGAAAGCCTTGCTCCTCCACAGCCTCTGCCTGGGCCAGGGACCCGCAGGTGCGAGTGCGGAGCCCATGAGGGCGTGGGAGGGCAGTGCAGTCCTGTAGGGGCGCGGGGAGCAGGAGCCTGTGTGGCCTGGGCTGGGAGCCCCAGGTGGGAGCCCTGGCCCAGGAGCGAGAGGACGTGGACAAGCGGGCCGCTGGCCAATGCGGGCAAGAAGACTTTGGCCAACTAAGTGTGTACCATGCTGCAATTGTACCACACACACACACACACTAGAGGCCTGGTGCATGAAAATTCATGCACTGGAGGGTATGTGTGGGGGGTCCCTCAGCCCAGCCTGCCCCCTCTCACAGTCCAGGAGCCTCAGGGGCGGGAGGCGACCTGGTGATCAGGGGAAGGTGACACCCCATCACACCTCTGCTGCTGCCACTGCCGGCAGCGCAAACCTCAGCCGGCCCTGGTTACCTGAGCCTCAGGCGACCCTGGGCGGCTGGGGGGCTGAGGAGACTGGGGGACTCCGGAGGCAGGTGTGCAGCAAGGCCGGGCCCATCTGGCCTGCCGCTCCAGCAGGGCTGAGGGGACTGGGTGCTGCCATCTTTGAGGGCATGGCAGTCAATTAGCATATTCTCTCCTTATAGGCTGTGGGCGCCGCCATCTTTGCGACAGCATGAGGATCAATTAGCATATTCCCCCTTTATTAGATAGGATATATATGTCCAGATCACACCCTCACACTATTTAAAACCTTCTAATAACATCATGGAGAAAAAGTATGTACATTTGTAAATCCTTACGTGACCCAGCCTTTGTGTACCAGTCTGACTTTATTTCATGTCACCTTCCCTGCCTTTCATGGCTCCCCAGCCACCCTCACTGTCCACGCAGCCAGAGGATCTGGCTTCCTTTGTTACTGAGATCTCAGGTTAGGTGCCACCTCCTCCAAGAGGCCTTCTGTGGCTGTTCAATAGGAGATACTGTCACACTCAGCTATAGCACCCGATTTTGATTCTCTGTTGAGTAGTCATTTTTATCTGGTACTATCCTTGTATGTTTACGTATAGGTGTGGCAGACAGACGTTCTGTGATCCCCATCTCCTGGTATTTACACTCTTTATAATCTCTTTCCCTTGGGTATGGCCAGGACCTTGGACTTGCTTCTAACTAACAGAATATGGCAAAGATGATGGCTGTCACTTTCAGAGTTAGCTTCCAATATGTTACCAAGGAGACAGATGTCTCCCCTGTGATTAGGGTACATTACAAAAGACTTGATTTTGCTAGTAGAGTTGCTCTAGCGACTTTCTCCTTTGCTGGCTTTGAAGAAGCAAGCTGTCACTTTTTGAGAAGTCCCCATGAAGGGTGACTTCCAGCAGATGAACAGAACTTGAAGCTCACAGTTCTGTACCTTTGAGATCTAGATATATAAAGTTATATCAGCAAATATAAGCATTATATAAATGCTGCTCAGAATCACGTGAGCGTGAAAGATCCCTGAGCCTCAGCTGAGAAGCCAGGCCTGGTCGTACCTTGATCGCAGCCCTGTGAGACCCTCATCGGAGGACCCAGTTAAGCTGTGTTCGGACTTCTGATCCACAGGAACTATGAGATGCTAAAGGGGTGTTGTTTTCAGTTGCTAATTTAGTGGTAATTTGCTATCAGCAGGAGAAAATGAATTCCCCACCAGTGTATTGTCTCTCTCCCCAGCTAGGTTGTCAACTCCAGTGTTCAGAAGAGTACCTGCCACTTAGTCAGTTTTTAGTAAATATTTGTGGAAGGGATCCGTGGCAATACTTGGACTATGAAACATTTTTAATGAAAACTAAATTCTGAGGGAAATTTAGTGTATGGAAATTGAAAGCGCAATAATGGGTCAATGTAGTGGGAGATGGTATGTAGCATGGTGGTCAAGGATGGGCCTTGGGGTTGAGCAGACCTGGATTTCCACACCAGCTCTGGCTAGATGACGGCTCTGATCATCGGCACACTAGAACAGTGATGGCGAACCTTTTGAGCTCGGTGTGTCAGCATTTTGAAAAACCCTAACTTAACTCTGGTGCCGTGTCACATGTAGAAATTTTTTTGATCTTTGCAACCACAGTAAAACAAAGATTTATATTTTTGATATTTATTTTATATATTTAAATGCCATTTAACAAAGAAAAATCAACCAAAAAAATGAGTTCATGTGTCACCTCTGACACGCGTGTCATAGGTTCGCCGTCACTGCACTAGAAGCTGCAGCTATAATGCAGCTGCTGCCTGCCCTGCTTTGCGGTGGTTTTTATTTTTCAGCTGGTGCTTCTCCTGTGCTCTGGGAGGAAAGTGGCTTCTGCTTTGTTCCCGTGAGGAAGCAGCCTGTCGGGTATTCTTCTGGAGCCCCCTCTCCGAGCTCACCCTGCACATATCCCTCGAACGTGCAGCACCAATGGTGCAATAGCACTCACAGAACACGTGCGATGCCAATTCCTAGCATCATCGGAGCCCCTTCTTATGTAGGGCCGGTTGATCTCACCAGACACCATCTATGGACAACCAATGGAAGTGGAAATAATTTTTACTCCATCAATGGATTATGCAAAGTGATAATTGACACCCTCTAAAGCACTGTTGATACACATCTTAGCATCCTCCTGGGCTCATCACTGATGAAGTGATGTCACCCTAGTGACACTGATGCTATAGCGCCTTAGTTTCAGATATACATGTTTGGTAAACAAGCATGAATTCCTAACACCACAGCATCCTCCTGCATGCACACACATGCACACCTACACACTCCAAATGCATGCAGTATCAAATGAACAACTATATGATCCATTCATTTTGCTTAAGAAATACAGAGGCAACAGATCCCCCCACTCTCTTTTCCCCCTCCCTCCCCATCCCCCACTTCCTCTCTTTCTTAAATCAATGAAAAGCAGGTCCTCAGGTAAGGATTTAAAAAAAAAAAGAAGAAAGAAAAGAGCAATGATAGATCAGGACTTTTCCCTTCTTAAAAAAAAGTGGAGGTGGAAGTAAGCTTGGAAATGTGTATCACACTGCTCCACAATGGCTGTCTGTGCTCCTTGAATTTGGTGTGTGTGTTCTTGTGGGAGGTCTGCGGGCACTGTGTGTGGTGCCAGCTCTTCATGGGGCAGGAAACAGCGAGAAAGGCATGCAAACTGTTTGGCTTCCCAGAGCTCACCACCAGGAGACTCTCTCTGGTACTGTGAGGTCACTTCTCACCTGAAGGGTTGGTTTGTCTCCACACCCACGAAATCTCATTTTCTCTGCTGACACCGCCAATTTAACTTTGTTTTGTGTGTGATGTAGACAGATGTCTGCTAAGAGCCTGGCTCCATTAACACTTTACGGAGGGTGGTGGTTTTCATGCTTAAGTAGTTACCAACTCTGACTCTTGGCCTGAGGTTTATCAATGTCTGGGCTCTTCAAAACCTGACTAATTTTTTAGAACCTTTTTCTGTCATGAGCAAGACGGGAAAACTAAGAAATGCTCCCCAGCTGACTCTTCTTAAATGTGGTGAAGTTAATTATTAATTTAGAATGGAGCGCGCTCTCTCTCTCTCCCCCCCCCCCCCCCCCCCAGGAGCGTAATGGCCAAAGCTGCTGCAGCAGTTCCTCCTCTTCATATTCCGCGCATTTTCTGAGGAAATTCATCTCATGGAATGTTTCCAAGGGCTGAGTTCTCACTTTTCACCACTCCTTCAGGCACAGAGGGCAAGCAGGAGCCCCACAAAGTGATTTAAAATCTCAGTGACCTGCAAATACTACCTGTGACTTCAAACAGTCCTAATCGGTGTAGAACGCGGCCTACCAAGCGCACTTCTCTCACACAGTCCCTTTGGCTCTTTCTTTCTTTCGGGGCCTGCCAGGCAGAAGCCTCCTGTGAGCACTCAGCTTTCCTGACGGGAGGAGTCTGGGCTAATGAGCACCTCTCTTCTCATTCTTGCTGCCTTTGCCTCTGGCAACTGCTGTCAAGACGTCTTCACTTCCTGCGTCCTAGTCAAAGGTGAGGCAGCTATCGGCAGAATTTACCCCGTCTGAGCCATCTTTTCTCGGGCGGCGGCGGGGGGCGGGGGGGGGGTGGGGGACGGAGCTAGGGGTGTTGCCACTGCGCTTCTCCTGCTGCCTCTGGTCCTCTGAGACCAATTCTGATGCATCTTCCAGCTTTCATTTTGTCCACTCAGTGCTCTGAGCTGCATTCTTCCAAACTTTTCACCGGGCCCTGGGTATCACTGCCTGACTTGAATTTAGGAAACGTGGTTGTGGCTAATAGATCAATAGCACCAACTTGCCTTGAGATAATCAGCGAGCAGGACCAGTGAATTGGTTTCTAAAATATCCCACAATGTCGAGAGAGACTCAGTGCTTGTTGGTGAGAAGTTCTCTGTATCAGCAAACAGTGTCAGGTCTGATTTTGGAATAAAAGTTTCTAAGCGATACAGTTGTAATTAGCTAATCCTATATAATAAAAGGGTAATGTGCAAATTGACTGAATGGCAGAACGACCGGTTGCTATGATATGCACTGACCACCAGGGGGCAGATGCTCAATGCAGGAACTGCCCCCAGCCCGCAGGCCCTGATCGCCTGATGAGGGCCCGCCAGCCAACCTTCCCCTGGCCAGCAGGTTCCAATCACCTGATGGTGAATGGGGATCTGGGGGTGGGTGGCAGCGGGTGGGAGAGGCCAGCTGCCGGTAGCTGGGGAAAATGCCCTGATCTCAGGCCAGGCCTAGGGACTGTACCCGTGCACGAATTTTTTTTTAAATTGTTTTATTGCTTAAAGTATTACAAAGGGTATTACATATGTCTCCTTTTTTCCCCCGCCTTTGACAATCCCCTGGCCTCCCCTACCCCCAAGTATCTTATGTCCATTGGTTATGCTTATATGCATGCATATAAATCCTTCGGTTGATCTCTTACCCCACCTTCTGCCCCCTACCCTCCCTGGCCTTCCCGCTGCAGTTTGACAGTCTGTTTGAGGCAGCTCTGCCTCTGTATCTATTTTTGTTCATAAGTTTATAATGGTCTTTATTATCCAGAAATGAGTGAGATCATGTGGTATTTTTCCTTCAGTGACTGGCTTATTTCACTTAGCATAATGCTCTCCAGTTCCATCCATGCTGTTGCAAATGGTAAGAGTTCCTTCTTTTTTACAGCAGCATAGTATTCCATCGTGTAGATGTACCACAGTTTTCTAATCCATGGGCACTTAGGCTGTTTCCAGACCTTAGCTATGGTGAATTGTGCTGCTATGAACATATGGGTGCATATATCCTTTTTGATTGGTGTTTCTGGTTTCTTGGGATATATTCCTAGAAGTGGGATCACAGGGTCAAATGGGAGTTCCATTTTTAGTTTTTTGAGGAAACCCGTGCACAAATTTTGTGCACTAGGCCTCTAGTTATTTATAATAGGAAAGGAGCAAAAGGAAGGCCAGACATAGGCATGTTCCCTGCAAAACACAGGGGGAGGGGACTGGACACAGGGAAGACAGACGCATGCCCAGTAAGTTGGGGTGACATAGGGAAGGTGCTTACTGTCAGTCACACTTGGGAACAAAGGTGACTGGCCAGAATGGGAGTGGCCACTGCAAGCCCTGGAAGATTTGGGATATATAATCCCCTGAACAAAGAAGTTCTCTCTCTCGGTTCCTCTTGGCTCTCTTGAGCCTTGCGTGACTCTGGGCTTGCCAGGCTCTCCTGTCCCTGCTTCCCTGCATTCAGCCACATGGCCCACGGCCATATGGACCCACACAATGGACTGATGGCCTGTAACCAGCCTAACATGGACTAGACCTGGCTCCAACCAAGAACGGAAACTCTGGACACAGGCTTTGCTTCTAGCTTTACTGAAACCCCAGCTCCACTTCTTCTGCTGTGATGGCAGTTGACATGGGCAGAGCAAGGATGATGGTCCAGGTACAGAAGGTCACCAGGGCAGACAGCCCCAGGTGCCTAGCAAAGGACAATTGTAGGGTAGGCCCTTGCCGCCAGGGTGACCTTTCCTCCCCTAGCATATCCCTGGTCATTCAGTTGGGACCCCTCCTCCCCGCACCTTTTTTTTTTTTTAGAGATAACATCTGGGCCTCAGTGGTATTTCAGCTCCAGGCCCAGAAAAACAGTAAAACCAGACAAGTGACCCCATAGCTGATCTCAGGACCAGCTGCATTGGATAATGACCCCTGCCCTGGCCCTGGCCCTGACCAGTCAATCAGTGGAGACCACAACCCTGAAAGGACATGCCTGGGAAGCTGCTGAATATCCTATTGAGATCCTCCCCTGGACGTTCTCTAAAATCTCCACCCTAAAGCCCTTAGGACAAGGACCCAGCATGCTGTCCCTCCAGGGAGCACGCCAGTTCCCTTCTCCCTTCCCATCCTCTCCCCCCCCGCCCCCCCCACCCCCAGGCTGTCACCTCTACCTTCCTCCTCCCAAGCTCCTAGCGCCCTTCCTTCGCCCCTATAACTTGTTTCCTAAGCCCTATCTTCTACGAATTACTTCTTCCACCTCTGTGCTTTTATAAAGAAACCTTCTCTTATAGTTTGGGTCTTGGCTCTGGATTCTTTCCCAGCCAGAACTCAAGAGCCGAGGTTGCTGAACCCAGGTTCTGTGTGACCCCCACAAGTCTGACACCTGGTGCCCTTCACACTGCCCCCAGCACTAGGATTGGACTAAGGGAAATGGGGGGTGCAGTCCCACCCAAATGAAAATCCCCATTCTCCTGTGTGAGTCTAGGAGCATTCTGTTTCTCCGATGTCCTGCGACGTCCACCCCAGCGGCACCCGGGGGGAAGGGGACCCCCACCTTCTCCGATCACACAAGGAAATACTTGACATGTCTTAATATCCGAGCATTCACCCAAAGTACAAGTTAGACTCAAGCTAAAAATAGTAAGAAGGAACTAACAAGCTTGCACACGCATAGGCTAAGCCTGAAGGCATTAGGGAATTATTTTTAAATTAAAAAAAAGAAAGAAGAAATTTGAAATAAAAAGCAGAATTTACACCTACAAGAAAAATATTAGGTGGGCGTATAAATAAAATAAACTAAGTCAGATGTTCACCAAGGCCCAAAGAAGCCCACTCTCTTTTGTTTTTGTTCACAATCCGCTGTCGTCCCAAAGTTAAAGTGTGAAAGAAGAAAATGAAAATATTGGTCACTCAAATGGTTTGGGCACCACCAGCCTCTGCTCAGAAAAGGTTAAATGATCCTCAAAAAGCAACACAGGCCCCAAAGGAAGCCACTTTCATTAAACCCGACCAAGACCGAATTCCTGTTCATCTTAATGGCAATCGCAGCCTCTCCAGCCCTGGAGTTTTAAGCAATCGGTTTGGAATTTCCTAAACAACACTAGTCCAGCCGCCTGCCAGATGAGACTCCTGCCTGCCTTCCCCGACCAGCCTACTAGGCCTCACACAGTCCTGTCCTTTCTCCTGCTAACGACTGGCTTGTGCCGCCCGGTTTCCGCCTGTAAAACCTCCCATGTCACACAGCTGCTCTGAGGACCTCTGTTCACTAGATAAACGAACAGGACTTTGTGCTGCCCATTCATGAATTGTTCAATAGAGCCAATTAGATCTTTAAAATTTACTAGGTTGGATGTTCATTAACATTAGCTTAAAAAAATAATCACGTTGCAATATAAAACCAGAGAAGAAAAGGTTTGTGTATTTGATTTAAAACTTTTAAGCTATAATTATTACGTTATAGGCTGTGTACTTAATGTTTACCTTTTATTATTTTAAAAAATATCCTTTACCCTTGCAAATAAGGCACTTATCAGACTGTTGAGAGGAGAGTTACCATGACAACTATCAAAATCTTTTCTGCATGGAGAACAGAATGTAGCAGTGGTTCACATCTGGCTGGGTCACAGCCACAGGTTGTCTGCGTCTTCCTGTTACTTCCCTATCCTCTTCACAATTTCCGTCAGAGCATCTCTCTTTTTTTATTTGATGATAATTAAAATAATGCTTGTTTTTCAAGTGCTTTATTGCAACTTTTTAGGAACTTTTATCCAATAAAGATAAAAGACTAAGCCCATTGTTTTATTTTATTTTTTACTCTCTTTCAAAGAAACACTTGCTTTAGGTGAGTTCCTAAGGTGACCTTTATTCAATCCCTTAGCAATCAGCCCATGGTTCATTTCACTCTAAAGAGTTCTTTTTTTGTGTCTGCAGTTCCAGCGTTCTTGTAACAGGTCTGGCTGGGGAGGTGCTGAGCTGGCTGGGAGAGGGGGCTGGGCGAGGGGGCTGGCCAGGGGTGCTCTGACGTGGGCAGGGAAGGCTGTCACCGTGGACAAACCGCAGTGCAGTTTGAGATTGTGCAGTCCTCTTCCGTTTAGAAAGCTGCATCGCAAAAGGCAAGTCAAATCGTGCGTGTGAAAGCGATGAGAGGCTTGTGTGAGAAATTACATGTATCTTGGAAACTCGGAGCGAAAGCTCCGTTTTGTCTTGTGCTAAAACCGGACTGTGAGATGGGAGCATTACCCAGAACGCTCCACTTCCCTGTTATTGTTTTTCTTCAAACATGACTGCCTCCCTGCCCTTCACCGCTTCTCCTGCTGCCGGGCAAATGGCCTGTGGTGTGGCCTTGGCGCCGTGGCTCCTGGGTCTGTGGCTGTTCCCCTGCTCGTTGCTCTCAGTCCTGCCTGTTGCTTCAGCCACGAGCCTCGCCGAAGGCAAGCGAAGACCCGAGGCTCAGGGATCACTGTCTATCTTACCAGAGCGGATTTCTTGGGGGGGGGGGGGTAGTCTGATGACTCCCTTTCCAGTGCTTCTCTACAGCTCATATCTCGAAAGCCAGGGTGCTGACTTCAAGGAAGCTATTATTAGTCCCGTCCTTTGTGGTGACTGATAAATGTCCCACGTGTATGATGCGACGAGGCCAGTAGCTGCCCAGGCTCCGAGTCCTGCAGCTCTTTGACTCATACGGAGCATTTTGTATGCAAGGCATCTCTTGCTTCGCCCTCGCCGGAGTTCTCCGAGTTGGAGAGCATCCCCTTGGAACAGAGACTTAGCGGGGTCAGGCTGGGCAGGGGCTGCTCGCAAACCCTTATCTTCATGTCCACTCCAGTGCACATTCCTCCTCCCTTTGGTTTGGTTTTGCCCTCCCCCTTTCCCCCACGAGTATCTTTACTGTTCCTCTCAGGCCAAGAAAAACATGGAGGGAAGAGAGGAAACAGGCTTTTGTGATATATGACAAATTAAATTTTTATTTATTGGTTGATGTGAGTTGTTATGCTTTCATTGGTGGCTTCTTTTTGTGCCCTGACCAGAGCAATGCAGCCAGGGTGATAAAGGACCGATTGAAAGCACTGCTGGTGTGAAAATACGTTCACCATACCTTTCAGATGGATTCTTGGAGGGCTTGCTTGTACCCTGAAAACACCCACTTTGCATGGTCAGTCTCCTGGATGTGGGGAGATAGGCCCCAGGAGCAAGCTAGGGGCCTGCTGGCGCTCTCCCCTCCGGACAGCGTGATCTGGGCTGTTTCTCCCTGTGGCTGGGGCATGGGCGCCCTGCTCGTAGCCCTGAGAGCCGCTCTGTCTGTGTCTGTGGGATTTCCCCTGTGCTGCCTGACAGAGGCAGGCGTTCAATGCTAAAAATAACAAGTGATCCCATCTGCTGTGTATGACCGGGCCACTGTGCCAAGATTCAATAAGGAAGTCTTCCCGGGGTAACCACAAGGACCAGGGTGCCGATTCACTCCCCTCCGCGATCACAGGCCGCGTCTAGTTCCCAGTTGCTGGATTCGATTGGGAGTTACAGTAGTTGTCGGAACCAGTGAGTTTGAATACTTGGGCTTCTCGAAAGAATTCACGTGTGTGTAACCAGGTGTTTTAGAAGTCCACTCCGTCCATAGGCTTAATGGCTAAGGACAGTGTGGAAATCGGGAAAGCTTTGAGTGGTTTTCAGAATGAATTGCTTGCAGTCTCACACATAGAGCCAACTGAAATACATGTAAATATATGCAAATCATTGTCCGCTGACCCCAGCAGACACGGGACTGTGAAGACACGGCAGGCTTTAGGGCTGGTTCTATGTCCCTGTGTTCCCCGCAAGCTCCTGTGAGACATTCCCAACCTGTGTTTACCCAGCGCCCATGGGTGACCGTGGTAGTCAAGGCCTCCCTTCCAGAAAGTCTGTGAGTTCTGTTTGGAGAAAAAGAGAAAGAAAAAAGAAGACAGCCTGGGCGGTCAACTCTTCATTCCTTTCTCCTGTTGTCCTGTGTGCAGAACAGTTATTGCTACTGGAAATCACCCGTGTTTCATTGAATATTTCCAGTCCTTCACCCATTGCACATACTGCACGAGAGCAGAAACATTCCTCTTTCACTTTGCATTGCGTAAAGGTTGTTGAACGACCACAAGCAACTTCAGAGAGCACCTGTGCCCATCCTGCTCTTTATATGGTAAAATGTTGAGACCCAGGACATTTAAATTATTTAAGAACTTTTCAAAACAGAAAATAAATGAAGCTGAATAAAAGCCTGGGTCTCCTGGCCGCTGCTCTTCTCTTGCTGGTTATTTTTGAGTAGTCACCTACTTCTGGACATTCATCCAAGTAGTATTTATTGATGGTCCCTGTGCCAGGCACCTCCTCGGGTGTTGTGATGAATACAGAAAATGCAATAACATGGTTATTGCCCCAAGGAATTTATTATCTAGTGAGAACAATAAAACATGTCTGCGGAAGTTACTCCCCCAAATGATTGCTCCTCTAAGTGAAGAAAACCACTGAATCTTTGGCATATCCATCAGGGACACATTATAGTTTGATAAAAAGTCATGTATATTCCCCAGTATATATCTCTGTCCATTACCAAATTTACCTACTTGTGTGTCTGTTATCGAAGATATCGTTTTAGTCACTATGGGCACGTGCTTAGAGTCTAGGGCTCCTTGGATGGGATTATTGGATGTGACTTCTACTAAGTCCCGAGACTGTAACATCTTTTGTCACACAATTCACTGATCCCCTAACAGCCACCACAAGGAAGTGGTGAGAGGTGGACTGGAAGGAACAATGAGCTAAATGTTCATCTCAAGGCTCTTACCCAAGGCCTGAATTTGTCAGTCTAATGACTTGAGGATTATAGTTGTTAGCATAGGACAGACAAAAATGCCATGTTGTCAGCAAAACTTTGATGCTATCAAAATAAGTGAGTCATGTAATTTCAGCTTTTGAAGGTGGGGCTTGAGAAACTAGAAAGTAGACTTTCCGGACCAGCAGGGGTGAGATGGCAGATTCCACAGAGGGCCCCTCACTGCCCCACCGCCAAGTGCCCGGACCACCCCGGGGGCCTGGGTCTGGCGCACTAACAGCAAAGGGAGAAGCTGCTCTTCCTGGTCAACCTTTAGGTGCACCGTGAAGCACACACATGCCGTGAGCCCTGCCGCCTCAAGCAGATCCGAGATTCCAAGAGGAGGTGTCCTGGACGGTTTCATTGCTCAGGGCTAATTACTCATCTAAGAATCCACCCAGGAGAGTTGCTAAGCTGGTTTGCAGGTGGTTTGGTGGAGAGTTTTTAAAGAGGCAGTGCCACATTTGAACAGAGAATGTATTTTATATAACATTGTACATGGGAAGAAGAGTGAAAAAACAAGTAACTAGGACAGAATAAGTGGGGCTTCTTTATTTCCCATTCTTAAAGACTGTATTTAAAAATGAACTAAAGAGCATGATGTAACTGTTCATCAAACATCCTTCTTAAAAGGTGCATTTAGAATTTTTGTATATGTAGTGTTTTTAAGTTATGAATGCGTGGAGAGAAGTTAGAAGTATGCCGTATGTTAATGTGGGGGAAGCAGGATAGAACATCACTCAGTGAAAGCTGGCTTACGCATGCATGTGCATGTTTAGATCCCAAACAGCCCTTCGTACCTTGTAGGAAACAGGGACTGTGCGTGCTGTGTTCCTTAACTCTTCTCTTTTGAGTGGAATTTGCTTAGGCACAAAAGGGACAAAAGAAATGCTGTGACAACAACCGTTTTCACATAGTTTTCTGAGAACTTTGATTTGGCAGAAATCCTGCGCCCCAAGTACGTGTTCCCCGAATCTTAATTTAAAAGTACAACTAAGTTAGACAGTTTAGCCTGAGTTAAAGAGTCTTGGCTTAGCCCCAAGCTTCTCCATCTGTGTCCACATCTTTTGAAATCCGCATCAAGAGCCCCGCCTGATGCCTGAGCCAGGAAAGGTCCCAGAAATGGTCCCTAACTACATCTACGGCTGTCTTCTGTTTTAATGGAGCAGGTCTTGAGTTGGGTTTTTTTGCATGAATATCTCTGTATGTTTCTATTTATAATATGTGTTTTATAAATATCTACACCACTGATTATAGCTAGAAAGTCTATGGTCGAGTGGGAAGTAGAATGATTTGAGTGATCTAATAAAGACTTGACACTTCATATTTTATAAAATATATTTTTATTGATTTCAGAGAGGGAGAGGGAGAGACAGAAACAGCAACGATGAGAGAGGCTGCCTCCTGCATGTCCCCTACCAGGGATCGAGCCCACGACCTAGGCATGTACTTTGACCAGGAATTGAACCGTGACCTCACTGTTCATAGTTCGATGCTCAACCACTGAGCAACACCAGCCAGGCGACACTTCATATTAAAACACAACCAATTTGAGATTCAGGTGTGTAAACAAATTTCTTTAAGATGCTTAAATATTGTCATAAGCTCATATAGGAGGATAAATAACATTTGCTTGTAGTACAGTATTTCCAGGCACTAGCCTTTGCATAAATATTATCACATTTAATTGTTACCAATCTTTTAGGTATTATTCTGCCTATTTTTTTTTTTTTTAGAAATGAAGAAGTTGAGGCTCAGAGAAACTCTCTAGTCAATATATGGGAACTTAGATCTTCCTGAGTCTAAACAGTGTCCTTTCTACACACCTATGAGCATTTTTAGTCATCCATGTCTTAGTATAAATTATTTTATTCACCGATTAGTCTGAGTCAGTTTATTATGATTTATTTCCTGCTGAATATAACATACCAACCTTCCTGGGAAAGGGGGAAAGGGAAGGTTTGAGGAAAAGAAAGGGGGTGAACAATGTTGAAGAATAAAAGTAGAAATCTGGGGTACTTGTTGATGCTTTGTAAACAGAGCACGAGGTTTTAAGGTGCTTAATGCCTTTGTGCTTCTATTGAGGGCATCTTGTGGGAAAGAAAGGGCACACTGGGGGGAAGAAAGGATGGTAAAGACACCAGCTCAGAATGTTGACATATTTACTTTAAAAATGGGAAGTGGAGCAGGGTATCATTAAACAGTGAGGTGAGCCCTAACCGGTTTGGCTCAGTGGATAGAGCGTCGGCCTGCGGACTGAAGGGTCCCGGGTTTGATTCTGGTCAAGGGCCTGTACCTTGGTTGTGGGTACATTCCCAATAGGGGGTGTGCAGGAGGCGGCTGATCGATATTTCTCTTTCATCGATGTTTCTAACTCTCTATCCCTCTCCCTTCTTCTCTGTAAAAAATGAATAAAATATATTAAAAACAAACAAACAAAAAAACAGTGAGGTGATGCAGAATACATCCTTATTGGGAGAATTATTTTCAATTACATAGGTTAGCTGAAAGAAGCTAGCTTTGCTTCTTTAAAATTCCTTTCACCTATCTTCCCTTAGGTAATGCTTACTGGAGGAAGTGAATGATGATTAAGACGAACATGAGTGAAAAAATTCTCAGTTTTGGGACAGAATTTTCTCTGCATGGGGCCAAGGGCGCCTCTTCAACTCTAGTAGCTTGGGGTTTGGGAATGAGCAGGGCAGGGCCACCCCTTTGTTCAGTGAGCCCCTGGTGCATCGGATACGCTGAGATTTCCTCTGTGCATATCTGTGTAGGAAGAAGCAGTTGTAGTGGCCATCATTCGGTTTCTGCAGGACAAGTCATAATGTAGTGACTCACGATACATAGTCGTCCCCCCTTATCCATGGCTTTGCTTGCTGAGGTTTTAGTTACCTGTGGTCAACTGCAGACTGAAAACATTAAATGGGAAATTCCAGAAATAAACAGCTTATACGTTTTCAACTGCGAGCCATTCTGAGTAGCGCAATGAAATCTAGTGTGTCCACCTTTGTTTTGCCTGAGATGTGAGCCATCCGTTTGTCCTGCATGTCCCTCCATTAGTCACTCAGTAGCCATCTCATTATCAGAGCGACTGTCGTGGCAGCATCCACAGTATTTGTGTCCAAATAACCCTCCTAGTAGCCTAGAGCCACGTCACAATGACTGTCATTCGCCTCACCTCATCTCCTCACACAGGCATCGTATCATCTCACATCATCACAAGAAGGGGGAGTAGAGTACACTTTGAGAGAGAGAGACCACATTAACATAACTTTCATTAGCATACTGTTATAATTATTCTATTTTATTATTAGATATTGTGGCGAATCTCTTACTGTGCCTAATTTATAAGTTAAACGTTCTCATAGGTATGTACGCACAGGAAAAATCACAGGACATATAAGGTTGAGTACTATATGTGGTTTCAGGTGCCCACTGGGGGTCTTGGGACATGTCACGGTAGATAAGGGGGGGCAATGGTATTTAAATGTTAACAAATTAGGCCTTTTTTCTACAACCATGTAGCCTCTGTTTTGGTACCTGAAGGCAGCCCGTCAGTGGTTAGTAAGGAGAGTCTGCCCAGCTTTAAGTAAGGCTCTACCACTTAGTAGTTGTATGACTTCAAGCCATTTACTCAACGGATCCGAGCCTCAGATGCCTACCCTGTCACGTGGGTAATACATTTACCAAATGTCGTGAAGGTCAGAAAAGGTTGTTGTGAAGATCAACAAGGCTGGGCCGGGTAGTATGCTCAGTGTGGGGCTTCGCATGTAGTAAGCTCTCAGTAAATGTTACCTCTTTTCCCCCAGAAATGGCTTTTGAGATTCCAACTGATCTTCAGTTCACATTCTAGTTAATTCTCCTTGGTAAGAGTCCTTCTGTATTTCTCCTCCTAAAATCCGGAGTTTAACCCAAAACATATACAAACTCCTAGGACAAATAATGACAGCAAAACATAGAGAGGTAAGTTTGGAGGTAAGTAGGCAGGCAACCAAATTGAATTCCCTTTCTAACCTGGTACCCTTCTTACACTCGCACGGTGAATGGACATTCACTTGTTGGCTCTCTGGATCTTCAGGAGCAGAGAGGAAACAGGACACGCTTTGCCTATGGAGTTAGGCTTAAATCTACTTCATCCCCAAATGTTGAAGATTGGGAAGTTCTAATAAAGAGGGGGTATTATCTTCTAGAGAATTAACACCCCAAGATATTGTAGTTGGCGTTAATATAGGTTCCCGTAAATAAAACTTACATGAGTTTTAGAATACACAGGAAACATGAATAATTCCTTCCTTTATTTACTGTTCTTATAAAATTTGCCAGAAAGTTCTTTGGTCTGGAGCCCCTTACACATGCACCCCTGGTGTGAAAAGAACCCTCAGAAAGAAAGGGGGGTGCCTAGGGGCATCCTGGGCTCAGCTAAACATTTTATAATCTCCGGTCAGATCTGTAGGTGTCACTCATAATCCTTGCAAACACGAAATGGGCCTGACGCGCCACTGCCCGGCCCACGGAAATGCAGTGTTTGCAGGTCTCAGCCAGCTGTTAACATGCATTTTAATAGAATCATTTTGTCATGTGATGCTAAGCATATTGCTTCCAGTGTCGCTGCTACGTTGGAGTGTGATGTTTTATTTTTATTTTTTGCTGTCTCTCTAATTGCCAAGTATATTATTCACGCATGTTTCATGGCTTACACACTCAAGCAGTGGTGACCCTCTTCCTGCCATTATCACCAGCATAGCGACCTATTCTATTTGCAGAAGATGGCACATTCGAAATCTTTTCTAATGACATTGGATCATAATGTTATGGTGGGTTTTACTTCCAGTTATTTAAAAGCTTATTCATCTGGATATTAAATTATTATATATTCTCTCACCAGGCATTGGTAAAATAACGGGAGAAGGCAGATGGGGAGTTCACTGCAGAGGGGTAGAGGGAGGGTGTGTGTGTGTGTGTGTGTGTGTGTGTGTGTGTGAGAGAGAGAGAGAGAGAGAGAGAGAGAGAGAGAGAGAGAGAATGAATACCAGGAATAATCTCATAGTGGGTATTTTGTTGAAAATTATACCACAGGTATTTTATGATCATTAAAGATAATGTGACTATTTCATTATCAAATATTTCCACTTTATTTTCTCTCTCACAAACTAAGGTAAATAGATGCCAAAGTAATTTTTATTATTCATCAGTCACTGAATACTCTGCTTAGAGAAATATTTTTTGTTCAATTAGAAATTGACAAGATAAAGCTTAGAAAAATAAAAATCTATCAGAAGTTTTCTCTTAGGCCTTCATCATTTTGGCTTTGTTGGCTGGAGATGAATATTTTCCTGTCAGTTTTTGGTGATGGTTGAGATAGACACAAATTTGCTATCATAAGGTATTATATTCAATGCAAAGTTGGAAATAACCAAAACACTAAGTATAATCTTTACAGGTTTCACTGATCAAAACTGCAACACGATAGTTAGTACATAAAACCTGGAGAAATAGATCTTAATTTTAGAAAATAACCCACAGACTTTATTTCTAAAGAAATTTAATGCCTACACTTTTGTGCAAAGCTTTCTTTAAAAATGTAATGACTATTGAATAATATCTTAATGCATAATAAGATGCAAAGACGGAAAGTGCCACTACTATGCCAAGTTTTCTATCTATAGCAAGCCCATATGTACAAGCTGCGCTGGGTCACTCCGGCCAAAAGCAAGCCACCCTTTTAAAAAACCGTACGGAAACAGCGAACGGAACTACAGCCTCATGAGCTGTGTCGCGTCGCGAGGCATCGCTGTGGCTCAGCCCCTGCCCGCCACTCGTCCCTTCGCTCGGGAACTGTCTTCCAAGCTGTGGTGTCAGCTGTCACTTCTGTGCCAAGTCCACAAAGACATCCCTGTCGCGCTCCCTTATCGCGCTGCTGTTCTCGTGTTCCCGTCTTTCTGCTGAATGTGCCGCTGTCTGCCCGACAAGCTCTGTCCCGGCCCCAGGCCGGCCGCTCGCAGAAGGAAGGAATGCGCTGGCACCCCAGCTCCTGTGGCCGGGAGCCAGCACGCACACGCCGTGGGGTGGCCCCGCCAGGAGGACTCGGTGACCTTCGCAGGCCATTCCAGCGAGGGAGGCGGCATGACACGGAATCATTTTGATGCCTCTTTCTCTCTTCTTCTCCATCCACAGCCTTGTCAAACGTTCCCCTTACATCAAACTCTCGCTTTTCATCCCAAATGCCAGAGTCCAAGCCCCGACCTCACGGCTCCGCTGCTGTGTTCCAGGTGCTTGCTCCCCGGCCTCTCCCATCCAGCGGCATGGGACATGCTGTCAGACTTGTCCCAAGACATCTCATCATGTCATTTTTCTGCCATCTCCCGACGAAGCAGTAAAGGCAGCTCACCCGGGCACCATGTCAGACATGCACACATGTAACTGTCCTTTCTCATTAGCGCAGTCTCACGTCCACATTTCAGCTGAGAGCCGGGAAAATGCTATCTAGACACTTGCAGGTAAAAGCATTCCAATCCCACGATTGCTCAGTCAATTCAGGACTAAAATAGTCACATTAAGGATGAAATCTCCTCTCCTCCTGCTCATTCTTCCTTCCCAGCAGGTGTTCATGGGTGGGAGAACTTTGTATTCATGGTCAGGAGGACTTGGAGGTGTTGGTGGGTGGGAGGACTTGCTATAAAAGATTCCTGGTATAATTTTAATCTTAAATTTGCTCACATTTGTTTCTTGTATTGGTATATGGTTCATCCTGGAGAATAATCTGTGCGCATTTGAGGAGAGTGTGTGTTCTGGGTCTGCATTTTCTGTCTGGATGATCTACCCATCGTTGAAAGTGGGGTATTACCTTCTCCTACTATGGTAGTAACTTTGTCTTTTTCTCCATTCAGATCTGCTAGTAATTGTTTAATATATATAGATGCTCTGATGTGTGAGTATATATTTACTATTGTTATATATTGACCTGTTTTTGTCTTTTGTTACCATTTTTGGCTTAAAATCTATTTTGTCCAGGTGGGTATTTTCTCATTCTCTCTCCTTTGCTCTCTATAATTCAGCCTCGGGGACTGTGGGGCTGGGAGGGGTGGTTTCAGGGAGCCTCTGTTCTCTCCTAATCTCGGGGCTGTTTTCCCTAGAAGGAAGGAGGGTGAATTGGCCAGCAACATCCGGTGAAAACAACAGAGAAAGAGAACGACTATAATTGGTTTAAATTATACAATTCCAACATCTACTGTTAACACATTTTACTAGTTGCACACCTATTTCTATTTTATATGGCTTAATTGTACAACCTTAAGTCTACAGGCTAACATTGTGGGTTTCAGTTTTTTAGTTCATTGCATAAATATAGTGGGAAAGCATTTTATGTATTGTGTAATCTTGACAAATGATTATTTGCAAGAGAGAATTATTTAATATACAAGGATATAGAATATAAAAGGAGCAGGTCTTAGTCAAATTCAATTTTCATAAAGAAACCAGAAATTAAAATTTAAAATATGTGAATATCTTGAAAAAGATACAGTGTACTCTCTCCTCTCAACATTATTTCTACTTTTGTTAGTAATTCAGGATCAATACTATGAACAAGCATTGTTTTATTTGTATGTACTTAGTTCTCTTACCTGTTTGGCTGTTTCTAATCAGTATTACATTTTAAATTAATAAAGTTTATTTAAAAAAGTGTGCAAGATAGAAGTAATCAGTGTCTAATGGATGACCCAAAGGAATAGTCAGTGCAGAAAGTGCATGAGCTTTAAGTTTATTGATTCCATGACATTCATTCAATAGCTTCCTTATTGATCTTCTTGCAATTCTTAAGAGAATATTATAATAGAAAAATAATAATATAGGGAAAGTTTTAAAAATCGAATGCCTTTTGGAAAGAAGTAGGCTCAATTCTTTGAAAGAATGCATTTCTCTGATTTTGAAAATGACTTTACTTTTAATCTGACATTTCATAGGAACTATTAATCTGTGATTCACTCTGAATTTGACATTCTATCAAATTGGATTCTCTCTATCTACACACACACACAGACACAGACACACACACACACACACACACACTGAGTGGCCAGATTATTATGACTGGCCAGATTGTTATGACCACCCCATTAGTACAATTAAGTGAATTAGTTATGCAAATAATAATAATAATAAAACGTTGAGAATATTTTCTTAGAAAGTTTTCAATATTCAGTATTTCTGGAAGTGTCAATGAAGTACTGGGGTAGTCATAATAATCTGGCCGGTCATAATCTGGCCACTCAGTGTGTGTGTGTATATATTTAGAAGATAAACTACTAAATATATTTTGAAGAACTTTGTATTAATTTAGAAATTAGGTGTCTCACCTAACTCCACATTTATTTAACAAACATAGGTTCCCCTTTTCTTTCACAGAGAAGTTAAACAAAGCCTGTATTATTGCCACATATTTCCTGCCTCATTCGGGCATGCCTTTGGTGAGGTATGACTCACTGAACAGAAAGGACCATCTTTCAGCACTAAGAGGGACTTGTTTAAACAGAGCATTGTTAATCCGGTGTCGTTGAAATGGGAGGCTACCTGAATGACTGTTCTGTTATTTTTCACTAAACATTCATGCCTCTGAGTCATACCTAGGAGTTATAGCATGGGATCATCATAAATAAAAAGTGTAAAAAAATAGTAAAAATAAAGTGGGAAATAATGATCTAAAAGTATATAATATTTTAAGCAAAGCATTGTTCCTCATCCTGGACTGTTCTACAAGATTTTTAAAATTCTCACAAGCCTACGGACAGGACAGTGTTTTTCAATGTCAGGAGTAGCTTTGTCTCACAATCAAGCTATAGATTTCAGGACGAGAACTGAGTTACAATCTTTTCCACGCCTCTTTGTTACCTTATTATCCATCTCTAAGTTTCACTTTTCTCTGTGGCCGGATGAAGATATTGTAATATTTGTTTGTTTTGTTCCAGGAAACTCTTAGAAAGAGGATGCCTTATGCATATAAAATGACCATACATCCCTCACACTTGATTACTAGTCAAACAGACCAATGGGTAGACCTATTGTAAACAAAGCAAAGAGAGGGAAGGAATCAGCAGAGGTGAAAGCTGGCTACTCAGTGCTGGCTTCACTAGTATTTGGTATATAAGATATTCTTATTTCTGTTCCTCAGTGCAGCAGGATGTGCTTTGTGGGATTATTGAGATCACTAATCATAATGAAACTGTCACAATAAGGCAATAATCAAAGAAACAACAGAAGAAAACAATTTACAGGCTTTTTTTGAATGGTATGCAAAAAGTGTCACTAATTATTAATAAAAGAAAAAAAATACCTGGCCTTATACTAGTAAAATATTATAATTACATGAATAATATATTTTATTTTTTAAAGTTCTTAAATGATATTAATAAAATACTGTATATATTCACTCTGCATATATCATTCCCAGTATCACATAGCATTAGAATTATATATATATATACAAAGTATATATACTATATATATATATTTATTTATAGTATATACAAAAATATATTCTTATATACAATTTATGTGACATGATAAATCAGTGGTAAAAATGTATTTCTTTAACCAGAAAAAGTGCATTGCATGTATAATGGATGCCAGGATATGTTCTAGGACCAACACAATGCTAACGCTCACATTAGGTTTTTTTAACCTGAAGAAACATTATGTAAGGAGCAAAGTAAGTAATAGTGTGGAACTAATTCTTTTATGAACTAGTTTAGGGACCACCAGAGCTGTGTGCAGAGCAGATTAGGGAAGAAGGTGGGGCATGCTAAAGGGTGTGAATGTGTATGTAGAATATAGATAAATCGTCGTGGGGGACATAAAAATTAATTTAAGTTAATAAGAGAGAAATATTTATTAATGACTCTTAATATAAAGGTAACCATAGGGTATAAGAAGCATAGACTTTCCAGTTAAAAAGCAAGGGAAGAAACGTCAACATTCTCTTTCTTCTGGAGCGTAAGCTGGGCACTCACACAGACTGCCCGGTGCGGTCCTGTGACTAAGGCTCCCCAGTAGACTGCGAATAGAAGCAACTTGTAAAACTGCCGCTATGACCTAAAGAAAAATTGCCCACCTTGATTTTCTAACCCTCAAGCTGAGTACAAACATGTTCACACACCAGCTCTGGCCATAAAGTGAAAAATGAAATCTGAGATGGGTCCAAACAACAAAATGGAAGGAACACGGGGGCCTGGACAGCGGAGGGGGGCAGAGTGGCCCTGGAAACCTCAATTGCTCATCCTGGGACTGTTACATATGAAAGGCATAAATGCTTATTTTCATAAAGCCACTCTCTCTGGGGATCTCTATTACTATAGCTTAGCCTTTTCTGTAATATTAGAAAAGTTAGTCCTGGAGGTGGGGCGCAGCCATCACAAAACCAGAAAAGATGTGATATTGGCATGGAAAGCAGGTAATATACAGTGAGGACACAAATATAGTAGTTTGGGAAAATGGTTCCCCTCATTATGTGTTGAAAATATTACTTGTGATTATTTACAAGAAAAACAAATTTCCTACTGAGCTTGTATCCGTAGATGAAGTAATTGGAAATTTCCAGACAGATTAAATGAGAAGAATGTTTACAGCATAGAATTCAGAAAACAGATATGCTTAAGACTAAAAAAAAAAGTCACACACACAAAAAATGTGGGAGTGGTTATTGGAACATGCAATACACTATAAGCAAATAAATCTGCAGATCGCTATGTTTTTAAGGGATGTGTTATCCAGTTAGCAATCAGCACAGCCTGTGAAAACAAAATTGCGAAGCCTGGAGCAGTCCTCAAGAAATGCGTGCTCTGCACCATGCACCTAAGAGTTGACCTGGAGTGTAAGAGACAAGAAACAGCTCCCAGAAGGCAACACCAGGGGCCAGCAAGGGCCATGGACAAAGGAGTTCCTCTTAGCAGAAGCAAGGGCCGCCAGATGGACCAGCCAAGGATTTGCGCCACCACCAGCGCAGACGACCAACTCCTGCCCGGCAGAGCGCGATCTCTCTAGCTCGTTCTCCCCAGTGTGTTTCTCATGCTTTTCTTGTCCACGTTGGCATTTCTATTGCAGTTACCCTGTTTCTGTTTAAAAGGTTCTGGCATCAGTTCCAATGTGTGGGTGTGGGGGTTTCCGCCACACCACCAAGCAAGGCTTAGGACACCCACTGGGTGTCCTAAAATTCAACTCAATCAGACCTTATCTACCTGGAGACAGCACCAGATCCCACAGGCTAAGGGCTCAGTCCTACACCACTGTCTCCCTCCCTCCTTCAAATGCCAGTTGTAAGCCCAGGTCCTTGCCTGGGCTTCTGGTCAACTAGCTGTAGGTCAAAGGTTCTAATGACCCAACACTTTGGGTTTAGTTAATTTATTAGAGTGGCTCACAGAACTCAGAGAAACATTTTACTCACTAGATCACTGGTTTATTATAAGAGACTATCATTCAGAAACAGCCAGACGGAAGAGATGCATAGCACAAAGTATGAGGGAAGGCGCGTGGAGTTTTCACACCCTCTCCAGGTGCAGCATGCTCCCTGCATCACCACGGGATCCACCCAGTGCTGTTTGAATCCTCTTTTTGTTTTTTTTATGGAGGCTTCTTTACACAGGCATGATTGGTTAAGCTGTAGGCCATTGGTGATCCGTCCAACCTTCAACCCCTCTCCCCTCCTCAGAGGTCAAGGGATGGAACTAAAAGTTCCAACCCTGGATTCCTGGGTGGTTCCCTTGACGACTATTCCTCATCCTTAGGTGCTACCCAGAAGTCTCTTCATTAGCATAAACCCAGCCGTGGTGGAAAGAGGCTTGTTATAATGAACATGACACCCATTTCATCTCTATGGCTCTGAAGTGATTTTAGGACCTGAAGAAAGAGGCCAATATGACAGACGATGCTCCCATTGTTCTTATTGCTCAGGAAATTCCAAGGATTTGGGAGCTATGAGCCAAGAACCATGAACAAAGACCAAATCTGTATGAGAAATAGATTTTGGTCAGCTGAACAACCAAATATGTATTTCTTGTAAATTATAATATTGCACGGCTCCATGCTGTTTCTTCAGGGGGTTGGGTGTGGGAGGAAGGTAACACTGACTTGGTGAAGAGGGCTGAACTTTAACCAGAGATTCTGAACTTTGAGCTGATGAAGTAACTGGAGTTTGGGTTTTCATTTTCCCTTGGAAAGGAAATGAATATGCTCTATTTCTGGAAAGAAATTTACATCTAAATAGTTGGGTGGCTAGATAGAGCCAAGTGTTGTTAACTTTCCACCAAATCCCGTTCTCCCTTCTTCCATAATATCTCCTTCCATAAGCTGAGCAGATGGCTTCCCTGGCCAGGGTACGTTTTCCAGAGTCCTTGCACATGACAAAGTGATGTAACTGCGTGCTTGTCAGTGCGTGTGTGTAAAATTGCCAGGACAATTTCCGCCTCACATGTTTAATATAGAGAATTGCTCTGATTTCCTAGCTCTTTTTCCCACCCCCCTGAGGCGGGAGGCAGATATTTACCCCCACTCCCTTCGGTGGGTTGCAGACCCAGCTTCAGCCATGTAAAAGACAGTGAACTGCAGGGGGGTAGAAAAACAAGACGAAAGCAACTCAGTTTTCTCAACAACCATGTACACAAGAGGTGCCTCCATGAACCGGGACCACTTTTTCCAGCACTGTAGCATAATAGAGAGGGAAATTTCTATCTTTAAGTACTCTATTTATTCCAAATTTTCTGGAATAACAGCTTAGCCTTTACCCTGATGTAAACAGCTATTTAAGGGAAAATAGAAAAAGGAAAGTAAAGGCCAAAAAGGAAACAACAACAAATATAATATGTGATAACATCACATTTGCTGAACAGTTAAAATCAGGCATGTCTGTTATTTTTGCTCAAAAATGCCTGCTTTAAAAAGGTGACAAGGAAAGGTAATAACACAAAAGCTAGCCAATAATAATAGAGCAGGGAAATGCAATTCAAGAGGAAGAAAAGCAATATTAATGCCAGGCGAAGGAGAATTCACAATTCAAAGCATTAAATATATTGAAAAAAGATACAACCCATAAAAAAAGTATGATAGACATATGTAACAAATAATAAAAAGGCTAAAATTTGCAGACATTAAGAGATTACAATAAAATCATAATTATGCAAGGGATCTAGTGCACTGAGTGAATTCATAATTATCAGAACAAGTAAGCAAAATATAACAAAGGATGGAAGATCTGGCCAGTTGAACAGCAAGCATTTTTTAATAGTCCATCCTATAGTTCCATAATTTACATGTGCATTCAATTCTCATGTCCCTGAAGCATTTAGAAAAACCAGTCATGCACTTGGCTGTGAATAAAATCTTTTAAAAATTCCCATCTATTTTACATAATCACAATGCAATAGCTAAAAAGTAATATAAATGTGATTTTAAAACTCACAAGATTTATTTACTTTTCATAAAAAAAAAATTCTCTTAAAAAATTCTCTGGTTGTATGGTTTAGTTGATTGGGGTATCATTCTGTACACCAAAAGGTTGCGGGTTCGATTCCAGGTCAGGGCACATAGCTGGGTTGTGGGTTTAATCCCTTGTCGGGGCACATAAGAGAAAAGGCGGAAGGTATTATCAGAACCTCAGTTTAAGATCAAGACCAGAATTGCAGGGTAGGAAATGCTGGGAATTAGAAGTTGTCAGGATGAAGGACAGGAAGTGAGGTTGGTGAGTCCTCGACTGTGGGAGATGGGGGCAGAGCCTCAGAATCTCTCAGCACACAACCCAGGAGACTTAAGTCTCTATGAAGACTCATTTTACAGCTTTGTCCACATTTCATTACCCTGCCTTTGGGGGAGCCTTTGCTGGCTTCTGTAAATGCCCTACTCATATTAGGCTCATCTCTGTCTATTCCGAGGCTACATTTTAATTAGTCTTTAGAGCCTGGCTGATGACCCTGGTAACCTGGCAGCAGCTTCCAAACCTGAAGACACAGCAGAGTGGCCTAGGGCGTGCGTTGAAATGGGCCTTTGGGCCGAACCTGTCAAATGAATGAGAATAGCTGGTTGAGTAAGAACCTGGAATCTGTATTTTTACTGGATTCCCTGGAAGGAATGATACAACCATAAGAATGCGAACAGAATCTTTAATGTTATTAAAAATTAGAAATTAATTATTTTGGGGGGGGGTTCTCCAAGCACATTTTTTTTTCTCTTTGAATTGGCCCAAATTTAGGAATGTCATTCCGTTTAACTTTCTTCAAGTCTTTTTATTATCCTGTTTAAAATCAGAATAAAGCACACTTTGTCAAACTGGAACACATGTTCTTCTATTCAGAAAGGTGGTATTGTTGTTTTTTGTTTTGTTGTTGTTTTCATGAGGCAAGAAAAGAAAGAAAATATGGACTGTCATTTCGCAGTGGTGGCTGCTTTTCTCTAGGCCAGAACTCCAAGCGCTTGATCCAAGAATATAAGGGTCAGCACACCTTTTCGTGGTGAGGATGGTCTTTCCCCAAAACTTCAGTATCATGGGGAGTCTTGATTTTTCTTAGCAGTAGGTGAATTCCTACAAAGTCCCAGCTGTTAAGCTCCCATTAGAATATGCGCAAATGTCAGTCACTTTTCCTGGCTGCTATCCTCATTAGACCGCAGTCACGTGGCTGACCCCAGTGTGACATTCGGCCACTGTTTTGGAAGACTGTCAGGTAATGTCTCTCGAGCTCTTACAGGCTCTGTGCTAGATACCGTACATCTTTATTTTAAGATAACTATGTATTATTTCATTATTTTCACTTCACATATGAGAAGACCAAAGCTCAGAAAAAGTAATTTGCTCCAAGTACATAGAATACCGAAGTGGCATAATAAGATTTTGAATCCTGGGCTTGCTGGCTTACTGTGCTGTAGACTCATTGCCCTGGGAAAACTGCATGGTAATAACTAAAAATAATAGGACACAATTCTGCTTTTAACCAAAAAAAAAAACAAACCGATAAAAATGACAGGCGATTTCAAAAATTGTTTTACTGGGAAAGATTGTAAAGGGATCTACCTTAACTTTCCAGTTTGAAGCTGAGAAAGCTGAGATGAAAAGACATTGAGCCCTGACCGGTTTGGCTCAGTGGATAGAGCGTCAGCCTGCAGACTGAAAGGTCCCAGGTTCAACTCCGGCCAAGGACATGTACCTGGGTTGCAGGCACATCCCCTAGTAGGAGGTGTGCAGGAGGCAGCTGATCCATGTTTCTCTCTCATCGATGTTTCTAACTCTCTATCCCTCTCCCTTCCTCTCTGTGAAAAATCAATAAAATATATTTTTTTAAAAAGAAAAGACATTGAAATAAAGCTCAAAGTCATACTGTGAGTGAGTAGGTAAACCAAGTCTCCTGACTCCCAGTGTAGTGTGCGGTTGGTTTCACAAGCACCTTAGAGACGCACAGGATAACAGGGCTCTGTGGGGATAGCATGGATGTGACCGGGAAGACTTCGCACTCTGTAAATGAAATTCAGTCTGTGTGTTAATACAGTCATGTAAAAGGCCTGTGTGTTGTTTAAGGTTAATGTCCTGGGCAAGGCCTGGAATCTTAAATGCAGGGGATGCCTCAAAAAAGACGTGCAGACTCCCAGTGTGCTCCTGGGACGCTGACAGCTGGAAAAAACGTGACTCTCACCCTGACAGTGTGACAAGAAGTCAGTCTACACATTCAGGACTTGACTTTAAACCCATGAGAGAGCTGCAGTCACAGGACAGCTATGTAGCCCGACAAATAAGAAGAGAAAAATTCCTGCAGGGAGAGAGGGGTGTGAGCAGGCACACGCGGAAGAGTCCAGCGCCAGAGCTCAGGAAGGAACTGGCGGAAGCCAAGAGTGAGCTGGCAACAGAGTGGAGACGCCGAGGCCCATCGATGTACGAGAAGTTCCCTCCCTCCTTTGGTTCTTCTCCAGGAACCTCACCTGGCTCTCACGAAAAGATTGGCGAGAGCCCTGAGACAGCCATTGAGCCACACTGGCCAGGGCTGGTCATTTCTTACAAAGCTGAGCATACCCTTACCAAAGACCCAGCATTCCACTAATTACCCAAGAGGAATAAAAACATATGTTATGTTCACACAGAAACCCATACGAAAATGTTTATAACAGTTCATTCATAATTGTTACAAATTGGGAAAAACCCCAAATGTCTTTCATGGATGAAGGGATAAGCAAACCATGGGACAATGGAACAGAAAGGAACAGACATGACACGCACAAACAACGTGGTTGAATCTTGAAAGCATTTGGTAAGCGAAAAAGCCAAACCTAAAACCCCACAAACCCTAGGATGTCATTCACACGAAATGCTGAAAAAGGCAAAACTATAGGTTTGGAGAACTTGTTAGTGGTTGACAACGGTTGGAATAGAAGTTCACTATAAAAGGGAAACACGGAGAAATGTGGGGGATCGACCGAGCTGTTCTAATAAGTCTTGTGGTGGCTACATTGATGCCCCTGTAATGACCTGGTTATTATTTAACAGGAAAGCAGTGAAAGGGGGAAGCAGACAATATAGGCCTGGCCTTTACACAGCGTTGCCAAAAAGCCGCATTTAACACTCTCCACATCTGTTCCTCGTTGATCGATGGGGGAAGGGACTGGACAAAGGCATTTTAGATGCATGCCCAGTAAGACCTGGGTGATGTGGAAAGATACCAACCTGTCTGCCACTCATACCTGGGAACAAATTAGTGGCCAGGATGGGTCTGGCCACTGCAGGAGCAAAGCCTGAATATTGAAAACTTCCAAACAAAGGAAGTTCTCTCCCTCTTCTCTCTCATGCACTGGGTTCCCAGCTCTCCTGTGGCAGGGAGGATGCGCTCCCCTATGCCCACCTGGTGCCAGGCCGTGTTGGACTGCACTCATGGACGGATGGACTTTACTCAGCCTGCATGCTGAGCCACACCCGCTGCTACATGGAACGGAAGCTCTGGCCTTGTTCCTGGCTCTGCTGGAACCCCAGTTGCACCTTTTCTAGGACTGGCTTTAGGGCAAGAGACTTTGGAACCCAAGAAATGTAACCGCGCCCATAAAATCTTCCACATCCCATCCTCCCGTAGGAATCTGAGAAAATCCATTTTCTGAAGATATCGCAAGAACCTTATTCCCTCTCGTGTCTGGGAAATCTGGCCCATGAATGCCTCCTGCAACAATATGACTGAGTGCGTTTGTCAAAATGCTTTGAACTCCAGACCACAGGGGTAAATTGTACTAAGTGTAAATTTAAAAATGTGTTTGAAAAATGATGTGAATTGTTTGTGTTGCTGTACACAGAGTGTGGAATTAAAGTCATTTTCAGGGCTAGTGATGTTTAGCAAATATTTTCTATGTACAATTCAAATTTGTTCTTACTCATAAATGCTTGAATAATTCCAGGGTGAAATGCCAAGAGAATGCTTTCTCTAACATACAGCACTGAATTAGAACTGGAATGAGCTTGCCTCTTGTTCTGTGACTTAGCCAGATTCAACATAATGTGCATTTATTATATTTACTAATTTAAAACAATAATTGTTTGTTTCTTAACTACTTAACATTTAGCTCAATCCTTTCCTTCTTCCCCATAAATATTTATTGTTATACTCTCTCTCTCCATCACTTTACCAGGCATCTGAATGTTAATTCCTTAAAGAATGCCCGTGGGTGTGCGGAGGAACTACAGGTCTGAGGTATGTTGGACACATGCTGTCCTTACCTAAGTGTGTTTCCAAGTGACATAGTTACATGGCTCAGCTATTCAGTTCACATTGCCTTGCTCTCCAAAGGACCAATGAGGACAATTTTAAATTATAATCAGCTTTACTCATATTTCTGAAAATCCTTTCCAATATATCCTTAATTATTCGAATGATGTACACACATGCAGAAAGGGGATCAAATGGTGGAAATTTTTTAGTACCGTGGGAGCTCTTTTTCATCAAGTGTTCATTTTAGGATCCATCACTTATGAATAAAGTGATCCCATTGTCACTAATCAGTAGCCTTGACATCTGGAGCGGTTAATGCAATGCTCTGTTTAAAGTGTGGAGGAGGCCAATGACAGATCCTGAGGTGGGATTCTCTCTTTCCCAGCTCATAATGTATTAATGATCCCAAAAAGCTTTTGGAGAAAACCCCTCTACCTGCTATTTGAAGACCAAGGAAATCACAGAAATAAATTACAAAAAGGGATTCTAAATATGCCAATGAATTTCTGACCGGTAGAAGCATACCAGTTTTCTTTCTATTTCTAGGATTTACTATTTAGATTCAACATGCAATTAAAAAATGAGACAGTTCTGGAACAATGAAGGCAAACATTTATAAATGCTTAATTCATTTTGATAGGCGTATGGAGTCATGTCAGTGTATTACCTCCAGATTAAGGATAAATGAGGGTGGAGCTGCATGTCCCCAGCAGAATTCCTGTCTTTCTAGATCAAAGGTCCTCTTTAGTGTTTCTCCTTTGTGCTCCACACACCTTCTCATTCACTCAGACGCAAAGCCACACCATCTCTGACTCATTCTTTTCCCTGTTCCCTTCACCGCCACCTATTTGTCATCACGTTGCTCCACTCCTACGTCTGCAGTGTCTCCCGAAGGAATCTGTACCTCTGAGTGCTCTTTCTGTCCCTACACTGTTTCTGGCCCCCAATTCTTCTCTCTCTCTGCATGAAGTTTTTTTTTTAATTCTTTATTGTTTAAAGCATTACATGAGTCTCCTTTCCCCCCCATTGACCTCTCCCCCCCACCCCCTCCCCCAATCACAATCCTTCACCCCTCTACTGTCTGTGTCCATTGGTTATGCTCATATGCAAGCATACAAGTCCTTTGATCTCTTACCCCCTCCCCCCCACCTGCCTTCCCTCGTAGGTTGTATAGTCTGATCGATGCTTCTCTGTCTCTGGATCTGTTTTTGTTCATCAGTTTATGTTGTTCATTATATTTCATAAATGAGGGAGATCATGTGGTATTTATCTTTCTCCGACTGGCTTATTTCACTTAGCATAATGCTCTCTTAGTTCCATCCATGCTGTTGCAAATGGTAAGAATTCCTTCTTTTTTTTACCGCAGCGTAGAATTCTATTGTGTAGATGTACCACAGTTTTCTAATCCATTCATCTGCTGATGGGCACTTAGGCTGTTTCCAAATCTTAGCTATGGTGAATTGTGCTGCCATGAACATAGGGGGTGCATATATCCTTTCTGACTGGTGTTTCTGTTTTCTGCATGAAGTTTGCCTTGGTTTCCCGCCCAGCATGCTTCTTCTAGAATTGGGGCCTTCTAGATGTTTTAGTCCGCATCCTGAATCTAGTTGTGTGGCTTGTCTCTGTCCCCAGCTTCCCAGCTACATGATATCTTATGACTACTTAAAGTAAATACAACAATGACTAGATCAGATCTCATCTTATAGAGGGTTTTTTGCTTTTCTTTCTTTTTTTTTTTGTTTTTGTTTTTACTGCTAGAATAAAAAGTTTCCTTTACTGAAGTGGCCGAAGAAAGACACTGATCTGTTTTTAAGCAGGAGGAATTTGCAGCAGTGTGAAGATTGGATTTGAAAAAAGAGAGGGAGACATTCTGACCCATCAGAAGGGCATACAATAGTTAGGAGAAAGGTAATGAAGGCCTGAGCTGGGGTGGCTGGTGGAGAGGGAACAAGAGAGACAGACTGAAGAAGTGTTCAATAAATACAATCTACAGGCTCCCAGCAAGGAATTGTTTAAGCGGGGCGGCGAGTAAGAAGGGAGCAGCAGTGCCTGTGAGGTTCCCGACTTCGTGGTGACGAGGCTGGGAATGGCAGTGACAGGCGAAGGGAAGAGCAGATGCTGGAGGCGCTGGGAAGCACGGACAGGCTCTGCATATACAGAGATGGGTTGTGCATGCGTTTCTGTCACCTTATTCCTTGTGATAACAAACAAGCACCCTCATTTCTTTCTGCCTCAATTTGCGCATCTCTATCCCCAGAATAACATCCCTACCTCCACAGGATCGCTAGGAGGATTGAGTGAGCAACCAACTGCATGACAGGCACTGCCACTCGGCGGGCTCTGGGCCAGTGCAGGGGCGGCATTGTTGCTGCGTTACTATTATGATGACGCTAAGGACAAAAGCTCCCTCATTGTCCATCAGGAGTTGGTGACTGCCGTCTGTACTAGAGTAGACACTGGCAGGAGGCATCCACATCCGGGAACTGCCCCGGCTCATTAGGAGTCCAGCAGTCCATTCATGCCAGTGGCCTCTCTCTGGGAAGCGTCTTCCAGGTGACTCAGCTCATCGGCTTTGCTTGTGGTCTGAGGTAGTTTGGAAAGGATCCATGACACCAGCCAGGAACATGCGGGCAGACTGGCTGAGGAACGCAGGTGGCAGCTGTCTGTGGAGGAGGCCGGGATGACACCTTAATGAGAGGCCTCACTGAGGACCAGCTGGGGGCCGAGGGTGGGGACAGAGAGGACCTGCTGGAGCCAGGGCCTGGGCTGCAGACGGGTGTGGGGTGTGGGGTGTGAGCTGCTGGCCCGGTGCAGGCACCCTGAAAAGAGGGAGGTGCCTGGGAAGGGTGGCCGCAGGCAGCGGGAGGGTGGAGACTGGGAGGGGCAGGATGGGGAAGACAAATGGCAAATGGCCGGGCCTCCTGGGCGGGCCTCTCCCAGCAGAATCTGCAGTTGCTGGGCCTGGCGTGAGTGCCCTCCTTTACGCTGTGGCTCTGTGAGCGGCCCTGCTTCCTCTCCGTGTGGGCTTTCGTCACCCTTCCTCACCCAGGGGCTGCAGGGCTCCTGCCCCTGGGAGGGCGAGGCCCCGTGCAGCTGCCTCTGCTTGGCTTGAGCAAGCACACACGGCATTGCACATCTCTGCGCCTCGGAAGATGGTATCGGGACTGGGCCAAACATAATGTCAGGGTGGGACAGAATTATTGCTTGAATTAATTATATTGCAAAAATGTGCTACCCATGAAATGATGTGCTTGACACATACATAACAGGCTTTTGTGATAAAATATATGTTTTTATTCAGTATTTTAAATCAAAGCCTATAGCGCTTTGTGGTTGAGCTGTAAGAAATGGGAAGGGAGAGGAGAGGGGACCATGGAGTGAAGACCATGGCTTCCCTGTATCAGCAGGAACGGGGTTCAAATCCCAGCTCTGCCACTTCGCTGTGTGGCGTGAGGCCAGTTACCAAAGCTCTTTAGCCTCACCTTCCTCCCCCAGAGAGAGGGAAACGCACTCCCATCTAAGGGCTGTTCCGGGGATTAAATAAATTCTGTAACGGGGCCAGGTGAAATGCCGACTTGACAAATGACAGCTGTTATTCCTGACTAAGTTTTCAGGTGCTTTTTCTCAGTTATCCCACACGTCCTTTCAAAGCCCTCCAGGCAGGAGTGTGGCTCCAGTTTCTTAGAGGAAGGAAGGGGACGAGGTCCTACCGGGTGAGCTATTTGCTGGGATCACAGAACTGGTGGGTAGTTCAGCTAGAAGTAAAGTTCAGGCCTCTGACTCTCTAGCCCGAGGCCCTTCCCATACGTGACATAAAGACACACGAGGAAGGAATCCAGGCCCCGTGCAGCATTTATTCAGCCCAGTGCTTTATTTCACAACCGAGTGTAGCAAGCACCACATATCCTAACTCCGTGAAAGAGGGTCATAGGGTCTGGGTTGCGGGCAGTCATTCTGGCTTGAGAACCTTTGCATAGATCTGCTCAGCCCTGTAGCGCTGAACATCTGGAGCGATCCCCGTGCGAAGAGGAAGGGGCCGGGGACACAGGGCTGGGCAAAGATGTGCGGCAGTGGGAGCGAGTGCGGGGGGTTGAAGGCCTCTCTCCTGCAGCCAGGACGCATTTTGAAGGGCAGATGGTTGCTACAAAGATGTCCATTTCCACCTGTGAAGTGCCTGTGGTGACCGCCACCCACGGCTCTAACAAGGAGATCCCACCCAGGACGGTGCCGGCACTTCGTGAAGGCTCTGCCTCTGTGGGAGCCTAACTAGTCTAAGAAATCTGACCTCAAAGTGGACGTCAGTGGTTTCTAAGTGTCGCTGCCACCCTGTCATGTTGCTATACTGGCCCATTGCCCTTCAGAGAAAGCCTGGCTGTTTAAGCATTGCTAGAAAAAGCCTGCACCGCTGGCTCTTCCTTGGCTATTGATCTTCACCTAGTGGTGCTCTCCTCCTCCAACTCTGCTCAAGCCAGATCAAGCCAGTTGGAGCCACTCAATGTCTGCCCTGCAGACCTGCGCTGTTTCCTCCCCCTCCCTCCCCCTTCCCTTAGGGATTCTCACCCTTCAGAAAGCAGCGTGAGGGCGTTTCCACCAGCCCCAATCCCACCCCCTCCCTGAAGTCCGGTGGGCTTCCTGGTCTGTGCTCCTCAGACCCACCCCTTCCTGGCCAGGGCCCCTCACCCACCCCGCGGTGGTGTTGCTTTTCCGCTCCTGTGCCCGGGGCCTAGCGCCTGCCTGGCACACAGCAGAGTCGGGTCTCCATCAATACCTGTGGCCTGAGTAACTGCCCGCAGGAAGCGATGCTTCTCCAGCCTGTGAGGCCGGGGTCTCAGGAAGCAAGTGGAGTTTATGCGCAGAGCTTTCCAGAAAATTGAGGTCTGTCATGCTACAAACATGCATATTACCATCTCTGTATTTTTGCTTTTGAGGGATAATAAACATTTCTGCTAGTTCTGGGGATTTGTACCGATTTGGGAAGAGCAATATTAAACACAACAGCAGATGGCTCCTGTTTAAAAGTGATGACAGGCACATTCTGGAATTAAAGGGCTTGACTGGGAACTTGTGTTTTAAAAACAATTTAATACGTGCCCTGGCTGGCGTGGCGCAGTTGGTTGGGTGTTGTCTTGTGCACCCAAAGGGTGCTGGTTCGATTCCCTGTCAGGGCACAGGCCCGGGTGGTGGTGGCTCCATTCTCGGGAGGGGCATGCAGGAGGCAGCCGATCATGGTTTCACTCTCACGTGGATATTTCTCTCTCTCCCCGTTCTTCTGCCTCTAAACAACAAAAATCTTAAAACACGCACAATATAATGTGAAAATTAAAAGGGATTATTTTACTTTTAAAATAACGAACGAGAATATGATCATCTTCTAAGCATATATGAAATGAACATTGTCTTTGGTCCACATCTGATTGCATTTAGAAACAATTGCAAGACATCTGATGAAGAAACTGATAGAATGCCGGGCATGTGCATTGCGGAGATGCGCCTTTTCTGGTTATGCGATATGCTTCTCCCAAATGCTCATCATTTGTCTTTCTGGTAGATTATTTTGCTTTAGAAAAAGCATATTTTTGAGTCATCTCTGAGACGTTGCATCCTTTCAATGTCTGAGGCTCATGAAAGTTCAGCGGGTCCTTGGTCTCATTTCTCCTGCACAGACCAGCAGTGTCCTTAGGGCCCAAGGAGGGAGGGTGCCAGCGGGCATGGGCAGGATGCCTGTGCTGGAGGCGTTTCACATTCCTTCTACCTCCTGCCAACATGCACGGGCGCCACACTTACTTTTCATTTTACAGAAAAGGACACGGAGCCCAGCTCAGGTAAGCAGCTCGCTCAGAAGACGGTCAGCCTGAGACAGCCAGCTGGTCTACCCTGGTATCATGCAGCTCTTTCTAAGGTGCCAAGCATGCAGCCGTGACCTCTGGGGGCGCTGGCCCAGCTTCCTGAGCCCCAGCTCACTACTCAGCACAGGCCCATCTGCTTTATTCAAATGAGCACTGGGGTGGCTCCAGGAATGCTGGCTATCAGCAGCATTGATCAGGGTGCCATATTTCTGGGAACAGAATGTCTGGGCTTGACTCTGGGTCCATCTGTTATTAACTGAGTGAGCTGAGCGAGTTATTTAACCTCTGCCTTTCAGGTTCCTCACCAGTAAAAAATAGTAACTAACTCGGGGTTCTGAGGATAATTGGTCCTAATGAATAGAAATTGGTAAACCCAACACTGAGCACAGAGTCAATGCAAATCAGACATTTCTTACAGAAAGCTTGATCACGTGTTTTATTTATCCACTAGAGGCCCCGAGTGGGGTCCCTAGGTCTGGCCAGTGATCAGGGCTGAGCTGATTGGGGCCCAGCCAATTAGGGCCCGAAGGCCCCAGAGGGGTCGGGAGAGGAGGCGATGGTCGCCGGGCATGGAAGGAATGGATGCTGGATGCCGCCATCATTGGCGCCCCACCACTGCACGGTTCCCTACCTCCCCCCCTCCTTATTCCCTTGCTGCCGCAGCAGATGGGGGCAGGCCGACCTGGGGGGAGGAACAGAGCATGGGAGGTTGGCCGCAGGCCCTGAGGGAGCTGGCCTTTGGCCCCCCTGGGAAAGAGGACACGTCTGCTGCTGCACCAATCCCAGATTTCCCGTCTCAGCTCAGGGCCTGCCGGCTAGGCGGAGGAACCATGAGAGGTTGGCTGACCGGGGGAGGTTGGCTGTGGAAGCTCAGTGACCATCAGGGGGCAGCTCCTGCATTGAGTGTCTGCCCCCTGGTGATCAGTGCACATCATAGCGACTGGTCGTTTGGTCGTAATGGTTGCTTAGGCTTTTATATATGTAGATGATTCATAGTTTAATGTAATTGTACTAAAATGATATTTTATTAAAGAAATAACTTAGATTTACACACATAATTGATCTATTAACTTACATAACATGACACTGACGCATCTGCACCCTTGATTCAGAATCATTAGTTGGTTACTGACACTTTAGAATCTGTAAAATGTCAGAAACACATTTGTCATTTTCACAATTTGGAAGTGAATTTTCAAATGAGGGTAGTGAGATTTAGAAAATGTTTGAGACTTCTAGTATCTTCTTGCATGACTTCACCCTGATTCCTATTCTCTGAAGGAAGCAAACAAGTGTAAACGAATGAGCTCCTTTTTTTAAACACTGCTTATGCCTTGGCAACCTGAATTCTGTGACTGCGACATCTAGCTCTTAACTTGAGCCCATGAAAGTAATTTGTATGGTTGATTGCACTTCTCATAGACATTTCATATTTGTCAAGAGCCTCTTGCTTTGCTCTGCTCCCCAATTAGGACATTTAAAGGTAAAGTAAAAGATACGATTTTCCCATTTCTTTCGGTTGAAGTTTTATAAAATCTTATTACGGTTTAGTGAGACCCACCCCAAGAAACCTCACTTCATGGTTGAATGCATAATTACAGGCTGATGAGCACAAATACAGATACTCCCCTCTTTCCTGCATTCTCAGGAAAATCCAGTGCGTTCTGGAAGGAGAAAGTTAGACAACTGCAGCCTGATTTCATTTTAAGTGAAGAAAATAAAAGTCTATAGTGCAATGCCCAAGGCTGCCATGAGTAAGATAAGAGGCTGGGTGAACGTGCGACCCATTTTAAAATTAAATTATGCCATTCCTTCTGAACCCCACTCGCAGATTCTAAACCAGTTTGCATCTGACGCTAGTAAAAAAAAAGAAAAGAATCTTGACTCCCTGGCCTCCTTGCCTTGCTCTTCCACCTGGGGGAGGTCTAGCCACTGCTATTCCCCAACCTCCCAAGGCTGCAAATCTTTCCCCGTTTAAGTTTCCAAAATATTTCATCATAAGGGTCTGACTGAGGACAGCTCTGATGCTTATAAGCGAGAACAACTCCACACGTTTAACATGAGAACAAAAATTCACCAATACGTAAAGGACACAAAGTCCCAGTTTCCATTTTCAGCTTATTTTTAAAAGGCTTATGTATGCGTTCTCCTTTAATGGGACACTTACTTCTAGCACAGAGAACCCGGGGCATTAAGGCCGGGTTCCTTCCAGCAGTGAGAGTCCACATAGAGACAGCTTCAGCCTCCAGCTTCCCTGGCTGTGTATTCTGCATATGCTAATGTCGATCATTCTCTATGAGATTTGTTTCCCTCCAGAGGCAATAAAGTCATTTTTCTCTGCTAAACTAAAGGTCCAGGCTAATGTACACAGAGCTGTCCAACTCTCATGATAAGAGCCTTCCTGAGGCTTGCAGAGTTTAAACTTTCCAGACAAATCCAATAGTGTCAAGGTAAACATGAGGGTTTTCGATATGGATGCTCATCTCTAGGAAGGCGTGCTGGGATCCCTCCCTCAATTAGCATGATTGCCAGGCTGCCACCACCCAGTCAGCGAGTTGCAAAATGCAATCAAGTTATTCCAGATGATCTCAGCCAGCAATCAGGACTTTCGCCGGGATCCAGTCTGACCTCAGAGGCGAATGGGGCGAGTCTCAACATGGAGGAGCTTGAGCTTGGATGCAGGGGTGGAGCATGTTCCAGGGATGGTGCATAGAAACCATCACAGCAGGAAACCTGGAGACACCCAGAGGCTGCCCTAATCGCCTGGGCACTGCTCCACGCTTTAGAGAGTGGGCATGGGCAGCAGGCCAGACATAAAGCCTGCTTTCGTCCGTGTGAATATTAGCACACACCTATATTTTGCATTTCATGTTTAAACACTATACATGCATTCTATTCACATGACAAATACTTTAGCTTTGGTGTAGTCTAAAAGTTTTGCTTTTAGAAGGATTTTTACAATGTGAGGAACATTGAGTCAATGTGCATTTTTATTTTGACCAGACTACTGGATGCATACCTGAAGATGGGTTTGAATGTGCCGGCAGGCAGTAGTTTTTGCTGAGTGGGAGAGGTGGCCTAGTTCTCTGACCTGGCAACCTCGGATTTGTCACCATTTGGGGAACTTTAGAATGAAGCCAATCATTGATGAAAGGAGCATCAAAATTCAGCTGGAGCCTTGGAAGAAAATCAAGTGTTATCTGCCTGCAGAAATCTGAAGCCAGTGTCAGATTCCCGAGCTCTTTGGGTCAGGGAGAGATTTGGACTTGAAGAGTAAAGACCCCGGAGAGGAGAGGGGAGCTGCTGATATCAGAGCTGCTCTGATGCCCCAAGAGCAGATCTTAGATCTGTACCGGGTCAGGGCGGGAGAGGACTTTTCAATGCACTTGTTTGTTGAGGGCAATTTATTGCCAAGGTCCAAAGTTAAATTTGCAATAAGGACCAGTTTCTTGTTGAACAACCCAAAAGGTAGTGACTTTCATTCAAAGTAAAGGAAAAGTAGAGATAACATAAGCAACATCTTGAAGAATTATATGAAACTATTTAACCTAAATAAAACACATAGCAATTTCTTTTTCTCCGCTGTGGGGTCGCTGTCTGTATAGCAGGAGAGGAATGGAAGTGTGCCACTGTTGTGTGCCCTTAAGGGTACATGAGAGTAAAGACAAAATAATCTCAGATGTTTAGGAAATTATTTGTAATATTGCACCTGAAATTGTACCAGTCACTATTTAATATAACCATTTCCCAATGGGACAAAAGGTAGGTATGCTCAGTACAGTTTAAGAATAAGAAGTATAAAAGAACAATGCAGTAATTTAGAGCCTTTTATACTAAATAGGATTTTTAGGTTGAAAATAGCCAACCAACATAAGGTTCTGAGAGGTTAGATGTGTATACACAATGGGATGTTTCTTTCGAGAAGTAATATCTTCATCTAGTCCTTGTGAATTTTCCCATGATGATAAGTGAGGGAGAGACCAAAGGGAGAAAAGAAAAGGTGTGTTTCAGTTGAGCGTATGCCAAATACCCAGTGATTCACAGCGTCCTAATCAGACAGGTGTGACTTCTAAAAAAATAGGTTCACCCCACCCATCCTGGAAACTCTTCTTTGCCCAAACTCAGCATCTGATGACTTTCTAGACATGTCACCATACTTACTCTGGAATGGCAAGGAGATTAAATGAAAATGCTGACCAGGGCAGGTTAAATCATTACATGACTCTATTGCTGGCCTTTTCACGTAGATTCAAGTATGAGTGTGGTTTTTCTTTCTTAAATTCAACAACTACACTCATGTGTTTATGACTTTTTGATTTGTCCTACATTTTTCTTCAGCATTTTATGACCCATATATTTTTGAAGAAAATTGTCAGATATATTTACATTCACATTTCCTTTTTACAACTCATGTTGTAGAATTATATAGCTTAACTATATTTATGGTTTAAGCAACTTGAAGAATCACCTCATTCAACCCATTAATTTGTCAGTGAAAAAATAGAGGCTTTATTTACCACCACAGGATTGGGTTTTCGTTAGGACAAAAATGGTCTTCTCTATTAATAGTTCAATTTTTAATAACAATTATGTCATGAGTTACATAAAATGAATAGACTTTGCAAATTATTGCTCATAAAATCTGCATAAATATTAGGCATTTGAAATTAAATTCATGGTTTCCCAAGTGGCAGTGCATATGAATCACCTGAGGAATTTAAAAAATGAACCTACAAAATAAAACAGTTAAAAGACCCAACACAGATCCACTGACTCAGAAACTGGTAGGGTTGGCATTATTATATTAAAAAACTTTCCAGGTGTTTCTAAAGTCTTAAATGTGAATCAGTGTCTGAGAGATAGTGGGTATTAAACAAGCACATGTTTGCTTTCCAAGACAGTTCAACAGGAAGCAGGCTAAAGTACCCAGCTATTTTATAATAATTTTTAAAAAGATATACAGTATTTTATTTTATTTTAAATATATTTTTATTGATTTCAGGGAGGAAAGGAGAGGGAGAGAGATCAATGATGAGAGAGAATCATTGACTGGCTGCCTCCTGCACGCCCCCCACCGGGGATCAAGCGCGCAACCCAGGCATGTGCCCCTGATCAGAATCGAACCCGGGACCTTTCAGTCCACAGGCCGACGGTCTATTCACTGAACCAAATCAGGTAGGGTCCCAACTATTTTAAAAGTATAATTGTAAAACTTTAGCTTGGCAAAACCCCAATAATTTTTAGTTTCAAGCTACTTCTTTCAAGGCTTTTTGCTGTCATTATTTCATTGATGGTGTATGTAAAACAACCTACTGAATTTTTGTGTAGGGATTTACAACTGACTCCATTATAAAAATAAATGTTGGAAGATTTAAAATTGATAACTGAGTGTCTTGACAAAATCCTGAATAAATACCCAGTAGAGATTAATGAAGACTACATTTTTAAATTAATAGTATAAGGATATGTCTATAATTGATTGATGTCCAAGAATAGCATAAAATAAACCCAGAAACCACAGCATCTTAGACCATGTTATTGATGAAATGGCATCATGGGTAACAGACAAAAATCACAAGCCAAGCTTAATGTACAGAAGATACATTTCACACAGGGTTTTATAATCCCCAATATTCTTATTTTATAAACACCAAGATCTTTTCCATTCTCTTTCTAATTGTGCACCTGCTCATCACTTCAACAAGCCACTTAATTAAAAGACCAAGAAAAATGTTTCTGATGGTGTGGTCCCACATAGGCTAGAACCAGATACGTTGGCCTCCAATGACAGCCATTAATTCTCAGGGACAACTGCAGCATTCTCTCTTTCACTCCTTCATTCTCCTGGGAGCAACACTCTTGTTCCTCTGGGAATTAATGTTCCTTAAAAGAGCCAGTATTTTTAGAGGGATATTTTCATCATAATATTCCTCTCACCTGGGCACAGGGGTGGACGTATGACTGAGGAATATCTGCACAATATCTTGGGATTAATCAAAATGGCAGTTGAAAGGAAAAAAAACAACACCTCTCATCTCTGCTGGTGAAGGAACAAGGCAATCTTCTGTAGAGAGTGAAGGCGAATAGAGGCACAAAAAATAGGGCAAATGGAGAGTCCTGGAGGAGTTGGAGTCCTGTCCCGTCACCCTGGGAGGCCTCTTCCCCGCCTCCCCAAGCCCAGTTCTTTGTTTTTGTGAATCAACAAGCTTTTCTTTTTGACCTGAAAACCCAGTTTTTACCGGGTTTCTATAACTTGCAACCAAAAGAGTTTTAATTGAATAAAAAAATTCAAAATGCCCTTAGATTTCATATAATGTTGAGGGAAAATCACATTATTTAACTTTCTCACATAATGCACCTGTTAGAGAGAAGGGATGGCAGAAGTAATTGTATCACCAGCTATTCTCACATAAATTTTCATTGCTGGCTACGCTGGGAAAGACGTGAAACCAGAAACAGTGGCAACAAAAAAGCATCGTTAGAAAAGGTGGGATTGAGCCAACAGAGGTTAATAGCTACAAGAGTCTATCGCAATAGTTATAACTGAGTGTATTTTGTATTTATCATTTTGCATAAATGTCAATAATTTCATACCTCAATTTTGTATAGACTACATTTAATACTGTATTTTGAATTCAAAACATCGGTGATTTTGGAAAAAGCTTCCCAAATAAGCTAAATTTATTACTCCAGCATTTGAAAGTTCTGATAGGATGTTAGATACATTTTTCTTCAATTCAAGTTGATTTTATTTTTAGTTAATTATCGTAACAAAACCTTCTAAGTGATTTGAAATAACCAATGTTCTTTCAGAATCCGTTTTATCTATAATCTTAGTTTTGATTATTATTTGGCCTAACATATTAGACATTTTAAACTTTCAAACAGCAAAATATCTCCAGATGTCTTATGTTCTGAACAATTGTAATGATTTTATTTGCATTTTTATTAGATTATCAGGCTTGACTTGAAATGTTTACTGTAATGTTTCGGTATATTGTGTTTTTACTTATCATCAGCCTAATTGACACAGACTTTTATAGGTTCAGTCACTATAGTCAAAAGTTTGAGCCATAATCAAAAGGTCATTTCGTTTTCAGAGTTTCTTGAAAGCCATGTTTCTTGCCTTATGGGAAGGCATGAAGAGGGTGTTGTATGCCTGCGGGTAACGCTGGCAGAATGTGAATGGTGTCTGTGTCCGGCATGGGAACATCTCGGCAGGAATGTGTCTGCATTTCTCCTTGAGCAGCCACTATATGCTCAGCATTTGAGAGGGATCGTAAGTCAAAATGCATGTGGGGTGCTTTTTGAATCAATGTACACAAGCAACATGGGAAAACAGTAGGACTACATTATACTTTTCATTAGAAGTTCAAAAAAAAGAAAAATATGGGCCAAATCTGTTTTCTTGGAAAATATAGGAACTATATAGTACTCAAATGAGTGACATGTACAGACAGAAAAAAAGGGAAGATAGTCCCAGTACTGAGCTGACCACCCCTTGTGAAGCAGAATCCTCCTGTATAATATCCTGGTCATCTGATTACCCCCACCCAGATATGTCCTCATTAGTGGCAAGGAACTTGCCTGGTAGGGAGACCATAATTGGAAGTTTTTTCTTAGGTTAGAGATTAATGTGGACTGACAGTTTTGCACCGTCTTAGAGTTGGGCCCCTACCAACCATCTGCAGGCTCATCACACAATCTGACACCTCAGGAGGGCCTGAGCCTGTCTTCTCATCTTACATTCCTCCAAACAAGGAGACGTAGGGACCTTGAAGGGACCTTGTATGAGGAATCCTGTGCCACTGAGCAGTCAATATAGTGAAGAAGATACTTCAACTCTCTTCCATGTCTTAGGGACAATGGAATCCATCATAGACTTACTGGGGTTTTTTGTTGTGATAAAGGGAAAAGGGAAATCAATGGACTGAGACTTGAACTTCTGAGAGTTTATTATATTCCAGGCCTTCAAAGGGGTGTGTGTTGGGGGAGTGCTTTACTTATATGACTGCATTTTATCCTCTTAACAACATTGTGAAATGGACGTCATTATCTGTTTTCCTTATGAGGAGCTTAGTGTTTGGGAGGATAAGCATTAAGGTTGAGCATTTTCCCTTCACCCACTGTGGCTTTCAATTTGCTTTCTTTTAAAGCAAAGATCTTTAAGTCTAGGACCATGTACCTAAGTGAAGATGAATTTAGTGATTACATATATCTCACTCGGTCCAGAAGACTTTGGGGATTGACGTTACAATTATGCCCCAGTAAAAGGTATAAACAGGGACTGCCTGGGCAAACCTGGGCCTCTAGTTACCATGACTTAAGTAAGGTCAGTCCTAAACCACCAGAGGTCTTAGCTAGGAGCGCTGTAGCGTAAGGACTTGATCGCAGCAATTGCGTCTTTTGTTTCTGACTCGCATGTCCTTGTCTCTATGTATAGTATGAGAAAGAATATCTCATCTTCTTATATCAGCATTTAATCAAGAAGTTGTTTTCTTGTTTCTGTGGAGGGTATATTTTTGTCTAAATTCACCTGAGTTCCTGGAAAAGTTCCAAACCAGAGGGACTTTGTTATCTCCTCCAGGGCAATTGTTGAGGTAAAGTTCAGTCTTGCATGGCGTGGTGCCAACTACTGGTCAGACAGCTCACCTTTGGCTTCGCATCCACTCGGTTTCTCAAGGGGTGAACAGGTTGGAGCTGTTCTCCAACGCTTTGCTTAGTCCTGTGCAATTGCCATCCCTACATACCTCAGGAAAAGGTGAAATTAATGTTTGTAGAATCCTTTTAAGATCCAGAATGAAAGATGGTTTGATAGTATAAGATATTAAAATAAACAGACCCTGGGATACTCTCCCAGGGTGAGCATCATTGAAGAGATGAACTTCAAAGATGCACTTGGTAGAATCTCCCAACGACTTTCATTCATTTGGATCAGCCAATGTTTAGTCAGTCCACAGTGAGAAACGCTCTGCGTGATTGTTACTTAATGAGAAACTCAAACTTGTTCTACGTGAACAAATAGACTGACTCAGGTTTTGAGTTGGGATAAGCACTAAAAACACAGGTGGAAACTTGTTCAAATTGCCTTGGGAGAGTCAACTGCCAGACAAAAGACTACATTTGTCAGCATTATCCACAATGACTCGAGTTTGGAGAAAGCCAAATTAATAGAATCTTTACTCTGCTATCTTAAAACTTACAAGTTTTAAAAAGAATGCTGTCATTTTATGTTAGACTAAAGAACACGGAAATTGATGTTTACTATATTCTATTAAATAAATGTATTACTATGCAATTAAATATATAAGATTATAAAATTCAATGAGGAAAAATGATTTTCATTTATCTCTGTTTCTTAATTCTCCTCAGCTGACAGAATTGAGACATATTCTTTTGGCTCAGTTATATTTTGGATGATCTGATGTGTCCTAATGCTGTGTAAGAGTCATTACTCAGGGTTTGGCAGTTGTAATACAAATAAATAATACAATAGTAAATAATAATTTAAGATTAAATTCTCTGTTTTATGTACTCACAACTGTAAACCTAGTTTTGCCCACCCCTGTACATTATTGAATTTAGCAACATTTTTATAGCTTGGCATTTAAAAATATATCTTAAACCATAAAGCCTACTTCCCAAACAGAATACTTGATTGTGAGGATGTACAGTGAGATATTTATTTAAACATTTTTTACCTAAATGAAGAAAGATACTTTAGAGCACCTAAAATACCAGCAGAAGATATCACAAAAACAGACAAATAGACTTTCGCTTTTGTACAGTTCTCTGCCTATACATTTATTAGGGTTAGGTTGGTTATACCAATTTTTTGAGGTATAATTTTGGCTTTCTTTCACAGGAAAAAAAAGAGGTGTGTTTTCCAATCTGTGCTATAGCCAAGGAAAAAATCAAGCTGTAAGATAAACGAGCTCATTATGTGTGTTGGTGTCTGGTCCCAGGACTGTAGACTGTAATAAAAGAGAATTACTTTGCAGCCATTTCAATACCAATGCAAAAAATGTATATGCAGAAAGTTGTAATTCAGCAGTTTCCAAACTTTAGGGTGAAGAAATACAACCCGGGAATTTTGCTAAACATGCGTTTTCCTCAGTCCCTTCCCCATCTCAGGACAGATTGCTCTGGTTTGGAATGAGATCAGGTGGCTGATGGTTGAGGGCTTCACTTGAGAAGAGAAATGTCATTGTTCAGGGAAATACTTTGATAAACTTGTTGGTGACATAAAGGACTAGAAGCAAGGACTCCAAGGAGATAAGAAATAAAGAAATGGATAAACCACTTTACATTAGAAATGAGCATGACTTTAGGGGAGAGCGGAGCACAGGGGGAAGAAAGGCAGGGGATTCAAACAGAAGCCACTAAGCAATTCCTATCCCGTGGTTAGGAAGATTTTTATATTTTAAGAAAAAGCATGTCTAATGTTATAACATTGTTTTGCTTTGCTTTATTGTGTTTTTTTCTTCTTAGTTTCTAACAACCACTCTCTCCTCTCTCTAAGCTCCAGTGAAGCCTGATATGCACATGTATTTCTGTGGGGTGGCATTGTGGATAAAGGCTGCGACTCTAAAGGAAATGTGGCTGATTGGACGCTGACAGAGAGAGAAAAAGTGGTCAAGGGATTCCACCCGGTGAGCTGCAGGAAAGCGAATGACAGGCGATGGCAAAACTGGGGGTGGTAGAAAAGCAGCTGAGGAGTTGCCCTGACTGGGGAGTGGGCAGGACCACCTTCTCCCTTCCCCACTTAGTCAATAACATGTACATTTATTGAGCATATGCTGCATGCTATGCACTAATTATGCACTATGCACACATGTGTTATAGCTTACGCCTCCTAAGAGCTGATTAGGTAGGGTCTATGATGCTTTTTATATAAACAAGAAAGCTGAGGCGTAGACAGGCTAATTCACTTCTCCGAGATCCCACAGCCAGTGACTGGTGGAACCAGGATGTACAAAAGGCTGCCAGGTCCAGAGCACAGTATCATCTTCACCACACATGGTGATGCCTTGGTTGACTTTGGAGATGAAAGGATGAGAGCGGGCGGGTTATGTATGAGACCAGCAAAGTCAAAAGTTCAGTAGGATGACCTGAGAGTGGGATAAACAGGAGGGCTGAGCCCGGTGCTTAGAGCTCATGATGATTGTGAACAGCCAAGCAACAGTCTGGGAGTTCCAGACACAGAGCGCCTGTCCTCGCTGGGATTTTTGTAGCTCACTGTGGCATGATGCGTTTGAAGGCCTGCTCCGTTTACAGCATGAAAGAGTAGGACATCTTTAATGGGAAAACATGGCTGCTCCAAATTCAGAAATGAAAAAAAAAAATCTTCATCTCACTATTCTAACATTATTCTAAGTTTAATAAGACCTACATCAACAACATCAACAACAAAGAGACACAAAATTGGAAAAGATTAGAAAAGTACAGGAAAATTGCTGTTTGCACATAACATTTTAATTTCAATCTCACATCACCGGGAGTGAGATTAGTAGACAACTAATAGACGGTTGTTCACAGGAACCTTTGTGAAACACAGCTTTATCGTTCATTTTATAGAAATATTTACAGTAAGCTGACTACCGTTCGGATTAGGAAACGTAGGTTTGGTCATTCTTATAAATGCCTTTGCCTTTTTATAAGGTTTTAAGTTTAATCCTTAAAGTATTGTTGACTTGACTTTGATGCCCAGAAACTGAGCAGCACCAGCTAGTACTTCTGTCCCACTGCTCTTTATTCTCAGCAAGTGCACTAGGTTTCAGTGGGAAAGAATAGTTTAAAAACTAAACATATTGTTTGTGAAAGTGGGTTAAAAGGAAAAGAAATCTATAAAAATGTCTTATTTTAAAATATAAATATTACCCGATTAACCACCCCTCCTCAAAACACACGAACACACAACATGGGGCCCAGAAGGAACCTGCGTGTGAAATAGAAAGGAAGCTCTCCTTCTGATGGACACAGCTCATGCCAGGCCCCGCTGATGCAAGAGGACTGGGGCTGAGCTTCATCTCCGCTCACCCTTCCAGGGGCACTTCCTCAGGGCGCAGCCCCAATAGACATATAAAGTAGATTTTTGGAAAGAGAATTTATTAGCAACAACAAAAACCACTACAATAAGTTATGTACCATTAGGATTGACCAGAATAACCTATGTGAATAATCTATAGGAAGAAAATTGCAAAAAATTTACTGATAAATATACAATAATAAGCTAAGAGTCGTAGTTTATACCTAAATTAAAAAATTAAAGATTTTAAAGACATCAACTAGCCATGCAAATATTGACAGACTTTGGAAACGCCTGTGTTTGGAAAATACTGTTCTGCAGCAGAAGCCAGGGGAATCCACAAGGTGTTTCTTAGATCAGAAAACACATTTATTGACCATAGCACAGCCCCACAAAAATATATGTCCTCTTCAACTCTCCCAGTTTATATCAACAACACTCACTCCCAAATGGAGATAACTTATGGGCAATAAGGAACAGGGTAAGAAAGCTGAAAGACTGAGCATTTATTGCAAATGGACAAATACTGTTCATAAGATGGAACTAATATTAGCATATCAGATTATATATTATTGTTTATTTTTACCGGTACTATCACTGTCACCACCACCCTTCATCCCAAATTTTCCCAGTCTTCTAATCTTACTTCTTTGAGGACTTTGGTCAGACAGCCTGGTGTAACACTAGTCTAGATGTTATTATGAAGGTATTTTTTAAGATTTGATTCGTCAGTAGACTAAGTAAAACAGATCACCCTCTAAAATGTGGGTGGGCCTCAGCCAGTCCATTGAAGGCCTTAAGAACAAGGTCAGAATTTCCCTGAAGTAGAAGGAATTCTTCTGATGATGCAAACCCTGCCTGAGTTTCTAGATTGCTGCTCTGTGGAATTTAGACTCAAGACATCAACTCTTCCCTGAATTTCACATGAGCCAAATCCTTCAAATGAATCTCTTTCTCGCTCTCTCTTCACACACACACACACACACACACACACACCCTATTGGAAATATTTTGGTTCTATTACTTTTCTGTAGAACTAAACACAAAACCCAAGTTTAATTATAGGCCTGAAGAGAACGAGAAGAGGCAGGTGGACGTTGGAAGAGGACGCTCACTTCCGTCCAGGAGCACTCATCTGGAGAGCTTATCTTCTAGGGCTATTTCCTGTTGTCTTTGCTTAGATTCTCCCAGGAGCTGAGCCTGAGGTGAGGTAGAGCCTGGGGTCAGGCTGCTTATTTGGGAAGCAATCGCAGGGGACAGGAGTGAAAGTCTGGGGGAGAAACACGGGAAGAGAAAGAGCCAGTACACAGGTGCATTACTGAGTCTGTCACCAGCACAGGTGAGTGATGCACAGGAGCCTTATGAAATGGCTCCTAGAACGGGCTTGGGACCTACCCATCAGCCTGCACCCTCCATTGTTCAAGCTTGTGCTCCATATTGTGCCCACATGAGCAGCATATGGACTCACTACTTCCATAATGGACCTTGAAACTTGTCATGCAGAACTACTTGAGAGGTAAAATGATCAGCTGAAACATTCTATTCTCTAACCATAATGAAATCTCCTGTAATTCAATCCTCTCACTTTATTACTTTCATTTTATCTGCTTTCTAACTCCTAAACTTTGATTCCTACACATTGCCCCATTCACAGTGCCCTGCTGATTTCAAGTAGGTTCAAATTCTGACTCCGTCACTTCCTGGCTCTCAGACGTTGGGGAAGTTGCTTGAGCTCTCCTAGGCCCCAGGATTCTCGTCTACAAAATGAGATAATAATAGCACCAACGTTTTAGAGTTGTTATGAGCATGATTCGAGATAATGCATGTGAAACATTTAACAGTGTCTGCTACATAGATACCAGACACTAAATAATAGTTATTATGATTGTGACGGTGATGATAATAATGATATTTGTCCGGCTGAGTTACCATAGTTCATCACTCAGTTGCTTTCTTACCTTTTTGACTCTTGGGTTTCTTCTGGTCCTGACCAAGAAACTGTAACCCTAAGTCTATAGTCCATTCATCTCACCTGGACTGCTGGAGCGGAGTTGTACATAATTATCAAGAATAAAAAGAGGATTTAGGGGGCTTATATCTCTCCCAGGTCCCTAGCTGACTTCTGTCCTAATCTCATTTCTGTCCTATAATGATATTCTTTACTTTTGAGTGAAAATTGAAATCCTGACATGGACTACCACCCTCCTCTCTTGAGGAATACTGATCAATTATATAGTAGAATATCCCTCAATTTAGGATTGTATGATATTTTCTCATGATTAGATTGAGGTTCTGCATTTTTTAAAGGTGCCACAGAGGTGATATGGCTTTCTTAGTTCATTGTATCAGAAAGTACATGGAGTTGATATTGATGATATTAAGCTTTATTGTGTAATTAATGTGACAGGATTCTATTATAAAGTCACAATTTTTTTTATAATTAATATTTTTGTAGAGATACTTTGAGGCTATGCAAATATGCTATTTATGCTTAAATCCGCAAGTTTGCACAACCAGGGGTGGGTGGGTCTTACCTGTGACAGTTACTGTTGTGGTGGTATTCTAAAGGTGACTTTCTACTTCCTTCTTTCTGTGCACATCTATTAATTGGAGTCCATCTGTAAAGAAAAATTGTCTATTTACTCCCATTTGTTTATTGGTTATTTATATCAGTATGGGCTTGGAATGTTTATTTTAATTTGGGGCTGTTGTCCAGTAATATGTAATTATTTCATTTTTCAAGTTATTCTAACTCAAGGACGTATTCTAATGGGAAATACAGACAAAGAGATTAAAAAAGAAATGAACTAAGTAAAACACAATATTAGGTTGTAATAACTGCTAAGAATGAAACAAATAAGAGAAAATAATGGGAACCCTGGGACCTACTGTGAGTTGGGTGCTCAGGTGGAACTCTGAGAAGATGATTGAAGCTGATTCATGGTAGATGAGAGTGAGTGTGCCATGTGCTAGCTGGTGGGTAGGCATTCTAGACAGAGGGACAGGCAGAGGCATAAGCAAGAGGAAAAATGACTACTGACGTGTGTGGTCTCCTCTGGACAAATTAACTTCTCAACACTTAACCCTGTTTGTTTGTTTGTTTCCCATTCAACAACTACTTACTTGTTTCCTCTACGTGGGAGGGATGAGTCCAGCCAGAGGTAACACACAGTCTCTGAACACACAGTTCATCTTCCAGGAAGGAAAACCTGCAGGTCGACTAGAGGTGACGAAGCAGAGTGAGGAGGCTCTACCCAAGATGGGCGCCTAACACCAGTGTGGGGCCGGGAACAGAAGCAGGAAAGGTCGCCTACCCAGGTGATGTCTAAGCAGAGCCCTGGACATGAATGGGACTTACATGTAGCAGTGCGTGAAAGCACGGGTGGAATTGTCTCTTTTCATTGGATTGAAAGAGTTAAATAAACAGCCTCAACATACTAGTAGCTATGGGTTGAATTGTCTTCTTGGGAAATTCAGATGGTGAAGTCCTAACCTCCAGTACTTCAGAATGTGACCTTATTTAGAAACAGGGACATTGTAGGTGTCATTAGTTAAGATGAGGTCACTGAAATGGGACCTAATCCCATGTGACTGGTATCAAATAAAAAGGGGACATTTAGACACAGAGACGTACAGAGGGAAGACGGTGTGAAGAGGCAGAGGGAAAAGGCAAGGCAAGGAAAGAGTCTGGAGCAGATCCTCCCTCGAAGGCATCAGCCTGCTGACAGCTTGTAAACTGTGCGGCAACACCCACTCTGTGGTATTTTGTTACAGTAGCCCTAGAAAACGAGTTCCAACTATACGACATTCTGGAAGAGGCAAAGCTGGAGAGAGGAAGAGGTGAGGAGGAAGAACAGGATGCTTAGGCAGAGCATAGAGCATGTTTAGAGCAGTTAACTGCTCTGTCTGAGACCATAATGAGGGACTCACGTCCATACATTTGTCCAAACACACAATGTACACCACCAAGAGTAAACTTTTATTAAACTACTAGAGGCCTGATGCACAAAAATTCGTGCAAGAGTAGGCCTTCCTTCCCCCAGCTGCCAGCACTGGCTTCCCTCTGGCCCTGGCTTGGTCAGGAAGGATGTCCAGAAGACATCCGGTCTACTTAGCATATTACCCTTTTATTATTATAGATGGCTTTGGATGAAATGATGTGTCAGTATGTTATTAATTATAACAAGTGAAGCACTCTTATGGGGGATATTGATAGTGGGGAATCTGATGTGTGGGGGTAGAGGGTATAAGAAAAATCTCTACTTTCCTCTCAACATTGCTGTGAACCTAAAACTGCTCTAAAAAACAAAGCCTATTAAAAATGCCCCACCTTGCTCATAGAGCCTGTAAATTAAAACATATCACAAAGTATGCGACAAAGAGTATATCTCCTGTCTGTTCAAAGAAAATCTTTACAGGTAAATATGCCAGATTTGTAAGTAGTACCTGATAACTATATTAATTCTCTATTTTTTTGCATAAGTAAGAAAGGTGTTCATAATCAATTTATACTGGAAATGTGAGAACATACTTTGTTTAGAGAGAAGGTTTTCTCCAACAGTAGCAGTCCCAGGCATGTTTTAACTGCAAGTGTGCCGCACCTTCCTGGACTTGCAAATTCTGAAGAGAGGAGCCACCTCATTGGGGTCTGGATTCCATTCTTTTATCTAAATGTTTATTGAAATTTATTAAAATTAAAAAAGGTGTTTTCTCCACACGATTAGATAATGAAAGTAAAAAGGTTATGCTTAAATAACAAGTAGACGTTTGTAAACATAAGACAGGCTCAAGTTGAAATATTTAGGGGAATGAATGAGATGCCCTTAGAGATTGTAAATACTCAGAATATGCCTGGGAATTCTTCACTTTATCTCCTCCCTTCCACTTCTCTATCTGTTCAAAAATGAACACACGAAATTACAGAGGAAGGAGTAGATTCACCTCTTTGTCGTCATCACAACACTGAGAAATGCCCCCAAACTGCTCCTTTTTCTTCTAAACATCTGTAGATATCCACAGATTGGACAATAGGCCTTTTCTCATGACTTCATGGATTCCTGTCTGAGAGTAGTACTCTGCCAGCTTACTCTGTAAGCGGGCCAGCGGCCAGTGCTTCTCACTCTTGGCAGCACATACAATCACCTGGAAGGGGTGTGTGTGTGTGTGTGTGTGTGTGTGTGTGTGTGTGTGAGTTTAATGAATGTGCGTGCGCTCCAATTCCAGAGATTCTGATTTAATTGGTTGGGGTGAGGCTCAGATATCAGTATTTTTTTTTAACTTTACAACTGATGGACGCGTGTTGCCAAAGTTGAGAACCCTGATCTAAGGCCGTGTTTCTCATCCTTGGCTACTCATCAAAATCACCTGGGGCACTCGCTAATGTAGATTCATAGGCCACACCCTCCAGACTCTGATTCCATGATTCTGAGTGGACTAAGGGAACCTTGTACTTGTACAGCCACCCTGGGTGCTCCTGATAATTAGCCAAGTTTGAGAAACACTGAGGACATCCATTAAAAATACAAAACAAGCTAGACTGGTCTGCTTTTTGCTTTACGACAGAATTTCCTCAAACTAATTTTACTGCCTCTCATTGAAAAATTTTTTTTTTACGTTTTATATTTTTTCCGTGTGTGAGTTTGTGTATTTGACTTAGCTATCCACCAGTCCATGTAGAGTATTCAAGAACCAATTTGCAATATTATTTAATACAAACATATGCATAGTGGTAAAATATTTGTACAAATCACTCTAAACCAGGGATGGGCAAACTTTTTGATTCGAGGGCCACAATGGGTTCTTAAACTGGACCGGAGGGCCGGAACAAAAGCATGGATGGAGTGTTTGTGTGAACTAATATAAATTCAAAGTAAACATCATTACATAAAAGGGTACGGTCTTTTTTTTTTTTAGTTTTATTCACTTCAAACGGGCCAGATCCGGCCCGCGGTCCATAGTTTGCCCATGGCTGCTCTAAACACACACATGCAAAAACACTCTAAAATGATAGTTTTCTTTGGGGAGCATTGATTTCTTTACAATCAGATACTACGTTCCTCGCCAATTCTGAATCACCACGCTCTAGCCAAATTTGGTATCATTAATTGACATTCTGAGGGTCTGACAGCGTTGGGCCTAGAATGTGCATATATCCCAGCACATTTCCTGCAGTTCCCTCCAGGTCTTCCCTGCAGGCACACCTCTCCCTCTCCTTCATTTGGGAGGTAACAGCACTCATTGGGGTGGCAAGGGAGTGCCATTCTGCCCACCCAACCAGCCTAGTCAAGGGGCTCTGCCCCATGAGACTCTCCAGAACTGCTTCTTCTTAGCCAGTAACTTCCAACCAGGGATCAGATTACAACCACCCTGTCCAGGTGGGTGGGGTGGGGGTGAAAAACTCCTATATTTTCATAATTTAAATATGATGTGCAGTATCCCAACTACAGTATCTGTTCTGCACGTTTGTACTTCTCAAGTGGACATAGGGTTCTAGAAACATACCTGTCATCTGGAAAGATCTTTCTGTAACTTACATTCAGGAAGTATGAAGTTGTAGCTCCAGAGACAGTAGTATTTCCACATTTAGCAAATAAACAGTATTATCATCAATAACAAAATCAGGCATTTGATAAAATAACAAATTAAGTTTTCTTTCTTTATTTCCCTTCTTCATTATTCTTCTTTTTTGCCCATGGATATTTTTCGCTTAGATCTTCAAACCCTCTATAACTAGATTTTTTTTTTTTTACTTAGTCTCACTGTTTATTTAATTTTAATTTACTAGGAAGTAAAATGTACTGATATATTTTCTTGTTCTTGTTTTTTTCTTTGTTACTCACAATTGAAAATAGAATAAGACTGTCCAGGTCTAAAAACAAAACATTGGTATGTGATACTTGCTGGTTATTTAACGACCAACTCACCAGAAAAAAAATAAAAGCTAAAAACAATTCTGATTTTGAACATGTGTGATTGTCCCTATCAGAGGCCCTGGCAAAATACTGGACTTTTTTCAATTGAACCCAGATTCAGAGAATGGAATCTGGAAGTTCCTAAACTCGGCATTTCTACACTCACTTTCCCTCAATTATCCCATCGCAGGAGAATTGTCTATAGATACTTGATTGCAAAAGCCCTATAATGCAATGATCGTTTGAGCCCAGTGGCTAATTGAGGCGATTTCATAAAGGGAGTGTGTTTATAGGGTGTAGTTTCTTTTGTTCAATGTTAATAACTCTTAATTCAATTACATAAAGAAAACCACAGTTAACACAAACGTAAAGTATATTTTTAAAGTAGTTTAGTTGAAAAATATTTATGGGTTACTATCTTTCCTATTTCTATCCTGTATCTATTTTATACATCATATTTGAAAGTTAAAAGTTCTTACATACTTTACTAATAAAGATAGAAATATAGATGTCTAAGAAAATATTTATTTCCATTAAATGTTTTGTCTACTTTTTGTATAATACAACAGATAACATGAGATTTCCCCAATATTTGCCCTTTCTTTTTTAAAAAATATGTTTTTTGTTGATTTCAGAGAGGAAGGGAGAGGGAGAGACAGACAGAAACATCAATGCTGAGAGAGAATCATTGATTGGCTGCCTCCTGTATGGGCCCCACACTGGGGATTGAGCCCAAAACACAGGCATGGGCCCTGACCGGGAATCGAACTATGACCTGGTTCTTAGATTGACAGTCAACCACTGAGCAACACTGGCCAGGCTTGCCATTTCTTTTAACTGAAATTCACTATGCGGTTTGCAGAATTTAGAAGTCTGAATAATATGTTACAATCATAAGCACCTAACATCTAGTTCTAGAAATTATAATTATGAAAAACTAATTTACAACTTTGATTTATTTATTGTATTTTTACTAATTTACTATTCAAATCAGTAAACCAGATCTATGGACTTCTAGAAAGACCTAAATCTGTCTCTAACTAAGATTAATGGAGGAATCTTGCACATATAATTGTCCTCCCAGAGTTTTCTCATTTGGAAATGGAGCATTAAAGGTGAGAATGTACATGAATGTGTGCTATAAACTGTAATACTATAACATTTTAATACTTTTAAGATACTCATTCTACATTTTAAAATTTGAAGGAAAAAAGGAAAGCCTGAGTAATGAATAACCTTAGGAGCTCCATTGTTCAAGGGACCTTCAAATCAATTGAACAAAATATCCAGTCCTCTTTGGCGAAAGCAATTTTACGTTCATTCAGACTTTCCCACTTCGGTCGGGTTGCATGTCAGGTGCACAGCACAATGGCATTATTCCAAGGGGATTTATGGTAATCCTATATGATAAAAGGCCAGCCACCATAAGCGTAATGACAGGAATGACCAGAGACCAGAACCACCATGGCCCCTCACTGGGCTGGCCTTGCCCCCAAGCAAGTGGTTAGGGGTGATCAGGTAGGCAAGCAAGTGGTTAGGGGTAATCAGGTAGGCAGATCGCCCCTGGCAGGGCTGGCCTTGCCCCCCAGCAAGCAGTTAGGGGTAATTAGGTAGGCAGGCAAGTGGTTAGGGGCAATCAGGCAGGCAGGCAGAGTGGTTAGGGGTGGTCAGGCAGGCAGACCAGTAGTTAGGGGTGATCAGTTAGGCAGAGAGCCCCTCGCAGGGCTGGCCCCGCCCCCCAGCAAAGAAAGAAGGAGGCCCAGGCCACCAGCGGTGACTGTAGCAGGTGTGCAGCCGGCCAGCGATTGCTCTGCAGAGGGAGGCAGGCCCAGGCCAGCCAAGCCATCGCACCCCATGCCCATCGCCTGCAGAGGGAGGCACTGGTGGCAGGGGAGGGTGGCAGTGCTGCACAGATGGCAAGCAGTGGCAGCGGTGGGGGTGGGGGTGGGGGGCCAGCTGCCTGCAACCAGGGGAAGAAAAGCCCCAATAGGCCCTGATCTCAGGCCAGGCCTAGGGACCCTACCTGAGAGGTCCCAGATTGTGAGAGGGTATAGGCCAGGCTGAGCGCCCACCCCCACTCCCAGTGCACGAATTTTTTTGCACCAGGCCTCTAGTTTTCTTTATAAAATAAACATGCTTGATATGCGTGCTTCCTTTGGTCGCAGCAATGCAGAGCTGCTCTGATAGAGCTGTAACTCTTTTGCTCTCTCTTCTTTGTGCCTTTATTTATTCCGCTATCCACATCAGAAACCTTCCTCTCTCCCTTTACTGATAAACTCCTCTACCTTCCTCAAGACTCATTCCAAATGTCATGTTTCTGGAAAGATCTCCCTGCCTCTTCTGCTCTGAGTTGGTTAATTACCACTCCTTTGTGCTCTCATCAGAGTGAGCTTATTGCAGTCAGATAACTTTTCGCTTGTTTGAATAGATACTGCTCATGTCATGGGACATAATAAGCATTCAATAAAAGTAGCTGAATCCATCATTCTTCTATCCTCTTCTATCTTTGCTCTTGTCTTCTCTCTTTTTCTTTCCTCTAGTCTTTTTATCACTTATTCATCTTTAATATTTTTGTCAAGCATAGTATTTTAACATTTATAAACTTGGGTATTTTCTAGTAACTTTTTGCTTTCACTGTTGTCTAATTTTGTGCTGTAAAACTTAAAAATCACAAATATTGTGGTTTTGTTCTGATACATTGAAATGTTTGCAAGTATTTTAGTTAACAAAGACTATAATTATAGAATACTTCATATTTCATTTTCAAAACAGTACAACTAAACGACACTCTCAAGCTTGTATTCATTTTCTAGTATCCATTTTCTAGCATATTGGATAAACAAGGTGTTTGCAGACTACCCATAAGCCAACGGGAATTGCGGCCTGCTTTTTGTCTGTGGCCTGTTCCTCCTACGATTCTCTTCCCAGCCTTGGATTGTTGTTTTTTTCCTTTCTCTCTTTCCCCATATGTAATACGTGATATATAAATTCAAACTTATATACTTAAAATTATAAATATATAATATATATGAAATCTCACACCTTTGGGAAAAATTAAAACTATTCAACGTTTAAATATTCTTCTCAAGTCCAAGCAGAAGACAAAAAGGAAAAAAGTCACTAGAAGTTACTCATTGATTCTACTTCCTAGCCTGGCCCGTATCCGGTCTTCAGGTGTTCATGGTGTGAATCCCCATGTCCTTGCTCTTCATGAAGCTCAGCCTCCATCCTCCTGCCCCACCAGAGCAGACCACAGGGCACAGTGGTGAAACAGTGCACTCCACAGAGTCAGGTTGTTCGGTTTAAGAGAACACTGTCAGGGCCTCGGCAAAACATGCAATAATGTGCTTCGTTTTTAGAACTCTGGTAAAATATCAAGAGTCAGCCTAACAGTCAAAGCTAAGGTGAGGGAAAGCTGAGCTTTTTGTCTGGACCGGAGACCTGATCTGTCTCAGGAGAAACGCAATGTGGACACCCACGCACATCTCAGAGTGCAGGCAAACATTCTCAGGAACATTCTAGTTCAGGTTCACATGGGGAAACTTCTACCATAAGACACCCGGTTTACAAAGTGCTTCTCTGTCCACACAGGAGGGAGTGTGTTGTTTGATCATGCAGAGCAGTTTCTGCTTCCCATTATCATCTTTTTCATCTTCCAGTGCATAAGGCATAGTCACGATCATAGCAGCCATTGTCAAGACCAGCAGTCCAGTCCTCATCTTCACCCTTAGGCCTGAAAAGTGGCAGCAAGACCATTGAAATGAGAGGATATTTTTAATTCCCTGAATTAAGAACAAATTCATAGGGCATTTCATGAAACACTGTACAGAACCCGAGGGCAGACATTTATTTTTGTTATGTCGGAAACAAGCTACAGGAACCTTAGGGAGTGGGTTCTATATTTAGTTCAATAGCAGACAAGTTAGAAATGGTTCCTTTGAGTATGTATCACATTTGCTATATAGAAATGATAACACATATTTCTATTTAACCAACAAACCAATTGGTAAAGCTCTGGGTGAATTTCGTGGTTGTTACTTCAGAAAATACCAATTGTTTCTCAGGGAAGATTAACATTCCAATGGATTTATAAGGCAAAAATACATTTTTAAAAATTTATCTTTATTTTTGAAAGTATTACAGATGTCTCCTTTTTCCCCCATTGACTCCCTCCTCCCCACTTCTGCCCCCTCTTCAGGTCTTTACCCCACTATTGTCACAATGTCATCAGGTTCAATCACAAAGATATAAAAGTCTAAAAATGTAACAACCTCCTTATCTCAAAAAAGCTCCATTGAAGAGTTTTAATTATTAACTTGTTAGGTTTAGTTCAAATGTGCCAATTCCCATATAGTTTCAAATATATGCCAATATATTGGAAGAGCATACACGACATTAAAAAAAATTCAGTGGCTTGGCAGCTGTGAGAAGGGCTCAACATTATGACCAGGCAGATAATTCAGATTAAAATGATAATGTCTTATCAAAATAGCAGGATCTTTAATGAAATACTATTCGGTCTTGGCTAAGATGTTTATTATTACATTCACTGTCAGTAAGAATGTACATTGGCACTCAGCTTTTGTGATGCAAGCTGGTTTTACATACCAAGAGCCATTACGTGCCATTTCTCCTAGAACTTCTAGGGGATCCTATATCCAGAAAAGGTTTACTTATCAAGGTGATCTTTATAATAATAAATAATTGGGAACAACTTAAATACCCAATATTAGGGAGTGGTTAAATCAATTATAATGCATTTATTTGAAGGAATTAAATAAAGTCACTTGTCATGACAGGAATTGTCATGACAGGACAAATGTTTGTTTTCTATTATTAAGAGGGAAATACATGCTATAAATTTGCATATATAGCACAGTGTAACAATGTGAAAATTTCTACATGCATAAACTAGACTGGAAAATTACCCTTCGGTCATGAGCAAAGTTTCCCTCCTATTTTTTTTTTTTATCTTAACAAAGTTTAGGTACTGAATATATATACTTATATTTAAAATTAACATTTAATAATATGATTTTTAATATGTAAGGTGAATAAGTGACAGTAGGATTTCATCTATCATTAAAAACAACAACAGTACTTCATACGTTTAACTTTGAAGGCCACCAAAGAAAATAATAATTGGAAGAAATACCAGGAAATGTGATCATTATGTTCAGTGCACCAGGATTTTAATCTCGACCACATCATATGAAATACTTTCACTCATATTCAAACGTATAGTAGATTGTAAGCTCCATGAGGCCAGGGATCATGTCTTCTTCAGCTTTCGGTCAGCAGTAATGCTTAGAGTATAGAAGGCGTTAATAAATGATTGATGGATAGTTAGCTGGTATTGTTTTAAATGAAAATTTTCAAAAGGTGAGTTTGGGGGACATATTTGGATTTGCCTGTCTAGCCACTATTCTTCCTTTTTCTGTTAATAGACCACAGCTGTCTTTGGGCAACGACCTCTTTCACCACTTTTTGCTCATGTATCTGCCTCACCCCTTGACTTTAGGCTACTCATGGCAAGAGATGGCCAGTGAGATTGTGTTTTGCTCAAACTATTGGAAACAAACCCTGCTTCTTCAACTAGGGGATACTAAGCCAAGAGGATGTGATTTGGAGCTTCTGGTGGCATCTTTGCCTCCTCACTGAGAAAACTGAAGAATAACAAAGCCAACACAAAGAAAGACAAAACTAGGAAATGGAGAAAGACAACGCCTTGGTGATGTCATTTGATCACTTGACTTGAGCTATGCCTGAACTTAGACTATCCCTGGACTTCTCAATTACATGATCTAAAGAAATCCCTTACCCTTAACAATTTTATTTTGTTTCTCTTAAGCCAGTTTGAATTAGGTGTGTGTGCTGAATAGAGAGAGCTCTAAATTATATGGAGATGTACGCTAACGTTTCTTTTATCATGGGTCTGCCAGCAGGGTTGATAAGAGCTAATAGGAAGTGGTCATTTAATGTAAAATTAATCAGTATTCTATGCAAACCACCTTAATAAATCATTGCCAGTAATTATTAGTACCGACGTGTTACTTCTAATTTTTAATAACCTTTTGCCCAGATAAGAGTCTATGAGTCCAGTGGAATAAAAGGGGGTTTCCACTGCAGAAGGTTGAACTCACAGGACTAAGAGGCCCTCTGTTGCCAAGACTTCTTATTTCTTTGCTCAAACACTGCTACTCTCCCATATTAAGATCACACATCCTGTTTACCCCTGTAGTGTCTCTTTAACACAAAGAGCTTGTTGTGGCTTCCTTAATGTCCAGCATTCCTACAGTCCAGCATCTTATAGAACAAATTGGTTCGCTGGTCAGAGGTAATAATTCTATCAGTAAGCAGCTATTTTGAGGCCTGGAATTTATTTATACCCAGCACTTTCTGCAAGTTGGTTGTGCATAAACATAAACTTTGTCGCTGTATTTCCATAAGATACATACTTGGAACTTCATAGGACAGTGTATTTTCTTGACATGCCTTAAGATAAAAACTAAGGAACTGTAAAGGTCATATGGGTTTTTAGATTTAAATCTTTCTCTGTACAACCATAAATCTGTGGTGGGAAAGATATCGTGCAACATTTACGTATTTAAAATAAATTCTCTTCTATAGGAGGCTCTGCACTATGAATGCGATCATCGTCTATTCTTAATTTCTCTCTAAATTGCTGAGATACTTAATATTTGCTACAGTGCCTCTTTCACCCCACACATTGAACTGGAAGGAGAACTACATTTGTGTTCTTCTTTACAATGTGTGCCTTTTAAAAAAATAAAATGATTTCTGTCTTATTCTGTATATGGTACTCATTGCTTAGCAGGACCTTAAATATTTGTTCAGTGAATAAATCTGCTTGCATATCTTTGGATAGCTATTACCCAAGAGACCTTGGGTTTGCAATAATTTTATTTGTTTCATTTTAAGTCCAGTCTCTTTAACTTTTTATTGCGCACCTAGGCAATTACATGCTATAAAAATTAGTGCTTGTTATGAGCCAGACACTGTCCTAAGTGCTTTCTATGTAGTGTCACATTTATCCTCATAATAAGCTAGGAATTAAAAGCTAGTATTACTCCCACTTTATAGATGAAGAGACCGAGGCATGAGGGGTCAAGGAACTGCTGTACTGGTGTATTGCTAGTAAGTACTTAGCTGATTGCTGAGCACAGGCAGTCTAGCTGCAGAATCTAAGCTCTTTGCCACTGCCCTGCATGATCAGTTATTCAGTTATGTTGTTCGACATGGATTAGAACAAACAAATACAGCAAGCAGATACACAAAAATAACATAGGGCTCTCTCTGAGAGCCTGATGGCAGGAAATTGGAAGAGATCAATCTTGTTTTTATTTAACTTGATTTTAAGGTAATCAATTTTATTAAAGAAGTTTTCTTATAAAGTACTTAGATAAGGAAATCTTTGTGTATAAGTAGAAAATCTGGGAGAAATATTTTTGATGTGACCAAACCAATGACTTGGAATCAGCTTTTGTACAAGTTTGTTGTTGTTATCAAGATTCTTTTTTTTCTTTCCTTTTCATCTTTACCTTTTCTTTTTCATCTTTATAGTAAGTACAAGTTTTTTTTAAAATTACTTTTGAGGTAGATAATGGGAGAAGAAACGTAATGCAGCCTAAAAGAAGTAGGATCAAAATAATCAATTTTGCACAACTGTGGAGACTATACTGGACTCACTTGACCTTAGCAATCCACACATCTCTCCAGAAGGCAATGCATGCTAACCTTTCAGTATCGCCAGTCTAATTTTTGTAATGCATTCTTTGCCATTTCCATAATATAGGAAGATGTAACAAGGACTTCATTAGGAGGAAAATGTATTTCCACTTTCCAGGACTGGAGACCTTGAATCTTTAAGCTACAGACATATACATTTAGATATACACTTAGATAATTAAATGCTTAAACATGCACACACAGAGTTACACTTGGGTCTACATGCACCCACTTAGGTAATTATTCTTATTTCTATATTTCCATCCTTTTCCCAAAAATATTAGATATAAAAATAGTCAATTAAAGTGTTTTTGTTTTCTTATTGAGAAATCAAATTTCAATGCAGGCATAAAATATACTTATTGGTGGCTATATCTTTGGCAATAAAATACTACAAAGATATCTTTTAGTTCTTTTTAAAAAATATATATATATTATTGCTTTTTTACAGAATGGAAGGAAGAGGGATAGAGAGTTAGAAACATCGATGAGAGAAACATCGATCAGCTGCCTCCTGCACACCCCCCACTGGGGATATGCCAGCAACCAAGGCACACGCCCTTGACCAGAATCGAACCTGGGACCCTTCAGTCCCCTGGCCGACGCTCCATCCACTGAGCCAAATCAGCCAGGGCTAAATTTAGTTCTTGTTCCAGAGTTTTTATTTCCCAAATCTCTCTGGCCCATAACTGCAAAGAAGCAGTAATGTTATTATGTTCACCTCTCATACAAGATAGATTGTCCTTCGTGTCAAATCAGCAAAAGAAAACGTTCTCTTCTTTCCTCTGCGCCTGGGGATCGGGCTGGCCCTTCACTCCTCAGTTAGGCATGAGATGGAAGGAAATGTGAGTAGCAGGAGCAGCAAGAGTCATTTCTGGTATAAACACGTACAAAGTCAGTAGTTTACCAGCCTTTTTACTTTGCTGTAGGATGACTCTCACGCAAGAGCCCAGATGGGCGTATTCTGGAACGATGGGCTGTCAGGAATAGGAGTGGATTTTAAGTGTTCCTGAATACCGTTTATTAGTCTCACACTGGCTTCCTGTCCAGCCAGACAGATTGCTCATGAACCCGATCAATACTTTCTGCTCCTTTTCAAAGTGACTGCACCTCGGTGGCCGTGAGACCCGGTTCAGATGTGTACTTCCCATTGCCTGTGGGGACATGGGCCGAGGGTGCTTGCTTACTTTCTCACGGTCTCATCCTTTAGAAGGAGTCCTCACTGGAGTACTCGGGGGGACTCACTGAAATGCCCGTCATGGTTACTTTTACTTCCCTCTCTCTTCCCCGAATTAAGCAATTACCACTTGAAAATATTTCCCCTCCTTCCCCAGATGCCATCACGGGTGTCGTGTGCACTTGATATTGAACTCACTAAGTTGTGGCAGGAGAACTGGTGCTAAAGTCTTCATTGCAAGGATCATTAGTGCTTAAAAGAATGAAGGTGATGACATTTCATACTTTTAGGCTAGGATATCCTGCATGCAATGTACAAGTAATTCGGATGAATGGAGTGATTTTAAAGACAGTTGGTCTCAGAGAGTTGTTGCTTTTGAATAAAGATACTCAAGAAAAAAATATTGCTTCATGCACAATAAAAAGTATGCAACAAGAAAATCATATCTCGGCCATTTCGTTACTCTCTTACTTTTCTGAGGACTATCTACATTCTGCTAAATTCCTTGGGGCCTCTGGAGGACCCAGCCACCGAGGACAGGCAGCACAGGGAGCAGACAGGACGCCTGTGCGAGCTCCTGAGGAGTGCCCGCTCTCAGCTGCAGCGCTGAGTGAGCCGGCCTCACCCGGTGCTCAGATGGGGAGATAGCTTCTGATGATGCGATTGCATGTGCCTGAGTCCCCTGATTTGCCAATGGCAGCTGAGTAGGTGTCACTTCCTTGCGTGGAGTTGTGCACAACTGCACCCCGGGGCAAGATAGGTTAATAAGGCCAAGGGGGAGGGGAGGCCGTGGGAGTGGGTAATGACTGGGGAGGACTTCAGAGCATCCACCTGGGGGGAAGGGCAGGAGGGCCAGGGAGTTCCCTCCTGCTTCTGCTGATGTGTCAAGTGGCGGGGGAAGTTTTGAAAGCTGCAGTGAGGAGGAGCCAGTGACTGGGTTTGGGGCTGTGTTGCACCCCACCCGCCCCACTGGTAGGCAAACCTCTCACATTCCCAGGGAATTGAATTGGATGGAGAAAGGCTGACCCAGGCAGCGAGGGAAGCAGTTCTCCGGCTGCTCCTCCTCTTGTCACCCAGCGGGACTCTTGACTCTCCTCCAAATCCAGCTGCTCTGGGCCAGGAAGCAGCAGACTACCCTGCTCAGTGCCAGCCTCTGGGAATCTGCTCGGCGCCTGGTGCATCCCCAGCCGCCCTGTCACCCGGCCACGTCCCTGCCACCGGGACCGCTCTGATGGCTGCGGCCTCCGCTGCCCCGGGGGGCCTCTTCTGCAGGCAGCTCCTTTTCTCTCTCCTGGTGAGTAAGAGCCAGGGATTAAGGGATTCAGGCAGGCTACCCTGCGCTGGCTCCCTCCTCCCTCCTCCCTCCTCCTGCTGGGCCTGAAGAGAAGGGGACATGGTGGAAGGCAGAGATAACCTGTTGCGGGGGGGGGGGGGACAAAACAAAGCAGATCTGAGAAAAACCCAAGGAAGAGTGGGAAGACTTGGGGCCCGGGAAGGCAGGTGTTTCGCTGACTCTCCAAGAGCCCAGGCCAGGCTGTTCGTGTCTGCAGGGAATCCCCTGTTCGGTCTTGCTCTGGTGTTTCCCTGAGGAGCAGTGGGATGGATTCACTCCTCAGGCATTTGGCCCAGAGGTTCTGAGGTTTGCTTTTGCTACTCGTCATTAAATAAGCCGCAGTTATTTAACATGCTTGGTTCTGTTAAGCAGGGAGAAGATGAAAAGGATTCTGGGTAAAGATGGGAATTATTCAAGACTTTCTTAACTCGGGAAGAGTTAAGAGAAGGGTGGAGCTCTTAAAGCAAAGGGTTTTACTTGAGAAAAAAATAAGAATAATGTAATAGTCATTGAAAAAATAACATTAACTTGACCTCCTCTTTGTGTGTGTGTGTGTGTGTGTGTGTGTGTGTTAATGTTTTTATTGATTTTAGAAAGGGAGGGAGGGAGAGAGAGAAACATTGATGAGAGAGAAACAATGAGAGAGAAATATCCACCTGCTGCCTCCTGCACGCCCCCTACTGGGGATATCAAGCCTGCAACCTAGGCACGTGCCCTGACCATGAATCAAACCGGCAACCTTTTGGCACATGGGATGATGCTCAAACAATTGAACCACACTGGCCAGGGCCCACTTAGGTTTTTAATGACGTTATAACGGTGTACGCAGGTGCCAATTTTGATTTTGGTGGGAGAGGGTAGAGGTGAGTTGTCCCAAATATCTGGCATTTCTGAGCACTGAATTTTCTCGAAACTCTTTTCATTTCGGCAAAATATTTGAACTTCAAGTTATATTCTCAGAATGTAAATATTTTATTGAATGGAGATAAATATTTTCTCCATATTAATAATACATGATGTGGGATTGATGGTTTTGTACTCATGCTGTAACTGCCTGGAGGGTAATGAAACTCGGAGACCTACTTGAGTTGGCACTAGTTAGGTCCAAGGGTTCACGCAGATTTCTTTTGCTTTTAGTCTCTGTTCTGTCCAGCATCCTCTGGTTCATCCCTTATCCCCATGATGACCAAAAGGTCATCCTCTGGTTCATCCCTCACCCCACTTCCCTCTAAATCGCTAAGCTGCTAACTTAGCCTGCGGACTTGGAATGGGAGTTCTAGAGACTTCCACTAGCTCTGCTGGCAAGGGCAGAACCAACAATCAGGGGTCCTGGGCAGGAAGGAGAGAAGATGGGTGTAGGAAGGGGAATATGGGTATATCCTGTGAAAATAATGTGTAAATATGTGTGTGTATGCATATGTATGTATGTGTATGTGTCTATTTGTATATGGATATGTATTTCTAATCACAAAACGCACTTTTCCACATTATATATTTAGATGATTAATAGTAGAATTCTTTATGCTCAGAAAGGTCTTTAGATATAATTTAGTTCATTCCTTGGCATTAGGAATAAAAATATTAAAAAGTCAAATAAATTAAAACATCTCATGTTCTAAAAAGTGGTTATTTAAATTAAAGCTGAAGACAAATATTTTTTAATTGCACATATATAACAGTGGTCCCATAAGATCTTAATGGAACTGAAAAATTCCTATTACCTTGTGACATTGTAGCTGCCCTAACATTGCGGACAGCATATTACTCACATTCTGTACTGATGCTGGTGCAAATAAACCTACTTTTTTGAACTGATAGCTTTTTAAGACAATAGTTGTGTCTTAAATTTAATTAGAAATATTTACCCCGTTGAAGGCTATGCCATATATATTTATATATGTATGTATAATTTAGACTTTGATGTTTGTGCCAAGCCAATCCAAGGGATGATTTTATATCAGCGAATATTTTGGGTATTGTTCTTTAAGAGGTTAAATAATTTTCAGATATTTTCTAGACCTAATCAACTATAACCTCAAATTGGGGGGGAGGGGGTCTGTGAAAATGATGGTTTGTGTATAACAATGTCATTATTATATTCCAGGGTTAAGTACTTGCTTTATGCTAAAAAATCAGAATGACACTTATGAATGACCTTAAAGATGGTAACTTCTATATCAATGGTTGGTAACACATTTTCTTAAAATTTTTAATGTGATTTAGGTGCCAAGAACTACTGTTCACTTTAATTATTTCACCAATACTAAATGACTGTGGTGCCCCTCAAGCCACTTTCTTTGCTATTTCCTTTTAAAAATAAAGATGAAAAAAAATGAAGGATTAGAACATTTCTTTGTTGCTGAAATTGACAATATTTTTACCAGTAAGACAAAACTGTAATGTGAAAATTTATAATGAAATGTAATTCCTGATTTTTCTTTCTTTTGAGGTTTTAATATTGTTTTGCGATGCTTGTCAGAAAATTTCTCTTCAAGTTCCTTCTCATCTTCAGGCTGAAACACTTGTAGGCAAAGGTGAGAAACAGCATTACGAATTCCAGTTTTGACTGTACAGGTAGCTTCAGGCTGCTCTTGTCAAGTTTGGGATAAAAGCCATACAGCAGATGCTTGGCATTAAAATTTGGCATAAATGAAAGATGGTCTAGTTGTTTTTTGAAAGTGGTTAGAAACAACTAAGGTACCAAGCTGGTTGTATACTTTTCATGCCAGAAAAACTAGTGACCATCAGAGGGCTAAATTGTCCCCCTTTAGTTCAAACAAAGCAAGACACCAAAACCAGAAGCATATTTCAGTTCATGTTGACTAACCTGCTGCCCAAATTCCAAAGCCAAGATTTTTTCACTGATAATGTATAAAACAGAGGTCTCAAAACTGAAAGGCCGCAGAAGCAAAGTTGTGCTTGAGGTTGATTACAATGAGCCAATACCCCGCAAGAATTTATGTGATCTGTTTCATAGAATACCTTGTGAAAGTCAAGTAAAATTGTAGCTGGTCTTACCATTACAGCCACATCGGAAGCATAGGTTGGTTGTTCTGAGTCCAAAGATAACATTCCTCCCATCAGGTTTTTCATTGGCTTAAGGTTACCTTAGAAAAATACACTTAGAATACACAGGTGGTGCTCTTTGCAAGATAGAGATTGCTTGGACCAGGGCTTTAAATTAATTCTTTATTTTTTTAGAACATTTCAATGATATGCAGTCTGTACTCTAAAGACACACAATAAATATGCTAAATGTATTAAACATAAATCTGTAAAAGAAATATTTTGATGACAAGCACAATACATTCAAAGTATTGCATTTATCAAACCTTCAAAAGACATTATGAAATGATTATTTGCAATATTACTGAGAAGTATTATATAAGTACAGACCAGTTCTGTGTACTTTTGTGTGAGCAAGATTTAACTATCAAAGATTACTGCAAACATGATCAAAATCTACTGATGTCATAGTTTACTAATACAATATAAGCCAACAAATTTTATATGTGTGCACAGGTCCATGAATAAAATGTAAAGTGGAAACAATAAATCCGGTGACACTAATAAAATGTTTTCTGTCTGTTCATAAATTAACTTATGATGAAAGCAGTGGAAACTGTGACTTCATTAATTTAATTATTTACTGTTCATGGCCTCTCAGCCTCAGAACAGCCGGCACTCAACAAATTCCAAGTGTAACTTTCTGCTTCTCATGCACGAACTTGCAGTTGCTATTCCTGTAGAACTCGTTCTATTGCTGGTTCATCTTACAAATGACTGTGATATTTCTTCCCTGCAGTGAGTGTGAAGGAGTGTCTCCAGTCGGCCAGCCTAATCCAGTCAAGTGATCCCGACTTCAGAGTTCTGGAAGATGGCTCAGTGTACACAACACACGACCTCGTCTTGTCTCCTCCAGGGAAGGGTTTTTCCATTTTCCTGTCAGACAGTCAGCAGCAGGAGCAGAGAGAGATGGAAATTGTGCTGGAAGCGAGAGGAAAGAAGGTATATTAGGCAAAGGTTTGACCATATTGACCTGCTTATGTGAGTCATTCATTTCCTAGACTTCCTTGCCTGTTAAAATCATTGTTTTGAACGCTCACGTATTTATCTGTTCCACTGGTAATTAACATGTGCAAATACTAGACTACTTTAAGGAGTGGTAGAGCTATTTGCAAAATGGTATAAAAAACGAACATCTCTATAGCCAGGGAGCAAAGTCAGAATATCAAAGGTTCCAGACAGTGCCCTGAGGTGTGGCAGTAAGTACAACCAACCTGTAGAACGAGACAGGGGTGGGTCTGAAACAGAGAAATTGATTCAGGCGCTCCACCCTGAGTGGCTCTCTCCCTACTAACTGCGAGGGTGAGTCTCTTTAAAGAGGAGAAGAGATTGTCTCAAGCTTACTTCCAACTTAACTGAAAACCCCCTGGGCTCCTTCTCTTCAAGAAATGGAGTCATGGCCAGTCCACAGGGTTGCTTTGAATGTTCTGACTCTAGACTCACTTTCTTACAGTGATTGGAGATGATCTAGGCGAAAGAAAGGAGAAGGTTACTGGTATTCACACAAATCTCACTTTAAGCCAACTCTACACGTGAATTTGGTCTTATAAAATCAGTTATTAATAAGTGCTTCAATATGAGACTTTTCTATCTAAATTCCTTTTGATCACAAGAACTCCTCTTCATCAAATTTAGAACATGCTCAAAGTTTTTAAAACATTGCTTTATGTCAAAATCATAAGGAATCTTCATATCATGTAAAATAAAACATACTTGAATGAATGCTGACCTGTATCTTTATATAGGTATACAAATGATATAAAATGCAGCTAGAATTTTTAAAAACATTGGTTGTACCATTTCTAGTGTAATAAAATCAATTCTTAAATTTTTGTTAATAAATTAGCTATTTTTAGGGAATCTATACTTCTCAAGATGACCTCTTTTACCAATGCCTTATAAAGTTCTGGTTACTTAACTGATTAAATCAGGAATTTGGTGAAACTGGATCTTACTTGTGTGTGTGTGTGTGTGTGTGTGTATCTTATCAATCCTATCTAATAATAGACAAACATGGTAATTGACCATACCTTCTCTATGCCTCCCATTGGCTAATCAGCAAGATATGCAAATTAACCACCAACAAAGATGGCGGTTAATTTGTATATGTAGGCGTGAAGTGGTGGAGCGAAGACTGAAGGCGGCTCTGGCTGGAGCGAAGGCCTGGGTACCCTGTACCAGAGGAAAACCAGTGCTGGCAGCCAGGGGAAGGGAAGGCCTATTGCACGGATCTTTTTGTGCAACAGGCCTCTAGCAAAATAATAAAAAACAGAAATAGTTTGGGAGTTGGTTATCCACGATAGTGTTATGACCACCCTTACTATTTTCCTGTTGATATAAATGTTAGAATCACAGTTCCCAGAATGACAAGCGGTGCTACATTTCTCTCTCTCTCACCAAACGCAGGTTCTGAGAAAGAGACACACCAAAAACGCAGCCCTCAAGCGCAGCAAGAGGCGCTGGGCCCCGATTCCGTGCTCCCTGATGGAGAACTCGTTAGGCCCATTCCCACAGCACGTCCAGCAGGTACCTTGCATATTGTTTGATTTGACACGTTGGAGGGTTTTTGTTTGTTTGCTTTTACATTTCCCGTTTGAACTGTACAGTATCTGAAGCAGGGCTTGAACTTATTGGTACTAATAAGGATCATCTATTTACCAGAATAAGGGCCGGTGGAAGTGAGTCAGTGTAATTTGTTGCTTTCCTCCAGAAACCGTAGTTAGCACTTTGAATGTTGCGTATTTTGAGTTTCTGGGGCTCTTAGGCCTATACCCAGATTTTCCTAAATACCCTACCACCCTAGCACTCACATGCAGAGGGCATGCTTACCCATTTTGCATAATTTAACTTTCCATTTCTCATGTAAGCTTACCAAAAAAGAGTCCAATATTTCTGTTTACCACAAAGCATAGCTGGTGTGTAAACATAGGCCAGCTTTGAAACTATTGAAGAATTAATTGTGGGAAGAAGCTTGTAGTATTTTTCCTTTATTTAATCACAAAGTTTTTCAAAATTACCAAAACTATTACTGTCATTTATATAGGAATAGGGACAAGTGGATAAGAATTATAAAAGTATATTTAACTCGATGAATTTTCCTTAAGTATGCAGATAACACAAAAGAATTTGGGATAAAGTTAGTGATAGAGTTTGTGGCTTTGTACATTCAGAAAATGAATAAGAATTTTAAAAACGTGGGGCACACTGGGTAGATAAACGGAGGAAAGAAAGAATAGATTAGTAGGAAAGAAAGCAGGTGATAAAAAAATCAACCATGGCAAGATTTTAGGTTAAAGATATTTTTTATCCTAAATTGTCACTCGTTGCTGTAGGTCCAATCTGATGCCGCACAGAACTACACCATCTTTTACTCAATAAGTGGCCCAGGAGTGGACAAAGAGCCCTTCAATTTGTTCTTCATAAATAAAGACACTGGGGATATCTTTTGTACACGAAGCATAGATCGTGAACAATATCAAGAGTTCCCGGTAAGATTATTAGATTACTTTTTTTTTTTTTGAGGTTATTTATATTTTTTTTCATAATTGTTTTGTTTTGTTTTGTTTTAACTTTATATTGATTAAGTTATGACATATGTGTCCTTAAGAATTATGTTGTTTATGATGGCTTTAATATTTTCAGCATTGTTTATGTATTGGAAGAATCAATAATTTGATTTCATGTTTTGTATAGATAATGTGTAATATAAACTTCAAATTTCTATTGATGTCATTGATGAAGAAAGACAGTAGATATGTATTCTTCCCTATAGAGTTTGTGGCTTTGTACATTCAGAATATGAATAAGAATTTAAAAATCATGGGACATACTGGGTAGAAAAGGACAGAAAAGTAACTATAGAAAATATGACAGAATTTTAAAGGACAGGTTTCAATCTAGGGAATCCGAGGACAACAGCAGTTAATTTTATTGAGTTCAAAGTTCCCTACAATAACATAGTTGAATTATTCTCAACCCTGCCTGTACTTTATAAATGACATGAGAACTTAAAAAAAATTATGCTTCTCTGGTCTATCCCCAGAAATTCTGATTTAATCGTTCTGAGATGGGGCCCAGTCACAGAGAAGATAGATGATAGAGACATAGAAATGCCATAAATGCTAGAACTTGGCAACAGACTAAAAAGGCTAATGAAAGAAAGGGAGGAGTTATGTTCCTGGAATTTTAATTCTGGTTCATTTTAGAAGATGGTTACAGTAGGGAAATCAGGGAGAGCTAGTTGCATGGAGAAGAACTGAGTTAACATAGATTTCATTTTGGGCAGGTTTAGTTGGTTCTATCAGTGAAGAAAACCTGTTGAACTCAAGAACCATTCATTGACCACTTAACCATGCACAAACCACATAAAAGTACAGAAATAATTTGATGGTGTTTAAAGGGAAAGGACATTAAATGCTGGCATTTTCTGCCAAGATATATCATTTTGAGTTGTGTATGTATTTATTGGCATTTTTATTACATAAGAAATGCATGTTTTCTGTAGAAAAAATGAGAAAATTCAAGTAAATAGAGAAAAAAAATAATTGAGTCACCCAGAGATAGTTGATACATCAACTGCAAGTAAATAGAATTATTTTTTTATAAACTTAAAAAAAAACTTGTTATTAGCATAACTGGGGGAAGGCTACATGCATTCTAATGAGAAGAACAGCATGCAGTTAGCTCAGGGAACGGACCGCCTCACTCAGCTGGCGCGCATGGCACTGGAAGAAGAATGAGCGTTGAGGGAAGATTGAAGCCATACGGCCGGCCCAGACCGTGCTGGGGTGCTGTCTCTCCGTGGCCTAAGTTCTGAGTTACATACACCTTCTAGACATGTTGTCTTTCCCCAGCGGCCAGGTTTAATTCTGTGCATATGTGTTATGTAAGAGTGAGCTGTTGGTGTCTGTCTGCCTTCCAGCTGTATGCCTATGCCACCACCGCCGATGGGTACGCGCCAGAGTACCCACTCCCCTTACTGTTCAAGGTTGAAGATGATAACGATAATGCCCCGTATTTTGAAAACAAAGTGACTATCTTCACTGTGCCGGAAAATTGCCGAACTGGTAAGTTCACAGTTTAGGAGAACACTAGATTTTTTGCTTCAATTGAGTTACTCATTACTGTTTTAAGCAGTTTATGCTGAACATGTTTCAATGCTTGCCTTTCAAGGATATTCCACATAAAACTTTGTAGTCTGATGAGATCATATCCTCTTCCAATGCAAACCTGTTGGTGCTCATTTTGCTATGCACATATAGGAGGCAGCTAATGCATAAAGTCACTCACTTTGTTAGATTAATCCACAATGAATATGAATGTGTGACAAATGCTGTTTATATTTTCTAATTTGACTTTGTACATATCTGTCACAGGTGTATTTATAAAGCAGAATCATTTGAATATTTATAAAGTCTCGCTACATTTTTAAGGACCTAGAAATATATTATGGCATGGAACGGCGAATCTGACTTATAACAATATACATTGCTTTACTGGGCATATTTTTCAGACAAAATGAAAAGAATAACCTAAACTTGTTTGGTGCTCTAGGCTGCCCAAATTGTGATCTGGGTACACCCAGGGGCCTGACAAGACTGCCTGGTTTTTAAAAAACCTGCAAGAAATGTTGTTCTTAGCTTCTCTAGTCTGTTGCCATTACATGTGTATATTTAATATTATTCTCCTAAACTAAGTGGTTTGTTAAAGCCATATTCAGTACACTGGTTTCTGGGCCATAAAGCTCAGCCTGAGGCAAGATGTTTGTGTCTAACATTTATTAATAATTACTTGCATATATTAATAACTCAGCATATTTATTAAAATATAAAAGCATAACAGCTTTATCATATGCAAAGCTGTACTATTCCTCTAATTAAAATCATCAGGTTGAACTATAAAGGAAACAAGATATACAGAGATGGTGCCATCCAAAAGTGCCCTGTGAACTGGGGGCGTGGGTTGGAGAACCACTGTTACCAAGGGTGGGGTGAATGTTCTAGATCTAGCCCACAAATCATGTTATTCATTGCAATCACTTAGCTCAATGTTCAAAATCAGGGAAGCTCAGAGTTGTTGTTGTTTTTTTTTTTAATATATTTTATTGAATTTTTAAAGAGAAGAAGGGAGAGGGATAGAGAGTTAGAAACATCGATGGGAGAGAAACATCGGTCAGCTGCTTCCTGCACACCCCCTACTGGGGATATGCCCACAACCAAGGTACATGCCCTTGACCGGAATCAAACCCGGGACCCTTCAGTCCGCAGGCCGATGCTCTATCCACTGAGCCAAACCGGTCAGGGCAGGGAAGCTCAGAGTTTTGGAGAGCATTTACACTCTTCCACTTACCGATAAAAGATGTACTTGTGGTTTTGGGGTGAACATGCTATAGCAATGCCTTGCTTTTACTGTTGTTTATAATGCTGCTATTTTAAGTTATTGACAATATCGGGCTTCTTTAAACAGGAACTTCTGTGGGGAAAGTGACTGCAATCGACCTCGACGAACCTGACACCCTACACACTCGTCTGAAATACAAAATCTTACAGCAAATCCCGGACCACCCCAAGCATTTCTCCATCCACCCAGACACGGGCGTCATCACCACAACTTCACTCTTACTGGACAGAGAAGTAATGAATTGATTACTTTCCCAGTCACTAGCCTATATTCAAACTGATAATGAACCCCCGGAGGAGTTACATAGGCCCAGGGCCGCTCTCCAAGCATGCTTCTCGACAGGCTGTGGTTAGGGCTCCTCCGCTCGCTTCCTCCGTCTGTGCAGAGGATTGGGGAGGGGCAGGGTGTGAGATGGGGTCTCACCTGAGGTTACTGGCTTGACTGGATGCTGACATAGAAAAAAATGGCTTTTAAGTTTTGAAAGGTTATCAGCCTCCCATTGTTCTGACTGGCCAATCTCTCGCTCTATTTTTAGTTTTGCTCATTTTTTTAGGGGGAGGGGATGTTCATCAATGTTCCTTTTCCCTTTTTTCAGAAATGTGATACATACCAGTTAATAATGGAGGTTCGAGACATGGGAGGCCAACATTTTGGTTTGTTTAACACAGGAACAATCACTATTTCACTCGAAGATGAAAACGATAATTCACCGTATTTTACAGAAAATTCTGTGAGTATATCTCTGTATTCACTTATCTAAGTTCATTCACCGCTTCAAAAAACAAATCTAGAATGTGGTAGCTCTGTGAGAGTACACATTTTGGTTTTAATAGCTACCACTTAAAAATAAATAGGCAAACATAATAGGATTTCTTTAAAAATCACTGAAGTGCCAGTTTTTCAGGATGAAGGGAAATGACCATTTCCTTGGCCACATGAAAGCTTCTTGGCCCCTGAAGCCATTCATGTATGTAGTGTTTTCTTGGATGCCATGCTGTGGCATCAGATTCCTTTGGATTTAAATACCTCTCATAGGATGAAGGAGAAGAGGCCCTCTCTCTGTGTCACTTATATTTCAACATCTTAGGGATAAAGAAAGACTCACTGCATCCCTTTCTCTGCTGGGGAGTCAGTAGTCTCTGGGCAGGCCCCTCACACGTCAGGTGTGGAGCGAACTTTCCCCTCAGGCCTACACAAAACAGGAAGCACAGATAGGAGGAACATGCCGGGAAATACTTCTTCTTTCTGGTCCTTTTAGAAAGTGATCTTCATTTTTTCATTAATGAATATCAGAGTACAAATCAAAGAAGGGAATACCCGCAGTGATGAGCCATCCATACAATTTTCTTACAGTAATTGCTGTAACTTGTAAGGATAGGACTTATTCCACATTTCTTATGAGAGAATGGAAGGCCAGTTAAGTGACTTGCTTCTGATCTCATTCATATAAACCAAGTGAGAGGATGTTGTACGTCCCGCGTGGTTCAGGGTTCAGGATCTGGGAGAGGAGCCACACACAAATGAAAGAGAAGAGACAAGAGATAATTTGGAAATACTGGGGGGCCAGGCGGGCAAGCCCAACTCAAGGGGAAGGACTTCTGCTGGTGCCCAGGCCTCGCCAACCTTTTATTCAACTTTGGTTAAACATAAAACCCTTAGGCAGGTAATTGCAGTAATAGACAGGCTATCATAAAGGTCAGTAAATATTAGAAGGATTTACTCTGAGACTATTTGGTCAGGAAATAGCTTGAGCCCCCATTGTCAGGACTAGACAATTGGTGCATAACTCAGGCCCTGCCGTGGGTTCAAGGGTCACCAGCCTTCAGGGATCCTTGTTTGCACTTCCCTGCTAGTGAAGAGAATGGGCGGCCTCCTGCATCTCCCCCGTCACTTTTCCTTAATAATTCTTGAAAGGTGACTGCTGCCTGAAGGGTTCGAGTCCTTTTAAGACTCTTCATTCCGCATCTGCAGACTAGAAATAAGCATATGAGAACAAAAATGAGACAAGCAATAGTGGTTATGCTGAGAGGCAAATGAATCAGTCTGTAGTAAGTTTCTTTCTGAGCCAACAGTTCTTTGAGTCCCAATTTCACTGCCCAACAGTTCATGTGTCCATGCCAGCAATGATATGCTAGTTCTGGATGGTGGACAAACGATGGCAGTGCAGGTCCGACCTTCTCTGGTTTGGTCCTGGGCAACCTGCAGCGACGCACAGCTGCTGACTGCTAGTATGGCAAGGCGTCTTCACCATCTCCATCTCTGGACTGTCTCTCTTCTTGTCTTCATGTGTTGTCAGTTCCTCTCTCAGATTCATAGTCTCAGGAATCCACACGGGCTTGGAGAGATTTTCTGGAAATACACAAACATATTCTCGACCAAAGGTTAATAAGGAAATCTTTACTTAAAATTAGACTTGGGATTCTTTCTTTTCATTGTGCCCAAACCGTTTTCCTTTGGCTTAGACACCATGTGTGTTTTCATGGGTGTCTTGTCTTCAGCATTACAAGTGAAAAATTAATTTTTAAAGTAAAATTTTCTTGATGTAATTTACTCACAGGGGATTATTCCACTATCCCCCTTCCTTTTTAATTTAAATAATATTAAGAGGCTTTTGGAAATTTTGCAATGCAGTCTTGATAATTTTTTATTTTAATTTTATGCACAGAAATATGACTAATTTGGATTCATTGCATGTTAAGCAGTTTTTGAACTATGAGATAAACCATTCATAAAAAAAATAATTAATACTTCAGGAACAGTTTCCTGCCCAGTACAACAAAGTTTTTATGAATATTCATTTATTTTAACTAGCCAATTTAAATCAATCTGAAATAAGGTGGGTTTTTTTTCCAACTTGTCCTTGGTTATAGAACGTAAATGACATTAATTAAATTTTTGCTATTAATTTTTGAATAACTTTACATAAGTTTTCCCAGGGAGGCAAAAACACAAATTACTTACTTTTCCTTATGAAGCCTAACATGCCAGCAAGAGGAAAACTGGCGTTAGACTCAAGATCTGTTTTGCTTCTAAAGCTCTGAGGCTGACCTCCTTCTCTGAGTTCACCCTACATCTCTAGACGATTCTGATTTACTACTATTTTAGTCTCAGATACTTCCATAACCTTACTTATTTTTTGGAGGTGGGAAGAAACTCTGATTTAATTTCTAAAAAAAAAGAAAAACTATTTTCTTAAAGTGTTTGCCAGTGAATCAAATGTAAATTTTTAAATAATTGGGATAATAAACAGATCACCTAGTAAAAATAAGAAATCAATGTAGGTTATAATAATCTATAAATATTGAAGGCTAAATATATAACTATAAAGCATTTATTAACTGCTTGCTATATCTGAAAGGGGGTGATACACTGTAAATGTTATAGATTCAGAATAGAGACAAATATGAGGAGGAAAATTGCCTCAGAGAAGTAGGAAAGTTAAGGTATAAGTTAGTCTTTCCAGGGCAAATAAGATTTTAAAAAATAGTGAGGAAAGAAGTAAACTATATTCTTCCCAATATGTGATTGCACATTTCCATATTACTTTGCTTTCTTTTACTTTAAATATAAGTTTTAGAGGAGAAAATCATATTGTTAAAGCAATACATTTATAATAACAGCAGGCAACTTGTTTAGTATTTTGCAGAAGTAGAAGAAAACAGAATTGACGTTGAGATTTTACGAATGAAGGTTCATGACCTGGATCTGCCAAACACTGCTCACTCAAAGGCTGTGTACACAATCCTACAGGGAAATGAGAACGGAAACTTCAAAATCAGCACAGACCCAAATACAAATGAAGGGGTCTTGTGTGTTGTCAAGGTAAACAAACAAAAAATAATAATCTAGCAATACTTTAATCGGTATCTATCAATAGATATATAAAATTCTAACTTAATTGATGTATAGGCATATATATATATATATATATATATATATATATATATATATATATATGTTTCTGTGTGTACATGACTAGAGAATGACAATGCAATGCTGAAATGGTTGCATTGGTTTAAACAATTATTGTTGTTGTTGTTGTTATTATTATTATTTCACCCTCATTTTCTCTCTCAGAGGAAAGGCATGGCGGGCTCAGAACTCACTGTTCCACAGATGAGCGAGCCAAGGCAGCGAGATATTGCCTTAGTAATCAGATACGAGCTTTAGAAGCATTCTTTGACACCTATTTGTCCAAAACCCTCATTTTATAGAACAATAGACAGAGAGAATAGGAGAATTACTCTTTGAAATCAAACCTCTTGACTTTTCAATCCCCTTCATGCTCAATTATTTTTTTGGCTCTCTGTAGTGTGTTTCATAAGACAATTTACTGAATATAAAGCAGCTATTCCCATTAATCCCCTATATTTGTGATAGCCAGTGCTTTAGGATTTTAAAGATTTAATTATAATTACTGGCATCTACAATAATTACTTGAACCAAACCTGGTTCTATTCTAAGTCCTTCTGCCTATAGCCCTCACTAACCTGTTACATACTTCCCTCGTTAATTTCTTAGAGACTCTATTGTGTTAGAAGCTTTATGTACAAATTGTGATTCCCTCATAAGATTTTTAGAAAAGGTCCTTTAATGATTATATCGCCTATTCCTTGTCTTTTTTTGGGGGGTGGAGGAGAACTTCTAGATTTCTATCTGTTGTTTTCTTTTTCTGTTATCTTGATAGATTTCAGTCTCTAATTATTTAACTATTGTTTTGGATTCTTTCTAATGATTCAGTTCAGGACCAAGCATTTTGTTTAGGAACTAAGCAAACCAAATATAATGTGCTTTGAAAGTTGCTGCTAAATAATATAATTATGTCTTTTAACTCATGTACTCAGATAACTGCACCATTTTAGCCAAATCTCATATGCTAGCAGTCTATCTATTTTATATACTTAGCTTGGAGGGACTTTTGCTGTTTTGGTTATCACTGTTATGCCATCTGATAAGTAATGAAATAAATGGTAATCTATTTGAATTTAGTCAAACATTTATTCTGTATTCCTATTAATATTTAAACTTAAAATGAAAAAAAAAATGAAAAGAAAAATGAAGGCAGGACCTTCCCCCAAAAAAGTGTGAAGAAAAATTAGTACAATTTAAAAACAGAAATTTTGCATTTGACAGTGTTTGTCATGATATGAAGCTAATTATTAGTCTTCAACTACATTAGCACCTTCTTTTGGTAACATTGTGTACATAAAATGATATTCCTTTTTGTGTGAAAAGTTGGAATCATGATTGTAAGTCTTCTATCTATAGTGTTATATATTGACTAACTAAAGTATGCTTATTTAACAGCCATTGAACTATGAAGCCATTCGCCAAGTTACTTTGCAAATTGGTGTAGTTAATGAAGCACAGTTCTCCAAAGCACCAAACTCACAACCTCCTTCTATGTGCACGACAACTGTCACTGTTAAAGTCAAAGACAGTGATGAGGGCCCTGAGTGCCAACCACCCGTAAAAGTCATTCAGAGTAAAGATGGCCTCCCCGCCGGCCAAGAACTCCTTGGATACAAAGCCATGGATCCAGAAACACGCAGCAGCGAAGGCTTAAGGTAATGCATTTTTCAAAAAGCTCCTTATTTTTAATTGTGATGTCAATTGATTTCAAACTTAGGAAAGTTCTATATATTTTTCAAAATGACAGGTTTTGAGATGATGTCTGTTTTTGGTTTGAGCATTTACATTTGATTTCTTAAAATTAGGTATAAGAAGTTAGGAGATGAAGATAACTGGTTTGAAATTAACGAAAACACTGGTGACTTGAAAACTGTAAAAGTGCTAGATAGAGAATCAAAATTTGTAAAAAACGACCAATACAATGTTTCCGTGGTTGCAACCGATGCAGGTAGGTGCAATTTTCCAGAAATAAAATATAAACATAGGATATGGTTTAAAGAAAATCATGGGGGGAAACTTGCTTATTTCCAGATCAAAATTTATTGCAAAAAAATGTTTGCATTATGATTGCATTGCTTTTTGGAGACCACCCAATTTAGGCCCCAGTGCATTGATAACGCAAAGCCGGAGGTGGGAGTCCGAAGTTCAAGTTCCATATTACTGACCTCTGCCTTGGACATGGGGCTTCCTCAAGGACTGCCACTTTTTTTCCAGGAATATAGATTGGGATTACTATGTCTTTTTAAAAATATATATGTTTTTATTGATTTCAGAGAGGAAGGGAGAGGGAGAGATAGAAACGTCAATGATGGGAGAGAATCATTGATGGGCTGCCTCCTGCACAGTCAGGGATGGAGCCCACAACCTGAGCCTGGGCCCTGACCGGGAATCGAACCGTGACCTCCTGGTTCCTAGGTTGACTCTCAACCAGTGAGCCACCACATCCAGGCTAGATTACTATGTCTTGATCAGGCTGAAAAGGTTCAAACCACCTAAAACAGTTGGGTTCAGGGCAGGTTTGTTTTTTTCATGAGGAATAAAACTTTTGTCCTATTTCCTAAAGAAATGATCAAGCAATGACTCTCGAACAAGTCTTTTGCTGTAGTTTGCAATCCTTTGCCAAGGTTAGTTCTAGAGCCTGTCTTGTGAAGAAATGTTTTTCAAATTTCATAAAGTAGCTTCTCAAAACCTGTGAGCATATCCTGCAGATGGAAGCCATTCTGAACATGGAACAGTGTTGTGTGGTTAGTGTCTTTACTGGCCATTGGCTTTTCTTTTCATAATGCAGTGCCGGACTCGAGGTTTGTTTCAAAGATGGCTGTCTGTCTTGAATAAACATGCTCTCCCCACTCCTCGCTCTTTACATTCCTGTGTTTATGTTTTAAATTTACTGATAAAGAATGAGCTGTGAGTCCCTAGGATCCCCCTCACCCTGATCTCAGGCTTCCCTTCCCTCCACCTAACCCCACCCCACCCCACCCCACTGCACCCTGTGAGCCATGTAATTTCTTGTTTTTTAAAAACAAGTAAAAAACTTGTTTCTTTTTCAGAGTTTCCTGAGGGCATTTTGCACTCCTAATGAGAGCCATGGTGGCCGGTCTGGCCGTAACATTGGTCAGGCAGAGGCTGAGACTGGCTCACCTGCCTTTAATATAGTTCTTTCAACATAGGAAAAGAGAACAAACAAACAAACAAAAAACTACCAAAGAATGGGGAAACCATTAATTGAGAGACAGAATTAATTTTGCCATTATTCCCTAATCTTGGGTGAACTGCTGCTCCTGTATAAGTAAAAGTGAAATCTGACTGGTTCAAAGCCACAATTATGCTGTCAAACAAGAATTTATATCTACTAATTCATTCCACAAACATTGATTGTCTAGACAAGTTATGATGGAAACTAGAATTCATAAGTCAAGGTCAAACTCTCACATGATATTGCCCGGCTGGAGTGGCTCAGCATGTTGAGTGCATGGGTGACTCTGTGATTCCCCGTCAGGGCACATAGCTAGGTTTTGGGTTTGATCCCTGGGGGGGGCACATACAGAAGGGACCTGGTGGATGTGTCTTTCTCTTCTCCTCACATCAATGTTTCTCTCTCTCCCTCCCCCCCTCCTTCCTCTCTCTAAGCATGTCCTTGGGTGAAGATTTAAAAAAATTTACATGATATCAATTAAAAGATGATTATATTCTCATAGCAGGTTCCATGGTATAAAAGAAAGTATGAATATCATACGAAGTGTAAATCAGTTAAGAGCTGCCCAGATTAAAAGATAAAGTTAGGAGATTTCACACAAATACAGAGGCCTGGTGAATGAGGTACTCTTTGGAGAGTTGGAAAACATGGAGAACAGAGATATAAGATATTAATTTTGTCTATAAGTGCTAACACAAAAAATGACATGCCAAATCTAAGATGTAGAAATCTATGTCCCAGCCTCATGGATAACCCGGGTGTGCTCAAGAAGAAGTATAAACATTTTAAGTGCATTCTGTTCAGTGTGTTCGTAGTAAGTTACACGTTAGCCAAGACACACTAGGCATTTCACCGGGCTGTCATGGGGAATGTGACTGAGCTCTGAGGATGAACGATGCTCGCAGTTTGTGAGTCGGTGACAAGCCAGTGAGAAATGAGAGGGGAATGTGGCTGCCATTCCCCAAGTTGAGACAGTTAGCAGAAAGCAGCCACGTGTGTGTCACAGAGATGGCGGGAAACCGTTTTTAAGTGGAGACATGCCTTGTTTTGAATCTCCTCAGGTGGCAGATCTTGCACTGGAACGTTAGTGGTTCTTCTGGAAGATAACAATGACCACCCACCACAGGTGGACAAGGACGTGACCATTTGCCAGCACGCTCAGGACTTTGCTGTTCTCTCCCCGATGGATGCGGACGGGCCTGAGAATGGCCCACCTTTTCAATTCCTTCTGGATAATTCTGCCAGCAAACATTGGACCTTGGGATCAAAGGATGGTGTGTAATGATGCTAAATCTTGTCATTAACAGAAACTTAAGATGGCAGATGGTCTTAACTTTTACCTAACATCATGATAATAAATAAATATTCATTTTAGGAAATTTTTTATTGATCCCCCAAAGAATAATACCTTGCTTTCTTTAAAGCAATAAGTAATATATAAAGTTTAGGCTCTTGTTTTGGATATATTTTAAGAAAACATACATTTATCTTAATATAATAAATAGTTGGATAACATGTTAAGTATAGATTAGTCTAATATAAGCATAAATAACATCAGTTTTCCTTTTTTTCAAGAATTCAACTCATTTTTAAGAAAGAAAAAGGCATCACTAGAATTTTTCTCCTAAGCTAAATTCTGTGCCCCTCGTCCTCTTCCCACCTAAGAATTCCCAGTCAGGAGGAGATTGCGGTCATATTAACAGATATTCTGTCTTCTTCCCCCGCAGGGAAAACTGCCATTCTTCGTGCAAAACAACATCTGGATTATAACTACTATAATGTGCCCATCACCATAAAAGATAGACACGGTCTTGCTGCCAAGCACGTATTGTCGGTCAGAGTATGTGACTGCACAACGCCGTCCGACTGTAGGATGAGCAGTCAAGTACGGGACAGAGATGCCAAGCTCCCGAATGTCATCCTCGGGAAATGGGCGATTCTTGCCATGGTGTTGGGTTCCGCACTGTTGTTATGTGAGTACACTCACCTAGAATGTGTTAGCTGAATTTTTTCTACTATTTAAAAAACCCATGCAATTTTTTATATCGATGACATGTATAGTCTTTGCTAAATGTACCCTTTGTATAATCTGGCCTGTACTTGATAACGTAGGGTCCTGAGTCATGGAAGAAAAAAATGTGTCAATAAAAGCAGATGAGAATACTTTTCAGAGGGATAGCCCTAGTTCTTCTGATACTATCTGTGAGACACCGGGTAAACCATTTCCTCTTCTTTGAGCTCTTTTTTCCAGAAGTAAAATGAGAGGTTGGATACAATTTAATGTTGAGATTCCCTCTCATACAAAATATTGGTCTTTTAGCCAACCAAGTTTACGTGGTAGTGAGTGCACAAAAAGAATTCGTAAAAAGAGTAGCGAATTATCAGTGTTATTAGTGAAGCGATATAGCATACATTTGCAGAAGACGCCAATGAGTGGAATGAGTGGAAATGGTCATATGGTGAGCCACTGAGGAAGAGTAATACATGCAAAGGATGCTCAGATTTTGCATTCTGCCAACTGTTTTTTAGAGATGCAAATGCAATGGAAATCCCTGCCCACACTTCCCGCCCTCTCTTCCACCTCCTGCCTCCCTCCTTTCCTTTTTTATTAACAGTCTATTTAACTACACACAACCTACCTGCATTTGTTAATATTCTGTTTTAATTTTATGACCCAAGGGTATCTCAGTTTATGAAATAAAAACCCTGGTAGTGTTTTTTTCTTAATTTCTGGAAAGAGAATTTTGAACAATTGTATGATTCAAATGATTTAATATATGTCACCCTGAAAAATAGTATTATTTACCTAAATATTTTTATTTTTTAGGTGCTCTGTTTACATGTTTCTGTGTTGTTACTAAGAGAACAGCAAAGAAATGTATTCCAGATGATGTAGCCCAGCAAAACTTAATTGTATCAAATACTGAAGGGCCTGGAGAAGAAGTAATGGTAAATCATATTTCAGGTTTTTTTTTTACTTGTATGATGATGCAATGATGACAGTTGATTACATAATAATAGCCATAATAAGACAACTATTGTTTATTGAGCACTTACTATGCTAAGCAGAGCTCCACGTGCCCTGCATGTACTAAGTCATTTAAACGCCATAGTTCTACTGCCTTCATTCCCTGGGGCTGCTGTAACCAATACCACACCTGAGTGACTTACACATTAGGAATTTATGGTCTCACGGTTCTGAGGAGCAATTGGAGACCAGGGTGCTGGCAGGGACATGCTCCCTCTGAAGGGGCTGGGAATCCCTGTCTCGGGCTCCTGCAGCATCACTCCGACCTCCCAAGGCCATTCTCCTGTGGGCGTGTCCATGTCCCGGGTTTCACCTTTTGGAGGAGGGCCCGGCCCTCATGGAGGATGGCCTCATCGTCCTTTAACTCAGTGGTTCTCAACCTGTGGGTCGTGACCCCTTTGGCGGCCGAACGACCCTTTGACAGGGGTCACCTAAGACCATCCTGTATATCAGATATTTACATGACGATTCATCACAGTAGCAACATGACAGTTATGAAGTAGCAATGAAAATAATTTTATGGTTGGGTCACAACATGAGGAACTGTATTTAAAGGGCCAGAAGGTGGAGAACCACTGCTCTAACTAATAACATCTGAGTAGCCCTACCTTCAGCTAGAATGCTGTTCTGAGGCACTAAGAGTTAGGGCTTCAACATAAACATTTTGGGGGGCCACCACTCAACCCTAACCCCTACGCTAGGGGGACCGTGATTGTCTTGGCTTGGTGTTTGGGGAACTGGGAGGCAGAGCAAGGAAGTGGTTTGCCTGTGGTGGGAAAGACATGAAAGCAAGCTGTTAGCTTCCGTTCGAGTCACTCATGATCTAACTCTCACTCTGTTTTTAGGAGGCAAACATTAGGCTCCCCACACAGACCTCCAACGTCTGCGACACAAGCATGTCTGTGGGCACTCTCGGGGGCCAGGGCGTCAAAACACAGCAGAGCTTTGAGATGGTCAAAGGCGGAGGCGGACACCAGACCTTGGACTCCGTCAAGGGGGCAGGGCAGGGTGTGATGGAGGCTGGCAGATACACGTACACCGACTGGCACAGCTTTACCCAGCCCCGGCTTGGCGAAGTGAGTGCCGTGTCTTTGGTTCATATTACATGGAAGTTAACACTGTTTGCCAATCAGGATGTCCCCAAAGTGTTACTCGTCATCCACCCTGAATTCCTCATCTTTTAGATGTTGAATTATTAGAGATATGGATGTCAAATCCAATCCCTAAGGAAAAAATGATTTTGTGAAGTTCGCTTTTTAAAATGAGGTTTGCAGAACTTAATCTAGGAGCGGCAGATGTAGACACGTTTAGGAAGTATACAAAGACTGATAGCTTCTTCCCTAAAAGTTACAAGGAAAGTCACCCGAGTGAAACCCTTGTTAGAGAGTAATGCCCACATCATAGATGATAAACATTTCTTAGTGTGTTGACTCCTTCGCATGGTTATAAAATCCTGGCTGTCAACACCATACAGATAAACTCTTAAAGTTTTATCTGGGGTTTTCAGTTTCTTGTTTTATGTCCAGGTTAATCAACATAGGTTAATATTAGCCAGTTTAATAGAATAAATTATTATAGCTATTTAATAGTGTATCAACAATAAGAATCGTAGCCGACATTGGTTTCCCCAAATACGCGAAGTTACAGAGGCCCATTTCAACGACACAAATCTGAAGTTCAGAGGGGAACTAGTCAGTCGGTTGTGTGATATATGTGCAGCTTTAGTTCGTCCTAAATGTTTTCACTGGCAGCATTGATATATTTGCTATATTTTAAGAATGACTATAATACAGACCAATCATGTGCATTTTTTATATGTAGGAATCCATTAGAGGACACACTCTGATTAAAAATTAAACAGTCAAAGGTAAATCAAAGACATTCTTTTTATGCTAAAATGTTTAGGTGTTTTTAAAAAATAATAAAATGTGCTCCTTTTGCTACAGAAAGTGTATCTGTGTGGACAAGACGAGGAGCACAAACATTCTGAGGACTACGTCCGTTCCTACAACTATGAGGGCAAGGGGTCGATGGCCGGCTCTGTGGGCTGCTGCAGTGACCGGCAGGAGGAGGAAGGGCTGGAGTTTCTCGATCATCTGGAACCCAAATTTAGGACGCTGGCCAAGACGTGTATAAGGAAGTGAGGGGCCTGTTCAGAGAGTGCCACCTGCAGCTGCAGATGGAGGCGTTCACTGAACCTAAACGTCACCCCGCGTCTGCTAATGTACCGGAGACAAACTCCGAGTGGTGTGGATAAGTCACTACACATGTCAAGCTCCTCCATTCCCGAGTCTGACATAGCTTCGTGTTCTCTGGAAATAAGTTTCATGGGTCCGTTTTCTTCTGCGAGCCTGTACATATCGCCCCTTTCAGCATCTTTTGTTACTTGTATCCTGTGGAAGAGAGAGAGCTGGGTATTGCGGAGTCTAATAAAAATGAATTTTTGTTTTAGGTGACAAACACTTTCTTCCAAACCTCGGGGAGACTCATGCTTTTAGGGATTTTGTCTTTGGTGCCAGAGCATGGCTCCCTGCCCCAGTGGGTGGTGGTGGAGGGTTTGTGGGTGTCCTGCGGTCAGTCTTCGCTTGGGGACAGTCGCTCCTGGTGCCGTGTACTTTCAGGCCCTGGGAGCCGGTCCTTGGATCTCTGCCCCTGTGAATGCCTGTCAGGCTCCCACAGCTTCTGGGATTAGGGAGGACTTGGAGCAGGACAAGTTTACAGCAATTCCAACCACAGAGCGTTGATAGGGATCACACGAGAGGATTTCCATGAAAGACCTGCAACCTTGATGTCCAGGGGTTGACTTAGACCCACAAATCTGCTTTGCTTGCTCGTCAGGATGTATAGTTACTTTTTAAAAACATAAATACCTTGGCAAGAACACGCACTCCCTCCTCTGCCACAGGCCCACCCTCTGCCGGCACTTGTGGGGCAAGCCCTGCAGGCATTAGGCTTGCAGCTCGGACCGCAGTGCTTAGACCTCTGCACGTGCTGTAGACGGAGTGGCCACTCACTCATACTGGAACGCAGTACTCCGCCTACATGGGCAATGACCATTAGAAAGTGGAAAATCAGAAATAAAGCGAGTCTGGTGTGTGTATGCTAAAAACTGAAACCTGTCAGAGCAACACCTACCAAACACGTGTTGAGTGATAGATGAACGAACATCTAAGCTAATAAATTATTTTAGATGCCTAATATTTTAATAGGATACTACATCTTATTAATTTAGAAAGGAACCATATATTTAAGTAATATTTTAAGAGTTTTCTGTGCCAAACTATACAGTATATTTATAAACAATAACAGCATACATCACACAGAAATTTCTTAGTCAATAAAAACTGGTTTTTCATAAAACTATGAACTAGTTAACTATTAAAAAATTAAGTGGTTACTTTTTTAAAATTTTTGTGATTAGACTCCTTACTCTCAGCAGTTCCTAATTAAAGGTGTTTCTTGGCATGAAATTGGATATTAGAGCAGAATAAAAAAGTAGTTTTAATAAGTAAGATTTTATTTTATAAGCTGTCCACATTCTATGGTTTTATAGTCATTGTGAGGAAAATAATTTTGGAGGGAAATACAATTTCTGTAGTCTGACATACATGTTACTCTGACAATGTTACCAGTTTTGAAATTCTAAAATGTAATATTAACATTTTGGAAATATATCAAATACCACGATAAGTAATACTCTTTAATGTAGGTGCAGAATGTTTTCTGAACGGTTAAAATTTGCTAACCAAACACTAACTTACATGTGTTTGTTTATGTCTTCTTATTTCTTAACTTTGCTTCAATATGGAAGAGAAAACTTATATCTGAACATAAAGTACAGTTAAAGGCCAAAGAAAGATTGCTTGGCCAGCAAGAATAGACACTGACAGTTTTGCCAGAATTATTAGAAAGTGAGGGAAATGAATTTGTACTAAGAAGCTTTGGCTACTTAAAGTGTTTTCAAATATCAATGAAATTTATCTCACAGAGAAACTGTGACTGGTTTTTGGTTTATGTAGGAAATTCATAGTCATTTTCTGTTTACACTCAAAAGGAAATGTTAATTATATGATTGATGAACATTTTGAAACTCCACTGGACTGTTTACAAATTTAGTTTATTAATAAAGCATTGTATTTTATGGATTATTTCATATAAATTAATTGTCAGTAATTGAATCATTATCAATTATTTTTCTGTAAATAAATCTATAATTAGGTAAAATTAAATTTTCTTTTTCTTGATTCATGTAAAAAAGTCCATGGAAACATAAAAATAGATAAAGATTAATATAATCATTATAAATGAGCTTCGTTAAATACTGACTTAATTCCTCCTGAGTTTATTAAAATATTTTATAACACTTGACATCTAGGCATATATCTACTTTTTAAAAATGGAATGTGCTATGTTATTTTGGAAAATGTACACAATAGGTATTTTAGAGTTGAGGATTTTTATTATCATAGAAAGGAAAAGCTAACTCCCTTTTTATGGTGTGTTAGTTGTAAATGTCCTGTACTAGTTAAAAATCATTAGGTTAGGCAATCAAGCAAACAATGTATATCACTTCATGTCTCTGGTCTCTTTTATCTGCTTTTCTAATCAATCTAAAGGAACTTTGCATTTGGCCAGACATTACATTTGTCTTTCTAATCATGTAGGGGAAAGAAAATAAAACTACAGCAGGAGAAAGCATTACTAAGAATGGATAGACTCGTCTATATTATGGAAGGCCCAATAAAATTGAGCAAACATAATTTTTTTAAAAACGCTTTGAAAGCATAGTGTTGCATTAAAAAAACACCTTGACCTCAAATTCTTACCAACAATAAAATAATAACATTTTCAAATACATAGACTAAGTACAGTATATAAGAAACATTATAAAAACAAATGTGTAAAGTAGATTTATAATATACAATTTGTAAATATAGATCAAATTATTTAAAAATCTCTACTTTTTACAGTAAGTTTTTTGACTGATAGGAATAAAATATCCTAAACAAAACCAATCTGTAGAGTTGAATGTTGTTTATTTCATAACTTTAGAGGAAAAAAATGAAGACGTATGGCTTTCCTCTGTATTTGGCCTGAGAATGTACAGGATTTTAAACTTGTTAAAATCTAGTCGTTATTGTGCAACAGTTACCTATCTGCAGTCTGTTTTTATTTGCCCATGTTTAGGGACCTTTAAATACAATAACATGGCATTATTAGTTTCCAAAAGAACTTCAAGGTTCCCTTTAAGATACTCAAGGTTTTACCTTGATTTCACACTAAGCATTCATGCAGAATTATTTGCTGCCAGCTATAGTTCAAGAAAAAAGAAAAGGAACTCTCTCTAACGCAAAGTGGAATGAAAGCATTTCCTTGCTGTGGCTTTGCCTCTGCTATAAAATATGTAGAAAATTTTGGAATTAAGGGTGGATGACATTTACATAGTTCATTTACATAAAACTTAAAACCCAAATTCACAAAGATGTTTTGTCCATAGTAGACCTTCTATAAGAGGGATCGCTTACTGTTCTACCTATTTGAGATATTTCTTAGCTATTTGAGATCCACACTGAGGTTCTTGAAGTGTGATTCCTGGGCCAGTAGCCACAGCATCACCTGGGAACTTGTTAGACATGCTAATTCTTGGGTTCCACCCCCAGATCCACGAAACAGGAAACTGTTGGTGAGGTCCTATCACGTTCACCTCTGTACCACCAGCTCTTGGCCACCCTGTGTTGTCCACAGCACCTGAGAGCTTGTGAGGAAAGGGAGTTCAGGCCCCACCTCAGACCGAGAGAATCAGAACCTGCATTTGGACAAGACTGCACATGGAACAGAGAGGATGCCCTGAGAGGAACCTGCAAAGACTAACAGGTCAACAACACAATTAGCCAATTAGAGTTAGAAACAGGTGGCCTCGGGCCGCAGGTCTACGGCCATTGTGTCCTAAGGAAATTTGTCCCTTGTGACCCAAATTTAAGACCAGCTTGCCTCTCACACCCACAAAGCAGAACCCCCACTCTGTTTTCTTATGTAGCCGGATATTGACTCTGAACTTTGTACCTAAGCACGCCATACATTGGAGGGTATACAATGACACAGAAGGCAACCAAATTTAAGTAAAAGGCATGTTCATTGTCACTTAGTAAATTTATTCTGCTAATCCATAATTAAAAAAAATTACATGTTGACATTAATTGTTTTTGGTCAGGCCTATCCCCAAAATTTACCAAATTATGTTTACAAACCAATCTGTGTGAAGCCCTGATAGCGTAAGCAACACACAGCATCCTGAGGCCATTTTGGCGAATAGGTGTCGTGGTGTATTCTTTTCATAATGAGCCAGTTTGTCACCATGTATGTTTTTAGCTTTTAATTTTTCTGGGTGTAGCTGACATTGAGTATCATAGGTGTGGCTAAGAACCTGTCAGAACCAAATTTGTCATAGTAAGTAATCATAGTCTATCATAATTATTTTTGTTTCAGACTGGGAAGAAAATTAAGAAAAAGTTTGAGTTGCTTTGATTTAATGTTTTAATTTACTATTAATTGATATTAAATACATAATGTAATATAATATACAAACACATAAATAATTACTATGAAAAGTATTGATTATTAATATTACATATTAATTTGATATTGATGTTTTAATATTGAAGTTAAACATGAGGAGAACACTTGTCACTGACAAATACGTGTTCTTTGGTATTTTGTGGGACGGTGGCAGAGACCACGGGTTATCTACCAACTATCCCCTAACCTAGTTCTTTCTTAGAGGCAGAGCTATGATTTTACTCATGCAGAATTATTTTCCATTATTTCCCCACCCCTTGAACTAAGTGCAACGTGTCCAAAATTCTGGTCAGTGAGAAGCAAGTGCAATGCTGTGTATAGTTTCTGCGAAAGTGTCTTAAAGGAGCTAATTCAGCTGACAGATTTTTGGGGGTCTTTTTTTTTGTTTGCTTCCCCCAATTGTATTTCTTGATATCCACAACAAGGATGTGATGCCTGGTACTCGAGCAGCCACCTGGGATACTTGGATTAGAAGCCAGGAGCCAATTGTTGAGAATCATGAGCATAAAGTTGGAAGGAGCCTGGATCCCTGATGACCCCAACCTGCTCTGGGCCTTGGTGTGCTAAAGCAATGAAATTTTAGGTTTTCTGTTAAATGTATTGAACTTAATCTGATACAGGGAGAGAAATAATTGATTTATATAAATCATGATTCAATACACTTAACCTGCCTTGGGAACTCCTTTTCTTTTGGCTAAGATTTTAAAAACGTTAAGTCTTGAAGATATCTGAATGTTCTCTAAACAGTGTCGAAGCAAAATGAAATATTTCATGGAAATTAAAAAGGTATGCCTTTTCTGTGTCACTTGAAAATACTCTCTTGTATTCTCTCCAAAGTTAGGCACCTGGCTTTGTAGGAAGTAAGGAGACCTGGATGCTTATGTTCACCTAAAGCATGAACTTTAACAAGTCATTGAATCTCATTTACTTTAATCCCTTCAACTGTTGAAAGAATTTTATTTGCTGGTTTTGTCAGCCAAACTGTGATGTTTTTCAATGTAGAATGATGTTTTATTCACCATTGTAGTCTTCCTTACACCTTGTTTTTGGTTTGTTTTAGTATATATACATGGCATTTAACACTTAATCAAAGCATTACATTAAAAATTTAAATGAAATCATCTTCCCTAAAGACACAGTTTTAAAATTTACTGTACTAGTTTCACCACTTGATCCTCTGCTCCTAAGAATTGTGTGAATAAACTGTGTTCCCTTAAGTCTGAGAGATTCCATATTTTGGTTGCATTCTAATAGCCTGAGGCATCTTCTGATTTTTTCAGTTAATTAATATCTAGACAAATAAAATAAATATAATTTGCCGAAACCGGTTTGGCTCAGTGGATAGAGCGTCAGCCTGCGGACTGAAGGGTCCCAGGTTCGATTCCGGTCAGGGGCATGTACCTGGGTTGCGGGCACATCCCCGGTGGGAGATGTGCAGGAGGCAGCTGATCGATGTTTCTCTCTCATCGATGTTTCTAACTCTCTATCTCTCTCCCTTCCTCTCTGTAAAAAATCAATAAAATATATAAAAAAATAAAAAATAAAAAAAAATAAATATAATTTATTATCTTATTAATCCAATAAATTTCCATCACGATCTAAAACTTTTCTTATGCCAACTCAAATTGAGTAAAGGTAAGCTCAACAGACACAGGAAATTGTAGAGGTTGCAGCCCATGACAAATGGAAGTTTAATGCTTTCTTCTGTGTGACGAGTGGTGATTCACATGCTAATGGGCTGAGTGCGAATTCTGCTCTTCCAAATTAGAGGCTGTACACAACACAGTATATCATTATTATTATTATTAGTAGTAGTAGTAGTAGTAGTAGTTGTAGTAGCAGTTTTAATCCTCACCTGAGGGTATGTTTTCATTGATATTTAAAGAAAAAGGAAGAGGGGGAAGAGAGAGAGAAAAAGAGAGAAAGAGGTAAGAGAAATATCAGTTGCCTCCCATATGTGCCTGGACCAGGGATCTAACCCATAACTTAGGTCTATGCCCTGACCAGGAATCAAAGGGGCAACCTCCTGGCTTATGGGACAACACTCCAACCACCTGAGCCACCTGGTCAGGGCAACATATTATCCTATATAATAAAAGTGTAGTATGCAAATTGTCCCCCAGGGGGTGGGGCCAGCTGGGGGAAGGGAGGGAGGTCCCAGCTGGCAGCTGGCAACCGCTAGGGACCCTACCAGTGCACGAATTTCGTGCACTGGGCCTCTAGTTAACTATAATCACCATGCTGCACATTAGATCCCTAGAGCTTATTCACCTTATAACTGAAGGCTTGTACCCTTTGACTAGCATTTCTCCATCTGCCTCCACCACATTTTAATTTTCATTAGGATACCTATCTATATCTATAGCTTCCTCTCTCCCTCTCTCTCTCTTTCTTTCGTGTATATATGAGTTTGCTTCTCCAAAACAGATTAGGTGAAAAAAATTCACCCTAGTTAAATAAATTACAGGACTTATTTTCAGCTTGAGACTCACGTTCATTGACCACTGTTTATTAATGACTTTCACAGGCTTCCTGCAACTGGAAATTACATAGAACTCTCATGCTTCACATTCAGTTGTCCTGAGGGTAGCAGCCTCTATTACTGCCGGAAGCCGGTCCATCCTTGCTGCTTGACACAGTCGCTGCAGGAAAGAAACATCTGCACAGCATATGTTTCAAGGGACCTGGCGTATATAGCATACTGTTCTTAATATGTTTGCTCCCCTTAGCGCTGTGTGTTTTAACCAAGGTCACCTCTCCGAGAAAGGTTGTTTCCCCAGGTAGGAATTTTTCCCTGAAGTCAGGGAGGGGATGCCTCTCCTAGAAAGGTTGTTTCCCCAGGTAGGAATTTTTCCCTGAAGTCAGGGAGGGGATGAAACTCCTTAACTAAGTGCCAGGCGGGTAGTTAATCACTACAAACAATCATGCTTAAGCTACATAATCTTTACTCCCTGGAATGGAGATAAGAAACGCCCTAACCTTTGTAATAGAAATTGACAGGATTAAAATCAACTGGGATAAATACGGATGTAACAAGACAATAAACAGCAGAACCTCTCTGGAGATCGAGACCAGAACTTGGCTGGAGATCCTGGCTAGGCTGCTGATCAACTGAACGCTGTCTCCGTGTCATTCCTTCTTCGCCGACTCCGTCTACGCCTTTGGGAACCCCTGGACCTGCTGGGGTTGGACCCCCGCATATTACCGGGCTGCGTCTCAGAGGCCCTGGAGTAAATTTCTGTTTTGCTTCCAGCCAAAGTTTTACATATGGCAATCCCAAAGTAACCCCCTAACTTGTTAATAATTACCTCTGATTATACTCAGCAGTTACTGAGGCTCCACGTTGCGACAGGCATGGCTGTAGGCACTAAAAGTAGAGACCAGTGTAAAATCTCATGAGAATTACATTGTACTACAGAGAGACAGATTAAGAAAGAAAAATAAGTAAAATTTGAGAGAGAGATGGTAGGATGGAGCGCTTTGCCAACGCGCTCACCAACACCAACGAGAAGACCTGGATGAAACACAAAATCTCTTTCGAGCTACCAGGACGTTGCAGAATCCACAAGAAGTAGAGGCTGATGTTGCAGAGAGGAGGGCACCGGGGAAGGTGTGCTCATCTGCTGTGGGAGAACCCCCACTGTTCCCAGGGAGCATGTGAAGACACGGGGCACAGGCCGGAATCCAGGAGGGCCACTCGGAGGCCTCCTCTTGGAAAGAGAGACAGCAGTGGACCTTTCAGCAACCATGCGGGGCTGGAGAGGCAACCTCAGAGCCTGGGAGTGTCCCTCCAAGACATTTCTTGAACCCAACACCTTCGTGGGGCCAGAGTAACAAAGAAAGGCAGACCCCACTGATCAGCAAGAAGGCCTCCCGCAGCCCCGTAGCCCCGTGGTGCAGGAAGCCAAGGCCTGGCCAGGAAGAGCGGCGGTACCCACTCTCCCCCAACCCCCGCAGGCTCTTAGTGCAGGTCCTTGGAGAGGAAGTCAGGTGTTTGACATTTTAATCAGGGCGCTGGGGAAGGGCCTCCCTGAGAAGGAGCCACAGGAGTCAGACCTGCAGGAGGTGAGGAGCCCACCGGCTACCTGAGGAGAGAGGGTTCCCTGTGGGAGCAGGGGTCTGAGGAGCGAGCTCATCAAGTTCAAGGAAGAGCAAAGGGCTGATGCACTGTGGCCCAGTGTATGATGGAGGGTGATAAAACGGGTCAGCGAGATGTAGGTGAGTAAGGCTCTGGGACCCCTGGAAATACTCTGGGTTTTGCCAGGAGCCGGTCCATGCTTGCTGTTTCAAGGGACCTGGCATATATGGCATACTGTTCTTAGTATGTTTGCTCACCTTCTTGGCACTATGTGTTTTAACCAAGGTCTCTGAGAAAGGTTGTTTCCCCAGGTAGGGATTTTCCCCTGAAGTTAGGGAGGGAATAAAACCTCTTAACTAAGTGCCAGGTGGGTAATTAATCACTTTAACTACGAACAATCATGCTTAAGCTACATAATCTTTACTCCCTGGAATGGAGATAAGAAACGCCCTAACCTTTGTAATAGAGATTGATAGGATTGAATCAACTGGTATAAATACAGATGTATCAAGACAGAATGAGAGACAGAACCTAGGCACAGAACCTACACAGAACGTTCTCTAGAGACAGAAGAACTTTGCTGGAGAGAACATGGCAAAAGATCCTGGACAGAAACTGGCCTCAGAACCTAGAGACAGAACCTAGCGAGAGAACATGGCAAAAGATCCTGGACAGAAACTGGCCTCAGAACCTAGAGACAGAACCTAGCAAGAGAACATGGCAAAAGATCCTGGACTGAACCTGACTACAGAAATTGGCAAGAGAACCTGACTAGAACCTGGTGACTGAACCTGGCTGGAGAACCTGGACAGAACCTGGCTGGAGAACCTAGCGAGGGAACATGGCTTCAGAACCTGGCTGGAGAACCTGGAGAACCTGGCTGAAAAACCTAGCAAGAGAACATGGACACAGAACCTGGCTGGAGATGCTAAGCAGAACCTCTCTGGAGATCGAGACCAGAACTTGGCTGGAGATCCTGGCTAAGCTGCTGATCAACTGAACGCTGCCTCCGTGTCGTTCCTTCTTCGCCGACTCCATCTACACCTTTCGGAACCCCTGGACCTGCTGGGGTTGGACCCCAGCAGGGTTTGGTCTAAATGAGATGAGAGGCATCTGCAGGGCATATTGTAAAGTCTTATATTTTTGGAATAATTTAGGAGTTTGGGTAGAGAAATGTCATGCTCCAGCTTATTTATTACTAGAGACAGTCTGGCTTCTGGGTTGAAAATTAACTGAAGTGCGCAGTGTTGGCAGTTGAAAGAGCAATGTGGAGTTTGTTTGTTTTTAATAACTCAGTGAGAGATGACCGTGGGTTGGACTGGATGAAGATGGTGCCAACGGAGTGGATTCCAAGTATATTTTAAAGGTGATGCTTATAGGATTCACTGACAGATTGGATTTCAAGAAGAGCCAAGGAAGTCTGCAGATATTTTGGCCTAAATGACTGGAAGGATGGAGTTGCCATTAATTGAAAGGGAAAAGGCTGCGGGGTGGGCATTGTTAATGGAGAAGACTAGGAGCTCAGAACTGGAAAGACTAACGTTGCCATGCCTGCTGGACACATAAGATGGGCAGTAGGAGCCCTGGAGGTCAAGGGAGAGGTCTGGCGTAGAGCTTTAGAATCACCGGTCACCGGCAGGCTGAAGCCCGGATGAGATCAACAAGGGAGCGAGGAGTAGGTGGAACCAGAGTTGAGACTCAACTACTGAGTCCTGGGCCAGTCCACTAGCAAGAGGTAAAGGACAGGGGGAGGAATCCATCGATGAGGCAGAGGAGGAAAACCAGAAACCAATGAAGAATGTATTTCAAGGGCGGGTGAACCAGCGCTCTGCAGTTAAGGCAAGATGGTGAGAAATGGCCGTCAGACTCAGCAATATGAACATGTCTGCCAACTTTCTGAGCCTGCTTTCCATGAAGTGGTAGGAGAGAGAACCTGACTGAAAAGTGTTCCGGAGCTAAAGAGGAAAGAGACTGAAGACAGTACATACAGAAGAGCTTTCCCCAGAATATTTTTCTGCCAAGGAGAACAGAGAAATGGGGTGTCATAGCTGAAGAGAGAAATAGGACAGAGAGAGGGAGCGATTTCTGGTGTTTTCTCTTTAAGTTTAGTTGTGTTTATATACGATTGGGGGAGATTGAGATGGATCAAATGATGACGTAGGAAAGGAGCAGAATGTGAGAGCAAGGTCCTTGAGTAGGTGGGAGGAGAGGGAATGAATGCCTTTAGCCACAGACAGAGGCAGTTCTTCCACAGTATCGAAGCAAAGGCCATGTATGTGGTCACGTATGCGGTACAGATGCGTGCAGGTGGGGAGATGTGGGGAAGCTTGTAGCAGTTCTTGGTCATTTCTGTTTTCTCTGTGAAATAGAAAGCTAAGTTAGTAACAGCAAGTGAGTACAGAGGAGGATGCACAGGAGGTCTGCGCAGAGAGGAGGTATGAAGACATTGCCAAGGAGAATGGGGAAGTGAGTGGATTTGGCAAACAGTATGACTGCAGGGCAGCATTAAGATCTGCTTAAGATGCTGATCATGGCTTTTAAGTGAAACTTCTGATCTTGGGCACGAGTTTATCTCTGCCACATTCAATTCTAAATGTGTGGCAGCTGGGAAGGTGGAGAGTTAGGTTTAATCAGGGAAAGACTTTGATGAGAGAGATAAAGCTTTCTACTTTTTGTCAGTCCGACAGGTATAAAGGGATATTTTATGATTTTAGTATGCACTTCTCTGATTTCTTAAAATACACTTTGTAGGCTTTGAAATTCCTCTATGTAGAGTGCCTGGTCACACTCTGTAGCCTTTTTTATTTTTATTTTTATTTTTTTTGAGGTTCCTGTCATGTTCTTACTGATGTGTAGGAGTTCCTGTATATTACAGCTATTATTCCCATCCCAGTTTAGTCATAACTAAACTATTCTTCCAATCTGTCATCTCTTAGCTTTACTCATGGTTTCTTTGTTGGATAGAAAGCCTGGACTTTAATGTAACTAAATGGATCTTTTTATCCCTTTTATGGTAAATGCTTTTTGAGTTTTATTTCAGAAACCTCAGTCTACCTCTAGGTAACATGGATGTTCTTCTATCTTGTCTCCCATTGACTTTGTCTTTTTCTTCACCTGAAAGGTTAACCCATCTGGAAGCCGCTGTGTCTGTGGCGTTAAGTAGGGGACCAGTTTTACTTCTTCTCTAATGATGAGTCGGTTGTCCCACTGCCGCCACTGACTGGTCTCTTCTTTCCCCGGGGGTGTGTGCCACCACCAGTTTTATCAGGCAGTAAGTTTCCATGTATTCAGTGGTCTCTCTCTGGGTTCTAAGTTAAAATCCATGAGCTTATGTGTCCATTTTTGTGCAAAAGCTGCACTGGAAATTCTTGGTAAACCCATTTGAACACACAGCAGCACATGCCCATCCTGCTGGGGAGCAGGTGAGGAACTCGCACCCGGCCATGTTTGACCTGAGACATCATTTTATTAGTCATTAAAAATAACCTGAACAACAGAAAAAGCAAAGCAAAGAATTACTTGCCCCCCACCTTCTCAGAAGTTGTTCATTCCCGTATTCATTGGCTCACTCATTCAACAAATACTGATGAGGTGCCTACTGTGTGTCAGCATTCAGGATGGATAGTGTGGGGACATAGGGGTGGACCCAAAAGGACAGGCCGCTGCATTCCTGACCATGTCCAGTCCTTGCTGAGAAACAAGCATTGATCAAGTAACTACTCACACCCATTGAGCCTTATAATTGTGACCAGAACTCTAAAGAAAAGGCGGCAATTTAAAGAGGACGCTTTGACCTGATTAGAGAGGATCTGACCCGCTAGGGGAAAATGAAAGTTGGTATTTGTCGGAGGAAGACAATTCCAGGCGGGTCAAAGAGCATGTAGAGAGCACCTCGGGGAGGCGGAGCCTCGGTAGCGTGAAGGCCTGAGAAAATACAGGTTTAAGGGTGGCAACGTGAGAAGCCAGCCAGGGGAGGAGAAAGCAGGGGACGGGTGCTTTCAAAGAAGCCGGGAACACCTAGCCGGTTTGGCTCAGTCAATAGAGCATCCACCTGCGGACTGAGGGGTTCGGGGTTCGGTTCCCCTCAAGGGCATGTATCTTGGTTGTGTAGGGCGTGTGCAGGAGGCAGCTGATTGATGTCTCTCTCTCATGGATGTTTCTAACTCTCTATCCTTCTCCCTTCCTCTCTGTAAAAAATCAGTAAAATATATTTAAAAAATAATAAGAAGAAGCCGGGAAGCCATATATCCTAGACCAGGCTGTCTCACAAAAAAAGTGAGTGTATTGCCCGAGGTCCAGTTAAGAAGGCGACATTTCATAATCTATGGGCAGATCCTAACACATGATTTTTGCATTGGTAGTTTTCATCCTTTACAGAATGCGCTTAAACTTCACTTTGCACTGACCTTGAGGTGAATCTTCTCTGTTCTTTCAGAGAGGAGGCAGGAGATGGGAATCTCAGGTGGTGAGTACTTGTCCTACCCAACCTTTTAATACTTCCTCAGGCGCTGCCCTTGAGCAAGGGCCCTTCGTGACTTGTCACCCAAAGTAGAGAGCATGTAGAGAGCACCTAGGGGAGGGGGAGCCTTGGTAGCGTGAAGGCCTGAGAAAATACACCCCTTCGTGTCACCCAATGTCAAAAACAAGGCCCGAGACACAGTAGGTGCTCATTAAATACATGTCAAATTAGTTAATTAGTAAAGCAAACATAAAAAATTTGTAGTTTGAAGGATATAGTCATTCATAGCATTCCCGGGGATAGCAACAGCATCTATTAAGGCAGACGTGACCCCGTGAACCATCTCTGGGCATGTTCTGCACAACCTTCTAATATCCATTCATTGGCGTGTTTCTAATGAGGGTTTAAGTATAAAAAATATATACTCTAATAAGAATTGATTTATAGTTTATTTCACATTTTATCCCTTACGTGGTTCAAAAATATACTTTGAAAAGTAATGGAAATTGAGTTTGATTAGTATACTATGTTTTATCAAGGCCAACTTTGAAAAAAGAACTTCAAAGAAATATAGACAGCACTAAAAATAAATACTTTATTGCTCGATCAAGGCTTTTCCCCCCTCCCAATATAAAATGATTCTTTTAAAAATATTGGTGTACGTTTTTGCTCAAATTGTGGCATCTCATCTTAGTTTACAGTTCATGTATTTACGTCAAACAAGGTCTGGGGTTGAGGGGGAGGGGAATGAAGGGTTTGGGAGTGATCAGTGAATTGACACTGGAGGCCAGCCCTGGACCAGGACCTGAAGAGAGGTGCTGGAGGATCAAGACAAGGGAGCTGTCATAGGGATGAGGTGGGTGGGGAACGTGAGTGGGTTGTAGAGAGATGGGGTCAAAATTTGGGGAGCACTGAATGTATATCAGGCTTTATTCTGCATGTCTTCCATGCATCATATCATTTAATCTCGCAACAACGCTGAGAAGCCAGTGCTCCGTGTTCACCTTATTGTGGTCATCAGACATTTCCCTGTCTCCTCTCTGTTACCTAAAGGGAACCAGACAATGTCCTTTCATCGTGTTTTCCTCCCTGAGGTCTGTTTCACTTGCTTTTGGGCTCCATTCGTTGCCATATACCACCACGCTGAGATAGATTTGCCCTAAAGATCCAGTGTCTGTGAGGATCCTCCTTCCCCGCCCCACCCCCACCCCCAGGTCCAGTAGCGGGAGCACAGGGAGAGCTGTCTATGTACACATCAGTGAGGAAGTGGGAGTTTTTATTGCCATTAATATGTTTAGTTTCTAGTTTCCGAAATTAGGAAATTGTGAAGCTCGGCTGCGGAGATGTGGCCCACAGGCCTCTGGTGGCCATTTGCTCATCTCTTTAAGGGCAACTCTGGTTCTGGCTTTCTTTCAGAAATGAACACCCCTGTCCATTTGACCAAAAAAATCAATCACAAGAAGACTCACTCGCTTAATTTTAGGCGCGGAAGGGACCACAGGCGGCATCCGGTATCACTTTCGTCATCTTACTCAACAAATGGCAATGCTGAGGCCTGAGCGATGTCTGAGTAGCTCAAGACATAGAGGATGTTGCTCCTGGCCTTGGGTCTGATGCACCGTGTTCGAGAGCCCAATGGGAAGCCGCTGCAAGTCAGCAGGATCACCTTCCCAGCCAGCAGCCGTTCTTCTAGAAAAGTCCCCCACCCACACGTCATTGTTTCTTCAAATTTGTACCTATTTTTTCAAAATTGGATTGTGGAGAAATCCAATGACCGTACTGCCAAATGGAAACACCGTACATAAATTGGGCCACGTGTTTATAGAGTAAATAGTGTGTATTTCATTGAAAAGTTTCATAATGAAGCAACAACAAAAATCACCATTCTACTAGCCTCAGTCACTTACCTAGTGTGACAGATGAAAGTAAATATCTAAGATGAATAATGGCTCCCCCACCCTTTTTTGGAATGGGGCAAACATGAGCCACCCTTACAGGCAGCAGAAGTCAAGGGGAGGCAAGTGTTTGGAACCATCCTGTTGTCAAAGGCTGTGACGCCAGCCTGAGTACATTTCTAGAACTGGAAAAAAACTAGTTTGCGTCTCTATTTTTGGGAAAGCTGCACTTTAGAGATGATGATGTCACCCGTAGGATGATGTGTTTCGATGAAATCATTGCTGGAGAAACATGAGGGTTAAAAACTATAGAAAGAGGATGTCAACTCTAGTCTGGTGCTCATGACCCAGGCTTCTGCTATTAGCAAAGATTCAGTGATAAATGTTATGGATATGAAATCAACCAAACAGCTCATTATGTGCTTATGCACTAATAAGATAGAGCACGGGGACACACACAGATGCAGGGCCGGTACTGTGTGACATTCCTTACGAGTTGCAGTGTGCTCAGTACTCAGTACGGCGCTCATTTTGGTTTTGTGTTATTAGGATGGTACGTGGTTTCAAGGACTGAAGTGGTGTGAGTGTTATGCTTGGCGTTTCAAACAGGTTTCGCCAAACATCCTTGAGAGGACAAATGAAATGAAATAGACAAGTTTCTCCCGGGCAGGGCCAGGCCGGGTTTCCTGGTTTAAGATGGTAATTGCAAAGCAGTGCAGAAGGGTGAGTCAGGCTGCCCTGTCATTGCTTTCTGAAGAGCTGAGAGCCCTGCTTTTGTGCGTTAAGCTTCCCAGGAAAGTGCTGCAGTGTCACCTGGTTTAAGGGCACTTCAAGTCAAAACGCACATTCGATCCCATTCTTTTTCTCTTTCTTCTTTTTTCTCACCACAAACTCTGGTTTCGGTGGTAGGAAAGGAAGGATACATTTCCACCAGGTGCCCGGGAGTCCAATTTAGGCGGTAAATGATAAGGCCAGTGGTTAGTTAAGCTTTCATAGTGATAAGGGACGATTTTGGAGAAAACCAGTGGCCCACATGGAGCCAACCTCTAGGACCTCAAGCCAGGCGTTTTCCCTAGTAACCCAGCCTGGGTCTCCTTTTCTTGGAGCCTGGGTAAACAGACGGGGTGGGAGAGCAGGTTTACAGTCGTTCCTGTGGACAATATTCCAATCATTAATAGATAATAATGCAAATATGAGCTGTGTGCTTCACATACTCACATTTGTAAACAGACCTGTGCCCACCCCTGTATATAATATATGGTTGTCTTTAACTTACGCTCCCTTTTCTTGTCTCATTGTCATATTGGCCATGAGATGTCTTCACACACACACACACACACACACAGCGGAAATGACTCAGTTACAAATGTAAAGCCTGCGGGAGGCAGGGAGGGCTGCTGGACATTTACTTAAGCAAAGTGTCTGCAAACTAGTCTTCCCGGGTCAACCCTCTGGCCGGAGGCGGTCTGTGCCGTCTGGAGCTGACCGGGCAGGGGCAGGGGCAGGTCGGGTCCGAGGCCGATCCTGGGCCGCACTGAGCTTGGCCCCGCGCCCCGCCCGCCCGGAGGCCCGCGCTGGCACTGGGCGCACCGGCAGGGCTCCCCTGGGCAGGGCTCCCGGCTAATCCCCAAGCGGCACCGGGCGGGGGCGATGGGCATATAGGTGGCGGCGCCCTGGGAAACGGGTGCGCAGGGGAGGGTGGCGGCCGAGGGAGTGCCCACCGGCGCATCACCCAGAAACGCGGGCTTAGGAAAAGGCGGAGGAGGGGCCGGCCCGAGGCTTTGGACGCGCCGGAGCCCCACCCCACCCCACCCCGGGCGCAGGAAAAGCCCCTGCGGTCCGAGGCCGGCGCTTCAGAGGCTCCGGGAGACGCGGATCCTGCGCCCGCTCGCTCCGCCGCCGCGCGCCCGACCCCTCTGGGTCCCCATCTGCTCCCCCGGCCCGCCTGCGCCCACCGGCTGCTGCCCCGGACCCCGGCCGTGTCCGCCCAGCGAGCGCCCATGGCGGCCGCCGCAGCCCCGCGCGACCCGAGCGGAGCCCTGAGCCTGAGCCGGCTGCTGCTGACCCTCGCGGTGAGTGCCCGGCCCGGTCCGCCCTGCTCCGATCAGACGGGGCGCGGGGTGCTGGGGGCAGGGCGGTGGGCAGCGCCGCTGGCGAGCCCGGGACCAGCGAGCAAATGGAGCTGGGGGCTCGCCGGGGAGGGCGGAGGAAACGGGAGAGGCTGGCGACCGGCGCCGCGATCCCGATCCCCGGGTAGCGGAGGCGTCTCCGCAGACACGATCAGAGCAGCGGGCGGCCTGAGCCCCGCGAAAGCATGGCCTCCGGGCGCCTGGGAGCCCGCGCCCCTGTGCGCCTTCCGGGCCCCGCGCCTCCACCTGGGTCCAGGCCACCTGGGGGGCCTCCGGCCGGACCCCAGAAACGCAGGGCCCGCGGGCGACTGTGGGAGTGAGTGAGTGTGTGTGTGTGTGTGTGTGTGTGTGTGTGCGCACACGTGTGCGCGCGTGTGTGGTCGGCCTGGACCCCGGCTCCTACCCTCCGCAGGTGGCAGATGTGCGAGCCCTCGGTGAGCCCCCTGGTTTCCATTTTCCTTTTTGGCCACCCTGGGCGCTCACCTTCGCCTTGATTTTGAGGAAATAACCACCCAGATCCCGCTCCCCGGAGGGAAGCATCTGGTTCTGCGCTCCGCCCTCCGCCCACCCGCACATCCGCGACCCTCCCCCGGGCTGGGAGCGGAAGGGGTGGCCGGTCGGGTGGGACTGGGATGGCTCCGGGGCTGACCCGCCTGGGGCACCGGAAGGCGCAGATCCCGCCGGGAGCGGCCCGGAGGGTGTGGGTCCGGAGGTGACCCAGCCTGGCCTCCTGGGCTTCTGGAAGGAGAAGCGGTAACTGGAGGGTAACTGGAGCTTTCAAAACGGAGAACAGTGGCCTTGACCGTTTTGGCTCAGTGGATAGGGCGTCGGCCTGCGGAATCAAGGGTCCTAGGTTCGATTCCGGCCAAGGGCATGTACCTTGGTTGTGGGCACATCCCCAGAAGAGGGGGTGTGTAGGAGGCAGCTGATCCCTGTTTCTCTCTCATTTATGTTTCTGACTCTCTGTCCCTCTCCCTTCCTCTCTGTAAAAAAAAAAAAAAAAAAAAAAAAAAAAAAAAAAAAAAAAATCAATAAAATATACTTAATTTTTTTTAAAAAAAATTTACTTAAAAAAATTTAGAACAGCTAGCAAGACAGTAGGGGCAACAAGTGCACGTTTACCGTCTGGGGCTGCACACCATTTGCCCGAAGGTCAGCTGTTGCCAACCCCTGTGGCACATTTCAAAAGGGGCAAACTGGCTCGGGTCGCTGGCTCCTTTGACGTCTGCAGTCAAACCTGATGGACGGGGACTGGCCAGACAGACGGACCTGGGAAGACTCCTGGGGGGGTGGGGTGTCGGTGCTGGAACAGGGGCTGAAATAGTGGGACAGTGTCCCCCCTTCGCTACCGCTCTTGCTCTTACTTTTCTAATAAAGCGAATCCCTCAAATTGTTAGGTAATGAAATTGTAGTTGTTACTATTGGAAGGTCCTTAGAACCCCATGGACTCCAAACCCTTCACTAAATTCCTGGGTCCTTGTTTTTATTTTTTCTGTTTTTTAAGGAAAAGGTGTGGTTAGTCACAGGCAGTAAGTAGCATTGCCTGCATTCATCGCAGATCCTTTTAGAAGAAAGTGGTGATGAGTGAATAAATACATCGGGGTCCTGCTTAGCTTCACAGCAGGATAGAGCGAGGTGGCTGGGGAGAGAGCAGGGCCTCTGGGTGCCCCCTCATTCTGCTGCCCTGGGTGGGAGGGAAGGCCTGGTGTGAGGCCCTAAGTGGATCCTCGGCCCTGGGCCTCTCTCTGCAGAGCTGGGCGGCCTCAGTGGCTACTGTGGTCCTGGGCCTCCAGGGGGAAGGTGCGTAGAGACTGTCTGAGTAGAAGATAGTAAATAAGCATGACTTTGGAGGACGCCCTTGACATTTGATGGCCCGCATACACCAAGGAATCCTTCCCCATTCCACTTCCCCCCACTTCCCCTTGGCTTCTGCCTGAACACCCATGAAGCGTCTCTCTCTAAAATCATCAGGCGTCCTTATTGCTAAGTCCACATCACTCCTATCCCTCTCCACCGGGGAGATCGTGCCTTTATTCTTGAAATTCACTCATCTCTTCTTCAGAATCGGACTCCCCTTCTAGGTCTGGGCCCTAAAATGTCATCCAGGTGCCTACATACTAGTATACTAAATTTATTTTGCTAGTTTGGATATCTCCATTGAACAAGAGGCCTCTATATCCCTCTACCCTAGGATGATGTGTGGCGCGACATTTATCTTCCCAGACAATGTTGCCTTTCTCCTGGTGTCCTGTATTTCAGTGACACTCCATACACCTTGTTCCTCAAGGAAGTCTGGACGCTGTTTGTTTCTCTCCCCACTGTTCCCCTCCTTCGATCCACCTTTCAGCCCCTTGAAATCCACATTCGGAAATATCTCCTGGGTGCCTTCACTGCTCTCCATCACCTCTGCTGCTACTCTTTGCTATTGCAAATAATGCCACCATGCACAGACCTTTATATACGTTATTTCATATATGGGAAGTGTATCAAACATACGGGAATGGATTACCGGAAATGGGATCGCCAGGTAACAGTATAAATGACTGTACTTCTCGTAGGTGTCACCAGCTCCCTCCCCCTCCATAGAGGTTGTAAATGACTTGCTAGAAAGCTATTTTATGGTAGATGGCCTATCACATCGTTGAGGAGATAGATATACACGTAGTATACCACACTGTGTGTATGTGGCATGAGGCCGCAGTACTTAATCTAGGCAGTCATTTGGCAAAAGATAAAGTTGAATCCATAACTCATGCAGAACACCAATAAAATTCCAAACAGCTGACCTTCGGGCAAATAGCGTGCAGATGGTAAACTTGCACTTGCTGCCCCTACAGTCTTGCTAGCTGTTCTAATATTTTTTTTTAATTTTAAAATATATTTTATTGGGTTTTTTTTACAGAGAGGAAGAAACATCATGAATTTCTACTTAAATTTGGAGTAGAAATTTATGGCTCAGATTTCAAAAGCCATTTATTAAAATTGAGAAAATCAGTAATATTAAAACATACAGAGGCAAACACTTTTCCATGGCAACAAACTATGCCAAAGTCAAAGGCAACTGGCAGTGGAAAAAAAATTTTCAGATCACATTTTTAAAGGTTAATCTAATATATAAAGTGCTCTTCTGAATCAAGAATATGGACATGAACATGAACATGAAAAATTCCCATAAAGTAACAAAAATGGCCTATAAAAATATTTCAACCTCATTCATAATAAGAAAAGATGAATTTAAGGCTATGTTGAGTCATTTCTTATTTGGTAAACATCCAAAAGTTTGACAGCTTGCTGTGTAGGCAAGAAGGTGAAGAAATTGAAAGTCTCATAGACAGCTGGTGAATGGAACAAAAATTACTACCTTTATGGGCTGTTACAGGTACATCACATGCAAATTGAAACTGACTTCTCCCTTTCCAAATTGAATGCATCTAGTATCTTTCAGTTCTTCATATACGAATATCGCATTATTTTTATTTTTAAGACTATAGGATCTTTTAATATGTGCTGAGGCTAATATCCTTTCATTGCTTTTCTTTTTCATAATTTTCCTGTCTATTCCTAATTATTGATATTTTCTTATGACCTTTTAAATCATCTTGTCTAGTTCCAGTAAAAATACTGTTGGGATTTTTATTAGGACTATAAAATTTATAACAGTTAAAATTGATACATTTATGTTGTTTATTTTCCTTTTCAAAATAAAGATATGTCTGTTGCAAGCCCACTTCTGTGCCCTTGAGAAATATTTTCAGATTTTTCTCAAGTAGGTTTTACATGTTTCTTGTTAAATTTACTCCCTAGGATTCTATTTTATTGCTGTTGAAAATGATTTATTCTCTTCCATGATATTACTTAACTAGTTTTATTTATGTGTATGAATACTGATGACTTCTATATTTTAATTGTTATTGCTGCTCCTTTACTGAAGTTCTCTTATTGTTTATAGTAATTTATTGGTTGGTTTGCTGGGGTTTTGCAGAAAATAGTAAAAGTAAATAGTCGTATCAAATGCAAATAGAGACTTTTTTTTACTTCTCCCTTTCCAATTCATATGCCATCTTCTATCTTCCTCTTGCCTGATATACTTTAACTAGGGGCTCAGTGCACGAATTCGTGCACCTTGGAAGGAACTGTGGGCTGCAAGGCTGCGGTGGGCACAGGGGTGAGTCTTGGCCCATCCTCCACGCCCCCCCTCCAGCCCCTCCCGCCGTGGTCCCCAGTCCCCTGTCTGCCAGCAGCCCCACTCCTGCCACTGCCGCTCCCATGTGCTGAGGGCGCTGGCCCAGCTCACACCCACTGACAGCGCTAAGCGATTGGGGCTGGCACCAGCAGTGGGTGCAAGCGGGGCCAGCGCCATCAGTGGGTGTGAGTGGTGGCTGCTGTCCTGATCGACCCTTAGGAGCAGAGGGAGGTGGAGAAGCCCTCAGGGCTGATTGGGGCCGGCAGCTGCCACTCGCACCCACTGATGGCACTGAGCGATTGGGACCGGCACCGGCTGCCAGCAGTGGGTGCAAGCTGGCTCCAGCAGCAAGTGTGAGCACCCAGCAGGACCACGGCACACGGAAGCAAAGAATATTCAGTAACCACCAGATGCTCGCCCTGATGACAGCAACTGGCACCCCACCTCGGTCTAGCTCCCCTGCTCACCTGCTCCACCATCCTGCTGCAACCGATGCCCGCCATGTTCCACGCTCTGCTGCCTGCTGCCAATGCCTGCCATGTTCTGCACGCACCCCCTGGTGGTCAATGCATGCATAGTGACTGGTTGTTTGGTTGTCCAGTTGTTCCGCTGTTCAGTCTATTTGCATATTAGGGTTTTATATATATAGATGTAACATTAACTGTAAACAATGGCCTTTGAAAGTCTGTCTTGTTTCTGAGTTTAGTGTGGCTGCCATTTGTGCTTTCCCATTGATGTTGTGATTACAATCTTCTATATTATAAAAGCCTAAGCTACCATACGACCGAACGACCGGACAACCAGTCCCTATGACACACACTGACCACCAAGGGGCAGACGCTCAATGCAGAAGCTACCCCCTGGTGGTCAGTGCGCTCCTATAGCCAACCTCCCACAGCCCCTCCCCCTGGCCAGCAAAACTCTCACGGTTCCTCCCCCTATTCAGCAGGCCCCGTCCAGCAGGCCCCTTCCGGCAGCCGGCAGGCCCCGGCCAGCCTGGCCCCGATCGGCACTGGGTGAGATGGTCCCGATAGGCCCTGATCGCCAGCCAGACCTAGGAACCCCTCCGTGCATGAATTTCGTTCACTGGGACTCTAGTATAATATAAAAATCATACTGAAGAAGTTTCCTCCTGGGGATTTATTTTATTGCTTCCTATTTGGGGCCTTTTAAAAAAAAAATCAAAGAGCAGTTATTGAATTTCGTCAACTGTCTTTCATCATAGTGTTGATCACATGCCAGGCCTTTGTGTGAATTCCTGGCATGAGTTCCTAGACCAAACAAGTGACAGGAATGTGTATCCCAGACCCATGCGAGGGCCAATTAACCTCCAGCTCACCCCTACGATGAAGGCTTTAGGTTTGGTCCCAGGTTAACGTGGGTGACACTTGTCTTAGATCAAAGTTGGACCCATGTTTTGATTTCACTCTTTTCCAGGGAATTAAAAAAATAGTCAAATCTTTTCAGATCAGAAGTCATTTCTAGTTACTATTCTGTGTCTTTCCTTTGCCCTATTTTTGCCTAGCGATTCCTTGCTAGATGCTTTAGGATGCTACAAAACAACGTACCCATCATTTTCATTTTTGGCATGGGGGTTTGTCTGAATGTCCTGGCTGCCTTTATTGGAAATGAAAATTGTTTTCCAGATCCATTCTTCACACAGGTCAGACTTACTTATTCAAATGGAAAGGTTCTCATGTAATTTACCTGCTTAAAACCAGTCTTTGTCTGATTCTCTGTAGGAAATAAGATTCATGTGCCTTGTTAATGCTATTCAGAATCTGCCCACACCTACTTGTCTGAATACATTTTAAACTCCTGTTCCTCTCGTGCTATATGCATCAGCTCTTCCAGATTTTCATGTTCAGGTCTGTGTCGTCTCCGAGCCTCTACATATGCCATTCCTCTGCTTGGAACATATAAACTCTGCTCCTTCTTGACACGGATAGCAGTGAGCCGCTCTTCAGGTGACATCATCTGGCTCTTACAGGGGGCGAGTTTCCCCGCTCTCCCATATCCCATGGCACCCTGTGCTCCCTGTTACAGCACTTACCCTCCTTTGCTGAAATTGCAAATGTGCTTCACCCTTGAGCCAAGTGTTTTGTGAGGATCGTGTTTACTTCTCGGTGTCTGACACATAGGAGACAGTCATGAATATTTGTTGAATGCATGAATCAATGGATGTATGGGACACGTATCCAAAGTATTGTCTTCATTCTTTCCTTCTCCCTGGTTTTTACGCAGTCCAGGTCACCATCCTTCCTCTCTTAGATTCCTACTATAGCAGTGGTTCTCAACCTTCCTAATGCTGCGACCCTTTAATACAGTTCTTCATGTTGTGGTGACCCCCAACCAGAAAATTATTTTCGTTGCTCCTTCATAACTGTAATTTTGCTACTGTTATGAATCATAATGTAAATATCTGATATACAGGATGTATTTTCATTGTTACAAATTGAACATAAAGCATAGTGATTAATCACAAAAACAATATGTAATTATATATGTGTTTTCCGATGGTCTTAGGCGACCCCTGTGAAAGGGTAGTTCGACCCCCAAAGGAGTCACGACCCACAGGTTGAGAACCGCTGTACTATAGCTTCCAAACTGGTCTCCTTGCTTCCATCTTTGCTTCTCTATAGCCTATTGTCACATAGTCACCGGAATGAGTCCATGCAAATGAAGAATGATTTTATGTAAATGCTTGCCAGAATATGCCTCTGCAGCTCCTAAACCTGGTGCTGCTCCTCTCTGCACTCAGAGTAAAGTCTGCACTCCTTCGTGGGGCCTTGTAGACCCTGTGTGACATGCCCCTGACTATCTCTTTAATATCACCTCCTGTCACTCTTCCCTCACTGTGCTCTGCTACGAGGGCCTCTGTTTCGTTCCCATAAAACACAAGCTCCCTTCCAGGATGCTCGCTCTGGTTTGTCCCCCAGAAGACTCTTCCTTTGGTGAACTGGTTGGTTCGCTTCCTCATTTCATTCAAGCTTCTGGTCTTCCCTCTGTCACTCTCCGTGTCTTGTTTTTCTTGTAACGTGTATCTCTTGGCGTCATGTGACCTTTGTGCATTTGTGTGTTAACTTTTTTAGTCTCGTTATGATGTTATCTCCATGAGGTCAAGGACTTTGCTTTGTTCATTGCTGTAGCCTTTGGCCACTGCCTAGCAGCTCGTAAGCAGCCCCTGAATGTTGGTTGAATGAGTAAGTGGATGCTTGCTTGCAATCACCTCAGTCACCTGACTCCACTCCTGTTCTCTCTGGACTATGCAGCCTGGACAGTTCCTCCCATATTTTAATTTCCAGCTCCCACACTCTCTTCATTGTGTCTGTCCCAGTTTCCAAGTGAAATATTATTCTGTGTTACCTGATTCTTCACATGTAATTAAAATTAGATAAAGATTCTTCAATGTGTGTTGGAAGTAAAATTAATTTTTTAAAAATATATTTTTATTGATTTCAGAGAGGAAGGGAGAGGGAGTGAGAGATAGAAACATCGAGGATAAGAGAGAGTCATTAATTGGCTGCCTCCTGCATGCCCCTTACTGGGGATGGAGCCGTCCACCCAGGCATGTGCCCTGTCTGGAAATTGAGCTGTAACCTCCTGGTTCATAGGTCATTGCTCAACCACTGAGACACGCCTGCTGGGCAGAAGTAAAATATTTTATTCAAATTTTGCTGGCTTTAATTTATGTTTATAGACTTTGTAAGTAATGATGTAAATGTTACTTTTACTTATCTTGCATTTGGTCAAACTATAGAAGAAAAATTGTGCATTTTTCAGAAGCATCCATTGTAAAATTTCAGAGAAAATGGCATTAAATTGCAGTGTGTTCAGATATATATTGTATTGGAATTGGCTGGTTCACCATAAATCACTAACTCATAAAAAAAATTTAAGTAAAATATTTTCTAAAATGACCTTAACTCTCATTTATGAGAAGATGGGCCTTCAAAATAAGTTTGTATTTCAAAGGTAAGGGCTCTCTCCTGTGGGGTGTTTTACATGGAAACGGTCCGAATCACCCCAGGGCAGTGAGTCAGTGCTACTCTCTAGAAGCACCAGGGTCTTATTCAGGCTGCTATTGATTTGGCCCCACAGCTCATGTACGCACTTGGCAGTTAATTGAAACGTTTTGCTGGATCATTAAATTTGTTTTTGTTTCTCTTTCCTATTTACACACCTGTGCTGCCTTCCTAATAGTTTTGGTGCTTTCTGGCATAGGTTGTCTTTGGTTCCTCAATATACCTACTGAGTTTGGGAAATTATTACTGACTTTATTTTATAGAAGAGGAGACAAAGCCCAAGGAGGGAGGGATTCTCTGAGTTTACATTCCCTGTGAAGGAGCGAGCCAGGACTCTCAGTCTATTGTTTTCTTCTTACCCCTGATAAAGTTTTTCTGATTTTTTACTCCAGCATAATTATTATCTTATTTTGTTAATTATATAAACTGATTTATAATTGTACAAATTTATCTTATATAAACACACACATACATCTATATGTATACATTAGAAGTATTTTTAATTCATAATGTTGAATTGATTTTTAGATTTTAACATGTGCCTGTGATGCCTGCAAAACAGTGACTCTACATGTTCCCTCCAAACTGGATGCTGAGAAATTTGTTGGTAGAGGTAAGAACTGCCAAAATAGGTAAAAGCCTAATTTGTACAATCTTGTAAAATGAGTGTAACTTTCAGAGGAATAACTGCATTGGAACTAAGAGTTAGAACTAATATAGCACATTATCATTTATAATGCTTATGGTATCATTCCAATGAAAGGAATATTGTTTTTTTATTTAAAAACGTGATTATATGAAATAGATAAAATGTTTACTTTGAGTAATAAAAATTATTAATATTTGAATTAATTGAAGGATATGGTATATGTTTTAACATGTTTCTGTGAAATTGAGAAATTGTATTGAAACTATTTCCTAAATATAATGGTATTGTTTTTGGATTTTTGTCCTAAAACATTTTGGCATCTTATTGACATTGATTTTCACATACTGTTTTTGCAGTAATTAATTTTTTACATAACTCAACTGTATAAGAAAAAAATCAGACCAATGAGAACACAGAATATGATGACTATTTAATAATAGACATAAAGAGTTCAATAATATCTTAATTCAATAACTGCCAATTTTAACTGTCTAGCCCAGGGTGGGCAAACTTTTTGACTCGAGGGCCACAATGGGTTCTTAAACTGGACTGGAGGGCCGGAACAAAAGCATGGATGGAGTGTTTGTGTGAACTAATATAAATTCAAAGTAAACATCATTACATAAAAGGGTACAGTCTTTTTTTTTTTTTAGTTTTATTCATTTCAAATGGGCCGGATGCAGCCCGCGGGCCATAGTTTGCCCACGGCTGGTCTAGATTCTACTTACTTCAAATGTACTAATTTCCTGTAATAAAGAAAAACTTTTGGGTATTAGTTTAAATATTCAAACAATGGGGTTTAAATGCTTTTATATCAAGACAAATGTCTCTCTTTAAAAGGGGATAGTATATGTGTTAGAAGTGATGCATGTGCTAATCTGTGTTTAGCACAACTTAATTAACCAGAGTTTTATATTTTTTTAAAAAACAAAAAATTTACAAGTGTCAGTGTAGCTAATTTTAAGTTTTTGCCCTCCCCCTCCCCCCAGGCATACATTACTGCTAAAACCATATATTGGTATGTTTGACCTTACAAATGGTTGCTGTGCACACTTTTTTGCAGTGAACCTGAGGGAGTGCTTGAAGTCCGCAAATCTAATTCATTCAAGTGATGCTGATTTCCAAGTTTTAGAAGATGGTTCAGTCTATACAACAAACGCTGTTCTGTTTTCCTCCGAGAAGAGACATTTTACCATCTCACTTTCCAACTCTGAGAACCACGAGGAAAAGAAAATGCATGTCCTTTTAGAGCATCAAACAAAGGTACCAAACTACAAAATGAAGTAGATGAAGGATTTCCTTCAGGGTAACTAACATTACCAGGAAAAAGTGCGATCAGAAAAGCTACGGGATAGTTTAGCTTGAAGAAGGATGGAAACCATGATGCAGTGAATCAGTATTCAAATGGATAGGGATTGTGCAACATGGGTTAATGAGAGGTAGTAATTTGGGACATCAAAGAACTTGAGATGAGCTATAGCATAGGAGCTTGAGATTGGACACGAAGGAGCACTTTTTATCTTTACTGTAGAATCAATTTTTAAAAACAAGTTTTGAAACTGTATCTGGAGGCCTCGCGGCCCCTTAGACAGCATGATTTTTAGTGTTAGAAAGTAGATGGCTGTCTTAGGTTGTGGTTTGACCCGACCTATGCTTAGGACGTTGTGGCACCCAAGGTCACAGTGCCTTCTGTTCAGCCATTGGCCATTACTCACTGCAGCAGTTGGAGGGTTCACGTTTCTCTCCTCGTTCTGACAGATCTCTCTGTGGGTTCCCCGACTCCTCCCAGTTGTTGGTGAGTGGAAGATGCTTACACTCAACTCAGAAGGATGCATGGTCTACTCATTCTCTTTGCGTATCTCTCCCTCCATGTTTTTGCATGGCAGTGTGACGAGAGTAAACTTTTTTTTCAGTTTTGCTTCTCGGCTTACAATTTCATCTCTCTTCCTTCCATATGCCCATCAAGTTATTTTCGCAAGAGGATCGCTGTGTTGTTTCTCCATTATCATTTTGCAGTGTTGATGTTTAGCTTTATTTTCAAGCACAACCCGTTCATACACCTCCCAGCGAATCCCCATGAGGGCAGAAAGACGCATCAATGTTCTAGTGCTTGAGGATAAAATGGCTGCTGACTTTATTTTTATTTTTTTTCCTAAATGAGGCACTAAAGCCAAGTCATCCCAAAGAAAAAGTTCTCAGGCGTGCCAAGAGAAGATGGGCTCCAATTCCTTGCTCAATGATGGAGAACTCCTTGGGTCCTTTTCCACTTTTTCTTCAACAGGTACAGTCTACTTTCTTTCCACTGGGAAGGGCTATGGTTTCCGCCATTTTTTTTTTATTTAAACAGTGAGTTTTTAAAGCATAGTGGTATATGAATATATTAATGAATGGGTATGTATAGCATATGTTTAAATATATGGGTATAAATATGTCTTTATACCTACATGTACTTTTTGCAGTTTTAGTCACGCAAGGGCCATTAATAAAGCTGTAAAGCCCATTTAAGACCTTCAAACACACGGTTTCTTAATGAATTTTCCTACCAACAAGGGGATCACAGAGCCTGGGTGTGGTCTAGAAAACTCCCAACATCTCCCGTAAAAAAAGGATGAAAATCGCTTGTTGAGAAAAGGCCAAATGCTGTGAAGAAAAGAGACACATACACCTTCCTTTGCTTATCCCCAGGTCCACTGCTTCCATCAACTGGATCCACATCTCTCTCTCTCTCTCTCTCTCTCTCTCTCTCTCTCTCTCTCTCGTCCACTGCTTCCATCAACTGGATCCACCTCTCTCTCTCTCTCTCTCTCTCTCTCTCTCTCTCTCTCTCTCTCTGTCTCTCTCTCTCTGTCTCTCTCTCTCTCAGGTCCACTGCTTCCATCAACTGGATCCACATTCTCTCTCTCTCCTCTCTCTCTCTCTCTCTATCTCAAACATTTAGTGAAAACCATAGCAGCTCTCTTTGCCTTCTTCCACTACCAGTGGCCACCACCATTCGGTCCATGACTTGGGTTTCTTTTCCTCAGTTCTTGAAACGGTGAGAGAGAATCCTCCTTTAAATCCCACCCACAGACTTCATGTGGCTGAGACACCAGCAAATAAAGCTGAGAAAGAAATGGCTGGAAAGCAGTTGTGCTCATCATCCCAGCGTCAAGATCTTACCAAGAGGTTGAACACAGCTTGGGAAAAACTTGCTTTTGAATCAAGCACCAGACTATTACCCTTGCCAAGATATGATGCCATTTTTAGTCTCACGATCCCCCGCCCGACACACATAAACTCAGCTCCTGTAATAAAGCAGATGCTGACAGATAACAAGCACGAATTCAGGAGAGCATTTTCCAAGTTTTTGCCATCCAGGCAGAACACTTCATCTCAAATATTATATCATATGGGGTGGGCAAATGTAGGTTTACAGTTGTGAGCATGTGAAACAGTGTTTATTCTTGTATTATTACTTATAATTATTGTTTTATTTAGTTGTATTACAACTGTAAACCTACTTTTGCCAGCCCCTCAGTGGTGAGAGCATCAGCCTGTGGACCAAAGGGTCATGGGTTCGATGCCTGGTCAAGAGCATATACCTTAGTTGCAGGCTCAAGCCCTAGCCCTGGTCTGGGTGCATGCAGAAAGCAACCAATTGACCTGTCTCTTTCACATCAATGTTTCTCTCTCTCTCTGTCTCTCTCTCTCTCTCTCTCTTCCTCACCCAACCTCCCCCCCCCCCCCCCCCCGCACTGTCTCTAAAAATAAATGGAAAAAATATCCCCAGGTGATGATTAACAACAAGGAAAAACAACAGGATAATTTTTCATGCTCAAAATACTTTGTTTTCTAAGACAGGCAAAGTCATAGAGGTTCAATACACATTTTCCTTAGTTATTCTAGAAAAGATTCTACTACATTATTCTCTTCATGCTTTGCTCTTGAAATTTCTCCATTATCAGATGTCCTTATTCTCTTTTGCTTTTCATTCATACATACATAATGATAAATAGAGGGCAGTTAGTAATGATATAGTGATTATATAAATACTAGAGGCCCGGTGCATGAAAATTCATGCACTGGAGGGGGGTCCCTCAGCCCGGCCTGCCCCATATTACAGTCCAGGAGCCCTCAGGGGTAGGAGGCGACCCAGCGATCAGGGGAAGGCGATGCCCCATCGCACCTCTGCTGCTGCCACTGCCGGCAGCGCAAGCCTCGGCCAGCCCTGGTTAACTGAGCCTCTGGCTGGCCCTGGGCAGCTGGACAGCCTCCATCTGAGGCTTGCCTGCACCTCGGCCAGCCCTGCTTGCCTGAACCTTAGTCAGTGGAGGGTGCAGGAGGACCCGAGGCCCCCAGTGGGGCTGAGGGGACTGGGCGCTGCCATCTTGTGGCTGTGGGCACCGCCGTTTGTGAGGGCGTGATGGTCAATTAGCATATGCCCTCTTTATTAGATAGGGTATAGGTGAAAGTTTTGCTGAAATAAAATCTTGTCTCACGTATATAATATCTACCTTCTAGATCGAATCTGATGCAGCACAAAACTACACTGTATACTATTCTATAAGTGGGCCTGGAGTCGACCAAGTACCTCTGAATTTATTTTATGTCGAGAGGAACACCGGAAACCTGTTCTGTACTGGTCCCGTGGATCGTGAGCAGTATCCCTCTTTTGAGGTAAAGTCTAACGTGTACATGTTGTTTCAGTAATGATTAAACTTGGCTGTTGTGTTTCCCTATTCATTTCCCCTTTTCCGTTTTCTGAGTTTATCATCGAGGCTTCTGATAGCGCAGACTTGGCTTGAGGCAAAAGTAATTTCATTGATTCTCTTAGAAAGTTCTTGGTGTCGTAGTTTTACTGTTTTTGTTGTTTGTTTTTCCAAAAGAAAAAGGCGTACCACTTCAGAAACAGTGATTTAGTTGGCCAGAAAGCTCTGTGAGCCTCTTTATGGTCGAGAGAGAGATGGGAGGTAAGTGAGGTGTAGAGTGAGGCCCCGTACCTTTGCATGGGAGAAAATTAACTTGTGGTGAGCAAGTAAGGACCACGGACAGATTATTCAGTCGTTTCATCATCTGGGTAACTTCCCTTGGAGGAATGAGAGGTAATAATGTAAGAGTTGAACCTAACGTATTGAGTTTCCAGCAGGACCTGGTCATTAGCTTAAATCAATTTTAATTAGCTTACATCTATTGTTGATTAATTATTCACCAGTAGACCAAATTAACCACACAGGCATTTATACTTTGAAGTAAAATATTTAGGGATAGAATTGCTACAGCATGGCCCTCTAAACACCCGTGCTTTCTGTTCTTTCTATGATAGTTGTTCTGAGAAGAACTGGGATTAAAATTCATGTTACAAAATAAAAAAAAAAAATAGATTGTATTCTCCACACAACTTACAGCCACTCATTTGTTCTATTTTGCACTCTCCCTTTTTTAAATCAAAAAGTTTATATGAAGACAGTTTTCTAAATATAACCATCCATATGCCTAAAACCAAAATTAGTAGAAAATAAGACAATATCTGAGTACATGGCACATGGGAAATTCGGAGTCCTAAAGATCCAAAGTTAAAAAAGATCCAGAAAATTGTATTTAACATTAATGCACCTGAAACTTTCAAAGAAAACAAAACATAATCATCCTTAAGGCTGTTTGGGGGAAATAATAATGAAAACCATTACACTCTTGTACAGCAGCAGTGAGGAAACCAGAATTATCTGTTATTACCTTAGACAAATTTAAACATAAAGTGCTGGACTACATCATGAAATCAACCACCTTCTGTGGCATTAAGGGTATGTCCACGTCCAAATATAGCAACAGGTGGTAAACCTCACACTGCAGCGCGGAACAGTGTACACCTTAAAGCCGACAGTAGCGTGAGCCATACTTTGATGGATTGCTTTTGCTCTTCTTATTTTACTCTCTTCACAGATTGTGGCCTTCGCAGCGACCCCAGATGGCTATCACCCAGAATTCCCACTTCCCCTGCTCATCAGGATTGAGGATGAAAATGATAATTACCCAATTTTTACAAATTCAACTTACATATTTACAATTGCGGAACATTCCAGAGTTGGTGAGTGCCCACCCACTTTAACGATGTTTGCCAACTTGGTGTTGTCAATTCCAAAGTTCCGTTTTCCTCTGCCGCTGGGAGGCAGCATGTCCTCCTGGTAGGGAAGAGGGACTTCTCATCAGGCCGCTCTGGGCGTGATTTCTCTCTGCCTCTCGCTAGCTCGCTGCGTGCTGTGACCCTGGGCAATTGCTAAAATGTTGACAAGCCTTAGTTTCCCTGTCTGTAACAGGGGGTATCAATATGCAGGTTTGTCATGAAGGTTAATGACTCAATAAACGTTACTTTGCCGCCTGGGTAACTATTACCAGGGAAGATGTGGAATCAGAAAGGAAAGGGGACAGTTTAGCTTGGAGAAGAATGTGTGAGATGAAAGAAGTCCTTTTAAGAGAATGTACTCAAAAAAATACGCCTTGAGCAACTGAAATCCTAGCCTTGAAGAGATCTACTGATGTTCCGTAGTGATTAAATGATTGACGCTCTTCTGGGCATAATCATAAAGGTCATTGATAATAATAGAGATGTTTTCTCATCTTGTGGGAATGGACCATTTTAGCTGGAAGAATGCAGTCTTTGAGTCTTCCTCTAGAAAGATCCAACCAAACCAAGAATTTTCAGAGAAAACAGACCTGTATGATCAATTTAAGTACAAGCTTACAAATAGAAAAACGTTAAAGAATAATTAGAACTCTTTAGTCTAGAAATACAAAGGCCATGAAGGAATATTACCAACATTTATAAAGTTATACACCGAACGCAGTAAATATGGATATGGTCACTGAATTCCAAAATGTTAGGCCACTGGGATACTGAAAAGGAGGGGATGCGTCATCTAGAAATCCGCAAACTATTATTATATTATAATAAAAACGATTATTACTCTGATATGTAAGTAAGTGTTCCAAAGCATTTTTGAAGTAGGTGGAAAGGAATGATATAAAGGGAAAGTTGAGCCCAGCTAGTGTGGCTCAGTGGTTGAGCATCGACCTATGAACCAGGAGGTCACAGTTTGATTCCCAGTCAGGGCACACGCCTGGGTTGCAGGTTCAATCCCCAGTGTGGGGGCGTGCAGCAAGCAGCCGATAAATGGTTCTCTCTCATCATTGATGTTTCTATTTCTCTCTCCCTTCCTCCCTGAAATCAATAAAAACATATATATTTAAAGGGAAAGTTAAAATGTAAAAGTTTTGGAAATTAAAGGGGATTTTTCACTATGTAGGCTCCACCGTGGGACAGGTGTGTGCGACTGACAAGGATGAGCCTGGCACGCTGCACACACAGCTCAAGTACTCCATCCTGCAGCAGCTGCCAGCGTCCCCCACCCTGTTCTTCATGAATCCGACCACGGGTGTGATTACCACCACGACGTCCCAGCTAGACAGAGAGGTAACACCGATATTCACGAGAAATCGTTTGCCATGTTGTTGGTTAACAGCACCTGTGGCCCATGTGTTTTTGAAAAGTATGTTATGAATCCAGTTTTCCAAAAATTAGCATTTTAAGTATGTTAATGGGGGTCATTAACTTTGCAGTGCATTGATTTTGAATCTCTAATGCAGTGGTTCTCAACCTTCTGGCCCTTTAAATACGGTTCCTCATGTTGTGACCCAACCATAAAATTATTTTTGTTGCTACTTCATAACTGTAATGGTGCTACTGTTATGAATCGTAACGTAAATATCTGATATGCAGGATGGTCTTAGGCGACCCCTGTGAAAGGAGATTATTCTTCTGCCAGCATTTGAAAGCAATGAACTTGAACAGTGTCCCTCTTAAATTTTTAATGCGGGGAAAATTGTATAGTGGAAAATAAGACTTCATTGATAATGCTGCTTTCACTCTGCAATTTAATTCTTACTTTCTTTCCAGCTCCTGGATAAATACCAGCTGAAAATAAAAGTGCAGGACATGAATGGCCAACATTTTGGCTTGCAGACGACCGCGATCTGCATCATTTGCATTGAAGACGTGAATGACCACTTGCCGACCTTCACGCGCTCTTCTGTGAGTACATGGTCTTCGCAGGAGAAAGATGTGCCACCCGGTGTCCATTGCTGACGATGCCCATCTCCATCCATGTCCCGTGGTTTCAAATGAGGGATCCCCTGGCGGCAGCGTGGAGTCCGAGTTTAAGATCATGGAAACATAGAACTTCGGAAATGAGAAGAAGCAGGCTTCCATCACGTGGTGTTCTGTTTTTGTGAGTTACTAATTCATTTGTTTTGTTTTTATTATTTTAGTATGTGGCATCGGTGGAAGAAAATACAGTGGATGTGGAAATCTTACGTGTCAGCGTTGAGGATAAGGATTTAATTAATACCGCTAATTGGAGAGCTAATTATACCATTTTAAATGGAAATGAAAATGGACATTTTAAAATTGTAACAGATCCCAAAACCAATGAAGGGGTGCTGTGTGTGGTTAAGGTAAGAATAAATTAGTAAATTAGTTTGTAGCTTATGATATTATAGATTAGTATCGTAGAGTTAATAAAAAGAAAGGAATTTTGGTAAATGTAGGAATAATATAGGTATATAGAAAAATGTAAATGCTGTGTTCTTCATACATAATGGGATGGAAATGTTCATTTTGGGAGCCTTTTTCTTTAAATGGAGGTATAATTGACATAACATTATATCAGTTTCAGGTAGACAACATGATGTACTTGTATGTATTGCAAAATGATCACCACAATACAGTCAAGTTAGTATTTGCCACCACACATACTTACAAGATACTTTTCTTGTGATGAGGACTTTCAAGATCCACGCTCCTAGCTACTTTCAAATATGCAGTACAGGATTCTAACCACCATGCTGTACATGACATTCCCACAACATATTTACTTTATAAGTGGAAATTTGTACCTTTTGGCCAATTGATTAAATAGCCCATAAGTGGCACTTTAAATTTCAGAAGCAACCCTATTTTCATAAATTAATTTAAAATGACTAGCGTGAGGAACCTTATGGAAAGTCATGATTTAAAAATAGATATAAATGTATTCAAATAATACGATAATGGTATCCACGGTGTAACCATTGTCTCTTAACAATTGAAAACCTCGTACAGCTGTGATGCCAGGGGACAGGGCCAGGCGTTCCTAGCCCATCGCCTGGAGCTGGGGCAGGAGCCTCCACTTACTGACTTTCCCAGGTGACGAGCTGCTCCTGGTCACACCACAGGGCGGCTGCTTGGAGAGCGTCCCGGGTGTCCGGTTTACACCTCATCCTTAGTGTCCTGGCCATTCAGACATGTGAATACTTGTACACCTTCTTTTGAATGCTATTCTACAGCAACTCCGTAGAACTCACTGCTCATTCCAGGGCCAGAGTGAGCGCATACAGTGATCTGAGCCTCTTCGGCTTAAGACAGAGTCCTAGGCTGACACCTGCTGCCTCGTTAACTGGAACACGATTCAGGGCTGGTGTGTGGGTTTCCCATTTGTACATAGTCTCAGGGAGCATGAATCAGAAATGATGAGTGCGTTTTTCTCACAATGATGACAATTATCCGCATCAGTGAGTGGGTTTTCTTGGTTTCAAAACAGCAACGAAATGTCCTTTAAATCTTGTCTCTTTCTTTACCCAACAACCCCTGCCCTAGTCCTTGGTATCTAAGAAGGGAATGTATTTCTGTGCAGTCTAAGGCCTGACACATTTCTGTCCTGTAGGAAATGGTCTCACCCATTCTCCTTACAACTACACATCAGGCAAAATAAGAACCCTCCGTTCAACTTCTTACTGCCAGTTTTTTGGAAAATAATTAGGATGAGAAAAGATAAAAAAGCAAAGTGTAATGTCTAAAAAGCTTTCCTTCTGTTTTCATGTTTTTTCTCTTTTTAAAAATCCTATATAATAAAAGCGTAATATGCTAGTGTCTGAACATTCCACCGGTCGCTGTGATGCGTACTGACCACCAGGGGGCAGATGCTCCAACTGGTGGGTTAGCTTGCTGCTGGGGTCAGGCCCATCCAGACTGGGCGAGATAGGCCAGACACACCCTGGGGCCCTCCCCATCCGGCCAGCCAATCTCCCTTGGTCCCTCCCTCCCTGGCCGGCTGGCCTCCATTGGCTCCCACCGGGACTGGGTGAGAGAGACAGCCCGATCGCCCTGATCACCGGTCAGTCCAAGGGACCCCACCTGTGCACGAATTTGTGCACTGGGCCTCTAGTGTTTTATAAAATTTGATCCATGTTTTCTACCTCAAGCCAGGTTCAGATCATTTTATTCCCCTCAGGAGCTGTCCCAAAATTAAAGGAGTAGTAAAGAGCTGTTGATTAGTGTCTGGACCTCCTACAGCAGTGATGGTGAACCTTTTGAGCTCGGCGTGTCAGCATTTTGAAAAACCCTACCTTAACTCTGGTGCTGTGTCACATAGAGAAATTTTTTGATCTTTGCAACCATAGTAAAACAAAGACTTATATTTTTGATATTTATTTTATATATTTAAATGCCATTTAACAAAGAAACATCAACCAAAAAAATGAGTTCGCGTGTCACCTCTGACATGCGTGTCATAGGTTCGCCATCACTGTCCTACAGGAATGTCTCAAGTGCTAACCTTGAAGCACTTCCATTGACTACGTCCTGAAATTGGTGTCAGGAGCTATGATGTCCCTGGTGTTAGGTCTGCAGCTGGGGAGCAGGGTTTTTGTTTGGTTGGTTTTGTCTGTTTTACTGGTTTCCCCAGACACTGAGTCAGGTGAAGGACTGCCCTCCTCCCACCACCGCCTCATTTCTGAGGACGTGTTTAATGTTCTCCTGACGCCACGTTTCTGAATGTAAGGAGTTACGCGCACCGGTTGGCATTGCCCAGCATTCAGTGTCTCGGCCTGATTTTCAACACACTTGCTTTTGCAGCCGCTGAATTATGAAGAAAGACAGCAGCTGACCCTGCAAATCGGGGTGGTTAACGAAGCCCCGTATTATAGAGAAACAACTTCAAAATCAGCCATGAGCACGGCCACCATCACTGTTAACGTGCAAAACCAGGATGAGGGCCCGGAGTGTAGCCCTCCGGTGCAAACCGTGCGGATTAAAGAGAATGCGCCCGTGAATACGAGGAGCCAGGGGTACAAAGCGTACAACCCAGACACAAAGAGCAGCAGCGACATCAGGTGTTTAGAATTCCATGAGCTCCAAATTCACCATATTTTTTACATTTATAATTTAGTATTTTGGCACCAGGATTGTAATTGGGCTCATGGTACATTCTGTTATTTTAATTCCTTCTTGGCAGGTATAAGAAAATAAATGATCCAAAAGGGTGGATCACGGTTGATGAAAACACGGGATCAATTACAACTTTCAGAAACTTGGATAGAGAGGCCGAGTCCGTCAGAAATGGTGTCTATAACGTTACCATCCTCGCAACAGACAAAGGTAAGAACTCTGCTTCTAAACCAGCCGCGGACATTTCCAAGCCAGCGGTATACATTCTCAGGTGTATTTCTCCCCAGGTGGCATTTCGAGTCATCGAAACGTTTGCTGTCACTTATTAACTCCTGTCTGCTTTCTAATAGCACCCTCAGTTTTAGATGTCAGGATAAAATAACAGTCACAGAAATGCTTGGAACTTTAATCACTTTTAAAAGTTAAGCATCCATTAAATACTGAGAATATGACTTAAGTAAAATTAACTTCAAGTTATGTAGTCATATCTCTTAAAATATTTTGGCAGAAAAATTCATTATAGAGAGAACATACTTATTGCCCCACAGTAAAATAAAAAAATATTTTTCAAAAGTCTTTGTTCGTATTCTCTTCCTTTCTCCTTTTAAAAATTAGTCAAAACTCACATCCATAGGAGTTTCCATGTCTATTGTAGCTGTTTCGTGAATGATGAATGACAAATCTCAATAGCAGTGATTGTCTGTGCAACCCATTTGAAAGGTGCCCAATAAATATTTAAATAAAAATGTGAATGCGTAATTTCCTAGTGAAAACCCAAGACATTAAATATTGTATTTTTATATCCGATTTCCTAGCTGGAAGGACATGTACTGGGACGCTGGGCATCATCCTTGAGGATGTGAATGATAATGGCCCCGTGATCCTTAAAAAGACGGCGATCATCTGCAAACCCACCATGTCCTCCACGGCGATCGTGGCTTCTGATCCGGATGACCCCGTGAACGGCCCACCCTTCCACTTCAGTTTGGAGGAGGACTCTAATGCAGACGCACAGAGAGTGTGGGCGCTGACAAAGATCAATGGTAGGGATGTCTAAACATTCGGACCTTTTCAACATGAGGGTGTCTACTAAAATACGTTTTCCTTTTTAATGTTTGAAATTAAATTTCTTGGGGGTAACATAGGTTTCTAGTGTGCAATCAAAATCTGAGCTCCTCCCCCCATCCTAATATATTTGACGCCTGTTATCCTGTTCATCCTTCGGCCACCCTGGCATACTTCTTTCTTGCTGAGATAGAAGTGGGAACCAGCAATGAAAAAGGCAGGTTTCCCGTAGGTGTTAACGTGAATTCTCATTTCCATTCCTGCTCCACATCCACACACCCGTAGGGAGGGTCTGTGCCATCACTATTGTTTTCTACTTGGGATTCTCCCCGAACTTGGCTCCTAGTCTGTTCTTCTGACTTTAAGCACAATCATATCTCTGCTGACAAGATGGTGAGAGTAAAAGGGACCTCCTCCATACGCCGGGGCATCACCCCCTCTGTCAGCTCTTAACTTGTCAGCAGCTTCTCCAGCTCCTGACTGCCCCGCCCCAGGGCCAGGATGCTCTGTCTCCCTGCGCGCCCCCTTTCACGACTCCAGACCCAGACAGCTGAACGGGGTTTGTGTTTAAGATGCCCTGGAAAGATTGTCAATCCCATGCTTTCAACGACGACTACTCCTCAGCTTCTCATGATGGCAAATTAAAAGAAGAAAGGGCTTGAGTAAAGGGAAAGGGAAAACAGAATGGAGGAAGGAAAATAAGGTCGTAAAGAAGCCATACTGGCAAGTCAAGGCCCTGTGTCTACAATCGTGTATAAAAGGAATTATGCCCTGAATGCTTATATTAAATTTGTTAAAGCTGTGATAAAAACCAATCTCTTAACAAGTTTACTAGTTAGGAGAGGAAGATTTTATTCGTGGACAGATTAATATTATCACAAAAACCAGAAGACCTTTTTAAAGGGGCAACAGAGACAAACATTTATATGCAATATGTTTGCAACGGCTGTAGATGAGAACCATTTGGTCCTTTCACATTTACCATCTCGTAGAAGCTCTGTCATCCCATCGGGAACATCCATTTGTAGGGAAATTTGAGTACTATCCTGTCATAGTTACTTATGCTCTGGAGAAATCGATGACATTCTATGACGCTTGGTATTATTTTATTGTTTCAGATACAGCAGCGCGTCTTTCCAATCAAAATGACCTTCCGTTTGGCCCATATACAGTCCGTGTGAGAGTTACAGATAGACACGGCCTGTCACACACCACTCCCTTAAATGTCATCATGTGTGACTGCATTACCGAAAACGACTGCTCGCTTCGTGGCGTTTCCAGGACCGGCACCGGGGAGTTCAGACTTGGAAAGTGGGCCATCCTTGCCATCCTGTTGGGCATAGCCTTGCTATTTTGTGAGTCCCTTCTTGCACTCAAATAAGAGCCTTTAAAATAACTTTCCAGACACATTCTGAGAGCAGCACTGTTATCTATAGCTGTTCTCTTGGCTATAGCTGGATGCCTATTGAACACACGTATTTAATGTACATATGAAAGTGCATTCTGTTATCTCAGCGTAAACAAAATTTAGCACAGGAGCACAGCATGCGGCCTGCCTCTGGGCCGTATCTGCTGAGGGTGTCTGTTCTGTATTCTGATACAAGCTATCGGGAATGCGTTTTCGGGAAAGCTGCCTTGGTGGTAGTCATCAGAAATCCAGTCCTCCTGCTGTTTGATGTTAAACTCAGGGAATCTCTCTCCTCCCCTAGGCATCCTCTTCACCTTAGTCTGTGGTGCGACTGGGGCGGCCAAAAAGCCCAAAGCCTTTCCTGATGATGTCACCCAGCAGAACCTCATTGTGTCCAACACTGAAGCTCCTGGCGATGACAAAGTGGTAAGTAGTTTGTCTTTTTTTTTTTTATAATTTAAATATTTTAATTGATTTTTAGAGAGAGAGAAAGGGAGAGGGAGAGAGAGAGAAACACCCATGTGAGAACGCATTGATCGTCTGCCTCCTGCCCGCCCTGCACTGGGGATCGGGCCTGCAACCCTGGAGTGTGCCCTGACTGGGTATCGAACTGGCAACCTTTCAGTGCACCGGGCGGTGGTTCCCAACCCACTGAGCCACACCAGCCAGGACTGTCTTTTCTAAATAAATGCAAAGGGTAAATTGGCCTAACCAATTATCATCATCTTTTTCTGAACAGAGGTCTTTTGAAATCAGGTAACTTGCCATATATAAATGTCATCGGTCCCATGGAACATATAAAATGACACCGATGCCCACGGCAGTAGATGGCATGTCAGGGTAGCCATCCAGTGTTACTTAATAGTAAAAATCCTTGAGCCTGTCAGCACTATTTTCTATTTCAAATGTTTCATGATTTCACCTTTATATATACATATATATTGAAATCGCCGTTTGTGTTGTAAAAAGGTTTCAATTAATTACAGACCATTAGCATAATTATTTTAATTTTATTTTTTTGGCAACAGCACTAAACTGCCTATAAGCTTTGATCCGCGTGAGAAGGACTTTAGTGGAGTCTTTCTGGCTCCAATGTGGGTTGGAAAGGAGTCTCAGGTCTCATGTATGAAACAGCAAGGCCAGCGAGGGACTACATGGCCCCGGCTTTGATGTCTCGCCTAATAGGTCCACGAGGAACAAGTACATTCCCTGCAAAAGACTTGCTCGATGATGAGAGCTGGAGAGATTTAGAAAACAAAAGGGTGTTGGCATCTAGGAAGGTGGGGAAAAATGAAACTCAGGTTCTCTCTGACAACACAACATAGCAAATCAGTGGCAAGCTCTGGGAGCCTTCTTTCCCCTGCTGATGTATTTTTATTTATTTAGATTGAAAAGATTCCTTATTGCAACTAAAATTCTTGTTGTTGTTGTGAATCCTCACACGAGGATACTTTCCATTGATTTTTAGAGAGAGTGGAAGGAAGGGGAAGAGAGAGAGAGAGAGAGAGAGAGAGAGAGAGAAAGAGAGAGAGAGAGAAACATCCATGTAAGAGAGACACATCCAGTGATATCCTCCCACACGTGCCCAGGCCACAGCTACTCTTTTATGGCCACTTTATTTCTATTATTCTAGTTTTAGTTGAAGGGGAACCAGCTTTGACACTGAATAAAAATACTGGTTCTCACCTCTGTATCCCCTAGACAGGTGGAGGGAGTGACTGTAAGCAGGGTAAGCGCATGTGAGAAATAGTCCTGGAATGCTGGTGGCGAGGCGGGAGGTGCTGGAGGGTTTTGACAGATGGAGCTGGCAGTCTTGTGGGAAGTGTCTAAGGACAGGGTACACAGTCAGCGTTCTGATTTCTCTCAGGTCCCGGCCACGCCACGCCCGCGTCTGCGGCTTGCCTGGGACACTACGTGAAGCCTGGGTTACCATAGCTAGAGCTCAGGGTTGCCAAGGCAGGCTCCTGCCCTCAGAGCTCACCTTCTAGCACAGAGATTGTCTGCAGGCTGTGTTCTCCTTCTCCTTCTCGTTCCCTCTGTGGGCCCTGACGCACGCTGTTCTGTTGCAGTATTCCGCCAACGGCTTCACCACCCACACGGTGGGCAGCGCGGGCGCCGGGGCCTGTGGCACCGTGGGATCCGGGGTGATCCACGCGGGGCAGGAGACCATCGAAATGGCGAAAGGACACCAGACCTTGGACTCGTGCCGGGGCGGCGGGCAGCACGCGCGGGAGCCCTGCGGGGCAGGACACGTGGAGGTGGAGCCCGGCAGATACACCTACTCCGAGTGGCGCAGCTTCACCCAGCCCCGCCTGGGCGAGGTGCGTTCCCCGAGCGGCCTGCACACCTACTGGCTTCTCCTCAGCTGTCTGAATGATTGCAATTGATTGGCCTAATTGAGTCTATTTTTTAATGATTAGTCTACGCAGTGGAAAGCTGTCTTCCTTCACTTTGACTTAGTTCTGCTCAGCGGATCTTTGCCTCACATGTTGTTTGGCTTTTAGTTCTTCCCGAAATAATGTGAGATATTTAAATTATTTTTAATTATTGTGTTTCTTTTTCCCCTGTGGGAAACCGTGGCTTAGACATCAAAAGTGTGGTATCAGACGATCCCAGCCGGCACGGCCACCAGGCCTCTCTGCAAAGATCTGCGCAGGCATCCATTTGGGATCAGCTTCAGGGATGCATTTCCCTTCAGCCATAATTTTTCAAGGGAAAGTGATGATCGCTTGAAATGATTTCTTGTATCCTTGTGCCCCGTGGGTGGCTTTTAGAAACATGCTCTGTCATGAATGTACAGTGTGATTTATGATACAGACCAATCATGTGCATTTCTTATACGTAGGAATCCATTAGAGGACACACTCTGATTAAAAATTAAACAATCGAAGGTAAATCAAAGCCATTTTTTTATGTTGGTCAGTCTTGGTGTTGAAAATGCTAATAATAAAAGGCATTGTGTTCCCCCCTCGGCAGAAAGTGCAGCTGTGCAATCAGGATGACAGCCACGAACACGCCCAAGACTACGTCCTCAGCTACCGCTACGAGGGCCAGGGCTCTGCGGCCGGCTCTGTGGGCTGCTGCAGCGAACGGCAGGAAGACGATCGCCTGGACTTTTTGGATCATTTGGAACCCAAATTTAGGACATTGGCAGAAGCGTGCGTGAAGAGATGAGTGCATCCAGATAAGTCTACCAAAGCCCCAGTGGCTTTATCGCCTTTTCTTTCTTTTTATTTTTTATTTTTGTTAAATTAAAGACCAGGGTTGGGGTTTTTGTTCTTGTTTTCAATAGAAGACACTATGCTTGCGTTGGGGCTACCCTTTTGTTCTGATGGAATGTCGTAGGGAGATGCACAGTGAGGGGGAAGCGCCGTGAGTGCGTGCACTCATTTCTCAGTGCTTCCCATCGTTTTCAGTTCCTTGTCTTCCACCCCAAGAGACCCACAGAAATAGAAAGATTAAGGAAGTCTGCATAATTGTTTACATTTTGGTATAATGACAACAGCCAGTTTACAGTGCAATAAAAATGATTAATGTAAGTCTTTATCGTAGGCTACTTAAAGTATTGCCTAAGAGAAACGTCGTGGAGACCTTGCTTTAACGTGACCTCCTGTTACCTACTTAATGGTTTGTGTGGTGCTTGAAGACTGTTGTACTCCTAGCCACTCTAAAGTGTGTATATACTGTCTACTGCATTATTGATGTTTTTTATTCTTACAACAAGACCTTTCTTCAAAATGCAAAGGGAGATTCCCACCCAGGCATTGACTGTTACAACTGTTCCATTTTGGTGGAGTTGAGTTTCCAGGTTGTATTCTGTAGGAAATCTTGCACTGAGTCTATGTTGCCTCTGTTTCTCGCCTTGTCAGCAAAAGTTAAGTTTAAAAAGTGCTTTAAGAATGTATTTTTAGCCCTACCCGGTTTGGCTCAGTGGATAGAGCGTCAGCCTGCGGACTGAAAGGTCCCCGTTTTGATTCCGGTCAAGGGCATGTACCTGGGTTGTGGGCACATCCCCAGTAGGAGGTGTGTAGGAGGCAGCTGATCGATGTTTCTCTCTCATCGATGTTTCTAACTCTCTATCCCTCTCCCTTCCTCTCTGTAAAATATCAATAAAATATATTAAAAAAAAGAATGTATTTTTATTCTTACAAAGTCTTGGTCTCTCTCTCTCTCCCCCCTCTCGTTTCCTCGTTTCTCTCCTCCTTCCTTCTCCCCTCCTTCCTCTTTCTCTCCCTTTCCTCCTCTACTTTCCATTTCTCTCTCTTTCCCTTCTCTCTCTTTCTCTCCTCTTTTTTTTTTTTTAATTCTTACTTGGGTTGGAGAATTTAATATATTTTTAAAAGCTATCTCTTTTTTATTCTCTTGTAAAGTGAGTTATTCTGTTTCTGTTTTATGTAAAGGCATGCATTCTTAGTTTTCCTTGAAATCAATGTAGTATTGACTTTATTGTTTCAAACACCTCGGCGATTACTTCATTATCTCTTCAACAAAGAACCTTTAATGTTGCCTTTGAAATTATAGAACTGTGTGATTTTTTTTTATTAGATACAACTTTCTATGTTAACAAAATTAATTGTGTAATTAAAATTGGGATGTGGCCATTTTGTATATAAAAAGATATTTACAGTTCATATCTTTAGTGCAAGGATACCAGTTATAAATGCAAAATAGCCGAAACCGGTTTGGCTCAGTGGATAGAGCGTCGGCCTGTGGACTGAAAGGTCCCAGGTTCGATTCCGGTCAAGGGCATGTGCCTGGGTTGCGGGCACATCCCCAATAGGAGATGTGCAGGAGGCAGCTGATCGATGTTTCTCTCTCATCGATGTTTCTAACTCTCTATCTCTCTCCCTTCCTCTCTGTAAAAAATCAATAAAATATATTTTAAAATAAATAAATAAATACAAAATAGTGATAGTTTTTCAAATAAGGTCTGAAATACAAGGATTGGGAAAGTTCTATAGGAACAGATATTGTATAGCTTTTTGGACAATATGGCTTGCTATAGCTATGTGTTTGTGAAGTTATTTTTTACTATTTTAAGATTACAGTTCTTAATAATGTAGAGAAAACTATTTAAATTTTGACATAATGAGACAAAGTTAAATTTAATAGTCAACCAAACTGCAGGCCAGGTTTCACAGCCGATTTTAGCCAATAAATTTTCTATATATGCTAACTATATGGACATTTTAAGTGCATTCCTACCATTTGTGGCTGTTAGTCATATGCCTATCTTGAATTCACAAGATTGGCTTGTAATAATTATTTTTAAGAATTAACATTTGATATTTTTTTAATAATCAGTTATCTTTTCCATGGTTTCATTACTGCCCAGTCAAATATACTATTTCTCAAAGTTATTTTAAATAAATTACATATTACTTGTACAGTATTGGTTTTGATAAAGCAAATCAAGTAGTTTTTAAAAATTAGTATGAGGTTGTTAATCATGTGTGTGATATGATAATTTACGTATGGGATTTTGTTTTCCTGTTTAGAGAAATGAGTCTCTTGAGAATCCTGTTCTATATTTTTTAGAATTTTGGAGTTTGATTTGCAGAGATAATCATCCATTGTTATTATTTTCTATTCTGAAGACTGTGATGCTATGGGATATTGTTAAGTTGCATAATTTCTCTGTGTCTTTTTTTTTTCCATCATAACATGGGGAATAATAATAGAACTTCTTTCTTAGAGTGTAAGACATTTGAATAAAAAATGGGTTTTAAGCATGAAAGTCATACACCTAAAAGACACTCCTAATAATACGAAGTGATTTTAACTAAGTCACATGTACAACCTATTTCATATTAACCCTTTGAGTGCCAACCAATATCCTAGGAACTATGCTAAAATTGCCAAGGCATTTTTGCTGATTTTACAGCAGTTTAGGAAAAAAATTATGAATCGCAAGTACATGAAGTTACATATTCAAAAACTTAAGGAAACCTTTACTACATTGACATATTTAGCAATATCATCATCACTAATGAAAGCAGACTTAGAACTGGACGCCATTTCGAAGCTTTGATAGCGCTCCCGGCACTTTTGGCGAAAGACAGGCGGGCTCCCCAGCACCTTAGGGGTTATCAAAAAATCAACTAGGAAAATAAGATAATGGGAAGGCTTTTAGTCATTGTTTTGTTTTGTTTTTCTCTTTAGAATGTTTGTCAGTTGAGTATGTCTCTCTGCATAACGCTCGCTTGGTGACTGGGTGTCGTATGTTCAATAGTTGAGAACATATATTGCAAAGGTTGCCGAAGCGTCGGCAAAGATTGTTTAGCCTCAAATACTATGAAACTAATAAGATGGAGAGAAGCACCTCCCCTTCTTAATGGGCACTGATGCCGAAGCCCTGTGAGTGTGTGTGCTGCGGCTCCTCCCGTCCAGCCGGCCGCGCTGCTCTCCCAGCTGCCCTGCCAGACAGCGGGCTGGCCTGGAGGCGAGCACTGGCCTGCCTGGGAGCTCAGCCTCCGGCAGCCCCCCCTGAGTGCAGAGTCTCCGGAGAGAGTGCCTGATGCAAACCCCCGCCCCCTTCCCTGATGGTTTCAGAAGCCCCTCCACCTTGGAGTTCCCTCCCTCCCTGTGTGGCCTGTCTAAGGGCGTTGGAGGAGGCCACTGGGTACTCTCGTGATCAGGGTTTGAAAGTCGGCACAGAGTTCCAGCTCCCTGTGCCTGAGCTCTGCTAGCTGGGTGAGAAGAGGGCGCTGTGGTTGGGAGTAGCCATCGCTCCAGTCTCCTCTTTGCTTCGCAGCTGACACCTGGCCCCGATGCTGCGTCTTTCCCAGAAGCTTGGCCGGTATTTTACTGTCATGGCCTTGGGAGCTCCATGGCTGAACAGTTTCCAGGTATTCAGGGAGCTCTGTCTCATCCACAGCTCACCATCCTGTGGTTGTGGTAAATCTTGAGATTTAAAGGAAAAGCAGATAAAATTACTAATCAACCATAGATTGCCTCGGGAGGCAAAAAGCATTCAAACCCTTAGAGCATTGTTTCTCAACCTTCCTAATGTCGCGACTCTTTAATACAGTTCCTCATGTTGTGGTGACCCCTAATTTCACTGTTACAAATTGAACATAATGAAAGCATAGTGATGAATCACAAAAACAATATGTAATTCTATATGTGTTTTCCGATGGTCTTAGGCGACCCCTGTGAAAGGGTCGTTCGACCCCCAAAGGGGCCGCGACCCACAGGTTGAGAACCGCTGCCTTAGAGGCTTTCCCTGGGAAATGGACGGTGCTGTTTCAACAGGAAAAAAGCGATAGGGATTTGCTGGTAGTTCAGTGCAGCCTGTGTCTGGATCTCCCTGTAACCGGTGTTTTTTGTTTTTTTTTTCTTTTTCTTTTTTTTTTTGATCTGACTTTGACAACAGGGTTCCCTTCCGTCTCCGTCTCCAGCCTTTTCCTGGGCTCTGCATTGAACTCTTGGCACTGGGTGTTGCCCTGGTCAACCCTTAGGCAGGTACATCCTGAGAACAAAACACTTTCCCCTCCGTGTGGCTAGAGCCATCGCATTTCCAGCCTCCTGGAGTAAATGAAGCTCCGAGGGGTTACCTGATACCCACTTAGACCTCGGTCCTGCGAGACCCGAGATCCTGCCAGGACTTTACACTTACTGTGCAGAAAGACAAACATCTGCCTCTCCACGTCAGATTTCCCTGCGTTTTCTATAGTGTCTTCCTAATTACTTCTGCTTGAAGCAGCTTCCTCAGTTCTCTTTCTCTTTGCATAGCACCGTCTATTTGTTTTCCCAAACCGCCCAACTTTCTGAGAATTTTAAACACAATTTCTCAGCTTAAATTTATTTATTTATTGCTTGAATCTATTTCACCATTGCCCTCAACATTCTTTCCCTTCTCCTTAGTAATCCCTCGGCAAAACCCTGTCCGTAGATACACCTGTTTCGTGACTGTTACTTGGCTCTGAAACATGGTTCAAGAGGAAAACATTTAACCACGCTGACTCTCAGTCCTGAGGCACAATATATTTTGGCCTCCATCCTAGGTAACTGCCCTGCTACCTAAGTTAAGGGTTTTTCCATCAGTGAAACGCAGCCATTGGTTGAGACACAGCCAATTAATTTGAGGGGTGACAATCTACATTACTGATGAAGAGAAACAGTCAGTGTATATTACACATAGGGATAGTAAGTATTGTTCATGAAACTTTTGTTCCAGATTAAATGCATAAATTGTGTGCCAGTTCACAACATTAAAAAATGTGTCTTGCTCTGGCCAATGTGGCTCAGTTGGTTGGCATCATCCCAGGCACCAAGGGGTTGCCAGTTAGATACCGTGTCAGGGTACATGTCCAGGTTTGGGCTTGATCCATAGTAGGGGGCATGCAGGAGGCAGCTGATTGATATTTCTCTCTTAAATTGATGTTTCTCTAGCCCTCTCCCTTACTCTCTCTCTAAAATCAATAAAAAAAATCTTTAAAAATATTTCTTATTGGAAATTTGAGTCAGTAATTCAAAACACCAATATAGTCATTTTTAAATTTTACACCTACTCTCTGCTCAAATCTCTAATCCACCTTCTTCACTTAGCAGATAAGTTTGCATCAGATTTCAGTGACAAACTGAAGCTGAAGAGAACTTGTTTATCTTTCCACCACCCACTGCAACAGACTACCAACAACTGTACCATATACTTTGGCCTCCATCCTTTATAACGGGTGAGCTTTCTCTGCTCCTACTCAAGGCAACCTCTCCATTAATACACTGGGTCCCATGACCTTTTTCTTCCTCAAGATCTTTGTCCATGAAATTAAACTTCTGTCTCTTACATCATTAATTATACACTCTTGCCTAGATCATTCCCAATAATAAATAAACAGCAATGCTTTATAGAAATAATAGTTAACATGGATATAGTAGTTATCATGTGCCATATCCTGTGATAAAAACTGTACATATGTTAATTCTTTTTATCCTTACCCAAATTAGAAACTATCATTCCCATTTTATGGATGAGGAAACTGAGACACAGCATGTTAAGCTGAGGGTGGCAGTACTCGGGAATAATAGAATCAATATTTGAACTACGTCGGCTGATGCCAGAATTTATGTTCTTAACCACTATGCAATTTGCTTCTCTCATGTGAATAAAACTTGTTGACTTCAAGATGTTCTTCAACTATTGCCTCATTTTCTCTGGTTCTTTTTATAGAAAAACCTAGCAGATGGCATGATACTTTCTATAGAGAACCCTAAAGACTCCTCCAAAAAAACTACTGAACTGATAAATGAATTCAGTAAAATGGCAGGATACATACTAAATATCCAGAAATTGGCTGCATTTGTATGCACCAATAATGAACTATCAGAAAGGAAAATTAAGAAAACAATCCCATTTACAATTGTATAAAAAATACCTTGAAATAAATTTAACCAAGGATGTAAAAGACCTGTACTTGGAAAATTATAAAACACTGAAGAAAGAAATGGAAGAAAATACAAATAAGTGGAAATGTATACCATGTTCATGGAAAGGAAGTATTATCATTAAAATGTCCATACTCCACAAAGCAATCTATAGTTTCAATGCAATTCCTATCAAGATACCAATGGCATATTTCACAGAACTAGAACAAATATTCCAACCACAAAAGACCCCAAATAGCCATAACAATCTTGAGAAAGAAAAGTAACATTGGAGGAATCATGCTACCTGATATCAAACTGTACTACAAGGCCATAGTAATCGAAACAGCATAGTACTGGCATAAAAACAAACATATAAGTCAATGGAAAAGAATGAGCCCAGATATAAAAGCCACTTATTTATGGTCAATTAAATATTTGATAAAGGAGGCAAGAGTATACAATAGGATAAAAATAATCTATTCAATAAATAATGTTGGAAAAATTGAACAGCTATGCAGAAAAAATGAAATTAGACCACCTTCTTATACCATACACAAGAATAAACTCAAAATGGATTAAAGACAATTGTAAGACTCAAAACCATAAACATTTTAGAAGAAAACAGGCAGTAAAATCTTATATATTTCTTGTAGCAGTATTTTTCTGATATGTCTCTCTGGGCAATGGCCACAAGAGAAAAAATAAACAAATGGGACTACATCAAACTAAAAACCTTTTGCACAACAAAGGAAACCATCAACAAAATGAAAAGACAATCCACTGAATGGGAGAACGTATTCACCAATGATACATCTGACAAGGAGTTAATATTCAAAATGTATAAAGAACTTATAAAACAACACCAGGAAACCAAACAATCCAATTAGAAAATGGGCAAAGAACATACGGATGGCCAGACAATAGACATATGAAAAGATGCTCAATGTCACTAATCATCAGAGAAAAGCAATTAAAGCTGCGATGAGGTGTTACCGCCCTCCTGTCAGAATGGCTGCCATCAACAAACAACTAGCGTTGGCTGAGAATTCGGAGGGGAGGAAACCCTTGTGCTCTGCTGGTGGCGGGAACGCAGTTGGCGCAGCCCCTGTGGAAAACAGCATGGGGTTTCCTCAAAAAATAAAAAATGGAGCTGCCTTATGACCAAGCAGTTCCACCTCTGATTATATATCTGAAGAAAACAAAAACCAAGAATATATGCACCCCGTGTTCATGGCAGCGTTATTGGAAACAGCCAAGATTTGGCAGCAGCCCAGTGCCTCCAGGATTTTCTCCCAATAGACTAGCTTCTCACACGTCCACGTTTCAGGCTCTGCTGTTAGGGAAACCAAAGTGTGACAGGTGCAAGGAAGAGTGATCTGAGAAAGAGCTGCCTGCCTTTATTTCCTCACCCCCTTGCGTAGTCCCTCTGTGGCTTTTGGCAATTATGACTTTTCCACCACTACTCCCCCAAAACTCAATTTTTCATCATCACCAATGACTTCTTCATATCTGATTCTAGGGTCAGGTTTTAAGCCCTACTCTTACTTGATTTTTCAAGTAAGTTAATACGTTCTTCTCTTTGACAAACTATCTTCCCCGGGTTTATGGGACACCACGTTCATAGAACGTTCCTCCTCACTCTAGGAGAAACGGGTTCCTCTCTCCCTCCTGACTCTTGCGGGACCTCAGGGATCTATCTTCACTCATTTTCTAGTGTTCTCTTTTAGTCTCTAAGTTTTAAATAAAAAACCTTAACTTGGAATACGATAGACACCTCAAACTTTGCATGCCCAATAAAAACCCTTGTTGCTTAACCCAAACCAGTTCCTCTCCAAATTTATCCCATTCATTCAATTATTCACTCATTCACTTCGGTTCACACTAATGCTCAGTCCAAAGTCCTGGGTAGGTATCTTGGGTCTTCTCTTTCTCTCACATCCATCTTCAATCTATCAAGCCCTCCTCTGAGGCCTAACTTCAAGTTATATCACAAATCCGGATTTTATAACTAATTCCATCACTACATTGACAGGGTAAGCCACCATCACCTTTGGCCTGAACGGCTACATCTGCCAGTACTGCCCTGTGCAATCTGTTTTTGTGTAGTGATTTATAAAATGCATAAATCAGACCTTGCCTCCCTCTTCAAAGTGCTTCAATGGCTCTTTATGAACAGATGGGATTAAAATGAAAACTAAACTCTTTAACAAAAGCTATGAGATTTTAAAAAAATCGTTGCTTCTTTTTACCACTTCCTGTGCCAGCACCGCTCACTCCACTCCAGCATCCCCGGCTTCTCTCTGTTCTCTGAACACACCCAGCTTGTCCTGACTCCCAGGGCTTCATGCTTGCTTTCTCTCAGGCTGGAAGGCTTTTCCTCCAGAGCATGGTCCCCTCTGTCGTCCAGGTCTCCAACCAGAGTTCACCGCTCAGGAAATCCTTCCCGCATGGCCTCTACAAAATGCCCATTTCTCAGGCTGCGTTGTTATGGCAGAAATCAGGCTGGGGGGAAGCGACAAACCATACACACTCGGAGATTCAGAAAAGAACTGCTTTATTTGCATGGGTGCTGGCTCAGCGGAGTCCCCTCCAGAGGCTGAGCTCCGAACAAAGCGGGGCTTGGCATTTTATATTCTCCCAGGCTCTTTGTCTCCCCTCCATGGCATATACTTACATTCTACACATTCTTCCTATGTTACATGTTAAGCTTCCGGGTATCTGTTGCAGTTTGGGAGGAGGGCCGTGACCTGAGACAGCAGAAGCTTGACTGGCAGCGGGCTCTGCTGAAGCAGAAGCAGAAGAAGCAAGCGGATTACAGAAGCCGAGGCTCGATCATGGGTCATGGCCATGCCCGCAGGGAGGGGGCTTGCCATCTCAGTGTAACGTAGCGTGGGTGTCAGGACTACTTGGTCTTCCTCAAAGAGGCAGGAAAGAAAACATGTAGCTTCAGGAATCATGCCTTCACCACTGTCCATTGCATGTGCCTGTCTCAGTTAGGAGTGTGGGATGGAAAGGCAAACAAGTAGGGAAGGCGGGCGCTAAAGGGAAAGCTTCAAAAACTACAACACAAACAGTAGGTAGAGGCGAACAGAGCTACTAGTATCTGGAAGAGAAGTCGGGCTGTTTTCCCCCAACACTGGCATACACTCCTGGTTATAAGATATTGCATGGCAGTGCTTTGTCTGAAGGCCATGGAAGCCCCTATCCTTGTCTCATGTTTACTGTGCCATGATGCTAAAAGCCTTACTAGACAGCTCTTGCTATCCTAATGGGAAAGGAATCCCAAAATTACAGGATATCTTTTTCTTTTTCCCAATGGCCATGGCCATCAGAGTAAATTGTGAGAACTGTGTCTATTGCCAACAGAGGGAAATCTGAATAACATAGACAGTTGATCTGGAAACAATTTAAAACCCCAAGCCCAAGAGTTAAATATTCTTGTCCTTGAGATGGGAAAGTAAAACCATTGGAAGCTTGCAAGCCATGAATATCTCACTGAGGACAGAAAACATTGAGATTTGAATGGGTATGTGGGAGAAATACTTGCTTGATATATACTTCTGCCGGAATTTACTGAAATCAAGGGATAAAAACAAGCCATAATGGCCAGGAACTACAGTCTATTTCCTCATGCCCATCAGGTAAGAACCTAATGAAATACACAAAAATAGCCTTAAGCCTTTTTTGTAAAAGTGCCTATTAGATGGCTTCTATAGATGCTATAATAAGGGCTAAACAATGGGGATTGGAGATGTTACCTCTAACTCAAAATGACACTTAAAAAATGAAGAAACTGCATCTTCAGGAAACTTCAAGGCCTGAATTCCTCTAAAATGGGTCTCATGATTTCCTGGGTTTTGTGTCTCTGTCATTGTATTTCAAGATGAGTAAAGAACCCCCTAAAAGGAATTGAGGAGAGGAGCATGTCAGAGATCCTTGGTCAAACTTGGAGAAAACATGGCACCTGCCTGGCCAGCTGCCACCATACGTACCTCCTCCTGTGAACAGATGAGGTTGGAGAACTGTCCCCGGGAGAGGCTGGTGGGGAAAGGCTCAGAGCCCTGGATTCCCCGGGAAGAATGTGTGTGTCACAAGAAGGGCATGTGGCAGAAAAGAAGATGTTCTTTGACTCACCTTAGGTCGTAACTTTGATGCTCATCACTTCCCAGCATCTCTCTGGAGAAAGACAGCCTGACTGTTGGTGCACCGATGACAAAGGGAACGTTGAGTTTGGGCGACATCTGTGTCAAGTGTCCTGGGATGACTACCGAAAGGCCGGCCACCATAAAGGGGAAAAGATGCCATAGCCATACCCATGGTGCCTGCCGTGCCCAAGTCCTTTTTGTCCACCCGTTCTGGGGTGACAGGCATGGGAGGAGGCAGTTCCCCAGTCTCTGCTAGACCTTTGGAACAAACAGTCCAGCAGGTGAGATCAGATCATCATTAGACGATGTAGAAGCCGTTCCAGATACTATCTGGTTGCATGTTGGCTTGAGCAGGAAATAACCTTTCTGGTACATACCTGCCTATTAAGAGTGTTGTCAGCACTTCACTTTTTAATGTTCAGGCAGGCTCCCTATGTTGGGGTTGTTTAGCGGAACAGGTATCTGATGTAACCTTACAGAGACGTGCAAGTGAAGACGAGATCACCAGTTAGGGAAGCGTGTAGCTTATGACACTGACAGGTACACAAGTGCGATGCTTGAAAGCAAAGCAAGAAAAGAACCACTTGTTGAGGCATCAGCCTGCTCAACAGCTGATCGGAGTGTAGACGAAAGGGGCCACGTGCTGACCTGACAAGCTCAGGGGGGGCCTGCATGGCAGTCTTGCAAACTCAGAGACCTACAGTAACCACAAAGGATGGTCTGAAATTAAACTTTAACTGAAAGCAGTGATGGTGGGCAGTTACGTCCTAGGCCGGTATCTTCACTGACAAGGTCAACCTTTACCTTAACTGGCCTATCTGTCTTTCTGCATCTATGATAACACACCCTTGAAATGTCTGGGTGACTTGTAACTTCCCTTTTTCTGGAGCCCCTGGGGCACAACCAAATGTGCTGGGCGCCAGGACAGATACCACAGATTCCTTCATTATCATGTTCATTGATCCTGCACCCACCCAAGTATGTGTCCATCATTTCACTTTTATCCAATCCCAGGGGTTTCCCTGCTTTGCTTTATCCCTCCTCCTTAATCTGTCACCAATGAATTTCATGTAACCCACCTACGTTCCTCCTTTGATTGCGAATGTATAAATACAAATGTAACGCCGCCGTTCTCCGGAGCACTATCTCAATTTGTTGAGATTCTGCTTCCTGGCATATGTCGATAGTTTGGCTCAAATAAACTCACAAAAATTCTTTACAGGTTTCAATGGTTTTTTTACATTAACAGGAGGAAACTACCCCGCATCTAGATGTAGAGGGCATGGGACACAGGGCGGGCTGAAAAGAAAAGACATATCAAGATGAGAAATATTTTTATTTATTTATTTATTTATTTATTTATTTAAATCTTTATGGCTGAAATTATTACATATGTCCTTTTCCCCCCTCACTGACCTCCTCCAGCCCACCCCCTGCCCCTGCCCCAGGCCATCACCACCCCATTGTGTGTCCATGGGCCATCATTCTATGCATACAAGGTCTTTGGCTGATCACCTCCCCCACCCACCCTGCCCCCTCTTCCCTCTGAGATTCCGCAGTCTGAAGGTGAGTGAATCTTGAATAAATAAAATTTGTGGATGTATAACTAATAGTCAATACAAGAATTAACACATATGCATTTATAAATGCTGAACTAAGTAATTCCGTGCCCGGGAGGAACTGCTGGGAAAGCTGCCTCTCTCCTCCTGAGCTAGAGAGACATTGGAGCAGCGGATCCGCCTCTTCCCCCAGCTGATAGGGAGGGACCCCCCTCCCCCAAACCCTGGGAAGAAAGGAGGCTGATGCAGCGGTGAATCAGAGGGAGGTGGGGGTGAGTGGCACCTGGGATCTGGAAGGCAGCCCACTCACACCTGTAGCCTTGGCGCTTGGGCGATGCCCTTTGCACAGACAGCTGCGCACACAGCGCTCCGGGGACATGACAACATCAGGACAAACGCCAGCCTCGCCCGGTGGGAGGAGGCTCCCTCCAAGGGAACCGGGGGGAAGGGTTGGAGGTGATTCTAAGCTGAGGAGGACTGAAAATTCACCCTGTGTCAGGCCTTTGTGACTCGGCTTTTGTCCGGTTACTGTAAGAAGCTATCACTCACACAATAGCCTTTTGTTTTTGTGTGGAAATCACCATGCCTTCCGGGCCTGGGAGAAGTCACCAGGAGACCACACCTCCCTCCCTAAAAGGCCTGTTGGCAGAAGACAGCACATGTGTGAGGGCATCTGAAGATCTAGTGGGGGGAGAGGAAAGCATCGTAACAGTTCTCAAATCACTCGGGAAGTGGGCCGGCCTGGGAGAGCGCCTTTCTGCATTAGACGGTTGTCGGTGGTCAAGGTGTGACTTCAGCGGAATAACTCTGAGTTTGAGAAGTGCAGTGTCTGAATTTGGTATGCGTGTTGCCCAGGCGACAGTGAAAGGCCACGCCTCTGTGGATGGAAGTGAGTTTTTTCCTGAAGGGATGGACGGTCCCACGGTCAATCACGCTGGGCAGAAACTAACCCCAGGTGAGAGAACTGGGGAACCAGCCAGAGGAGGAGGAAGGAGAAACTTCTCTTGCCTGAGAGGCCAGGGATCATTTGGGGCTGGACTTGAAGTTCCCTTCCTGGTCTGGACCATTTCCCTGGGGGTGGAAGTAGCCCTGGGGGGTTGCCCTGGGGGGACAGGAGAGGAGAAGGGCAGGGATTCTGGGATGGCTGTGTTCTGGGCAGCAATGCACTCGTATAGGTTACTCTTAACTGCCACTTTCTGTTACCCCCAAGTTTCCAGCAGTTTTCAAATGGCCAGAACGTCATTGCTACTCTCGGGGGTGCTCCGGGAAGGTGGCGGAGGGCCTCCCGTCACACCTGGGACAGGCGGACAGTTAGAGCAGCCCCTCCTGGGACAGGAGGCCAGAGCGGCAGCAGCAGCAGAGGCCCCCAAAGGAGGAGACAGCGATGGGGGAGAGAATCCAGCCGCCACGCCGAAGGGAAGGGCCTCCCTAAAAGAGCATGTGGATACCTGCCAGGCAACTGGCATCTAGAACCTTCCAGGGCTCCTGGCATCCGGGCTCACATTGGTACAGCGCTCCCTACTGTTGTTCCAAGTGATTAGTTCGGTTATTATTTATTGCCCTCTGTGTCCTAAATAATATTCTAAACGTGATTCTGAGTTGCCTTCTCTCAGCAGAGCTCATTTTGTGAAACAAGAAGGACTGTTCAAACCAATCTTTTACTTGTTTGTAAGCTTCTGTTCATCAAGTGCCATTTTCACTCCTAGCACCTTTGCTGCAGACATCGTGTAGTGGCTCCGGTTGTATTTCTAGGTGCGTTTGAGGAGACTCAGTGGCCACACCACTGCGCAGGTCAGCGCTGCGGTGAGTGGGCGAGTGGGGAGCCCGGCACCTGGTGCACCCCGTGGGCCAGACAGCTGGGCTCAGTGGGCCAGGGGTCAGCCCGCCTCCTGAGGCCCTTGGCCCAGCTTCCTCCCAGACACGGAGAACTCTTCTTACGGATCCCGTTCGCTTTCTGCTGAAAACTGTACAACTCACCTGCATTCCTGAAGTTTTGTAGTTTCGCATAAAATCACTTCCCATTTTTGATCCTTTATTATTGCTGCTCTTTTGCCTCAAACTAAGAAAATAACAGGGAAAATAAGGTTTTTTTCTATATTTTAGGTAGTGATTTCAATTGACTGCATTTGGGGGTTAGGGTATTAAAGACATTTCAGAAAAACTTTTATGCTGTATGATGGCTCATAATGACTTAAAATTAATTCCAGTTTTAATTATATTCAAACTGAAGCTCATGTTTGTTTGTTTTTTAATACTTTTTAAATGATTTCAGCGAGGAAAGGAGAGGGAGAGAGAGCTAGAAACATCAATAATGAGAGAGAATCATAAATGAGCTGCCTCCTGCACGCCCCACACCAGGGATTGAGCCCACAACCCGGGCATGTGCCCTGACCGGGAATCGAACTGTGACCTCCTGGTTTATAGGTCCATGCCAACCACTGAGCCATGCCACACCAGCCCAGTGGCCAGGCTGAAGCTCCTGTTTTAAATACATTTGCAAACACTCATTTAACATTTACATGAAAAAGAGAAAAGCAATTTAAATTTATCTCCAAGTCATATTAGAAACATCAATTAATCCCAGGTGAGAACTGGGGAACCAGCCAGAGAAGGAGGAAGAAGAAACTTAACTGCCTGTAAAAATTCTTTTCTAGATTATAAAAAATGCCTGGCTTTTTACTAAGACTTAGACCAGTGGTTCTCAACCTGTGGGTCGCGACCCCTTTGGCAGTCAAAGGACTCTTTCACAGGGGTCGCCTAAAACCATTCTGCATATCAGATATTTACATTATGATTCTTAACAGTAGCAACATTACAGTTATGAAGTAGCAACGAAAATAATTTTATGGTTGGGTCACAACATGAGGAACTGTATTTAAAGGGCCAGAAGGTTGAGAACCACTGACTTAGACTAATATTCTCATGATGGGCAAATACACAGGCAATTTTAAGATAATTACTAATACTATATCCAGTTATTATTTATTATTTATACTGCATCTAGAATTTTGCAATGCAAATAAAAGTATTCCAAATGTTCTTTATTTAATTACTTCTGGAGTATATTTTTGATAACTTTTATTTTGTAGCAGCAAAAAAATGAAAGCTTAGCAGTGGTTCTCAACCTTCTGGCCCTTTAAATACAGTTCCTCATGTTGTGACCCAACCATAAAATTATTTTCGTTGCTACTTCATAACTGTAATGTTGCTACTGTGATGAATCGTCATGTAAATATCTGATATGCAGGATGGTCTTAGGCGACCTCTGTGAAAGAGTTGTTTGACTGCCAAAGGGGTGGAGACCCACAGGTTGAGAACCGCTGGCTTAGGGTATAGTCAATAGGTTTAACATGGAGTTAATGAGCTTAACAATCTTCTTAATTACACAGCACAGATGAAACAAGGAGCTGATAGCTATCTTAGAGTTTTAGTCACTGGGAAGACAAAAATAATCAGGTCAGGCTCACTCTAGTAGATAACATTAAAATTACTGAAAACTAGGACTACTTAGAATGAAGAGAAACATTTTGAAGTATTTTATTCCTTCAATATTAAGGGAAAGCAGCGTCAACGCATAAACACGATCATTAATGAAACTGCGTTCATTACCTCACCCAACGTGGTCACTCTCTAACTGTAGTTATGTAACAGGTATGTAGGAATGTATAGGGTATAAAAAACCCTCACATTTAATTAGCTAACCAAGAATTAAAAATAAGAATAAACGAACACAGCTTTTAGTCTAAGATATTAATAGTTTCATAAATGAGCACGTTACAGGCAGCAGCAGTACCAGTTCCCCTCCTCACTGGCCTTGACCATAGAGGTGTGGCAGGTGCTAATGGCTGGCCAGGCCTGCAGCGTGTCCCCAGAAATAAAACCCACTGAGAGAGAGAAAAGAAACAAATGCCAGAGGCTGACGCACATGAAAAAGAGCACTGAAACCATTGAGAGCTAGACTATGAAATTGCACATCCCGTCCTCAGAATTCCTTAGTTCTCCTCTTTCCATGATCCCCCTATAAAAGCCCGTTGCCTACCCTGAGATATTAAGATGGCTGTTAAGCCATGAGCCTGTCATCTTCTCAGGGAGTCGGCACCTGAATAAATCACTTTCCTTCTATCAGCACCTGTGTCCTGTGTTTGGCTGCGTGGTGGCAGGCAAAAGAACCTGAGGGTCCTTAGGGCTGGTTCCCGTTAGAACCCTTTTTATAGCTCGAGTGGATGATTCTTCATCTCTTCCAGGATGAAATTTCACTCCTCAGCCTGGTTTGTCTCCAGCTTCTTTCTAACCTAATTCCTAGCCACAGGAGCTGGTTCTGAAGACACTCTCTTGTTTCCAGGGCATGGAAAGTCCTCACCAGACTCTCCACAGCTTTGCTGATGCTGTTGCCTTTGCCTGGAACACACCTGCCCTTTTTCTCTGCTGACTCTTACCTGAGCATTATTTCTCAGAGTTCAGAAGGCGGAAGGTCCAAAATCTAGGTGCAGACTGATTTGATTTTTGATGAGACCTCTCTGCCTTCTCTTTGTGTCTACACCTGAGAGGGAGGGTGGGAAGGTAGGAAGGAGAGATGGGGGATAGAGAGAGAGGGAGATAAAGAAAGAGAAAGAGGAGGGTGGCTTTCCGTTCTCTGGTGTGCCATCTCATAAGGACACTAATCCCATCAGGTCATGGCCCCACCATTATGATCTTTCTTAAACTTAATGACTGCATTATAGGCCCTATCTCCAAATACAGTTATATTGGGGGTTAGGGCTTCCACGTATAAATTTAAGGGGACACAATTTAGTTCCCGGAAACCATCACCTATGTTCTAGGAAAGCCACAATCTACTTGTGCTCCTAAAGGCTGGCTGGGCCAGAGGAAACTCTGAGAGGCATTCCCGGAGGTTCTGGGTGAAGGTGAAGGTTTGGAGGATGGGAGGTGCAATGGTGGGCACGGAGAGAAATTCTAAAAGCTTTTCCTGAGAGCGGAAGTGCTCTTCTATGCAGAGGCCTCCAGAGGGGAGCTGGAATCTCTTGATGGAGGCCTTGAGCATTTGAGAGATGGGCTGGGAAGGCTGACCACGTCTGAGTCCTGAGAGCTGAGGCCTGTGAGCTTCAGGGAATTCCAACACTTCAGCAATGAGCCTACTGAGGTGCCGAGGCTGGGATGAACGAAGGCGTAGCACCTGCCCGGGTTAATCCGGACCACCCGAGGGTTCTGACCTGGGAACTTGCACTTGGACTTTGAGGGGCAGCCACCCATCCTAGAAGGAGTTCCTTCTGAATCTTGCAGGTGGGGGCTGAGAGGACACGAAATTCAACCGAGGGAGACAAAGGACTAGGGTTGGGAGTCACCGCGCCACTGAAAAGTTTACTGGACGGGGCCATGATGGTGGTCTGGTTCCCTCTCAGACTTGGAGCTGTGCGGGGCAGGAAGTGGGTTTTGCACATTTCCTTTCCACCAGCCCCTTACGCCTGTTTGGTGGATGCGATGGTGGGAAAATGGAATAAGGTTGCTAAGAGAGTCCGGAGGCTCTTAACAAAAGAGGGCCTCTGCACATCCTGTGCCTCAGTTCTTAAGTTGCTAAACCTGTTGCTAACCTTGGCTCGGGGCTGAGCCATAAAAACCCTGGAACACACATGGACCTGACCTGCTTGTAGTTTTCACTCCCCTGGTTCTGCATGCTGAAACTAACCAACCCCTGCTACCCAAGCCAGCCACCGGCCATTTGCATGAAATTACATTTCGCGGTTTCTGCCCGATAAACCCTGCCTTCCCGTTCTTTCCAGCGCGTGGTTTGAGTTGTTATCTTAATCGGCTTCTCTCAGGTTGCAATACTTTTACTCACAGAAATGCTTTTTATGTTTAACACATTTTTTGTTGACAAATGATATTAAATCTATAAGTCTCCTTTAGAGTGAAGGGTTTTATGTAGTAGTTTCCTTTTACCATAAACTGAAAAATTGCTTCTTAGTACAATCCCCGTGTAATTACTAAATCACTCGTTCACATACATATGAGAAAGACACCTTCTTTCTTAGAAGGCTCCTAGGGCCACAGGCTGGGCCCTATGTAATCACGCATGTGCTGGGTGCTTGGAATGGTCAGAGGGCAGAGTTTCCTTCACTTGGGATTAATTCCCGGCATAGCAAACGCCAGCTTCTTCCTGGCGCTGGGGATCATGTTCCTCCCGCTATCAGGGCGTCCGATTGGGGAGGAACAGCGTGTGTCCTGAGCCGGCAGGCAAGCCCAGAACTTCCCCCGGAGTCCAGGGAGGGCCGCGCTCCCCGCGCCCAGGAGCGCCCTGCGGGTGGGGGTGGGGTGGGGTGGGGAGAGGGACCCGCCGGGTTGGGCTGCGCAGTGGGAAGAGCGCGGCGTCGGCGGGGAGGACCCGCCCGCCCAGGGGAGGCGGGGCGCCGGCTGCGCCGCGGGGCACGAGGGCGTGGGCGCGCGGGCCGGGACCCGCTCGTGGGGCCGCTCTCCCGGGAGCCAGCTTGGCGCGGCCGCCGGGAAGCGCAGGGCAGGCTCGGGCACCTCCCCGCGGGGATCAAACTTGAGAAATAACGAGCGGGGCGGCGCGGCGTCTCCGTCTCCGGGCCAGTCCCGTCTCCGCAGCGCACTCGCTCCAGGCAGACCCGCCGAGAGGCCGGACGACCGCACACCTGCCGCCGCCGCCACCGCCGCCGCAGCCCACGCTCCCGCCCGCCCGCCCCCCCGATGGCAGCCGCCGGCCCCCCGAGCTCCCTGCGCGGGGCGCCCTGCAGGCTGCTGCTGGCCCTCGCGGTGAGTGGGGGCCCGGGCGGGCGGGCGGCGAGGGAGCCCCGAGGGGAAGGGGGTGGGTCCGCGCCGGTGTCTGCCGAGGAGGGTAGGGGGCGCAGCACCCGAAGGATGGTGAGCTGCTGGGCGCTGTTTAGCTCCGTCCTCGGAGGGGAGGGCAAACCCTGACCTGGGCCCGAGGCGGAGGATAGAAATGCAGCTCTGGAAGGGAACGCGGACTGAACTTTTTGTTTGGGACCCGATGGGTGGGTGGGTGAGTGGATGGATGGACGGACGGACGATGGGTGGATGGGTGGGTGGATGGATGGGTGGGTGGGTGAGTGGATGGATGGGTGGGTGGATGGATGGACGGACGGACGATGGGTGGGTGGGTGGATGGATGGATGGACGGACGATGGGTGGATGGGTGGATGGGTGGGTGGATGGGTGGATGGGTGGATGGGTGGATGGATGGATGGATGGATGGGTGGGTGGATGGGTGGATGGATGGATGGGTGGGTGGATGGATGGGTGGGTGGGTGGGTGGATGGATGGGTGGGTGGGTGGATGGGTGGGTGGGTGGATGGATGGATGGACGGACGATGGGTGGATGGGTGGATGGGTGGATGGATGGATGGGTGGGTGGGTGGATGGATGGATGGGTGCGTGGGTCACAGCTCCGCTCGCTTCCCTGCACCCCGACGCACGCCCTGCAGCTGGGCAGGGGCTGAGGTTCGCACCCCTCCCTGGGCCTGGGGCTGGCTGGCCAGGAGGTGGGGGGCGTCTGGGTGGAGGGAGTGGGGAGAATTTGATCGGGTGTTTTAGAGCTGGGACGGGTCGGGGCTGCCCCTACCCCGGGGCCACCCGGAGTGGGCGTTAGTGCGAGGGGCGCTGGAGCGACGCTTCTTGGTCCGGGCGTGGAGTTTCCTCTGCTAAACGGCGGGCAGGGTTCGTCTCCACAAAGTCATTCACTGAGACTGCCCCCCGCCCCCGAGAGCCACCCATGGGGGTGCGGGCGGAGGGTGCCGGGCGCGAGGCGGGGGGTCGGGTCGGTGGTGGGCGGAGTTGGGATGGCGCCCAGGGGAGAGGGTCTGGGTGGTGGTGGTGGGACTGGGGGAGGCTGGGTGTCACGTTGGCCCCGGCGAGGACTGTCCACACCCAGCCCGCGGCCTCCTGTGTCCTGGGCCCGGGAACCCCGCGACCCAGGACGAGGTCCGCCTGGAGAGGAAGGTGCGACAGTGGGAGGATTGGGGAGACATCCAGCAAAACATAGGGAGCTCCAGGGGAGACGGGGTGCACGGGGACCTGCTGGGAAAGGGAGCTGCGGATCCACCCGAGGCTTCCAGGCCCCGAGGGTGGGATGGGGCCCCGCAGGGGGAGCCCGCCTGGCTCCGGAGCAGCTGGACTTCGGCTGCAGGGCCTGTTGCCTCCCAGCAGGGAGCAGGGTCCCAGCTCTGCCCGCGCCTGGAAGGACCGAGCTGTGAATCTGGGGTCAGTAGCTATGCCCTAGCAGCGGTTCTCAACCTGTGGGTCGCGACCCCTTTGGCGGCCGAACGACCCTTCCACAGGGGTCGCCTAAGACCATCCCGCATCTCAGATATTTACATGACGATTCATCACAGTAGCAACATGACAGTGATGAAGTGTGAACGAAAATAATTCTATGGTTGGGTCACAACATGAGGAACTGTATTTAAAGGGCCTGAAGGTAGAGAACCACTGAAGGTGCATTTGTGGGCGAAAAATCATGCCAACGAGCGCATCGCCCTGCCGGGCCCTGTTCCAACACACGTCTGGGAGGTCCCTGGCTCTTTACCGTGGAAACGGCTCTCAGCCTGCGTTCCTTTGGGATAGACTTGATGGCGTTTCCAGCTTTTATGTGTCAGAGCAGGAATGCGGGCTTTTGTCTTTGCTCGGAGACGGGGGGCTGGAGAATGGGGCGCAGCAGCGCAGGAGATTTCTGTTCCCAAGATTCCTGCTCTTCGCTGGAGGCTGGAGGGCAGGGCGCTGCCCAGTGCAGGGTGGGGGGTAGCGGGGTGCGGCCAGGCAAGAAGATGCCTGCAAACCCAGAGATAGCATCGGCTCCCGGATAGGACACTCAGCTAGGGTGGCTTTGGAAATAATTTCCTGAAGGTTAGATGAAACGGTATCGCTGGAGATTTTGCAATGGTAATCATGGGGCGCGCATATGGAACACTCTCGTGTGAAACCCCCAGTTTAGACACACCTCCAATCTCTGTCCAGTGGGGTAAATTAAGACCCCCTCTGACCACACCATGTCTGTTTCCCTTTGACTCATCCGGCCACCAACTCTTCAGCCTGATGTGTGGGCATCACCCTTGAGAAGCGCAGTTTTCATTTTATAGATTCCTTAATGGGGCTCGCAAAACAGTCCCGTGTTTGAAGTGAGCTCTTCAAAGCGAATCTCCAGCACAGCCCTGAGACTCCACCTCAGCCCCCCGCCCCCCACCGCCCCCCCCCAGCTGTGTCCTGGGTGGAGGAGCCTTTCCAGGTGCACTTTTCTCCCATGTCTGCACCCTTTCACCTCTGTAACCTGCGAGAGTTCCCCATGACCCCCCTGGTCCCCCACACACAAAGAAAAGAAGAAAAAAGGAAAGGGGGGAGATTCCTAGCGGAGCAGGAACTGTTAGGGATGGTGAAAACGGATTCGCACCAGTTCAGTTGCTGAGATGTCTCTACCCCGTTACAAATACTAAGATTCTTTTTAAATATGTGCTCAGTATTGTCCACCATATAAAACCTGCCTTGGGAATTGCAGTGTTATCTATTATCTATTAGAAATAGTATGTAATTGGACGCAGTTAACCTACCTTTTTGCTAAAATGGCTCTAATTCTAAAGGAATTAAAAGTGTTGTTTTATAGCATACCATGCTTTTCCCCTGGGACTCTATGAATTCTGCCCGAACCCTATGTTGACAAATTGGCATTCTACCTTTTCAGATTTTATAGCATTAATTAAAGAGAATATGTAATGTGACTCCTTTAGCAGAAAGACTTTTTTTTGTTGTTCTTGATAACAATGAACATAGTCATCTTTTTAAAATAAAAATGGGTATAATACTTCCTGTTATTTTTTTGCCTTAGTGAAAAAAGCTTAAGGCAAATAAAGGAAGTAAATGAGAACTAGTTTATGTTAAAGCCATGATCATAAGGAAGTCAAAGTTTTAGTATATATTTAGATCGATGTATTTAGATCAGCGCATTATCCGCTACCTTTTCAAAAGGAGATGGTTGCTGTTCACACTGAAATACAGCCCAATCCTGAATCACCTGCTGAATCACTCATGCCTCTAAGCCCATGCACATTTTTGGGCTCTGTTGTCATTCCCTTGGCACTTGGTATTCCATATATGGCACCTGACTTGTGGTTAATCATCCTTTTCATGAAACTGGATTCCCATCTTACCCAGACTTTGTTAGAAGGAAATTTAGTAGGATCCTCTCAGCCCTGAGAATACTCAGGTAAATCTTACAGGTTACCTTTGAGATGTTAAGAATTTGAAAGACGATATTTCCACTTTGCAGAAGGCGGGGTACACAGAAAAAATTATGTATTTAAAATTCCTAACTATTATGCTCAGTCAAGACAATGTCTTTATTTTTAAGACATCCCATAAATTTTAGTTCCTTAAGCTTCTTTTTCCTTCATGAAAAAGGGTGTTCTTTCAGGAGCCCACCTTGTACATTCACTGTAAAACTGAACAGCATGCAAAAGTGAAGCGATCTCAAGTAGCATCTTTAGTCTTCACTCTCCTTTTGGCATTAGATTTTTCTATCAGTATTTAATGATTTGTATGATAAGCTTTGTATCGTACGATTCATAAAATTGGGCAGTACTGTAATATGAACCAAGGCAATTTATTTCCCCAGACTACAGTAGATAATACTTTATATTATCATTTTTTAAAATTTAAATTGTTATATTTTGATTTAAAGTTGTTTGCCACTCTAGGTTATATAATTCAGATATTTAAAGTTGTCCTGAAGGGTTCTCATGAAAAGAGAGATTTTGTAACTCCAATAGCCAATCCATAATTGACCAATTTGTAAAAAAGCCTTTTTGAACATTGCAGTTTTTATTGGGCACTCTTTTATATAAAAGTTATTTTAAAAATATCTTTAAAGGTCAGTACTTCACCATTGCTAATCTGATTATGCCTTAACATTTTTTTACTTTATTTTCAACAACATATCCAATCCCCACACATATAGTATCAAATCACTTTTACTTTCAAGAAACAAGAAATAACTGAAGTCTATATATGAATTTCACCCCTCTAAAAATGATATTAATGAATTAATTGCATATTCTTTCTAATGAGGTACTATACAGCAATGAAAATGAACTACTGCTGTATACTCAGCATGCATAAATTTCACAAATGTAGTTTGAGCAAAGAAACCCAGTGTCCACAGCAAGCATGGCTGCATACATTTAAAAGCCCAAAATTGGCAAAATACACCTGTATCTTCTTGGGGAGAGGAGGAAATGCAATTGGAAAGAGGCCTTGAAGATAACAGTAATGTTTTATTTCATAACAATGAAGGTGAATGTTCTAGTTTTCATTTTATTATTTAAAAAAAATACCTATTTATGCTATATGTAGTCTTCTGTATTTATGGTTTAGAAAGAACATTGAAAAAATAAACAAGCAATAGAGGGAATGAACAAAGCCAAAAGTTCTATGAAAATATAAACCTTGCTATGATTGAGCAAGTAAAAAATAGAGAGGCACAAATCCAACAATATTAAGGTAAGAAGGAAGCATACTTATCAAGAGGAGAAATGTTTTAAAAAATAGATACTAATATTAATAGATTATTTCAATTAATTTGAAAACAGAGTTGGGCAATTTCTTACAAAATCCAAATTGCCAAAATTGACTCAAGGGGGTATACAAAATGTAAATAGACTTAGAACCATTAAAGGCATTGGATTAGGAGCCAAACACACGCCTTCATTCACATCCATTAGGCCCAGGCCTGTGACAGGTGAATTCTTCCATAGTTACATGGAACAGGTAATTTGTACCTTATGTAAGTTATTTCAGAGAACAGAAAAAAGTTATCTCATTTTATGAGGATTGTATGACGTTGAAAAGTAGTAGCTTGATCTTATTTATGGACATATATTTAAAATACTAAAATAAATAGCAGGAAGATTATCATGCCCTATAAGGTTTATCACAGAAGTGCAAAGATGGTTTCACATTAGAAAATTTACTATTGGATTTTAACATAGTAATATATCCAGAGAGAGGAGAACATATGTTCCTTTCAAAATAAGTGGATAGCTATCTTTATCGTTATAAAAATTTTGAGCAAGTTAGGGATATAAGGGAATAACCCTTCTTAATATAATGAAGCCTACTTAAAATGGATGAATGTGTGAATGAAAGGAAAAGAGAAATACTCAAAATTAATGGTGAAATGCTAAAAACATTCTCTTTAAAGTTAGAAACAAACCCAGGTTGGCCACTATACCTGTCTTTGTTCAGCAATCTGCTGGAGGTACTCACAAGCACACATTAAGATAAAAATCTAATTGCTATTTTACCTGCTGTAGGATTACCTTCATGGGAGACCCAACACTATCTTGACAAACTACTAGAGCTAATAAAAGTAAGCAAGTTTTCTGGATAAAAAAATCTAAAAGGATTTTGATCAGCTGATCATGAAAAAATTATGGAAGAGTAGAAAGCTGAATAAAACTAACCAGATGACAGGGATTGAGGTCACCATAACTAATACCATGTTTGTTTTGGTCTTCGGGTCCCTTACATTTCCTCAAGAATTAATGTTGAATTATTCCAATAAATAAATTAATTAATTAATAAAATAAAGCTATTTGGGATTTTGATGGAGATTGTATTGCATCTATACATGTAATTTGGGACTATGTCTTCTGATGTATGAAGATGACATATCTGTTTTGAAGGGCATTGTTTGCTTGTGGTTTCAGATATTTTTTATTGCTAGCATACAGGAATGCCATTGACTCGTGTATTTTGGTCTATGTTCTGCAAACGTTTATTATTAATATTATTTTTGGGTGGACTTCTTAGGATTTCCTATGTATAAGGTCATATCATCTGCAGATAGAGATGAGTTTACTTCTTTTCCAACCTGGATGCCTTTAGTTTGTTTTTTCTGTGATTCCCTGGCTGGCAGAGCTCCAGGCGGTGCTGAATGGAGCGGGGAGAACAGGTGTCAGGTTGCCCCTCAGGTTAGAGGGAAGCAGCCCTCCTTGGAGTGCGATGGTAGCTGTAGGTCTTCCGTAGATGCCCTCGCTCCTGTTGAACAAGGTCCCTTTTATTCCCAGTTTGTTCATCATAAATGGGTGTCGAATTTTGTCAAGTGCTTGTTTTACATCTGTTGAGATGATCATGTAGTTTTATTGTTTTTTAAAAAAATACTTTATTGAGGTAAGATTTACATACACAAAGCTGTACATGTTTAATGGTACAACCTGGTGAGTTGGATAAGCATAAATCTGTGACATCATCGCCACCGTCTGTGCCATAAACATACCCAAAACACTCACAAGTTTCCTCCCACCCTCATTATTATTATTTTAACATTAAGTGTACAGTACAGCATTGTTAACTATAAGCACTGTGCTAGACACATCTCTAGAACTTATTTATGTTGCGTAACTAGAACCTTGTTCTTTATTCTGTATCTTATTCATGCAACCTTTTTTTTTTTTTTTATTCTAGGTCTTCAGTTTTGCTTGTGAAGCCTGCAAAAAGGTGGTATTTCAGACACCTTCTACACTAGAGGCAGACAAAATGCTGGGCAGAGGTGAGCAATTTCAAAATGGTGTTTTTAGAACAGAAACGAGTTTTGCCTACCCTGGAAAGAGCAGCTTGCCCAATCGGTGCATTGTGGAATTAGCCTGCGTATTTGTAATTAGAGACAAGTCAAGATAATTTAAATATATGTTTCTGCTCTTTATACCTGCACTGAATTTGAGGTGAGTGCTAAGGTTCCAGGCCCTGTTTCTGTGGTCATTCAGGCTTCGAGGGTCTAACAATTACATGAAGATTTACATGTAGGACTGCAGCCTGGAGAAGGACAGGTAGGGCGCTGAGCGATCAGGGCAGGGTTATCAATGCTGGGGCTGCCTCCGGGAGCATGGCAAGGGGAGCCACTCCATTCAACACAGAACTTAGCCCTTAGCATCTTGAGGAGTTAGGGAGCCTCAGACGTCAGCATCAGGGAAGCTCGGCCCAGGCCGACTTTCTCTGTGGTACAGGGAATATTGGAGGAAAGTGTCATGATAGGTTTTTAAAAAAATATATTGATTTCAGAAAGGAAAGGAGAAGGAGAGAGAGATAGAAACATCAATGATGAGAGAAGCATTGATCAGCTGCCTCCTGCACAGCCCATACTGAGGATCAAGCCTGCAACCCAGGCATGTGCCCTGACCAGGAATCAAACTGTGACCTCCTGGTTCATAGGTCGATGCTCAACCACTGAGGCATGCCAGCCAGGCATGTCATAATGTCTTAAAAAAAGATATAGCTCTTCCCAGAGATACCAAAAAGTTTTTCAACAAAGTGCACCATTTCTGGTTATAGTGCCTCACTTACTTTTATTAAACAAACTAGAGGCCCGGTGCATGAATTCGTGCACCAGTGGGGTCCCTCGGCCTGGCCTGCGGGATCCAGCAGAAACTAGCTCTCTGACATCCCCCTAGGGGTCAAATGCACGAGTTTGGCCAGCTGGGGAGGGGCCGTGGGAGGGCCTCAGGGCATGTCTGGCCCATCTCACTCAGTCCTGATGGGCCGGACCCCAGCAGCAAACTAACCTACTGGTCGGAGCGTCTGCCCTCTGGTGGTAAGTGCACATCATAGCGAGCGGTTGAGCGGCCTTAGCATATCGTTAGCATATTATGCTTTAATTGGTTGAACGGATGACCAGACACTTAGCATATTAGGCTTTTATTATATAGGATGTCACTGTTATTCCTATGGAGATAAAGAAAGGAGCTACTGTAGAGAGTGGCCAGGGGTGTTCCTCTTGGGAAAGAGACTGGAGCTTGTCGCGGTGCTAAAAATGCGAAGAAGAGAGAAAGAGATCATTGCTCCTGAAGACGGGCACTTCTTTCTGACTGAACACTCCCGCCTGATTGGGGTGAGAGAGAACAGGATGCGTGGGCAGCGTGGACTCTCTGCGAGGTTCCCACTTCAGTGAGTGCTCGTTTACCAGCGTGGTTCTGTGAAGGCAGCCAGTTGAAGAATGGGGTGGATTTGATATTTTGATATAAGTATCAAAACACTTAAAGTGATACTTATATTTGCTTACTCTTTACTAGAGGGCAACATTTCCAGAGAAAGAAGACCCCATGTGGCCTCTTGGTGGGGAGTTTTGCAAAACTATGAACACAGGGGACTGTGAGCTCTGGGGGTGTGGGAGGGGGATGGTGGGGGGCTGAGGGGAGTGTCACAGAGAAGTGCCCGGGGGAAGAATTCGAAGGTAAAGTTGACTGTTTTCCTTACTTGACTGTTTTCCTAACTCATACACTGCCTGGCTGGCTGTGTAGGCTGAAGACTGTCGTAAAAGACTCATAGTCAAGTGAGCGTCTGTTTATTGATTCAGGTGTGTGTGGGCCTGTAGCTCAGCTTTGTCATGCCTGCAGTACACACACCCCTTTCATAGGAAAATCCCTTTCATAGCCTTCGAGAAGCACAGGAAATCTTAAAGCCCCTTCCTTCATACAAATATCCAATCAGGACTGTTTTTTTAGCTGAAAGAAAATTATCCTTTTAAAAATACACATGTAAAGAGACTGCGTAAGATATTTGTTACATGTACGGTGATTGGTCTATTTCTGCCTCCTGGTTTTGGAGACGACTGTAGAAGTCATTTTTGCCACATTTTTTTCTGTTTGCATGCATTTCTGCTTTACAACATGGACATTTTTCTCGCAGTGAATTTCGGCGAGTGCCTCAGGTCTGCGGACCTCATCCAGTCCAGCGACCCTGACTTCAGAGTTCTCCGTGACGGGTCTGTCTACACGGCCAGTGCTGTTGTGTTATCTGATGGGAGGAGATCGTTCACCATTTGGCTTTCCGACACAAAGAAACAGACACAAAAGGAGATTAATGTGCTCCTGGAGCCTCAGAAAAAGGTATGGAAAGGGCATTGATATTTTCAGGCACGTCCTTCTTTTCATTTAAATATACATAGTTTTTAAATCGCAAAGAGGACCAAAGGATACATGGGATTTTTTCCTCTCCCTTTTCCTTACCTTGTGTGTACTTTCCCTTCCCCTCTCCCCTCTCCTCTTTCTTAGCATTGCTAAAACCGGGATTTTGCTTTGCGGAATCTAAATGGCACCTCCTCTGTGAAGACTTCTTCCACTGCTAAAGCCCAAGTAATTGCTTTTGTGAGCCGGTGGGAATTTGGCTTACCCTCTATTGCAACATTTTGAGTTATTTATTAAAAATATTTCTATTAATTTCAGAGAGGAAGGCAGAGGGAGGGAGAGAGAGAGAGATAGAACATCAATGATGAGAGAGAATCATTGAATAACTGCCTCCTGCATATCCCCATTGGGGATCGAGCCCGCAACCCGGGCATGTGCCTTGACTGAGAATTGAACTGTGACCTCCTGGTTCCTAGGTTGACGCTCAACCACTGAGCAACGCCGGCCAGGCAACATTCAGTTTTTTATTAGTGCAAACAATTTACCTGCGGTCGTTTGAGGGCATGAATTGACCCCCTTTTTGCTGATAGTGTTGGTAGTACCTGACCCATCCGTAGTCCATAGTGTATATGACATTAATGCTAAACGCTGTGGTTCTCAGTGACTATGAGGCTGGCTTCCAGCACCCACGGTGGCTCTGACGTTAGATAGGATGGAAGCCTGGAGCTTGATAAGTAGGAAAAGAGTATGCATGGCCTGGCATTGGCCCCCGCCCAGGGGGTCTCTCACTGCCATTCTAGTGCACAGCCCGAGGAATGGAGTAGTCACAGAAAGGATGAAAGGTTTAGGCTGGGTTACGACTCATCGATGTGAAGTGTGTTAGTGATAGAGAGTTAATTTAAGTATCGGCTTTGCACTTTAATAAGTGTTTAATAAAATTAATTAATTCTCAGGAAATAAAAGGTCTTCTTTGCTGTGCACGAAATGAGATGGAAATCACTGTAACATCCCATGGAACTCTTTGCAGTGATGGAAATCCCATGGGACTGTCTGCCATGGCAGCCCAACACTAATGGCTGCCGAGCAGTGGGCATGTGGCGTGTTACCGAAGGATGGACTTTTATATTCTACTTACTTCTAATTAATTTACACTTAAATAGTCACATATGGCTACAGCAGGGCAGAGGGAGTGGTCAGGCAATGAGGTATATTCTTTTTTTTTCGCTCTGGTTCGCCCGAGAGTATGAGGTTTTAGCAGAAAGAACAAGTAAGAGCTGCACAGGAACTAAGGGAGCCTTAGCCGGTTTGGCTCAGTGGATAGAGCGTCAGCCTGTGGACTGAAGGGTTCCAGGTTTGATTCCAGCCAAGGGCACATGCCTGGGTTGTGGGCTCGATCCCCCGTGGGGGGCGTGCAGGAGGCAGCTGATCAATGATTCTCTCTCATCATTGAAGTTTCTATCTCTCTCTCCCTCTCTCTTCCGCTCTAAAATCAATAAAAATATATTTAAAAAGAAGTAAGGAGACAGTGATGCTTCTGCTAACTGGAGCGGTGGTCAGTGTCAGGAAGGTGTGCACCAGGGGATTCTCTTGTGTATGAAACCTTTACCACCTGCATACACTCTCTCTTACCCTCCTAAGGAAAAGTCCTTATCTGGCCTTTAGCTTCTGTGTGGAAATTCTTGAGATTGACCCTCCAGGGAGGTGTCAGGTGTATGGGCTGTTTGTGATCTTACCACAAAGTGGGTTGTGAGGCTTTTGTTTATTAATTTTCTTTCTCTAAATGCAGGTGCTGAGGAAAAGACACGCTAAAGAAACGGTGCTCCGGCGATCCAAGAGGCGGTGGGCGCCCATCCCCTGCTCCATGCAAGAGAATTCCTTGGGCCCTTTCCCTCTGTTTCTTCAACAGGTAGGTTTTGCATTACTTCTGACTGGGCATCTTTTAATTCCAAAAGCCTGTTTTATTCAAATTTAATAACTCTTTAAATGTTTAAAAAAAAACAGGTTTGATTGAAGATATTAATAAAGTCATGAAGTGTAATAAAAGTGAGTAAAGTGAGAAAAAAATCAATAAAATCTGTAATAATAAAAGCATAATATGCTAATTAGACTGGACAGCCGAATGACCTTCCAGACGTCATTCCAGACGTCCTTCCAGATGAAGCTGCTGTGGCGGAGGCCAAGGCAGAGACGGTTAGGGGCGATCAGGCAGGCAGGCGAGCAGTTAGGGGCGATCAGGCAGGCAGGAAGAGTGGTTAGGGGTGATTAGGCAGGCAGGCAGGCGAACAGTTAGAGGCAATCTTTTCATGTGGCCATGCTTAAAAGCAAGAGAGACAGAGAAATGTCTTTCTTTAGGGCAGCTTTGTGTTTGGCCATCACTTTTAATACAGTTTAACAAAGATTTTTTGGGGGGAACATTATTTCTTTAATTAAACTTATTGGAGTGGCATTGTTTAATAAAATTATATAGGCTTCAAATATACAATTCTATGATACATCATCGGCATATTTCATTGTGTTCCATTATTTTTTTATTATTTTCTTTTTAAAAAAATTTATTGAATTTAATGGGTGACATCTATACTAATAAAAGGGTAATATGCTAATTAGACTGGATCAACCGGATGTCTTCCAGACATCTGAAGTCCTCCTGGACAAAGCCACGATGGTGGGGGCCAAGGCAGAGGCAGTTAGGGGAGAGCAGGCCGGCAGGGGAGCAAGCAGTTAGGGGCGCGATCAGGCCAGCGGGGGAGCAGTTAGTGGCGAGATCAGGCAGGCAGGCAGAGGCAGTTAGGGGTGATCAGGCCAGCAGGGGCTCAGTTAGGGGGGATCAAGCCGGCAGGGGAGCAGTTAGGGGCAATCAGGTCAGCCGGAGAGCAGTTAGGGGCATCAGGCCAGCAGGCAGAGGCGGTAATGGGCAATCAGGCTGGCAGGGGAACAGTTAGGGCGATCAGGTCAGCAGGGGAACAGGCCAGCAGGCAGAGGCAGTTGGGGGCGATCAGGCAGGCAGACAGAGTGGTTAGGGGCGATCAGGCAGGCAGGCAGGTGAGCAGTTAGGAGCCAGCAGTACCGGATTGGAGAGGGTGCAGGCTGGGCTGAGGGAGACCCGCCCCGCCCCAATTCCCTGTGCATGAATTTTGTGCACCGGGCCTTTAGTTGGTTAATAAAATTAAATAGGTTTCAAATGTACAGTTCTATAATACATCATCTGCATATTGTATTGTGTGTTCACTACCCAAAGTCAAGTCTTCTTCTGTTACCATTTATCCCCTCTTTACTCTCCTTTCCCCATCCCCTTTTTTCTCTGGTAATCCACTATACCATTGTCTGTGTATGAGGTATTTATTTATTTATTTATTTGCTTAATCCCTTCATCTTTTCATCCAGCCCCTCAAACAACTTTTTAGCTGTCAGTCTGTTCTCTGTATCCATAAGTCTGTTTCTGTTGTGTTTGTTAGTTCATTAGATTCTACATATGAGTGAAATCACAGGGTACTTGTCGTTCTCTGACTGGCTTATTTCACTTAGCATAATACTCTCCAGGTCCATTTATGCCACTGCAGAAGGTAAGATTTCCTTCCTTTTTTATGGCTGAGTAGTATTTGATTGTGTAAATGTACTGCTGGGTTTTTTTTTTCCCCCAAAGAGAGGAAGGAAGAGAGAGGGAGAGAAAGCGAAACATTGGTTGTTTGCCTCCCATACGCCCCCCACGGGGAATCAAACACGTAACCTGGGTATGTGCCCTGACCGGGAGTCACACTTGACACCTTTTGGTGTTCAGGACTATGCTCCAACCAACTGAGCCACACTGGTTGGCCAGGACAAGGACAGCTTTTTTATCCATTCATCTACTAAGTAGACATTAAGGGATATTAGCACCCTCTGAGATGCTGTCATCCTCAGCTTCTGTCTTTGCACCACGCCTCCAACCCACTGGCCAATCCTGTTGGCTGTATCTTCAAATTATATCCAGAATCTAACCACTTGTCACCACCTCTGCTGCTACTGTGCTAGCCTAGCAAACTATCACTTGCCCCTGCATTATTGCAGTAACTTTCTAAATGGTCTTCCTGTTTCTTCCCTCTGCATCTATCCAAGTCTAGTTTTAACAATTATCAAGTGCTAGAGGCCTGGTGTGCAAAATTTGTGCACTGGGGGGGGGGGGGTCCCTCAGCCCAGCCTGCACCCTCTCCAATCTGGGACCCCTCAGGGGATGTCCGACTGCTGGTTTAGACTCTAAACCAGCAGTCGGACATCCCTCTCACAATCCGGGACTGCTGGCTCCCAACCGCTTGCCTGCCTGCCTGCCTGATTGCCGCTAACCACTTCTGCCTGTCAGCCTGATCGATGCCTAACTGCTCCCCTGCTGGACCAATTGCCCCCAACTGCCCTCTCCTGCAGGCCTAGTCCCCTCCAATTGCCCTCCCCTATTAGCCCAGTCACCCCTAACTGCCCTCCTCTGCAGGCCTGGTCTCCTCCAGCTGCCCTCCCCTGCTGGCCATCTTGTGACGGCCATCTTTGACTGCATGGGGGCGGCCATCTTGTGCGAGGATGTGATGGTCAATTTGCATATTACCTCTTTATTATATAGGATTATCTTTTCAAAATATAAATCAGATATTATCTCTTCATCTCCAAGAAAAAGGCCCCATTATTACTGCATTCCCCTCCATCTCCTTCTCCTTCCCCAGTTCCTGCAGCCACAGTGGCCTTGTTGCTGCTCTGAACACCCAGGCACAATCCCACCCTGTCCCGTTGCACTTCCTGTTCCCTCCACCAAGAAGTCTTCCCTGTTTATTCTCACAGCTCATTCTTTCCATTTTTGTCAGTTCCCCTCCTAAGGGACATTCCAATTGGCATTCCCTTCACCATACATGAGAGTCCCAGGTTGCCTCACTCTTGCCAACTATCGGTATTACTCTTCTTTTCTATCTTTGCCAATCACAAAATATAAAATTATGCCTATTGCTTGTAATTAGGTTTTCTTTGGTTTCTGTTTGTGTTGAACATTGTTTTCATTAAATTTGAGCAGTTAAAAAAAAAAAATCTTTTGCCAAATGCTTTTACTGCTTTGTGTGTTGATGAAGTGACAAGTGATTGTTTTAGTAAAGTTGTCTCTTTAAAATAACAATATAAACACATAAGCTTCATTTTTAAAACACTAGCATTTTAACAGAATTTAACTTTTTACATCTATCTTTTTCTTTTTAGGTTCAATCCGATGCAGCGCAGAACTATACCGTCTTCTATTCAATAAGTGGACGTGGAGTTGACCAAGAACCTTTAAATTTGTTTTTCATAGAAAAAGACACTGGAAATCTGTATTGTACTCGGCCAGTGGATCGTGAAGAATATGATGTTTTTGATGTAGGAGTTTTATTGATATACGTGACTTTAAACGGTTAAACTGTTTCTTCTGATACTCTACTCTTTCCTGTTTTCTTGCATTCTCTTCTTAGAGGGCATGAAAGTAAAGAGATAAATTATGCAATATTTGGGAATACTTTCTACTTTATATGTCAACTTCTGTTGTTGATCAAAACGAAGCAAACAGCTTTAATTGTATTTGAATGTAAATTCCAGTAAGTTCCCAGGAGTTGTTTTTGCTCAGGAGATACAGCCCTCTCTCTGGTTGGGGTACGGTTTCCTCTCTCCGGGACATGGCCACGGTCTTTCCTCTTCTGCTCTAACCACTTCTCTTGTCTTCCTTCCACTTGTAAGCTCTCTGATCATGTCTGAGTACTAGCTACGAAAGCAAAAGTCAGAGACTAAACCCAAACAAGGTAAATAAGCCAGCATTCTGATATGGATGAGCTTACAGTCCCTGGGGAATAACTCAAACAGTTTTCAGTGTAACAGGGTAAGTGCTGTGGGGTCATGTGGTCATTCAGGTGGTGCAGGGACTATGATTCCCCATAAAAAAAAGGGATGTTCTTCCTAGAAGAAGGAAGAGATCTGGGTGAACAAACATGACTGATGTCCACCACATGACATTTCTTAGTTTTTGGTTAAAAAATGATCAACTCAGTGTTGTAATCACACGCTGAATCAAAATACATTCTATTTGGCATTAAAATGCCTTTAATTACATAGCAACACAGAAACTGGTCAATGGATTTTGTTAGAAAAACTCTTAAAATATGTGATCTATGAGGTAAAACAGTACAAGGGCGTGGTAGTGTCAAGACTGGAAACCACTGCTTTATGTGGGTGGAATAGGGATTTTCCCATTCCCCTGAGTTTGTCTTCTCCAGCACAGTTTTCTGATTATGGAGTGAATACAGACTATAACCCAAGCCTCTTATTCACCTTTAACTTCTCAGTCTAATCTATATGACTTCACTGTACTCTGAAACTTTATTTGAAGTGTAGATATTTCTACCAAATGCTTTATTTAAAGCGTTTCTCCATTTGATACTTCGATGATTAAAAAAGCACTGAATAGAAATTAAGTGGTTTATTCTTGAGAATATTTGTAAGGTAGGCAGTGGACAGAGTGTAGTGTTCTCTCTAGCTAGAATGCTAGAATCTTCTATTAACGGGCACTGACCTTGCTTCTCCTGTTTCCCAGCTCATTGCCTATGCGTCAACTGCAGACGGGTACTCGGCCGACTTACCTCTCCCGCTGCCCATCCGAGTGGAGGATGAGAATGACAACCACCCCGTTTTCACGGAGCAAGTTTATAAGTTTGAAGTTCCAGAAAGTAGTAGACTCGGTAAGACGATATTTTTTGGGGGAACTTTTTTGTGAGTGTTTTCGTTGGCCATTTGTATTATTCTTTTATGAAATGTATGTTCATTTCCTTTGTTCTTTTCTTTCCTCTGGTGTTTGTATGTTACCTAATTATTTATTAATCTACCTAAAAGTGTTCTTTACATATTAAGGATATTAACTTGTCACCTTGCAAATATTTTCTCAGTCAGTTGTTTCTTTTCAGTTTTATTAAAGCTCCTTTATGCTGTAGAATAGTTCAGGTCTTTCATTCAGTTAAATCTATCCATATTAGACCTAGAATAGCCTTTTCCCTTCAGACTTTATGATACATTTAAGAGTAAAATATATTATGTTAAATATGTTTGTGTACATTTTTTGAGATACTGAGTTTTTTATATTTAAGGCCAATCATACCAAGATGATATTGAACCAGTATCTATTCACAGAATATATTTAATCCCATCAAACACAAACAATGAGTATCTTAGAGGATATTGTAGGAGTTTTTTGTGTTAACAATATGATACCAATTACTTCTAAAGGCAGATGACAAGTTATTCAAGCTATGTACCGTATTTGGTTTATATACTTTATTTCATCTTATCATTATGTGGGTTTATCAATATTCTCACCTCCAAGCAGAGGACATGCAGGGAAGAATGTACAATAAAACTAAAGTCAATATAGATATTTGTATTAGGTTTTATTTAGGGAGGTGTTGAATGACAGCCACTGGTGATACAGTTTTTTAAAGCTCTTATTTCTACTGTTTCTTCTCTTAAAACTATGACCTTATTATTTCCACCATCATTGTTAAAACTCAAAAAGTGCAGATACCCCTAAGCATACTTAACAATGCTGGAAACTAAATACTCTTTTTTTTACATCAGGAACTACCGTGGGGGTGGTTTGTGCCACAGACAGAGATGAGCCCGACACGATGCACACGCGCCTGAAGTACAGCATTTTGGAGCAGACGCCCAGGTCGCCCGGGCTCTTCGCTGTGCATCCCGCCACGGGCGCCATCACCATGGTGGCGCAGTATCTGGACAGAGAGGTAGCCTCCTCGCTCTGCGGGATGTCTTTCTGCCAGGGGCCGAGGCCCCTCTTCTTCCCCATCACTGTGCTTGGCTCTTCCTTGGATTGAGTTCTAATTTTGTTTTATTTCGGAATAAGATAGTAAGAATTCCTGGCCGTGTTACCTGTGTTATATATGACTTCTATTTCTTGAAGTAGGAGAAGCCATAAGGAATAGAAATACAGGTGAACTGGTATTTAGAAGGTGTGGGAACAAAATCTATTTCTTATGAAAGTGATTATTATCAGTATTTTTTTCTTGTGTGTGTCTAGTGGGTTCTAGCTCAGCCAAGGATGCAATTCTTGGAAAGGACAATTTGTTTTGTTTAACTCCTGAGGATAGCCCATACCCTGATCCCTATCCAGTTAGAGATATGTTTTTTTTTCTTTTTTAAATTTGATTGTTGAAAGTGTTATGTACTTTTTATCTAGGAAGGATTAATGGAGGTCAGGTTTGTTAAAAATATGCAATACTATTTGGATACTAGTAATAGCATATTGTGATATATAAATAGTACTCTATATTCAAATTCTTTATGCATAATTTTATTTGATTTTTGTAATTTCCTGTTTGGACAAGTATTACATTCAAACTATAAGGAGAAATGTGACAGTCGGAAAGATTGATTGACTTGATTTTGTTAGCCTATATCAGCCGTGGGCAAACTACGCCCGCGGGTCTGATTCGGCCAGTTTGAAATGAATAAAACTAAAAAAAAAAAAGACCGTACCCTTTTATGTAATGATGTTTACTTTGAATTTATATTAGTTCACACAAACACTCCATCCATGCTTTTGTTCCGGCCCTCCGGTCCAGTTTAAGAACCCATTGTAGCCCTCGAGTCAAAAAGTTTGCCCACCCCTGGCCTATATCTAACTAGGTCAACAAAATCATTATTGACTGAGCTGATTAATCAACTTCATATGCAAAAATAGCTTTATTGGAACACTTGAATGCTTCCCACTGCAACTAGACTAACATAAATATAAGGATCGATATGACTGGGAGAGATATTAAAAAGACATCGATGTGATATGACGCCAAAGAAAAAGGGAGGGATAGTGAGAACTTTTAAAAAGGAATCAAAAGTAGAACAGAGGTTTCATTAATTTTTTTAATGCATTTGTGAAGCTAGAGATTTTATGTGATAAAGCACATAATGGTAATAATAAATGGGAGAGTTTGAAGGGAACAATATTAACGTATTTTTGTGTCTGTGTAATATGTAGAGATGATGTGGTAATTAAGTGCAAACAAGGATTTTTCCTCATATTTCAGATTGAAAAATGAGACTCAGAAAAGATAATTTAAGGATATGAAGCTTATAAGATACAGCTTGGGGGGGGGGGGAGTGTCAAACCCAGGTCTGCTTGCCTGATCAAAAAAATAATCTACCAGGATTTTGTGGGGAATAACACGGGAAATAAAGAAATGAACAAAGAGGTGAAGACACAGTGCCATCAGAGGAAGCAGGAACAGGCTGGCGGAGTCCCGGAGCCTCTGGGTGGAGCATTTGGCTGGGATTGTTGACTCGTGTGGAGGGAGATGAGTAAAAGGAACCTGGAGATGAGACAGGGCGAAACAGAAAAAGAAGAAAACTGAACATAATCAGTGGCTGAAGCATAGTTAGAGAGAGAGAAAGGCAGCAGAGATGGTTGTGTCACAAACTAATGACTCCATTTCATCTTCAGCACGCCGTCTGTGAACTCCGTTCCCGGAAGTCACCGTGATTTCCTAATTGCCAAGGCCACCTTACCTTAGGTCTCTGTCTGTTGCCGATTACTGAAACTCGCATTCCTTCGATTTCCTGTTTTTCTCCTGCTTCTTTGGTCTTTTGTGTTCGGTATCCTTGGCTTAGTCTTCTCTCCCCTTTATATCCTCAGCTGTTGAAATGCTCTTGCTCCTTATATCCTCAAACCTTCTCATATTCAACCTCTTCTAGATATCTGATTCCTGCCATAATTTCAACCACCGTCTACACACTGGTGATTCCCAGACTGGTACTTCTGTCTATGATCTCTCCCTTAAGTATGGGCCCCATACCAAGGTGGCTTCTGGCCCTCTCTCCTTAGATCTCCCAGAGGCATGTAAAATTCAGGATATGCCAAAGAAAACTCACTGTTTTTGCCCCTCCTTGCGAACTTGCTAGTATTCACTTCCTCAGAGAATGCCTCTTCTTCTGAATTTTCTGTATGGCTTGGTGATACCCATGTCTACCTATCTATCCAAGTAGGACACCTGCGCATCATTGTCAATCCTTCTTTCCCTCTTCACTTGTATCCAGAATCTGCTCTAATTCTGACTCCCACCTAACTTCCCTGTCACCTTTATCCTCTGTCCTCACTGCGACTGCCTCAGATTAGGACCACGCGTGTTAGACTAGTTTAGGAGTTCTTTAACTGGTTTCTTTGGCTTCCAGATCAGCTCACTCGAAACTTTGCTCAACTTCCTTCAATAATATTCTTTCAAAAAACTCAAAATGCTTTTAAATTGTGCTACCTCTGTGACTTCAAGAAAACCTTTCTCTGCCACCTGCCATGTAAAGCATACGTCTATGGTTACAGCGGTCAGCTCCTAGAGGGTCTATAGGGCACTGGGCTTTTTACTTTGAGGAAGATGGGAAGCTACTGGAGCAGTGGTTCTCAACCTTCCTAATGCTGCGATCCTTTACTACAGTTCCTCATGTTGTGGTGACCCCCAACCATAAAATTATTTTCGTTGCTACTTCATGACTGTAATTTTGCTACTGTTATGAATCATAATGTAAATATCTGATATGCAGGATGTATTTTCATTGTTCATGACCCACAGGTTGAGAACCGCTGTCAGGAGGGTTTCAAAAAAATAAAATGAAGCATAAGTCGAGCCTGGCTGGTGTGGCTCAGTGGTTGAGTGTTGACCTATGAACCAGGAGGTCATGGTTCTATTCCCAGTCAGGACACATGCCTGGATTGCTGGATCTATCCCCAGTAGGGGGCATGCAGGAGGCAGCCAATCAATGATTCTCTCTCATCATTGATGTTTCTCTGTCTCTCTCCCTCTCCCTTCCTCTCTGAAATCAATCACAATATATTTTAAAACATAAGTCTAAGTTCTTAGTATAACTCTTTATAATTTAAGCTCTGCTTACCTTTTCAGCTTTATCCCTGTCTACCAAGTTCTTAGAGTACATGCGAATGTGGAAATAAAAGCATGAATACACACAAATAGAAGAGTATACAATTAAAATTTAATTTATAAATCCAAATAAAGTTGTAAAAACCTAATTAAATATTTGCTTTGTTTTAAGGTTGTAGACAAGTACAAATTGATAATGAAAGTACAAGATATGGATGGTCAATTTTTTGGATTGGTGGGCACATCGACTTGCCTGATAACTGTAGCAGATTCAAATGACAATTCACCTGTTTTCAAACAAAGTACTGTAAGTATATTTCCAGAATCTATCCCTGTCTGTTGGCATTTGTTATTTGATCTGAATTAATAAATATTTATCATGCCTTGAAATATATATGCTTATTTTTTTAATAAAATTAAGTAGTAGATACATAAATTTATCTTATTTATTCATAGTATTATTTATATTACTGACCTCTTGTTAAAGATCTGTAACATTAGTCTTCATTGTGATGAAATTGTTTTCATTCCAAAGATGTCGTCATGAAACAATACTATTTGAGATTCATAGTTTTAAAATAATCTAGGGAAAAATTATAAGAACAAATACTTTTGGGGTAGAAGATATATTTTACTTTTTTTGTAAATGTTTCCTTTATACAATATTTTTAACGAGTCCTTTCCATTTCAGTATGAAGCATCAGTAGAGGAAAATACATACAACATGGAAATCTTACGACTACCTGTAGAAGATAAGGATTTAGTGAACAGCGCCAATTGGAGAGCCAATTTTACTATTTTGAAGGGCAATGAAAACGGGCATTTCAAAATCACCACAGACAAAGAAACTAACGAAGGAGTTCTGTGTGTTGTAAAGGTACATTCATAATAGATAATGGACAACTTGGCAAGTTAAATTTTATAAACTAATGGTTTAATCAACTAAATAGTTTCAGTTGAGGGAACGTAGTCCCTTTAGTCCTACTGTTCCCATCGAATGCCCGCCTTTCTTCTATAATTTATTTGCCAGTTATTAGTCACCTAACTTATGCTTGAACATGCTCAAGTATAAGGATCTCCATACCTCAATGGGCAGCTTATTCCATACGTAGAGAGCTCTGATTCCCAGAAGTCTTTACTGTGCTGTGCCTACGTTACTCTCCTTATATCCCACGTCTGTGACCTGCGTGTTGTTGCTAACCCTACACAGAACAGGTACCATTCTATTGAAAAAGCCATTATGTCCACTTGAGCCTTACCTTCTCTAAGATAAACATCCCCAATGCCCCTTAATTATTCATCCCATGAAACATTATCAGTAAAAAGTGAATAATCATGATCTCTGCCTCCTTAGTAGCTATTCAATATAATAATGAAAATGAAAGCATTTATAAACTATAGGCTATTATTCGTACATTTACAAATATTAACATAATCTATCTGTAATTTTTCATAAAAAGATGACTTTCGTCTTTAAAGAAAAGATAACTTTTCTGGAACCGTCAGGCATGATTTAGCTGAGTCCTGGGGGAGCTTCCCATCTCAGTGTTTGTTTGCTTGTTTGCTTCTGTTGCAGCAGCAGCAGCAGCGCATGTGGGCTTGTGTGAGGAAACCATTGTTCTGTGTCCCTCTCAACAAAGAGGGCATTTCACTTCAGTACAACACTTGCTTTCTAGGGAATTGTTAGTATCTCAATGCAGAATTAAGCTATTTTTTTTAACAATTTATTTCAATTGATGAAACAAAAAGATACCCTATGGTAGAAGAGAACTCATGCTTTTTTCATTAATCATTGATTTCATCCCAGCAGATTTCTGATCTCGCAGAGTTTTAAGCCACTAAGATAATAGCCAGGCGAAGCCTTGAAAAATGACATAGACGTTGGGGAGGCTTTTGCTTTATGTAGCAGGTGGCTCTGGCTGGAATAACTGCACCTCCTCCCGGGCAGCAGCTGTCGCCTCAATTTCCATCTACTTCTCATTGTCAGCAGGTGCTCCACCTGTCTGCACGCTCATCCTAACACATGTAATTTGTGAGATGGTGTTCATTAGCAACAAATCAACAGATAGTAACTCATTGTCCCTCTTGACTCTAGTTTCTGGGCTAGACATAAAAATCAAAAGCATTTCACTTGCATTTTGCGGATTTTAAGATTCCAAAATTTTCTTGACTTCTTAATGGACTCATGATGTTAGTTTCACGGTCTAATACCTAGGTGTGGGGAAAGGTTTGAAACAAAGATGTTACTCATGAGCTTTGACTTTGTTCCATGTTCAGCCAGGATTTTTTTTTTTTTTTTTTTTTTTTTTTTTACTTTTTCACTGAATTTATTAGAGTGACATCCTATATAATAAAAGGCTAGTATGCAAATTGTCCCCTCAGGCGGGAGTTCGACTGACCGGGAGTTCGACCAGGGTGCGGGGTTGGCTGGCCAACCTCCTGCATGCCCTCCCCCCAGCTGGCCTGGCCCAATCGGCCCTGATCTAGGCAGGCCGGCTGGACCCCACCCGTGCACGAATTCGTGCACCAGGCCTCTAATTGGTTAATTAAATTATATAGGTTTCATGGGTACAATTCTATGATACATCATCTATATATTGTATTGTATGAGTCTCCTTCCATCCCCCTTTTTTTAGCTACATCCTTCCACCTCCCTTCTCCCCTGGCGATCACTATTCTGTGGGCCGTGTCTTTGAGTTTGTTTTTTTCTTAATCTCTTCACCCAGCCTTGCAACCCCCATCCCCTCTGAGAGCTGCCTGTCTGTTCTTCATACCTATGAGTCTGTTTCTATTTTGTTAGTTTATTTTGTTCATTAGTTTCCACATATGAGTAAAATCATGTGGTTCTTGTATTTCTCTGTCAGCCAGGATTATTTTGATAAATTGAAGAGAACAAAAGAGAAAGTGTTTCAACTTTTTGTGTAGAATAGTGTGTTATGGGTTTTGCTTGATTTGTTATCTGAAAATCAATTCTAGTCAGAGGATTGATTTAAAAAATTTGAGAGGCTAGCGAACCAGTTAAGCAGCATGGAGTAGCCAAGCAAGTATAGTGTGGCGATTAAGGAAATAAACCCAAGCCAGACCGCCTGGCTTCAAACTCCAGCTCAGCCGAGAATCTCTGAGCCGTGGGAAAATCAGTTCAACTCCTCTTCCCCACTTTCTTGCTCTGAAAAACAGGATGATTATAATAATAGCACCATTAAGCATGTCTTGTTTCTCTTACTCAACTTCGTTCTCACAGTGAGAGTTTCTTGGGATAAACTACAGACAATGCCAAAGTACAATTAATTCTCAAATTGTCGAAACATAATTTTCATAAAAACAGTGAGCGTGGGTAAAAGTTCTACTTAGCCTTTAATGAAGGAACCAGCAAAAAGACAGCAGATGCCTAAGAAGAAGGGAGACCCAGGATGAGTTTTGAGAAAAGGAAAAGCTGAAAGATGATTGCTCAGTTATATGCCTGATAGAATGATATTCGTGTTTTAAAACATGTACTTGGAATACCTTTTCTATCAGAGAGAAAATACGAGTATTGAACCTTTTCCATTTTGTTTAAGTCGACATCTAATTTTATAAGAACTGTGAAGTATGTGGGCCCCAGTCAATAGTAAATAGTAAGTCAAACAAGGTTCTATTCTTAAAAAATAGGTATTTTATTGATTTTTTTACAGAGAGGAAGGGAGAGGGATAGAGAGTTAGAAACATTGATCAGCTGCCTCCTGCACACCTCCTACTGGGGATGTGCCCGCAACCAAGGTACATGCCCTTGACCGGAATCGAACCTGGGACCCTTCAGTCTGCAGGCCAACGCTCTATCCACTGAGCCAAACCGGTTAGGGCACATGGTTCTATCCTTCAGAGTCAGATGGCCGGTACGCTGGGCTGTTAGTGCACTAAAGCAGGGCCATACAATACTGCCATTTTTTTTTTTTTTGCATTATCTCCAGGTTCAGAATAATATTTTTAGTGAGAATGAAGCATGTAAGTATTTAAAGAATTGCTTTTTCATAACTCTGTAAGCCCCTGCAGGAACTTTGGGACCCCTCTGACTCTCTGATAGAAAGGCCTAGTGAATAATTCCTCCCTCTTTAGCAAAGAGTAAAAGTTAATATTGACTAACCTGGAGAACGTGCGTCACTGTCTGTGTGGACACAAGTTCCCATGCTGCTTGAAATACCAGGTGTGTTGTACACTCAGCCTGAGTACATGTGTTTCTTTTTAAAGCCACTGGATTATGAAGAAAACCAGAAAGTGGTCCTGGAAATTGGGGTGAGCAACGAAGCCCCTTTTACTAGAGACCTGGCGCTCAGGACACCCACCAACAGAGCTGTGGTCACGGTCCACGTGCGGAACCAGGACGAAGGGCCCGAATGCAAGCCTGCCGCCCAGTATGTGCGGATTAAAGAGAACTCGGCCGTGGGGTCCAGGATGGATGGCTACAAGGCCTATGACCCCGAAACCAAGAGTAGCAGCGGGATAAGGTACAAGGACATCTACACCCACGTACTGACATGCAGTTGGAGCCATTGAGACAGTCACTTACTTTAATACATGTTAGACTGCGATTTTAATACGTTTTTTATTAACAGGTACAAAAAGTTGCACGATCCTAACGGGTGGATCGCCATTGATGAAATTTCGGGGTCCATCCAGACTTCCAAAATTCTGGACAGGGAGGCTGCCACCCCCAGGAGCGACTTTTACAACGTCACAGTCCTGGCGATAGACCAAGGTAGACAAAAACGCCTTCAGCTGGTATTTACTGAAAGAACTGGAGGATAATGCGACTTTTCTCATGCAGAATTATTCCTGTGATAAGTAGGCTGAGTTCTTGGAAATGCCTTTAAAGACTCTGTTCCTGCTTCTCTTAGCCACGTAACAAGGTGAAGGCACTTGGAACAGGAGCCTTGTCTTGTACCATCGTGCCTCCCGCATGGCGGGCCTTAAAGGCTGACAGACCATGTTAGGGGACAACGGTGCGACTGAGGTCTAGGGCTGGTGAAGGGGTCTCCCCAGGCTCTCCTAGAACTCTTCATGTCACTTTAACTGTGCATTTTTTAAATTTGTCTTCATTGTTGGAAGTATTACAGATGTCCCGCTGTTTTTCCCTTGACCCCTTTCTCCCTACTTCCATCCCTTCCCGAGGCCTCCCCCCGACTATTGTCTGTGTCCATGAACTGTGCATATGTGCATATAAGCTCTTCGGTTACTCTCCTCCCCAACCCCCTTCCCTCTGAGAATCCTCAGTCTGTGGCAAGCTTCCCTGTCTCTGGATCTATCTTGTTCCTCAGTTTACCTTGTTCATTAGATTCCACATATGCGTGAGGTCATGTGATGCTTGTCTTTCTCTGACTGGCTATTTCAGTTAGCATGCTACTCTCCAGGTCCCTCCATGCTGTCTCAAAGGGAAAGAGATCCTTCTTCTTTTTTTTTTTTTTTTTAACAGCTGCAAGGGATTCCATGGTATATATGTAACTTTAAATTGAGACGTTCAATAGCTCAGCTGACTTTTAGGTCAAAATGATTCTTTCTTTGAATTCTGTTTCTTAAAGTAACCCAGAACTTCTCAGCCCTGGTTTTATCTTCAAATAATATGTGACACTTAAAAAAAATATCAAGGTATAGACACCACCTCAGACTGACTGAACCACAGTCCCTGGTTTGGGATCCTGGACATCATCTATTTAAACAATGCTGCCTCAGTGGTTTTAATGTGTTCTGGGATTGGAATACTTTTCTGTAGTTATGTCACTACTCGGTTACACCTGTACCAGAAGGGAACCAAGGAAATGGAGTTGAAATTCAGACATTTATTTTTATTGTTTGGTAATAACGTTGGTAAAGTTTATTGGCAGTTGTATCTGATATTATCAACAGTAGTGCTCATGATTGGCAGGTTTCATTTATCCATATACCAGAGGCCGGATGCATGAAATTCATGCAAGAGTGGGCCTTCCTTCCCCCGGCTGCTGGCACCGGCTTCCCTCTGGCACCAGGACCTGGGCTGACTTCTCTCCAGCCACCCGCAGGCAGCCGGGACCAAGCTTCCCTCTGGCCCCAGCTTTGTCCGGAAGGACCTCCTATCTAACTAGCATATTACCCTTTTATTATATAGGATTTCTTTTTTTTTTAATATATATTTTTATTGAATTCAGAGAGGAAGGGAGAGGGAGAGAGAGATGGAAACATCAATGATGAGAGAGAATCATTGATCGGCTGCCTCCTGCACGCCCCCTACTGGAGATCAAGCCCACAACCCAGGCATGTGCCCTTGACTGTAATCGAACCTGGGTACCTTCAGTCCGCAGGCCAACGCTCTATCCATTGAGCCAAGCCACCCAGGGCTAGGATTTCTTATTTATCATTTATTTTAATAACCAGGAGTTGATTTAAAAACCATATATCCTATTTAATTTCTATTTGATTCTATTCTTAAGAAACTATAAAAGACTTGACAAATTACACTAAACCTATTGCCCTTCTTCCTAGACGGCAGATCGTGCACTGGAACACTTGCTGTGAGCATCGAAGATGTGAATGATAATGCGCCAGAAATACGTCAAGACTATGTGACAATTTGCAAACCGAAGATGGGGTATGCTGACATTTCAGCTTTTGACGCCGACGAGCCTATCCACGGCGCTCCATTTTACTTCAGCCTGGCAAACCCGTCTCCAGAAGTCAACAAAATATGGACCCTCTCCAAAGTTAATGGTACTCACTCAAAAACTCACTTATCTGCCCTGAAACAACTGAGGATGGGTTTACTTGGTTACTCACAGGAAACATGTACCATTGTGCTGGGGTCCAACCCCAGCAGGTCCAGGGGTTCCCAAAGGTGTAGACGGAGTCGGCGAAGAAGGAAGGACACGGAGACAGCGTTCATTTGATCAACAGCCTAGCCAGGATCTCTAGCCAGGATCTCCAGCCAAGTTCTGGTCTGGATCTCCAGCGAAGTTCTGGCTAGGATCTCCAGCCAGGTTCTGTGTCCATGTTGCCAGGTTCTGTGTCCATGTTCTTTTGCTAGGTTCTCCAGCCAGGTTCTGTAGCCATGTTCCCTCACTAGGTTCTCCAGCCAGGTTCTGTCCAGGTTCTCCAGCCAGGTTCAGTCACCAGGTTCTAGTCAGGTTCTCTTGCCATGTTCTGTCCAGGTTCTGTAGCCAGGTTCTGTCTCTAAGTTCTTCAGCCAGGTTCTCTTGCTAGGGTCTGTCTCTAGGTTCTGTGGCCAGTTTCTGTCCAGGATCTTTTGCCATGTTCTCTCCAGTGAAGTTCTTCTGTCTCTAGGATCTGTGTAGGTTCTGTGTCTAGGTTCTGTGTCTAAGTTCTGTCTCTCTTGATTCTGTCTTCTAAGTTCTGTGTTCTAAGTTCTGTGTCTTGCTGTCTTGTTACATCTATATTTATACCAGTTGATTCAATCCTATCAATCTCTAGGGGAATTCTGTTCCAGGGGTTCCCAAAGGTGTGGACGGAGTCGGCGAAGACTATCCACCCTCTTCCTACGGTGGAGTCCTATCTGTCCCGAGTGCGGGGCGCTTACCTAGGGGTCCCTATTCGGGCGCCAGATGCTGGGGTCCAACCCCAGCGGGTCCAGGGGTCCCCAAAGGTGTAGACAGAGTCGGTGAAGAAGGAAGGACATGGAGACAGTGTTCAGTTGATCAGCAGCCTAGCCAGGATCTCCAGCCAGGATCTCCAGCCAAGTTCTGGTCTGGATCTCCAGAGAGGTTCTGCTTAGGATCTCCAGCCAGGTTCTGTGTCCATGTTCTCTTGCTAGGTTATCCAGGTTTTCCAGCCAGGTTCTGTGTCCATGTTCCCTCGCTAGGTTCTCCAGCCAGGTTCTGTCCAGGTTCTCCAGCCAGGTTCAGTCACCAGGTTCTAGTCAGGTTCTCTTGCCAATTTCTGTAGTCAGGTTCAGTTCAGGATCTTTTGCCATGTTCTCTCCAGCGAAGTTCTTCTGTCTCTAGGTTCTGTGTAGGTTCTGTCTTCTAAGTTCTGTGTTCTAAGTTCTGTCTCTCTTGATTCTGTCTTCTAAGTTCTGTGTCCTGTTGTCTTGTTACATCTGTATTTATACCAGTTGATTCCAATCCTATCAATCTCTATTCCAAAGGTTAGGGCGTTTCTTATCTCCATTCCAGGGAGTAAAGATTATGTAGCTTAAGCATGATTGTTCGTAGTTAAAGTGATTAATTACCCACCTGGCACTTAGTTAAGGGGTTTTCTTCCCTCCCTAACTTCAGGGGAAAATCCCTACCTGGGGAAACAACCTTTCTTGGAGAGGTGACCTTGGTTAAAGCACATAGCACCAAGAAGGTGAGCAAACATATTAAGAACAGTATGCCATATATGCCAGGTCCCTTGAAATAGCAAGGATGGACCGGCTCCCGGCACCATTGATTCTTATTAACAGATTTTAAAAGCCTAACAACCTTGTACAAATATTGTAGGGGGCCTATGCTATATATTGTACACAAAATGAGAGAAATAGTAATTTTCAGGTGGCAAAATTTACTTTGACAATGAAGACAAAATTGCTGTGTTAAAATATTGGGCAGCTTATCACTCAAGTGTTGTTGCTATTTTTAAGCAACTCCAGGGAGGGGAAGAGGGATGGACGGTGGGCAGTTTGAATGTGGTTGGAAGCCAGCTCCGGAAGTGAGGAGTCTGGGGTCAAGGCCAGGCACTTGGCGGTAGTTTGGAAGGGGACGGGTGGGATATGGACAGAGGTCTGGTTCTAGACTCTAGAGCTAGAGCCTCTGACAGGGCCTGTGACTGGTTTCTGAGGAGTGTGTCCTGTATTTCAGCCATGACTCACTGCTTCTTTGTTGCTATGTCATGTTCTCTCGTGTAATTGGACTTTTCTGTATGCTGTTACTTCTGCCTAGAATACCTTCCTTCCCATATCTTAGCTTGATATTAATTCATACTATTTATTGAGCACCTACTATCTCCCAGGCACTGTTGCTGACCCTGGGGTGTGTATAGAGATTAGCAAGGAAGACATGATTCCGCACGTCTAAGAAGTCTTTCTGGGAGTAGAAGCAGGGACACTGTGGCCTTCCGCTACCTTTGTTATAGTGCTTTTTGTGTGGTACTGTCATCGTTTACATTTCTCCTCCAACGTATACACGAGTTTCTCAAGACATTGCAATCTATTTTTGTATTTCCAGTACCTGGCCCAGTGCTTAGTAGACACTAACTGCTTAATAAATGTTTCTTGGATCACTAATTCATTAATATATAGGCATGAAAGGAGGAAAGTCCTGGGGTAGTAAGGAGATCAGTGTTGTTGGCGTTTAGAAAGTTTTAGTTGGAATGCTGGGAGAATGGGCGGGAGGAAGGATGGAATCTGGAAGTGAGGAGCCTCCTGGACCAGGCCAAGGAGAATGGCCTTCGTATAGTAGGTGATGACACGTATGCATTGGGGGTGCATAAAGGCAACTCTGTGTCCAGATTTATGTCGTAAACAGGTGACTTGGTGACCCTTAGGAGGCAATTTGAAGAGGGCAGAGTGAGTGGCAAGGAGGGTCAGAGGCTGATGCACTGGTGGGTGAGGGAGCAGGGTGAGGGCTCAGGTGCGGCCTTGAGGGGTCTTACCTCTGGCACAGGATGCTTCGGAAGGGCAGAAGGAACCCGAGTGATGCCTCACGTTCCTCTGGAAGCTGGTTATGAGGTGCAGCCAAACATGGTGCCGTCCTCCCAATGATAACAGTGCGTTTAAGCACAGCTTAAAAATCACGGGCGGCTCCCGGGTGTGTATTATGCTCTGTCAGTCCATTTAGTGCATTGCAAAAGCTCCAGAAGGTTGTCATTGCAGTTGGAAATGTGTAGAGCCTTTGGTCAGGGGGTGATCAGGTCATCAGAATAAGGTATGGAGACTTTTGGGGGTAATATCACAGTTGATACACATGTACTGTTGTGATATAGAGAGAGCTGTTTTTCTGATATTGATTAGTTTCTGATATTGAGATTATTTCCAGAGGCAGGGCATTAACCACAAAGGGTCCACTGTGTTTTGAAAAGTTTCCTTATAATGGACAGGTAGGTACGAGAAGGTTCATGGATAAGAGGATGTGAACTTAAAACACCCCTTGTGTGTGACTGTATGTGTTAATTCCTTATGAGTGTCATGAACTGCTACTACAGAAAAACGCTTGAAGTGTATGTTAAAAGAGGGAAGGGTGGATGAGGGGGAGTGGGAAGACATTAACCAAATAACGTATGCATATGCATAACCCATGGACACTGACAATAGTGAGGTGAAAGCCAGGCGGGAGGAGAGGGGGTCCGGTACAAGGTGGAGGGACTCACTGGGGGAGAAAGGGGACTACTGTAATACTTTCAACAGCAAAGATAATTTTTTAAAAGCCAATCTAGCATTATTAGTTTGTAAAAAAGAGAATAAGTAAGGAACTATTAAATATTGTTGAAATGCTACTGGGTCACTCTGATGCCAAATTCTTTCCTTAAGCTTCTCTCTAAAAAGTTACAGTGAGCAACACATCCGCGGTAAGGCTAGTGCCTGGCAAAGTTGGAGAGAGGCATCCGTCTTTATTTGTATTTAAGTGGCAAATAGTTACGTACAAACAAGTGCGGTGAGACCAATGCCAAGGGAGGCGGCCATGTTCGTGAAATTCTGATTCTTCTATTGCAGATACAGCTGCCCGTCTTTCCTACCGGAAGAATGCGGAGGTTAAGGAATACTATATTCCCGTGACTGTGAAAGACAGAGCAGGGCAGTCGGCCACGAAAACCCTGCGAGTGAACCTGTGCGATTGCACTCACCCGAGCCAGTGCCTGGCCGCTGCAAGGAGTGTGGGGGTGTCACTCGGCAAGTGGGCGATCCTGGCGATCCTGCTGGGCATAGCGTTACTGTTTTGTAAGTCCTTTTATTTACTTAAAACTTAAATATATAGTAAAAATCCGAGTGTAGGAGAAGGTCCTTAAAAAGTGATCGTGTCCAACTATCCATCAGGTATGAGTTCCCTTTACAAATTCCTTTCGTGTTAGGATCCTTTTTGAGATGAAATATTTCAACTTTGGATAGAACTCTTTTTAAAAAATATATTTTTTTTATTGATTTCAGGGAGGAAGGGAAAGGGAGAGAGATAGAAAAATCAATGATGAGAGAGAATCAGTGATTGGCTGCCTCCTGCACACCCCATACTCGGGATCAAGCCTGCAATTTAGGCATGTGCCCTGGTCAGAAATTGAATCATGACCTCCTGATTCATAGGTCGATGCTCAAACACTGAGCCACACTGGCCTGGCAGAACTCCTTTATTTTTTTAATGTTAATTTTTGCCTAAGGATATTTTTTCCACATACTTTTAGAGAGAGTGAAAGGGAGGGAGGGAGCAGAAAAACATGTGAGAGAGACACATCGATTTATTGCCTCCCGCATGAGGCCCCACTGGGCCAGGGTTCGAACCTGCAACTAAGGTACCTGCCCTTGACCAGGAATCAAACTCAAGACTTTTTGGTGTGTGGCTGATGCTCTGTCCACTGATCCACACCAGCCAGGGCTTGGACAGAACTCCTGAAAATGCCTGAGATTGTGCTAAGTCTGTCAATGTATAATTTTATTTCTTGGTCCTGGTACTGCCCCTTTCAGGAGTATAAAACAACCTAAATCTTCTGCGATGTGAAAGTTCACTAAAAGCCATTTTCATTTCATGTCCTCTCACCATTGAGCCACAGGTTTAGGGGAGATGTCAGCAATATCTCTTCATTGACATTATCTTGCCAATTTAGCTCCCTATGACACCATATCTCTTCCTCTCGTTTTATTTCCACCCAATCCTGCAGTTCAGACCAGCTGATCCTTTGTTCTGTGAGAGGGGCAGTGATTACGAGCAAGACTCTGGAATCGGACTGTCTGGGTTTCTACCCCAGCTCTATCATTTGCCAGCCATGTCACCTGGGGCAGGTTACTTAACTGCGCTTCAGGTTCCTCGCCTGTAAAAGGAGATAATTATAGTAGCCTACTTTATGGGGTGGCACTGAGGATTAATTAATGCATGTGAAGAGCTTACAACAGTGCACAGTATACTTCTAATAAGTGTTCATTATTTCTCACCAACTCAACAAGATAAATGTATATTGAACACCAGTGATATGCCAAAAACTGTGTCTACATGCATGGGATTCATCAAGAACAAAACACAAAAAAAACAAACAAAAATAGTCTGTCTTGCCCGGCCAGTGTGGCTCCGTGGTTGAGCATAGAACTGTGAGCCACAAGGTCATAGTTTGATTCCTGGTCAGGGCACATGCCTGGGTTGTGGGCTCGATCCCCTGTTGAGGGTGTGCAGGAGGCAGTCAATCAATGGTTCTCTCTCATTATTGATGTCTCTCTCTCTCTCTCCCACTCCCTGCCTCTCTGAAATCAATAAAAAAAAATAGTCTGTCTTGAGACAGCAAACTAATACATAAATTAAATGCTATGGAGGGGGAAAAAGCAAAATAATGAGGACCTACAGTGCTGTATAATGTGTGGGGTGAGTGTGAGAGATTGGGGGTAGAGACTGCAATTTCAGTAAATGTTAGGCCAAGCCTAGCTGCAGGTTCTTGTTGATGGTTTTTGGACACAAAGGGCATAGAGAAGGCAGGGGTTGGCACGCTTTTTCCAGGGCTGGATAGTATATATTTTCACTTTGCAGACCATGTGGTTTCAGTTATAACCAATCAAATCTGTGGCAAGAAAACAGCCATAGAAAATATTTAAATGATGGGCATGCTGTGTTCTTTATCTGTGAAACTAAATTTGAATTTTATGTAATTTTTACATCTAATAAACTACTTTGATTTTCGTAAACCATTTAATAATATAAAAACCGTATTTATGGGCCATTCAGAAACATGTGGTGGGCTGGACTGGAGCTGTGGTTTGGCAGTGTGCGGTACAGCAGTGTGTAGAAAATTATTAAGAATTGTTGTTATTACTCTTCGTTTTATTCTATGTTTCAACCTCCCACATTTATTATATAGAATGAAAATTCTGAATAGGAAAATATACATAGGTTTCGTTCAGATACTTGGAGATAAATCGATTCTGGGTAAAATGTTTTGTCCTGCTTTCCTGTAGGCCAGCCATCCTTTTGGGAATCAGTAACGCTCTTTAGAGTCTTTGTCTCAAAGAAACGTCAGTGAGCTTTTTAAAATGTGCTGTTTAACTCATGACCCCAAACACTTTAATGTGATGGGTAGAATTCAGACTCTTAAAGAGGACTGTCATCAAAATATACATACAATCATGCCACATTTTAAAACCTAAGCTATGTCACGGTATGTTGATTTAGAAGGTCAAGGTGATTCAGGGGACAACATATTTAGTGGCTGTATTTGTCTCCTGTGCACCTTACGTGAGAAGATAAACAAAAGATGGGTATTTTATTCTATGTATGTTAAGCTTTGCGTATTCATTTTTTCCCCACACTCAGCTGTATTGCTGACTTTAGTATGTGGAGTCGTTGGTGCCAGAAACAAGAAACGTTTTCCTGAAGATCTGGCGCAGCAAAATTTAATTATATCAAATACAGAGGCTCCTGGAGATGATAAGGTGGTAAGTAGTTTTCTTAAATGAATATTTATCTCTGAGCATCTCCCATAAATTCTTAACTTGTCCTCATGAGGTTAAAGTTATTTTGACATCAAGAAGTTTATTATATTTCTAATTGGGTAAGATTTTGCAGGCATAAGATTTTGCATCGTAAGTATATTATGTCAGTATTCGGATATTCATGCAGTGGCGTTTACTTCACTGTTTAGACCGGATGCATTGTTTCGGTTATCTTTCTTCCACTCTCTAGTGCTATCATTAAAACTTGTTCTTTGAGGTTGTACATTAATTATAATAACAATCTATTTGACTGCTCTCTGCAATGTATATTTCCAGAGATTATTTTTTTCTTTGACTATTTATAATAGGAAAAATCACTTCCTAAAAACTCTGAAGATAAATGAAGAAAATATCAAAGTGTGGTGTGTGTGTGTGTGTGTGTGTGTGTTGGAAGATGGGATTGGGAGTTGGGTGAGAAATCGGGACTGGGGAGTAAATCTGGAAGTCCCTGACATATTGAAGGCAGTGTGATTCCCTGGGAGAGTAAACTCTGGGGCAGCACCTGGAGGTGGGTGGAAGGGACAGAGAGCAGAGAGAATGTAGAACAGCACTGTGGGCTCAGCTTCCATGTTAGTTTATTTTCAATTCTCCTCTCATTTGCTTAGAGATATGGTTGATGAGCATGTATTTGTAATGACAAAATTATACTACCAAGATTTGAAAATCAGGATTTTTTTTTTTTGGTAATAAAAACGTACTGTAGCAGCAACCTACGTAAAAAACATAGACTAGCAGTGCCACCAAATGGCTACTTTGCAATTCTCTTTTTCCATCTTTTTCTAAGCCAGTGAGATAGTATGTATGACCTTTATAGACAGAGTTTAGGTTCAGTAACTCATCTGAACTTGAAAATCTTCCATTTTAGTCAGAGACTGTGCATATTACATTTAAAAAGTTAAATGGCTAAAAAGATGGCACACAACAGCCTGATCGTTATGGGAGATCTTGTCATGACCATAGTGGTTTATGATTAGAACTGACCCACTGAGGTGACTGCTGTAACTAAGCTTCTCAACTGTGTTGAACTTCTCTCATCCCCCCGCCCCCCACCCTCTCATTTTTTTTGTGTGTGTGTGAAACTGAACTTTTGGAAAGAAGGATTTATACTCGATTTCCCTATGATATTACTTCCTGTTCCCTCAGCACTCCTTGGAAGTTCTTTTGGTAAAGATCACCAGTGATCACTGTTTTACTCGAATTCAATGGTGCTAACTTTATTTGAGCAAGTTCTTATTCTACTTTGTTTTTTTTCTACTTTGATCAATGGCCTCCTTACCATACTCCTTTGCATGGCTTGAGTCATCCCTCTTTGGGTCCCTCTATTGGCTATTCTGGATCAATTGTCACAGCTCTAATGCCTGTATTCACCCCTTGGAATGGGCTTTGCTTGTGGTTTTATTCTCAGCCCTCTTGTCTTTTAGACTACAGTCTTCTCTGGGTGATGGCATTTATTCCCAGGCTTAAACTACCACCTGTAGGGGGTAGGGACTCCCTGAATTCTATCTCCAGTTCAGATTTCACACCTGAGCTCCAGATCCCCATATTCATGTACGCATCTTGGACGTCCCACAAGTTTACCATGTCCAAAATGGAATGGCTTACACCCATCTCACTCACAAGCACTTCCTTCTTCCCTATTTCCATGGGAATTGTACCATCAATCTAGTTGCACAGCAGAGCACTTAGGACTTATTCCTGACCCTTTGCCGCCTCCTCCATCTAACCACCAGTAAGCTCTCTATGGCGTTCTCAACTTCTTTTATTTTAAATATATTTTTCACTGCTGATAGTATTACAGATGTCTCCCATCCCCCCTCCTCACCCCCTTTCTCCCAGCCCCTACACACACACACACCAAGGTCTTTACTACCCTCTTTCATCGACTTCTTTTCATCACTACTGCTTCTACTCTGGCTTAGGTCCTTATCATTTCCCACCTAGAATAATTCGTTAGCCTTCCTGATCTCCATGACACTAAATTCATCTTTCTTGTCTTTCACATTATGGCCTAGAATGATTAAAACAATATGCTTCTCCCCTGTTAGGAAAGCCCTTCTTTGAGTCCTCGTACTCTCGGTATAGTCTACAGCAGTGGTTCTCAGCCTTCCTAACGCTGCGACCCTTTAATACAGTTCCTCATGGTGTGGTGACCCCCAATTTCATTGTTACAAATTGAACATAATTAAAGCATAGTGATTAATCACAAAAACAATATGTAATTATATATGTGTTTTCCGATGGTCTTAGGCAACCCCTGTGAAAGGGTCCTTCGACCTCCAAAGGGGTCGCAACCCACAGGTTGAGAACCGCTGGTCTACATGTTTCAGCCTGGCATGCAGGTTTCAACCTCTGGCCTTTTATAGCCTCCAGCTTCCTCTCTCTGTCTGAACTCTTTGTGGTAGACATTCTCAACAGGCTGAAGGTGAGAAACCCCAAAACATCCTATGCCCTGAAGTCTAGGACCTGGACCCTCCTGCAGGTGGGGCATTCTTGCTCCCCATTCCCAGTGGGAGTCCTCCAGCTCAGTTTCCCAGGTCTGCTCCTGCGAACCTCTCTGGGTTTGCATTTTTATGTTCTTTCTCTGTGCTCCTGTAGCATTCTGTGTTCACCTATCTATCAGAATAATCATTCTTAAAGTCATTATCTATCATCTGTCTTACTGGAATAAGAACTTCTCGGAGCCACTGAACACCATGTGCATCTTTGCATCTCTAGACTGAACACATCATTGGAAAGTGATTGATGTCTGTTGAGTGAATGAGTGAATGAAGGAATGAATGAATGAAAGGTTGAGTAAATGTTCTTTCTCCCACCCCTTCCTGTGACTTGCCTTGGAACCCATTTTCTCCCCAGATGAATGGTCTTATTTTACTTTATTCCAGTGTTCTGCCAATGGGTTTATGACCCAGACAGTCAACAACTCTAGCCAAGGCTTCTGTGGCACCTTGGGACCAGGAATGAAAAATGGGGGGCTGGAAACCATTGAGATGGTGAAAGGCGGACACCATACCCTGGACTCCTGCCGCGGCCATCACCACACCCTGGACTCCAGGGGAGGACACGCGGACATGGACAACTCCAGATACATGTACTCGGAGTGGCACAGTTTCACTCAGCCCCGCCTTCGCGAAGTGAGTTTCCCTCAGTGATTCATGCTACAATTAAATATCCAAGTGGAGAACAATAGGAAATTGAAATTGACATATATTTTTTAAGAAACTGCTTTTCCATATTCTTCATGGTTTCCTCTTTCCTTCTCAATCTCTGGTTATGTTCCCCTGCTCTTCAATTATGTTACATTACCCATACTAATAAAAGGGTAATCTGCTAATTAGACCCGAGACCTTCCGGGAGACTTTCTGGACGTCCTTCCAGACAAAGCCATGGTGGTGGGGCCGAGGCAGAGGCGGTTAGGGGCAATCAGGCCAGGACGGGGAGGGCAGTTGGGGGTGAGTAGGCTGGCAGGCAGAGTGGTTAGGGTTGATCAGGCAGGCAGGCAGGTGAACGGTTAGGAGCCAGCAGTCCCGGATTGCGAGAGGGATGTCTGACTGCTGATTCAGGCCTAAACTGGCAGTCGAACATCCCCCGAGGAGTCCCAGATTGGAGAGGGTTCAGGCTGGGCTGAAGGACCCCCCCTCCCCCCGCCCCGTGCATGAATTTTGTGCACCGGGCCACTAGTTTAATATAAAAGGGATTTTATTTCATCTCTCATATTCTCTTAATTTTAAAATCTCATGAACACTGCAGGTTTTTAATATCCCTCCCTTAAGTTTCAATTTAGTTTTAGGTGAGTGTTTACCTCACAAGCTCTTTTAATATGAAAGAATATGAAAAAAAATCTCATTTCTCACAATCACAAAACTCTCCAAATCAGAGCTCTATTTCTCTGTGAAAACCAAGCATCTGTACACAATTCTAGGATCAACATGGGATAATATGATCTCTCTGAATGATTTTTAATGTACAAAGGACCATGCAGGTGTTTCATTCAGAGGAAAGTAAGGGTGTGAAAGAAAGGAGAGTACGTAAGGGATTTTCAATCCTGGTGGCACCTCCAAATTCCTGGGGAGCTTTTTAAAAAATAACACTTGCCCTTGAAAGATTCTGATTTACTTGGTTTGGCTTTTTTGCTCCCCGCCCCTCCCCCGCCCGGCAAAGCTCCTCAGGTGACTCACAGGTGCAGCCCAGGAAGAGAACCACTGGGTTGAATTGCTTCCTGGTACTAAGTTTTCACACCTTTGATGAGAGGGTACCAGTGCCCTTGAAACACCAATACTGGGCCAGAAGCCCTTCATCCTTTGACGGACTGCACATGGGCAACATTCTGTGATGCAGCTGTAGCTTATCATATGTCCGTATCATGTTTTGTTTATGAAATTCAAGCGTAAATCCTATTCCTGTTTCTAGATGGTCAGTTTCATGTACTATCAGGGTGGGGAGAGGCGAAGCATTCATAGTGTGACCTCAGGTCATGGATGTGAGGCTCCTGGGTCATGAAGGAAGAGGCTTGATCACATAAGACAAGACAGTGAGCTGGGGTTCGAGAGGGATGCACACAGGCGAGGAGGGCGCAGGCACAGGAGTGTGACAGGCCAGCAGACAGGCCAGAGGCAAACGGGAGGGTAGTTGTGGCTGAAGGCTTGGCCCCTCCATCCCAAAGGCCAGGTTTTTGCAATGTGAGTTATGCTATTTTAAATTTTATTGAAGTTTTTTGTGCATTTCTATTTTGTCATGTTTGGACTATCTTGTAAACTTGATTCTGAAGCCAATGAGGTAATTCTTACCTACTTTCTTTTTTCTTTTAATGTTGAAAGTATTACATATGCCCCTCCCCCCCCCCGCCGCCCCCCCCCCCCCCCGCATTGACCTCTTCTAACCCTACGTTCTAATTGCACATAATACATAGCGATTTTAATTAACAGCTATTGTCTGTATACTATGTGCTGGGCAGAATAAGAATATTTTTTATATTTTTGCTTCTTTTTAAAATCACCATTTATCCCTCCTATACCCTCTCCCACCTCCAACACCTCCTTTCCCCCCAGCAATCACCACACTGTTGTCTGTGTCTCTCAGTTCCTTCTCTCTCTCTTTATTTTTTCCCTTCAATCCTTTCCCTGCCTAACACTCCCACCAGCGCTGTCTACCTGCTCTCTCTTTGTTTTCATGCACTCCTCCTCCAGGATTTAAAATTGACCCTGCGAGATAGTCGCTGTCTATTTTAGACTTGAGAAGAGGGAGACAAAAATATTTACTCCCTGGCTCACAGTCCCATCGCTGGTTGGTAAAGCGAGAGGCATGACTCCAGTCAGGACTGTCTGACCATTCAAGCTCCAATTCCTAACCACCTGTGTATGGTCACCATTCTGTGCACTAGCCCGGCCTCTAGATATGAAATGTAGGGATGAGCATTTCATGGTAATGTAAATGTACTTAAATATAACATTTATATACATAGGTGTTTTTTTTTATGCGTATGGGTTATTAGAAATGTGAAATATACTGACTTTATGGTGTGGCTGTGACATAGACCAATCATGTGCATTTTTTGTATGTAGGACTCCATTAGAGGACACACTGGTTAAAAATTAAACATAAAAGGTAAATAAAAAATATATTTTATGTTTATATGTTTGTGTGTTTAAAGCAATAATGCAATCGCTTCTTTTTGCTTTGCAGAAACTGCACCTGTACAATCAGAACGAAGATCACCTCTCATCGCACGATTACGTCCTTTCCTATCACTACGAGGGGAGGGGCTCCCCGGGGGGCTCTGTGGGCTGCTGCAGTGAGAAGCAGGAGGAAGAGAGCCTGGACTTTTTAAATCATTTGGGAGCTAAATTTACCGCATTGGCAGAAACGTGCACGAAGAGATAAAGGTGTCAGTGCGACCATTACATGGTTTTGTCAGACATTCTGGAGGTTTCCAAAAGGAATACTGTAAAATTCCATTTCATCATCTAAATATTCACATATGAATATATATGAATTTTTCTAAAATTTGAATTATGCTAACTGCCAATTTGTATTTTTCAAGCAATTTATTGCATATCCTTTCTCTCAAGTGTACATGTTAAAAGGGATTTTCACTTTCTTTAGAGCTGAGCAAACAGACAATTAGCAGATCTTATGCTGTAGCATTGGAACCGGAGTCTATAAAGGATCTGCTCTCTAACAGATGTTATCCCAATAACTATGTTGGGTAAATATTAGCCCTACAGTAGCTAAGCTGTATTTGGTTGAATATGGCAGAACGGCTATCTGGACTAAAATTCTGTTTTTGTTCCAAATTAGATTTAAGTGGAATAGGATTATTTCAAACACTGTGGCAAATTTTGTTGGATTTTTTCTTTTAGTTCTAAAAAGGCAGTAGTACCTAGTCAGTAGCCCCTATGATTTCATTTCTAGACTTCTGTTTCCTTCTGGTTAGCAACAGGATAATGAAGAGCAGTCTTATCTATTCGATTGCCCTAATAAAGGTCTCAAAAATACATAGCCACTTTCAACTACCCTAGAAAAGTGTGAACCAAAAACTTGTTATTTTATGCTTTTGGGAGTGTGTTTTATGGTTTATAAAGGATTATTCTGAGGAATAAGTTTCCTCATCCTCAAGAAACAAAACTACAGTCACCATTGCCAGTATTGTAATGAATTTAAAATACTAAAAATCTTTCATTGAGATCATAATTCCAAATCTTAAGTTTTTTTTTCTGAGATTCAGGACTACTATTGAAAACTTGCCAGTAATGAAAATTATACTGAGAAAATATTGCTTTTCTTCTCTTGAGTATTGTACTTTTATGTTTTCATGTGCAACTTTAGCACATATGGCTCCTATATCCTCTCGATGGTAGTCATTTGAAATTAGAACATATTATGCTTCCATGGATTGTGGATATGCCTTGTAATCTGAAAAAAAAAAATTCCTATCATAGTTATAAGTAGCAATGAGAGCTAAACATGCGTCTTCATTCACTGCCATTTTCAAATAAAGCATATTACTCCATTTTAAGGCAGGTAGATATTACAAAATGTTGTCAAGAATAAAAAGAATATAGAGAAACGTAACCCCTTGGTGCAGTTTAATATCCTTTAAGATGTTGCTTAAATGTAAGGCTTTTCAGCTTTGTTTATGGGAAGCTTTGTTTATGTCATACTTCAAGGCAATAACATTCCAAACTTCAAATAGTGAATACATAATTCATGCTAAATCTAATCACATTGTTGTATACTTACTTCAAGTGACAGTTTAAAAACTGAACTAGAAATATGGGGCAAAAGTAGGTTTATAGTTGTAATGCAAATAAATACTACAGTAATTAATAAATAGTAATAATACAAGAATAAACTGTGCATTTCCCATACAACTATAAACCTTTATTTGCCCACCCTTTTATTACTATCACCAGCAGAAGGAAATTTTGGAAGAAAAATAATTAAACTTAACTTTAAAATTTTGCAGCTATGAATTGGGACCAATTTCCTCCCACCCCCCAACATTCTTCATCTGACTGTGGGGGCAGGATTTGCCGCGCGAGCCCACGAAGTGGCAGTGTGCTATAGGAATGTCGTTTGAACTAACTGTACATCTGTGTGTGTGTGTGTGTTTATGGGGACATGGGGACTTTGGGAGAGGACAAGCCCACGGGGGTATTTGGACAAAGAGCATCATGAAAACCCAGGCCTTCAAGGGCAAGGACAGGGGCCAACAAAGGGACGTGAGCAGGAGTAAAGGCCACATTGTGTGCTGCGTCGTTTTCCTAGGCCAGGCCCTGCCTTTTTCCTTCTTTTCTCAGCCCAGTGGCAGCTGCCATTTGCTTCTGGTGAAGTGTCACCTCCCCTTGTCCGCCTCCCCTGGCTTGGAGTGGAGTCCAGGAGAGGAGAACTGGCGGCGGTGAGCCTGAGGCAGTCGCAGGAGGGGCCCGAGCTGGCTGTGCAGGACACACGGCATCATGGGAAGTTCTCTATTCCTACTGGCCCTCAGCCTGAGCTAGAAAGATCTTCAGTTAAATGCAGGCTGAAATTGTTTATCTGATGCCACACTTTTTGTTGTCTTATTTGCTCCTGAAATCTAGATTTTCTTTTTTAGACTTAGACTGCTGAAAGGGTAATTTTCCTTTTAAAGTTTGCTTATTTTTAATGTCAGCATCATTTACATGTACTATTCTTTCCTTATATGTGTAAGGTGGGAATTATGATGTTTTAGTATGAAAGAAAATATCTTTTTAAAGCTTTCATTTTTCCAGCTCTTAAATTTTTAATGTAAATGTACAGATTGTTTTTTCTTATTTTTACAAAGAAGCAGTTAACTGTCTGTATAAAATGCAGTGATGTTTGCTATTAAAATAGTTATTTTACTTTTAAAGAAATTTGGCAGGTTAAAATAGCAAAAATTGAATGTGTGATGTAATATTTACAAATATAGGATGTAATAAAACAATACTAATTTAATTTCTTGTCTGCTGTTTTCAGAGATTAAGTTATTCATGGTAAATATGTTACATAATTATGCTTAAGACTGGCATAGAGAGAGATTCTCAGTAATGCCTGTAGAGTATTACTGGAGAATATTTTAGAGAATGGGTAATTATCAAATTGTCAATACTATTAATATATAGTATCCTATTGGGGTGAGATTACTATTTGGGGCAAATGATTATCATCTATCTACCTACCTATATCTATTTCTATCTACAATCATCTATATATCTGTCTATTTATCACTTGATTTTGTTTGAGTGAAGAAGGTCAGAGTGCACCAGAAATAAAACACTGACACGGGATTCTTACTTGGAGGAGCCGTGTCGTCCAGGGGAAACACTAGGAGTTAAAACAACAACAACGAGTCTTTATTTTACAGCAGATTCCACGAGGCAAAGTAAGGCCATGGTTACAACATTCCCATGAGTTTTAGAATCTACTCAATTACAGGCACCTGATCAAGCTTTGTTTACCTGCTGCACCTCCCGCAGCCCACATCACTCAGCCACGTGGGACCACCAGTTCGGACCATCAGGTCAAGCTCACAACCATAGTCTTTGGCTGTAATTGTGCTGGGAGGGCTTTGCACGTGGGACTTGCACGTGGCTTTGCCAGGAGAGGACCGTGCCCTCTCATTAGTCTGCGGCTTGAACCTGTCCAAAAGCTGTGGCCGCTCTCCACAGATGATAAATACAATCAAATGTACTAATATACATTATTCATAAAAGCATCAGATCTTTTTGTCAAAACTTAGAGCTCTAAAAATTGGCCAGTTTAAATGGTCTCCACACTGACAATCTGATGCTATAATTGGTAAAATTTCATGTAAATAGCCAATTGATCAAGTGACAATTTTGTATTGCAAAATATAAATAAAAATAGTCTATTAAAATAGCGAATAAAATAGAAAATTGGAAAGAATTTAACTTTGCTGTACAAGAATTCGGCAAGTCAAAATGGCTTAATTTTTATATGAACCGGAAAGCATTTTCAGGACAGAAATTTACCCATCTGGGCATAATTCTAATATCAATGCTCGCAAATACAGAATAAAATGTTCTAAAGAGTTGAAATTGACATTGAAAACTTGCTCTGTCCGCTCTGTTCAGTTCTGAATGACCCAACACATGGCTCTTTCGGACGATCTTTGCATCTGTCTGCCCTGTCTGCTGTTTGCAGCAGCCAGCCTGCTGACTACAGGGTCCATCCCAGAGCAGTCGCTGCTGAAAACACTCATCACATGTCCGTCAGTGCTGGGCACTTCCTGGTGGCACCCCCAACGTCTCCAGGTGTCCCTGTCTAGACTCTACATTCAGGGCTGAGAGGGGCCTGGGCTAAAACACTACCCCCTGCGGGAAAAGAAATGAACCCAAAATGGTAGCATCGTATCCACTGAGAAGCTGTACTGCATGTCCGTATATGATACGCACTTCCCCCCTCTGTGCCTTATTGAGTTTGAAGAGACCCCTGGGCCCCTGACTCTGCTCACTGTGGGAAGAAGGAAAGCCATGTGATTCAAATACGTGCTTATAACACATAAGAAATTCTGTAACATGTTGCTCTTTCTGACAGTTTAGACTTATTCTGAAACCCCCTCCCATGTAAGCACCGGAGTTCTGTGTACCGGACGCTCTGTAAGTGCGCCACAGAATTAGCACCTAGGGCACCAGGCTCACACCCGGGTGGCCGGTGAGATGAGCAGCTGCCCAGGGCCCACCTGCCTGAGTCGGTGACTAGCATCACGTGCTCCCTGCGCAGTGCCCCGGGCTCTCTGTGGGAGGAAGTGAGCCTTACCCTCCACCCAGCACATGGCAGTGAAGATCAAATCCCAAATGACAGGTTGATTTCCTGCCGCCTCGGCTCAATTCGAACTTGAACCAGAAGCTGCGTAAAAGAGAAGTACAAGGAGCTATGCTTCTGGAACATACGGGGGTAAACTGGGATTCCTAGCTGCTATGCAGACAAGGAGCTGGAAGTTACTGATCGGCAGGTGAGAAACGGCTTCCCTTGCATAGAAACACCACACTGATCCTCCCTTCATCCCTCGGCGGGCATGTAGGTGTGTCCACCTCCTGGCTTTAGTGCCTGGCGCTGCAGTGAATACGGGAGCACAGACATCTCTCCACGATTCCAGTTTCAGCTCTTTACGATACACGCTCAGGAGTGAGGTTGCTGGATCACACAGCAGTTCTTTTAATTTTCTGAGGAATCGCCATGCTATTTTTCAAAGGGGTTGCACCATTCAGCCACACACAGGAAAAGCAGGAGACCATGTCACATGCCAGAGCATGGGTGAACCTGGAGGACAGTGCGCTAAGTGCAACAAGCCAGTCACCGAAGGACAGACACTCAGAGGAGGACTCAAAAGAAGCCGAAACATAGAAACAGGAAGTAGAATGGGGTTGCCGGGGCTGGGGGAGGAGAAATGGGGGGTTTTAGTCACGCAAGGTGAGACATTCTAGAGACCTGCGTCACAGCACGGTGCTATGGGCCGCACCACTACCCAAGCACACAGTGGTCGGGGGAGATCTCCTGTGATGCGTGCTCACCGTGCGGGGAAAATGAAACACGCCTCCGTCCAGGATAAACTGGTTGCCGGTGTCTTGGGTGAGGGAGGCTGCAGGCGTCCCCAGGTGGGCGAGGCTGGGGCTCTGCCTGCGCCTCGGGCTCCCCGCGTCCCTGGCTGCTGGTCAGGCCTCTCAGGAGCGTGGGGGACACACCCTGCAGGCCCTCACCCCCTCCCTGTGCTGGCAGTGCAACCCGGGCCTGCACAGACATGTGGGCAGCCCCGGGGAGTATGTTGTTATTACCTGACTCCAAAGGCAGAGGACCTTCTGAAGCCACGTTGGAAATCGCTAAATAAACGCTGGCAAAAGAGGCCGGCAACCTCCCCTCTCCAGCTGGTCTTTGTCTCCTGGGCACAGGGCGACCACAGTGGGAGGAACAGATGCCCTTTGGGTCTTCACAGCCAGCGAGATGAACTTACACCAGGGAAACTCAGAGATTAACAGGGCTTTTCTGGGTATTTGTTACTCAATTCCCACTTATTTTTTTATTGATTTTATCATTTTCTTTTCATAATATAGTAAACACAGGCTGTGTGATATCAATGTGCATGCATTTGTCTGTTGAAAGATAGATTTCGTTTTTTCCTTCCTGTTTCACTGTCTGTCTAGAAGTGAGTCAGCTTGTGGGGTTACACGGCGTCACTGGCTACAGTCTCAGGCTGAGACATCGATGTGCTGGCTTATGGACAATGCGAGTTTCTACGACATGATGTGACAGGCCCCCAGGTGACGTGCCATTTCACAGATTCCTAAGACATTGACATGTATGGGTTTTATTCTTTTTAAAAATATATATTTTTATTGATTTCAGAGAGGAAGGGAAAGGGAGAGAGAGATAGAAACATCAATGATGAGATAATCATTGATTGGCTGCCTCCTGCACCCCCTCCCCCTTACTAGGGATTGAGCCCATAATCTAGGCATGTGCCCTTGACCAAAATTGAACCTGGGACCCTTCAGTCCACAAGCAAACACTCTATCCACTGAGCCATACTGGCTAGGGCTGGATTTTATTCTTAATGTGAATCATCGTAGACAAAGTAAAGCAGACCCAGTATAATGATGATAGGTTATTTGGGGGAATACAGGAAAATAGCTTGAGAATATTTGCCCTAGAAGGAGAGAAAACAAAGTAGAAAAGAAGGCGATGATAATTTATTAGAATCCAATTGGCTCAGTCACATTTTTATTCCGTGATTCTAACTTGAGAAAGCTGGTATATCTGCTCCACGATGAGAACGGCGTCTCAGAATTCAATATGAATACTTCCGTCAGTTTAGTTTTCAGTTCACTGGATTCTTCAAAAGGAAGCCTCACTCACCTCACCTTCCTGATTCAGAAAGATTATACAGGGGTGGGCAAAGGGAGTTCACAGTTGTAATACCAACAAATAATACAATAATCCTATATGATAAAAGTGTAGTATGCACATTGTCCCCTCAACCAGGAGTTGTCCGGGAGTTCAACTAGGGGGCGGGGCCAGCAGGGGAAGGAAGGGAGTACCTGGCTGGTAGCCAGCAGCTGCTAAGGATCCTACCAGTGCACGAATTTTGTGCACTGGGTCTCTAGTTAATAAATAATACAAGATTAAACTCTGTGTTTCATGTACTCACAACTATAAACCTGCTTTTGCCAACCCCGTATGTCATTTAAAAGAATTTCTTTGTAATATATGTATTCATCTAGGACACAAATAATATCCATGATCACAAGTTCAAATATAGAAAGTAAGTCAACATGATTTCATAACTTAATTTGTCTTTTTCTTGCTACTCCCTTCCCCCCTTATTTAGTTGGGTCACAAAAATGAAGTAAAATGTAAATGTTATTAGTTAGATTAAAATTAGGTTTCTCTCTTATTCTTCTGTACATGAATTGTGTCCAAGTGTCAAAGAATTCATGGGTCAGGTACTCAAATTCCTTGGTAAAGGTGGTCAGGTCGGTGGTTAAAGAACCAAGATGCCTCTCTTTGTGAGGTCGGACACGGAAAATGGGATATGAACCCAGAAAATACCCTCGGCTCCTGCTCCCTCCCTCAGGGGTAGAATAGGCGCCGGTGTAGGAGTGGCTGTTGGGGAAGGCCGTCTTTGGGTGGCCCGAGAGCGTGTGTTAGGTGGGAAGGTCTGTATTGAAGCTCTTGTGCTCGTGATATTGGCTCTCAGGGGCCAGGGGAAAAGGTGGTTGCTGGTTAGGAGGGTCTGGGTTTGGGGAATCTACTGCAGGTGAGGGAGGGGGTGCATCCGGGGGTGGAAGTTAGTGGTCTGCTGGATCAAAAGTCGATTCAGAATCAGAAGTGTTAGGGGATGATGTTTTGTGTGAAGGAGAAGGATCTGATGGGTAGAGCAGGACTGACAGAGAGAGGGTCTGAACCAGAAGGTGAAAAAGGCCTGGACATAGGGAATCTCTGACCATTTTACATTGCAGTGATGGCAGTTACTGAAATCGTGCAATGTGTTACAATTGGATGTGCCATTTTCAGGCCATTGAGACTTACCTAGTTTATATTGTGGAAGTGCTTGGGCCTGGTCTCCCCCATGAGTGTGCAGGGGGAGTGTAGTGTGACCCATGAGAGGAAGGGTGAGTGACAGACCACAAACCCAAAGGTGACTGTTTAGGGCAGGCCTCCCCACCGCTAAACAAATCACCACGAGAAACGAGGACTTTGGAGAAGTGAGTGAGAGAGAGTGGGCAGAAGACTCGAGACAAGGGACATTTCATGCACCTGGAGAAGATTGGCCGGTGTGGGATGGAAGGTCAGCAAAGGAGGAGGAGATATTCCTGATCCGTGTCCTCCTTGGCTGGTTCAGGAGGGCCCATAAAGGAGGGAGGCCTAATTGAGGCCGGCAATCCCATCACCTGAGTACGATTCGGAGGTAAGCTCAGGACGAACTGCCGCTGCCAACTGCTCTCGGAGCAGCAAACTCGGGCGACTGAAGCCAGGGCGGTGGCTCCCTTTCCCCGTGTAACCCTCCTGGGTTTCGGCACCAAAGGTTAGGGTCACTGAAGGAGGAATGTACGAGGCCAGTGTGGTGAAGGATTATAAATTTCTTAGGTCATCTGGATACCAGATGGGCTGATCCCCCAGATGGTGCCAGCAGCCACGGACAAGGAGTCAAGATTTTAAAGGACTCTAGGTGGGCTTTCTGGTGGGAACCCCCCTGGGCAGGTCTGGATCCTGGGAAAGTCGGGAGGGGAAAGAGAATGGTCTTAGTAAGTGGAATGTGGTCTCAGTGAAAGGGAATGTCCCTTGTGAAGTGGTCTAAGGTCAGTTCCCAGGGGAGGGGTATCAATTCAATTATTTGATCGGACCTAACAGAAATAAAGCAGAAAGGGGCCATAGAAACTATGGGAGTAAGTGAGCCAGTCTGAGGAAATGTTGCCAAGAGAGGGGAGAGGATAAAGGAACCTGTAGCACAAATGCTCTGAGCTAAGATTTTGCTTGGTGTGTTCCCTAAAACCAGTGCAGCTGACCTTGAGTGGAAGAGAGAGGGTGGGAGGAGGCGAAGAGGAGGGGTCACAGTAGGAAACCAGACCAAGTAGGTTTCTGTGGCTCTAAGAATGGCTTAGGACAGGGGTGGGCAAACTTTTTGACTCGAGGGCCACAATGGGTTCTTAAACTGGACCGGAGGCCGGAACAAAAGCATGGATGGAGTGTTTGTGTGAACTAATATAAATTCAAAGTAAACATCATTACATAAAAGGGTACGGTCTTTTTTTTTTTAGTTTTATTCATTTCAAACGGGCCGGATCCGGCCCACGGGCCGTAGTTTGCCCACGGCTGGCTTAGGATCTTACTTTGGAGGGTTTTGAGTAGCTGAGAGACATGAGTTAAAACGGCACCTATATTTCAGGTGAAATGAGTGATTGCATATAGTTTCTTCCTCCTCCTTCTCTTTTTCATTTCTTTTCCCTCTTCTTTCTTCAGCTTCTTCTCTTTTTAAAAAATTCTTCTCCTCCTCATTTTCTTCCTTTGCCTCATCTCTCCTTCTCCGTCTCCCTTTTGTCTTATTTTAGTGGATTCCTGATTTGGAGCTGAGTTTGCCTCTCAGCTTTGCCACTGGTAGAGGCACTCCTTTGCGTGTCAGCACAGAAGCCCCACGTGAGGGATTTTGGAATATCACAGAGATACAATGAAAGGCATGAATCAGCATGTGTTTCCAGCTGCCAATATCCGTGCTCAGCATCTAGTTCCTCTTCCAATAATGGGGATCTCACGTGTGTGCTAACAAGTCTTCACAGCTGTGAGCCTGAGCAGGTTTCAGATCTGGGCTTGCCCTCCAGCCAGAACCACTGCCTCTGGATGCTTGGTCTCCACCCTGAATCAATCCATTGAAAACCAGAGCCTGCATGTCCTTGCAATTTTATCTCTTACCTCTATATTCCACAGTCTAGGTTTTCTATTCATCTCTGCACCAACAGCCCTATCCTTTTACACACTGATCAGAAAGGTGAAAGGCACAAATACTATTGCTCCAGGGTCTATGAGATAAATATATAGAATCATCTTCTTCGTGATTAAATTTGACAATTTATTTAACTTCTATTATAAAACTAGAGGCCCAATGCACGAAATTCGTGCAAGGGGCTTCCCGCCGCCCCCCCCCTCCCCCCGCTGCCACAGTGGCTGCCTCTGCCTCGGCCCCAGGAAGGAGGTCTGGAAGGAGGTCTGGTCTAATTAGCATATTACGCATTTATTATTATAGATAAAAATCATCTCGAACACGTTTACTGACATTCACTATGGATGGACTTAGAGGGTATTGTGCTAAGTGGAATAAGTTAGTCAGAGAGAGAAAAATACCATATGATTTCACTGATATGTGGAATCTAAAGAACAAAATAAATGAACAAACAAAATTGAAACAGATTTATAGAAACAGAGAATGGACTGATGGTTGCCAGAAGGAAGAGGGTTGGAAGGATGGGTGAAAAAGAGAAAAGGATTAAAAAGTACAAATTGGTAGTTACAAAATAGTCACAGGGATATAAAATACATCATAGGGAATATAGTCAATGATATTGCAAAACTATGTACGGTGCCAGGTGGATATTGAAAATATTGATGGAGCCGAAACCGGTTTGGCTCAGTGGATAGAGCGTCGGCCTGCAGACTGAAAGGTCCCAGGTTCGATTCCGGTCAAGGGCATGTACCTGGGTTGCGGGCATATCCCCAGTGGGAGATGTGCAGGAGGCAGCTGATCGATGTTTCTCTCTCATCGATGTTTCTAACTCTCTATCTCTCTCCCTTCCTCTCTGTAAAAAATCAATAAAATATATTTAAAAAAAATATTGATGGGAACACTTTGTAAAGTATATGATTATCTAACCACTATGCTGTACGTCAGAAACTAATACAAAATAATATTGAATGTACACTGTAATTAAAAAAATACAATTTAAAGAAAAAAGAGCGGAGGACATGTCAAATTGTTTTACTCCAGAGCTAACTTTACTTTTGAGTTTATTTATGTGTTCAAATAACGTGTTTATTTAGATCTTTTCAGGAAGGCATTAACCATGACTAGTGTATGTACATTGATAATTAATCCACTTCATTTATTCTTAAAATCTTATCTATTCTGATGTCAGCTATACCTGAACTCAGAGTTAACATCCCCTTACCATATCTCCCCCCTTCTCTCTTTAAATCAAATCCTTTATTTCGACACTGTGAAAGCTCAGTGCATTCATGTGGCCTGGAGAGCTATTTATAAGTGCTTTCTTCCTGCTGCTGCTGCTGCTAATACCAAACATGAATCAAATACATGCACTTGAGATGGTTTCTATGAGAAAATTAATTTATTTGTCAGACCTTGCCGAGCTTATGTGAAAATCTCAGTTTGGGGTTATGGTCTATTTTTCTAAAATTCTATTCAAGATGAATAAAGTTAAGATTTAAGGACAGAGACCAATCTAAGTGGTGCTTTTTCCTGACCTTTTAATATCTACCTAAAATAATAGTTGCTGAAAACACAGCTATTGTCCATACTCATTTCACACGTCTGTTGATGATATGACTTAATTTTTTCTTTTGCACAATCGGGGCTGTTCCAGAATCTCCGCATTTTGGGGAACCAATGGGAAATTTTTTTTTCCAAGCAGAATTGTGTATTTTACTATTTTTCCTATGGCCCTTGATGCAGGAATAATGGGTGATTATTAGTGGTGCCAAAGGTGTTATTTTTTTTTGAGGCAGTTTAATGGGCGGGTCCCTTTCTATTCTTTAATAACAACATCACACAATTTGGCATAATTTCTGCAGTCAAATGCTCTCCCACTGAGCTCTAACCTCAATGACATGATTTTACCAAGTATTTTTTTTGGAAGTGGCATACAACACTTGCAAATTTCTTATCGGAGACTTCACTCTGAATAAGTGGGCGTCCACGGGTGGTTGCCAATCAGAGGAGAGACATGATTTACCACCCCAGCACCCACTCATGGGTTGCTCTGAGGATGAACTGAGCTAGAACAAGTGACGTTCTCATCACGTTGCCTGGAGGGAGCGTCCAGTCGATGTCAGCCTTTGTTTGGTTATTTAATATCGCCGGTTCTAGAGTCAGAACAGGGTTTGAATTCCCAGTTTCATCGCTTCCTGGAATCCCACCTCGGACATGGTGAGGGTCCTCGCGGGGAGCTGAGTGACGTTACTGTCGGACCCTATGGAAACATACCTCGAGGGGCCTAAGCCAGCGGGTGGTATGTAGAAGCCTAACCTTTATCACTATTTAGCATCTTGTCCCTCATGGTCCAAGGACCTAAACAAACAAAAAAGCTGATTGGATGATTCATCGCCTGAGGGGCTGGCACAGGGTTGAGACGCTCTGCCTTGGGGATGGAGTTGTACTGGAGTGAACGCAGCTCAGGAGCTTGTCCTCTGCGGGAAGGGGGGGGGGGGGGTCCCGTGGGCATGAAATGGATGAAACGCTGGCTGAGGAGCTTCTGGGGACGCAGAGGCGGCTGAACTACCTCCCCCGCTGAAGACCCTCCTCTTCTCTCCCGCCTTTCGTCCTGATGGTGCATCCATGCTATGCTTCCATACCCTGCACTCCTTGCATGGATGAACTAACCTGGGCCCTCGATGGCACTGCTAACCCCAGGTCCCATACGGTTTCTGAAAACAGGATCTCAAGCTCTGGTGTGTTAGGATGAGTTCTCACTCTCAAGGACAAGGTTTTTTGCTTGTATTTTGTTTTAAAATATATTTTATTGATTTTTACAAAGGGGAAGTGAGAGGAATAGAGAGTTAGGAACATTGATGAGTGAGAAACATCGATCAGCTGCCTCCTGCACACCCCCTACGGGGGATGTGCCCGCAACCAAGGTACATGCCCTTGACAGGAATTGAACTTGGGACCCTTCAGTCTGCAGGCCGACACTCTATCCACTGAGCCAAACCTGTTAGGACTTTGCTTGTATTTTTAAAAATATTTTTATTGATGTCAGAGAGGAAGGGAGAGGGAGAGAGAGACAGAAACATCAGTGATGAGAGAGAATCGATTGGCTGCCTCCTGCATGCCCCACACGGGGGACCGAGCCCACAATCCAGGCAGGTGCCCTGACCGGGAATCAGACTTTGACCTCCTGGTTCATAGGTTGATGCTCAACCACTGAGCCACACTGGCTGGGCTTAAGGATAGTGTTTTGACTGGCACTTTCTGAACTTCCCTCCGATGGCCCTTTCAACTCACCGCTCCTTTCTTCCTTAGAAGGTTTCTGCTCGATTTCAGCTACTCTTAGTGGCCCTGTGTATGTTTTGTTGACTGAGGATTGCATGTGTGTATTCATTGTCTATTGCTGTGTGACAAATGACCACAAACTTAGCGCTCAGAATGGCCCGGATCTGTTATCTCCATTCCACGGGGCAGAAGTGTGAGCACAGTTTAGCTAGGTTGTCTGCTCAGGGCCTCACCGGGCTGTCAGCTGGAGACTTGAGAGGGAGGAGTCACTTTCAAGGCCTTTTAGGTTGTTGGGAAATTCATTTCCTTGCAGCTATAGAACGGGGGGCCTCGATCCTTGATGACGATTGTCATGATAGGTGGCCCTCAGGTCCTACAGGCCAAGCACACTCCCAGAAGCCACACCAGGTCTCTGCCAGGAGGGCTTCCTCAGGGTGGCAACTTCCCTCTCTCTCCCACCTGCTAAGCTGGGGTGTAAGACAATGTAGCCTGACCATGGGCGTGAGTCCTCTCACCTTTGCCACGTTCCGTTGGCTAGAAGCAAGTGGCAGGCCCAAGCTGCACTCAGCGGGAGGGAGGGATGACACAAAAGCATGGACACAGCGAGTCACGAGCTCACCTTTGGTCTGTCCCCCGATTTCACTGAAAATGGAGCCTTGTGACTTATGTCTATTTTTCATTGCTCTCTTATTAATTTCAAAAAGGTAGAAAACCACGGACGAAGACCTTTATGTTTATACTAGATGTCCGTTGATAGAAATTTTATTGACTTATTAAGGGATATTATTTCTTTCAGCAATCTTATACTTTCTCTTTGTTCTCCCCTTGGACACACTGGAAATGCTTAGAATACTTAAGCCATTATAGTTCCATTTTATTTCCTTTTGATGGAACTTGGCAATATGTGTTTTTTTTAAAGAAATACCTGTTTCTTTTTCAAAAATACAATTTAAAACATCTAATGACATTTCCTTGATGTCTCAAATCCTTTTTTTCCTGGAGATTTCTAAATATTTTTTATTTTTTTTATTTTTAGAAACTATACTATGTGGACATAGGAATTGTCTTTGTGAAGGTAATTTTCAATGTTGTGTGAATTTAATCAACCCAATTAATGTTGTAATTATGAGATATCCTCATAAGGAGGCTTCAAATTTGGTTTTGACTTTCAATTACCTTTTCAATTAGCTAACAAGTGCTTCATGGCAAAAATCTGTCCAAATAAGACCTTTGAGAATAATGGGGTCATTTTCAGAGAATAACCAACAAGCACCTTTGAAGGATTATTTTAAGAATGAAAGAAGGGTAGATATTAGCGAGAGATGAGCTACTGTATGGTTTTTGACATGCCAAAAGGACAATGCTGACATGAGTCGGCGGGTGCTCAGTGTCATGGTAAACTTTCTTGGCATACATTTTGTGAATATCTGTAAATATTCCATTATACTTTACTATGTTTACGGTTTTAAAAAAGAAAAGAAAAGCTAAAAGGGAACCATCACTCTTTGGTATGCATAAACATTGCGTCTTCTGTGGACCACGGGAGGGGTTGTTTGAGGAGAGTTTGTTTTCTGCTTATTGTGAATGTAGGCTGTACTGTCCCCGAGAACGAGTGTGTTCCATAGCCACCAGCTAGATGGACAACCGGAAGAATGCAGCATCGTTCAACGCCGCACAGGCAGACAGCCTTCCCAGGGAACTGTCTCAAGGGGCCAGTACCAGGCAGGACGGGTTTGGACTATTGCTAGAGAGTTATGGGTCCTGGCTGGTGGCCAATGGGTCTTAGAAGGTGGAGTGTGAATTTCTAAAGAGAACACAGGGTTATGCAAAGGTTTGAGAAGTCAGGAGTTATCTGGGAAGACCATAGATCCAAGGACAGGGAGGTGGCTGCTAGCAATTTGAGTGCATCCAGAAGGGTCAGTTCTGAAGGACATGGGTCTTGCTGCTTATTTATTTATTGAGACTGTGGTTCATGTATAGTTTTCTCTTCTAGGTTATGATTCTTCTTATTTATCCCTCACCATTTAGTACTGTCTTATGTCTTAGTTTATTTTTTTTAATACTTTTTTTATTGATTTCAGAGAGGAAGAGAGACGGAGAGAGAGATAGAAACACCGATGATGAGAGAGAATCATTGATTGGCTGCCTCTGCAAGCCCCACACTGGGAATTGAGCCTGCAACCCGGGCATGGGCCCTGATGGGAATCGAACCTGGAACCCTTCAGTCTGAAGGCTGATGCTTTATCCACGGAGGCAAACCAGCCAGGGCTAGTACCGTCTTGGATACCCTGAGAATGCATCTGAGAGACCAAGGCGGAAGCCAGTAAAGAAAAGTGGGTGCTCCCTATTGACAGCAGCATGGCCTTGGGAGCTGGTGGGCGGCGCTCGCTGTGGCCGGCAGGGAACAGAGGCAGAGACATGGCTGCTGGTGCAGGAATCGGTGGGCATGGACCCTAGGAAAGGTGGGTGTGAATGGTTGATCCTTGGCTAAATTCCAATAAAATATTTTGTGTGTGTAATTATTTGTTTCACATTTGTTTTCTCCTCTAGATGTTCCATGAGACAGCGAATAGGTAAATATTGCTTATTATTTATTTCTACTTACATATAACAAGGCACTACGTGGGTATTTTAAAGGTATTTGTTAGATAAATAACATTTAACTATTTTAAAGGCTTGAAGTAGGCACATTCCATCACGGGGGGAACTGACCACAGGTTTAATTTTAATTGCTTGCACTTGCTGATATATAATGACTATAATTTCTTCTGAAAGGCCATATGACTAGCAATCACTTGACATGACTGATAAATTTGTAAATGAAATGCATGTGAACCACCAGGTGGAAATATATATAAGTAGGCATATAAAAATAAGCCAAACAGCTAACCCTCTAAAATAGCAAACTATTATTCATACTTGGAGGTACTCAGTAAATTTAGAAAAGTGATGAAATGAAAACCAAATAGAAGATTTCATGAATAAGATGCTACTTACAAATTGTATCTATAAAATTATATGTTAATCTGAGTTCAGATAATCTACTTTAAAATTCTCTTTTTATATGTAATTACAGCATACCTTTCAGCCAAATGTCTGCTCTATTTCAGCCCAAACTGTGATTTAAGGAACGACCACTGGGTGGCAACATATATTAAGTTAGTTTTCAAGATTAAGTCCAAGTTGCCTACACGGATTCCACACAAAAAATGCTTGCTTTGGATAAATTGAATTATTTATATAATTTAATATATATATATATATATTACACACAATGCAATATATACTGTATATCCTGTATCATGGAAATGTACCTTGAAACCTATATGATCTTATTAACCAACTAGAGGCCTGGTGCACAAAATTCGTGCACTTGGGGGGCGGGGGTCCCTCAGCCCAGTCTGTGCCCTCTCGCAGTCTGGTAGCCCTTGGGGGATGTCTGACTGCTGGCTTAGGCTCGCTCCCTAAGCCGGCAGTTACACATCCTTAGTGCTGCCACGGAGGCAGAAGAGGCTCCCACCACCACTGCTGCGCTTGCCAGCTGTGAGCCTGGTTTCTGGCTGAGCGGCGCTCCCCCTGTGGGAGCACACTGACCACCAGGGGGCAGCTCCTGCATTGAGCGGGATCGGGCTGAAACCAGCTCTCCGACATCCCCCGAGGGGTCCCGGATTGTGAGAGGGCACAGGCCAGGCCAAGGGTCCCCACTGGTGTACGATCGGGGATGTGGGAGGTTGGCGAGCTGGGGAGGGACCACAGGAAGGCTCCCGGGTGTGTCTGACCTGTCTCACCCAGTCCCAATTGGCTGGACCCCAGCAGCAAGCTAACCTACCAATCAGAGTATCTTCCCCCTGGTGGTCAGTGCATGTCATAGCGAGCAGTTGAGAAGCCTTAGCATATCAATAGCATGTTATGCTTTGCTTGGTTGAATGGACGGCTGGACACTTAGCATATTAGGCTTTTGTTATGTAGGATGTTATCCCAATAAATTTTTAAAATAGGGAAGGAGAAAAAAAATGTATATGAGAAACTTTAAAAATTGGGTTAAATTCTTGCCTCAAGGATTTTTTTCAATGTTGGTTGACAACTGAGTTGGGTATTCAGTATTTATGATTCCAAAATACCAGTTTTGTATGCGAGAGGCATTAAGGATCTTGAAACGTAATCCTAATGTTTTGATTTATCTGTTCTAAGTCGGCATTTCTGAGTGCCTGTTAACAACAGGGTTTAAGAAGCTGAATTTATAACCGGTTAAATGGACTTTTCAGAGATTTGAGGCATTCGTGGTTATATATTCTTCCCAAAAGGAGTGCATGGAGTTCCTGAAATGAAACTCCTTTTCTGTGGCATTTCCCTGGGGGGCAGCCCTCCCCAGCATCTGAGGGTAGATGCTGTCCACAGCAAGAATTTCCAAGCATGGCAAATAATGTCATTTGCAGCCATTGTAGGCATGTGAGAAAATATGAGGTTCATGTAAAGTAACAGAATATAGAATGTGGGGGTACTCATCTAAACTAATTTTTGGAAAGACTGCAATTATTAATTTAAAAAGTACCTAACATTTGTTGGCTAGCTCATTCACTTTGAAGAGAAATTGTACCCTGTTCTGCCAGAAGGAGATAGAAATATTACAAATTCAGCATTAATGAGCCAAAATAACCTGATAGAATCAGTATGGACTTTTACACATTTTTGTTTCCTTTTTACGAGAGAGGGAAATGGGACCACAAACAGGAAACCAGGTACTGATTTCTAAGAAGCAAATTCTGAGACTTTCATGGGCAGGTCTTTTACATTTTCCTGAAGCTCTACTATTTCTCCCTGCAAATTAATGTTCACACAAACAGCGCTGACCCTCCAAGATACCACGGCACGAAAGAGAGAGTCTGATACGGTTCCCACTGGACGGAACTGAGAAATTACCTGGTGAGGGGTTATTGCAACCGCACGGTGGACCAAACACTCCACACATTTCCCCCAGGAATGAATTCATTACCAGCTCTATGCTTTAGGCACCAAAAACATGCCTCCCATCAACTGTGTTGGATAATTTTGAATTGGCGATCTCTTTTGACTTAAAGTCCTCTGCTGCCATCTGGTGGTTACTAGGGAAATAAACCAAGTGGAGAAATCTAATGTTTACAACAATGGTTTGAGCTATTTGCCTCTGTGGAATAATAGAAATAAGGGACTGAAGCAGACACGTGCCTTCTGTCTCCAGGAAGAATTATGGTCGGTGGCATTCTTTCATTTACGTTCTGCATCTTTCACCTCGCTGAAGTAGGCTGAGCGTAAAGCAGTTGTTGCATAATGTATGAAGGAAAGCATTTCCTGAGAGGTCTGCACAGCTCTGAGATATCATTGTCTCTTATTCGAAAATATTTCCGTGGGGGGGGGAGGGAGGAAGGACATCCATTTTCCCCTTCATTTTCGTTTGATCACGAGAAGTCATTCCTTTCTGAACACTTGTCCAAAGCAGGTTTTGAAAAATATCCATCAGGTCCTTCCAGTAATGAAAAAGCTATCGCCAAGCCGCAGTGAGCAGGCTGATTTACCTCGACTGCGACTACTTCAGGTTTTATCTTTTTTTATCTTAATGAAACACAGAGCTATTATGCAAGTGGATCTGCTATTACCTGCAGAATTATCTGCCCTGTAATGGAATGGAAGTCTCTTTGAGGCAATGCAATGCAGAAATACTTCCATTTATTCACAGCAGATCATGAGTTAGCTTCTTTTAAAAAAAGGGGAGCTTTTGATCACCCATTTATAATTTAAAACCAATTACTTGCTCCTTCAGAGTTGTATATAATGAAAAACATTTTAATGTATATCATATTAAAGATTAATTTTAATAATATTAATTATTACAATTGAATTAATTATCAAATCAATTAAAGTCATTAGTCAGTATATACTAACCAATAATTTTTTTATTAACATTTCTATCCTATATAATAAAAGCCTAATATGCAAATCGACTGACCGGCAGAACAACTGGTGGAACAACTGGTCGCTATGACGTGCACTGATCACCAGGGGGCAGACGCTCAACATAGGAACTACCTTCAGCCCACAGGCCCCAGGCCAGCCAAGGTGGGTGCCAGTGGGGGCTCTGGATCACCCCACCAGTCATCCTGCAGAGGGAGGTGACTGGCGGTGGTGGCCGGGGCCAGGGCCGGCAAGTGGGCAGCACCAGGCCAGCCAAGGTGGGTGCAAGCTGGGGCCCCCCGATCGCCCTGCTGGTTGCCCCACAGATCGGCCCTGATCACTGGCCATACCTAGGGACCCTACCCAGGCACAAATTTTGTGCACTGAGCCTCTAGTTTTACATAAAGAGAAGTGATGAAGTGTAATGTGGAGATCAAAGTCATAGCATAAAACCGAAGTGAAAATTAAAATTCTTTATATTGGTTTAGCATTGTTTAATTACTCATTCATATAGCCCTTGACATTGCATTTTTTAAAAACATTAACTACTGCAAGTTTCTTATTAAATATTTATTTTTGGCCCCTTTATGCAGCAATATTAACAAACCATGGCTTTGTCTAATCACAGGAAAAGGCATGTCGCTAACTTGTTGAAGTTTGGTACCATTTCTACCTTCTAGTTACCTACTAAATAAGGATATAATTTATCAGGGATTACTGTGTTGAAAATCTACTTAGGTAAATGCTAATAAGCCTTCTATCTTTGTATTGCATGTTGAATTTAGAAAACATATCAAAATGCCATTATCTTATCAATTACTAGAGGCCCGGTGCATGAAATTCATGCGCGGGTAGGGTCCCTAGGCCTGGCTGGTGATCAGGGCTGATCTGTGGGGCAACTGGCCGGGTGTTTGGGGCCCCCACTTGCACCAGCTTTGGCCTGGCACCACCCACGTGTCAGCCCCGCCCCTGCCACCCGCCAGGACCTGTGGGCTGGGGGAAGCTCCTGTGTTGAGCATCTGCCCCCTGGTGGTCAGTGCACATCACAGTGACCAGTTGTTCCACCATCTGGTCGATTTGCATATCAGGGTTTTATATAGTAGTAGATCGATGAGTACACTATTACAGTCATCATTTAAAATTATACTCAATTTCCTTCGATAGGAGAGAAGAAAACTATATGCATAACAAATCAATATCAAATGAAAAAGGTAAACAACAGCTTGCTAAATAAATACCATAAAGCAATTCTCCATCAAAGCCTCAGTAATTACTTTGTGGAACAGGCTGTCCTTAATACAACAATCAATTAATTTTTCCAAATGAATTCTGCAAGCCAATACTCTTTCCTCATTAATGTTTTGTTATTTCATTAATGAATAGCAAAGCAACACGCAGGTCTTTATCTTGACAGCTATGTATCAATGCGCTCACCCTGAACTAAACGTGTTTCCAGTGTGAGGTCAAGTTGGGACCCATCAAGTCCCTTCCCCAGTCAGGGTCCCTTTGGCGCTCCAGCTGCTTCCTGTGGACGCTCCTCACAGAGAGCAGGTAGGCAGGGGCCCAGCAGTCCCCACCTTCCCGCCACGCGTCACCTCAGGTCCTCATCATAGTCCCTTTGATTTTCTAAAGGGGCTGCTAGCACCTCACCTGGAACTCTGATCCCAATCATGATGGATGTGAGCGAGCGCTTCATGCTAAAGAGTGTAAGTAAAGACTGTTAGCTGAGATGCCAGTGCCTGCTCCAAAGGCGAGAACATGCTGGCTTTAGAGTTCATGCCGATTTCAGTTCTGTAAGCGTCTAACACAGGCAGGCGTGACCGCTCCCCTTTCAGAAGACGCATGTATGTCTGAAGAACAACGACACTCATCATGTTCTGGCTGCCTACACGGAAACAAAACGTTTCTGAACCAATTGTTTAATTGGCTTTGGCGTGTTTAGTTCCAGCCTGAAGACTGGTAGTTTCAGGGCAGGAGAGGCATGCCAGGCTCAAGGAAAAGGAAAACAAACTCATTAGGAAATTCTTTAACAGAAGTTTCATGCTAAGATGTCTCAGCCAGGAATGGACCTCATGACATAAGTCGGGGGCTCCATGACCGAGCTGGGGTGCTCTCAGCTTCCCCTACTCCCGGCACACACCACATCGCTGATCTTCCTGAACAACCACCACCACCAAGTTCAATCCGTGGCCTTCCTGTGTGATCACTTCCCAGCAGACCCCCCTCACGGCCATTACCGCCCCCTCGCTCCGTCTCACCTTCGGTACCAGGAGTCTGGACCTCTGCGTCTTATCTCCCGGGCACATAAGGTGGTGTCTCCACACCAGGGCGTCGGTCCACAGAGCTGCCTGCAACGCCATGCTTTCTCTCCGTTCTCTGGGTTCTCCAGGAAGAAAGAAACTTTAAGGTTTATCATCAACATAGCTTCGTATTTTCGATTTTTATGCCCTTGTAATGCAGCATCATAAGTTTTTAATTATAAGGCACCAGACAAGAGATGAGAGTGTATCAAAGTCAACGTCTCGCTTCTGAAAGAGCAACGAGTGCCCGGAGTCCACTTAGAAGGCCCTGAGCGGTGCAAGTGGGTTGAGCTGACGCCATGACAAGCCATCGGGGTGGAAAGGGAACATTCTGGGAATCAACCAGATGTGTCCAAGTACCTCCATTTTCAGCATCCAAAGACTGCGTGGATTTTTCTTATGATAATTATTCTGGCTTGACTGGGAGATTGAAAGGTTATTATATCAACAGTTTGCAGTGCTCTGTTGTAATTTCAGCATCTCTCTTGACTGCAAAGAATTAGTAGAAGGCAGCGGTTCGGAGCAGGGTCCTGGGAGTCTGATAATACCTGGCTTGAATCTGACCTCACAGATATACCCGTGTATCTGTGATAACGTTTAACAACAATACTAACAAAATGGAAAACTGACAACAATATACCGCAATGAAATCCATGGGAATGTGGGCTCTCTCTAACTAGGATGACTAAGGGAATGTGGTAACAGCAGTTGGAAGAAAGATCATAAATTCAGTTTGGGGCATGTTGAGGGTAACGTGTCTGTGCCAAACAGCGGAGACCATGCTAGTTCTAGGGCTTGGACCAGATATGTAGGCGGGAGGCAGGGACCCCAGTCAGCAGCCTCCTCAGAGCAGTTGAACCATAGGAGTTGGTCACAACGCCTGGGTAAAGTGTGGGGCATGAGTTGTGGCCACAAAGAGAATCCTGAGGATAGCAAGAACGAGACACAAAGGAGCTGGTTAAGGACTAAAGAGAGAACAGTAAGATTTCCCAAAATATAGGAGGATAATCAATAAGATATTACTGCACAAGCCGATGAAAGGAAGAGGAACTCAAGAGAGTGGTCAACTTTCTGAACATCTGCTGAGAATTCCTCTAAGGTTGCTGAAAAGAGGTCCATGGTCTTTGCCAATAAAGAGCTCACTGTTTATCCTGGTGAAAGCGGCTGCAGAATCCCAGTGAGTGGAGGAGTGAATTGGAGGCAGAGATGCTGCTGGCTGTGGAGGGAAGAGGAGAGGCAAATAGGAGATAGATGCAGGATCTAGACAAGGGCCTTTTTAATTCACGTGTTTGCCCATTAATTTTGACCATTTCTTTTTCTAAGAGTTGGTTTATTCTCTCTCTAACATGCAAAAAAAATTTTTTAATTGACTTTGGCCTGACTCTATTTTAGTTTAAATTCTGCTTCTAGTTTAAGTCACTAAATAGCTCCTTCATGTTTTTCTGTTACTAATTCCGTTTCGACTAGAGCATAAATTGCTCGCAAAGAATCTTTACGTTTGAACACGGACCTTGTTTCCCCGCTCTCTGGTCCCCAGCGCCACTGGGCATGTGAAGTCCCCTTCTCCTATGCAAATCACTTGACAACACCTGTTCTCAGCATTTTTTTCCCCTCTTGGATGCCGAAGGTGGTAATGATTTCCTTACACGAGGCTGTACTTTTTACCCTGAGTGCTACAATCTGTCACTGCCCTTGAATGAACATTAGAATCTATATATATAAAAGCCTAATATGCAAAGTGTCCTCTTGGGAGTTCGACTGGCTGGGAGTTCCATCACTTGCTATGATGTGCGCTGTCCACCAGGGGGCAGCAAGGAAAGAAGGAAGGCCCTGGCCAGCAGACGGCAGTGACTAGGGACTCTACTGTGCATGAATTTCATGCACTGGGCCTCTAGTCAGTTTTAGAAACACAGATACTTGGGTGTTGCCACAGATCATTGAAATCAGAATCGCTGAGGGAGGACCAGGTTCCAGCACGTGACCCATGGGTGCTGCTGGGATTGGGAACCGCTGCTTTATAGACATGGGAACTTCTGTGTTGTTGTTTTTTTCTGCACAATTTGAAGAAAACCAAAACACCTGTTTGAACTGGTGAGCAGGCTTCCTCATGCCTCCTGATCTTGGGTGTGTTCTTTCTATAATGTCACAAGCACTTATTGAAAGAAGAAAGGATGATCATAGAGAGCTTAGGGCTGACATAATTCCCGGAAGGAACTATGAATTAAGATAGAAGATGGAAGTAGAGGAAGCATCTAGAACAAGGGTGGGCAAACTTTTTGACTCGAGGGCCACAATGGGTTCTTAAACTGGACCAGAGGACCGGAACAAAAGCATGGATGGAGTATTTGTGTGAACTAATATAAATTCAAAGTAAACATCATTACATAAAAAGGTACGGTCTTTTTTTTTTTTTTAGTTTTATTCATTTCAAACCGGCTGGATCCGGCCCACGGGCTGTAGTTTGCCCATGGCTGATCTAGAAACAACATCTGAAGATCTGAGAGGCTGACCGGAAGGTTGCAAAGGTATGAGAATGCAGCCAGGAGGAGCTGGGAGAATGACAGTGACATTGTAGGAGAGCAGGGCCCCAGAGACAGATGAGCTCCTAGGATTCTGTATTTATAATGACGGACGAGAGCGTGAGCTTCATGGGGTGTCAGGGGCTTTAGGAAAGCAGGCTCTGCTTCCCATGAATTCCAGACAGGGGTAGCCTTGCTTTCACCAAGGACTCGGGAAACAGCCGACCCAGGCTGGGGATGAACACGCCCGTGATGAGAAAGCAACGTTTGCCAAAGCCTTATTACCTGGCGCTTTCTTGTTCTGTTAATTAAAAAAGTTTTTTTAAAATATGTTTTTATTGATTTCAGAGAGGAAGGGAGAGGGAGAGATAGAAACATCAACGATGAGAGAGAATTATTGATGGGCCGCCTCCTGCACTCCCCACACTGGGGACCGAGCCCACAACCTGGGCATGTGACTTTAACCGAAATAGAACCTGGGACCCTACAGTGGGCAGGCCGATGCTCTATCCACTGAGACAAATGGGCCAGGGCCCAGCTCTTTCTTAATAATTTACCAACAACTGTCCTCATTTTAGGGTGTATTGATGTGTATTAATTCTGCGTTTGAGATACAGATGGTTTAAGTGAAATTATATTCAAGCTCATACTCCCAGCGGTGCCTGTGACCATTGATGAACTTAAGAGTTTGTTTCTGCTCTGAGAATAGATGAACCATCAGTCATTTGCTAAGTGATCACTGCAACTTAGACACTGGTGTCTGAAATTGCATTGAGTGAGTCCAAATGGCCATTTAAAACCACCTAATTTAAATGGCCTTTCACGACTGAACAATTGCTTTGTTCGCAGTAATAGAAAAGCCAGAAAAGGATAATCAACCAGACATAAAGCTAATTCAGGACAGAACTAAATGAGTGTATTTTTGCTCACATTGCAATCAATTTTAGTAGTTTTTAGTCTTTTAAAATTATTGAAATTAAAAAAGAGGAAAATGTTTAAATTCATTTTAAGTTCTATTAATAGCAATGTTACAATGTATTAAGGATAGATGTTATTAGCTCCTATAATTAGTCCACATTTATCACAGTAATTATGAACGTGCTATTGTGTTTACTGTTACATTAATTTGGTTATAAATGCCCCAAAATGGTTTTAGTGAAATACATTTAGTATGAGGCAGTTATATTGAAACTTCATGATTTCTTACAATACTAATTAGTAATCATTATAAAGCAAAGTTAATACTCAAAAAGGAACAACTATGAAATCTAAGGTATTCACATTTATTAGATAGCTAATTGTCGTTTATATTGGCATGGATAATTTAGTTTGAAATTAAGGCTTTGGAGGAAAGATTTTTCTTCTTAGGCTGTTTTGACTCTAGAGCAATGATGGAGAACCTATGACACGTGTGTCAGAGGTGACACGCGAACTCATTTTTTTGGTTGATTTTTCTTTGTTAAATGGCATTTAAATATATAAAATAAATATCAAAAATATAAGTCTTTGTTTTACTATGGTTGCAAATATCAAAAATTTCTGTATGTGACACGGCACCAGAGTTAAGTTAAGGTTTTTCAAAATGCTGACAGGCCGAGCTCTAAAGGTTCGCCATCACTGCTCTAGAGAAATAATTTCTTGTTTGTGAAGCAGACAATAAATAACAATGACCTACGATTCTCCTCATCTGATCCACTCATTGACATTCAATCATTGACTCCCTCGAACTGTGCTGTCCGGCCCCCGTGGGGCTGTGGCTACCAGATGTGTGGCCAGTCGCAAAGGAGGAGAGTTGATCTGGATTGGAAAGACTTTGTGTAACGGAAGGGATGTAAGTAGCTTGTCGATGTCGCTATATTGGTCACACGTTGAAATGAGAATATGTAGGTGTATCGGTTGTTAGACCCCCAGAGCGAGGGGATGGGCCAGGTACAGACACTCCCAGGGCAGAAAGCCTGGCAGCGTAGAAAGGGGCAAAGCTGGGAAGACAAGAACCTCGCCCCCAACGCGGCCTTTCCTCCCCTAGCGTCTCGCTGGTCATGGTTCAGACTCCCTGACCTCTCATGCTCTAAAGATGACAGCGAGGCCTCAGTCATATCTCAGCCCCAGGCCAGAACAGCAGCAAAACCAGACCAGTGACGCCATGGCTGCCTCAGGCCCAGCTGCCCTGGCTCATGACCCCTGTCCTGGCGCCGACCAATCAGCGGAGAGCAGGACCCTGAGAGAACTCCCCTGAGGGCTGGTGAGTAGTCTATTAAGACCCCCCACACCCAGCCCCTCCCTGAGAGTCCACCTGCCAGAAAGAGAGAGAGAGAGAGAGACGCTCAGGACACAGGAGCAGTGAGCCTCTCCCTCCCAGGAGCACGCACAGGCCATTGCCCCGCAGGCACCTCCCCCGAACCTCTCAGGGGCCCCATGAGACTCGCAACCAGGGGGGCCATGGGCAGTGGCAGCGTGTCCTGGGCTAACCCCTGAACTTGTCTCCAAGGCTCCCTGTTCTCCGTGTTGGATATCTCCCACCCCCTTTTCCTTAAATAAATCCATGTTTGCTATTCACTGTCTGAGATGGCTATTTGCCTGCCCACGCCCCACGGACGTTAACCTGTCATCTGTGTCCATTAGCGTGAGCCTGGAAAGGCAGGAGCAGTCAGAACCGCAGGACCCGAGGGGCAGGTGAGGCGTGGACGCTCTCGGCTCCTGAGACAGTGGGCAGGCCTGAGAAGGTAGCCAGAGGGATGCTTTCTGAAGAGGCTTCTGAGAGGCATGGCCTCAGGGCGGAGGAGCAGGGCGAGATCGCTGAAGAAAATGGGGGTTCCTGCCTGAACCCCGTGGCTTAGGTTAGAGGGTTAAGGGCAGAGAGGCCTGGACCTGACAGATTGATTCTAGAGGAAGAGTTTGACGGTAGAATGAAATGCGTGGTCCGTAGAAGCAGCTTTCTGGAATGTGCCTGTGAGGCCAGCGGAGGATGGCTCGGGTTGTTGGACGTGCCATGACCAGGCTGTCCTCTCACTGGCCTGACAGATCGGTCTCTTCAAAGGCAGTGTGTCTGGGTCGATCTCTCTGTAAAACACCAGAACCCTGGACCGCTGGTTTCAGGGTAACAGGACATCTCTCCCACCGCCTGGCCGTGCATCCCAGAAACCCCCGGCCCTCCTTAGCGGCCACCCCGAGGGCCTGCATTTCACAGGCGCCAAGGCGCTCTGTGTGCGATGCCACCACCCCCTCCGAGCCCAGTGACCACGGAATTCAGCAGGAGGCGACACTGGGCAGGAACACGGTGCAGACTTCTCTTTGACCACCTCAGCCCCGGCTTCACATCCCCTCTCCATGTTCCGTCCATATCGCTCAACGGCCTGGAACTGCAGAGCCGTCAGGCTGGTGCCCAAATGAAGCACAAAGTCATCAGATTCCAATCACTAAAAATTCACAGCTCCATTAGGTTATTTCCTGCGATCTTTGTCTTCGCTCCTCAGGCCTTTGCATAGTTACAGGCACGTCACACTAACCTTTTAAAAATATCCGGATGGGAAAGTTAGGGAAGCACACATTTGTTGGGTAACTTTGGTTCAAGTTACAGCGCCAGCGACTGCACAAGGAATAAGTGAGTCCATGACGTCAAGTTTTCCAAGAGTATGAGCTGGTCTCTCTGATAGAAAGCTGAATACAAATGGCCTGATGAGGCTTTGGTTCTGAAAATGAATATTTTTAAAAAGTGTGATCGCAAGTGACAATTGAACCTGGTTTCTTCCTGCCGCGTGGCGATGTGATAGATGGCCCCTGGTTCCCCAGGCAGCTCTTCTGGCCCCGGCTTCAGATTTACCCAGGAACTTCTGAGAGTGGCTCCGGGTCACGTGGGGCCACGCACCTGTGGAAGTTTCGTGTCCTTCCCTACACGAGGAGACAGGAGCGGCCACCTGAGACAGCGTAGCCCCAGGCTTCATCTGACCCCAGGAAAAACCCACTCCTGCGTGTCTGGGAAAAATGTGCTGGTATATTTATAATGTGATAACAGTGGCTAATATTTGCAGCAAGGCCTTGCTAAGAACTAGACACGATGGAAAGTATTTTACAAATACCTCCTTTAATCTTTTCGGAAACCCTATTTTTTTAATAGCCATTTTACAAATGTGAATGGCCAAGCCTCGTGACACACACAGGACAAGAGGCGGGCACCATACTCTAAGGAGGATTCAGAGCCGAAGCTTCAAATAGTAAACCTAATCTGCCCTCTGCTACCAAATGATACATGACTTTCACTGCATTAGTTTTATTGCTAGTAATAAATTACTACACATGTGTAGATGAAAAACAACGCACATTTATTAGTTTACTAGAAGCCTGGTGCACGAAATTTGTGCATGGGAGCGGGGGTCCCCTCAGCCCAGCCTGCACCCTCTCCAATCTGGGACCCCTTGGGGGATGTCTGACTGCAAGTTTAGGCCTGATCCCAGGCCTAAACTGGCAGTCGGACATCTCTCTCACAATCCGGGACCGCTGGCTCCTAACTGCTCACCTGCCTGCCTGCCTGATTGCCCCTGACTTCCCCCGCCTGCCAGCCTGATCACCCCTAACCACCTCTGCCTGAAAGCCTGATTGCCCCTAACTGCCCTCCCTGCTGGACTGGACGCCTCACACAGCCTGCTGTTCAGTCATTTGGTCGTCCCTCACTAACCCCCCTGCCGGCCTGTTGCCCTGTGTAGCCTGCTGTTCGGTTGTTACTGTGATGGCGTCCTGGACAATTTGCATATCCCTCTATTATTAGTATAGATGGTCTGCAGGTCAGAAGCCTGCACCCCCTGCTTCTGTGCCCCTTCTTCTCTGACTTGACCCTCTGGCCTCCCTCTTATCATGACCTTGTGATTGTATTAGGCCACTAGGGTCATCTGGGAATCTCTTCCCATCTCAAGACCCTTAATTTAATGACTCACACCCGCAAAGGCCTGGAGGCTGGGGATGTGGCGTCTTTGGGTGTGGAGGAGGCCATTCTTTTGCCTCCCACGTTCCTATTCAATTCCTATCACTAGGGATATCTTCTAAGATAAAAAAAACTCCACGTTTTAGAATGTCTTGGAAAATGGTTACTGACTCTATATGTGGCAGTAAAGTATCTTATTCATCGCGTGATGTCATTCAGTGGTATTTTTTTTTTAATGATGAAAATGAGTACATTTGATCATCTAAAGTCTCTGTGAATCTGTAGGTTGCAAACTTTGGCCAATGAGAACGTACAAAGTTTCCATGAGAGACTCCTGCTAGGAGGCACCTTCTTTCACCCAAGCTCTGTCTGCACAGGGCACTTCCCTCTCAGTATTCACCAGACCCGGAGATGGCGCTTTGCAATCACAGGGGACACTATATCACACCACTTAACACTTTCCGCACAAAATATTCCTGGTGTGAAGATTATTTATTTCGTTACTAAATTATAGTTGTTCAGAAAATATTTAAGGTAAGAGGGCAAGAAAGAATGAAAACACTCTGGACCTATTTTGCTCATCAGTTTATTTTGTTCTTTATGTGAATAATGGCTGAAAATTAAAACTTCACACAATCAAAATCTTCTATACTAATGAAATATATTAAACTGGAAAAAAAAGAATGGAAACAATGGCTACTTTTCAAACATTTTTGTTTAGAATTAGAGCATATTTAGGATGTTATGAAAGACATTTAGGCTATTACAAGGTATTTATGGAAGTGAAAAAAAAATGTAACGCAAGGTTTTTTGTGTGTTTTACCTATTCACAACCTTAATACAGCCAATGTGACTGTTAAAAGTGGTTCAAGCTGGCAGCTCCACGCAGGGCTCAAAGGAGAAGACTGCCGGTCCTGGCACTGGCCTTTCAATGCTTCACTTCGTAATGGAAAGTCCTGTCCTTCACGCCCCCCCCCCCCCCCCCGCCCCCCAACACCCCAATGTGAATACACGTGACTGCCTATGTGTCATATTCTGAGAGAATGATGCCTTTTCTCCACCTTTTTCTCTTTTCCTTTTGCTCTTCCTCTTTCCCCTTCTCTGCCTCCCCCGTCCTTCTTCCCTTTGTTTCCTTCTCTTTCTCTCTCTCTCTTTTTATTTCTCTTTCTGTTCATTAAGCGAAGCATAAAATTTGACACATGAAAATAATTATAACAGACCATTAGCACTTTACTGGGACCTGGGGGACCTGGTGAGAATTTTTTCGGTCCCCCTACCTAAGTTTAATATAAGGTTAAGTTTTTGTCTTCCCCCTTTTCTACAGCTGAGGCAGGGACTTGGCAATGCTGATTCTGGGACCAGGCATCTCCCAGGTTAGGAAAACGAAGGGTGAGGAGGGCTTCCCCCATGTCCCCAATGCATTTCAAAATGAAGGAAGAGACAGCTATTTGTTTTGCTTTAAAAAAATGATCTTTACCTTGAACATATTGCAGATGTCCCTTTATTCCCCCATTGACACCCTCCACTCCGCCCCCCAGGCCTTCACTGCGCTGTAGTCTGTGTCTGTGGGTTGTGTGTATAGTTTTACCACATGGTGCACAATACACGCCTCCAGTACATGGCTCTGAAGTCCTGTTTTCAGCATCAGCAAACGTAAAACTGCTAACGGAATGACTGCGCCTCTGAACCCCTGGTCCCGGAGCTGAGAAGAGGAGAGGCCTGCAGCCGGGAGAGGAGAGTGAGAAAGGGTTTGGGGGCTCAGAGACCAGGGGAGGATGCTAGAGGGGCTGGGGTCCCCTAAGGATGCACACGAAGCTGCCCTCCAGCCCAGGAGCTCGTGGGTGAGCTGCCAGCATTCCTGTCCACCAGGACCGTGCGCACTGCAACCCATGGTCCGAGCCTGGGGCGCAAAGCTTTTCCAGAACATTCCCAGACCCGCCTCACCTGTGCTGCTACGGAGCAACATTGAGGTTTTGTCACTGTTGTTATTGTTCCTGCTTTTTCTCTCCACAGGAAATGGATGTGTTGCCCTGACTTTTGGAAGTTAAGTGCAGAGTAAAATGGGATTACCGAAGCATTAAGCTGATTAGAAATTGTATTTCAAAGGAAAAATGCTTTGTTGGTAAAGGACTTGGATCATGATTTGATTTGTCAGTGAAAACAAAAATGCAACTGCATGTTGTCTTCTTTGAGGGAGACAGGACTGATTACTTCCCAGGGCACAGAAATGAGGGCGCTGACAATGGAGGCCGCTCTCTGCAACCACCCTGTTCCCTAACTGCTGAGTCACCTTGCTGTGCCCTTGCTGGGTCACCTTGTTGGGCCCTCGCTGAGTCACCTTGCTGTGTCCTTGCTGAGTCACCTTGCTGTGTCCTTGCTGAGTCACCTTGCTGTGTCCTTGCTGGGTCACCTTGCTGTGTCCTTGCTGGGTCACCTTGCTGTGTCCTCGCTGTGTCACCTTGCTGTGTCCTTGCTGAGTCACCTTGCTGTGTCCTTGCTGAGTCACCTTGCTGTGTCCTTGCTGAGTCACCTTGCTGTGTCCTTGCTGGGTCACCTTGCTGTGTCCTTGCTGGGTCACCTTGCTGTGTCCTTGCTGAGTCACCTTGCTGTGTCCTTGCTGAGTCACCTTGCTGTGTCCTTGCTGAGTCACCTTGCTGTGTCCTCGCTGTGTCACCTTGCTGTGCCCTCGCTGAGTCACCTTGCTGTGCCCTCGCTGAGTCACCTTGCTGTGTCCTCGCTGAGTCACCTTGCTGGGCTAGTAGCCGCCTTTTTCTCTGAGATGAGCTTATTTTAAAAAGTTTTACTTTCTTTCCAGGAGAAATGAAAATTTGTAATGGGAGCTCAGAGCATTTTGGAATCCAGGGCAAAGTGTGGTTTTGAAAAAACTGCTCAATAAAATGGTAACAACCCATTGTAATTATTTTCATTTCTCAAGTTCTGTGCTCCACCGTGGTGAGCACATTCCTCCCTCAGAGGTACTCCCTGCTGCACGTTTGCCTTCTCATTAGCCTGAACCCTTCCTGACAACAAGGGCTGAGAGCTCAGCGTGTGTTCCTCAAGACCGTGGTCGCCAAACTGCGGCTCGAGAGCCACATGCGGCTCTTTGGCCCCTTGAGCGTGGCTCTTCCACAAAATACCACGTGCGAGCGCACGTACAGTGCGATTGAAACTTCGTGGCCCATGCGCAGAAGTCGGTTTTCGGCCTGGGCGAGTCTATTTTGAAGAAGTACTGTTGATATTCGGCTCTGTGGACTAATGAGTTTGCTGACCACTGACTTAAGAGAAACAAAAACACCTCTTGTTTCAATAATTAAAAATCAGCTCTCTTTGAGACCCGAAACTCAGGCGGTCACTCTCACAATAGACTCTGTGAGGGGCGAATTGTGTCTCCCCTGCCTCCGAGAGATACCTTGAGGCCTTAGTCCCCGGACCTCAGAATGCGACCTTATTTAGAAAGAGGCTCATTGAAGATGTAATTGGGCAAGAGGAGGCCAAGTGAGCGGACTGGGCCTCTAATCCAATAGTAATGGGTCCTTATACGAAGACTGTCATGTGAAGACCAAGACGCACAGGGAGAAGGCCAAGGGTGACAGAGGCCTGGAGTGAAGCGTCTACAAACCAAAGACTGACTGCAACCCTCCTCTGCTCCCGGACCCTGGGGAGAGGCAGGCGTCTACAAACCAAAGACTGACTGCAACCCTCCTCTGCTCCCGGACCCTGGGGAGAGGCAGGAGGGCTCCCCACAGGCTCAAGAGAGCACGTCAACACCTTGATTCTGCACTCCAAGCTCCCAGAACTGTGAGACGACGCATTTCTGTTGTCTCTCGCCATTCCATTTGCGGCATTTTCCTAGGACAGATGGGATGCTGTGGGTTTATCCGGGCCAGTTTGGTGGTTCCTGTTTGCTGATATTGGTGGCCTTTAATTGTTGGAGGTGCGTGATGACTGTCAGATTCCCACACAACCTCATCATCTGGTTGCATATTAAAATAAAACTCCTTGCAAACTGCATTCTGCATATTTAAAAGCATTTATTAGAGAGCAGGCACACAAACAACCATTCCTTGTTGTTCTTGTAAGCGCTGTGAGGCCCCAGTGGTCAGTCATTTCAGGTACAGCAATAAGCATCATCTAGAAAGGGTCACTTGAGGCAAATGCCAGGATAGAGCAGCTCTTCCCAACTTTCTCTAGGTCCCGACACCCTCAGCAACTGATACTGCTGTCGGGAAAGAATGAGGCCTCCCGAGGCCAGCGAGGTTTGGCCCATGGACTTGGCCGCCCAAAGCTGTACCCAGGACCTCTGAGGTCAGACATCTCTGCACATTTCTGACTGAGCAGGAGGTTGAACAGAGCTTTAAGGTATAAGCATCACAGGCTACTGGGCCAGTTAGATTCTTAGACTACGCTCATGCAGGGCTGAGGAACCTATGATATGTTATGGACAAAACTCATTCTAGCAATTAAATATCAGTTCTAAATCTTTTATGCCAAATTCAGACTCTTTAAGTGCTTATCTATATATATATATAAAAGCTAAGCAACTGAATGACCGAACAACCAGTTGACCAGTCACTATGACTTGCACTGACCATCAGGGGACAGACGCTCAATGCACAGGATTGGGCTCCCTCCTGTCTGGATCAGGCCTGTGAGATTGGGTCGAAACCAGCTCTCTGACATCCCTCGCGGGGTCTTGGATTGTAAGAGGGTGCAGGCCAGGCCGAGGGACCCCACCAGTGCAAAAATCCATGCACCAGGCCTCTAGTGATAAAATAAAGGTAATTAAAGCTTTTGTAGAAGTTGCCTCTGGAATGAGAATTTCTGATATGTGTGTTTAAAATGCTAACTAATCACTTTAGAGTGTGTAATTCTGATGAAAGTATTGCATTTTTCTATCTAATTGCCCAGAGGGTGGACTACAATATTATCACACTGTTCATGATTGAGTTAATAGGGTTAATAGATTCATTTATTCCATACATACTTATTGAATATTCATTATGTGACACACCATGCTAGAAACTGGAAGTACCAGGACACACACAATATATTCCCTGCCCTCATGTTAGTCAAAGTCTAGTGCTGAGAAACATGGACATTGAATAAGCAATTGCTATGTTCTTGTGTGCCCTCGGGAGGTGGGTGCACAATGCAAACCTGGATTTGGTGCATGTAATAATTCAGAATCAGGCATAGCTCAGAGATATGCGGGTGCAGTTCCAGATCACTGCAAATAAGTGAGTATCACCATAAAATGAGTCACATAAATATTTTGTTTTCCTGGTGTATATAAAAGTTATTTTTACACTACACTGTAGCCCATTAAATGTGTAATAACATCTATATACTAGCATATAAAAGGCTCATATGCAAAGTGTCCCCTCGGGAGTTCAACCTGGAGACCAGGAGTTCGATTGCTTGCTATGACGTGTGCTAACCACCAGGAGGTGGGGCGGAATGAAGGAAAATCCCAGCAGCAGCTGGCAGCCAGGGAAGGAAGGCCCTGGCCGGCAGCCAAAAGGAAGACCCAAGCCAGCAGCCGGAAGGCCCCAATCAGCCCTGATTGCCAGCCAGGCCTAGGGACCTTACCTATGCACAAATATCATGCACTGGGCCTCTAGTTATCTATACAAATGTATATATCTTAATTTTAAAATATTACTAAACCAACTGACCATCATTTGAGCCTTCAGCAAGTTGCAATCCTTTTGCTGTGGAGGGTCTTGGCCCAGTGTTGATGAAAAACACAACATCCGTGAAGTGCAATAAAATGATGCATAATAAAAATGAGGTTGCCTGGTATGTCTGTACAGAACCTCAGTGCAGATGCATTCTTAGCATCAGACACTGGCAATCGTCCTCCAATCTTCCCAATCCTTTTGCAATAAATAATCTGGCTGCATGTTTTCTGTTTCTCCTGTTTGTTTGTGGGGGCTTTTTTTGTTTGTTTTTTTGTGGGTACAAAAGGAAAGAGGTTTATTCAGGTGCCATGGCCTCGGAGAATGGTGAACTCTAGTCTCAAAGACCATTTCCCCTTCCTGATCAAGCCCACGATTCTTTTATAAAAAATTATCTTTACTGTTGAAAGTATTACAGATGTCCCCTTCTTTCCCCATTGATCCCTTCTGGCCCATCCCCACCCCCACCCCAGACCTTCACCACACTATTGTCTGTGTCCATATATGCATATAAGTTTTGGTTAACCTTTTCCATGTTCTTGATGTTTGTTTGCTGACAGCTTTAAGCTTCACCCCTTCTTTTTGTCTCTACATCTGTGCGAACTAAGAAAGCCCAGATTCTCTCTCCTTTGGCACTGGGGAAAATCAAACCCCACTGGCTCCTATATGCATGTGGGATCCCTCAGCTTGGCTTTCACTCCTAGCCACAACAAAAACTCCAAGCCAGTACTCTCCTGCTCTCTCAAGACATGCCAGATTAGCTTCGAATACCTGCCTGCTCTCCCATTAGATAAGTAACGAACCTTAATTGTACCATCTTGGGGTGTGTATGTGTGTGGCATTATTAATATTCAAACTGAATTTGGGGTGGGTGGGGGTCCATCCTATTTCTTCAGGGAATCTAAAACACCCTGAAAAACAGGCCTCAGGCCATAAGACCAAGGTTATCCAGATAAATTTCATCTAGAACAACCAATGATATTTATGACGACTGTCATAATATTAAATGACTTTTATCACTACCTAATTTCCTGATGGATTTTTATTGGCTATTTTGCACAACAATTTTATGTGAAAAACATTTTAATATTAATCATACTGATTTCTCTGTGGTAGATCCAGCACTATTGTTTACACACATTTTTGTCAGCAATTATGGATCAAAACCATTTGCCAAACTATAAATTAGTGGCAACAGCACAGAGAACAGAACACACATTTGGCATAATTCTAAAATGACTCAGACTATTGTAGAATCCCCTCTCCTTCAGTGTGGGTAAAGCTGTAACTTGTTTCTATCTAGCCAGTAGAATAGAGAAAAAGATAATGGGATGTCATTCCTGTAATTATGTTATGTGGTCAAGTCCAAGATTTTACAAATGTGATTAAGGCCCCTAATAAGTTAACTTTCAGTTAATAGAAAAGGAGATGACATCAGTAACATGGCTGAGTGAGACATTCCTTATTAGTATTTCCACCCCCCCTCCCCCCCCCAAAAAAAACCCACACAATTTGGCATCTATCCAAAGATGGACACAAACAGTATCATACTGGCACAAAATAGACCAATGGAACAGAAGAGAACCCTACATATATGTCAACTAATACTAGTATATGACAAGGGAGCAAGGAACACACAATGGGAGGTGGGGAATCTAACAAATGATGTTGGGGAAACTAGACAGCCATGTGCTCAGAAATAAGAAGGGACCCTATACATATGCTAGGGAGAGGGTCCTGAGCCTCAACAAGGTCACAGCTCCAGCCAACACTTGCTTTCAACCCAGTGACACCCTGAGCAGAGAGCCGAGCTAACCTGTTCTCAGACCCTTCACCTATAAAAATTGTAAGATAAATACATGTGTGTTCTTTCAAGCCAGGAAAAGAAAGAAAAGAAATGCTCTGGGTGGACCTGCCCTAATCAGAAGAGCCATCCGAGAGAAGATCGTGAGAAGCAGAAAGGAGAAGCAACAGTAGTCGCCTCTCCTATTGTCTTAAAGAAACAATCTGCCATATGTGGAAGGACCCCTGGCCGGGGACTGCCAGGAGGTTATAGGAACTAACGGTCTCTGTTCTATGACCAAAAGGAACCAAATCCTGTCAACGAGGACGTTTGGGAGGTAAATCTGAGCTTCACACGAGATCGCATCTCTGCCTGATATCTTGGACAGAGGATTCAGCTAAGCTATACCTGATCCGTGGAAACCATGAGGTAATAAGCATGCATTGTTTTTAGCAGCTAGGTTTGTGGGTAACTTGTTACAGAGTGTAGAAAATGAATACACATCCTATATAATAAAAGGCCAGGGGCCATAAACATAACGACCGGAACGACCGCTTGACCAGTTGCCATGAGGTGCATTGACCACCTCTCGGTCCTCCCCCCGCCTCTCCCCCCACCCCCCATGAGCGACGGTGGGCAGGGCAGTGAGTGAAGGCAAGCAGTGGTGAGCTACTTGTGCACAATTTCATGCGCCGGGCCTCTAGTATTTATATAAGCACACCGGCATTTGAGGACGATCCTTTGATACGTTAGAAATTATTCATAGGGATGTGTATTCGTTTTCTCTTCTGCCTTAATGAATTATACAAACTCAGTGGATTAAAACACTTTGATTTCTGTCCTCACATCTCTCTCTGACCACAGCCAGGAAACGCTCCGTGTTTAAGGATTCATGTGGTTACATGAGGCCTGCCCAGGACATCCAGGGTGGTCGCTAATCTCAAGGTCAGTGATGTTAATCCCACCTGCAAAGTCCCTTTGCCATGTCAGGTAACATATCCACAGGGTGCAGAGATTAGGGCAGGGTCATTTATTTAAAATCCTCACCCCAAAATATGTTTTTATTGATTTGAGAGAGAGAGGAAGGCACAGAGCAAGAGTGGGAGGGAGAGTGCGAGAGAGTGAGAAAGAGACACGAATGGCTGCCTCCCTTATGCACCCCAACCTGGGATCAAACCCACAGCCTAGGTATGTGCCCTGACCAGAATCAAACCCGCATCCTTTGTGTGTGTGTGTGTATGTGTGTGCATGCGTGTGTGTGTGTGTACTGGGCAATGCTCCAACCAGCTGAGCCACCCAGCCAGGGCGGGTCATGGACTTGGTAGAAGGGTCATCATTCTGCCTACCACCACGCATAGCTGGAGATGGGGGCTCTAGTTAGGAAGTTTATGCAGGAATCTTGGCTAGAAATGATGAAGTTTGTAGTGGAAAAAGAAGAAAGAAAGAAAAAGAAAGCAAAAGGCTCGAGGCAGAGTTGGCAGGAGGATGTAGGATAAACTTGTGCAGGGAGAGAGCAGGAGAAGGAGCCAGAGAAGATGGGATATTCAGTAACGAGGTGAGCGGCAGTGTAATTAATGGCATCAGGCTCCCAGGATGAGAGGATGAGGCTGGGGGAATATGGAAATGAGATCAGTGCTTCACATGCCGAATTTACATTCTCGTGGGCTGTCGAGTTATAAATGTACAGCAGATACATCTTCAAAAATAATCACCCTAGAAATCTGCCGGTTAAGGAAAGAGCTAATTAGAGTGTCCCAGAAACTGAAGGCGAAAGTGACCAGCAAGTCCTAGTCGAGCTCATGGGTGAGATTATACAGGGAAGGTTGGAAAGAGACAGCAGCTGGGAATAAGTTCATTGATGGGTGATAAAGAAAAGAGAAGCCAGCTAGGAGGACAGGGCTGGGCTAGCCAAAAACCTAAGAGGAGCAATAGCAGGGAGCACAGAGGGTGAGCCGAAAGGAGTGGTCACGGGGACAGTGCTGCCAGGGATCCGCCAGGTAAGTGACATCAGACCTCATGTTAAGGAACGCCCCTGTCTCAGTGGCGGGACCTACAGCAGCTGATGGGAGGAGGGCGTTGCTTAGACCACGGAGGTGTGTGTCTTCTTTCTTTACAAAACTTTTGATTCTGTCACATCAGAATTCACAGGAAAGGATGGGAGAGTTAGCGGACGGACAAACACATCTGAGCTCAGTAGAGAAGGGTGTTGAGCCAGTTTTCGCCCTCCTCATTGGGAGGGCCACGAGGTTTTCGTACGTGTAAAAACGAAATTCAGATTTCACTTAAGTGGGAGTAGCAACTATTTTCTCCACAAAAGGGGTTTGTACTTTGAAGTAACATCTGACCATGTTTGATTTGCCTGGATATGAGCTCCTGGCACAGGCCCTGCTGAACCTGACACGCGCTGTAGCCGGGGGACACCCGCTGTCTCCAGGGGACAACTACAGTCTCCAGGGGACACCTACAGTCTCCAGGGGACACCCACTGTCTCCGGGGGACACCTACAGGCTCCAGGTGACACCTACAGTCTCCAGGGGACACCTGCTGTCTACAGGGGACACCTACAGTCTCCAGGGGACACCTACAGTCTCCAGGGGACACCCACTGTCTCCGGGGGACACCTACAGCCTCCAGGGGACACCTACAGGCTCCAGGTGACACCCACAGTCTCCGGGGGACACCTGCTGTCTCTGGGGCTGCTCCCTGGACGAGGTGCCCACTGGAGAGGGTCCCCTTGCATGTCCTTTTCCTGCTTCTGAAAGGTCTCAAGTTTGAAAGTCTAATTCTTCTGAAAATTTTAAAGAAAAGCTACCACCATCCCCGACAAAATGGCAAAAGAATGTACGTCATGAAAGATTTTAGTTTGAAGGTGGGAGATGTTCTTGATCTTCCATTAGATGCTAATGAGGCACAGCCTGTGGGCTGAGGAAGAGGAATTAGGCTCAAGCTCCTCCTCAGTAACTAAGGATGCTGTTCCCTCTGAAAACACTTCCAGCCTCTTCCATGGGAAAAGCCTCGCCTGCCGGTGGACATGAACATGACCGGGCAGCTTGCGAATCAACAGCCCTGGCATCTGGGGGCTGGAGCTGCGACTTCCTTTCGCGTCTACCTCAAGTCACAAGCTGCTGGGGGTGGTTTTGTCTCAGCCATCCAGGACCGATGGCCCCAGGCCCCTGGCAGAACCTTCCTGGTTTCAAATCTCTCTTCTAATGGGAGGGGTGGGTATTAGCCTCTCACTACAAAACAATATATGGAGATTACTTCTCAGGTTGTGTAAATTTCGACCTCATAAGTCTGAAAAGTTTATCATTAGGTAATAATTTTTCTCTTTTGGTTTTATTATTTATTTTAAAAAAACTTTTATTAAAGTATTACCTATGTCCCCTTTTATTCCTCATTGACCCCTGGTAGCCCCTCCCTCTCCCCCAGCCACCAGCCCCAGGCCTTCATCCACTATGATCTGTGTCCATGGCATATGCATATATGCATACAAATTCTTCTGTTGATCTCTTCCCATCCACCCACCCTCTTTTGGTTTTTAATCAGCATCGTTACCATACTTGTTTACATAGACTTTGTGTGTGTCTTCAGTTGTTTTAAATGCTTGACATATCGTCATTCATTTGGTATTTGTCTAAAAGGATACACACCAGGACAGGACAGCGACGCTCTCCTGTGGTTGGCAGAAATGCAAAGGCGGGTAAGCAGGTGGGAAAAGGGAGGCTTCAGGCCTGGTCTCCCTGGGAGGGGGGAGGAAACAGAGAAGCTGACTGTGCTGAGCTGGTTGCTGTTGAGGTGGTGGCTCAGAGTCTCATTGCGGAGTACAGTCTGGCCCCTGTCCCTCTGCCACTGGGATCTTGGAGTTGGGGCAACAAAGACCCTTGTATCCATCAGACACGAAGGTGTACGTCTCAGCCCCAAGAGCTATCTGGGGCCTCTGGAAATATCTGGAATTGGATAAACAATGTTAGAGGGAAAGCATACAGAGAGAACCTAAACAAAACAAAATAAATGATGTTTAATTAAGTGTTCACAAAACATAGTATTACTAGAGGCCCCATGCACGGAATTTGTGCAAGGGGCTCGGCCCTCACAGCCATGGCTGCCTCTTGGCCCCGCCCATCTACCCCCACCCACTGGTCGTTCAGGAAGGTCCTTCCACTGTCCAGTCTAATTAGCATATTAGCTCTTTATTATATAGGATGTCATCTTCATAATTTGAAAACAACCCGTGAGCTAAATTTTCTCAATGGGTAATAATTACAGACAAAGAGGTCAATTATAATGAAGTGCAAATAATTTTAAAAGCAAATTTATAATACTCCCCACCAAAACTTTTAAAGCCAAGTCAGTGTAGTTCATGGGGTATTTAAGGAGTTGGCTATGGGGTCGGGTGAGTCCGCCCACAGTCAGGGGGCGCTGTGCCTGTGGGAAAAACTATCAGGACCAACTCTTGGCCTCAGGGAGACTTGCAATGGAAGTTCAGTTGATAATAAGGATAATGGCAAAGGTTGCACAGACTGATTCATGTCACTCCAGCTAAACTAAAGATTCCGCTGTCATCAGGGATCATTGCAACTCAGATGGTGGAGAGGAGCCTTCTGGGAGCTTCGGATGCATCCGAGTGGCAGAGACATTGTGCAGTTAGTTGACCTCACAGGAGATGAAATAACAGTCCCGGCAGCACCCACGTGACTTGTGTTTATTTTTGTTGTTGTGCTTCTGTCCTGCTTTGCTGTTCTTCTCCCCAGCCCACCGCCATATGCTGCTGGGACTCGGCTGTAATTATCTCACCCACCGGTGCAACACAGTGAAACCAAGCAAACAGGGTCTTTGCCAGGACAAGTTGGGGCTCTTTGAGAAGAACAGTGCCTGCATTGAACATGGCACAGGACAATGTGGGAGAAGGATAGTGAGACTTTTTCATGCGAACCTGTAGGTCTAGCCATAACCAATCCATGGCTTATACATCTGAGCCTGTATCAAAACCATAGAGACAAATAAAATAAATAAAATGATTCTATCCCCCACAGCTGCACATTAGCAATACCTGGGTCCTTACAATACCCACTCCCAGCCTCACCAGGACCAACTAAATGAGGGATTTTGAGGGTGGGTTGCAGGCATTGGTGTTTTCGTCACTGCTCCCTGACCCATCCTGCTGCACATGGAAGTGATTCCAATATGCATGCAGCCAGATTGAAAGTCACTGCATTACACTGTCTCTATATCTGAGGTAATAGCAGGGATGTTGGCTGTAACATTGTCAGTAGCAGTCAAATGGAATAGATTTGACCTTAAAATGCAGGCCTAAAGCCTTCTTTTAAATTTTTGTGTGGAATTCTATCTCTTAACTCCGAGCTTAAAACGTAAAGTGGTAAAAGGATGTATCTAATTTATAAAACTTTCATTTACATACATTTGCTCTGGAGCATGCAACTTCTCTCAAAATGAAATATGTCTATAAATCTTGGCCAAAATCATGTGCTTGCTAAGGCTGAAATGGGTTATCTGCTTTGTAGGAGAGAAAAGAAACTTATAGGCAAGAAATTTCTCCCACTTGGAGAATGCACACTTGTTTTTTTCTTGTTTTTTTTTTTGCCTAAGGGGCCTTGGCATCATCAAGGTATATATTTGATCAAAACCTCTACTGTAAAAACCTTTGTTCTAAGCGAGTACTTTATAAGAGGAAATGCCTGAAGTGCCTGTATCTTAAAGTCAGAAATGAAGACGCTGAACTATTTCAGGTTATCTGTCTGCGCAGACTAGGAACTGAAAGTAAAATAATGATGGGCATTATGGCTGCTCCGAAGGGTAAAGATAAAAACTGAAAGCGGCATGAGAAGGTGGTGAGCGTTAGTGTCGCCAAAGGGGCACAAAGAAGGGACTAACCCAAGACACAGGAGCGAGTGCTTTGCAATCTTAACAAAAAGTGTCTGCTGATTGGATGGGCTGGATTCTAAAACAGGGCCGGCTCCAAAGTTTCCAAAAAGCGAAGATGCGGAACCTTTTGTTAAACATCATTAAATTTTCAAGATGCTGACAGGAGAGCCTAGTGAGGTGTTTACGCCTGGGTCCCTGTGTGAGTGCACAGGCTGCAGACAGGGCTGGGCAGGGCCCTGCAGAAGCAGTTTGGGCTGAATGGGAGAGTTCCCGTCCTGGAATGAGGTAAGCTATTGGGGAACAGAGATGTGATTTTGCTGGCCTATGCCTTTGTAGGCGTTTTGCAGACTTAGCTATTAGCAGTGTATCTCCTAGACTGCAGACAATTTTTGAGAGTGTGATGGACTAGGGCAGGGGCAGAAAGTGTTGCTTAAGAAGATGAAGCCCATGCCCTAACCGGTTTGGTTCAGCGGATAGAGCGTCGGCCTGCAGACTCAAGGGTCCCAGGTTCGATTCCGGTCAAGGGCATGTTTTGTGGTTGCGGGCACATGCCCAGTGGGGAGTGTGAGGGAGGCAGCTGATTGATGTTTCTAATTCTCTGTCCCTCTCCCTTTCTCTCTGTAAAAAATCAATAAAACATATTTTTTTTAAAAAAGAAGATGAAGCCAGTGTTAACCCTCACCTGAGGATATTCTTTTTGGTTGACAAAAAGAATAGAAAGAAGGAGAGTAATTCATGATATGAAAATCATACAAAATTTAAATTTCAGCACCCCAAAGTAGCTTTATTACAACACAACCAGGCTCACGTTTTTGTTTTTGTGCTACAATGGCAGACTTGAATAGTTGCAACAAACACATGGGCCTACTAAGTCTAAAACATTATTTGTATTTTACAAGAATAGTTTCAATAGTGCCCTCTTGTGGACATCCCGAGAACAGCACCCTGGTAAGGAAGAAGTTCCAGTTCTCTGAATGTCCACAGAGGGCACTATTGCCACACCTCCCTGCAGGGCGAGAGCCCTCCAGCTCTCTCAATAGGGTTTGTTTTTTTTTTCAAACTCCCAGAATTCATTACTAGGGTGCTGTTCTCAGAATGTAAAGTTTGTTGATTTCTGATTTAGAAGAAAACTAGTACATAGTAGCTATTCAAAGATTATTTGTTTTGAATGAAGGAATGAAGGTAAAGGGGGCTGGACTATGGAAGGGTAACACCTTTTGTTTGTGATACAGTTTGAGGTTCCAGAGGATCATTGATCAACAAATATCTATCAGGAATTAAGAGAAGGAGCATTGGTGCATTAGAGAGGGAGGGGGATAATTCCCATACAATGAAAGTAATGAAGTCACTAAGAGATGCCGGGGTCCAGCCCCAGCGGTCCAGGGGTTCCCAAAGGTGTGGGTGGAGTCAGCAAAGAATGATATACATGGAGACAGATTCTCCGTGGATCTTCCCTGTGCCTGGCTGAGGCCACAGAGAGAGATCCCGGCAAACTGAGCCTTTATTTTTATAGTCAGAGGTAAACAGGTAGTGGCTACCAAAGTTACACTGTTCTTGTGGGTTTCACTTGTTTTTGTTCTTGTTCTTGCTGCACTTCCCTCAGCCCATTAGCTTCCCAGATAAGATCTAGGGAGCATCATAAGGTCAAGCCTGATTATGCTAAAAGGACGTGCCCTCTAAGCTGGGACTTGTTTGTGACTTTGCCAACAGGTCAGTCCGAGGCTTAACCCTATAGCTGCTCCCCACAAAGAGAAATATATTTTTTAAAAAAGTAGAGAAATGGAGAACTAGAATATGGGGAGCGTACTATTCCATGTAGTGGCAAGAATCAGAGGAAGGTAAGAGGTGGACAAGGACATGATAATAATGGGAGGTGCTTGACAAAAGCAGCCACACTGAAGCCCAGAGAAGGGAGGGGAGGCTTTCAGGTTGGTTAGTGTTCTTAGTGTCGGGGCTGCGATCGTGGAGCTATTAGTGACCCGGAGAATAAAGTTGTTTTACAGCAGAGGAGGCAGCTATAATGTTTGAGTGAGAATGCTAGTAAAGTAATTTTACTAAATATCATATTGGCTAAAGCACCGAGCATTTAAAAACCCATTTCAAATAGTTATTATGTGAAAAGCCCTGAATTGGTTTATGCTGCGTCCATCCGTACATGTTTTGATCAGCCCAGCACAGAGACACACAGGGCAGCAACGTGTCATTCAACATAAATTGTCAAATTAATGTCTTCCTCTCTTAGACCAAGAAATCCAACACAAAACACTTGGCCACCAGAATAATTGAGTATGCCTTACTCACTCTTGAAAGAAGATAAATACTTTAATTCAAATGAAAGACATTTTCCCAATGTAATCGTTGCCATTATTTTATCATTTACAATAAATGGTTCGATAAAAATGAAGTACGATTTTCGCCATCACGCCGTGGCTTCTTCTGCTGCTTAGTAAGCATGTGCTGCATAAGAGTCATTAGCTTTCCCCTAAGGTCTGTTGGCATTAGGTGGAGACCTTGATTGATAGCTGTTTCTATGCGACACATCTTGTGTTTTGCCTTTTCCTGGTGAATGAAAGCAAGTCCCTGTGGACCTGGAGGCGACATTTAAATCCGTATTTTACCTCCCACTGCACCTCTCGCCTCTCGCTGATCTAACCCTCCCCAGCACACGCTCCTTCTCCATCACAGCCGCGGGGACGGGGACGGGGAGCGCTTAATTGCTCCAAGCGAAGGCAATTGCGTTTTTACTTTCATTGGCTCATTTCCAGGCCTCGCAGGGGATGGCTGACCCTGGGAGTCAAAGCACCTGTTAGGCATCAGTCGCTCTCGCCTACGTGCTTACATGTGGTCTTTTACTTTTGTTCTTGAATGTGCACAAATACCGGCATGTTCTGGTACAGTGCTACTAAAGAAAGCTGTAAGGGCCCTGGCCAGTTTGGCTCAGTGGGTAGAGTGTCGGCCTGTGGACTGAAGGGTCCCAGGTTTGATTCCGGTCAAGGTCAAGGGCACGTACCTTGGTTGCAGGCTCCTCCCTGGGCCCTTGGTCAGGGCTCGTGCAGGAGGCAACCAATCAATGATATTTTTGTCATTCCCTCTCTCTTCCACTCTCTCTAAAAATCAATGGAAAAATATCCTTGGGTGAGCACTAAAAAAAAAAAAAAAAGATGGAAGAGTGGGCATTCTTGAAAGGTCTTTTTATTTCTTCTGATTATATTGTATCTTACCATTTTCATCTCAGACCCATTAGGGGCAGTAGAATACAACAGACAAGACTGACTTATAAATACACAATACTTTTTCATAAAACCATTTAGTCCAACATGATTTGACTGAAAGATGAATATTTCAGAAATATGTTTCTATAGGAATCAATAAATGTGTCAAATATAATAACTATTGGAAAGAGAGTAGCACTTATCAAAAGGAACGCTTATAAAACAGGAGATAAAGACTTTACATTGGCTTATTACTAATGTGAGATCACCTGTTTTTAATATTAATAGTGTCAAATTTTATTTTGTTCATTGCTCCCTCTACTGAGTTCCATAGAGTTCCCACTCTCAGTTTCGTGTAATAGTATTAATTGACTAGAGGCCCGGTGCACAAAATTAGTGCATGGGGGTGTCCGTCAGCCCGGCCTGCACCGTCTCCAATCCAGGACCCCTCAGGGGATGTTCGACTGCCGGTTTAGGCCTGATCCCAAACCTATTTCACTAGATGATCCCAAACTGAGACTTGACATGGCTCTAAACCAGCGGTTCTCAACCTGTGGGTCGCGACCCCTTTGACGGTCAAATGACCCTTTTGCAGGGGTCGCCTAAGACCATCCTGCATCTCAGATATTTACATTATGATTCATAACAGTAGCAAGATTACAGTTATTAAGTAGCAATGAAAATAATTCTATGGTTGGGTCACAACATGAGGAACTGTATTTAAAGGGCCAGAAGGGCCATAGCTGGTTTGGCTCAGTGGATGGAGCGTCGGCCTGCGGACTGAGGGGTCCCAGGTTCGATTCCGGTCAAGGGCATGTACCTGGGTTGCGGGCACATCCCCAGTAGTGGGTGTGCAGGAGGCAGCTGATCGATGTTTCTCTCTCATCCATGTTTCTAACTCTCTATCCCTCTCCCTTCCTCTCTGTAAAAAAATCAATAAAATATATTTAAAAAATAAAATAAAGGGCCAGAAGGTTGAGAACCACTGCTCTAAACGCTGAAGTGGCAGGAATCGTAGAGTAACATGCAAAAGGGGATTCACCTCGTCTGGCCGTTTCCCGAGAGCTGGACCTGTATTTGGAGCCATGGAGCTGGTGGAGATTTGCTTCTTTTGACAACCACTGGGTGAAGGGCCGCACACGGTACTTTGAGTTACAGCTGTGGCTCATCCTTGGCCGTGAGTGTTGAAAGGGTTCCCACCAGAGACCCAGGTTGTCCCAACTCCCACATCCCCAAGACCTCAGGCTGGCCCCTGACTGGCTGGTGACCGCAGGTCCCTGGGATCTCCATGTGGGTCAAACAGGCCTGGCATCGGGGACCGGATGGCTGATGCTGACAGTGTGACTCACGCGGAATGCCTGCTTTCTTCCCGGGGGCACAGGCTGTGCTCCTTGACCTCCCGGTTGCTGGGGACGGCCCCGCAGTATAAACCCCAGGACTGAGGCCTCTGTGGCTGAGCCCAGTGTCAACCTGGGCCCGAGGCTGGGGCGCTGCCTGCTGGGTAACACTCTCCTCTCATTCAGGATTTGGGAAAGCAAGTCTGTGTGTCCGCCGTTGAGAGAGGATGGCTGGACGCTGTGTCTCCGGCCTCTCCGGCCTCCGCCTTCTGTCCTTGTTCCTTTGCTGATTTAATCCGCATCGTTTCGTACGATGACCGGTGGCCTTGAGTGAAGCAGCCCTTCTGAGTCCTGCGAACGCCGCGCAGTCAAGCCCGAGGGCGGTCTCGGGCCCATGGAGCCGGCGTCTCCAAGGGTGACCTCACCACGCGACAATGTGGGACAATCTGTGTTGTAAGCAGAATCGCATCTCTGTGTTGTTTCCTCTCGAGAAAAGTGTCTTTTTCAAAATAGATTTTAATTATAGTGTGATTGCAAATTGTTGCTTGTTTTTAGGAGATATATATATATATATATATATATATATATATATATATATATATGATGCAGTTTGAAGAGCCTGGGAGTGAGGCTTACCAATTGCAGGAAGGATGTGAGTTATGTTCTCTATCTTATTCTGAGGGTGACACCCCAACTCTCTGGCTCTGTGGAGGGTTGATGAACCCATTGGAAGTTCTTAAGGTTAAATAACCCAAACACTGAAAAATGTCAGAGAGGAAAGAGCTGTCTTTTTTTTTTTTTTTCTTTGCTACTGTACCCCTGGCACAGACACTAGGCTATTTCCATTGTATATTATTCCCCAAGGTCAAAGGGTAAAGTCCTGGGAGGAGGAGAAGCCTGTGCTAGAAGTGGCTGTAGTCCTGGTGAGAGAGGGGAGATCTCTGGCCGCACAGACCCCTCGGGCCACAGGTTTGCTTTCTTAGGTCTGCGCTCTGGACAGTTGGATGTGCTTGAAGCTGTCCTGGGCGCTGGGGAAAGGCAGTGTCTGTCGGTCACAGTAACACACGTGGGGCGTGAAAGATCAGGGGGGCGGGGACCACTTGGTAAAGTACATGAGCATTGGCTACTGTGCTGACACTAATAGGGAATAGTGTTGAGTGTAAACTGGGATTGAAACGTAAAATTAAAAAAAGAATGACTGGATGGTGGTGCATAAAATGGATTTAAATCAAAAGAAGCAAGAGGCTAACCAGCCAGGTGGAAAAGTGATGCGGCAGTCACGTTGTGAGGGGTGAGCCCCAAATACGGTTGGTGCTGATGGAATGAAGATGGAGCCACGGACACCAGAGACGGAGGAAGGAGAAGGGAGGGAGGTGCTGTTTCAGGTGACACCTATTTGGGTTTAAATCCTGTCTCTGACACTTAGACTTTGTACGAAGCCTTGGACACATCGATGTTTCTCTCTCTCTCTCTTTCTCTCCTTCTCCCCCTCCCTCCCTTCTTTCCACTTTCTCTAAAAAATCAATGGAGAATTATGCTCAGGTGAGGCTTAACAACACCAAAATAGTTGTTGAATGAATAAATGAAGGAAGGAACAGTAGATATAATTACACTCATTACTCGTAAGAATGATCATAAGTACAGGGATTTGATGGTTGATTGAATCACATGGATGGCAAGTAAAAAAACTCCCCGAGTCAGGAACCTTGGTATTTGCAGTCATGTCCGTCTAGTGGACTGCTGGAGGCAGAGACCAACAAGTAGTTAGCATAATAAATGCGAGAGGTCCCTCAGAAGGCTGATGGACCTTGAGCTTTAGCAAGGGCTAAAAGCTATGCACCAATTGTTCTGTCAAGACAATGGTGGCTGAAGGCAATCCCCTAACATGATAATACTTTATTGTTTACCAAACCTTACCATTGAAATGTCTGTTTGCTTTGCTAAAGGGCAAATGTGTATTCTAGTAAATAAAAAGCTATGTGTCCAGAGATTCGGGGAGCCACTCCATTAGCAAGTAGGTCTCCGCCTGGCTCCCCCTATGACTTCTAAATTTATATTTCTTGTCTAGTATATCCATTTGTACGTCAGCCCCTTCTCCAGATCCTGAATCCTTGCTGCAAAAGGTTGCGGCAGTGGACAGCTCTATGAACGGCCTAAAGATTTAGTTCAGGACCCTCTAAGGCAGCGGTTCTCAACCTGTGGGTCACGACCCCTTTGGGTGTCGAACGACCCTTTTATAGGGGTTGCCTAAGACCATCGGAAAACACATATTTTCGATGGTCTTAGGAACCAAGACGGATAGACACGCTCCTCTATCCGTCTCCAGGCGGAAGGTTGAGAACCACTGCTCTAAGGCCAGCTGCGAAGCGCACCCCAGGGATTGAGCACGGGAAGGTTCTGATCCCTGGGTGAGCCCTTTCCCTGCAGCTCTTCCATCCCATCTTGCTGTGAGGCTTCCTGTGAGGCCACAGTAAGAGGGCATGTGATGGCCAGAACAAGCATATTAATTAAAAAACAGAAGATTTTACTCCAATTTCAACTCTAACACTTATTACCTAAGGGACAGTGCAAGACAAGCTGTCTGAGCTTTGATTTTATTGTTGATAAAAGTGTGTCAATATGCTTTATATCACAAGAGGCAAAAATTTGCTATGAAAATTTGTATTTTATAAAAATAAACACAAAACGCATTATGATTAGCCTGGGAATAATAAAATTATTCTAAGCAGAAGAGATAAATTGCATCAAATGGATTGTGTTTAAATGAGAAATGAGACATTCAATTTCATTATAAAAAATCAAATACTAACTTTAAGAATTGGAAGTGACAAATTGCAATCTTAAGGCATTATTTTATTTTCTTCAGAAAGATCTTCAATCCTGAGATTTAATTAGAATTATCGATTGTCCCGGTTTTCCAAAGTTATAAACAGTCTCTATCATATGAATAGTATTAAGCACAATCTAGAAATTATTCAACACTCTTCTTGATACAAATGATTGCTAATGTCTACATGAGTCGTTTTATCATGAAACAAGCCTCAGCATCATAAGTCAGGGTTTTCCGACAAAATAACACATTCAATGTCGGCGCGCTCTGCAAAGAGTCTGGACTCCATGTGTCAAAGATATAAGCATGTCAAATAATCATTTAAATAGATTACAACATGCAGCTATTATATGTCAACTATCTATTGATTCCAAGAAGAAAATGGCTTGAGGTTTTTTTAAGTATGCAACACCAACATTCATTTGCCATGCATTTAACTCCCAATCACTTCTTTGAGCAATTAATGCTAGAAAGAATGTGTAGGCATGTAAAAGCCTACTAGTATATCAATTACTAGTATATTAGTAATTGATACCTTGGGAAAAAATATTAGTGATGAATAACGTAGGGTTTTAAAAACATTTATTGCCGATGTATACCACACAACTTAGCCTGTAGCTCACCAAACCCTGGTTTTAACTTGTGTTTACGTATGAACTCACATGTTGGATTGCAAATGTCACATTGAAGCAGGGGGTCCCGCGGGGGTGAGGCCGATGGAGCCCTAACGAAGCATGCCCAACTCTGGAGACCAGGTTCAGTGACGCAGATCTAAGTTTATTGTGTAAGTGCAGCAACATATATAACATTCTGGACCAATCAGAAGTTTACACCATCCTTAGGGCAGCCAATAGTAGGAAAGATCAGGGGACTATGTAGGGGCTCTAGGGGGCTTGCTCAGGCGGGCGCTGCCACTTCCCGGTGTGCCGAGGAAGCTTGTATAGGCGGAGTGTGCTCACGCCATTGCATCTGCCACTGCACTGAGATAAATCTCCTGAGCTCTTCCCACATCACATGGCTGGAACTCTGGGAAGACGGGCGTTTCTTCCCGCTATAAGCCAGTGCATGACATTTGAGCACCAGTTCTGGTTGTGCAAAGGGATTTGAAAGGACTCAGGATTCTGGTCCCGTTGTACCTGCCTAGGGGCTAAGAGAGGCTATGTTTTGGGAGAAGAGGTGATGGGACTTGAGCTGGATCATGAACTGGGGTGAGCACCAAAGGGGAGGGGAAGCACCAGGTAGGTCCTCTGCTGGGTGAGTTCCCACCCCCTCTGGGATCTGGCGGTTTGCTGTAGGAGCCGGACTCCATCATAGGAGGTGGAAGCACTGGCTGCTAATACAGATCTGCCTGCTCAGAGGGATGGGCCCAGCCTTGGCTCCTGTGAAATGGCCAAGCAGCCTCAGGAGATACAAAGGAGGCAACATCACAAAAGTTGACTAAACCTCCGGGGAAGCCATGAGAGTAGGTGGCCGTCCTCCGGAAATCACCAAGGCCATGACCTTCGGGTCCAGGATGCAGGACCGCAGGGACAGGGCGCAGAAGCAGGGCCCCGGTCCTCGGTGGGGGTCTGGGCTGAGGACGTCTGTCGGATGAGATGCAGGTTCACCCATTCATGTATGTGTTCTCCCCCTGGAGCTTATACTTGATATTGAGAAATGATTATTATGTGACACTGTGGGCTCTTCACTTCTAGTGGCTACTCACCGGTTTGACGTTGACATGGTCTTCTCAATGGCCTCTTCCTTCACAGTGTGAATTCCACAGCATGGCACACATGGGATTGCCTAGCAGGCTTATTGTCTGATTTACACAGTGTTCTACACATACAGGTTACACATTTCACAGAATCCCTACTGTTGCATTAAGGTAAAAGAGAGAGAAAGTAAATATGTTTTGTGCTGAGGACACGAACAAGGCCGCTGGGTTTCTGGGGAGACTGTGTAAGCATGAGTCCTGGGACCCCTGAGCATTCAGTGTTTTCAGTGCCACGAAAACCAAGTCCTCCAAGGACATGAAGGGCAGACAGAGCAAGTGATGTATGAGGTACTAGAAGAATGAATAAAGATGGAGAGGCTGGAAGACCCAGAGCATCCTGCACTGTGGGCCTGAGTCATCATGCGGAGTCCTGCCCGGAGCAGAGCTGATCCTCTCACCTATGAGGTTTAGGGAGCGACGCGGGTGAAGCATAAAAAGTGTAACTAAACCACAGTGCGGGCATCTGCTTGCTTCTGGGTTTGCCTGGAACACATGTGCGATGTCCGTGAAGAGGAGCGAGGAGCAGGGAGTCATTTCGATGGTGTCACACGCTGGCACAGGGCTCTGCGTGTGGCTGGTCCCGTTTCTGTTGACTGTTAATCAACAGCAGGTGCCCGGGGACCAGCGAGGCTGCAAATTAAAGGCGGCGGTCCTGCTGTGAACAGGTGATTCATGGGAATATTTCCTTCCTCTCCCTGCAAATCTCCATTCATCTCCTGCGGAGGCAGGTAGCTTGGGGATGACTCTAAGACTTTCCCAATAGATACCCAGTCTTTCTGAGAGTCTGGTGCCCAGCTTTTTAAAAAGACAGTGTTTACATGTCCGGGTGGATTTATATCAGGCACTTGCTGGTTCTAGGAGTTCCTATTTTTTTTTTTTTAAGCAGAAACTTTCTTTTCATATTTGTAGTCTCTGATCAAATCAGTAGAGTTGCTAACAAACATCTGAAAATGCTAATGAAAAATCTGTGAGGAGAACCAATGGGGTTGGAATTTGAGTTTTTGCAGTTTTCATTAAAAACCATTACCTGAACCTTAAGATCTATACTAATAAAAGGGTAATATGCTAATTAGATGGGGAGACCTTCTGGATGTCCTTCCAAGCCGGGAGTCGGTCCATCCTTGCTGTTTCAAGGGACCTGGCATATATGGCATACTGTTCTTAATATGTTTGCTCACCTTCTTGGCACTATGTGTTTTAACCAAGGTCACCTCTCTGAGAAAGGTTGTTTCCCCAGGTAGGGATTTTCCCCTGAAGTTAGGGAGGGAATAAAACCCCTTAACTAAGTGCCAGGTGGGTAATTAATCACTTTAACTATGAACAATAATGCTTAAGCTACATAATCTTTACTCCCTGGAATGGAGATAAGAAACACCCTAATCTTTGTAATAGAGATTGATAGGATTGGAATCAACTGGTATAAATACAGATGTAACAAGACAACAGCACACAGAACCTAGACACAGAACCTAGACACAGAACCTACACAGAACCTAGAGACAGAAGAACTTCGCTGGAGAGAACATGGCAAAAGATCCTGGACAGAACCTGGCTACAAAACTTGGCTAGAGAACCTAGACAGAACCTGGCTGGAGAACCTGGAGAACCTGGCTGGAGAACCTAGTGAGAGAACCGAACCAGAACTTGGCTGGAGATCCTAACCAGAACTTGGCTGGAGATCCTGGCTAGGCTGCTGATCAACTGAACGCTGTCTCTGTGTCATTCCTTCTTCGCTGACTCCGTCCACACCTTTGGGGACCCCTGGACCTGCTGGGGTTGGACCCCAGCACTTCCAGACAAAGCCATGGTGGTGGGGCCGAGGCAGAGGTGGTTAGGGGCGATCAGGCCAGGAGGGGAGGGCAGTTGGGGGTGAGAAGGCTGGCGGGGGGAGCAGTTTTGGGTGAGCAGGCCAGCAGGCAGAGTGATTAGTGATGATCAGGCAGGCAGGCAGGTGAGCGGTTAGGAGCCAGTGGTCCTGGATTGTGAGAGGAATGTCTGACTGACGGTTTCTGACCCCCCCAGGGATCGGGTTTAAACTGGCAGTTGGACACCCCCGAGGGGTCCCAGATTGGAGAGGGTGCAGGCCGGGCTGAGGGACACCCTCCCCCATGCACGAATTTCGTGCACCAGGCCACTAGTACCTATATAATAGGCCAGAGAATTTCGAAATAAATTGAAAGTTATATGTTGAAGCTTGCGTGTGTCTAAATCTTATTGAACTTATAAGTTATCACACGTGTTTGGCATAAATGTGGTTTACTGCTGACATTTATCAGGAAGTGGGCTCTGGAGGGGCCCGTTCAGTGCTGGCCCCACTTTTCCGAGCCAGACCATCTTCTCCACAAAAGGTCACTTTCCTCGCTTGCAGGGTGGAATGATGCCAGTCCCATCTATAGCACTGTTCTCAGGGTTCCTGGAAGGCCTCCTGCACAGGGCTTGGCTCTGAGCACACACCTGCTGGTACACTAACCTCTGCTGGTACACTAACCTCTGCTGGTGCACTAACCGCTGCTGCTGCACTAACCTCTGCTGGTACACTAACCTCTGCTGGTACACTAACCTCTGCTGGTGCACTAACCGCTGCTGCTGCACTAACCTCTGCTGGTACACTAACCTCTGCTGGTGCACTAACCGCTGCTGCTGCACTAACCTCTGCTGGTACACTAACCTCTGCTGGTACACTAACCTCCCCATTACTATCTAAGTGTGTGTGTGGCAATCATATGGAGCCACTTAGAAAATGTTCACATTTGCAATATTATTTTTCAGAAGGCGTTATTTGAAAATTAAAGGAGCAAAACTAATAGAATGGTGAATTAATCACATAGCAGGAAATTTCTTGCATTTTTCCATTTTCCTTTTGAAATGTAATGGATAAAATTTGAATTTTACAATGGCACAAAACCACCGCTGTATGATTGTACACATTAAAGCTGAAAAGCATTTGGACTCATTTTAAAATGTGGAAACGTTCCTGGGGCTGGGGATCGAGGAACTCGGAGAGTGATCTCCTTGGGCTGTCTGTGGGAGGCGCATTTCAAGCCATTCAGACGACAGTCATCCTTCGTTTGGGCCAAGCACAGAAGCAAGAGTTCAGTGTGGATCCCGCATGTCAGAGGATTTCGATGTTAAATTCAGAAGAACCATGGTTTAGTTATTATGAAATCACGCCCTTCATTGTCTTTTTGGAGCTTGTCTTCTACTAACGGCTACTAACAGATGCTATTATAAGTGCCCAGAGGCTATTATAAGTGCTATTATAAGTGCCTGAAACGTGCTGAATTTTTATCTCCTAAAGCTCAAGTTTTAGACATGTTACCCTTAAACAAAACACTTGCAGCATGTGGCGGAATTAAGATCTTTAGCTCGGGGCACGGCAGAAGTTGCTAAGGAGACACAGTGGGATACAGCACAACATCTCTAGGAGCAGCTTTTAAAATAAAAGTTGTACAGAAAGTGTAGAGTAGAAAACAGAGAAGATTGAGATTCTGTTTAGGTCCATTTATTTTTATTTTATTTTTGTTAAGCCTACAGCACCTGGTATTCCCAGGCGGTCTCCCATCCAAGTACTAACCAGGCCCGACCCTGCTTAGCTTCCGAGATCAGATGAGCTCGGGCGCGTTCAGGGTGCTATGGCCGTAGACTAGGTCAATTTTTTAATGGCCAACGGCACCGGCTGTTACCAGCGAGGTTAGACCTTGGTGCTTGAGTTTGGCTGAGAAAGAATGCAGAGTCAATACCTCAAATACAAGCAAAGGGTCATTTAGAAAGGCAAAGAGGCCGAAGAAGTGAGCCAGCTGGGCTGCATGGGCTCAGGAGGTAACAGAAAGGCCCTTGGGACTTAGGGGGAGAAAGCAAAGGTCCGTACCTTGAGGGAAGAAAGGGGGGAGGGAAGGGAGAGAGAGAGAGAGAGAGAGAGAGAGAGAAGAAGAAGAAGAAGAAGAAGAAGAAGAAGAAGAGCAGAGGAGAGGTCATTCTTCTGAAGGGGTCTTATCTGTGTTCCAGAGATGGAGATCTTCCCGGGAGGACCTCAGTAGAATAACCCTCAGCTTCCCAGGCCTGTCCCTTTAGCGTTGTCCTCGCTGCGGCCTGGGTGACCCGGGATAGGCTGTCGCTGTGTGACAGGGCTCCCTCTGATCCCTCTGGCGGCTCTGTTCCTGGCCATGGCTGGTCTCCTCACAGGCCTGCGGGGCCAGCGCTCTGCGGAAGCCGAGGCCACTCGCTGCCCGTGTCCGGAATCTTGCTCTCAGTTCTCATCTCTCCAGGTTCTGCCCTGACAACCCTGCCTCCTGGTCGCAGTGGAGTCGGCCAGTGTTCTGCCTCCTGTTCCAAAGCCTGACAACGCCTTCCGGCTTTCAGCTGGAACAACTGTAAGAACGACCGCGTTTTCTTAGGTGTCTCAGAAATGACACCTTATTGTTGCCTGATGTCCCGTATCTGAAAAGCGTTGATTTGTATTTTCATTTATTTTCCAGTAGTTTGGTTTAGAGGAGAGGGTAGATCCAATCCTTATCATTTCATCTCGACGGAAGTGAAACTCTCTTCTCTATATACATTTTAGTATGAGGTTTGATGCATAAGAAGAATAGATATAATTTAGGTGTAAATTATAAAGAATAGTATAATGCTAGTGATCCACCGTGCAAACCAAGAAACATATTACGAAAGAGTCACAGCTACCTACCTGTAGTCCCCTAGGTCTTGCCACTATCATGCCTTTGGTATTCCAATTTCCTCATTTTTATGTATATTAGTTCCTTGATATTTAAAAGTAGCTTTACCCAATGCATGTGTGCTTAATCAACAGAATGCTTAATGTTTTTTTTAAGCTGTATAAAAATAAGTATTCTTCCAATTACTTAGCATTAGGTTCCTAAGTTTCAACCACATTTTTTAGTTGTGATCATCTCTTTTTATAGCTAACTAATATTCTATTTTATGAATATACAAAGGTTTATTTAGCCATTTTCCTCCCAGTGTACATTTGTGAGGTTTTAGTTCATGTTAGTTATGAACATTGATTTCCATGAACATTATTGTCTAACAAAACTCTCCCTTTTTTCTTTTCTTTCTTTTTTTTTTGGTAAGTAACTTGGTTGCGGTTTCTCCCAAGGGCTGTCTGACTGATGGTAAGACCTTACTGTTGTTAAAAACACATTACAAAAATGTGTAAAAATAAGTTTTTTAACGTAACTTTTTGCTGAATTTCTAGAATTATCAGATTCAGTTCTTGCCTCTCTGGGAAACATCTTTTTTTTTTTTTTCCTTTTAAGTTTGAATATTTCTCCTGCTTCATCTGTTTTAATCTATTCTTGAGGAAATGTATCTCATGTAAATAAAATTTCCACTCTCTGGATTCCGTTATCAGCTTCTCTTCCATTGTTTTCTTTTATTTATTTATTTATTTTATTGCTTAAAGTAATACAAAGGGTATTACATATGTGTCCATCCCCCCCCCCCCCACCCTAGACAGTCCCCTAGCCTCCCCTATCCCCCAGTGTCTTATGTCCATTGGTTATGCTTATATGCATGCATATAAGTCCTTTGGTTGATCTCTTACCCCCCTACCTCCTGCCCCCAACCCTCCCCGGCCTTCCCGCTGTAGTTTGACAATCTGTTTGAGGCAGCTCTGCCTCTGTATCTATTATTGTTCAAAAGTTTATAATGGTCTCTATTATCCATGAATGAGTGAGATCATGTGGTATTTTTCCTTCATTGACTGGCTTATTTCACTTAGCATAATGCTCTCCAGTTCCATCCATGACGTTGCAAATGGTTAAGAGTTCCTTCCTAGACAGCCGCGTCCCTTGGGACAGGCACAGCCCCTGACGGGGGAAAGGAGAACCGCGGGATTCCTGGCGCCGCCAGGGGAATTGAGAGCTGGGTTCTGTGATCACGGAGGACTGAGCCTAAAGGGGGCACCCTGAAAAGCTGACCAGACCATGCAGTCCCGGTAAGAGAAGAAGCTTACAGAAACCAAGCCTTCCCTGTTTCCGCGGCCAGCGTTTGTTTGTTTGTTTTCACTGAATCCTGTTCATGGGACATTTCGGATACAGGCACTCACCTGTGCTGAAGAGAGGGAGAGTGTGCGGAGGAGTGGAATCTGGGGAGAGACTGAGGAGAGAGGGGGGCCGGGAGAGGTGGCAGCGAATTGAGTGCTGAGACACCCCCGAACCCAGGTCTGGGGCAGACATTCTCTCCGGAGGGTGAGACTCCTCCCCCCAGCCCCCAGGCAAGGAGCACAGCCACACCCAGATTCCACCCTGTAGGAGATCAAGGATTAAAATAATCTGATCAATCCCTGGGAGTTAACAGGGTCTGGCCTATAGAGGGATTTTCAATCCCAGCAACAACACAGCGCTGGTAACTAACTATTATGCAGCCAGCTCTGGGCAGTGAACTTCCACTGGACAGAGAGGCCCTATAGCCTCAGAGGCCAACCCCAGAACACTGCCACCCAGAGGCTGACCCACAAACTGACTCTTTGCTAAACACAAAATAAGGCAGTCTGGGATACAAATGCGGCCTGCTTTAAAATAAGGACTGTGGTTTACAACACAGAGGAACAGTGTATCGCAGGGAAACCCAACACTCTCCTGAATACCTGGCAGGTCTAAGGCGAGCCACACTGAAGAATAGAAGAACCGAAGGACCTTCACTACTGCAATTCTTTTTTTTCTTTTTTCACCTTTTAACTAAGAAACCAATTTTTTTCTTCTTCTTTTTTTTTTTCTTCTTTTTCCATCACCTCATTTTACCCTTTTAACTACTACCTTCTTATTTTTAACCAGTATTATTACTGCTACCATTTTACCATTTTTTAAAGTGCCATTTTATTTTCTCTTTATTTTATTTTGGGATTAGTGTTCTCCATTCTATTTTCATCGTCATATTATTGGTTGTTTCTAGTTTGCATTCATCCCCAGGGAGCTGTTGCTGGAATCTGTTGGGATTAATGGCTGTTCTATAGGAGTATTCTCCTCATATTAAAAGTCTCTTCCCCTCTTCCACTTCATTCTCTCTTTTCGCTCTTTTATTTTCTTTTTTTTTCTTTTTTCTCCTTTTTTTTTTCTTGTCTTTTCTTTTCTCGCTTTTTTTCCTCCCTCCTTTTTCCCAATTTCATTTTTGCACTCCTTTTTTTGGTCCCTACTTTTCTTTTCTTTTTTCTCTTTTATCTTTTTCCCTTCCATCCTCCTTATCCCCTAATTCTCTTAATTCGGGTGGTCACCTTTATTTGGGGTTATTAATATCGTGAATATATTTGTGTATACTGCCGGGTACGTGGTGCCTTGTTGTGTTGTATTTTGTGCCTTTAAATCAACGCAGCAGATCAAAGCTACAGCAACCTTCAGAGCACCACACCCTCTGCTGAGGAACAGCAGCTGTATGTGAAGCCTCGCCCCACCAGCCAGAAGAGCCACCTCAGCTGTGAACAGCACACACCAGAGGAGCTGCTGCCAACTGAAGAGCAGCTGCTACCGCAACCGCCCGAAGAGCAACCACAGACCAAGGAGTCACTGCCACCAAGGGAGCAACCACTGAACGACTCAACGTCTAGATATGTCAGTGAGATCAAACATGAGTAGACAAAGAAACCCCCAAAGGAAAGAGAAGGAGGACTCTCCAGAAAAGCAGGTAAGTAATACAGAGGCATGCAACATGACAGACAAAGAATTCAGAATAAGGGTCCTAGAGTGCATAAACCGGATGGAGGAAAAAATCGACATCCTCTGCAAGAAGCAAGAAGAAACAGATGAAAAAATCGATAACATATGGAAGAAGCTAGAAGAAACAGATGAAAATATCAACAACTTAAGTAAGACCCAAGAAGAAATGAAGAGTGATATAGCTGCAATGAAAAACTCCATTGAAAGTATCAACAGTAGACTAGGAGAAGCGGAGGACCGAATTAGTGAATTAGAAGACAAGGAAGCAAAACACACCCAAAATGTACTGCAATTGGAGAAAAAAATTAAAAGACAGGAGGAGAGCCTAAGGGAGCTTTGGGACAACATGAAACGAAACAACATACGAATAATAGGGGTACCAGAACAACAGAAGGATGAACAAGGATTAGAAAACCTATTAGAAGAAGAGTTCCTTCCTTTTTACAGCAGCATAGTATTCCATCGTGTAGATGTACCACAGTTTTCTAATCCATTCATCTACTGATGGGCACTTAGGCTGTTTCCAGATCTTAGCTATGGTGAATTGTGCTGCTATGAACATAGGGGTGCATATATCCTTTCTGATTGGTGTTTCTGGTTTCTTGGGATATATTCCTAGAAGTGGGATCACAGGGTCAAATGGGAGTTCCATTTTCAGTTTTTTGAGGAAACTCCATACTGTCTTCCATAGTGGCTGCACCAGTCTGCATTCCCACCAGCAGTTCACAAGTGTTCCTTTTTCTCCACATCCTCTCCAACACTTGCCGTTTGTTGATTTGTTGATGATAGCCAGTCTGACAGGTGTGAGGTGGTACCTCATTGTTGTTTTGATTTGCATCTCTCGGATGATTAGTGACTTTGAGCATGTTTTCATATGTCTCTTGGCTTTCTGAATGTCCTCTTTTGTGTCTATTTAGGTCCTTTGCCCATTTTTTGATTGGATTGTTTATCTTCCTTTTGTTAAGTTGTATGAGTTCCCTATAAATTTTGGAGATTAGGCCCTTATCAGATATGACATTGGCAAATATGTTTTCCCACACAGTGGGTTTTCTCGTTGTTTTGTTGATGGTTTCTTTTGCTGTGCAGAAGCTTTTTATTTTGATGTAGTCCCATTTGTTCATTTTCTCTTTAGTTTCAAGTGCCCTAGGAGCAGTATCAGTGAAGAAATTGCTTCGGCATATGTCTGAGACTTTGTTGCCTTTGGATTCTTCTAGCATTTTTATGGTTTCCTGTCGTACATTTAAGTCCTTTATCCATTTTGAGTTTATTTTCGTGTATGGTGTAAGTTGGTGGTCTAGTTTCATTTTCTTGCATATATCTGTCCAATTTTCCCAACACCATTTATTGAAGAGACTATCTTGGCTCCATTGTATGTTCTTGCCTCCTTTGTCAAATATTAATTGAGCATATTGGTTCGGGCCGATTTCTGGGCTCTCTATTCTATTCCATTGATCTATATGCCTATTCTTGTGCCAGTACCAGGCAGTTTTGAGAACAGTGGCTTTGTAATACATCTTGATATCTGGTATTGAGATCCCACCTACTTTGTTCTTTTTCAGGATTGCTGTAGCTATTTGGGGTCTTTTTTGGAGAGTTCGTTCTAGATCTATGAAGTATGCTGTTGGTATTTTAATGGGAAGTGCGTTGAATTTATAGACTGCTTTGGGTAGTATGGACATTTTAATGATGTTGATTCTACCAATCCATGAACACGGTATGTTCTTCCATCTGTTTATGTCTTCCTCTATATCTTTTTTCAACGTCCTGTAGTTTTCTGAGTAGAGGTCTTTTACCTCTTTAGTTAAGCTTATTCCTAGGTAGCTTAATTTTTTTGGTGCGATGGTAAATGGGATTGTTTTTCTAATCTCTCTTTCTGAAAGTTCACTATTGGTGTATAGAAATGCCTCAGATTTCTTGGGGTTAATTTTGTATCCTGCTACATTGCCAAATTCATGTATTAAGTCTAGTAGCTTTTTGATGGAGTCTCTAGGGTTTTGTATGTATAATATCATGTCGTCTGCAAATAAGGACAGTTTTACTTCCTCTTTTCCAAGTTGGATGCCTTTTATTTCTTCTTCTTGCCGAATTGCAATGGCTAACACTTCCAGTAGTATGTTGAACAGGAGTGGTGAGAGGGGGCATCCCTGTCTTGTTCCTGTTCTTAGGGGAAATGGTGTTAGTTTTTGTCCATTGAGTATGATGTTGGCTGTGGGCTCTTCCATTGTTTTCATCTACTTGTCTTTGTATTTCAGGAAAGCACGCATTTACAGCTCAAAGATTTTTTTTTTATTCATTGAATAATCTAACTCATACTTATTGAGTTCTTAATATGGATTCTTATATCCTCTGAACTTTACAGCCTCTAAGTAGTTTTTAATTTTTAAGAACTTGTTTTGTTTCTTTACTTATTTGATCTCCTGAAGTTTCTTCTCCTTCCGTTAATAAATATTCTGTTTATCTGGCCGCCTTCTCAGAGACGCCACGACTTCTAAGTCGTTTTCTGCCACCGTCTTTTGGATCCTGGACTAAATACAATTCAAATGACAGCTCCCTTTTAAAAAATTTTTATTTTTCAATTACAGTTGACATTCAGTATTATTTTATGTTAGTTTCAAGAGCACAGCATAGTGGTGATGTTATATAATTATAACGTGATTCCCCCCAATAATTCAAGTACCCACTTGACACCATACATGGTAATATATCATATGACAGTTCTTTTTCTGTTTTTTAAGGTTCTTTTTCTGAAAATTTTTATAATATAAAAACCAATTTTATTGGTTTCATGAATATATATATATATATTACTTTATTCACTTTTAACTAAGAGGAGATTGGTTCTCACTGATAAGAGGATGGTTTTATTGCCCACGTTCTGTCTTCTCACCACCTTAGGGATGGGAAATTATATTCCCAGATAGATGAATGCAAGTCAGAATTCTAGATTGTCAGCATTCAGCAGCGGGAGTGCTGCTCTGCTCTGGTGTTTTTTCTCTGACCTCCATGGCTGGGTTCGGTTCCCCTTCAAACAATGGGCCCAGCATATTTAGGGACCCGCGATCTTCCTTCTCCCACCACCACGGACACACTGGTCCTCGGGGTTGGCGTCACAGGCACTTCTGAAACCTCCATGTGCAAACATGTCAAATGCTTTCAAATTAATCTAGATAGAATTTATTTCCAATGTTAATGGGATTTTATGAACTTGTGAGTAATGGTAAATTTAATCTCAAAGAACATACACAAGTACATGCAACAATTTTCTTGGAAGAACTGCATTCACTATGAAATAATTCAAAACAGCATGGCTATCCAATGAAGAGGCTAGTTAAATCAAAGGGTAGGGAGTCAGTGTTTATAGGTATTGCTTGTGTGGGTCCGGGGGGTTCTGGAATAAAAGAACCATCTTTTCCCAGCGGCCTCATGCAGCATGTTCCGTTTCATTAGAGAGAGCGTTACCTTCAGAGAGCCTGCAGCTGACTGCTCCGTTGGCCTGTGCAGAGGTGACTGACGAACGGGCGGAGTTATTCCTCAGGAGGTGTCTGAGAGACTAATCTGTGAACGTCCCTGTATCTCATGTTGCTCACTGCTCTCTGATCACTACAGGGTTAGACATTTCCCAAGGCTCACGCAGGAAGAACGCCCCCTGTGTGTTTGGCAGCCGCCTAAGCCTCCAGTCTGCTAATCACCTCTTTCCTCTGCTGTTTTCTGTGTCCTCACGACTTCTTTATGTTACTTTTCAGCTCCGTTCCCAGAAGGTTTCGGTAAGGTTGGTGAATAATGCAGGTGCTCAGTCTGGCCCCTGAGACCCAAGGTCTGAGATGACTTGTAGAAGCAGAAAATTAACTCCCCATCTTGGAGAAGAAAAAGCAGATAAACCCGAAGCTACCAAGTATTAAAGTCATTTTTATTTTAGGAGAAAATATTGTTTCACCCAGAGGCTCTAACTCAATGTTTAAAAGGTGCTATATGTTAAAGGGTTTAATATTTCAAAGGAAGTTAGAAGGTCGCATAAATCAATGAAAGTCTGTAAAACGTGTGGGTTCGGGTGGACTCGGTGACATTCAAATTCCTCTGTCCTTCAGCCCAGACATGAGCGCTGGCTGGGTCCTGCCTGCGAGTAGTGAGTGATCCTTGGTGCCCACAGAGGGAGTCAGGCTCTTACCACAGGCATGTCAGCCGCTGAGGCTGAGGCCACGGCTGTGGTGAGGGCCACGGCTGGTAGGCGCGGGAACGGGCACGGAAAGCGCCTCCCCACGCATCACACAGTCCTTTGCTCCCATTGTTTTCTATCTTTCATCAGAATCATAAAATAAATGCCACGCCGATGTGTTACTCAGAGCAATTCTGCTAAGGCATCGTTTGGAGAAAATGTGTGCCTTCCTGCGCTGAGCCGGTCCTGGTGTGATGCGTCACAGGGAAGGGAAGGTAGGCCAGTCACACAGGCAGAGAAGACTGTGTTCAGGCTGCTGTGACAGGACAGAGATTTTGAACAAAAAGCAGGAAAAACTTAAGCCCTGGCCCATCAGTGAAAACAGCCCAGAGGACGTTAGCAGGGGATTGGTCCATATGATCAGGCTCTTTGGCGCTAATTGTCACTTACAAAATTGCTCATCGTTTCTTATCCCTCGGAGAATGGAAGGTGAGGGTACTGTCCTTTCTTTTGAATTTATATTTACTGTTGAAAGTCTTACAGATATGCCCTCCCCCCACACTTTTCCCCATTGACCCCCTCCATCCAGCACCGCCCCTCCCGGGCCTTCACCACACTATTGTCTGTGTCCAGGGGCTATGCATATCTGCATCTAAGTTCCCCTGTTAAAATCTTCTCCCCTCCGCCACTCCCCCCGCCCCCCTCCACCTTCCCTCTGAAATGTGTCTCTCTTGGTGATTCCATTGCAAACATAGGGCTCTCGGGTCCCTAAGGAGCACATCCTGGGCTGTAAAACTGGCGAGAAGCTGGGAAACTGTCCACACCTCAGAGGCAGAGGAGGGTTATGACTGCAAGCTTCCTAGAGCAAATGCTCTAAGCAAAGGAGGTCAGCGGTGTCGGGTCAGGAAGAAAGCTATAGTTTAATCAAGCTGAGGGTCATGTGAAGGCCACCTTGGTCAAAAGGGAGGATGAGGTAATATTTAAATTAATCATATAATTTTTTTTCTGGACCATTTTCTAGAATGTTTTAAATGAGTATAGATTATACTTTTTAAAAAGAAAATTATTAAAATTGTATAAGTAAAAGTATTATAAAATATATACCAATGGTAATAAGATCATCATTGTTGCTGTATCTGTAAATAATGAAGAGTAACAGAGTACTTTAGAGAATATTTAGGAAAAAAACCCCCAATATCTTGATGTTTTCTTTTAAAATACATATTTTATTGATTTTTTACAGAGAGGAAGGGAGAGGGATAGAGAGTTAGAAACATCGATGAGAGAGAAACATCGATTAGCTGCCTTCTGCACACTCCCTACTGGGTATGTGCCCGCAACTAAGGTACATGCCCTTGACCGGAATTGAACCTGGGACCCTTGAGTCCACAGGCCAACGCTCTATTCATTGAGCCAAACCAGTTAGGGCTTTTACTGTTTTTTTTAATACTTTCAGAATATACTAACTCCTCTGGAATGTCCAACTAGCTAACAAATATAATGATTGAATTCCTATATAGAAATAATTGATATATAACCAAAGCATTAAAATTTGGTCAAACTTCATTTCTAATTAAAAAAAAATATTTTTATTGATTTCAGAGAGGAAAGGGGAGGGAAAGGGAGACAGAAACATCAGTGATGAGAGGGAATCATTGATAGGCTGCCTCCTGCAGGCCCCACACAGGGGATTGAGCCTGTAACCAGGATCCAAACCTGGACCTTCTGGTTCATAGGTCAACATTCAACCATTAAGCCAAGCAGGCCAGGCTCTAATTTTTAATCAGAATGTCTCAATTAGAAACACTTATGAAAACATTGTAATGCAGAATGCCTGAAATGTAAAAATAGTTAAATTCATTAGCATACAATCCTGACATTTACGCAAACACCCTTTTTATTTTGTTTTGTTTTAATCTTTGCTTTCATTTGATCACAATTGATAACTATAGTTAGAAAACAAAATAATTGGATAAAATATTTTGGACTGTTAACTTTAATAATAGCATCTAAGGACCATATGTTAAATTTATGTCATTTGACTATCAATCTTATTGACGTTTAAAATTTTGCGTTTACATTAAAGGTTCCCTTTATACAACACGATTAAATGTATCTATAAATTTAAAAAGTGCTCTCACATCAGATGAGAAGATGCTATTTAAGTCCATTCAACCCAAATCGCCTTCTAAATATCGTCAATAGTTTCCGTTTTCATTCCATACAACGTCTCAACGCAGAGAAGTGAGAGCAAGCTGGGGGCGCTCCTGGCAGCTGGGGGAGCGCGTGCACGCCCTGCTGGGTTTGTGCCTCTGCGGCCTGCCATCTCTCTGACTCGCGTAGCCTTGTTGTCACACTGCTTCCTCCGGTGACGTTTCATCGCAGTGTAACCCATCATGTCCAGAGGTTATCTGTCTCAGTTTATTGGGATGCTGCCACTTTTGAGGCGGGTTCTCGAGGACAGCTATTGGCCAGCTGGAGTCCTGGCGAAGTGGGCCCGTCGGTGGCGGTCCCCATGGCTGGCCCTTTTACATAAAACACAATAGATGTGCCTAAGCTCTGCTGCGTGGGCGCTGCCTCCTCGATCATTCTGGCCTCCGAGTCCCAGGATACAAACTCTTTGGAAGATGTTTAAGAATCATTTCTGCTGCTATGCATCCTACGATTATGTTTTCTTTGTTGGAGAACCTTGTAGATTCTGGGTAAATGTTAATGGCTAAGTTAGCTTTTACTATTACTTATTCTTTTGATTGGATTGCCTTTTGTTTTTATTTTTAGTAACTCTTGACTCACCTACTTCTAATCAATCTTGTCCTCTTTCTCTAGTTGGATTCTGGTCCTTTTCCTGATTGATGTATTATCATAAACTCAGCAATGAATGTATTGCTGCTCTAATCGAGTGGCAGCATTTGCCATTATAACTTAATAACATGATTAGCCCTATTAAACTGGTAAAATAGTTTGCCTTTTCAAATCGACTTCCCGAACAGGGCTCATTGTCTCCTATCCCAGTGGATCATGGGCCGAGTGTTGGACCTTTTTTCCCCTGTCGTCTCAGGAATGCAAACAGTTCTAAAAGCGCTGGGGAGAGTTTTCCTATAGACTGCAAAGCAAAACTGTTCTGTGAAAACTGTTTGTACCAATATTACTCTGAGTCTCTTTTCTTTTTTTCATGCCTTTTAAGAACATGCTTCGCCCCTTACGGCTTCTTATTTTGTCCCTTTGTAACTCGCCACCAATTGGCCTGTGGCACAAACCCAGGTCATATTTCAATCAAATCATTGCATTTTTAATAAATGTGTATGTCCTATGTTATTTACTTTAATGATAATGTTTCTCTTTTGTTTACAAACAAAAATTCAAATAGTGATAAAGCCCAAATGAGGTAGGGGCTTCTTTATGTGGTTCACAATCGATTCCCCGCACCCCGCCCCCCGCCTCGGGATGCACCAGGCTGTCTATTCCTTAGTCCTGTGGTCGGCAAACCAAAGCTCGCAAGCCACATGCGGCTCTTTGGCCCCTTGACTGTGGCTCTTCCACAAAATACCACGTGTGGGCACACACGTACAGTGCGATTGAAACTTCATGGGCCATGCGCAGAAGTCAGTATTTTGTGGAAGAGCCGGTATTTTGTGGAAGAGCCACAGTCAAGGGGCCAAAGAGCCGCATGTGGCTCGCGAGCCGCGGTTTGCCGACTATTGCCTTAGTCCTTAGAGCTCTCACTTTACTCTTGGTTCATTATGAGTGACTGGTAAACCTCTGTGTGTCCATCGGATGCTGAGAGATGGTTAGAGATGCCAAGAAACGACGGATGTGGTTAGGAAGTGGGCCCTTCAAAACACTGAGAGGCGTTGAACCCAACACTCCCTTCTGCATGGGCAGAGTGGCTGCGAATGGACAGTGATGGAGCCTGACACTCTGGTGGCATTATTGCATGTTCTGGGGATAAAGACAGCACACAACTTTCATTCTCCGTTCATTTTAGGAAACTATTTGTCAGGTGACTTCATATGCAATTTTCTGTAATCGCCATTAAATTGAGTCAGACAGGCCTCCCTAAGCGAATTGACATAATTAATAGGACTTTATTAACACAGCCAAAATGTTTTCCTTTCAGAAAATCAGACAGAACCTGAGCCCAGCGGTGCCTGGCCACTGGCAAAGCGGACCCGCGTCACCCTGCACGTCTCCTGTCACATCCCCGTTGGTGTGGGTCCAATGAGTTTCCATAGCAGGCAGGTGTCAGAGGCGGGGACATGAGCGACCGGGGGTAAATGACTGTGACAATTAATAACTTCTATGGAGGCTCAATTTGTTCAGAGCCCTGGGCACAATGGATGATCACAAAAACACACCAGGAAGCAAAGGGTCCATTTGTGCCTCCTGGGGGTTTGTAGTCATGGCCAGAAGCAGTCACCCACTGGGCCCAGCAGGGAGAGGGCAGGAGTCACACACACACCTGTCTAACTGCACAGAGAACACAGCCAGGCTCAAGGGAAGGAATGGCTTCCACTTGGATAAAGGAGCAATATGTACCCATTTCTAAGGAGCACTGTGACTCACAACTTCTGTGGCATCTTAATCTTTCGTGATTTATAGTTTCTGTTCCTATTCAGTTTAATTCAGCCAACATTTTAAAGTATACGCGGCCATGTGTAATATGCCTTGTTGGGTCTCATTGTTGCCATAATGGTAGAGTTTTAGCTTTATGTTCAAATACTTAATATCCTCTCTTTCCCTATTTATCTGTGTGTCCCTGTCTCCATCTCTCTGTCTTTCTACATACATACACTGCTACACATACACACACACACGTATATATATATACACATAGGCACACACATAGATAATACAGCCGTTGATGAGAACAAAAAGAAGATGATGATAGTATAGAGAAGGAGAAGTTATGGATAAGAAATTTAACTTCTCTGATAAAAGAAATAAATGTATATTGTGAATCTGTATGTTATTGTTTAGAAAACCCCCTCATGTATATGTGAATTACAATGGGGCAGATGTAATCATCCTATATAATAAAAGGGTAATATGCAAATCGATGGAACAGCAGAATGACCGGTCGCTGTGACAGCAGAATGACCCGTCGCTATGACCACCAGGGATCAGAGCTCAATGCAGGAGCTGCCCCCTGGTGGTCATTGTGCTCCCACAGGGGGAGTGCTGCTCAGCCAGAAGCTGGGCTCACAGCTGGCAAGTGTAGAGGCTGTGGCAGGAGCCGCTCCCACCTCTACGGCAGCGCTAAGGATGTCCAATTGCTGGGTTAGCCTTCAGTCAGACATTCCCTGAGGGCTCCCAAACTGCTAAAGGGCGCAGGCCGGGCTGAGGGGGTCCCCTCCTCCCCCGAGTGCAAGAATGTCATGCACGGGGCCTCTAGTACATTTATAAGCAATAAATGATCAGCAGAATAATGAATCAGAAGCTGGTCTATTGAAAGCAGAGGAGCACACGGGTATTTAAATGATGGGTAACAGAGAGGTGTGGGCTGTGGACAACGGGTGGGAAGAGAAGGTGTACAGGAGCTGCTTTGCCAGGCTGGCTGGCCCAGAGCGGTGCCAGGCTTCATGCATCTTATGGAACGTGATTCTTCTAACAGCCCTACGACCTAGCAATTAGGTTCCGATTTTGCAGGTAAAGAAACAGCTTTGAGTGATTTGCTTGGCCAGAATCACCTCTAAGATTATAAAGAAGCTTTAACAAGTGAGATGCTATGGTGCCACTGACGGCATCCAGTGGGCAAAGAGTGTATTTACATAGATTCCTGGAGGAAAAGAGGAAAAGCAACTGTTTGGTGGTGCTAATCGCAGTGGATTAAGCCTGGATGAGGAGGATGACATGAGTGTTAAGCAGAGACCTACTAGGAAGAAGGGTCTTTGCAGGAAGAGAATTAAAATCGTCTGAAGAAACGTGAATGTTTTCTGTTCTCTGCGCTCTCTATGAATTCTCAGCTCTCTCACACTATGGTCAAGTAGCATTGTTGTCTGGCAAATGGTTGGCCTGATGATATGGTCGATGATCAAAGGCTGATGAAAACTATTGGGGAGAGTTCAGGGGTCAGTCCTGTGCTACTAGCAGTGGAAATAAACAAGGGGTCTTCCTTCGTCCCAGAAATAGGGGAATTGTACCAGGATTCACACAAGCAAGCAAGCAAGCAGAATGCTTCCTCTTTCCATGTTCCTAGATGCCTTTCATCCCGGCTCAGTGCAGACCCTAGCTCAGCTGTATTTCTTTGAACTCTTGTGTGACTCAACTGGGCCAAAAATTGTGTGTCTAGGAGTTATTTTCAATGACACTAATAGCAAACTAAAGCAAATTGCAGAATGTCCTCATTCTCAGCCTGATTTATTTGCCCAAAAAGCTCCAGATTCAACTCTTTTGATGTAGAGCAGTTGTAAAGTTTTGAGGGTTTCGTGTGGTTTGGAAAAGTGGCTAACATTCAGAACTCTCAATGATCTATCCAGCTCTGTGGAAATAGCCAAAGTCTTCAGTTGTTGCCGTTCGCCCAGCAATTTTAATGCCAGCGGACAGAATGCTTGCCAGGATGTGCATAAGCTGTAATATAGACCAGGTGTCAACCCGAAAACTATCCTCATTTTCAGGATTTGGTAAGAGAATCTGAACACACTTGGCTAAACTTTATGTCTTCACTTAGGTCATCTTTAAAGAGTACAAGTTTCCTTGATACTTTAAGACTCTCCGAGAATCTGGGATTAGACTACAAATTGCTTTATTCCCCCAGAGGCGTTAGGAATTCACTGTCAGCAACACTCCCTCCATGCGCTCTGTGAGGGCTCTGGCTTCTCCAGGCATAGAGTTTCCCACTTCTTCACGAATTGGGAGAAGTCAAGCCGGTAGCAGGTGAGGAAAATCACTCTCACTTTTATGAATGTGATTTCTGAGATGCACTGACCACAGGACTTTGGCCTGGTAAGTTCCCTGCTCTAGCCTCAGGGCTCAGAACACTGCTCAGCGCGGAGGAGCGGTCTGCACATAGTAGGTCTGCAGGTACCAGCACTTGCTGATGAAGTGAATGGTCCCTGCGAGTCCCAGGGAGCGGGTCAGGGTGGCCTCAGCGAACAATCCCCGAGGCATTAGCTTCACCGCAGACTCGGAGGACAGGCATGGAGAGGCCGTCTTAACCACAACCCAACAGAGTGTTAAGCTGTGTATGTCAGCAGAAAGAAGTAAAATGCTTTTCTTCATTTTCTTAGTCATTTTTGCTAATATATCTTAAACTGCTTTAAACTATTATCCTCCAGAAAATCTCTGAATGTGAAAAACATAATTTAAATTTCGAAGTCCTCCCAGAAGGCAAAACTTGGTCTAGTGCTGGGAATACCAAAAAGGGGGGTTTTGACTTGAAGCTAGAGCTCCTCATACAGCGGTTCTCAACCTGTGGGTTGCGAACGATAAAAATACATCCTGCATATCAGATGTTTACATTACGATTCATAACAGTAGCAAAATTACAGTTATGAATAGCAACGAAAATAATTTTATGGTTGGGTCACAACATGAGGAACTGTATTAAAGGGTCACGGCATTAGGAAGGTTGAGAACCACTGATGAAAAAAAAAAAGATGGAACTAAGACGGATTTCACTGGGGAGCATGTTCCAAAGGATAATTCTAGGATTTCTTTCACTAGGACATTTCCTGATGTTGTGATTCTTTTCCTGGCTTCTTTGCTCACAATTCCTCTTACAGATTGTATTTACCCCAAACATAATTCAGCGATCTGTACACTGCCCCTGTCACTGCACGCTCTGGGGCAGCAGTCCAGTATGTCGCCCCTTTCCTGGTGTTCCCCAGGGGAGCCAGCACCGTGCTGTCCACCAAGTGCCTGCTCATTACCAGGCTGCTGGACAGGCCAAGAGAGGATCTTGTCAGCTGCAGCAGTAGGCCGGAGGTGCCTGACCTCCATCACCCAACGTCATCCTGACTACAAGCACACAGCACGTGAGGTGGGACTGGGATCGGAAGGGAGGCGTGTCGGAGTCTATCCCTGCAGAGCTCAAGCCAGTGAAGTGATTATCTGTCAGCATTTCTGATCTCAAGCCCTGCATAAGGCTCTGCTTTTATATGGTAACGCGGGCCTCTTTGATGCTGTGGTTTGACCAAGTCACGGAGCGTTTTGAAATCTGTTTTTCTCTCTAAGCCTTTCTTAGGCATTGGGGGAGTAATACATATTTTTTTTCTTTCATATTGGATGTTTGGCTGGAGGAAAACTCATAGATGCAGCATACATAAAAATAGGAATTTTGACTCAAAATTGTTACGAATGCCCAGAGTTGTCACGGTTAAATGTTGTCACCTCTTATAGTTCCTTGAATTAAATACAGTGATGATTTAGCTTGCCATAAGTAAAGGAATGGATTGTTTACAATCTGTTACTTGCTATTTCTTTGTTGGTTTTTTTTTGTGAATTGCCAAGCAACAGAAAGCAATTTAAGTCTCACTTAGTAAATGCTTGAAGAATACTTTTTTTTTTGAAGAATACTTAATAAAAATACATGCTGTTTTTCTTTTCTTTCCAACCCACATTCATTTTGTATCACTTGTAGAATCTACTAGTTTTCAATTCTAGTAATTATTATGAAAGCACCCTTCTGCGAGAAAATACGGAGAATCACAGACCCGCCGATTTCCTGCCTCGTTTGGTGCTGGCGGAGTTTTTGTTTATCACCTTCCCCTCTTTCACGGTGACTCGGCGCCCTCCCTGGCAGCGTACAGAAACTTGTCAGTCTTCATTTCGCAAACGGTCAGGTATGCCATTATGCTAATGAGTTGAGGAGGATTAACACTGGCCAGGAGTGGGTCTGTGCCAGCATCTGGGAAGCCCCTGCTCGTTCACAGAGCTACTGGCCTGACCGCCCAATCCACCAACGTGCCAGAAGCTGCAATGGTTTCCAGGCTCTGAGCTTCCCTGCATTTCCAAAAAAAAAAAGGAAAAAAAATAAAAAAAATTGAGCTCCCATTTATTTCAAACCACTTGACTCGACTTTCCTCATAATCTCATTGTAAATGAATAATACCTTATTTATCTTCTCAAATGATTCACATCTGTGTTTGGTTGAGACCCTTCTTCATGACAAAGAAACATTTCCTAGCAGATGTTCCGAACAAAAACCGTGAATTCTTTGAAATGTATGACACCAGGAGGATATTCGGAAGTGTAGCTCAGATATTTGAGCAAATACCCAAAGAAGAAACATGATAAGCACTTTTAATACTCAATTACTTGATTTACAGAATGTTGGAACAGTAGGAAGGAATGTATCCTATATAATAAAAGCCTAACATGCAAATCAACTGAACTGCAGAGCGACTGGCAGAACGACCGGTCGCTATGATGCGCACTGACCACCAAGGGGCAGACACTCAATGCAGGAGCTGCCCCCAGCCTGCAGGCCCCAGGCCAGCCAAGGTGGGTGAGAGCAGGGCTCCTGATCGCCCCACCAGGCACCCCACAGAGGGTGGTGACAGGCAGTGGGAGTGGGGGGTGGGGCTGGCGATTGGGTGGTGCCAGGCCAGCGACCTCCTCCACCCTCCACCTGCATTGCTATTCACGACATCACCTCCTGCGTTGTCTGAATTTAGGAACAAATTAGCTTTTCCCTGACACGCTCTTTAATTGCTCGAGGCATCAGCTGTTTTGTTCTCTGAGCTGGAGTGCAGAAAAGGGCGGCCTGTGTATGTCGCAGAGCCGTTTGCCGGGAAAGTCCAGGCACTGAAGGGGTTGGGGTTCTATTTACACATCCAGACCTCTTTCCTAGTGTGTCTCCTGTGTGGCAACATTCAGATGAAGGCGACTCCAAGATTCGAGCTACGGTTTTCTAAACCATCCCCATTGCACCGAACTACAACTCACACTTCCTTTTCTGCAGAACGGATGAAGTTGGCAGCCCCTTAGAGAACTTCCCTGCGGGAAGAATAGATAAAAACATATCCCGGGATGGAAGCTGTGAGGTTCCTCCCCGTGTGCTAGTCTCGGTGAAACTGTTGAGCTCGTCTGTCCTAACATGCACTTTGTAAAAGCATCTAAAAATGCCTTTGACTTCACTGAAGTCCCGGTCAGGAGTAAAGGGGCTCAGATCCCTTGCCCAAGCCCCCAGGTGGCTGCCACGTGCCCAAGCAGCCACCTGCACCGGGATGGGCATCGCTGCGGGCAGAAGGTGGCGCTGTTGGCCAGGAACCAGCCTTCGTCTGGGCTTCCAGTCAAACTCACCATCAAGTGATCACAGCCGTTCTCTACGGAAAGGAATTAAAGCCCAGGCCAGTGGGCCTTCTCCCGGCATGGCACAGCAGCGGCCTCAGGCTGAAAGTCGGCCCGAAGAATGCTCTGACCGTCTTTGTCTCACTCTTTTAGGTAAATCTTGAAGCTCTGTGGGGGAAAAAAGAGTTAAAAAAATACCGTGTCTGTTTCCCTCTGTTATCCGCAGTGACAGGAGACCTGCAGGGGCCCGGACGGCGCCCTGGTCGCAAGCAGAAGCCACGCAGTGACCACTAGCACGACGCTGTTGCATTTGAATGTCAGTGTTTTCCGAGCACAAGTTATTGAAGATCGTTTCCCGGCTCCGGGTGGCTCACCGGATGGACACCTCCTGGGCCTGGTGCTCCAGCGGCTCGGGGCCCTGTACGTCCGTCCCCAAAGTGTGGCGTCTCCCCCGAGGCCCCTGGCCAGGTTTGAGGAGGGGTGAGGGGCACCAGGAGGCGGCCCGGGCCCCCGGGAAGGACAGGGAAGGGCAGGGAAGCTGGAGTCAGGTCACTGACATCTTCTGCACCATCCTGCAAATCGGTCCGTGTGGCAAAGCTGTTTTGCAGTTTAAGATAAGGGTTGGCGCTAAAAGTCAAATCCAGGGAACCATGAGCTGATAAAGTTCAGGCAGCAAGAGCAGCAGGAGAGCAGGGCGGTGTTGTAGAGTCACTGAGGCCCAGATGCCTGCTGCTAACCTATCAGCTAACACCAACGTGGGAGGACTGTGTTAGCCTGGGAAAATTAACCCTCAGCCTCACCCTCACCCCACCCTCACCCTGTTTGTTTAGGGTTAATTCTGTGTATGTTTTGTGATAGATGGTGACATCTTTTGGAGGAGAGCTGATTCAAGCAGAGAATCTTAACGAGCAAAAATTATAAACTCGAGTCTTTGCCCTGAACTTGAGAATAGTGTTATCCTTTTACAGAAATCCCCGGTATTTCTTCATGGGTTGTAGGGGATTGGTGTCTCATTCTGGTGGGAATAACCAGCATAGAGACCTGCGGTTCGAAACAGACTCTGACACTAGATTGCCTGTCTTTTAAATCAGGGACCACCATTTGCTGGTTTCTTTCCTATGCCTCAGTTTCTCGTTTGTGAACAATGAAAGTACCAGCGCCCTAGCCAGTTTGGCTCAGTGGATAGAGCATCGGCCTGTGGACTGAAGGGTCCCAGGTTCGATTCTGGTCAAGGGCACATGCCCGGGTTTGCAGGCTCGATCCCAGTCGGGGGTGTGCAGAAGGCAGCTGACCAATGATTCTCTCTCATCATTGATGTTTCTATCTCTCTCTCCCTCTCCCTTCCTCTCTGAAATCAATAAAAATATATTTTTTTAAAAAAGTACCTGACTCATGGGGTTGTATATAGCCAATCAGCTTACATAGGGGAAGCGTGAGGAAAATGACCTGTTCATAGTCAGTGTGCAGAACTTGCTACTACTCTTCCTGTTCCCGGGGAGGGCTGTGACCGGAGAAAGCTGTACCAGCAAGGATGCTTTCATTCCGATGGTGCCCACTCTCCAGGCCAGGACAGGCCCTTTTGGGAAAATGCCCTGGACTTCCGTCATCGCAGGTATCAGGAGGGGTGAGTATGTCAGCGAGGGTAACCGTCTGCCACTTAACAGCAGGCACAATCAGCCTGTGTGCCTAACTAGGTCTGCCAGTGACTTTCCAAGCAGAAACATTTTTAGAAAGAAAATAATAGATGTCTGGCTGTACTGGGATCTTCAGACACCCACGTGGACGTGCATATGAGATCTTAAACATTAAGACAAAAGCAAAAACAAGGCGTGTGTTTGGAGATGCTCTGAACAGTAAAGATCCTTCCCAGTGAGTTGTCGAATCTGATATTTTCCCAACAGAATCCCATGGGGTGACTGTTTTCTCCACATCGTGTCTCCAGAGAGGATCCTCGTAGGTTTACGTACTTGGCTTTTGTCTATTTCTGACACCATGTTTTGGTGCATTTGTGTTTGAGGTAGGCTTTGTTTTTTTTTCTTTAGTTATTTAAAAAATATAATTCCTTCAAATACTTCCCAATTTTAGAAATTTTATTTTTATAGGAAAGGAAAAATTATGTTTATGCTAGATTATATCATTTAAGGGAACAAGGAGCTCCATAGAGCATAATATTTGTATATGCTACCTATTGATAATCCCAGACTTGATTTCTATGGCTCCTCCAATCCTCTTGGTTGGGCAACTTGCCTTGACTATGTGTTGCCATAATACTCCCCTCTGTTTCTTGTCTTGAGGAGAACAGCATTGCTATGGACTAAGTGCATCTCCAGCTTTATCACCATCTCTCTGTGTGAGTAAAGCCTGAATGTAGTTCACCTCTGTGTGCATAAAATTTAGCAAGGTGTCTATCGTAGGTACTCAATTGTATTATTGTATTTCTTTCTTTCTTTTTATTTTTAAATATATTTTATTGATTTTTTTACAGAGAGGAAGGGAGAGAGATAGAGAGCTAGAAACATCGATGAGAGAGAAACATCAATCAGCTGCCTCCTGCACACTCCCCACCGGGGATGTGCCCGCAACTAAGGTACATGCCCTTGACCGGAATCGAACCCAGGACCTTTCAGTTCGCAGGCTGACGCTCTATCCACTGAGCCAAACCGGTTTTGGCCAATTGTATTTCTTGAATGAATGAATGAATGAATGAATGAAAGACATGAGTGTTAAAAGGTGATCAAGTGTGTGTGTGTGTGTGAGAGAGAGAGAGAGAGAGAGAGAGAGAGAGAGAGAGAGAGAGAGAGAACTGGAATTGGAGGCTAAAGATTGCCGTGTGAGCTCTAAAGGAAAGGTGGACATACACTGGCTTGTCTGATTTGCCTCAAGAGCTTCATCAAGGGATGTGGGTCCAAAACCCTCTGGATTTCTGGTGCTTCAGTAAGTGTAGAGGTGCGGTGGGAAATTTCAGTTTTTCTGAGGAAAGCACCGATACTTGCCATTTGTTGAGGGCTAGGAGAACATTTAGCTCAAGGTAGTTCACGGACTCAGCATTAGAACCTACCACATTCTTTTCAAGCATATCTTTGAAACAAAAAAATTTTTTTTGGACAATTATTTCCATAAAAGTAAGTGCAAAGTGAAAATGTTTGGTTGATCTGGTTCCAAAATTTCAGAGTTTGTGCAGTCCCCAACAACAACACACATCTCTTCAGGGGAAAAAAAAAATCAGTTATTTACGAAGGAAATAGCACATTTTCCTTTCAATTTATGTGTGGATATCATTTCAAATGTCTGCTAAGTTGTTAGCACATAAATACTTAATAAATGGAACCATTAGGCATTTCTTTTAGCCTCAAGACACTGTTAAGAAATTACAGAAATACTAAGGACGTTGTGAGCTGAGAAAGTTTGGCGATTTCTGCTCAGGGTAATAAACAGAAAACTAGAAAGAGGGCCTCCTATGGGAAGAGTTTGTTTTTGGAAGGTGGGATGCTGCCAGTGTTACGGTTTGATTCCTGAATATTGGTCTGCAATCAAAGGTCAGGACAGATAATTACATAGAGACCTTCAATTCAAGTCTAGGTGAACATTTTAATTATATTATTGTTTAATAGAGTTATTGCTACATGAGATTTGGTTTTATCTCTTCCCAGACCAGAAAGTCTTCCCAATTAAATATTTTAAAATCGCCAATGGATCAAATAGTACAGACAGGCAAATTAATTTCTAAACTTTCCTTTAAAAATATAGGGTAATACTTCATTTTATCCCTTTTTCTAATACTGCTGCCAAATTCAAAGCAATGATTGGCAGTATTTTTTTTTTTTTACTGAGTCTTATCTGTAGTTGATGTTAGCCTTTTTTAAGCCCTAGATCAAATAAAATAAATAAATAAATGTAGAAGTATCACATGTTATTATGACGTTGGGCAGTAGTCAACATGAGCCTTTATTTTTTTCTTAGTTTACACAACTAATTAACAGTCTAACTTGATTTTTCCCCTCCCTTAGCTCATTTTAAGGAAAGATCAGAATTCAAGAGGCTTTGGGAGAAGTGTAATTCCCGATTTCAGGTTCCTATTTTAATAAAAATGCTATCAAGTAACCTCCATTTTAACAAAAGCTTTCAGCTGCCTCTCTGAAAGCACCATCAACGTGCAGCAGATGTCTTCGCTATTGGCTGCTGCTGTAGACACAGGAGATATTTGCAGGGCCTGCATATTAGTCTCGTGATTTTCTCCATTTGGAAAGAAGCAGCACGTGCAGGAGTCCGTCTGAAGGCAGGATTTCCCCTGATGAATATCGCATCTCTCTTCTCGAGCACCGCCACGCGCTTTTGTTCTTTACTTGCCACTGATGCTTATGATAAAAAATTAAATTACTGCTCATCCTTCCCATCTGGTCTCCTCAGAGGATCTCCGCGGAAGAACAAACATTGGGAAGAGGGTGCGGGAGGTTTAGTGTTACACACAGCCCTGCTCTATTATTCATGGCAATGCATTTTTAATGTCCGAGAAAGAAGAGGGAAATATATGTTAATTTCTAGGGCGAGACAGGCCGTGATTGAGAGAATGATAGATTCAGGGACTGGAGACGTGTGCGTGATAATAAAATAAATCATCTCTCTTCCAAATCCTGAATTTTTCCTTGGGAAGAAAATTTACTAGGGTTTCTGGGTGAAAAATCTCAAGTCATAATCTCCAATGGCTAATGCGCCCCAGACGCTTCATATTTTCAGTTGAGAAAAAGTTTACTGGAGCAAGATTATTAAAAACAAAACCAACACAAACAAAACAAAACAAAACAGAAAAGGAAGGTCTGGCTGTCAATATAACTGATAGGATTTTGCTATTTCCTTTATGAGATCCCAGCTCACAGCTCGCCAATTTATTCTACATTTCTCAACAAAATTTGCTCTCTTGTTGTTCACACATAAGCCAATTATTTTTCCTAAATAGGTGAAAAGATTTATGGGAGCAATCTTTTAACTCTTAAAACCTGATACTGTTTTACCAAAACAGAGAATGAATACCGTGTCTTATTTTGTCTATGAATTGTCAAGGCTAATGGTTTTCTTTGTATCCTATTCTCTTGGAATTCAACAATTTATCTTCAATCCAAAAGAATTACAGCATCTGGTAAGGAATCGATTTACAAACTTCTCACAATGTAAGAGAACAGATTACAATTTATGGGCCCTTTTCTTCAAGCTCCCATAAGATTCTCTGCTCCTGATAAAGGGATGGGCAATGTTGTCTGATGTAAACAAAAGATAGTGAGAGCGCAGGAGTTCTAGATATTTTCTCAGATTCTCCAACCCTACGTTAAATCTGTTGTCACCAGAAAACACACATTTTGCATTTAGGGAGAATGAACGTGTGAACAAAACAACAACAAAAACCCTGTTATGGGGAGGATTGTCTATTCTTTGTTGTCTGCCAAATACCAAGTAGTAATTCCGTCAGTGGTTAAAAAAAGAGAGAGGGTATTTTCCATTTTCTTTTGTTGAGGATAGATGAGCAAAAGGGGTGGGGGAAGCTATACATTTAGAAAAACATATATGGAGTATGAACTGTGTTTTCAAAATATTTAATTTTATAACCTCAGAACCAAAAACAATATGCTCTAGCCCTGGCCGGGTTGGTTCAGTGGATAGAGCAGCAGCCTGCGGACCGAAGGGTCGCTGGTTTGATTCTGGTCAAGGGCACGTACTGCAGTTGCAGGCTCCTCTCCATCCTGGGCCCTGGTCAGGGCATGTGCGGGAGGAAACCAATCGATGTGGCTTTCTCACATTGTTATTTCTCTCTGTCTTTCCCTCTCTTCCACTCTCTCTAAAAACCAATGGAAAAGTATCCTCGGGTGAGAATTTAAAAAATGACAACAAAGCCTCCCCCCGCCCCCATACACTCTATTATATACTCTTAATCTCAATGTAGAGCATCTTATATAATTCAAATTTTTCATGCAATCACTCTGTGTTAACACTTCTTTTTCTCAGTTCTTTCATATACAGTAATCTAAAACTGGAAATACCTACTGTTTAGGGAAAATATAAATTTATTCCAGTGCTTTAACAATATATGCCTACTTTTAGAGCATTACCTCGATTGTATTCTAGACATGTAGTGGTCTTATTTTTACTCTCCCCATTTCATAATGACTATCACCATAGCAACTGGGCAGATTTTACCAAAATGAAAAGACATTCGTTATATGTAGCTACCTACAGTGAATCATGATAAACAAGATACACACCAATACTGGATAAATGATCATGAAATTCAAATTATCAGTCACAATCAAAGACTAACAAAACCAATCACCCCAAAACATGTTGTTTTGTCTCATTCACTTGCACTTCTTCATTTTCTTCTGTCCTATTGCCAAGGCACCTCGATACTTTATTAGTTTAAATTACAGAAACCTGGGATTCTAGGAGCAACGTTTCTATTAAAAAAACATTGCTCCTGTTTTCTAAATCCGTACAAATTAGGTTTGATAGGGAGGTGTGCTTTCTGTAGAAGGGAAGTAGTTAATGGGCCGTAGGCCACTGGCATTTACTTAGTGCGGTCCCTATACCTGTGTCTCAGAGGGTAGTGTTGACGTGAGCATGAAATATGTGTGCTGGAAGGCAGGGCGATGTCTTGTCCCAGACACTCGGGAACCTGCCATTTTCTCATAACCTTCCCTATAATCTGAAGTCCTTGACTTAAAAATCCTGAAGCTCATTGTTTTTATCTTTAAAGTGGAGTTTCCTCAACAAGTAATTAAAGGAATTGTGTATATCTTTAAGCACAATGTCTGATACGTGAACATTGCCCCAAAATGTTAACTGTGATAATGAGGGTGCCAATAGTGGAATCATAATACTTTCCCTATCAGTGACTCTTCTCCTTTTCCACCTCAAACTATATTTATTCATACGACTTGGTGGAGTGAAAGTCAGGTTTCTGAAACCCGTCCTTTCAAGTACATTTATCAAATTAACTACAAAAAATAGATCCATCTTTTTTTTTGCCAAGCATGATATGTAGCCATATAACCTTGCTTCAGTGTCGCCATCTAATAGCATTTCAAATTCCTAACCTGCTTATCTTGGGAAAATATTCATATGTGAAAAATTAACTGACCTTTTTTTGCCTACAAAACTTATTTGTTATTTGTAATGACAAAACATTACTTTGAAATGATCAACAATACTTTTAGAAAAAAATTTTTTTTCTACAGCTCTGCCGGGTTCTGGACAGACATTGGCATCCTATTTCCTTAGCATAATCGAGGCCCATTAGTTTCAGACATGAGCACTGAGATTCAGACCAGAAAGAAGTGGGGATGCTGGCTGTTCTTTATATCTACTGATCATGAGCCTTTCATGGTTATTTCATCCAACCTAAGATCTGTCAGAGTACAGTCACTTCTAGAAAGTTCCTTCTAGAAACTTTAGTCAGAAGGATGCAAAGACCAGACCTTGGGGCCAAATCTGAGCTCTGTGCTAATTCTTCTCAAAGGGTCTGACCCTTTGAAATGGTAATTATGTGATGTGATGTATGTGTTAGCTAACACTATGGTGCAGCACATTATACACAATGTTATCTATAATAATAAAAGCATAATATGCTAATTAGACCAGATATCCTTCCAGACGACCTTCTGGACAGAGCTGGGGTTCGAGGAAAGCCCAGGTCCCAGGTGCCAGAGGGAAGCCGGTGCCAGCAGCCAGGGGAAGGAGGGCCTAGTCTTGCAAGAATTTCATGCATCAGGCCACTAGTATATCAATAATAGCTAACTGCAGCTAAAAAAAAGTATCCACTCTTTATTGTGCACATTATTATGTATTGGACATAGTACTGGACACTTTAAAGGCAACCTTTATTTATTGCCACACCATTTGAGAGTAGATATTATTACTTTTGAAGCTCAAAGGGGTTAAATGACGTGTTTACTTTGAGGGAGGACACAGAACCCAGGCTTCATGGACTCCACGCACCTTCCTCAGCCCTGCAATGCTTGCTGCTTCAGAGTAAGTAGGATCTCAACCCTTCAGCAATTGCGGGGGTGGTGGTGGTGGGCAACTTATTTACTTTTCTTTTTTGTTACCAGATAATTCTAGACACCTTTTGGGAAGAGATGTATTTTCATGTTTAAACACTTTTGTATGCATTTTTAGGATAGATAGGGCCCGGGAGTCATGAATACTGCCAGATACCAAATCATCATAAATAGGGGAAAACAGCTATACATGGTGGGGCAGACATCCTATATAATAAAAGGCTAATATGCTAAGTGTCTGGTCGTCTGGTCGGCCATTCAACCAATCAAAGTGTAATATGCTAATGATATGCTAAGGCTTCTCAACTGCTTGCTATGATGTGCACTGACTACAAGGGGGCAGATGCTCCAACCGGTAGGTTAGCTTACTGCTGGGGTTGGCCAATCGGGACTGAGCGAGATGGGCCTGACATGATCTGGAGCCCACCCACCATCCCTCCCTGGCTGGCCAACCTCCTGCGTCCCTCCCTGGCCTCGATCATGCACCAGTGGGGTCCTTTGGCCTGGCCTGCACCCTCTCACAATCCAGGACCCCTTGGGGGATGTCGAGAGCCGATTTCGGCCTGATCCCACAGGCCAGGTCAAGGGACTCCCCTCCCCCCAGTGCACGAATTCATGCACAGGGCCTCTAGTAGGTTTAGAGTTGTTAATATGGAAAAATCATACAATAATTTAAAAAATAATAAAAGAATAAACTGTGTTTCGAGTCCTCAAAACTATAAATCTACTTTTGCCCCACCCTGTATCTGAGATAAAAGGAGGGATTAGGAAGTTGTAATTTTTGTTCCCAAAAGGAATGAGCAGACAGGAATGAGGAGTAACGAAAAAGACGAGAGGAAAAGGAGGAGCTTGTACAATGAAGAGAAGCTGGAATGACGGCGATTAGTAAGCTTTGGGGGTCGGGTGACTAGGCTAAAGGACAATTAAAAATGATGCCGGTTCATGTTCCTTTGGCGGTTGTTTGTGTTGCTGTGACATAACCCACTCCTCCACCTCCCCTGTGCATTTCACTTTGCTTATGAATTCATTTCCGAGTAGATCTGGGGGCATCTCAAAGACTCCTCTGCACTTCACATCTGGAGAGGCCTGGCGAAGCTCGGAGAAGACGTGCCAAGGAGCAGAGGCAGGAGCGCCCAGTGGATGGAGGAAATGCGCATCGGAGACATTTGCAGATCTTTATGTGCGTCACTAGGACCTGGCATTTAACAAAACCAACTAAGTGCCCCTACTTAGAGAAGTGCTGACATCTGTGTGACACTGTAAAGGACCGAGTGACCCCTCTGAGGGCAGGATCAGAGTGAGGGTCCTCGCACACCTTTGCTTCTTAGATGTTGGCAGATAGCAGAGCCTTGTCAGTCATGCTTTTCTGGAGTGTCACAGTTCTCAGAGGTATGCTGCAGGTGGAAGCCACTGAGGATGCTGCAACAGATCATTACTATTAAAGCTCCCATAGCCCCTTGTTGCCTGTGAAGCGTGCTCTGAACTCTGGGTCATCTGCACTGTTGGCCTTCTGCACTCTTGCTCTGCTCCTGCGATAGGAGACTCACTGCTGCTGGAGAAGCAAACCTCCCGCACCTCCGCACAGGCCCCGACTTCAGGGCCCAGAGCGGCATGGGCATGGACGAGACCTGCCCTTTGTCAGCTCCATCTCACACAATCTCACAACTGCTCTTTGTGGTAGGGCTGGCGGTCCCCATGTTGCAGGCAACAGAAACCGAGATTTCAAGAGTTTACATAACGAAGGGTAAAAAAATGGATGTGGGCAGAGCCAGCAGGAAATAGCAAACTCCAGCAGCAACAAGAAAAGCAGGCTGCCCCGCGCCGGGCAGGTATTTTGTGCTCATCCGTCGCTATTGGTGGGGGTCAAAGTTCATGCTCTTATCTGCTGCTTCAATGCCGCCCGTCAGCAATATTTTGAGTCAACTTCCCGGAGTCCCTGTTTTTGTGTTTGTTTGTTTTTCTGTTTCAAAACCTACACTTTCCTCAAGCTTTAATCTCACTTCTGCTCCTCTCACACCTAGCAGAGGTCCCTGGGTAATACCTTACTAAGAAAATGGAAGAAGACAAAAAAAAAAAAAATCAATCTTTTTCCTTTTCACAAAACTTCTATAAAACAACATCCTCACTTCTCCATCAGAATTTATAATCATCTTTTCTCGTTATTTCCTTTCTTGTGTCTCTAAGGAACGCCACGTCTGTGTTCTAAGAGGAGCTAATCTGCTCACCTGTTCTCTGGATCTCATTGTGTTTACCTTCACAGGGCCTGATCGATCGTTTCTATTCTCATTTCTATAATCAACCCCTGCACATCCTCCAACACCAGAACTTTCCTCTGTGCCTAGAAACATTTTCAGATCCGTTTCTCCAAACCACACCACGCACAACTAAAACAATACAAAATCATCTGCATGACACCTAGAACCTGATCATTGCCCCCCCCCCCCCCCCCCCCGCCGCCATATCTCCCAGTGACGTTCTGTTGCTCTTTATCCTTTCCTGAATACATTTCTTGAAATAAACATAAGGTTTCATGCCTACACATTCTCACCTCAATTTCATCCTTGCACACCCTAGGATCTGACCTTTTCCTGCAACCATCTATCCAACTCCACTTTCACAGTCCAACAGGGACTTCCTATAAGTAGTACACAGTCAACATACAGCATTCAAGGAAAATCAAATTATTGTTTTGGCTTAATCATGGCAGGGAGACTGGGAATTGTTGCTGGATAAGTAATAGAGACCTTTCATTGTGAAGAGCTTTGCACTTGGTTAATATTTTGGACTATTTTTGTAAAGAAATGGGACTGCATGGAGGGATTTTTAACACATGGTTTATGACATAAAAAACAGCTCTGTGAAAAATATATTAACATAGACAACACTGTAGAGTTATCAGTTCAGAAACTATTGCAGCCCTGCAGACCAGAAAATGATGATTTATGTCAAACATATATAAAGATAGAGAGAATAATATAATGCAGGAAGTGTGATGCCTTGAGCTTTGTTCTTCTTTCTCATGACTCCTATCCCGGCTGCTACTACCCTGACAACCGTCATTTCTTACTTGTGTTTCCGCACCAATCTTCCAACTGGTCTTCTTCTTTCAAATTTTGCCCCCAGTAAATCCATCCTACAATTCGTAGGCAGAGCCATTTATAAAAACTTCACTAGAATAGATACCCATAGCTTACAACACGCCAGGGCCTTTTGCTGCACTTAGAATAAATCCAGTGCTTCCGCAGAGCCCATGGATCCGTCCTTCACACTGTGACTCACGCTCCGCTGTCTCTTCTGACCTTCTCACCCACACATTTCCCTCCCGTCCTCCCTGCTCCAGGCTCCTTGGCCTTTCTTGCCCTCCAGAGTGCCAATCTAATTCTTCTGGGACAGTTCTCCTTGATTATCCTTCTGCCAAGATATTCTTCCCTCAGGCCTTCTCCTCTCTCTTATTCTATTCAAGTCTTATGTGAAATGTAATTTTTCACTATTGCATAGCTTGACACCTAATCTAAATTAGTACCTCCTGTCAGTAATATTTTTTTAATCACCCAGTTTTATTTTTTTGTTCTCAGTTCATATTACTACCTGCAGTTCTCCAGACCTGATATTTCAGAGCTCTCTCTGAAAGAATCTACCTTACCTACCACATCCAATTAATTCCCAAGCCCTTCGAATTTTCCCTTGGAACATCATTAATATCAACTTGTCCTTCTTATTTTCATTGCAAAATACATATTCCAGGCTCTTTTTCCACCTGGAGTATACCCGTTTCTTTGTTCCCTAATGGGTCTCCTTATCTCTAGTTTTTCTTCATTCTGACCCATTTCATTTATAGTCAAGATCAATCTTTTTAAAAGTGGCCTATAATTTTGACACTTCCCACCTCAATGTTCTTTTATGACTCAAAATTGCCTAAGGAATAATGCCTCAAATCTTCCCTCTGGAATTTACATGTCCTGTAAGTCCAATTCCTCTCCACTTCTCTAACTTTATCTTTTCTCATTAACTTTTATTCCATCCAAACCAGAGAGAAGTTTTAATTCCTTACTTTTCTTCTATTTGGTTAAATTGATGTGGAATAGGAAAAAAGTATTTTTAATGGAACTACTAATCCTATCCCTTTCTTCATAATATTTTCCCTAAAACTTTTTAATTTTCTTAAATGAACCTATATTTTCATTGGGGATGGATTTTGTGGATAATATTTTAAATTGAGACATTGTTTTTGTGTCTAACCAAGGACTACTTCTATCTTCCAACTCTGACAAGAAAGGAATAATTTTTATCATTTATACGTACATGGCAATTCGTCATCTTTTTAAAAGATAAAATGCGATACAAACGCATTATTTCTGCTAGGATGATGGCACTGAATCTTTTTGTACTTCATAGTATTTAAAGACAATTTGCTATATGATTTATACCTCAAAAATTAAAAAAAATATTTTAAAAGTAACTTGTTTTTGGATTTAAGAAAGTGTTAATAGTCATTTGATAGGGTAAATGTATACATCTATCAAAACAATATAATATTATTGACACAGTATTTTAAAAATTGTATTCTATACCTTATGAAACACCTCAATAATAAGCATAAAATATAGATAACATTTTCTTTCCCTTTCCACTTGGTCTACATGAACACCGTGATAGGTAGAGATTGTATGAGGATTTGATGATAAAGACAGAACTAGAAGCCACAATCTTCAATTTCTAGTCCAGAACTGTTTGAGCAGTCAGCATTTTACCTTTTTTTTATATTTCATGAAATTAAAATTAGCTTTTTGAATGTTATGAGAAAAATTAAATTCTAGTTCTATTTGATATTTTTTATTTCTTAGAAAAATATTAAAATGAGTTTGTCTCAATTTCAATAAATATAAAATAGAAGATTTTGAGGGAATCCAAAATGAGAAAAAACAAAGAAACAAACATGGAGTATTTTTTTCCTCTGTGTACTGGGCCTTAAAAAAAATGAGGCCACCTTTCTCATGTCTCTGCCATCTATGTTACCCAATCCAACCCACTTCTTCAGGTTCGGCATCGGAATAGTGGCTAATTGGGTACCACTTTGAGGGGTTGATAGGGTTGCTACATGGAAACATCTTCATTGGCCCATAAAACGTCCACCACCATAATTCTTTCTAGGGAAGGCATTCTTCCCAGTAAGTCACATTAAAACATACATTATCTAAGAAAGAGTTCGTGCACTCGTTTCCATCTGCATTTGTACAAGGAGGTTGTAGGGTTTGCTTACTGAATAACTGGATAACAAAGTGTCACAAACAAACAAAAAGAGCAGTGAGTTTCCATGGTGATAAAAGGTCAATAACAGTCTGTACACTTACATTTTTTCTCATTATGCTCCTGCAATCTAGGCTGGAAACAGTCATTCCTCAGCACTTTCTTCTCCACATTATCCTGCTGCTTGGATCTCTCTGAATTGTCCTCCCTGGCAGAGGAGAAATAAAATAGGACCTTATTGCTATGCTGTTTTCAAGCATTCAGATTGTAGTTTTGACATAATGAAGTGGCTTTCCAACAAAAGAGACTTGCATAATTTGGAAATCCAAGCAGCTTTACGTTGACATATCCAATAATCACTCAAAATTTCACCTTGACTCTGTTCTGTGACATTTGTGCAACCGGGATGTGCAGATGGATGATAAACTACTAATAAATTTTAATTTTACCTGGATTTATTCAATTAGGATATCTATTCAATTCATGCAATGCTGTTATTAAGATTACACATTACATGTGGTTCCTTCATCCTCACTCTATAAAGAGTGGACTGATAAATAGAAAAACAGTGGCAAAGGTTTACATTGGTCACAGATGCTTTTTCAAGACTACTTGATATTGTTTCCATACAATCTTACCCTTAAACAAAATTATTTTAAAATGTAGAGGTGTGGCCATTTCACCACAGCTCAATTTCTTACTTTTGTCCTCCATAATTTATAGAGAAATATCCTTTTATTATTTAAGTGTTTTTAATTATGCTCTTACATGTGACAACAGCAATTAAATATCCTAAAGTAATTTGGTACCACTGGTCCCCACTTGTTTCACTCCACAGAGACAACTATTTTTTAAAAAATATATTTTTATTGACTTCAGAGAGAGCAAGGGATCGGGAGAGAGAGATAGAAACATCAATGACGAGAGAGAACCATAGATCAGCCACCTCCTGCACGCCCCCTACTGTGGGGTAGAGCCTGCAACCTGGGCATGTGCCCTGACCCTAATTGAACCATGACCTCCTGGTTCATAGGTCGACGCTCAACCGCTGAAACTATTTTTAATTATATATATTTTTCACTTTCTATTGAAATGCAACCTTTAGGAGCTCTCAGACACTGTGGAAGAGGGCCAGCAGCCCTGGGACTAATACACTCAAGAGCTCAAGAGACAACCTGTTGTGTAAGCACTTTGGTAAACAGCCTTCCAGCCAAGCCACGGGGCATGTTGACCGAAGCTGTCTTACACTCCTGACTAGTTCATCCATTTGAGACCCACTGGATTAGAGAACATAGGTAGCCAAATACCACCGTGTGACCTCACTGACACTATGTGGATCTAAAGAATCACCTAGCTGAGCCCTGCTAAAATTCTTGACTCAATCTTGTTTAAGATGGCGAGGTTTGGGGGTAGTTTTGATCCAATATACAGCCTGAAAACAGATAAAAATGTTTTTATCTATTAAAAGTTAAAGTTATGTAATTTGCTCCTTTCATTCTTCCTTTCTTCCTCCCTCTCTCTCTCTCTCTCTCTCTCTCTCTCTCTCTCTCTCTCTCTCTCTCTCTCCTTTTTACTATTAAATAGCCAGTAGGTGTTGAATAGAAAATAAGAAAAGATTTTTTCTTTCCCCAGGAGAACAGTGATCAAAAAGCTTCTCATTTGAGAGGTGAAAATGGGACTCCCGTTTTTTTTCGGTATGAACTACATCAGGCAGTGATGTTTTCAGTATTGCAATTTTAATCAAATTATCTAACTTGTTTGGTCCTAGTCCTTTAGGGTTAATAAAATAAACCCTGCCTATTACACAGGTTAAATATAGGTTTCAAATGAATTTATATACATACATATATATTTTCATATCAGACATTATAATATTTTGTACATACATTTAAGGTATCATTATGATTCCATTTCTAAATTTGCATTTATAAAGTATGCATCATGAATATATCAGTGATTAAAAATCGATTCCTACCATGACCACCACCTATTTGTGTGTGTGGAACTATACAATGGATCCATGTAAAATAATGCTATTTACATTGGAAGATTTAGAATTATAGCTAAGAAAAGACTAATTGCAAACAACAAATAAAACATTCACATAAAGTTTGGTGAAAACCTGGAAATTCAAGTGAGTAAGCCTCTTGTGGTCAAAAGTAACGTGTAAGTATCACATTGAGGAGGGAGGTGGGGAGATGTTGTTAGGATGGACTTTGTGGCTCTGAAGATGCGATTCACATTCTGGCTCTGGCACTCACTAGCTCTTGTATCTGAGCCTCATATTCATACCTTCTACAAAGCATTGTTTTGTTTTGTGCATAATTTATTAACTAATTTTGAGAATAATCCCTAAATGCATCAATGGTATCTGCAGAAAAATCTATGATCTGACAAATGAGGATCTTGGAAGGTTATACATTTTGCATGGGCATGTCCAGAAGGCGTCCATTACAATGGTGTCATTCCTTTATATCCACACTAGAGGCCTGGTGCACGAGATTTGTGCCCTGGGGGGAGTGTTCCCTCAGCCCAGCCTGTGCCCTCTTGCAGTCTGGGACTCCTCAGGGGATGCCCACCTGCTGGCTTAGGCCCGATCCCTCCTCATGCCTGCCTGCAGTGGAGGTGGGAGAGGCTCCCGCCACCATCGCTGTGCTCGCCAGCTGTCAGCCCGGCTTCTGGCTGAGCGGTGCTCCCCCTGTTGGACCGCACTGACCACCAGGGGGCAGCTCCTACATTGAGCGTCTGCCCCCTGGTGGTCAGTGCACATCATAGTGACGGGTCATTCTGTTGTTTGGTCGATTTGCATATTAGCCTTTTGTTATATAGAATCATACGTTGTTCCCTGCACTCCTCCAGCTGTGAATGAATGGGAAAAGGTAGAGCTGCAGGGCCACCTTCCTGGAAGCTCCAAATCGGCTTAAAAGGGAATGTAAAATAATGCACGTTGAAAATCGTTTCCCTGCAATTAAAATTTAATAACGTTAGAGCTGTTCATCTAATTATTTTCTAACATTTTATAAAACACACACACAATGGTTTATTTCCTTATTCTCAGGAGAAGATAATTGCCAATATTGCTGTTGGCTGGGAAGAGTCACTATTGGGCATTCTTTCCCCCCTTATCATTATAAAGCAACGCTTCCCCAAATATCCTTCAGTGATGGTGAGTGGTGCCTGATTTCTTTGCCTTCTGTGCTTTGCGACTCAGAAATCTAATTTGAAATGAGGCAACTTTCACTGTACAACTTTCCCAGGTTTCTGTAATGATTTCAGCCCATCGATATTTCCCACTGAGTCTCCAGCCTACAGCAGAGTTGTGGGAAACATGACTTTCCTAGAAGTTCAATTTGATCTGAAGTTCATATAATTTAAAAAAACAAAAAAACCCACCAAACATTTGCAATCTTATTTCCATTAACCCGGCCCTGACAGTGGGGATGTTATCCACACATTCATCCTAGCAAGGCTGCACTCAGAGTGAGGCCCTGTTTTACCAGTTCTTTGCATCTGAGACTGTGAGAGTGCGTAGACAACCTCCTAGGACTTGTTAGAAATGAAGATCCCAGCATCCCGTACACAAGATTTGAATTTACTCCGCCTGGGATGGAGCCCAAGGAGGTTCACGCTTTTAATGTGTCCCCAGGAGGATCGTATGGAAACATGCAATAATTTACACAATAAAGATTAGGCCCACAAAGTTTTCCTATACATGTAAGGTGTACTCACAGACGAAATGAAGTAGAAATAGAAATAATAATCTGACTAGTTTGTTTTTGGAAAAATCCCTAGTGTGCAGGCATATCTTCAAGGAGGACTATATGACTCGGATTATTATAAAATTGGAACTCTCACAACCTCATATTTCCCCCTAAGTGGCAGCACCAAGGGATATGAGCTTACACAGAAAACCAGTTCAGTCATTGTTCACAGTTTAGTGGTTTCAACATATGCCCACAAATGATTAGGTATCCCTCCATCCCTCCCTTCTCCTGCATGTGGCCGTACTTAGTGACACTCTGAAGAAACAGAATATTGTGGGAGCGACTGTGATTTGTGAGGCCAGGCCACAAAAGACGCCGGGCTTCTCTCCTGAGCCCTCCTCACCATGCATTCTGTGGGGAGCTGGCTGCCATGACAGGGGCCTGGGGAGGCCCCGAGGAGGCCAGGGTGGGAGTCTCAGGTCTCAGCACCAATCTATCAGTCATGTGGGTTCCTTCAAAGCAGATTCTCAACCCCTAGACGAGCCTTTACTACTTTTAAAAAATATATTTTTATTGATTTCAGAGAGGAAGGTGAGAGGGAGAGAGAGATAGAAACATCAATGATGAGAGAGAATCATTGCTCGGCTGCCTCCTGCACACCCTCCACTGGGGATTGAGCCTGCAACCTAAGCATGTGCCCTGATTGGATTCGAACCTGGGACCTCCTGGATCATAGGTCGATGCTCAACCACTGAGCCACTCCAGCCAGGCTAGATAAGCCTTTAGATGAGTCCATCCCTGGCTACAACCTCCTAAGAGACACTGAGTCAGGACTGCCTTGCGAAGCCATCCTCGACTACCTGGCACACAGAGACTGTAAGAGCTGTTCACGTTCATTGTCTTTTAGGGCAGGAAGATGTGGATATGCACAATCAATAACCAGAAAACACACTCAGGTAGTAGTTATAGTTCATGCTAATATCTTGACTACTCCATTTTACAAAGAAATGATTGAAAACATTTTCATATCCAGTAAGTTAATAATTCGTGCTAAAGATCAAAGGTAGTACATAGGTGTGTGTTGTATATCTTGCATTCACCATAATATTTTTGTTATCTCCACAAAAAAATTGCTAAGCTTCTTTCTAAATGCTACCTTTTCGAAAAGGACATTTCAATCATTATATTACTCAATAAGGTGAGAAAAGAGTTGTTTTTTGCTGTGTGTCATCTCTTCTTGCTTTCAACAAATATGTACTGACACCTGCTATGTGTCAGTCAGTCTTCTAGGACCTTGGCAGGCATCAGTCAACAAAAGACACAAAAGGCCCTGTTCTATGGAGCTTTCTGAGTTAGTTATTAATCTTTTATTAAAGGAATATGTACTGAGGACACGCTATGTATACGGATGTAGAAATATGCATATGGCCTAGGCCCTGCCTTCACTTAAGCTATCACGAACTTTCCACATAAGTGCTCTATTATGAACTCAACATTCTTCAAAATTAAACCTTTAAACAACTTTGTGTCAATTAAAATGTATATTGCAATGACAAAACAAATTAAGATAGTAATTTTGTCTCTCTCCCATGTCTGGCCATTCATACACATGCAGCAAGAACGTTTGAGTTCTGATTAGTGTGTCTATCAGCCTGTCACATTTTAATGTCAACTCTGTTCATTAGGGACATTCTACTCAGGAGGCTCAATCTTCTTGTTTCACTCAGTAAAGAGTGATAATGTCACACGCATGTGAGATTTTCTGCAGACCTGCTCCTTGACATACCAGCACTCTCAAGATAAGAAGGAAGACAAGCTACTCATTTTGTCTAAGCTGAGAGTGATTCCATCTACTGTTTTCATAGCACTTACGTTAAAACTGTATGTTCCTGGATTTATCAGTGACCTATAAAAGTACATTTTAAACATGAAATGTTGAATGCAGATTTACATATTCAAACCTTATTTTAAATGAGGTCAACTTTACACTGGAAATGTAATTAGTAATAACTCTTAGCAATAACAGCCTTTCATAGACTTCAAATAAAACAGTTAAAGCTCTTTATAGACCGATAGTTAATTGAGTTCAGATTCGTCAGTTTACAGATAAGAAGCCACGGTTAAAGTTAACTGTTGGGGAAAGGCAACTCAAAGCCCGACCGGCGACTCAGCCCACAGTCTTTCTCATTGTTATGAACAGAAAGAAACAGTCATTCCGCAAATTTTCATCTTGTAGAAAGTAACTCCAGACTTTAATATCTTACATTCTTAATCAATTGTTAGGCCAGTGTGAATTTATTCCTGAGTTTATCTTTTTATTTTGAAATTGACTTAACTTGAGGAAATGACTGCACAGGCACAAACATGGTCCCTAGTCCACCCACGCCATGTCTGCCAGGACGACAGCTACTTCTGCTGATTTCAGTTTCTCGCACGTTCCATCAAGAATCCTTCGGCAAAGCTCCCCTTCTGAGAAGGAAAACAACGGCTGGCTCAAGCCTAATTAGAATTCTAAATGAAGGGCTTCAAAATTCGTAATCACTGGGATTCTCTCTGCTAAGTTGACCTCATTTTCGGTAACATTTAAAGTCAAACACTGTGCTCCACCAAAGCAAATACATTCCTTCTCACCCGCACGGAGCTCAGCAGCCTCCGCCTTGAACCCTGGCCTCCTGTCCCCTCCCAGTCTAACACTGCCCCCCCCCCCCTCCCGGCTTCCTACAAGTCTTCACATTCTCCTCCCAGGGAACCCACTGTTTATAAGTCATCCCACCATGCGGATGTCTCTGACTATTGACAGGAAGACCATGAAGTTTATTGTACAAACTAGGACCCTTTTAAGAGTAAAAACGATGCTATTAATACTTACACTAGGAAAAGGCAAAATTCTCAACTGTCCCTGGTAAACCAAGGTGAAAGTTCTGACTGTAGTCCCAATCATTCCGTAAACCTCTGGGCATCATGGTCACATTTAAATAAATACAGATATATACAGGCATCCTCTACCTCCTTCCCCTCCCGCATCACTCCTTCTGTTCTTTGCCATGACCCTGATTTTGCTTAATATCAAAGGAAAGCATTATTTTGATATTGAAATGCATGACTCCCCGATTCTCCCAAGGGCGAATTTTCATTTTGTTCTTTGGTGGCCACTGAATATTGGCCACATTATCTTTTGCTTATGCTTCTCACATCATGGTCTGTTCACAAGGGGCAGGGGTTGGAGGGATGGAGGACTTGTGGTAACTTCCGGGTAAAGGCGGGACACTGTGTGATGCCAAGGGAGGGGGACAATGAGATAAGACTGACAACAGGAAAAGCACATCACATGCTGTGGATCTACGTAAGCAAGCTGTTCGGACCAGGACAGTCAGTGGCGGGGCAGGAGAGAAAGCTGTGGGCTGTTCTACATCACTGTGCAGCCACAATTCAGATTCCAGGAGACCGGGCATGAACACCAGCATTGTGAGCTGCTGCAAGCCTGTTCTTATGGTAGCGTGTGTGCAAGTGACTTTTAAACCTCAGTTCTTCAGGTTAAGAAGAAGTCACCTGTGGCTTGACGGTGTGCGCACCCTGGTGAACTAATTCAGCAATGATTACACCATTTAGCATGGACGGTCTCTAACCCTGTAACTAGCAAGTTTATCTGAGATTTTCTAAATTTAGAATTGATTTGACTATATGTGCCTGTGTGTTATTAAAATGTAAGCATTCATCTAATATTTGGGGCTTTTGATTGGATAAATTGCTTATCTTACATCCAAAAACCCTGTGCAGTCATAAAATGAATTGCTTTATGATTACTCATCGATAAAAATGGACAGAATTCTTTCATTGGTTTTAAAATTCTTTAAAAAGTTTTTATTTTGTCTAACAATGGATTGAAAAATGAGAAAGAAAAGAGTTGCACTTATAGTTTGTGTTGTTAGTTAATGTGTCAATAGAGCAAGTTCTTTTTAATTCATTTGCTCTCTCCTTTTTTCAAACATGATATCTATCTCTAGTGGAATAGATGACTTAAAACCTGAACCAATCAAACAAAATGGTCTAGGAATTGGGGCTAATAAGGGAGTTTGGAGAGATTGTTTAGATGTCTCGATTCATTTTCTAACTTTTTAATTTAATTTTACTTGTTATAATTTGTTGAAAGTTTCTTTTGTTCCATCAATGACTCTTATCCAACTAGAAATTTCTAGTCTGAATATTAGATCACTTCTGAATGCCATATGCCTCAGAATGTATATGAAAATGTAAATGTGTTTATCCACGTATGCATATATGCACATGTATGTATATACACACATGTGTATATGTATATACACACATACATGTAATACATATTATCTATATAATTGTGACAACTTCTTGTATTAATTTATAAACTGTATATCCCTGGAGGTGAGCAACTGCATTATTTTTTCCTCTTTCCTTTGTGTCCCTGATATGTCTTTAACAATCATGGTCACATGACAGGTATTCAAGCGATAGTTGTTCAATAAAAAAGTACTTTGCTTATAAGAAATACAGTCAGAGTTTGACTGCCATAAAAAATAAATGTGGAACAGAGTTTCTTTTCATCACCTTGAATAATATCAGATACGAAGGAAATTAGCAATGTCTTACTATATCAGGGCTGATGCTATATACAGTTAAATAACATAATGAAAGATTAGGGAATTTACTCTAGAACCCTGGAGATGATTTAGGGGTTAAAAATAAGGTCACCATCAAAAAGCAATATCTGGCTAGTTCTTGTCGCTGTGTGATGGAAGGTATGTGTTATAAACTCTTGTCAAAGCAAATCAGGGCTTTCCCTGATTCCCTAGCGGCCCCAGGGATGAGTCTGTTTGAATGGGTTCTCTGCTCGCATATAATGGGCGATGAGCTGGCAGCCAACACTGATGGATACAATGATGAAACGACCCTGATCCATTCTGCAAGGAGGCTGGCCTGAGAGAGTTTATCATTTTGAAATTGTAGTTCAAGATTCGTCTTCAATACCAAGAAAAGAATAAGGAAAGAAATGCTCCTTCCTCTATGCTAGATGTCATGGGCATATAAGGAAGAGTGTTTAGATGATAGACTGGTGAGTAAGTTTCTTCTTAAAAACTCTGTCAAAATTCCCCTCTGGTCTGACTTAAGTACAGTTTTGTCCGGGGACTGGAGAGTCGTTTAAAGACGATCTTTAATTTCTTTCAACTACGCTCCTCCGTGAATCTCCCAAATACTTTTGTAAATTGTGCATAGATGTGTTATGACCTTTTTAACTGTGTCCATGTGTGTAGATTCACTCATTAAAAACACTTTAAGCACAATAAAATGTGTGTTCTGCTTTCCTTCCTAAACACCCTGTGTTTTTAATAAGCATCAGAATGGTGAGATGAAAAGAAAATTGACCACATACAGAATAATTAAGGTGGAATTTTTCATGCAAAGGTGTATATAAACATACAAAATGACTGAAGTAGCTTTACTTTAAAAATTGTAAATAAATATAGCTGTACCTTTAATCCGTCTGCAGGCTGATAAACACAGCTGTCCATAATGAGCAAGCATATTACATCATGTTACTCTAAATAAGCCTTCTAATGAGAAATCAGGATTGCGTTGAATCTGGAGGAGAAAGATGTATTTGCCTTGATAATTTTAAGCTGCTCTCCCCTGGCGAGAATGATGAAACATGAAGAGATTTTTACACTGCAACGAGGCCATGGGATTGTAAATTGCTGACAGATATTTAGAAAGTGATTTAGTGCTTGTGTTTACATTCTAGCTTCGACAAGATTGACTTTTTCGGCAAACTAAAAAAAAAAAAAAAAAAAGTCTTCCAAACACATTTAGCTCATCAAAATGAAGTGTCCAAAGAGTGGGGGAGCATGAGCAATTAAATGGATATATTTGAATTATGTATTAACACTCCACAATAAGCTTTCATTCTCTGCGCAAACCCCAGTCGTTCTTAAAGATTTTAATGCCGTGCAATGAATTCATTACTATCAATTAGCAGCCTCGTGGTGCTCTCCTTCAGCCAGGGTGATCACCTATCATATCAGGCTCCTCACCAATGCTCCTATCCCTCTCCACGTTTGCAGAAGGCACCGTTACTCTACCGAATCCGAGAAGACTGCTTTTCTGGCGATTTTATGAGCCCCTCCCAGGAGGGAAGGCTGCCTGTGTAAGATATTGTGTTTGTTGCTCTCCCACCAGGACAGAGCAGCATTGCTCATGTCCAACCAGCCCTGTACAAGCAGGCCCCTGGGGAAGGTGCACAAAGCCCGGATTGATAGCACAGCTTACTCCCTTTTTCCTTTTGAAACTTTTATTTTCAATGTGACACCTACCATCCTGCACAGCCACCTCCTCTCCTTTGTGACAAACGCAGGCGGCTTGCACCAAGCGATGCTGCCTTCATTAGAGAAATGCCACCCGCGGGGTCTCTTCCCGCGCCTTTGTGCTTCGCAGCTGGAGGCCCGCCCGCATGCAGCCTGGTCCCTATGGCCCTGCATGTCCAACCCGAGCTGGAAGCCCCTGTCAGCGCACAGATGCAGGGGAATGTGCTGCTTCTTCCCTGGCCTCCTGGTGGACCAGTGTCACGGGGGACACAGCAGCCTGGTTTATTTTTTGGGAGGGGGGGCAGGGGGGGTCCTGTTTCATGCAGGTGCATCAGACAGAGCTCTGTGCTTGGGGGGCCGCTGGGAGCGATGCTTTCATCCTGCCAGTATTCTCCTTCTCCGGTCGCCTATTGGAAAAAGGCGACATCTCCCTTCTTAAGTCCGTTTCTTATTTGGAATCATCCTTTAAAAAAAAAAATCGACTTTCTAAATGTGACACCCTCTTGGGACTTGGGCCCTGCCCTGAGCTTCTTCAGGTGCCTTCTCTTCAGCCCTGAAAGCGCGGCAATTAACTGCTGCCACTTGAAAGCCTCCCTTGCAGCACCCGCCCCAGCTGCGCAGCCATGCCATGGCCTCCTCCCTACCTGGCCCCGGGCAGCCTCGTTGCATGCAATTTTCATATCTCTCCCTTTCCATTATTCAAGCGCAGGGAGGTTTTCAGGCCGTGCGAGGGGCTGCCATGGGAACCGTTCCAGGTCTGGCGTGTGAGCAGAAGCAGGCTGTCTCCCTCCCTCCACCCAACTCAGAAGCTATGGTTGCAAAAAGTTCCATCAGCCCGGCGCACACGCTGGTCTCACGGTTCCAGCTGTCACGCACCGCGCAGGCCCGTCATGGAGTCCTCGTGAGATGCATTCGTATTTTCATGACTGCGTTGGAGTTTAATCCCAGGGAGAGGGTGTTAATGATTAAGGATTTTATAGATTCTGTCCTGGTTTCGGCAATGAGAACCAAGGAAGTCATATAGAAGTAATACAGGCATTTATGCGAAATATTGCAGTGAGGTGCTTGAAGAATACTAAACATTGCTTTAAAAATCATTGCACCCCCCTGGTCGTATGTTCAGTTGGTGAGAGCGTGGTCCCAATACATCAAGATTGGAGGTTCGATCCCCGGCCAGGGCACATACTAGAATCAACCAATAAATGCATAAATAAGTGGAACAATAAGTCTCTCTCTCTCTCTCTCTCTCTCTCTCTCTCTCTCTCTCTCTCATTAATCAATAAAACAAAATCATTGCACAGGAAGAAAAAGAGAAATAAAGTTTAAATAGTTCTTTATATTACATCTAAACAAAGGCCTATAAAGCAGACATAAACATGGAAAATTTCATTTAAATTAATAATGTTTCTCTAACCTCCTAACACGGTAGCCCCACAATTCTCTAAGACATACCGTGGTCCTGCCCTGGCCGGGTGGGTGAGTTGATTGGAGCATTGCCCGGTGCACCAAGAGGTTGTGGGTTTGATTCCTGACTGGGGCACATATGGGAGGCAAGCAATAGATGTTTCTCTCTCACATTTCCCTTCCTATCTCTCAAATATAAAAATTTATCTTCGGGTGAGATGAAAAAAACCCAATATACTGTGGTTCAATGTAATCAATAAAGTTTTAAACCTTTTACCTCCTCAGGATTAAATTGGGCTACTAAAAAATTCAATTTATAAAGTTTAAGCAACCTTAATAACTCCACTTACTACTCACAGTTGAAAAGTTAATCAATGCAAAGCCTCTACCTCTAATACTATGACATCATGCAATTTTACTGTTATCAAATGATCAAATCCATTTATATATCACATAAGTTATCAGTGGAATTATGCTTTGAGCTTCCAGAAACAGCTGTCATGCCATAAAGCATAAAGGAGGCTAGGCATAAATGAGGTGCATAAATAGGCAATTGCCGAGATATGGGAAGATTATGTGTCTGAGCATATATACGTCATTGTTTATGCTATTTTGCTATCACTGCTCTTCTTCCTTTTTAATTAGCAAAAATAGCAAAGAACTGGACTAACAATCTTAGTTGCTAAGAAAAAATTACAGGCTATATTTTAATGCATATCATTACCAGAGTCTCTTCCAAATATGAGTGAAAGTCATAAATAATAAAAAGCTATTTCCTATTCACCTATGAACTATGTGACCATGTAAAATTTTGCTTTCTCCTTTTTTCCAGCAGATAGGAATCTGGTAATATAGATCCATGTGGCAAAAATTAAGAGTTCCCAAAATATAAAATACTAGAGGCCTGGTGCACAAAAATTTGTGCACTCTGGGGGGGGGGGGGTCCCCAGCCGGCCTGTGCCCTCTCGCAGTCTGGGACCCCTCAGGAGATAATGACCTGCTGGCTTAGGCCTGCTCCTGGGTGGCAGAGGGCAGGCCCAATCCCTAGGTGCAGCCCCTGGTCGGGCTCAGAGCAGGGCCAATTGGGGGGTTGGGGCACCGTCCCCTGTCACACTCAAGGCAGGGTCGATAGGGAGGTTGCGGCGCCACTCCCTGTCACGCACAGAGCAGGGCCAATCAGGGGGTTGGGGCGTTGCCCCCGTCACACACAGAGCAGGGCCCATCAGGGGGTTGGGGCACCGCCCTCTATCACCCACAGAGCAGGGCTGATCAGGGGGTTGGGGCGCCGCCACTCTCACACTCAGGGCAGGGCCGATGGGGAGGTTATGGCTCTACCCCATCACACACAGAGCAGGGCCCGTGGGGGGTGGGGTTGGGGAGCTCCCCCCTATCAGGCACAGAGCAGGGCTGCTCAGGGGGTTGGGGCCCCGCCCCCTGTCACACACAGAGCCGCAGGGCGATCAGGGGGTTTGGGCGCTGCCCCCTGTCACGCTGATCCTGGTGCTGGGAGGCATATTACCTTTTTACTATACAGGGTAGAGGCCTGGTGCATGGGTGGGGCCAGCTGGTTTGCCCTGAAGGGTGTCCTGGATCAGGGTGGGGGTCCCCACTGGGGTGCCTGGCCAGTCGGGGTGAGGAGCTGAGGGCTGTTTTCAGGCTGGGAGTGACTGAAGTTCCCAACCGCTCCTTTTTTTCTTTTTTTTTCTTTTTATTCTGGGCCAGCTTTACCTTGAGGCTTGGCTCCAGCTCTTAGGCCTCCGTGGCTGAAAGTAGGTTTCTGGCCTTTGCTTACAATGTTGCGAATCTGCTGGCTGAAGTCCGGCGGTATTTGTTACAATGTTTCTTAAACTGCCCGCTCAGAGGCCTGCAGCCGCAGGCGGGGAACGTTGGTTTCCTCCAACGATCCTCCCTCACTGAGGCAAGCAAGCCTCATGTTAGTTTCAAGCTGCCTGGCTGCCGGCCGCCATCTTGGCTGACAGTTAATTTGCATATCTCGCTGATTAGCCAATGAAAAGGGTAGCAGTCGTACGCCAATTACCATGTTTCTCTTTTATTAGTGTAGATTAGAAAGGGTATTTATCAATAGCATCTTTTGTCTACCACTTGTAGGTGTGAAAATCAGTACATGCAATTTGGAAAAGAGTTTGGTATTATCTGGTAAGGCTGAAGGTCCACAAAAACTTTGAGAAATTGCGATCTTAGCTATACTAGTATTACCTAGCTAGTGGTTCTCAACCTTCTGGCCCTTTAAATACAGTTCCTCATGTTGTGACCCAACCATAAAATTATTTTCATTGCTGCTTCATAACTGTAATGTTGCTACTGTTATGAATTGTAATGTAAACATCTGATATGCAGTATGGTCTTATGCAGTGATGGTGAACCTATGACACGCATGTCAGAGGTGACACCGAACTCATTTTTTTGGTTGATTTTTCTTTATTAAATGGCATTTAAATATATAAAATAAATATCAAAAATATAAATCTTTGTTTTACTATGGTTACAAAGATCAAAATATTTCTATATGTGACATGACACCAGAGTTAAGTTAGGATTTTTCAAAATGCTGACATGCCGAGCTCAAAAGGGTCGCCATCACTAGTCTTAGGCAACCCCTGTGAAAGGGTCATTCGACCTCCAAAGGAGTCGCGACTCACAGGTTGAGAACCGCTGAGTCCTAGACAAACTCTTGCGCGAGTGTATCAAGGGATATCCTAGAAATGTCTATAATAACATTTTGTAATAGAAAACCACTGGGAAATGACCCCAAACTATTGGCTGAAGTAAAAATAAATAGAGGTATATTTACAGAATGGTGTGTTATATACCAGTGAAAACAAGTTAATTCACAGCAATATGAATATACACAATTAAATCTCAACATTCTAATATTGAGCAAAAAGCAAGTTTTAAAAATACAGATCATATCATTTTATTTATATAAAGGTAAAAATAACTATAGAAGATTATCTAGTTTTTGGAGATACATACATAATTGGAAAAATATACTGAAATACAAGGTAATGATCAGCCTCCAATCCAATGGTAGTGGTGATTTCTGAGGGAGATATGACTGAAGAAAGGAATAAAGAGGCATTCAAAGGTAATAATAATGTTCATTTTCCTAAGGTGAGTAGTAGGCTCATGAATGTTATTTTTATTTCTTAAACTACAATATTTATATTTCTAGCTATGCATTCTTTTGTACATTTGATATATTTTGACATGAAAAATAAATTGAAACATTGCACCTTTTGTTTAAAGTTCAGCTCAATTATTTCATACTAGAGGCCCGGTGCATGAAATTCGTGCACAGAGTGGGGGGGGGGGTTCTCTCAGCCCAGCCTGTACCCACTCCAATTGGGGACCCCTTGGGGGATGTCCGACCACCGATCGGGCCTAAACTGGTGGTCGGACACCCCTCTCACAATCTGGGACCACTGGCTCCTAACCACTCACCTGCTTGCCTGCCTGATCAACCCTAACTTCTCTGCCTGCCTGCCTGATTGCCCCTAACTGCCCTCCCCTGGTGGCATGATCTCACCCCCAACTGCCCTCCCCTGCAGTCCTGATCTCTCCCCCAACTGCCCTTCACTGCTGGCCTGATTGCTCCAAAATGCCTCTGCCTGCCTGCTCACTCCTAACTGCCCTCCTCTGCTGGCCTGATCTTGCTCCCAACTGCCCTCCCCTGTAGGTCTGATTTCACTCCCAACTGCCCGCCTCTGCCGGCCAATTTGGTTCTGATTGGTCAGTTTCTATGCCAGTCAGTGTCAAAAGCTCCACCTCCTAGGCAGCCATGGGCTCTTCACAGTTGACCCAGATTTGGTTCTGATTGGTCAGTTTCTATGCCAGTCAGTGTCAAAAGCTCCACCTCCTAGGCAGCTATTGGCTCCTTACATTCACCCAGATTTGGTTCTGATTGGTCAGTTTCTATGCCAGTCAGTGTCTCTGGGCCTATCAACAGGGCCTGATAAGAAAGGTGGGGCTGATCAGCAGCCCCAGTGGAGGCCTGAAGAGAAATGGATGCAAGTTCTGATCAACGGCTGCCACAGAGGCTACGGACCAGATCCTGCCTCTCTCTCTGCAGGCCTCTCTCCGGGCCTGATCTGCAGCCCCTTAGGCCAGGGATCCTCAAACTATGGCCCACGGGCCATATGCAAATACAAATATTGTATTTGTTCCCGTTTTGTTTTTTTACTTCAAAATAAGATATGTGCAGTGTGCATAGGAATTTGTTCATTGTTTTTTTTTAAACTATAGTCCGGCCCTCCAACTGTCTGAGGGACAGAGAACTGGTCCCTGTTTAAAAAGTTTGAGGACCCCTGCCTTAGGCAGTCAGTGCTGGGTTGCAGTCAGTGCTGGGTCGCCACGGCAACTCAGCACTGATTTCTGGTCCGGTCAAGTCTTCAGTCGTAATTGGTTGTTAGGACCCTGGCTCTTTATTATATACATAGATGGTCTCATGAAATCTGCATGGATTATTTGTCAGTGCAAACTGTTTTTGTGAATGTTTAGCAATCTGTTTCTTGGATTGATATTTGCCGCAGTCTACTGGTTCTTATTACTGGAGAGGTCATGATAGACAAGAGGAAATGGTAATACTGGGATGAGAGACAAGGCAGTCAGACTTTCCTCTCCTACACACACTGCCTTCAAAATATTTGTTATTGAAATAGCTCTCAACAAGTGTTATGTAAAAAGGAATATAATGACTGTGCCATATATGCAAGTAAAAACGAAAGGAAACAATGTTGTACAGGATATAAAACTGATACACACATAATGGCTTCTACCTTTGACTTTTTCTCCAAAGTTTAACAATATTCTGCAGTTTTATAAAAATAAGTTTGTTCAAACAAATCAATTGGTTATTCCCTGCACTTTGAGTTATTGTTTTGTTTTTTTCTAGTGTAGACATGTTGGGACACATACATTTTGATTCTTTGCTGCCATAAACCAGTCAACTTATTTTAAACAGGCGCTTCTAAAGGCATCCCACATTTTAAATGCCTGTGGAGTATGACTTGCTAAGGATTGTCTGAATTACGTGACCTCCATGACATTGCTATGTCCACGTTCTGGAGCAATAACAATGAGACCTACAGGACCCACCAAGGGAGAGAAGCTACCTACTGATATAGATGAGAACAGAGTCTCCAAGTGTTTCAGTAACTTGCTGGAGGTCATACAACCAGAGTCCGGATTTGAGCACAGGTCTGTTGGACTCCAACGTTTATGTTCTTAACGACTTCTGCCTTCCTACTCTCACTAGCTTCCCAGGATTGCTCATGCTCTGATTTTCCCTGCTAAAGTTGATCTATTGGCTAAATCAATCTTTTAAAAAACCCAACCAATTAATCTAAAACAGAGTTTCCTTAACTATGTCGTTTTCTACAGGCTAGCTAACCTCTATTGATGTTTCCTCAAACACCATACCATCAACACTTATTATGTTGATCTACTGGGTGACCATTTAGCCTGCGATTCCTTATAATCTGACTTTCAACCTCACCCTTATAGACTGAGGAAGTGCTGTGCAATGTAAAAATAAGCTTGCTTCCAGATATAAGAGGAGTCCTTTATCTCAAGATGAAAAATTACTATCCTGCCGTAATTTCTAAAAACATTTTAAAAATCCCATGCCAATAAAAACTATATTTGGGTAAAGTCACCAATTAACTTCCCGAGTAGAGTCCATGTCTCATTTCATTCATTTCACTCAGCCTCTTTCATTTTGATTTCTTTGAAAATATACATAGTTTTTTAAAAGATGGGAAATAAAAATAAATTACTATTTGATTATCTCCTGTATCATTTTCATGGCCATGAGCTAGATAGTCAAAAACACACTTCAACAGATAATAGCTACTGAAATAAGTAATGGCCCATCTCATTAGTTTTTCAGAAAATATTTTATATTGGTTAAGTTCCTACTTTCATTATTTTATTCTCTGATAACTTTGTTCTACCTGTCTGGAATGTCCTTGCCCCACCTTCATCTATTCCAGGGATGGGCAAACTTTTTGACTCGAGGGCCACAATGGGTTCTTAAACTGGACCGGAGGGCCGGAACAAAAGCATGGATGGAGTGTTTGTGTGAACTAATATAAATTCAAAGTAAACATCATTACATAAAAGGGTACGGTTTTTTGTTTTTTTTTTTAAGTTTTATTCATTTCAAAAGGGCCGGATCCGGCCCGCGGGCTGTAGTTTGCCCACGGCTGATTATTCTAATCCAATTTATTTGTCATTACATCTCAATGTTTTTCCTGATTCCTCCCAAGAAAAGTTTTTTAAAAAAATATCTTATTGATTTCAGAGAACAAAGGAAAGGGAGAGATAGAAACATCAATGATGAGAGAGAATCATTGATAGGCTGCCTACTGCACACCCCCTACTGGGAATTGAGCCAGCAATCCAGGCACGTGCCCTGACTGGGAATCGAACCATGACCTCCTGGTTCATAGGTCGATGCTCAACCACTGAGCCATGCCAACTGGGCCCAGGAAAAGTTATTTTGTGTCTCTATTATAACACCACAAATTTTCTGAAGTCATTCTTTTTGCTTCTGCAGCTATGCTGAGACATTCTAGAAATTATTTTCTAAATTTTTAAAAATTATTTCATAGCCTTTTTTGTTCTTTCATCATGTCTGGCACAATGATTTGCACATGAGTTTTCAATCAATATTTGCTAAATTGAGTCAAGATTTTATTACAGTACTAGGGGTCCAGTGCATGAATTTGTGCACCTTGAAAGGAACTGCGAGGTTGCTGTAGGCATAGGGGCGGGTCTTGGCCCATCCTCTGTGTCCCTACCTGGCCCCTCCCACTGCAGCCCCCAGCCCCTGGTCCCCTGTCTGCCGACAGTCCTGCCCTCGCTGCCCCTGCTCCCACATGTCGATGGTGCCAGCCCCGCTCACACCTGTTGACAGCACGGAGCCATTGGGGTCAGTGCCATCAGCAGGTGCGAACAGTGGCTGCTGCCCTGATCGCCTTTCAGGAGCAGGGGGAAGTGGAGAAGCCTCAGGGGCGATTGGGACTGGTGCCAGGCACCGGCAGTGGGTGGGAGCGGTGGCTCTAGCACCAGCTACAGGTGCAAGTGGGGCCAGCGCCAGCAGTGGGTGCGAGTGGGGCAGGCACCGGCTGCAGGTGTGAGCGCCGGGTGGGACTATGGCATGCAGGAGCAAAGAATTTTCAGTAACCACCAGAGGCTCGCCCCGATGACAGTGACCAGTGCCCCGCCTTGCTCTCCTGCTCCACCATCCTGCAGTGGCCGACACCCGCCATGTTCTGCCCCCTGATGGTTAGCGCACATCATAGCGACCGGCTGTTTGGTTGTTCTGGTTGTTCTACTGTTTGGTCTATTTGCATATTAGCCTTTTATTATATAGGATTTTGCAAACAATTAGGAACTTGACCAAGATAAACTATTTTCTGAAAAACTTGTGAGATGGGCTTTACTTATTTGAGTAGCTAGTATCCGTTTAAATGTGTTTTTGTCTGTTTAGCTTAGGGCCATGAAAATGATACAGGAGATAATCAAATAGTAATTTATTTTTATTTCCCATTATTAAAAAAATCTATGTATATCTCCAGATAAATCAAACCATTTCAAAATAATATCCTTCTTAGAGTGAAATTGATCATAGAATCGTTTTATACCATCTTGAAAAAAAATGGTATTTGGAGCCATTAAGAATCAGAATAAGCTTATGTGCAATGTTAATGATAGAATTTCAAGAATTTTTTTTCTCCCACATGGGTAACATTTTCCATAAAAGTGTGACTGATTTTTGCAAAATGATAACGTTAAATAACATTAAGTGCAGCGCAGTCTAAATTCGTGGTTTTGAGGACTTGGAGATCTGGGGACATGGTTTCTCTGTAGGAGCCTTGAAGTGAGCGCTGATGTTTCAATTAGTGCCAATTCACAGCCCACAAGAGCTGTGGAGAGCGACCATCTGGTGGCCTCCCGCACACGGGGAGGAGATGAATGTCTCCTGGATGTAACGCACTTCCTGACAGATCGTTTCTCTGTGAATAAATCCTCAGAGCAACGCGAGTGTATATTTATGTCAGCTTTCTTATTGGAGCAGATGAGACAGGTGAACAAATATCCATTAAGGAGTTGCTGCCTTGTGTGGAACGTACCGCGACAGAAGGCAATAGAGGAGTCTCAATCACTCACCGAAGAATTGCGCGGCATGCTGTTAGGAGGGCCAATGGCAGGATAAACGCTGGTTGTTCGCTCAGATTAATATTCCAAAAATTGATTTCAAAGCCCCAAATCATGCAGATTTATTTTCAAGTTCAGCTATAAAGCTTCCCAACGTTATACCCAGCCAATCGGGAAGGCTTGGCGCTAAGAGTGTGGTGTTTCATGCTCCTTGGGGATGAATAAGGAAATGTGGTAGTAGACAGCGTGCTGTCAGTTTCAAAAGATCACCCCGCCCACAGAAATTCCATTTGGCCCCTGGATTAGCACTCTCCGATGCCATATTTCTTAGTATCATATCTGTTTGGCTGTTTTACATCGTGAGCCTAAAGCAAGCATCTGCAAAAACAGTAGAGGCCATCTCCAAAAAAAAATATCAGATGTCTTTCAAAATTGATAAAGGGAATGAATGACTTTTAATTAACTTTTCTCAGACTAAACCCTGGCTTGTATTAAGCTTACTGACTATTTAGGTCACCAGTGCTCCTACTTGCATTTATTTTCTCTTTCTCTTTTATCCTTCAAAATAGATTAGTGACATAATGACCATTTACTGAGCGTTTATTAAATGACAGATCTTTCCCCAAGTCATTATGTGCATTTATCATTTCATGGTAAAAACCTACCTCTAGGGGAGTTACTGTCTCCATTTCCTGATGACACTTGCCCAAAGTCACCAGCTGGGAAGCAGTTGAGCCAAGTTTCAAACTCAGTTTTGTCTCTTATGCCTATTTCATGACAGTATGCCATTTATCTTAAATATCTGCATTTGCAAACTCTTACTGCATATCCAAAAATATTGCATCACATTAAAGGTGTCCTTCAAACATTTAATTTATTATAATAAATAAGTGATCATAACTCAATTAGTGATATTTAAGATTTTGGGGTTCATGTATGAGACAGAGAAAAAAGCTAATGCTTATTTTTGGGAAATATACTCTTTCTTTTTAAAAAAAATATATTTTTATTGATTTCAGAGAGGAAAGAGAGGGGGGGAGAGAGATAGAAACAGCAATGATGAGAGAGAATCATTGATCAACTGCCTCCTGCACGCCCCCTACTGGGGATCAAGCCTGCAACCCAGGCACGTGCCTGACTGGGAATTGAACTGTGACCTCCTGTTTTGTAGGTTGATGCTCAACCACTGAGCACTCTGGCTGGGCTCTTTCTTAAAAACACTTTATTGGGGGTTGATTTACATATAAAATCTATACATAATTATTATGTAAGTTTGATGAATTTGAAGATAAATATAGACATGTGAAGCCATCACTACAATCTATACCATAAACATATCTACCACCTCCAAAGTTTTCCTCCAATCCTCTTTATTATTATTATTAGTATGTCATAAAACCAAACATAACATCTAACCCCTTAACAAATGTTGAAGTATACAGTTAAATATTATTAACTACAGGCACTGGGGTGTACAGTAGACCCCTAGGACTACTTTGTCTGTATAACTAAAATTGGGTAGCCTTTGACTAATACCTCCCTGTGACCACCTTCTCCCAGACCCTGGCAACCACTATTCTACTCTGCTTGAATAAGTTTGGCTATTTTAGATTTCTCATAAAAGAAAGCCTTGTACATTTTTCATAAACAAAAGCTTTGATGGTTTCATAGTTGTATACTTTTATCTAAAGTCATCAAGTTGTTTACATTAAATAGGTACATCTTTTAGTAGGTCAATCATGCCTCAATAAAGTAGTTAGAAATGAAAAAAAATGCAGAACATTAAAAAATCAGCTTCTGAACAACAAAGGAAATAATCAAACAAAGTAAAAGATAACCTATAGAACAGGAGAAGATATTACAAACTATATGTCTGACAAAGGGTTAATATACAAAATACATAAGGACCTCCTACAACTCAATAGGAAGAAAACAAATAATCCAGTTAGTAAATGAGCAAAGGAACTGAATCGACTTTTCTCTAAGAAAACATACAAGCCCTAACCGGTTTGGCTCAGTGGATAGAGCATCTGCCTGAGGACCAAGGGGTCCCAGGTTCGATTCCAGTCAAGGGCATGTACCTTGGTTGTGGGCACATCCCCAGTGGGGAGTGTGCAGGAGGCAGCTGATTGATATTTCTCTCTCATCAATGTTTCTAACTCTCTATCCCTTTCCCTTCCAGTCTGTGAAAAATATATATTTTTTTAAAAAAAAGAAAACATACAAATGACTAATAGGTGTATGAAAAGGTGTTCAACATCATTAATCATCAAGGAAATGCAAATCATGAGCCAACTCACACCTGTGAGGATGGCTACTAAAAAATAAAATAAAGTAAATGTACAAATCCATCAAGTTTGGGTGAGGATATGAAGAAAAGGGAACCCTGGTTCATTTTTTATGTAACTTGGGGATGTAACTTGGGGAAGTCACTCAAAATTTAAAAGTAGAACTACCATATGATCTATTAATACCATTTCTTGGTATTATTGATATCTGAATTCATATCAGGATCTTGAAGAGATATCTGCCTTCCCATTATCTATTGAAGCACTGTTCACAATAGCCAAGACATGGAAAGCAATTGAGTTGATAAGAAAAATGTGACAAATGCATACAATTAAATATTATTCATCCTGAAAAATAAGAAAATCCTGCTATTCGTGACAACATGAATGAATCTGGAGGCTAAATATACTCCTACTGCATAATGTGCCTTATTATGTTTTTTGTGCCTGTATATCTTATTAGCCTAAATATTATATTTCTACGTAGTTATTAAAGTGCTTTTTTAATGATATGAAACAAGCACTGATTGCTGTATTTATTGATTTTTTGCCCCTCTAAAATCTTTAATGATATAAGAAAAAAGAAGTTCTGGAAGCTACATAATGAAGAGTGTTCTCTTTTCACTGAGCTGAACTTAATTACAGCCCCATTCTTCTGTCAGCTGCTGTCATTGAAGACTGTTATATATGTACCAGATTTACTTCAAGGCTTTTTAAAAATATAAAGCAGTTTCCTGAAATGATCAATAACACACTTTCCAGGGACATATTTACTTTTACTAAATCTTACCAAAGATTTTCTAATATAACAATCTGTTAATATGAACTTCTGCTAGCTATATTTTATTCTCACATATGAAAACCTTTCATTACAGATATGTATAGACAATGTAAGAGTTCACAATAGGACCTAGATGATATTTATTAAAAATTAATAGTGCTCACATTGGCAATACACATACGAAAATTGGAATGGTACAGAGATTAGCGTGATCTCTGGACAAGGCTGACTGACACACAAATTTGTGAAGTATTCCATATTAAAGAACCAAAACCACACCAAACTAATAGTAAAAACAAGGAGTATGAAACTACCTTTAAAAAACATGGTTGATGTTTTGCAAAACAAACTGGAAATGTGTATTTAGCCAATATACATTCTGGTAAAAAATATGTCCTCTAAGCTTGACTGAATTTCCCTTCAGCCTTATTCCAATGATGTCAGAAAATTCTGGCATGATTGGTCCAAATCCATGTCTTTCTCCTCTGTATTGCTACACAGGGCCATGGTGACACAAGGTGATATAGGAAAAATATTAAGTGACATAGAGCTAAATGGAGATGGTCATTGAAAATGTATCATGCCCTAAAACAATACCGTTCCGTAATTTACTAAATCAGAGAACTTTCATGAATTTAGTCATCCTAAACCATTTACCTCCAGGCGATTCATAAGCTATTGCCCTTAAGCTATATTTTACATATTATGGCTCCTATACTTAATGCAGAATTTCAACTTTTCCCTATTTCTTTTTTAAAAAAATATGTTTTTATTGAATTCAGAGAGGAAAGGAGAGGAGAGAGAGATAAAAACATCAATGACGAGAATCATCGATTGACTGCCTCCTGCACGCCCCCTGCTTGGGGATCCAGCCTGCAACTCCCGCATGTACCATGACCTCCTGGTTCATAGGTCGACGTTCAACCACTGAGCCATGCCGGGTGGGCTGCCCTATTTCTCTCTGAGCCTCTCTGTGTGTAACCTTCAGAAGCAGATTAGTATCTATTCCGGTGATAAGTGTTTTTCTATGTGTAATGGGAAAGAGAGTCAGGGTCTATGAGAACAGGAAATCATTCCGTAGCTGTGCTTTCCATCTCAACTCAACCCTGAGGGACGAGAGGCAATGGATGTCAAGGAGAAGGACTATTTACACGGTACATCCAGAAACTCAAGGGCTATTTTTCTCTTATGACATCTTACAGATTATTAGCAGTTGAATAATAGGACTAAGTGCTTATTTTCATGTCATTACCTATTTCTTATGTTCCATTACTTAATTGATCCAGATTGCTTTTGTTTCATATTTTATTTTAACAGAGTCCTTGGTTAAGGCCCTATTGTCTTTGTTTGCTTTTCATTATGATACAATGTAAACCCATGAACCAAGACACGAGTCAAAAACTCGATACTGTAATATGCTGTGAATGGGCTCCTCCCCTATCCCACCCTCCTACCTTCGCTCATTTTAGAATAATCACTATTCCAAAAATAATATGCTAAAGTAGGTATACTATACTGTACTATACTATACTATACTATACTATACTATACTATACTATACCATGCTGTACAACACTATCCAAATAATAAAACCCTAATATGCAAACCAACCAAACTGCGGAATGACCGGTTGTTATGATGCGCACTGACCACCAGGGGGCAGATGCTCAACACAGGAGCTGTCCCTGGTGATCAATGCTCTGCCACAGGGGGAGCGCCGCTCAGCCAGAAGCCAGGCTCATGGCTAGCGAGTGCAGCAGCGGTGGCAGGAGCCTCTCCCGCCTCTGCTGTAGGCGGGTGGTAAGGAGCGAGGGGTACTGGACTGTGAGAGGGATGTCTGACTGCTCACTTAGGCCTGATCCCCAGGGGGATCAGTGCTAAGCTGGCAGGCAGACATCCCCTGAGGGGTCCCAAACTGGGAGAGGGCACAGGCTGGGCTGAGGGACCTCCCCCCTCAGTGCACAAATCTGTGCACTGGGCCTCTAGTTATGAGTATAACATAATGCATTATATTTTAAGTTATAATTCCTATGGATAGTTATCATCTCTTAATCTTTTAAAGATAACTTTTCATATCTTCTGGCTCCTGTTGCTGTGGTTGAGAATTCTGTGGTTCTTTCTAACAGTCTTTCAATTGCAGGTTATCTTGCCTTTTCTCTAATTCAAGATTACTGTCTTTTTCAGTTTTACTACAGTGTATCTTGGCACAGATTTTTCTTTTAGTCTTGATTGCAATGCATTGATTGTGGATCTATATTTTTTCATGGAGAAAATTTACTCCTATTATGATTTTAAATACTAGCACTGTCTCCTCAGCATTCTTTCCAGTCTTTACTACTGGAACTGAACTAGATACAAGTTAGACATTTTTATCCTATGCTCGTGCCTCTTAATCTTTCTTGTTTTTCACCTTGTTGCTTACAAAGTAATTTTATGTATATTTTTAAGTTCACAATTTCTCTTTCAAATGCATCAAATCCGTCATTTAACCCACCCATTGAGTTTGCTTTTATTTCAATGATTATATCTTTCATTTCTATAAATTCTATTTACTTTTCAAATCTTCACCCTGCAGGAATACTGTGCAAACTTTCCTCTAGATATGGTTTATTTCTAATTCTGGCAATGGCCAACCCTGCCCCACAGCCGCTGTGGCCCCCTTCTGACTCAGAGGCAATGTCTCAAGGGAATTCCCTCACCTTACTATGCCTCCAAGAGTCATATGACTATGGAAATCTAGGAACAGGCCAATTACTGAATGGATCCAGATTGTTCTCATGCCTGATACTGTTTTTGCTACTAGGTCCCCAGAGAAGAAAAACAAGTTTTCTGCATGTATGATACTTTATATTTTTTGAGTGGATGGATGAATCTGTGAATAGCCAATCCATGGGTTTCTTTCTGAATCTCTTACTAGAGATTACAATGACTTATTTTATTTCTGACATTGAGAACAGTAGGTGAATATATCTATTCCCTTTCCTCCTCCATTCAACCAATGAATAATTTGAGACCTACTGACATGAAACATTATGCTCAAGGACACACCATCCTGGAAGAAACTTTGACATTGGATGATAAGTTGCTATCCCCAAGGTCACGAAGCAAAGTCTACCTGTTAGGATTCATGTAACACATTGCATGAGGCCTCTCATCTCCCAGGCGAGTTGTAGCTGGAAGCTGACGAGAGGCAGGAGTCCTACTGCTCCTTTGGGACATGGTGGTGGAGAGGATGTGTTTCGCTCTAAGGAAGCTGCTAGGAAACCAAAGCCAGCAGAATATGACAGGTTCAGGATGTCAGCAAACTAAAGGGTTTGCACCAAATTGTACAGAAACAACATGCTTTCTTTTACATCAGAGCTACAGAGAACCACCTGGGACTGAAAGACCCACCAGAGTCTAAAACAGCAGGTGGAGCCACAGGAAGCAGCAGCTTTTGCAAACTATAGGACCGGAAGCCTCCCTGCATGGGGACTCGGGGCTCAGGATTGGCCCTGGGCACGGTGGCTTCCTCAGAGGCGTCTCTGCGAAGGCACTGCTTTGGTTGATGCTGAGTACAACCGAGTACAAAGGAACCAAGCAGAACCGGGGTTTTAGAGGCTACTTAATCCTTAATGCACTAAGTTCACAATTTCAATTAGGTCTGACACATCTTTGTCAAGGGGCCAACTAGGCTTTGAATCAAATATTTCTCAGCTGTTTGATGAAAATCAATACTATTTACAGCTGTAGTAAAACAGGGTGGATCTGAAATCTTGGCCCTTTGATTTATTAGGTTTTCTCGGTAAATCCTTTAAGACAGGCAGGGTCCCTAGAGGACTGAGACCATGTAGGTGACCATGTATTTTGAATGGAATAGAGGTTTTCTTTTCATTTTCATTTACTTTTTTAAAACTAGTGGAACCAAGTCAAGCTTAATGTATTTTATTGATTTTCTGTCCCCCAGTTTTTAACACACGAGCCTGGTTGGTACAATGGCATACAGGTAGCTCAAAGATTTCCGGTGGTTTTTCTTCAGAAGTGTATTGTTTCAACCCAGACTTCTAGGCTTTTGTCTCATACATTTTTCAAAATTATGAAGAGAATGTAAATGACATCACAGAATAACTACTGATGGCCTCATGGGGAAAATTACCTTAGAAGAAACTTCCAGAAGACTTACTGCTTGTGTGATCTATATTGACTGTTTGGCTGGCATGAAGAGTCACTTTACAGAGATAGATGACATTAAAGCTAAATCTTAAGCAAACTCCTCATTTTCACTCATGCCATTTATTTTTGTATGTGTGCCTTTTACATGATTACAGAAAGAACAGTTTGAAATTTAGGACATTTTTTCCTGAAATATCATTATTCTTTATGGAAAAAATGACATTTGCAGAATTATGAGAACTTGAAAGTTTTTTTTATATAGGGAGTATCTTCTGACTTTTTGATGTGTTTTTCCATAATGTAGAATCAAAAATTTTATTGGATTCATTTTATATAAACTTCGCGGGAAATTATTATCTTTATTTGGGGTCTGATATTAGTTATAAAAGTTAAGCTTATGTTTTTGAATAGTGTGCAGTGTCAGATTACATTTTATAAGCCAAACTATTCCTTATAAACTGTGAAATTCACTCTTTTAAGAAAGATGTTTATATTGCACTCTTTGTATTTTTGTAGCTCTTAGAAATAAATGATCTTTTGACAAATGTTAGCCTTTACATTTAATACATCCTAACTGTAACAAATGTTAGCTGAGGTCACCCTGCCCCTTGAGAAATATGTATATATGTATGTGATATATACATGGAACACATAGGATTTATATACGCATATATATGTATGCATGCTAATTTTAGTGACTCATTATTTTTTTACACAATATCCAGGGAGGAAAAGTAGGTGTAGTTTACCCCTAATACAGGCATTGTCTTTAGGTAAGTAAACCTTCTCAAAATTGATATATTTAAAAGTTTTAAAAAATGTTAGTTTTTTCCCCCTTTAATATGCTTTTGTTGATTTTAGAGAGAGAGGAAGGGAGAGAATGAGAGACAAAAACATCATTGGTGGTCTCTGCACACACCCTACTGAGGATTGAGCCTAAAACCAGCAATCTCTGGGTGCACAGGATAATACTCAACCAACTGAGCCACAATGGCCAGAGCAAAATTGATATTTTTTTAAATCACCAGATGCCAACAATTCTAAATGATGTCAGTGGTAAAATTATTCTTCCTAAAAATATCTTCATTGACTAAGGAATAAAGATTGCTACAATTGCTGTTTAATTTTCATTAGTTAAATATATACACATATATGTATGTGTGCATAGATGTGTGCATGCACGTATTTCAGATTAGCAAAATTTATTACTTATCTCTTAAGTACCTGCTGCCTCATTTCCTTTGTTTCTTCTGCTTTCTAATCAGATGTAGAACACCAACCCAATTTTTAGGATGATCTTACCACCACCAACAACAAATTCATACAAAACATTTCTGTGTGGCCTTTTCTCCTAAAGAGAGGGTCCCTGATGGCTGAACTGTTCAGCCCTTTCTCTCCTTTATAACTACCTTGTCCTTTGTCTGCATCTCCATATTCATACTAGTAAAGCCTCCAAGAAAGTCTTACATTTCTCAAAAATTCAATTCATTCTAATATACAAAGACGTCCAGGCCTGCACTCTTGATTCTACCTTGCCATGAAAGAGATGCATTAATGCGCTCTGCTTGCCAACAGAGAAAGTGTCTAGCTCAGTTTTCAACATTTAGCAGCACATGAGATACGAAAGTGGTTTTGGCATTTGCAGAGTAGACATGTGTTTCCAACTCAAATGAGCTGCACTATTTTCCTGAGAGAGTGCAAGTGACTACTGCCAATTTGGATTATAAATAATATTTCTACTCTACTATATAGCATTAAAAATAGATTTCATATCCATAGAGTAGATTTCAGGGTGCTTTGGCTTTGATGATTGTTCAAGAAAAAAGTTAACTGAGCACATTTGGAGATCAATTTCATTTTATTTAATGAGTCATGAATCAGGCGGCATCTGACCTCGCCGGCAAAGAGATACCGCCAGGGGTTATACAAGATGGAAACCATTATGGAAAGGAGGACGAGACGACAACGTTATAGGCAGGGAAAGATGAAATTTCATTGGGGGAAAGTAAGAGTTCAGATGACAATGGATTTTTATTGGCTGTGGTGTTCCCATTGGCTGGGCAAGAAAAAAACCCTTCCTTCCTCCTTTGGAGTCATAAAGTAGTGCATGGATTACAAGCTACAACTCCTCCTGTAACTGGAGTCAGTAACTGAATTAACTGTGGGTGCAATTGCTGATCCTTCCTACTTGAGCTCCCTGTACAGGACTTTCCGACTCCAATTTTAGTTGGGATTTCCTTTGTTGATTGTCACAGAGCAAAGTTGGCCTTGAGCAAAATTATTCATCTAATTTTTAGTCTCATTACCTGTCAAAGGGAAGCATATTTCAGGGTTCCTTTTAGGTATAAATTCTGATGTTGAGGAACCTTGCATGATACTTTTTATGGCTGCCATGGTCAAGTGCACAGAACATGTCTTAAGGATTCTGTAGCCTATCAACACAGGCAGTTCGGTAGTGATAACAATAACACAGGTGATGCTAGTTAAACATTTGATCGTTTTGGAATAAATCCATCTTTTCGATGGATCCTGGCCTTTCCAAGTTTTCTTAGTAAATGAAGCTGCCATCCTTTGACTTGTTCAAACCCCTAAACACTTGATTCTTCTGTCTCTCACCCCTCCATGCAGTCCTCCAGGGTGTCCTGATCTCTCAGCGACTGTCACCTTTCTCAGGGTGATAGCAGTGACTTTGGAATAGGTTTGCTTCTTCCATTTCCCCCCCAACAATCGATTTTTGTACACGGCAGACAGAGTGAACTTTTAAAAATGCCAATTAGATTATGCTACTGACCTGTTTTAACCTTCTAATGGCTTCAGAGTTTCACTAAAATCTATTTTTCTTACCTACAGTGACCTGCATCACCCAACCCTTGGCGGCTTGTCTTATCATCTCTGTGATTTCTACGTGTCTCCACGAGAGCCAGCAAATGTGTCTTGTTCCTGTTTTCATAAATTCCATGTTTGTTCTCACCTCAGGGGCTTGGCAAACCACCATCAATAAACACAGAGCTAAAATGACTGAGGAAACAGTGGGAGAGCTGGTTTGTTAAGTGTAATAACCTACAAGTGTTACCATGACTTTACAAATTATCACAGTGTTTTCATGTTGCGTTGTAGACTTTCTGCAATAGGAAATGCTGTCTTTCTGGCCTCCAAACTCCTCCATTTCAACATTTTAAAGACCACAATGGCGTATATTTGTTTATCTTTTGCAATGTACAAAAGATAGAAACAAAACTGTCAGATGATCAGTTTGTTTGTTAGTCAAGTTTATGTGGTAATTTGAGTGCCTTTCTGGGCAGCAGCAGCCAAATACTCTTTCACACAAATATCATAAATTTTTGTTGCTGTTGTCCTACTCACAGCTGATTAGGTCATAATTCACAGGGATTATATTCGTCTCATACTACTCATACTGCTACTGACGAAATAATATTAAAATAGTCAATTTGTTAATATGAGTTCCCTCTCCCTACTCCCTGAACCCCTCCCCACAAAACAACAATAATAAGGAAGGAGAGTGTGGAAATAAGATACTGGGCAAAATAAAGAGAATGTAGGAAATCATTTTAGACGATGCAATACAAATAACTGTGCCTTCCCCTCCATAATTTGTCGTTTTGGTTTGGATTTGGGCAAGACTCAGTCAACAAACAGATACTAAGTGTTTACTACAGCACAGCACGAAGGAGCAATAAACTGAGCAACACTTGGGGCTCATTTTTCAAGGGTGTTACATTTAGAGGTTTGGACAGTTGCCCGTCTTTCTAACTGATTTTTCTAGGACTAAGAAAAGTTTCCTTACACAACATAAAACCCACTGACAGGTTTAACACCTCAAAATTAGGGTTATTGCTAAAAGTTCATTATACTTGAGTTAAAACTATCTTTAGATATTTTGTTTTATTAACTTAATGACAGAAATAATTTCATTCCAGGACATTTGGATTCCCTACAAAGGCAACATTTGACTAAAAGTACAGCCATTACCTTTACTGCAAACAAAACAAAAGGCTGAAGCTTCCACACCGTGTGGGGATAATTATCTAAAGGTGATATGATTCCCCCGGGATTGTGACTTGAAAGTCTTCAGCTAATAACACAGGGGAGCGCACACCCATAAATCAACGATTGTATAAGAACTGTATCTGGGGGGTTTGGGGGAACGTGGCGTTGGAGAGGAAACAGGGTGAGGTTGGCTTCTGCAAGGGAAAGCCTTTGGTAAGGACTGTCGGCGCCACATCTGATTGGCCATCACTATCACTACCCTTCCCCAGCTTGTCCATTTTTCAGGTCCAATTCAAGATCCACTGCCTAAGGCATCTCATGAGATTGGAAGGCGACCTTTGGCCAGAGCAAGTAAAGGCAATTCAATGGAAACCCCCAATTAGATACTTTTCCTTTTAGCTGGAAAAATGGGCAAAAAAAAATAAGAGTGATGGGAAGTTAAAGAATAAAATACCTCTTTAGTGACAAAAGATATAAACATGCATACAAATATGGCTGTATCATAATTCCAGATAAAGGTACAACTTTCTAAGTTATCTCATAGTTCCTCACATGGACTTAAATAACCCATGTACCACCCGCCCAGGAGAAAATTCTGACAGATGGGAAACTCGCTCTCTCCCATTCTCTCATGATTGTCTTGCTTTTTGGTGTTTCTGGACACACTGCTACCTGTCTGTCGGGTCTACACAAGCAGTAAAATATTACAAAACTGCCAACAATTCCTTATTTAAGCTTATGTTTATCGTAGACCCACACACAGTGGAACAGAGTGGGTGTATAGAAATGGTTTCGCTCCCCCCCACCCCCCACCCCACCATTTATTACATTTTGGGAAAAGCTGAGATCCAAAGATTTATAACTTGTTCAAAGTCAAGATACAGATAATTACAGCAGAACCAGGTCTCAAATATTTTAATTCTAATTTCAGTGATTAAATTTTTAAAATTTAATTTGGTATTTTAAAATGTTTCCCTCTTTTGTCCACTAGAGTCTATCTTTCTGAGCTTTTCCCACACAGGGAGGAAATGTGGAAATATTTTCATAATGAGGTAAACAATTGTGGCCTAACAGTTCTGTTCAGCATTCTCATTTAGATCACTTCTTATAGTACCACCCAGAAGTCAAGGCATGCAGTAATAAGCTGAATGGAAATACTTTAATACAGACTTTTTGAATGATGTTTAAAGAATACACATTATTTGATTGTCTCAGCATAATTGACATGTTAGAATTTGAACAGTGTTAATAAGTCCTTACTATTTTTCTAAATTCTTAGGGATGAATTAAAGTTTTTGTCTTTATTTCTGCTCTTTTAGAAAAATGTTTAGTGGTTTTGGTAAGTACTCTAGCTTCAAAAGGACACTTTACATTTTTAACTCTAAAATCTTTAAGAGGATAGATATTCAGAAAAGAACAGTCTTTTTTTGATCAAAGGCTTTTAAATTAATCTATTTATAATAATGTTTGATCAACTAAATTTCTTGAGACTTAAAAAGGCTGTATCTTTAGGAGAGGAAATTCTGTGTGTCCTTTTGGTTGGATCTAGATCAATACGTTTAAAGCTTTTGCTGCTTTGAAGCACAGGGTTGGTTTCTTGACAATGATTTATGTACTAATATCCCAAACATATTGCCTCTTTTTCATAATCGTAAACCTGTTCTAGTTTGGACGCTACAGGTAAACATGCCAGTATAAAACACGCTGACCCTAAAAAAGGTGTTTCTATCCCAGGCAAGCATACCATAGACAGCAGCGAATGGGTGGAAGTGAAAAATGGAAGAAAAAACAAAACCTTTCAGAACCATTAAGGATTTTGGGGAGGGGGGAGATAATGAGAACATTTTAAATTTATCTTTTGGACTAAGTGGATTAAATGCATGGGCACTCTAGGGATATTAATAATTAGTTGCCTCACACCAGACCAGTAATCTGGCACCTTTTAAAACAAAATTTTGACAATTTCTGGAGAAGAGGTTGAGACTAAGTCAGAGGGAGAAACCACAGACACAGACTCAGCCATTCCATATATATACATATATATATATATATATATATACACACACACACACAGAGGTAATATGCAAATTGTCCAGGACGCCGTAACATCACGACCACTCAGGAGGAGGCTGCGCGCAGGTGGGTGGGAGGGGACTGCGTGCGCCGTGAGGCAAGCCGCGGATGGCGCAGGCCTGGAGAGAAGAGGGCCTGCCAGCCATGGCGCACCAGCAGTCCTGCCTCTGTGGGTGAGCTGCAGAGGAAACACCTTTTCTGACCGTTCATTGGCTAAGCTCCCGGTACACCACTCGCAGTGTTCTCGGTAACTTGGGTAATAAGAATCGAAGAAAGTGATTTGGGTTTTTCCACCTCACTCCTGGAGGAAAAAACAAAAGTCTGCTGCTGGAGGGGCTGAGAAATGTCATATCCTGCCCTAGCCGGTTTGGCTCAGTGGATAGAGCCTTGGCCTGCAGACTGCAGGGTCTGGGTTTGATTCTGGTCAAGGGCATATACCTAGGTTGCAGGCTCCTCCCTGGCCAGGGCCCAGGTCAGGGCTCAGGCAACAGTCGAAGTGTTCCTCTCACATTGATATTTCTGTCTTTCCCTCTTTCTTCCACACTCTCTAAAAATCAATGAAAAAATATCCTTAGGTGAGGAAAGAAAGAAGTAAAGAAAGAAAGAAGAAAAAAAGAAAGGAAGAAAAAGAAAGAGAAAAAGAAAAAGAAAAAGAAAAAGAAAGAAATGTCATATCCTATGAAAGAGACATCTTGAAAACGCCTAAAGAAAATCTGTCATTTTTTCATGGTGAAGGGACTGGACTCTGTGTTGATGAAAACACCTTGACAGCTCCGGCGGCCAGCAGTGGCGGCAGCAGTGGGGTGATGGGGGCAGTGCCTTCCCCTGATTGGCCCGGTTGCCTCCCGCAGAGGAAGGCCAGACTGCGGCTTAGGCCCGCTCTCCAGGGCCGTCTGTAGGACATTCCTGAGGGCTCTCAGACTGTAAGAGGAGGCAGGCTGGGCTGAGGGACTCCCCCCTCAAGTGCATGAATTTTCATGCACTGGGCCTCTAGTTTTTTTCTATATTATAACTAAGACATTAGCATACCCTTTTCCAGAAGGGCCTTGAATAGAATAGCAATGACCTTCTTTGAAAGACCATTTAGTGACCATGTGTTGTTACTCAGGAAGGGCCTGTGGGATTCCCATTAACCTGCACCCTGACCCTATATGATTTAGCAACATCTTCCTCCCATCTGTATCCCATGTTCTGTTCAAGGCAAGTTTTGGTAAGTGCAGTGTCACCCCACGTACTCCACCCCACTTCCTGCTGTGAACTTGGATAATAGTGGTGACACTTTGTTATCACTGCGTTTTCTCATTTTTACTTTCCCAGACTCCTTTGGAAACTATGAATGAGTACATTAGGTGAGCCATGTTCAAAAACATTTGAGAGGCAAAGCCTTAGCAAATTATAGTAAAAAATACCAAGTTGACATTAATAAAGTCTCTTTCAAAGCATGGAGATTTTTTTAATTATGTACTTCTGACCTGGCTCTGTTGGTTGGAGCATTGTCCTGTTGTGGATTCAATACTAGGTCCGGGCCCATTCGGGAGGCAACCAATCTATGTTTCTCTGTCACATCAGTGTCTCTCTCTCTCTCTCTCTCTCTCTCTCTCTCTCTCTCTCAAAAAAAAAATCAATAAAAACATATCCTCGGGTGAGGATTAAAAAACAAACAAAACAAAACAAAACAAAATCAACCAAACAAAAAACTATGTACTTCTAATTCAGCTTCTGGCTTAATTACCCCAATATTAGTGATGCAAATAGTAACATTAGATATCAGCCTTACTTGTTCATTTATAGTGATTTCATGAAAAGCTCCTAATTATGTAAAACAGAAGAAAATAGATTTTAAAAGATTTTTTATTCTACAATAGAAAAATCTATAAAGGTTTTCATTGGAACTTCCAATTCAATGTGGCCTCATGAGAACTTTTTCTTCTTCAAGCTCGTATTAAATCAAAACAAAATAAACTTATTTCCCATTTTGTATTAGTTTTCTTATTAACATCCTTCTTCTTTTAATCTAATCCATGAACAGAGAACCTTACACCAGATTTCTCTTTTGGGTTGCCTTCCATATCAATAACTTAGCACCTTCTCACTGTCCTACACATCTCTGCTCTTAGTCCCCTCTGCTCCATCCTCACGTTCCTGACCTAATTTTCTTTCTCTATTCTTCTCACTTGGATAACTAACTATATTAATTTCCTTATGTTTTTCCCTCTGTGCTTGTCTTTCCTGAGTCCATCCTCAATACTATCTCCAGAATGACCTCTCAAACACACCTATCTGACAGGTCAACTACAAATGGAAATGTGATTTTTAAAACGCGTAATTAGAGAATAAAACCTGGTCTTCTGCATAATGTACCTGATTCTTCTTAGTGTGAACCTTAAATAAATGTGGTCGCTCACCTGGTTCAACATCCCATTCGCCCTTTCTGAATGAGTGCTGCCAGACCCTGTCAGACTCAGGCCTTCACACAGTATTCTTTTCATCTGTCAGACCGGCTGCTGACTGTCACCCAAGTGTCTCTTCATCCTGTCAGTCATAGTTTAAGGTTCTCCTGCTCCTTAAGTACATTGTGGATTATCCCAGATAACAGATAGCAACCGGCCTTACATTCTCCCCGCGTCTGACATGTGCTTTTATCATAGCAAGAACACATTGCATTGTCATTTTTGGTTAGCAGGCCTACCTCCATTCCATTGCCATTCTATAAGGTCCTGGAAGGTAGAGTCCACTTACCCCCTATATTTGTATTCTGACTACTTAATGCTGAGCCTAAATTGGGTAGACATAGTACATATTTTGTAGCATGAACAAATTTGCCAAGTAATGTCTTCTATGAATGCAAGGATAAAAAAACCGCATTATATGTTTTCTAAATTAAATAATTCCTCATTCAGAACCACCGCATGAACGCTCGCTTTTAACATGACTTGGTCTTTATGAGACAGAAACCAAGTAGGACGCTGACATCGCCACACGTCTTGCCGATGGTGATGAACAGTAAATAAGAGGATCATTTCTCACTGGCTGTCAGATACATATCAACCGGAAAATCTTGTCTAAAAGAATGTTGAAATCCTAAATTTAAATGTTATAGTTTTTCTGTGACACCCAGGTTGTAGCAGAAATGTGCACTTCATTTTCCTAAGGCATAAAGTCAATAAGATACTCATCTCTATCTCCCCCCACAAGCAATAGGACCAGGTATGCATCAGTTTCAAAACCATAGGCTCCGGTTCACAGGTGGGTCCGGGAGCCGGTCCATGCTTGCTGTTTCAAGGGACCTGGCATATATGGCATACTGTTCTTAATATGTTTGTTCACCTTCTAGGCACTATGTGTTTTAACCAAGGTCTCTGTGAAAGGTTGTTTCCCCAGGTAGGGATTTCCCCCTGAAGTTAGGGAGGGAATAAAACCTCTTAACTAAGTGCCAGGTGGGTAATTAATCACTTTACGAACAATCATGCTTAAGCTACATAATCCTTACTCCCTGGAATGGAGATAAGAAACGCCCTAACCTTTGTAATAGAGATTGATAGGATCGAATCAACTGGTATAAATACAGATGTAATAAGACAGCAAGACACAGATGTAAGGACACACAGAGAGAGAGACAGAACCTAGGCACAGAACCTACACAGAACGTTCTCTAGAGACAGAAGAACTTCACTGGAGAGAACATGGCAAAAGATCCTGGACTGAACCTGACTACAGAAATTGGCAAGAGAACCTGACTAGAACCTGGTGACTGAACCTGGCTGGAGAACCTGGAGAACCTGGCTGGAGAACCTAGCAAGAGTCCATGGACACAGATCCTGGCTGGAGATCCTGGCTAGGCTGCTGATCAACTGAATGCTGTCTCCGTGTCAAGAGAACCCGGCTATGATGATCACCTGAACGCTGCCTCCGTGTCATTCCTTCTTCGCCGACTCCGTCCACACCTTTGGGGACCCCTGGACCCGTTGGGGCTGGACCCCGGCAGGTGGGTAGTAAACTTGCTGATTAAATAAAGCACAGGGAGGCAGCTGCTCGGGATGCCGAGGTGAGCGCTGCCTTTTGCATGCCTATACTAGTTTTGTCAACAAATATGAAACCTAAAGTCTTTTATTTGAAACTTCAAAAACATTTACTGACAACTTACTTTGACTTGAAGATTCCTTACTTGACAAATTGCTTTTTTTCTCTAGTTGTTATATTTATGTCTCCTGGTAGGCTAAATCTATGCCTATATAGGAGAAATATAATTAAAATAATTCATTCTTGGGTCTTTCCTGATGCAAAACATATCTTAAACTTTTTTTTTAACCTATCACTCAATGTAAACACGGACACTACAGTTACTTTTTAAAAGCTTAAAAATGTATCATTCATATATACATAAACATAACTTGTACCTACATGTATATACACATAAATGTAATGATAGCCAAGATTAAAATAGCATGATGGGTACCTGAGAAGCAGTATGAATAAGATCAAATTAGATACTGACTTTTTGCCAAAGCTTTCAGAGTTAAAGCACAAATGCTGGCTTAGGTGCCCTGGTGTGTGACAATGATTCTGCCAAACCGGTCACATTTGGTTTACGTGCTTAAAGATTCCTCATCCTTGTCCAGGCTCTGCCTTCTTCAACCACATTCACGCTCATGCTGCCCCAGCCAGGGTTTCAGAGTTGACGAATTAAAAGGAAATATGTTCTCCATAACCTTTGAAGTGAGATGACGTCTGTTGGAGGGACGAGAAAGCCCAGAAGGGAGCCGTGTGTGGGAGGTGTCTGTGGACAGCTTACCGTGTTCTCAGAGTGAGCGGGAGAAAGGTTTCCCCAACCTTTTGCGGCTTCTCCAGCTTGGAGGAGGGGGCGGGGAGCAAGGGAGCCAGGAGGGGTGCCAGGCAGTCCCCCACTTCAGGAGGTCCAAGAAAAGGGGTTAAGAAGCTTTAAGTTTTAGTAAAGTTTGGAATTTTGATTAGTACTTTGCCTGAATTTAACGGTCACCGAAATGTGCCCCTTGGTTGATGGCAGGGCTACTCTGACCTGAGGTCTTTATAAAAGCAAAGGACAGGTGAAGTTGGGGCTGTGCTTGAGATTTCACCCAGAAAGGAAAAAGGTTTGCGGAGCCAAAGAAAGAAAAAGATAAATAAATCTGTTTCATTACTGTCTCTGTGAGTCCTACTTGTGTGGGATTCCTGTTGGCAAGTACGACTTGTAGCAGCTCTAAATACTGCTGGAACAGGGGAGAAGGAAAGTTTGTTTTTACTCTAGTTTATACAAATTCATTACATGTAGAGCAAACTAGACTTAATTTATACATGAGAATAATTTCAAGCATCGGTTTTAAATATGGATAAACAATTTCTTATTGTACATGGGGTATGCTAATGTGATGCTTTTTATTCTTCTAATTCAGTGAGGTAAAATTTAAAATACATGCATTTTTGAAGTCTGTTTCATTTTATATTTACGTTACATTTTCAAATGCAAAGTTTGTCTCTGGATAAGATGTTTATGTGTGTTGAATATAAGGATCTGGGTGTAATTTCTATGGAAATTGTATTATTTTCATCTATAATTTATAGGCCTGTTATGAAGCTCAAGTAAGGTACTGCATATTATGAGCCTTTGACAACTTTAAAAATGTTAGATATAGTAAATACTATTATTAAGTACTAATAATGACTCTATGACACAAAATACATTTACATTCAATTTCAATGTCTTTATAGCACTTAAAAATATCAAGATATAAAGTTATAAAAACATTAGTATGCTATTTTGCATGATTTCTGCTTTGAATTTTAAAGCCATGCGATTATGGCTTTTATATTTGAACTAGAGGCCCAGTGCATGCATTCATGCACATTGAAAGTAAATTAATTAGAAGGTGGCCAGTGAGGTGGGACTGGACGAGATGGGCCAGACATGCCCTGGAGCCAACCTCCCGCTGTCCCTCTCCAGCCAGCCGCACCTGGGGAGGCGCCGGGGCTCGAAGGGCGCCTATGGAGTGAGCAGGGTCCCTCTGGCAGGTGGGGTCCCTCGGCCTGGATTGCAGGAAACTGGCAGTTCGATATCTCCTGAGCGGTCCCGGAGTGCAAGAGGGCACTCTGCAAAGTTGCTGTCGCTCAGCAGCTCCTGTGTTGTCTGCCCCCCTGGTGGTCAGTGCGCCACCTACTGGCCAGCTGGTCACTTAGCCTTTTATATCTATAACTAGAGGTCTGATGCACTAAATTCGTGCAAGAGTAGGCCTTCCTTCCCCCAGCTGCTGGCACCAGCTTCCCTCTGGCTGCCGGCACCTGGGACCTGGGTGTCCCTCACAGAGGGAGGCCCTGCCCACCTGCTGCAGTCTGCCGGTTGGTGGCCCGGGCCTCTCTCTCCGGGGCGATTGTGGAGCCCCCTGATTGATCGCCCTGCTGGTCAGTGGCCTGGGCTTCCCTCTGCGGGGCAATCAGGGAGCGATAGCCAGGCCCCGGCCAATTGCATCGCACCCGCCTTGGCTGGCCTGGTACCAGTGAGTGTCATAGTGTGGTCGCAGATGGTCGTCCCGCTGTTCAGCTGTTTGGTCAATTTGCATATTACACTTTTATTATATAGGATAATGAAGGTGTAATGTGTTAATTAGACTGGTTGTCTTTCCAGATGACCTTCCGGATGAAGCTGGGGCTGCGAGGGAAGCCCGGGTTCCAGGTGCCCAGGTCTGGGTGCCAGAGGGAAGCTGGTGCTGGCGGCTGGGGGAAGGAAGGCCTACTCTTGCATGAATTTCGTGCATCGGGCCTCTAGTATATAGATAAGCATAGAAATAGAAATTTGACCATATCATAAAAGACAAGTGCTTTTATCATACTGCTTGGCATTTTATACTTGAACTAGAGGCCCAGTGCATGGATTTGTGCACCGATGGGGTCCCTCACCCTAGCCTGAGGAGATCAGGCCTGAACTGCCTCTCTGACATCCCCCGAATTGTGAGAGGGCTCAGGCCAGGCCGAGGGACCCCACCAGTATACGATTTGGGTCAGAGAGGGACTGCGGGAGGGCTCCAGGGCATGTCCGGCCCATCTTCCCCAGTCCCAATTGGCTGGACCCCAGCAACAAGCTAATCTATTGGTCAGAGCATCTGCTCCCTGGTGGTCAGTGCGCATCATAATGACTAGTCGAACGGTTGAATGATCGGAAACTTAGCACAGTGGTTCTCAACCTTCCTAATGTTGCAACCCTTTAATACAGTTCCTCATGTTGTGGTGACCCCCAATTTCATTGTTACAAATTGAACATAATTAAAGCATAGTGATTAATCACAAAAACAATATGTAATTATAGATGTGTTTTCTGATGGTCTTAGGCGACCCCTGTGAAAGGGTCATTCAACCCCCAAAGGTGGCACGACCCACAGGTTGAGAACCGCTGAGTTAGCATATTAGGCTTTTATTATATAGGCTAATTTACAAGAATTTAAATGGTCTATTAAAAGCGTAGCCCAGCGGTGTCGCTCAGTGGTTGAGTATTGTCCCATGCACCAAGATCACTGGTTCTATTCCTGGTCAGGGCATATGCCCTGGTTGTGGGCTTGATCCCCAGTTGGGGGTGTATCAGAGGCAGCCCATTGATGTTTCTCTCTCATAGATGTTTCTGTCTCGCTCTCCCTTCCTCTCTTTCTAAAAAAAAAATAAAAAGCATATTTAAAAGAGTAGTAATACATATTTCAGTGTATGATATAAATAGCACATTTAGAAAGATACAGAGGGTATATTATATGAATAAAAGCTCAAAAGCCCGTCTTTGTATTTACCTCCTCCTTTTCCCAGAATTAGCCAGTTTTGTATGGTAGAACATCTCTCTATATAAAAGCCTAATATGCAAATTGCCCCCTTGGGAGTTCGACTGGGAGACCAGAAGTTCAATTGCTCACTATGATGTGTGCTGACCACCAGGGGGTGGCATGGAACAAAGGAAGGCCCTGGTCGGCAGCCGGCAGCTGGAGAAGGGAGGCCCCAGTTGGCAGTCAGAAGGAAGGCCTTGGCTGGCAGCCAGAAAGCCCAATCGACCCTGATTGCCAGACAGGCCTAGGGACCCTACCCATGCATGAATTTCATGAACTGGGCCTCTAGTGTAAATACTTATTTTATACAATAGAATTATTCTTAAGCCAGAATGCTATGATTTACCCTTTATTTTATTTTATTTTATTTTATTTTATTTTATTTTATTTTATTTTATTTTATTTACTGACTAGAGGACCGGTGAACAAAAATTTGTGCACTCAGGGGGGAGGGGGGGTCCCTCAGCCTGGCCTGTGCCCTCTTGCAGTCTGGGACCCCTCAGGGGATGACCACCTGTAATAAATTGTAATTTATTACAATCAGGGTCTTGTGCCATTTCATGTCAATTTACCCCCTCTCCAAGGGGGATTGGGCCTAAGATGGCAATCAGACATCCCTCTGGCAGCCCGGCAGCCCTTGGGGGATGTCCACTTACCAGTGGGGAGCAGGTCTAAACTGCAGTCGGACATCCTTAGCGCTGCTGAGGAGGCAGGAGAGGCTCCTACCACCACTGCTGTACTGGCATCCGACAGCCTGGCTTGTGGCTGAGCAGAGCTCCTTTCATGTGGGAGCGCCCTAACCACCAGAGGGCAGCTCCTGCATTGAGCGTCTGCCCCTGGTGGTCAGTGTGTGTCATAGTGACCAGTCATTCCAAGTCTTTCTGCTGTTAGGGTCAGTTTGCATATTACCCTTTTACTATATAGGGTAGAGGCCTGGTGCACGGGTGGGGGCCGGCTGGTTTGCCCTGAAGGGTGTCCTGGATCAGGGTGGGGGTCCCGCTTGGGTGCCTGTCCCGCCTGGATGAGGGGATGATAGCTGTCTGCAGCTGGTCACACCCCGTTCAGGGTGGGGGTCCCCACTGGGGTGCCTGGCCAGTCTGGGTGAGGGGCTGAGGGCCGTTTTCAGGCTGGCGGGTGACTGAAGCTCCCAACCTCTCCTTTTTTCTTTTTTTTTATTCTGGGATTTATTTACCTTCTATGGCTGTCACTGGAGCTGAGAGCTGGCTTTAGCTCTGAGGCTCGGCTCCACCTCTGAGACCTCAGCTGCTGAAAGTAGGTATCTGGGTTTGTTTGGCTTCTATAATTGAAACACTGTTGCAGCTCCAGCTCTGAGGCCCGGATGGCTGAAAGCAGGTTTCTGGGGTTTGTTTAGCTTCTATAATTGTAACATTGTTTCTTAGAGTGCAGTTCAGAGGCCGGCAACGGCAGGCGGGGAACCTTGGCTTCCTCCATCACTGGAGAAAGCAAGCCTCCTGTTCGCTTCAGCTGCCTGGCTGCCGGCCGCCATCTTGGTTGGCAGTTAATTTGCATATCTCCCTGATTAGCCAAAGCATGTCGGAGGTACTGTTAATTACCATGTTTGTCTATTATTAGATAGGATAATTTATTACAATCAGGGTCTTGTGCCATTTCATGTCAATTTACCACATTTAAAAATCCCTGCATAATACTTTGTTGTGTAGATTTATAGTAATTTATCAGATCTGTCTCCAAGTTTTTGGTATTAACATAATTTTAAGACTTAAAGGAATTTTCAGATATTTATATCCTTGAAACTTTAATTTTGAAAGCTGTTGGGTATTTCCTAAAAGTCAGCTTGTTGATGTGTTGATTTACAACAAGAATTTTTGTAACTACACTTCCAAAGTGCTTTCCAAAGGCAGTCATATTCCATCAACAACAGATGACAATATCTATTTAATCACAGTCTCATTACCATAAGATTTGATGAAGTACTTTGCCTTGTATCATTTTGGCATTTTAGAAACGGTATGTTATTGCTGTTTTATAGGATATCCTTTCTTTTGTGAATGACTCTGGGCATTAATTTCTAAATTTATTTTCATTTTGTTTTTAATTTTCATGAAATTTTTGTTTATATCCATATGCCTTTTCTCAAATGAGATATTCGTTTTTATCTGACTGATCAGTAAAATCAGTTTAATATTTAGATTAGTCTTGTGGCCCTTGCTTTCCTTTTGTGTAGGTAAGAGTTCTCAACATTGGGAAGCTATAAATAAGTCCTATGTTAGATTAGTTTTTTACTGGAATATTTTTATATTAAAAATGATATTTTTATTATATGAAATGATTATAAAACTGTTCTGTAGAAACAAACATATGAGACTAGGAGAGCAGAAAGAATTTTACTAGATAATTAAAATAATACTACAATATAAAAATTGACAGGACAAGAGATGAGGATACAAAGTACAGGGGCACACTATTCTCCCCACCCCCCCATCATTTATAATAAATACTAGAGGCCCAGTGCACGAAATTCAGCCTGGCCTGTACCCTCTCACAGTCCAGGACCCTCAGCCCATCCTGTGCCCTCACAGTCCAGGACCCCTTGGGGGATGTCTAACTGCCGGCTTAGGCCTGATCCCCGCCCCCAGGCCTAAGTTGGCAGTCGAACATCCCTCTCACAGTCCAGGACCCCTCACTCCTTACCACCCACCTACTTGCTGCTCCTTACCACTCGGCTCACTGCTCCTTTGTGCTGTTGCGGGGGTGGGAGAGGCTCCCGCCATCACCACTGTGCTCACCAGCTATGAGTCTGGCTTCTGGCTGAGCAGCACTCCCTCTGTAGGAGTGCACTGACCACCAGGGGCAGCTCCTGCATTGAGAATCTGCCCCCTGGTGTTGAGTGTGCATCATAGCGACTGGTCATTCTGGTCGTTCTGCCGTAACAGTCGCTTAGGCTTTTATTATATAGATTACATTTTTAAATTTTTATTTTTTTATTGAATTTATTGTGGTGACATTGGCTAATAAAAGTATATAGATTTCACCCTGGCCAGTGTTGCTAAATGGTTAGAGCATCAGCCTTAGCACCAAAGGGTCACAGGTTTGATTCCTGGTCTAGGGCATGTACCTGGGCAGCAGGTTCAATCCCTGGCCCCAAGGCAGGGTGCATGAGGGAAGCAACCAATAAATACGTCTCTCTCACATTGATGCTTCTCTCTCTCTCCCCCTCTGCCCTCTCTCTAAAAATCAATGGAAAAAATATCCTCTGCTGAGGATTAACAACAAAAATCATTATACAGTAGGTCCTTGGGTTACATTGGAGATCCGTTCCTACGTGCGATGTAATGCAATTTTCGCCATAAGTTGGAACCCACCTACATAAGCACCTATGTCACTCACATGGAGCACATACACAGCAGTAATGAAATGAAACAGTAAAAAAATTTAAAAGAAAGATAACAATTCCTGACCTTTACTTGTGGTAAATCCTATGTAATAAAGAGGTAATATGAAAATTAACCTCACGCCCTCACAAGATGGCTGCCTATGACCAGGCTTGCAGGGGGGTTAGTGAGGGGTGACCAAACGACTGAACAAGTAGGCTGCGTGAGGCGACCAGGCCGACAGGGGGGTTAGTGAAGGATGACCAAATGACTGAACAGCAGGCTGCGTGGGGTGACCAGGCTGGCAGGAGGGGGTAGTAAGAGGCGACCAGGCTGGTGGGAGGGGGGTCAGATAGGGGCGACCAGGCCAACGAACGGGGTGTAGTTGGAGGTGACCAGGCCAGCAGGGGGGCAGTTGGGGGCTATTAGGCTGGCGGGGGGCAGTTGGGGGCAATCGGGCCAGCAGGGGGGGTGCAGTTAGGGGTGGCCAGGCAGGCTGGCAGGTAAGTGATTAGCAGCCAGTAGTCCAGGATTGTGAGAGGCAGTCAGACATCCCCCGAGGGTTCCTGGATTGGAGAGGGTGCAGGCTGGGCTGAGAGGACTCCCCCTACCCTCCGCTGTGCACGAATTTCGTGCACTGGGCCTCTAGTAAATTAAAGAAAACATAAAGCATATATGTACATACGTCGAAATGACGGAACTTTTTTTTTTTAATAAATAAATGGGAGATGGCGACATAACTACAAAACAAGGTACATCAAGTCCAACATAACCTGAGGACTATCAGTGTAGGTTTCAGGTATAGAATTCTATAATACATCATATGTATATTATATTGTGTGTTTACCACCCCAAGTGAAGTCTCCTTCCATCTCCATTTCCCCCCTATACCTATCTATCCCCCATCCTTCCCTCTACAATTGCCATACTGTCATCTGTGTCCTTGAGTCTTTCTTTTTTTCTTTGCTTAATTTCTTCACCTTTCTCAACCAGCCCCCAACTCCTTCCCTCTGACAGCTGTCAGTCTGTTCTCTGTATTGATGAGTCTGGAGAGCATTAATCTAAGTGAAATAAGCCAGTCAGAGAAAGACAAGTACCACATTATTTTACTTTTATGTGGAATCTAATGAGCAAAATAAACTAACAAACAAATTGGAGACAAACTCATAACTATGACATTTAAAATCAGTAAGAATATGATGGACAATTTTATAACAGATATTAAAAGCTACACCTAAAATGTGTCATTACACAAAAATAAAAAAAAAAACATAAAATATGTCATTACAGACTTAATTCTGTAGCAATTTATATGTATAAATGAACAATAGATATGCTAGAAGAAAAGATATAGTTTCTATTGTTTGATTGGTAGATATTAAGGAGAATATAAAACAAAAAATCCCTAAATAAATAAAATATGATAATGAACAACATACACTGATAAATAAAAATAAATACAGAGAAACAGAAGCATTGAATAGACTGTCAAACCTCAGGGGGGAGGTAGGGGAGCATGGGCAGGTGGGGAGAGATCAACCAATGAACTTGTCTGCATATATGCATAACCCATGGACATAGACAATAGGGGAGTGAAGGCCTGGGCTGGAGGGTGGGGGCAGGTTAGAAGGGGGAGGAAGGGACATATGTAATACTTTCAACAATAAAGATTTAAATATATATATATGACAATAAAATAGGCATGCAATTAACAAAACACATCAGAAACTAAGAGACAGACAACAAACTCCAGAAACATTTTAATACATAAACCATATTTAAGGAATATATAACTATTAAATTTCTATAGTAGCAAATGGAGTCATCTAGCCTCTTGCAACTCAGAAAGCTAAAGACTTCGCCAATGGGTTTATTTTAAATTTTTATACAAAAGCCAAACATTGATTATTTCTATCTTGATTTCTGCAGTTACCATAATTAACTAGGAGAGGTGGTATGCCCAAGCTTGATGTCTTGCTGGTTCTCTGGTTCTCTCTTCCCATCACTCTCTTTTTACTACTCTCCTCCATGGTGTCCTCACTCAGAGATCTTAGGTTTGGTCACAGGAAGAACTTTGGCAATACTAACGTGTAGCGTAGAATCTTTCACTATAAAAAGGGTACAGATTCCCAGAATTTATAAACTTTAATAGGATCTGAAGCCTTCGCTTTTCAAGGCTGACAAATCTTGGGGAAATATTTACAGTGAATTCCTTGTAGGTTTTGCCTGCTACCTCTTACAGTCTTTGTCCTGACTCTGTGGAACATTTTCCCTGCAGATCTTGCCTGCTCAGTCACCAGGTGGGGAAAAAAGGTCAATCAGAGAATGAGACAAAGTGTTCCAACCTCTGGACCTGGAAAACCTGAGGAGGAAAGAACCAAAGACTTTGCAGAAAGAAGATTCCCTTTCTCTCTCTCTCTCTCTCTCTCTCTCTCTCTCTCTCTCTCTCTCTCTCTCTCTCTCTCTCTCTTTCTTGCTCCATTCCATCAGCCTGCTTTCACAGTCCCTGGAAGTGAGCATTAGTAAATGAAATGTTTTCACCAAATGTATTATCCTGCCACCTAAAGATGCTCTTAGCAAGGGCCTTTCTTCCTGGGTGTACAAGTGTTCTAAAAAAGGTGAGTACACAGTGTGTATAGGTCACTGTAATGAACTGAATCGCTGCCAACTTGCCCATGTTCTAGAGAATTGTACCTTTGTTTCACTGCATTTAATGACTAATTTTCTGGGTTGATTTAACTTTAAGCAGTAAACTGCCAGAGAAATTAGTATAGAGTCACATTTAAATTCAAACGTTAGAATTAGATTCGAGTCAGTCACCCCTATTATTGCTTTATTCCAAGCCCCGCTGTGCTGCTTGAGCCCTGAAGTCTCCATTTGCGCAGGAATCCTACAGCGCTCAGCCTGCGCTCTAATATCAAAGCTTTGCTAAAAGTCTTGGATGATCAATAAGAATCTCAGTGTAGTGGAAACACACAAGGGGTTAAGCCGTGGCCTGCCCTTTCTTAGAATTTGTGGCAGTCTAATGGTGGTGGAAGAGTCAGCTCACTGCGGTTTGCTATTCTAAAGCTTTTCATGCTGCCCACCCCTAGAATGAAAAAAGCCAAGAATTTGTACTTATTGGGGGTTATATTTTAGTGTCTTGGGAAGGGTAGTTAATAAGGGTGCTTCTCAGAAATCGAATGAGTGTAATTTTCTTAAATATCTTCTCCTCAAATTGTTGAAATGCCGCCAGAAAACATGGGAACAGTTGTGGGGTGTAGTATTACTTTTAAAGCAACTTCATACAGGACTGGTGATTTAGCTATGACTTTGAGCAGAATTATCACTGGAACAGCCTCTAAATGTAGTAGTGCAGGATAACTGTGAGTATATAATTTCTGAAAAAGCAATTACACGTGGAAAAAGTGCAATGTAGAACTTCCGTATATGTGCTGCTTCTGCTGGGCGGTGGGGGCAATTCCCCTGACCTAGGGGGTGTGGGTCATCACTTGCATACGTGGCCTTATTTCATCAACCCCAATTTTTACTTGGTTAACCCTAAACATTCAGAGGCGAAGCCTTATAAACAAACACATCACGTTAATCACGCATACATGCAAAAATGCTTTATGAAGAGTATGATTTTGAGGTTTCTAATGGGAAAGAAAATGCAGGCGATTTTCCATTGATTTCTTCACTCAGTAGTCCATTTTGTATGTTTATTGTGTTTCTGATTCTGAGTACGATGATATGGTATCATTGTGACAAATGTAGAACAATTTGGTGATGATCAATGGAAAATTCACAGCTAAGGTGAAAAATGCCTTTTGCTATTATTATTTTTTTTTTGTTCTTTTTCCCTCCTTTTGGTATGGATTCAAAACCCTCTGCCTTTCTCCTTTCCGTCTTCTAGGGGAAAAGAAGAAAGGAGAAGAGCCCTGAGTGGTTTGGCTCAGTGGATAAAGCATCGGCCTGTGGACTCAAGGGTCCCAGGTTCGATTCTGGTCAAGGGTATGTACTCCAGGAGAGTCTTTCTAATTCCTTTTTCCTGTCTGTGCCAGGTCCTCTCCCCTGGGGCCCAGTGCTAGCCTGTGCTTATCTCTTCATGGTTCTAGTCATAGTGGATGGAAATAATCACTCTGATCCTCTTTTCTAGTTACAGTGCTTCTCAACCTTCCTAATGCCATCACCCTTTAATGCGGCCCGAAATTCACTCTTTAGGCAGCTGCCCGGTAACAGGTAGCGTGACAGGTAATCTGTGCGTTCTGCACGGAGCGGCCAGGTCCCAGCCCCTTTGGGTTTCCTCTCAAACACCGTTTTCAGTCTTTCATTGGCTCCTGATGAAAAGGCTGCCCTCTGAACGACTTTGCCCATTTCCTCCCGCAACAGCTAACGTGATGGACGGTCCACATGTGGGGGAGTTTCACTGCCTCGATCTGATCTGCGTGCAGCGCCAGCTCCCAGCGGCAGGGCCACTCGGCGTTTCTGCCGGAGGTGGAGGACTTGGAGCCCTGGACGTGGCCAGTGTGAAGTTGAATGAGATGTCCAAAGCCAGAGGACAAAGGTCTCTGTTCTCTCTTCACCCAAGTTAGGCCAGTAGCAGTGAGACAGGAAATCTCTCAGAGCGGGGCCTACAGCTGCCGGTACCTGTCCTGCACTCGCTTCACACCGACTGTAATATCAAGGCTTTGTTTCTAAAAACAACCGTCTGAGCGATGACTCTAAAACATAAATGCTGCTCGGCTGGCTTGGCTCGGCGGTTGAGCGTCCACCTATGAAGCAAGAGGTCTCCTTTCCACTCCAGGTCAGGGCGTATGGCCAGGTTGCAGGCTCCATCCCCAGTGTGGGGCGTGCAGGAGGCAGCGATTCAGTGATCCTCTCTCATCATTGATGTTTCTCTCTCTCTTTCCCTTTCCCTTCCTCTTGTTTGAGCTTCCCCTTATTCAAACTGCTTGGAACATTCAACTGGCAGGAACCAAATTTCTCCTTCTCAGTGCAAGTCCAAGAAAGGCCATAGTTGCTTGAGAAGGATTAGTACAAAGAAGTCGGCTCCGGAACCCAGCCTGCCCAGCGTGGTGACAGTAGCTCTCAGAGGTCTCCCCGACGGGCTACGCTCCAAACACACTCCTGTGTTCTGGAAAGAGCGAGTTTGGCGCTTTGTATTGAGTCTCAGAAGACCACACCCATTTTTCCCACGGGATGGGATGTGAGAGGTCTTCCTAGAGCTGTTCTCTCCTAAGAGTGAAAAAGATGAACTAAACACGTTAGCTAATCTCCCTAAATATACCTCTCCCAACATAATCTCATCAAGTCACCGACCTCACAGGCTGCCTTTGTATCCACATCTCTGGAGATCAGGAACTTTTATTTTTATCTCTAGCCGGTCTGGCTCCGTGGATAGAGTGTAGGACCATGGGCTGAAGTGTCCCGGTTTGATGCAGGTCGAGGGCCGGTGCCTCGGTTGCAGGCTGGATCCCGGGCCTCATTCGGAGCCCCTGCAGGAGACAACCGACGGATGTGTCTCTCTCGCATTGATGTTTCTCTCTCCAAATGAAACATTTTAAGACTCACTCCCACCACTGCGTCGTCGAAGATAAAAATTGGGTTCAAACCTTGCTTTACTTATTTTCCCGGCTGCTTCCCCCTCGGCCGGGGCCTCTGGGAGACTACTTGAGCCAAACCCAGCAAAGCCAGGTTCAGACCGGATCCGAGCTGGCTGGGTGTTGTTGGACAGGACGCAGTGTCTCGAAGCCCCCGTTTCTGGATAAGGTTCAATGGCCGATTCTGAAACCACTCTGACCTTCTGTGCACGAAGCGCACTTGCCTCTGACTGTCCAGTTCCCATGGGATCAGGAGACTGACATGGCCATGCACCCTCCTTGCTGGCACCCTAAGACCCCACACTGAATGCTGGCGAGGACCCCCCAGGAACCTGTGTCGGCACCATCTCCGGGAGGGAAGGGGAGAAGTTCTTTGCAAGAGAGACTTGTCTTCCCCCTTCACCTCCTGGTTTAGCCACAGTGGCTCTGCTAAGCTGCTTTTTTTCCCCCCGGTGAAAACAGTTCTGTGAAAAAATGTAAGCCGTGCAATTATGCTGAACTTTCATCAGATGAAATGTTATAAGATGAATGTCCGACCAATAAAATACTTGATGCCAAATGAAATGGGCCTGGAGGGAATTCTGCTTTGGAGCAAACTCCCTGGGAAACAGGATGAAAAGGAAAAGAATATTTCGGAGCCACTATATGACTTTCTTCAGTAAAGGCAGCGTTTTTGGCTTGCCTAGAGAGGAGAAGGCACAGTGGATAGAGATGTGGGAGCTGAGGACCAACTCCTCGAGTTCAAATCCCAACTTGGCTAGTTCTTCTCTTTCCCTCCCTCCCTCCTCCCCACCGGCGAGGGAGCAGGAGGAGCGCCTGTGGGGAGGAGGGAGCAGGAGGCGCCACCTCTTTCCCTCCCTCCTTCCTCCCCCTGTTATTTTTTTTTTAACTGTCTTTACTGCCTCTGCTTTTATGTGGAGATACAGAAAGAGACAGAGCACACTTAAGCAGGGCTGTAGAAATCAATATTATTTTATCTTTGGAATATAATGAACTCTGGCCCAAGGGAGCTTGCCTGTTTAGTCTTGAAACCGGTTGCCATTTCTATACATTCCAGAAATTTCTGCACACTGACAACTAAGCAACTGAGGTGAACTGATATGTTTCCAATCAATTCGGTGAAGCTCTGCACTTTATTCTTTGCCTATTGCAGGCACATACTTTTCAAGAGTAAAGGCAATGATATTTTAATCAGGAAGATTGCCATTGTTGCCAGTTAAAATATAAGAAAATAAAATGAGAATTGCCAAGAGAAGCTCCCCAGAAGAGGTGAGTCTCGACTCTGTCGCCCACAGATGTGTAGAATTCACACAGGGGAGAAGCATCCCCTGAGACCAGCACAGTGAGAGCAGGTCCTAGCTCCTCATGGGGGCCCCGCTGACCTGCACAGCTTCCTGTAGCAAGGCAACTCTCTTGTTTTATTCACACTGATTTTACATGCTTGTTTCCCTCTACTCGTCTATGTGGAAAGAAGACGACCAGAAGGAAGCATGCTTTGCTCATTTTCAAAATAAATTCATCAATAAGTGAACAAATGCTTGTGATTAATTTGCCAAAGAGGAAAGAATAAACAGCCTTACCAGGCACGCACAGAGATGACTTTTTTGAGACGCAGTCGGCTTAGGAGAGTGTGCAGATTCATGCCCCGGGAAGCTAGCTGTGAGATGGAGCTTACTGGGCAGCGTGCTTAAGGACAGTTGTCGGGATCAACTCTTGTGAAAGGGAGAAGACAAAGCAGGAGGAGTGGGCCGAAGGAGAAGTCAAGAATGCAACCCAGGTATGGCCTTAGCCAACCCAATGCAAGCTCTGGGTGGACAATGGCCTTTCAGAGTGACAGGCTAAGTGGATCGGGGCCTTATGAGCATGCACGAATGAGTCATGGGATGTAGGGCACCCTGGGGAGGGGCGTGACCTCGTGAAAAGTGGCTCCCTGCAGGCGAGACAACCTCTGAAGGCTCTGACACCTGTCAGCTGGTTACTGTCTGCACTCCTTGCTGCTGGGGCAACCAGTCCTCTGGGTGGTGCATTACAGTGTCCACCTCAGTGGGGTGGGACTAGACTATAAAGACAGAAAAAGTGGTTTAGAGGACACACCATTATGGCGGTGAACATATGTCCCTTTTTAAATAAAAGTACAAGGATACATGAAGCTCATTCTGTTAGTGGTATTGCAGGTTGCATAGGGCTGGACATAGAGATCAAAGACAGGGGAGCTAGTTGTGGAAGCTGTTTGACTGATTCCCCCTTAAAGCAATGAGACCCTGACAGATGAACAGCCATGGGATGACCATGGGTTGACCTGCACCAGAATGGAGTGAGGAGTTAGGGAGCGCTTCACCAGCAGTGTTTGAGCTGCTGTGTGTCAGGTACTCTTGTCTGTATTTTGCATGTAATATTCTCAATGAGGCAGACATAATTACAGTTTTCATTCTATGGGGAAATAACACAGATACTGTGGGAGGTTGGATGCATTGCTCAAGTCTTTCTGGAAAGAGAGGAAGACCAGATCTGTCTGGCTGTAAAGAGCGCAGGTTTTTACACTTTATCATATATCTCTTCATGTACTATATCATAGCTTACACTTCAATTGGAAGTTTAGATTGGTTAGCAAATAGCAGGAAATGCTATGAGAATAGTGAAAGGAGAAAAGGCTGGTTTACAATAGCAAGGAATAAGGATTTCTTAAAAGATTGAAAAGTTTATTATGTTATAATATAAGAACGATAACTACACCTAACTTATCCAACCACTATGCTCTGGCACTGTGCTTTAAAGAACTCTGCTTTAGTCTTTTGGAGAACTCTAGAGGGCAGATACCATTATAATATTTACCTACAGATGAGGAAACTGGGTCTTAAATATGATTTAAATAAACTGTTTGAGGTCAAATAGCTAGTTCATGGTGGAGCTCGATCTTTAAGCCAAGATTGCTTGAATTCAAAGCTCACGATCATCATTACCCATCATTATACTTTCTTGTTAAGACAGTGTCTCAAAACAAGAGTTTATTTCCTCACGGCTCTGGAGTCTACAAGTCTGAAATCAAGCTGTCGGCAGGGCCAAGATGCCTCTGAGACCTGCAGGAGAAGCCTTTCTGCTCCTTCTAGCTCTGGTGGTTTCCTGGAAATACCAGGTGTTCCTTGGTTTGTAGATGCATCACTTGAATCCTCTGCCTTCCCTTGACTTTCTCCTTCTGTGTCCATTTTCACATGGCCAGCCACCTTCTTACATGAAGATCCATGATGCTGTGTTAGAGGCCCAGCCTACCACCCTATTCCAGCATGACTTCATCTTAACTAATCACATCTGCCACAACCCTATTTCCAAATAAGATGACATGCCAAGGTCCTCGGAAACAGCACTTCAACAAAGCTTTTCAGGGGTGCACACAATTCAACTCATAGCACCTGCCTTCATAAAGTCAAACTTTGGAGCCAAAGTCCCTTTGTGTTTCTTTCCATATCCATAAACACATAGAAGAATCTTTGTTAGGCATATTCTATGCATAGCTTTCTCTTTAACTATCTAATCTATCTGAACGAATTAGATTTGGATCAAGAGCAAGTCATTCCTGATGGGCTAGAGCACTGTATGTCTCTTCTTTGTATGAGATTCCCACTGCTGTTATTGGCTGTACTGCTCTGGGGAGCCAACAACTTTACTGATATTACCTAGGATTTTGTTATTCACAGGGGGTTGCATTTTCTTTTTGCTCATTTAGATGAGTTCCCTGGAACACAGAATCACAACCTGGAGGGTAGACCTGGGGAATTTGCTCCTCCTCATGTTCTGCTAATTACATTTTTTATTACTCATATTGTAAATGAGATAGACTGAAGAGCCACTGCCAGACTAATTTTTTTTCTTTCAGCTTTGTAATTTAGATTACTCTCCCTCCATACGCATCTAATTATAAGAATTCCTTAGATACAGATATCAAAGAATCTTAATATTTAATTTCCCCCTAGGAATATGATGGGCAAGTTCTTATGTTTATTAAATTGGTCTTAGGGCAGGCAGCCCTTAAGTCAGATGCTATAATCCATGACTTGTATTTGCCTATCCTTTAACCATGAATAAATTACATGATTACTTCATACATCTGTTATGTGGAAATAAGACCTATTAATTGCCAAATATAATGATCTATTTCTAGGTTTTGCCCATGTTATGGCTTCTTCCTCCTTCAAATCCCCCCCCGCCCCCATATCTACCTCACTACTCATGTGCACTTTATACATGAGTATTCCTTTTTAGCCTTCTCTCCTACCTTCTTTTCTGCTCTCAACTCCCACACATTTGTATTTATTCTAGAAATTAGGGTTTCACAATTTCCTGATGGGCCAATAAAATTCAAAGCACCCAAATGTCTGTGGCTTTTCTAAACACAATTCATGCAAATAGAATACATAAGAACCCCACAGATTTGTTATTTGGGGAAATGTAGTTGACAATAACTAAGGACATACAACCCTCAGGGATTTGGGATAAATGCCATGGGGGCACCATCGACTGAGAGCCCCTCCCAGGAAGCAGAACTGGGAACTGATCATTGAATGTTTTTTTCCTCCCGAGTAGGGGGATGCCAACACAGGAACAGGGTTTCTGAGTTACCACGCAGCAGTGATTTATATCCATTTTCCATTTTCCATTTGGGAGTGTTCATTGAAATTATCTTGTCTCTATTCCACACATCGTATAATGTATGTGAGAGATCAGAAAATTGACTTGTTTGTTCATTTGTCTCTCTCTTCCTATTTAAATTCATAGGCTTTTAGATCAAGAGTATACAAAGCTAGACCTGATATAAATTACAAATAAGCCAGTCAGAGAAAGATAAATATCACATGATCTCACTCATTTATGGAATATAATGAACAACATAAACTGATGAACAGAAACAGATCCAGAGACAGAGAAACATTGATCAGATCGTCAAACCTCAGAGCGAAGGTAGGGGAGGGTGGGGGTAAGGGGGAGAGATCAACCAAAGGACTTATATGCAAGCATAGAGACCTAACCAATGGACACAGACAACAGGGGGGTGAGGGCATGAGTGGGGGTGGGGGGGATGGGGGAGTAATGTGGGGATAAGGACACATATGTAATAACTTCATCAATAAAGAAATTAAAAAAAAATAAAAAGAAAAAAACCCCACAACAACAATAAGCAAAGATCTTCAAAATAAATAAATAAATAACAAAATCCCAGACTTTGAGCCTGATATTATTAGAAAAAAATTTTGAGGATTTTCTTGGATGGGGTTGGGTGAGTATATTTTGCTGGGGGAGAAGTGTGTGTTATTATGGCCAAAGAGTCTTTCTGACCTAATTTATACATGAAGCTTCATCAAGTTCTGAAGGCAGCATATTCTGTGCTTGAGAACATCGCTCCACTAATTCACCCAGGGACATGGAAGGATGACAGCTTTTCATGTGGCTCCAAAGCAGGATCAATGTGTTATGCACGTAGCTCTGTCACTTGAGTTATAGACCTAGTAAGTCCTTTTGTATCTGTGGTGGGAAAAGATGCTGTGTTAAGCGGTAATAGGGAAATTACAGTAAATACCCTTCAGTTCTCAGAGAAAGACCCCAGGCCATCTGGAGCACCATTCAAAAAGCACCCGTTATTGTTGCTAAGCCCTGATATTGATGAAGTATCTAAGCAGGAGACATCAAGTGTCTATGTAGTCAGAGTTGCCAAGACCGATCAAGTCATATGATGAGGGAGGCCCAGTAGCAGTCCAGTGTAAGATGGGAGTGACATCATTAGGGTAGTCATGAGCAGCATCAAAGGCACATGAAGTTGCATGAACAGTGGCCCATTCCCTAACTATGGTCTTCCACCACAGTTGCATTGCTTCCTGCCTATCCTTATCTTATACCCGTGTCAAAATGGAGTGGGTTCTCTTGTGACAAGACGACAGAGATAGAAAAACCAAGGCTGGCTCACGATGGGCCAGCTTATGTTGGTGCTAACTGGAAATGGACTGCTGATGCTCAGTAGCCACAGTTAAGAGGTGGCCCTGAGACAGGTGCCGATGGAAAGTCTGAACAAAGGAAAAGGCTCCGGGAACTTGATCATCACCTTGGTGTGGTGAGAGAAATGCCTAAGGCAAGAATGTAGACAGATTCATGGGTGATAGTGAATGGTTAGGAGATTAGTCAGGGGCTTAGAGGATAAAGTTTAGAAGATCAAGATAAGGAGGCCATTGGAAGAGAGATATGGATGGACAAATGGAAGTGGGCACAAAGTAGGTAGGTGTTTGCATTACTTCTTTACATTTCCAGAATAGATCCACCTTTACCAATAGAAGAAACACTACATAATCAAGCAGATAGAATAACACACCCAAATGGCATGAGTCAACTGTGTCATTGGTATATATATATATATATATATATATATATATATATATATATCTCATATTTATATAATGAAATATTCCAGTTTTTAAATGTACCCAAAATACATGATGAGGCAAAAGTAGGTTTACAGTTTGAGTACGTGAAACGCAGTTTATTCTTGTATTATTTATTAATTATTGCAGTATTTTTCCATACAATTTTAAACCTATTTTTGCCTTATCCTGTAATATATTGATTTTATTTCCTTGAAATCACTAATCCCACAAGTAGTGATATCTGTATGTCGGTTTCTCTCTCTCCGTCTTAGCATTTCCCAGTTTTCTGTTGGTGTAGGTGCTGGGAGTCAAGCAAGGGAATGAGAATAAGAAATGGATGAAAAGGAATGGTCTGCATCGGAAAACAAACCAAGGAAACACTCAGGTTTGAAAGGCAGAGCTTAAGAGATTCTCAAGTGCGACCAGACGGGCAGATCAGCCTTTCACCGGTCGCCTACGCAGGAGCCTGGGGGTAGAGAAGAGTTGCTAAGGGGGCCGTTCTGGAGAGCTCACTTTCGTACCTGCTCGTCATTTATATTTCACTGACCCATAACACCATATGCATGACTGAACTCCTTTCCAAACATACTGGACTCCACAGGTCCCCAAGTGATCCAGTCTCTTCCAAATGCTCTCTTGCTGCTTGAACTGTTTCATTTAAAGACACTCACCAGCAGCCTAGACACCTGCTTTCCCCACTTCTCTGTTTCTGTGTACTTAAAGGTCTCACTTGTAAACACACCGTTTCCATAGTCACCTAGCTGATACCCTGATTCCAGTGTTCCCCCTGCTATGATCCTCACAGAATCGTCCCTCTGAAATCAGAAATAAACCTTTTCTTTTCTTGCATAACATCTGTGACTCTCCATTGCTGACATCATAAAATGCCTGTGTCTCTTTCTCCAACTCTCTCAGGCTGTTTGCCTCGTGCTCCCGGCATGTGATGCACCTAAAGCTTTCTGACTGTGTCATTTAGTACATGCCCCAGGCTTTTGAATACACTGCTCTTCACTGCCTGGAGAACGCTATCCTGCATGTCAGCATGGCCAACTCACACTCATTCTTCAACACCTCGCTCAGGTACTTCTGTTCCGACTGAAGCTTTGATCATTATCTCTGTATGGTATCACTCTATCTTACAACACATATCTTATTATATATAACACTCCATTCCCAATTATCTGCTCGGATGTTGTCTATCCTACAAGAAGTGCAATTCTCTTTTTATTTATATTTTATTTCACTTATTTAGGTTACATTGGTTAATACAATTATATCAGTTGCAAGTGTACAATTCTAGAATACATCCTCTGCATATTGTACTGTGTTCACCATCCAAAGTCATCTTTCTCCCTCACCATTTATCCCTCCTTTCCCATCTTCTACCTGCGCCCTCCCCCTTTCCCTCTGAAGTACATTCTTGAGGGGAGGAATCTATCTTTTCTTTGTATTTCCAGTGCTGAACATAGTGTCTACCACATGGTAGAGGTATAATACATTGACTAAATAAATAGGTAGATGGAGAAATAGATGAAACACATTTTTAAAAATTATAGAAAAGTGTATTAAAAACTGAGCACTGAGAAATGAACTTATGTTCTCACTCTTTCCCAAAATCAAATTGTGCTTTTTGTCATGTGTACCCTGTAGTTTCTGCTTCCACTGCCATTACAGATGCTTTCGCTGCCCACAGAGGGAGAGCCGCAGATTAGCAGGACATTCTGACAATTGCCATGCTGTTGACATGCAATCTGAGGTGTTTTGAAAATGTTTGCTGTTGCTTCTGCAGAAAGATGAAAAGGTTTGTAAAATATATCTTCTGCTTCCAGAATGCTGCTATCATTTTTGAAAATCTATAATTATTTTGTTCTATCCACACTGTCACTAACTATGTAATTAGTTGTATTCATGATATTTAAACTCTACTTAAGATATATTCAGAGGGTTTGAAAGAGTATTGAGAAAAACACCATCTACACTTTGTTTTGTTGACAGATGGGACTGGGCAAACAATAAATTGATTTTCCTTAACGAGAAAGTCTTGACTCGTCATAGGTTATTAGAGACTTGAAAATTATATGTGTTCATCTCAACTGAGTTTAAGAAGACTAAAGTGACACAAACTCAAGAATGAGAAACATGGAGTGATGATCGATAGCACATTCGATGTTTCTGCTCGTTATATATCAAACTGAAAACGTGCTCCGCCTTTTCTCCTGTGCCTGGGCGGCAGATGGGAGGGGAGCTTCCTTCGTGCGTCTCTCGCAGCCTCGAGGGCCCAGGGTGGCACTGCAGCCTCGGGGTCTCCAGCTTCATAACTGGCAGATGCACCATTTCTCCAGATACCTCGACGGCCAGCAGCCAAGTACCTGAAGGGCTGTGCAACTCCATCTCTCAGTCCATGGTTGCCTGGGAGGCCCTGTACTGACTGAGGGAGGTCTGCATCTTGAAAGGCAAACCTGTGGGCTGCGATTTAGGGGCAAGCATGCCTCTGCCCTCTCTGGCCCATGAACAATTCGCCTGGATGTATTTATTACTCTCCCTGCTTCCCAAATTGGCCCTGGGCACAGACATAATTACAAAACTCCATTTCAACCTAAATGGTCATTTTCTGGCGTGTAATCAGGACGGTAATAGCAGATATCAACAACGGAGCAGTGTCGAAATCTTACAAGATGATATGCGTATGAGTTTTACAGGTGAGCACTATTTCTATGCTAACTGAACCCAATAACTGTTTGTTAGACGCATGACACTTTCTCCTTCCTGATCTTCTTTCGGAGGCGTGGCCAGTTTAGCCTGTACAATGCATGATCCAGAACTCTGCATCTGTCACTGAGATTAACTTGAAGGTTTTGGCATGGAGACCAGGTGGTTGACTCCAGGCCTTACGCTCAGGAAGTGGGGCTCCCCGAAGGTAGAGGGTAGGGGTCTGTCAAGAACGCCTTCCTGAGACACACAGGGAAGTCCGGATTCTGGGCCAAGACTTGGGGGCTGGGAGGCTCTCTGCACCAACTCATCTGTGTTGATGAGCAGAGAACGGCAAGAGTGCCCTTGCAGAGTTCTCATTATTATTGAGGTGAAGGCATTGCCTTTAGAGATTTCTTCTGGTTTATTCCACTCTCGGGCTAGGGCCTCGGGAAGATGCTTTTCTCCAGATTTCTGAAAATTCCATCAGAGCCGTACGGAAATACATGGCTGACAGGAGAGATTTCTGTTAACAAGACGCATTGATCCTTTTGTTCCCCAAGGTTACATTGAACAAACTGGTCTCCATTATACTCTTGCACATGTGCCATTCAACCTCTCCACATCCTTAACATTCCTGCTCCTGTTTTGGGACAATTGTTTTTCCTCTCTAATCGCTCTAGATTTTTCACTCATTTTGCCTCTATTTCGAAAAAAAAAAAAATTGTTTTTTCACCAAAGTGTTTATTCTGAGATACTTTCTGAAAGTTGAAATGCACAAGGGCTGTGTTGTGGATTTTGGGCTTTCACTGTAGGTCAGCAGCCACGGAGGCTCCTACTGGATTCAAAGCAGAGCGGATGTGCACCCCCTTAGGACACCCATGTTCTGGTCACATAAGCCCCAACCAGAGTCTAGCATCAGCATGAGTTTGAGGTCATAAAAGCGAGAATTTGACTCAGCCCACCCAGCTAGTTACATCATGAAATGACAGTCCTACAAGTGAGGCCAGGTGAACAACTACCACACTTTCCTAGCTTGTCAATGAGTTGGTTCTCAGGTTTTAAAAAAAGGCATTCCTGGATCTTTAAGCTGGAAAAGGACTCATTTAGCTTTGGAAAGGATTTACATATTTCCCCAAAGAGACAGAATAAGAACTTACAGTTACAGCAGTTATACAAAATAGATAAAAAATACGTGATGCAACAACATCTAAAACTACCAACTAAAAAATAAGTAGAAGATCTGAATAAATATTTTTCTTTTTCCAAAAGAAGACATACTGATGTCCAAAGGGCACATGAAAAAATGTTCAACATCAAATTATCAGGGAAATAATGTAAATCAAAACCACAATGAGATATCACCTCACAACTGTTAGAGTGGCTATTACCAAAAAGACAAGAAATAACAAGTGTTAGAGAGACTGTGTAGGAAAGGGAACCCTCATATACTGTTGGCGGGAATGTAGACTGGTACAGCCACTATGGAAAACAGTATGGCGTTCCTCAAAAAATTAAGATTAGAACAATCATATGACCTGACCTCTTATTTTTAATTTGTATTTGCCCTTACATAAGCATAGTCCAAGCTAATAGTAGCAGAGTAGGAAATAATGTCAGAATTGTTTCTTAATTGAATCTGGGAATTTCACCTTCTGCTATTCCCAACCTACAGACAATATGCTATCTTTATGAAATAAGAACCACATTCCTGTTTGCATTAGGAAAAATAACCCTCATAAAATCTCAAAAGTATTATAGACTATAATAAGCTATAAACTATTGACTTAGTGAATGAAAGTCTAAGAATTATTTATAATAGAAATTAATGTTTAAATAACACAATATAGATTTTATAATAAAGGATTTTCTTTAAAGGTACACATCTTTTTTCCCCTTATATATTCTTAAAACACTATAAGCAAACAAGATACAAGGAAATAAGAGATAGAGTTGGGCCAAGTTTTCAGTCCCAAATTTCATTAGATTCTTGCCCCATTTGATCATATGTCATATATTCTTCAATGAATTAAAGTGTTATTTCAACCAGTCAAGCTATCACAAATACTTCTTAGGCTGAGTTAACCTTTCCTTCATGCCTAAATTTGTACAGATGGTATATAATAATTTTTGATAATTGAAATTTAGTTACCGGGACTGAATAAAGTCTCACCTGTATTTCACAAGGAAAGGAATGCAGAAGATGAAACTGGAGATTTCCTGCTTTGTTAACATAGGATTTTAGATAATAGAATTTACTTATTTTAATTTCCATAATTCTTTTTATTCATGTCATTTTCACTATTTACACTTCAGATGCATTTATTAGGCTTCTTAATTTTTACTACATGGATGCTAACCTTTGCGCATGGAAGCAGATTAATTGGGTATGTATTGACATTTTTGAGATTCATTTAAAATTGAAACTGAGTCTAAATGGACATCTGGTATGAAAAACAAGTTGAAAGCATGCTATCTCCTTTGTGACACAATATATTTGATTAGAATTACAAAAGATATTATTCTTTAGAGATTTTTATTTAATTAGAACAACATTCCAAAAACTTGTTGTTACCTGGCAAAGACACAAAGCAATAAATAAGTTGGATTTGGAGATGCATTGTTTCTTAAAACACTTTTCTCCATGACACTTGAAAATATCATGTAAACTACCAATTTCATTTCTATTTTTTTAAAAAATATTGATTTCAAAAAGGAAGGGAGAGGGAGAGCGAGATAGAAACATCAATGATGAGAGAGATTCTGCATGCCCCTTCCCCGACCACCACACTGGGGATGGAGCCCGTAACCTGGGCATGTGCTATGACTGGGAATTGAACTGTGATCTCCTGGTTCATAGATTGATGCTCAACCCCTGAGCCACGCTGGCTGGGCCCAATTTCATTTCTAAACACATTAAGGAAGATGCTAACAACCTTACCTTTCTGATTCAAAGACATTCTACAGAGTGTCTTCCTTTCAGCTTTCGGGCATGTGCTGAGATTCACCAGGCACATTCGAACCCCTGCCTAGAGATGCCAGGTGTATGCTGTCTGAGAGAGATGTCAACAAAGTGTATTTTTAAGATATATTTATATAACACTATTTTTTGAAATTCATAAATTCTATTTTTGCCTAATGTTTTCCTAGAAGTAGCTAGCACAGATATAAAAATCTGGGAGTGCAGCCACTTATTATATACTAGAGGCCCGGTGCACATAATTCGAGCACTGAGGAGGGGGGAGGGGAGTTCCTCAACCCAGCCTGCACTCTCTCCCAATCCGGAACCACTGGCTCTTAAGGCTGCCTGCCTGATCACCCCTAACTGCCTCTGCCTGCTGGCCTGATGCCCCTAACTGATCTCCCCTGAAGCCTGATCACCTCTAACCACCTCTGCCTCAGCCCCTGCCACCATGGCTTTGTCTGGAAGGACATCTGGAAGATGTCTGGCCTAATTAGCATATTACCCTTTATTAGTATAGAGTGTATATGCATTATCCTATATAATAAAAGAGAAACATGTAAATTGACCACCCCTCCACTACTCTCAACAGCCAATCAGGAGTGAGTATGCAAATTAACCCAACAAAGATGGCGGGTTAATTTGCATACACAGGTGCCGGGCAGAGAGGGAGAGCTGGCAGCTTAGAGGACTTGGCAGAGTGGAAGGCCACAGGATGGAGATAGAGAAGGAAGGGAAAACCAAGATCACAGGGAGCACCAAGAATTCTGGGAATAGTAGTTTTGGTGGCAGCCCCAGTACTGGAAGCGGAAGCCCAGAGCAGGGGAGCACCAGGAATGCTGGGAATTGTAGTTCTGGTGACAGATGGATCTCCTAGACCCGTGGTTCTCAACCTTCCTAATGCCGCGACCCTTTAATACAGTTCCTCATGTTGTGGTGACCCCCAATTTCATTGTTACAAATTGAACATAATTAAAGCATAGTGGTTAATCACAAAAACAATATGTAATTATATGTGTTTTCCAATGGTCTTAGGCGACCCCTGTGAAAGGGTCGATCGACCCCCAAAGGGGTCACGACCCACAGGTTGAGAACCGCTGTCCTAGACACTAGAGCAAAGTGAGCCTGGAGCAAGTTACTGTTGCGGTGGGGGATGGAGGGAAAGCAAAGGTGAGAGACATAAGTAAAATCAGAGTGTCGTGGAAAAATTAAAGGGAAGATATCCTAAAACTTCCAGGAAATCTCCACCAATGAAGCAAAGAAGAAAAAAAAAAGCCTCTATTATTCTGTGAGCAACAAACCAAACTGAGTTGGGGTCTCAGACAATTCGCTCATATGATTGCAAAGACAGACAGAAACTCCCGGATTGGAGAGGGTGCAGGTCAGGCTGAGACCCCCCCCCCCCCCCCCAGTGTATGAATGTCGTGCACCGGGCCTCTAGTATTGTGATAAAAAGACAGTATTGTTGTCCCACTATGGGACACCCCACAGTGCTCAGAGGGGCTGCCACACCCACCTGGGAAGCATGGGGCTACATGAAGTAAGTGCATTGCTAAGCATATGTGAGAAATCACAGAAGCAAAGAAATACTCAAAATGGGTAAAATACTTAAATGTAAGTCATGAATCCACAAAAACCCTAGAAGAAAATATAGGCACCAAAATATCAGACATCTCACATAGCGGAATTTTCACTGATACAATGCCTCGGGCAAGAAAAATAAAGGAAAAAATAAACAAATGGGACTACATCAAAATAAAAAGTTCTGCTCAGCAAAGGAAGCCAGCCTCAAAGTGAAAAGGGAACCCATCAGATGGGAGAACATATTTGCTAATAAAACATTTGATAAGGGGTTAATCTCCAAAATATATAAGGAACTCATACAACTTAACAAAAGGAAGACAAACAATCCAATTAAAAAATGGGCAGAGGACCTAAATACAGTGGGGCCTTGACTTACGAGTTTAATTCGTTCCGTGATGGAGCTTGTAACTCAAATTACTCGTATGTCAAATCAAAAAGTGAACGAGTGAGACACGTGACGCTGGGCTGATGTTGTGGCGTTCACTGTGACGTTTGCTGCGCCAACTAGCGGTGGGGTATCTGAGGCTGGCTCGTAACCCGAATTTTAGCTCGCAACTCAAAGCAAAAAATTGGCCAAGAGACGGCTCGTATCTCGAAAAACTCGTTAGTCGGGACACTCGTAAGTCAAGGCCCCACTGTAGACATTTTTCCAAAGAGGACATACAAATGGCCAAGAGACATATGAAAAAATGCCCAAAGTCACTAATCACCTGAGAGATGCCAATTAAAATGACAATGAGGTACCACTTCACACTTGCCAGATTGGCTACCATCAATAAATCAACAAATGACAAGTGCTGGCAAAGATGTAGAGAAAAGGGAACCCTCCAAACCATTTTCTTGACAAATAATTCTCGTATATAGATAGAGCCTGCAGGGAATTTACTGTTATTGAGTACATTCCTTAGAATCCCCACCATTCCTGAACCGTGTCATCTAGCATAATGCAGGCTGTGATGTACTGCAAGAAGTCGGGGCTCCAAAGATAACATAAAATGAGTGAAATGTTGCACAGAGCAGGGACATTCTCTTCATATTTTCCATGTTTTAAAATATGTTTTTGGATCTTATTTGCCTCACATTCTTTCTAAGAAAGATTAACTGAAGTATATTAAAATATTTGAAATATCCCAGTTCCCTCAAAGCTTAATAACTTATATGGAAGAGTATTTAAATTTTCATACTAGGAACATCATTATATAACTCAAAACCTAATTATGTATTTATTTATTTATTTATTTGAACATATTTTTGATGGGTTGGAACTTTTATAATCTTCTCCTCAACACTGTATGTTGACATCATTTTAAACAATTCCCCGTTTAGCCTCAAGTAGGAGAAATATAAGAAGCAGCAACATGTTTCAAAATTCAAGTAGAATTCATACTCTCTCAAGAAAATAACATGATACAGAGCAAAAGAGACATTAAGTATTAACCCATCTAACAGCACAGATGAGGTGGATCTTCATGTCTGTGTGACTCGTTCATGGATGAATGCAATTTCTTTCCAATAAAACAAGGGGTGTTTAAGAACCGTTCATAGCCACCAGAGTCCACCAGCGCTGCCTAATTTAACAGAACATCCAAAGCGAGAGAGTGTGGCCATCTTCGCAAATATGAAATAACATTTAGAAGAATACATTGTAATTGAAGCAAACTTCAGACTTTCAATATAGAAACTATTCGTGGAAACTCAATTTGTGGTAACTATTTGTGGAAACTCAATTTTTCTCCCATAAAAATGAGATTTCAGTGACTTGTGCCTGCAAACCTTTTTTTTTTTTAAAAAAAATAGAGCATTCAACTTAACATTTTGACAAAAAGTTCATTGAGTCAAGTTCAGCATCTGGATGCTTAAATAAAACTTATGTTTAGGTCCCATATAGGTCATGCTCAGGTCTTGCCCTGATCAGCCGTGGGCAAACTACGGCCCGCAGGCCGGATCCGGCCCGTTTGAAATGAATAAAACTATTGAAAAAAAAAGACCGTACCGTAATGATATTTACTTTGAATTTATATTAGTTCACACAAACACTCCATCCATGCTTTTGTTCCGGCCCTCCGGTCCAGTTTAAGAACCCATTGTGGCCCTCGAGTCAAAAAGTTTGCCCATCCCTGCATAGGACATTGTGTCAGACTACACAGGTCAGTGCATTTAATAGTGTATTTTAATAAAATAGGTCATGTCTTTTATTCTTAGTTTAACAAGTAGAAATCTATGCATCTTTTGTATTTCCTTGCTAAAATTTCTGGTGATAAATGTTCAATTAAAATGTTTAACTGCCACTAGAGGCACGGAAAATGAGTAATTATAGTAATTATAATCTATGGGAGACAAAGATTTATATTTTAAGTTTTGTATAATTGTATTGGCTTTTATAGCTTTAAAATATTGTTCCCTCTGTTGACAATAAAGTTGTAAACACACGTTGGCAGTTGATGCTATTAGGTTTTCTGGTCTTTTTCAATTTATGTTTTTATTAGTTTTTGCACAATGACAACAGAATATCTTTTTGCAATAATTCAAGCAATATGTATTAATGCCTAAGAGGACAAAGGAGACATACCATTATAAAAGTAAATTAGGCTGGTATAATATCATATTTATAGGAATAGAGAAATTTTCATTTTATTATTGCAAGTTAATCATGTATGAATAAAATTGGGGAATATAATCAGTATAATATTTTGGAAGTACATCATGGCTATATTTTCATACAAGTATAATTGAAATTAGGGATTTAAAATTATGTGTCACCTCTACTGTGCCATTTTAAAAATTGCAATTATGTTTAAATGTCATGACTTAGTTACAGTAAGATAAATGTACATGAGATATGCACTATTCCCCATTTAAATTGAAAAGTCTGGGGACAGAAAAAATGATTATGCTCTATCTTTTCTTCACTCGACATAATGTAATAGTCTGAATTTCTTGGTCTCATCTGTCACTCCATCAACAGGAGAACAGTCTAGTAGGAGTCTGTAGAAGTCACAGATTTACACTGTTTGAGCTCTCTTTAGAGTTAGAATACATTAAAAAAAGCGAAAGCTTCAAAAATTTCCTCAATAGTTAGAAAACAGAAAATAATGGAATTCCAAAGCATTTAAAGAATCTCTCAGCATGGTGTGTCATACTTACTCGTGTGTATGATATTTTAACCACTATGTAACATTACATTGTATAGGGTGTCCCAAAATTCACGCAAGAAGTAATTTTGATAGAAAACATAGGTTTATAATTAAAAATTGTAAATTTTTTATTGATTCATAAAGTATACAGTATAGGGTTATGTATGGAATAGCACATCGGGTAAATGGCCTCCACGGCTTTGCTGGCACGTACACAAAGCCGTGGTCTTCATTGGTCTTCACTGTCCCTGCTCCTGGGCCATCATTGGTACTTGGTAATGCTTATCAAATTGAAGGGATTGAAATCAAAGGGCAACAGATATTAGAATCTGATTCAATAAATCAAGTAAAATTAGGATTTTATTTTTTTTGTTTTTGTTGTTAATGCTCATGCAAAATTCAAATCTTGTGTGAATTTTGGGACACCCTATATAAATGTATCAGAATGTGTAGACAAAGCCATAATCCCTCATTCCTCTCCCTGGAAATTTAGGGTGTTTGCATTTTTTAAAATGTTCTTTTATAAATAATGCTGCAACCTACAAAAATGTAACGTATTTTCATGCACATGTGGAAGTGTGACATTGTTTGGTCACATGCTGTGCATTTTCAACTATATTAGCTATTGACAAATTATTCTTCAAGTTTTATTCCTTGTTACTTCACAGCAAGTGTTTGAGAGTTCACTTTGTCCCACATCTTCACCAACACTTGGTATTATCTGAATTTTGTTGTTGTTAACAGATGATTGTGAAATATTGTTTCACTTTTGCTGATTACTGGAGAGAAGGATATTTTTACATCATTTATTGGCCATTGCTATATCTTATTTTGCAAAATTCTTGCTAATTGGCTTCTCTCATTTTACTATAGGTTTATATATTCCTTATTCACAGAATTCCATAATATAGTTTGATAATTAATTCTTCGTAGGTTAGATGTGAAAATATTTCCCCCATAAAGTTATTATAAAAAATTTGTATCTTAATGTTTAGGTTTATAAACTTTGAGAATAGTATGTTCTTTTAATGAAATGACCTCTTTCTCATTTTGAAGTGATCCTTTTATTCTGTGCTTTGTAGTCTGATTTATCTATATTAATATACCTACTCCAACTTTCTCTAGATTGTTGTGTCAGTGTCATGAATGACAAAGGAAGGCTGAGGCATTGGAGGAGACAGGAGGAATATGACAGCTAAATGAGCTGTGGGATCCTGGACCATGCCAATGAAAACAATATACAAGTGATGAAACTTGAGTTAACTTCTATTGATTAGCTAACAGTCTGATATCCATGTTAATTTCCTGGTTTCAATCATTGTATACATAGAAAGATGTTAACATTATGAGAAGCTGGCTTAAGATATATGGGAAGTGCTTAAAACTAAAAAGGGAAGTCCTTAAAAATAACAAAAAATACATTTAAAAAGTTTTTTAAAAATGTCAAAAATTTTTGAAAAAGCAAATTCTTTTAATACCTGATAGTATTCTGCAGAATAAAAGCCAAACTATTTAGTTATCCAATCAGATCTTGGGTCATCTGGTCCCTCCACATTTTGATAGATTCGTCTACTATCAGTCAATCAGGGGACACCTTAACCTCTGGCTAGAACAGATTGCTTGCAATTTCCCTTACCTCCAGGCTTTGTAACATGTCTTACTCCTGCCCGAAGCTATTCCCCATTTTCATTCCCATAGTTAACTTGACAGATTCTTTAAAACTCAGTGCATCGAATTCCTCCTCTTTATCAGGGTTGCCTAACCCGCCCCTGTTCTCACAACACCTGTGATTACCTTTCCCTTAGCACCTGCTGTAGATTGCAGTTTATGATTTACGTCTCTGCTCACTCCACAAGCCTCTGAGTGATCTGAAGACAGTGTCTGCTGTTATGGTGTTTGGATACTCAGTGCTACCTGGACTCTCACAACGACACAATAATGCTTCACATAATGAATGTTTGGGTCTTATGTACAGTGACCCTATAATACAGAATAAAATTGCTTTTATTCCATTATTTTTATAAAGGTGGATGGTATGTAGTCTTAAGATGTCACTGAAGATGCAACTGAAGATCAGTTTAATTTTATTTCTAAGTTTCTCTTCTTATTATTCACAGAATTCTGAGGCCCTGTGATCCCGCCTACGGAAATAAAAGCGTCATTCCAAACAAACCATTACTGATGACTGGAGGTCTTCTAAGTTTAAAATTCTGGCGGAATTGCATGAAGTTAACCTTAGTATGGTATTAGCTCGATTCTATTATTTGACAGTAAATGCTGGCTTCATCTTTGTGTTTGTTCCTCTCCTTGCCTTCTTGTCCAGTGTTTGGGGTATTGATTGATAATTGGCTTAGATCTGAGGTGGTGCTGTGCTTCATTAGTCCTCCGGAAGCTCTGTATGGCACAGAGGAGTAGACCCATGCTATGGAGCCAAACCACCACGATTCAAATTCCAGCCTGGCCACTTGCTGTGTGACGGTGAGGAAGTCAGTCAACCTTTCTGTGCTTTAGTTTCCTCATTAGTAAAACGAGAATAAATACTAGTTATAAACCCATTAGGTCATTGCTGGGATTATATATTACTACACTGGACACACTCTGAATAGTGCTAGAACAGCTCCCGGCACATAGTTAGAATCATGTAAGTGTTAATAATAATAATAATAATAATAATAATAATAATAATAATTGCCATTTTTCTTTTACCCAACTTTTTTCCTTGTCATTTCTCTTCAGTACAATGTTGTTACTTTTATTGCTACAAAAACTATGATTAAAAAGTCAAGTAAATTATGTATTTAGAGCACTGCACGGATGTGAAAGTTATGGGAAATAAAAGGCCAGGGAGTAGGCTTTAAATATATAAAGGGCTCTTATGTGGAAAGGGTTGGAGTTATTCTGTTTTTCAGGGACAAATGCTTAGAAGCTATAGCGAGGCTTATTTTGAATTTCTAGTAAATAAGTATGACAGAAATATAACAAGTAGAGAGACGCCCCTTCCCAGAAGTACAGAGATGACACTGTAAACCTCACGGCCTCTGAGAGAGCTTTTGATTCTTCAGGACTGTGTGACTCTAATAATTTTAGGAAGAGAGGGCTTTCTTTAGCCCTGCGGTAATATTGCAGGCCCCCAATTCTGTTTAACCAGTAAGAGAAAATCTGTTTATCTTATAGTGAACGATAGCATGGAAACCTGGGAAGAATGGACATGGATATTGGATGTGATTTTTGCCCATATCCACAACACCATCTTTTATAACGAATGGCGTGCTACTCACTTGTGAGGAAGAGATATATTAAGAGATACATTAAGAAGTAATAAAAGGCCCTAACGGTTTGGCTCAGTGGATAGAGCATCAGCCTGCGGACTGAAAGGTCCCAGGTTTAATTCCAGTCAAGGGCATGTACCTTGGTTGCGGGCACGTCACCACTAGGGGGTGTGCAGGAGGCAGCTGATCAATGTTTCTCTCTCATCGATGTTTCTAACTCTCTATCTCTCTCCCTTCCTCTCTGTAAAATCAATAAAATATATTTTAAAAAAAGTAATAAAAGGTATATTACTTCTTAATAACCCCTTAAAATTCTTTAAATTATTGTTGGTATGTAAACTTTCACATCTCTATGGAGAATTTTCAATATGTGGAGGAAGAACAGGATAGATAGCTGGATCTGTAAAGAAATGTTTCTTTTCAAAAATGATTATTTTGAAAGCATCAGTGCGTGCCCACTATTAGTTGGACATCTATTGGCGGGTGCACTATGCTCATTGAAATATTGACCTTTACGCTGGGTAAATGCCCACTTAAACTTTTCAAGGACCGTGTTTTCCGGTAAGTTGTAGATTGAGGGATATGTCTACATTTCTTTTCTCCTCAGAGGACTTGTGAATAGACTTACCATTCTATTTACCAATTTATACAAGAGTGACAAAAAGCTACTGTGGTCTAAAATTATTCGTGTTTATTACACTGAACGGAAGTCCCTTCTTCATCCAGCAAATGTGTTTCTGAGAGGCCATCGAGCGCTGGGTCTGAGATGGGGGTTACTTGCAAGTGTGGCCTGGGGTGAGCTGCTTTTACCCTGGAAACTAGCTTCCTCATCATTACATGGATGAGAATGAAAATGACTCACATTCATTAGCAAACCTGTGGACTCAGTCATGTTTATTTTTTATTTTTAAAAATATGTATTTTTATTGATTTCAGAGAGAAAGGGAGAGGGAGAGAGAATCATCAGTGATGAGAGAGAATCATTGATCGGCTGCTTCCTACACTCCCCCTACTGGGGTTCCTGCCCACAAAATTGAACCCAGGACCCTTTGGTCTGCAGGCCAACCCTCTGTCCACTGAGCCAAACCAGCTAAGGTGATCCAGTCACGTTTAAATTTAAATTTAGAAAAATCGTGCAGTGCATATGTCATATATTATTTAATATTGAATGGGGTTTGAGGCATCCTAGGATCCATGAATATATACACTAAGTGCAAAAAATAAGATCTATAAACATCCTACAAAAGTTTAGATTAGCTTTGTCTTAAATGAGTTTTGGCAGCAAACAAAAAGCAAAACCTTTTCATCTTCAGAGCTTTGTGTGTTTTGAAATAGCAGATGAAAGATCATATACCTGTACTTGTCTAGTGCAAAAAGCAGTCCTGTGGATCAAATGTATGCATTAGAAAGCATTATATAAATGTAAGGCATTATTAATACCTATGTACAGGATTTTATGAGTATTTTCCAGGCTTTCACTGGGTAGGAGAGCTGGGGGGAAAGCTTTTATCGTGTTTTGTTTGAATCGAGTTTAAAGAGAAAAGGTATTACAAGTTTTCTCCTAGTAGTGAATGATGCTCATACTATGAGATGCCATTGGAATCAGCATGGGTTTATGTGTTTTCCAGAATTAAAGTTATCTTCTTACCAAAATCATATTGGTACGTTTCTGCTGTTGTAAGCTTACTTTAAATTATAGCTCAGAGATCTCAAGGCTTGGGATTCACCCATTCATTCATTTAGTAATCGCTCATTTTGAATTAGTGTGTGGTGTAAACATTCAGCGGGAAGTAACATTAACTCTAGAACTTGACGGAAGAGTTGTCTGACAAAATAAAAAAGATTGGAGATATATAAGAAATTCCAGTTTAAGTGATAATTAGGCACAAAATGAAACTAATTAAAATGTTTAAAAGTTCACCTACAGATCTTGGCTATTTGTATGTAGATTTTTTAAAAAAGCAATTGGGAAGAGTCTTGTTGGAATGCATAGGGAGCTTCATCCGTGGTGGGCCAAAAAGCTATAATTAGGATTACAGTGACATATTGTGGGCAATTGGGGCCAATAAAAGCTGTGAGGGCTCATCTGTGTAGGATTTCCTTCCCCAGAGAGCTCCAGAATGCTGGTCACACTCCAAGTCTTTCTTTGGGAAGCCACCCTTGAAGGACCTTGATTGTGACTACATAGGAAACACTATACTGGCCATGACTTTCTTCTACCACTATTTGGTAAATAAAGTACTTAACTTGTCATTATCCCAAACTACTGCAATCAATACTATGTATGGGAATTTATCAATTAATACATTGAATTTGCCTAACTCAGCAGCATCCTGAAAGTCACCAATACTCTTCCCTCTTGGGCAAAAGTGGATGAAAGTTTCACAAATGAGAAGAGTGAACTGAAGGTATGAACTCAAGGGAAGGCATAACGGTAAAAGCAATATACATGTTCTAGTTTTACTCATTTCCTAAATCAGCCTGACTTTAAATATTGAAACTTAATATATCTGGGTCTTAATTTTCTCTTATATGAACTATGGGGATAGATGTGATAATCCTGGTGTTGCTACCTGCTCAAAATTTTTATTGGAAGTTCAGTATAATTTGGTGCTTTTCAATTTCACTTTGGCCATGTGCTACGTATGCTTCAGTGATCCACCTAAATACAGAAATATCAGTGATTGTTTCTCCAGGTCGATGTAGTATTTCCTTTTCATGTTTGTTCTTGAATGAAAAAACACCGCCACCATGCCATTTATAAACCACCTCTCATTTCTTGTCGTTCCCCAAGTTCTCTAGTCTTTGTCAGGCCAATGAAAAATTGACACTGCCACCTGGCCAGTGTTGCTCAGTGGTAGAGCGTTAACCTATGAATCAGGAGGTGAGGTTTTGATTCCTGGTCAGGGCACATGCCTGGGTTGCTGATTCAGTCCCCAGTGTGGGGTGGGCAGTAGGCAGCCGATCAATGATTCTCTTTCCTCATTGATGTCTCTATCTCTCTCTCCCTCTCCCTTCCTCTCTGAAATCAATAAAATATTGAAAAAGAAAACTGATATTGCTGCCATCTATGCACTTAAGTGATGAATGCACTTTAACACAACTGGATAGTTCATACTACATAGATCTTCTCAAATACTATCACATAACCACGTCTAACTTTTCAAATGCTTTCCTAGCTTTCTTATAAAAACATAATAATTACGAATCTTCTAGAAGTGACAGAATGAAAGTTTCAGAGTAAAGAGAAATTATTAAATGGAGCATGAGTAATGTGAGTAAATGAAAAGGAAGACATGATGTATGGGACATTAATAAAATAAAATTTATCCTGCAACCGGGCTTTGAAAATTGATAATGTGACTGAGAACTGGAGTTCAAATACCTCTAAAGAAAATGATTTTATGCTTTTAAATAATATGACTTTGGAAAGTGTCATATTGTTCAACTCCATCTATTTCCAATGTAGTCGATCTTTTAAATTTGGCAAGAAAATGCATCACATTTCTGTGTCTCAGTTGACTAAATTCATGCATTAAAAATTTTCTCTATCTGGATTGGAGGAGATAGCAGGAAGAATGGATGTGTTTTACTGTTGCTTTTATAGTATATAATACCTTACCTGGTGTTTTGGAATAAAAACCATTATTGGTTTCTCAATGATACTATAAAATACTCATTTAAATAGATCATGTTACAAATCAGGATGTAACTCAAGAATAAATCAAGGAGCATACAATTTTATTTTATTTTGATGTTTTTAGTCCATGTTCTTTCTTAACTTGGAAAATATTCATAAGTTGCCTTGTATATTCCAAACACTGTGTGATCAGGGACTGGAGACACAATGATGAAAATGTAATTCTGTTTCCTTTCAAATAGATTATTGTCCAGCAGAGGAGACCATTGCCTTCACTATTACTAATTATGATAAAAATAGTAATAGTTCCCATCTTTGGAGTGCTTACTGTATACCAGATACTGTACTTTCTACTTTACATAAATAACCTAATTTAATTATCACCACAATCCCATGAAGTAGATGTAATGCCATTCGTCATATTAAGAAAATGAAGTTGAAGAAGCTAACTTGCTTCAAGTCTCCTAGCAAATCTAATAGTTTAAGAACAAATACTAAAACCTGGGCTCTCTGACCCCAAAACAAAAGCTCATAACAATTACATTATGACAATGGGATGAATGTCATCACAGGTGTATAAAAGGCTGGAGTAGCATGGATACATGAAGTGATTAATTTCATACCAAATCAGGAAAGGGCAAAGCCATGGAAAACCTTCATAGAGAAAAGACATTCTATTGAGTCTGGACAGGTGAAGAATTACTCACTAGGACAAGTGAATGAAGGTGATTACTGACAAGGGAATACTATAAGCAAGGGATTGAGTGAATGCTGGCATCTGAGAAAGGTGGGCAGTCTGAGATGACTAGGCTTCTAACCTCAGGTGCGGAGTGGAGGGACAGAAACCAGCCTGGACAGGTGCGTTGGAGTTGGGTCAAAAACAATCTATTTAAACCATATTAACACATTTCGTACCGCTCAGGAGTTTTCTCGTGTTTCGCGCCATCTGTTAAGGACCGCTCACGAGTGTTCTTGTTTTTCACGCCCATGGAAAAAGGAGCAAATCTAGATACTTATGTAAATTTTGTTTGGTCCCTCTTCATAGAGGAAAATGTTTTACGCAGTACCATATGTTAAAGAAGTACTAGGAACTTCAATTGTTTAATTGTTTTTGTAAATAAAAATGTTATAATTATTGAAAAACAACACCTAAAGTGCATTATGATGATTTAAATAACGGCAGTTTGCCCCAAAATGTGCGGTCCCTGGCGTATGTCTTAGAGATTTCTATGCGGTACGCAATGCGTTAAAAACATAGACTTTTACTGATGTGGGTATGGAACCTACAAATGATTTCTCTACAGGAAAATGACAAAATCAGCTCTGCTTGAGTGGGACCTGGCCATTGCGGAGAGTAGATTAGAGAAGGAAGAGAGACTGGACAAGGAGGCGAGGTAAAGTTATGGGGCATGCTGGCAGGAAATCAACAGGCCTCAGCACAGCAGAGTCACGTGGAAAGAGAGAGAAGTGCGAGAGAAAGTTCAGGGATGGGATCAATTCAATTTCAGAGTGCACTGTGGGGGTGCGGAGCATTTCCAAATAACCCCACGATTACTGTATTTGGTAATAGGATAGAGGGGAGAAACAGAAGAACAAGCAGGTTTGAGAAAAAATGAGCATCGCGATGAAATGTTGACTTCCGGGAACCCAGTACAGCCAGGTTGAGATGTCCAGTGGCTGTAGATGAGACAATGCAACTACTGGAAACATACACATGAAGTAACCATTTCTTACGCTGATTCGAAAATGTCAGCAGGAAATTCCTCCCAGAGAAAACCCTGATGGCCACAATGAACAAGGTTCATGAGTCACACACAGCTTTGCGGCTCTGCGCCCATTCCGGTGTGAAGGCAGAGATTCTCGCCAAAGACATCCTAACCTGAATGTGTGCGTATAGAGGGGGTACATTCTTTCCCCCAAAGGGAAGAACTCGATTCATCCTTGAAAGACAGCTTAGTGATAATATACATATACTTATTTTCCAAATAGTCCTCTTTGAATATTTTTAAAGTTAAATTACTACGTTTCTTTCCATATGTGAATTATTGAAGTAAATAAGCACAATTAGGCTTTCAAATATCATTTCAAATATGTTTCTTCTGATGTGTGTGATGTCAAGGTACATATATAGAATTCTTCCAAGTCAGGATTCCTAACAAATTCTTGTATTAAGAAATGTGAATTTCAGGTACCCAAGTAAAATTCTGTTAGCCCATTAGTCACTTAGGTATACAAGTAGTTATTTTGGTACCTGAAGATTTTAACAAACAAAATAAAAACAAATCTTATTACATGCATTTTTGATAAATCTTCCGTAATCTCGATAAATACATAATTGGCTCAATTTCAATTTATAGCCAACAGTCTTGTAGCGCTTTTCTAAATTCATATTTTTTTGCTTTTAAAGGATGGATGCATCACTAAACAGTCATTAGGACCTTTAAATTGGAAAATAACTTCTCGTCTGCTACCTCATTTTATACTTTAAAATAATCTGAGAAGATATTAACTAATTTTACAGATGAAAAACAGATGCTAAAAGATTAAACAGGAAATATGTAATAACTCTATGTCGTAATTTTACAAAGTATAGAGTAAAATACCTGACCCTTAACTACAATAAAATTATGTTATGAACACATTTAAATGCCTTGCAAATAGCTCTGAGAATTCAAAGCACATAAAACCTCCCTTTTTTAACCTTCAACGTGCCATGAAAGACGATCACAATGGTGTTGATTCTAAGGTGATCTTCACAGCCACAAACCAGCATTTCCTTCCACTTTATTGATGTATAATTGCCAAATAAATAAATTGTTAAGTATTTCAAATGTACAATGCGATGATTTCTATATGTAAACATTGCAAAAGGATTCCCCCGAATGAGTGAAAGAACACATCCGCCACCTCACGTTTACTTCTTTGTGTGTCTGTGAGAACATTTTTCTACTCTCTTGGCAAATTTCAATTACAGGCCTATTATGGCCCTTGGCTTTATTGCACTTCACAGATGTTGCATTTTCTTTCTTTCCTTTTTTTTTTTTTTTTACAATTAAAGGTAAGATCCTCCAGCAACAAAGTGATTATGAGTCCCTTTATTGCAGTGGTCTGAAACTGAACCTGCAGTATCTCCCAGGTACGCCTGCATACAATACAGCATGATCCACTGTAGTCGCCGTGTTAGAGACCTCATCCATCTTATAACTGAGAGTGTGTACCATTTTACTAACCTCTCCTATTTCCCCTCCCTCCAAGCCCCTGGCAACCACTTGTCTACTTTCTGTTTCCGAGTCTGATTTTGTAAAAAGGTTCCCCATGTAGGTGATACTAAACAGTGTCTGTATTTATCTCTCTAGCTTTCATTTAGCAGATTGCTCTCCAGGCATAACCATGTTGTGCAAAAGACAAGAACTTTTTCATTTTTTAAAAAACGTTTAACAACATTCTATTGTGTATATACACACCACGACTTCTTTATCCATTCATCTGTCGAGGGACACTTAGGTTGTTTCCATAGCTTGGCTATTGTAAACGATGCTGAAATGAACATAGAGGTATACATATCTCTTCAAGATAATGATTTTGTCTCCTATGGATATTTCCCCAGGAGTGAGACTGCTGGCTCACATGGTAGTTCTATTTTTAATTTCTTGAGGGCCTCCATACTGTTTTCCGTAATGTCTGCACCAGTTTACATTTCTACCCACAGTGCACAAAGGTTCCCTTTTCTCCACACCTTTTCTCATATTCGCGATCTCTTTTTTTAAATAATAGCCATCTCAACAGGTGTTTGATAGTATTTCATTGTGTTTTGTAAAATAACAGCTTTATTGATCTATAATTCACATGACTTACAATTCACACATTGACAGTGTATAATTAAGTGGTTTTAGTACATTTACACATATGTGCAGCCACCACCATAGTAAATTTTTAGAACATTTTTATGACCTCAAGTTGAGACTCTCTACCTCTTTATCCTCCACCCCAACCCTAAGCAGCTGCTAATTTATTTTCTGTCCCTATAGATTTTCCCATTGTGAACATTTCATATAAACACAAGCATACAGTATGCTGTCTTTGATGACTTATTTTACTTAGCATAATTATTTCAAGGTTTATCCATGTTGTAGTATGAATCAGAATATCATTTTTTAATTTTTAATTCTTTATTGTTTAAAGTATTACATGTTTCCTTTTTTCCCCACTGACCTCTCCCCAGCTGTCCCCACCCCCCAGCACATGTCCTCACCCCCTAGTGCAGGTTCCCAACCTGTGGGTCGCAACCCCCTTGGGGATCCAACAACCCTTTCACAGGGGTCGCCTAAGACCATCAGAAAAAACATATTTTTGATGGTCTTAGGAACCAAGACACCGCTCCTCTGTCTCCAGGCGGGTCCGTCCACATGCAGATACACCCACATATGAGTACCCAGTGTATTAAAGGGTCGCGGCATTAGGAAGGTTGAGAACCACTGCCCTAGTGTCTGTGTCCATTGGTTATGCTCATATGCATGCATACAAGTCCTTGATCTCTTACCCTTTCACCCCCTGCCTTCCCTCTGAGGTTGGACAGTCTGTTCAATGCTTCTATGACTCTATGGTTCTATTTTTGTTCATCAGTTTATGTTGTTCATTATATTCCACAAATGAGTGAAATCATGTGATATTTATCTTTCTCTGACTGGCTTATTTCGCTTAGCATAATGCTCTCCAGGTCCATCCATGCTGTTAGAAATGGTAAGAATGCCTTCTTTTTTACAGCAGCATAGTTTTCCATTGTGTAGATGTACCACAGTTTTCTAATCCACTCATCTGCTGATGGGCACTTAGGCTATTTCCAAAACTTAGCTATTGTGAATTGTGCCGCTATGAACATAGGGGTGCATATATCCTTTCTGATAGGTGCTCTTGTTTTCTTGGAATATATTCCTAGAAGTGGGATTACTAGGTCAAATGAAGTTCCATTTTTTAAATTTTTTGAGGAAACTCCATACTGTTTTCCACAGTGGCTGCACCGGTCTGCATTCCCACCAGCAGTGCAAGAGGGTTCCTCATTTTTTATTGCTGAATAGTATTCTATTGTAGATATAGGCCACATTTTGTTTTACATTCATCAGTTGGTAGATATTGGGTTGTTTTCACTTTTTGGCAATTATAAATAATATCGTTATGAACAGCTATGTTGACCAACTTTTCATGTAACTGCTGGTGATTATGTCTTCTTTGAAAAAAAGGTCTACTTTGATCCTTTGCCCATTTTAAAAATTGAGTGTGTTTTTTTTTCTATTACATTGTATATTTTGGTACAGGTTTTGCAAATATTTTCTCTAATTCCATAGGTTGCATTTTCACTTTGTGATGGTTTCCTTTTGCTCTGTGGAAGCTTTTTAGTTTGATGTTATCACACTTGTTTATTTTTGCTGTGTTACCTTTGTTTTTGGTGTCATATCTAAAAAGCATTGCCAAAACACATGAAGATATTTTATCCTACATCTTATGTTTTAAAAATTATTTATAATAACTTAAGAAATAGTTCAATGTTATCCCTGATCAAAGTAGCACAATTTTTTAACATGGAAAGAAACTGTAATTCATAACAAAATATTTTATTGACATAACGTATATGAAATATGGTGTTTAGCAAACAGCTCAGTTGAAGTAATTTTTCTTGGTTAAAGTCAAGGATATCTATTAAATTATATATATATATATATATATATATATATATATATATGTATAATTGAACAACAAAAATAAATTTATAAATCAACTCTAATTTAAAAATATGTCTGCTTGATCACTTATATAATCTCTCTGGGAATTGACAAGCCTCTTTTTAGAAAACTGACTTGGAACTGGCAAACAGAAGACAAGGACATTGGCATGAACTGCCCATGAACTCACCTGTGAGGCCTAGATATTGATTTGATTACTAGCAGACAATGGTCAGCAGCACATCATAACAAATAAACAAGATAAATTTTAGTTGAAAAAATGATCAGCATTTAAACAATAGATAAACTTTACAAAGTAAGATGCTACAGACAAAAAACACTATATAGTAAGTCTGTGTTTAGCCCAACCACATTAATAAAATCCTTTTTAACATTCTGTGAACTACAGCAATAAAAAGAAGGTCACTGACTATGTCGAAGCAGTAAATGTTTTATTTCCCTCTCCTTTGAATAACATCTTTCTGGTGCCATAGGTGAAACTTCCCATTATTTCATCACTGTAAGTCTGAGGAGTAAGAAAGCCCAGAGAGGGGGGAAATGAAAAGGAGAAAGATCAGGAGAGGTCAAGGAAGAGCATAATGTCAAAATATTGCCTACTTTCCTTATGCTTTCTCTCACTCTCCTTTTTTTCTCCCAGATACCACATTTGCAGCTGAATGCTAATTCCTTAGTTGAAAAAAAAAAAAAACACATTCGAAGTTGTTTTGTTTTATTTTAGGAACATGAGAGAGAAAAAGAGAGAAAGAAATAGAGGGAGAAACTAAGATGGCGGCATAGATAAACACCGGGAAATCACCGTCTCACACAACAATTGAAAAATACGGCAAAGGTCAGAGCAAACATCATCCCGAACAACAGGAAGGCTGGCTGAGTGTAATTTCTACAACTAGAAGAAAAGAAAAGCACGCTGAGAGCCAGAGGAGCTGCGGAGGTGAAGTGCAGAGGTACGGCGGCGGCTCGCGCGCGCGGAAAGGGGGTGGCACCTGAGGACGCGGCTGTCTTTTTGAATCACAAGCTCCCGACTGCTCTGAACTCCGGTTCCGGGAAGTCTCTGGGGACCCAGGACATATACGGGGAGGAGCTGCTCTGTCAGGCGGCAGCGGGCGAACTTGAGGGCAGCTTTCCCTCAGAGGTGCTTGCAGCCGTTACCGGGACACTGAGACGCGCGACTCCGGGCACGGAGAATCACCATAGCTGCTTTCTCCGCCCTTTGACTCCCTGAGACCCCGCCCCACCCAGGCTGCGGCAGAGGCTTTTGCATGTGAATGTACCTAACTACAGCCCAGCCAGGCAGACCCGGAACTTCCAAGAGAAGGCTCAAGGCCCCGCAGCGGCTTGCATTACTTCACAGCTGAGCCTCTTCGTGACTCCTGCTGTGTGGCCTCAGGCAGGAGCTGAATTAGCACCTCCTTAGATCCAGGAGCCACTGTACCCAGTGGTCAGAGGGGGACCATTCTCCCACTTCAGACACAGCTGCTTCCCACAGCCAATTGGCCTGGAGGTCAATTCCTCCCAGTGATCCTACAACAACCAAGGCACCAAGAGTGCACCAAGAGTGTCCACCCCAGGTCACCGGGGAGGCTGAGCCACTGGGCCCTACGGGACACCTGGAGCGCAGGGCCACCCTATCAACACAGGGAAGCAGCCAAAATGCGGAGACAAAGAAACAGGTCACAAATGGCAGAAACGGAGGAAAGCAAACGACTGGATATAGAGTTCAAGGCCACGTTTATAAGGTTTGTCAAGAATTTTATGGAAACCGCCGATAAATTTAATGAATCCCTCAAGGAGTATAGTGAGACCATGGAGGACATGAAAAAGGACCAACTAGAAATTAAGCATACACTGACTGAAATAAAGAATAATTTACAGAGATCCAACAGCAGACAAGAGGATCCCAAGAATCAAGTCAAAGATTTGAAATACAAAGAAACAAAAAATACCCAACCGAAAAAGAAAAAAGAAAAGAGATTCAAAAAATACGAAGATAGTGTAAGGAACCTCTGGGACAACTTCAAGCATACCAACATCAGAATTATAGGGGTACCAGAAGGAGAGAGAGGGCAAGATATTGAAAACCTTTTTGAAGAAATAATGACAGAAAACTTCCCCCACCTGGTGAAAGAAATGGACTTGCAAGTCCAGGAAGCGCAGAGAACCCCAAACAAAAGGAATCCAAAGAGGACCACACCAAGACACATCATAATTAAAATGCCAAGAGCAAAAGATAAAGAGAGAATCTTAAAAGCAGCAAGAGAAAGACAGTCAGTTACCTACAAGGGAGTACCCATTCGACTGTCAGCTGATTTCTCAACAGAAACCATGCAGGCCAGAAGAGAGTGGCAAGAAATATTCAAAGAGATGAATAGCAAGAACCTGCAACCAAGATTACTTTATCCAGCAAAGCTATCATTCAGAATGGAAGGTCAGATAAAGAGCTTCATGGATAAGAAAAAGCTAAAAGAGTTCATCACCACCAAACCAGAATTATATGAAATGCTGAAAGGTATTCTTTAAGAAGAGGAAGAAGAAAAAGGAACTCTTACCATTTGCCACAGCATAGATGGAACTGGAGAGCGGATAAATACCACAGGATCTCACTCATTTGTGGAATATAATGAACAACATAAACTCATGAACAAGGACTGATCCAGAGACGGAGAGGCATTGATTGGACTGTCGGGCCTTGGAGGTAAGGTAGGGGAGGGTGGGGGAAAGGGGGAAAGATCAACCAAAGGACTTATATGCAAGCATATAGGCCTAACCAATGGACACGGACAACGGGGGGGTGAGGGGATGAGCGGGGGGGGGGGGGGGTAGAGGGTACACATATGTAATATCTTAATCAATAAAAAATATATAAAAAAAGAAAAAGAAATAGAGGACAGAGGCAGAAACAGAAAGACAGAGAGACAGACAAACAGAGTAAGAGAAATTAGTTGAACAAAAGTCAAAGAAGAATATTAGAGACAAGATAAAACTGCCCATGTTTGCCACTTTTATTCAGCTTAGTACGCCAAGGCCTAATTGGAGCAATTAGTAAAGCATAAGAAATAAAAGTCACCCAGCTGGTATGGTTCAGTGGTTGATCAGCTACTTATGAACCAGGAGGTCATGATTCAATTCCTAGTCAGGGCACATGCCAGGGTTGCAGGCTCGATCCCCAGTGTGGGGCGTGCAGGAGGCAGCCAGTCGATGATTCTCTCTCATCGTTGATGTTTCTATCTCTCTCTCCCTCTCCCTTCCTCTCTGAAATCAATAAAAGTATATTTTAAAACAAACATAAATGTAATTATATACATTACTAGAGGCCCAGTGCACGGATTTGTGCATTGGTGGGGTTCCTCAGCCTGGCCTGTGGGGATCGGGCTGAAGCTGGCTCTCTGACATCCCCTGAGGGGTCTGAATTGCAAGAGGGTGGTTCTCAGGTGATGCACCCTGGAATCGGGCTCCCTCCTCTCTGGTTCTGGGTGTGTCACCCGAAAACCACAGCTGCCAATTCACCACAGTTCAGCAGCTCCTGCACTGAGTGTCTGCCCCATTGTGGTCAGTGCGCATCATAGCTACTGGTCGGCTGGTCACTTAGGCTTTTATATATATAGATTATGACTATTATAAATGATTAAAAATAATGCTTAGAACAGTAATTATGTTATCAATTCACAATTTCATTGCAGATAATATTTCATGCTTGGATATAAAACTTGGTATAAAATTTCTCATGAAAAGTTACATTCAGTTCAATGTGATTCAATCTAAAGTAATCCAAAAGTTAAGGTAAATCAATACTGAGAGACAGTGAAAACAAATACATTCCCCTAATGGTGCGAAGTGTCATTGTAAATTTTCCCTGTGAGCAGAACGAATCACCATGTGTATCAGAACTTTAATGTGTCTATTTCCATGTGTCTAGCATTTTACTACACTGGACTCAGAAACTGACTGCTAAGCAGTCACTATTACTAACTACTAGCAAGAAATCAACTACTAAACAGCTCTCTGGCATGGAAATAATAATGTGAATTCCACTCTTAATATTTTGATTTATTTTTATCACCTGAATGTAATGATAGACAAATAGATTTGAAACTCAGATGTTTAAACTATACTGTCAAAGGAAGTGACAAGGACATGGTTAAAGAGGATGGATTAATAGCACATAGAACCGAGATGAGGTATGTGGGCTAATTATAGAACTAATGAGCTAGTTAATCATTCTGAGAACAAAACCACTGCTTCCATTTCCTTCATCTGGTGGGAGGCTTGTATTGATGACTTCTAAAGTTCCCACAGGACCTAGGATTCTATGACTCTGCAACTTACTATAATTTATGATTTGGGAACCCAATTAATTTGAAAGTGTGGGAAGTGAATTATATCTTTTAGGGCATTGCAATCATGCTTTAGTCACCTAAGTAGAAGAAACAGTTAATATCCAAAGTTCCTAGCTTTATTACTGTGGAGTTCTGGATCAATAAATAGAGGAGAATAGTAAAATGTTGAAAACAAAGCAATATACACCAAATGTTCTCTAATGAATTATGATTATGTCCCATGTCTAAATTGGTATCTTAAGATGATCAATGTATTCATTGTACTAGTCAAAGCAGGGAAACTGAAATCTTGAATAAAAATAAACATGAACAGTGAATGGACTGATTGATAGATTAGGCTAAATTATCTTGCGTATTGTATATTATTGTGTCGTGTATACCTAGCCTATTGGGGTGTTGGAGGGACAATTTATTAACTTCAGTCAGCCAGGGTACACTGGCATCCACTCTCACTCCCTGGAGTCCTATGTTCTGTGTGCCAGCTCATTGACACAAAGGGGTAGTGGGTCTTGACCTCTCTACCTCTGACACTCTCCAATTAGAGAGTGACTTTATTCTGAGGGGTGCCTAATTCTTAGAGTGTATGTTATAGGGCTATGTATCTGGAATAGTGGGATGTGATTTTAGTAAAAGAATATGTATACTACGTATACTGTTTACATTTGTATTTTTATAAAACACACATACATATATGTATATATACATGTACATGCATATGTCACAAATATACATAAATATATTTATACTAGAGGCCCGGTGCACAAAATTCATGCAGGGAGTGGGGGTCCCCTCTGCCCAGACTGCACCCTCTCCAATCCGGGACCCCTTGGGGGATGTCCAACTGCCTAGGATCGGGCCTAAACCGGCAGTCAGACGTCCCTCTCACAATCTGGGACCACTGACTCCTAACTGCTCACCTGCCTGCCTGCCTGATTGCCCCTTACTGACCTCCTGCTGGCCTAGTCGCCCCTAACTACCCCCCCCCCCAGCCTGGTTACCCCTTACTGCCCCCCCACCAGCCTAGCCACCCCCAACTGCCCCTCCCTGCCCGCCTGGTCATCCCCAACTGGCCTCCCCCTGCTGGCCTAGTCGCCCGCACAGCCTGCTGTTCAGTCATTTGGTCATCCCTCACTAACCCCCCCACTGGCCTTGTCACCCCACGCAGCCTGCTGTTTAATTGTTACTGTTACTGTGATGGTGTCCTGTACAATTTGCATATTCCTCTATTATTAGTATAGATATCTATACATATTATTCGTCTGGACTCATTTAATATAAAAGATTAAATTAAATTGTTATTTCTTGTTCTACAGTGCTCATTAGCTGAGATAAATTTTGTTTCCTACTAGTCCTGATGTGTTTCAATTTGGACAATAAATTCTCCCTCTACTGTCACAAACACATAATGTCAGTTATTTCTTTGAGTCATAAATTAAATGTAGCACATCCCTAGCCCTTCCTTATCCATGAAATAAGAGGCTTAATGCAGATCTTAAGGCTTCAGATGAATGTGAAAGGATGTGCACTTTTTCAGTGAATTCAAAGCACCTTCCGTTCAAATATTATATAAATATCTAGTGGCCCGGTGCACAGATTCATGTACATCAAAAGGAAATTAATTAGAAGAAATATTTTAATATTGCTATTCACCCTTTCTCTATAATAGAAGTGTCAACCAAATTCATGATCGACAATGACAGACAGAAACACATGCATGCAGTTGGTACCAGCAAGAGCTTTATATGTATTATGCATGCATAAGTCAACTTAGCCTTTTATATATATATATATAGAATAAACTTGCTTAATTAGACCTGTTTTCTGATGTAGCTAAACTTTTTCCAGCCCATTGAAGCACCCCAAATTCTCTTTCAGGTAATTGTCAGCAACACAACAGTAAATATCAACACGAAGCAGGTTATTATTGTAGATCACGCAGGGAGAACAAAGGGTAAAATATTTAACTGCAGCAGTGTTGGACTATATTCTGTGCAGTGAGAAAACCTGAAGTCATTTTCAAGGTCCACCATTTCTTCTTTTCAGTCGGGTCAAGTTTCTAAGCTTTCTAAATCTCCGGTTTCCGACTAATAAAAAGAAAACAGGATTCCACCGAATCTCCTATCTACCTACTCTAGGACTTCTGTGAGGATCAAATGAGATGAGGCATGTGAAAATGCTTCACAGACATTTTGTTAAAATGTGAAATGTTTCCACCTGCATAAAGCAAGTTGTGTTCCTGGGCTGAAGAAACTCCAAGGAGGCTAGTTGGTAGGGAGAGGAAGCCGGGATATACGTGACGTCATTACCTGGACAGTCAAACACTTAGCATATTAGCCTTTTATATATATAGATTGTTCCAAAGGTTTTCAATCTACACTAATAAAAGAGAAAGATGCAAATAGACCTTACCTTCACGATGCCCACCAGCCAATCAGGAGTGAGTATGTAAATTAACCCAACAAAGATGGTGTGTTAATTTGCATACGCAAGCACTGAGCAGTTGGGGGTGGGGTGGGACGCAGGCATTCTGCACTGCCCCAGCCACTCCAGGCTTCTGGGCAGCATGGGAAGGTGGAAAGGTGGCTTTGGGCCAGAACAAAGGCAGAAAAGTGGCTCCGGGCCAGAGCAAAGGCAGTGCTGGCAGCCAGGGGGAGGAAAGCCCATTCTTGCACGAATCTTCGTGCATCAGGCCTCTTGTCAATATATAAAACTTCTGGTTTTCTCTTTTTACATGTAATAAGTAATCAGGACTTGATTGATACAATAGCAAGGTTGTAAAAAAGGATATGTCATGCTGAAGACAGCACAAATAACAGTTTATTTCTTTGGCAAAATATTTCAGAAAAAATATATAAATTTTTAAAAACTTTGTATTAACCTTATTCACTGTATCTTTCCCATTAAATTGCATTAAGTCAGATTAGCGTTGACTGATATAAAAAAGTAGTATACGTGTCAGAGAAATTTTGACTTTTTACACAAATTTGGAGTTTACTTTTAGGAAGTGAAGCAACAATAGCAATGATAGGATGAAAGCAGCCAATACTGATCATCAATTAAAGGCAGTTCACCTCTGCAGAGACTGCAGGTTAAGGTACATTGTGGCATTCACGGCTTTGATCTGTTAATTTATCTTTTCTAATTCAAATGACCTCTAAAGCAACAGACTCTCGGGAAATGATTATCATCTTCCAGATTTTCTGTGCAGAAGTTTACCTTGATTTTTAACTCCCCCCAGAGTATGATCCCAACGGACAGATGCTAAGGAGGTACTATTGAGTGAATACCTGGTATACGGCTAATAGGCTTTATCTATCAAATCCCATTGTTCTGAGGCCAGAGTGGAACTTATTTGAATTTGCTCAAAAAACAAAACAAAAAAAAATGTATTTGAGCTTTCACTACTATAATTATGCTCACATTATAAACAAAATAAAACCCAAAAGATTAGATAAACACACTGAGACACTGGTGTAGGAATTTGTTGATTTCCTATGGCTGTGTATCTGTAAGCGTGTAATTCATTCCATGTTAGTTTTAAGTATTAATGTTAAGTTAGCTCACTATGTTAACTAAAATCAGAAAGACCCAGTTTTACTGGAATCTACCAAAGACAACTTGGCAGGTTTCTGAACAAGAATCTTGTATGAGCCTGTGCAGTGTAGCTCAGTGGTTGAGTGTCAACCCATGAACCAGGAGGTCATGGTTGGATTCTGGTCAGCGCACATGCCTTGATTGTGGACTCTATCCCAAGTAGGGGGCGTGTAGGAGGCAACCCATCAATAATTCTCTCTCATCTTTGATGTTCCTCTCCCCCCCTCTCTCCCCCTTCCTCTTTGAAATCAATAAGAATATATATTTTTCTTAAAAACAAATCCTGTGTAATTTGAATGAGATGTTTCTAAAATATGGAATAATTTCTAGATGGATTATTTACTGTTAATCTGCATGATTAGAAATTTTAGGTTTTTTTTGCTTTTGTCTCTGCTATATTTATAGATAGGGTATATATGAGTACAAAATTCATCCTTAAATCTCTTAGAACAAAAACTCCATAACCCTCGTTCTTTCCTTCCCTTGTAAATCGCAAATGGGACCCATTTGGATAACAGCTTCTGTACTTATTTAATCCGAACTCTTGGCAAATAACAGCAGAGTGCCTCCTGGAATAACAGCTAACTTTTCACTGTTTTACCATCCCAGGCAGCTGCCCTGGGAGCAATGAGCTCTAATACTGAGCCATGTCACACTGACCCTGGGAAGCAATTTGGTTAAAATGAGTGACAGAGCCACTGCGCCATGGAAAGCCTTTCCTAATAAAGCCATCAAATGAGTTTGACAAGAAGGTGATGCCTCAGGCCCTTTTACGCAAACTGAAGGCTCCAGCAGGGGCCAGGGCGGCAGGGCTCCACCTCCCAACTGATGGGGCTGTGAGCCGAAGCGGCTCAAAACATCGCCCGCTGCTGGCTTGCGAGTCTTGTATTGTGAAAACCACATGGATTGAAGAGATTGGACAAGAAGGTGCCATTCTAGTCCACGCTGACATCCTGATTTTGTGGATCTCACTCAAAATAATTTACTTCACACTGTGTTGACATGTGGCAGTAGATTCACAACAATTGTGGAGGTTTATCGGTCAACTTGATAAAAATTAATTTTTCAGAAATATACGATTCAGACATGCAGCTTTGTATAAGGCAATATGCGGTTCACACCTCTCTAGAATCTCATACAAATATTGTTCAATTGAATATGTATTTATTGAAAATAATGTCTATATTTTTACAAAGTAACCATTACACTATCACTTTTACAAGAATCAGTTCTTGAAACCTTAAAAAACTTAGCTATTTTATTGTTAAGTTTAGATTGTTCATAGGAACTAGGCTTTAACTTGCAAATATATAGCACTCCTTTGTGATTTTCAAATAGCCAAGGTAATGTTGAAAATTTAGTTGTATTAATTTAGAAGTTATTATCATGTGCACTGTAAAGTTAAAATTTCTTAGAGTGACTGAATGATCATTTGGCCAGATCTAGCACTTTGAGCACTTAGGATATGCTAACATTTAAAAGTTGATATTCAAAGGAAATGTAATTACATATATTAATATTAGACAATTATTCTGTCCCACTGCAAAAAAATGTTTCTAATCTGTTATAAGATCATTTATAAGATCAATACAAGTCTTTCAGGCAAAATATTAATAACAGCAACTGAGAACGACAAAAAACTAGTAGATTCATATAATTTTTCTCACTTAAACTGTTTTGTCCCCTTGTCCCATATTAAGTGGTATTAAATATAGTAAAATATATCAAACTGTCAAATTTTTTACTTCTCTGAAGTATTAATTTTGTGGGCTTTGTTTTATAGACTTCTATAACTTACTTATAGGCTATAAAATATAAAATACACACAACAAACTAAGGTGAACATCCTCCTACAGTTTATTTTTCTCCCATTTAAAAGAAAATCACTTTATATTTTTCATTCTTCATTGGCCTGACCTTGCCTCGTCATTCCTGAGAATTAATGGAACTCAGTCAGCTGAACTCTTCTCAATTCACATTTCACATTTCTCTACTTCAGGTTTCCTGACAAACACAGAAGTTACATGATTTATTTGCAAGGGAAAAGAATGACCTCACACATGGCATCCATAACTACATGTTGAAACCCACAAAGGCCTAGACAAGAATAATGCACAGAGTGGGTCACACTGATCAGTGGCCGTGAGGAATGACTACAGGGACTTCTCGCCCTTCCAGGCCCTTGCCTGGCTCCAGGACCCAGGCTTTGCTTCAGGAAAAGAAAGCCATTTTGGTGTGATTGAAGGCTGCTCAAGTCTCTCCTCTCTCCGCCTCCCTTTCCTGTTCCAATCATGGAGCTGGAAACAGAATTTAGCAAACTAGACCAACTTTCTAAACTTTTCAAATAGAAACACGAGGCCCGATGTGGTGAGCGGCTCCAGTAGAGCTCGGGTGAGTTAATGTGAAGCAGACTCCGAGAAGGAAATGAGCAATCAGCCCTGAGGAAATTTACTGGGAAGGGCTCTGTCAATGGACACGTAAGGGAGAAAGAGCCAGAATGAGGCAGAGAGGGCAGTTGAGCTGCAATAAAGTCACAATGAAGGCTCCGGCTCCAGAATGCTGCATCTCAGAGAGCCTTGCTGAGTTGGGCAAAGTGACTTGTGCACACCTGTATCCAGAGCAGGTGTGGCCATTCCTTTCAGCAGGGACACCTGTGGCCATTCCTTTCAGCAGGGACAGCTGGGAAGTTGCCCTCAAAGAGAACAGCTTGCCTTAAACACAATGGGTGTATTTCCATTTGGACACAAATTAGGATCCTCTTAAGGAAGAAGAGGGCGGGAAGGACTGAATCAAGGTGAGCAGTTAACCAAACTGGCCACTTAACATAAGTAAACCTTAACATGTAATAAGAGAGGGTAATGGGCGCAGACAGCCATTCCTCCCTACTTTCATGTATGTTAATAATTTCCCACATACAAAGCTTAAATATTTTTTCATTCAGCAAACCTTAGAAAGTCTGATGTAACATTCACTCAAAAAATCAAATTACACTGTTTTTCTATACTCACTAAAATAAAATGATGTGAGGGCAAAGGAAAATGGCAATGAATCCAAATGTGTTTTGGCCACTTTGCTCTACATTTCTCGGGCTTCATCTCAGCTCTTCTGCCCATGCAGTTTCAGCTTGGAGCTGGCTGCCCGTGTGGGAATCACGAGCATGTTCTTAACTTGTTTCCACTTTGACAAGTAAGTTTTTTTAGAGATGCAAAATGTTAAATAATATTTAAAGAATAACATGGAGATGGTGTTACAGATATGAAGAAAGTGGTCAGAGTTTTAGTGCAGCGAAGGGCCCAGAGTGAGGGACCCGTATGCTACATGGATTCTCACCTGTCTGGTCGAAGAGAGCACATGTAGGTCAGGGTGAGGGGGGGTTGTGTGCTCATGAGAAAGCCTAAGGTTCCGCTTGGAGGCACAGTCACAGGAAGCATCAACAGTGTCCTGTCCATCTGGGATATCTCCATAAACTCCATGAAACAATCTGCTCTCCGTAATCAGGTTCTCAGTTAATGGAGATGGGGTGAGAGAGGATGAGAAGCCGATCCCAAATTGGTTCCAGAAAAGCTTATCACTAGGTGATATCAATTTTCTTCTACACCGGACATGGACTAATATGCTACACGGGAAGCACTAAGAAGCCATCCAATGACGCTGCTGTCATGACAGGGATGTGGGGCCAACGATAAGGGAGCTTACATGTATTCAACATCTATGGCACACCTGGATATGTGTGTGTGTAAAGATTATATGTTTTTAGTATCTTTTTTATTGGTTTCAGAGAAGGAGAGGGAGATAGCAACATCAATGATGAGAGATAATCATTGATCGGCTGCCTCCTGCACAGACCCACACTGGGGATTGAGCTCCCAATCCAGGCATATGCCCTGACTAGGAATCAAACCATGACCGCCTAGTTCAGTGGTTCTCAACCTTCTGGCCCTTTAAATACAGTTCCTCATGTTGTGACCCAACCATAAAATTATTTTCATTGCTACTTCATAACTGTAATGTTGCTGCTGTTATGAATCGTAATGTAAGTATCTGATATGCAGGATGGTCTTAGGCGACCCCTGTGAAAGGGTCATTTGACCGCCAAAGGGGTCGCGACCCACAGGTTGAGAACCGCTGGCCTAGTTCATAGGTCAATGCTCAACCACTGAGCCAGGTCAGCTGGGCAAGATTACATTTTTTAAATCTCTGTGTATTATATCAATAAATATGCATGTGAGTATATGTTGCATATATGCTATGTGATTATATATACAAATATATGATTGTTATACAAATTATGTGATTCTATACTATATATTACATGATGCATGAAATATATATATTTTCTCTCCCAGTGGGCCGATGAGGAAACAGAGAAAGAGTGAACTTGCCCAAGGTTTATCAGCATGCATCATATCAATAATGATGACATGAGCCGCCCTTGTCAATAGGAGTGAGTAAAGAGCTAGCGTCAGGATAAATGAATGACTGAAACTGTCAGGTGGAGGATGTGGCCAGTCATGGGTATTCACAGCGACTTAGGGAAACCTCTGCCATCTGCCTGAACTGTGATTCTGCTGCCAGATGATGATGTATCTGAGAGCGAATATTTTATTAATAATTATTATTACCCCACTGAACCCTGAGCTGTTGCAGTCTGAGGAAAAAAGTGTTCCATTGGATAATTGGTGATACAGAGAAGCAGATAAAAAGGCTGAAAAGCAAGAAAGTGTTCAAGCAACCGCTACACTGACAGGGGTAGGCCAAAGGGGCCCGCAAGCAACTGGAAAAGCTCCCCATTGTTGAACCTAGAACTATTTGAGCAGCAAAATAAGCAAAGCAGCATTGTATCAAAACCCAAAGTATAAGCTAAATATCCATGAGTCGACCCTGATATAGGTAAGTTACTGACCACACAAATAAATGGGGAATAGACAAACCTCCCATGCGAAGTATTTCAAAACATTTATGTAGATACCTTGTTCTCAAGGAAGTGGAGAGAAATACCTGCTCTTTTTTTTAAAAAAAAAAATTTTTTTTATTGATTTCAGAAAGGAAGGGAGAGGGAAGGGGGATAGAAACATAAATGATAAGAGATAATCATTGACTGACTGCCTCCTGCATGCCTCACACTGTGGGGATGGAACCCACAACCCGGGCATATGGCCCAATCAGGAATCGAACCGTGACCTCTGGTTCATAGGACAAAGCTCAACCACTGAACCACACCAGCTGGGCTGAGAACTTCCTGCTTTTTAAGTGCAGCTGCTCATCATGACTTCATTCTGAAGAATGTGGTATTGAAAGGGGAATAAAGGGCTAACTTTACAGTGGGAAACCTGACAAGCACGACCTCCTCCCAGGGACCGAGGCAACATCAACAGTGAGATGTCGTGTTGACAGGAGGTGCCCTTAATGTGATGTCATGACAATGGCACTGTACCTCTGAGGTCTTCACATAACCCAGTCTAGGCATGAGGAAGGCCATCAAATTCCGACAGAGGTGCAGCCTATAAAGCCCATGGCTGTGGTCTTCAGACACTGCCACGGTCATCACAAACACGACCAGGCTGAGAAAGCTCCCTTCTGAGAGATGCTGATGGAGACATGAACAGTGAATATGATGTTATCCTGGGTGGGATCCTGGAACCAGAAAGGGCATTAGGAAGAACTAAGGAACTATGACTAGAGCGCTGGCTTTTGTTAATAATGCATCAATATGGGTTTTCATGAATTATAACAGAAGTATCATACTAAGGTAAGATGTGCAGAATCAGGGAAATTGTGTTGGAACTTGTATTAAAAATTGTGTAGAAAATCTTTATAACTCTTTTGAATGTCAAAAACGATTCTAAAATAGATTATATATTTTTTAAAAAAGTTGATCCACAAAAGTATCTGTGGTATCACAGGAAAAGAAGGTCACACAATGACGTGTCCAGCATAATAACAATGAAAACATGCGTCAGGAAAACAGCCTAGGAGGACATCAACATTTTCATAATAGCTGTGTGTAGGGAGTATGACTACTGTGATTTTTTTCCTTATATTAGTCTGTTTGACAATTTTCTTCAATTATATAGGCTGACTTATAATAAAAATAGGAAAATCAAGATGTTTCATGGATCAAAGAACTAAGAGGTGCCTTTTTTTCTAGATCCAAGGATGCACAGTGTGGAGACCTGGCAGTGTGCCTTTGATAAACATATTTAAAGAAACACGCAACACCGGCAAAGTCATCAAAATCAAAGCAAGAATAAAATCAAAGCACTAATGCCTATATTTAAGCTAATATTTCCAGCTAGTGCCTTTATTTAAGAGCTGCCTCATCACATAATTTTCAGTTTTTGTGACAGTTTCAGACTTACATAGAATTCTGTTTGCAAATACTTTTCATAGCATGAATTATGCTGATATGGAAAGTGTCTGTGAGCTCCTTTGTTGAAGGATAGCGCTGAGTTCCTAAAGCAAAAACATCATCTCTCTTTACATCTTTCACATTATACTTACATATAATTATATAACCTGATTTATTTAGCAATACATGTTCGCTTTCCTTGCCTCACTGCTTAGACATCTGCATATAGGTGCATGGTAATAATAAATGAGGCTCAATAATAGTGTTCAATCTATATATATAAAAGCCTAAGCTACTGTCCAACGGTTCAACCATTCGACCATCTGACCAGTAGCTATGACGAGCACTGACCATCAGGGGGCAGACGCTCAATGCACAGACATGGAAACATGGAACAGACTGATGAATCTCAGAGGGAAGGAAGGAGGGTGGAGGGTGGGAAGAGATTAACCAAAGATCTTATATGCATACTAGAGGCCTGGTGCACGGATTCGTGCACTGGTGGGATCCCTCAGCCTGGTCTGCAGGGATTGGGCCAAATCCGTGCATCCGGCTTCCAACATCCCCCGAGGGGGTCCCGGATTGTGAGAGGGTGTAGGCCAGGCTGAGGGACCCCATTGATGTATATATGCCTCAGGTAGTGTAGTATGAATAAATACCAGAAAGTTAGCCTAAGTAATTAGCAAGCAAATTAAAAAATTACTAATAACTGATGACTAACATACATGAACACCCATGCGTGAACTGAATCATATTTAGCTTGATTCTTGAATGAAAACTACCAAATTTGTCCTTATTAATTTTCACAACTGAATATCCAAGATACCTCAGCTCCAAGTTCACCCCAAGCTTAGGAAGCTCATGTGTAGTTTTAAATAAATATGTAATTATCTCCATTAAAACCACTTCAACATAATTATTTTAAGTTGATTTTTTTTTTCTGGCCAAGTTCATTTTATCACCCAGTGTATTGCCTTCATAATGTAGTAATGAGCACCATTCTGGCTGCACTCATCAAGATGGTGTTTGCTCTTTTTAATCAGAGATGTCACAAATGAGAAAATGAGGTATCCAGTAAGAAAATGGACTGCTTTTTTTATAAAGCCGGTGTTGACATTCATTACGTGTGTATACACAACCACACACCAGAGCACAGAAATGCTCTGTGTAGAGTCCGAGAGTAACCCTCTGACCTTGGGGTCTCTTTTGCCGCAGTCCGGCCGTGGCCTCGGTAGGTTATGCTCCTGAACGTGCAGCACACCCCTGATTGCCAAGTAAGTGCAAGTGATTAGAGCGGCTGCCGGGAGGCCACAGATGGGTTTCCCCAGCAGAGAAGACAGCCTCTTGCAGGTACTGAAAGCTTTAATGGAAGTGATTCTGTTTACTTGCAGGAAGCAAGACTTCTTGCTTGAAGAGACTAATCAATTCTTTCATGTAATAGAAAATTTAATTGAAGACAACATCCAGAGGTGAAAATATTATTCAGCGAGCGGCTGCTCTTGGCATTCTGTCATATTCATGGGGATTGGCCTACTATTTTCATTGTTGAATTCACATGACAGAATCTCTAAATTACATTAGAGTTGTTTAGGCATGAATTTTGTGAAGGCAATCTGTTTGAATTTGAGCTGTATGTAAAGCATGCAGCTGATACATCAGAAGGATAATTTCACAATTATTTAACAAGGCAACATAGCATCTACTTCCTCTACCAATGAGGTGTGAAACGCACCTCACCCTCATACTAGTAATCTGGGTAATTTGTTTTGAAGCAAATATTTACTCTGAAGTTGAAGTGGACTGTTTATTAATCCTTTTCTACTGTTTCCTTGTCTCCCAGGAGAGGGGTGTGGTATGTTATGTCTTTTGTGCATGTCCACTTTCTAATTAATAGCATGCATCAGTCAATAGAGTATGAAGGAACACTGTTCTAAGAATGTAAAGGGGGGAAAAAAGCAGTATGGAGAAAACAGAAAGCTTTTATAAGTAAGCTGCCCATTCCACCATGCCCACTCTGCGAGGGACTCTTTCTGGACTATTCCATAAACTGTCTTTATGGAACCTTCTCCAACTGGGGCTGCCACATTCTCAACTCTACCTATGGGCCCCTGGACAATATCCTTCTATTGACTAATACCCAGGTGTGGTGTGCTCTGTTGCATACCTATTTACACACTCAGAGAGAAAGTTGGGACCGTATCCTTGTGTGTTTTTTTAAAAATATATTTTATTGATATTTTACAGAGAGGAAGGGAGAGAGATAGAGAGTTAGAAACATTGATGAGAGAGAAACATCGATCAGCTGCCTCCTGCACACCTCCTACTGGGGATGTGCCAGCAACCAAGGTACATGCCCTTGACCGGAATCGAACCTGGGACCTTTGAGTCCGCAGGCCGACGCTCTATCCACTGAGCCAAGCCGGTTACGGCACCTTGTGCTTTTAATACCAAGTCCTGAACCATTTGTCTCTGAAACACTTTGGGCTTTGCTTCAAAGCCCTGTTGTTTTATGTACAGGCTGTGGCACCAGCTTTCAGACTGGCTCCCTAGCTTCTTCACACAGCTATTGAATGACCTACCCAAAATCCAGACCTGCACTTTAGCATCATTTAGAAACGTAACTATTTTCCACAGAGCACCCATAGGTATAATCTAAGCTCTGTCTTAGGGACCTTCATCATCTGACTCCTATTGCCTCAACCTCTCATCGTCTCCCTAGAGCTCTCTCAAAAGTACTTCACTTAGCACTTGAACATACTTCACCTCTTATTTGACTACATGCTTCCTGCATATTCTCCACTGAAAATGCCCCCACATCCCCACTCTAAGCTTTAGGTAGACTTTCTCTCTTAGAGAGAGTCTTCCTGAGACCCATGACCTTCACTGGCCTGGCCGCTTTTCCTGCGCTAGAATGCGTCTATTGTATTCCCCTATTGTTGTCCTTTTACAGGGTGTCTGTTTCCATCACCAGAGGGTTTCTTAAAACAAGGACTACACATTATTCATCTTAGCAGTCCTAGTACTAAGCACACCTCCTGGCACATATTAGGTGCTTATTAAATGCCCATGGACGCATTTGAATGCATTTCAGTTGTAGAATAATTTTTTGATCTACACATTTTGGTTAAACTTTCTTTTCAGAATGATCAGATAAATTTAATTCATCAACAACTTTCCCCAAATTTGTCAGCAATCATAGAGTTAAGATGCTACTTATTTATAAAGGATGAAGTTAGAGACAACATGGCCAGATACACCCCGGGGCTGCTCTACTGCTTTAGGGTTCCTGCTGACCACAGGCCTGAACTCCACTGGAGTAGAACTGGATGCCTCCACCACTGTGTCTCCCAAAGATCCGGTCTCCCCATCTCACACTGCTCACACTTCTATGACGGATGGAATGCTAAGTGATATGGATAAGCTTGGACTGAGGGCATTCTGGGAAATGCTATTTTACCTTTACAGCATTTAAATTACATGAACACAAGTTATGCTGCTTACCTCCTATTGAATAAGCTACCTTATAATTTCTACTAAACCCTCAAAATATATGATTGAATGAATTAGTATTTTCTAAGTTAACTCAGAATTAATATATTAACAATCTATCAATAAATCAATCTATCAATACCCTACTGTTGTTTTCTCTGAAATCATGGATGCTAGAAAGAGCAACGGTAGAATGCTAAACACTATGGTGTAATACTTTTACAAAGTTCTCTGCCAGCCCATATTGTTGCCTTCTAAAGGAATCTCAAAGCCTCATCTTTATCTGCTATTATTCCACCCACAAGATTGGGGAGTGCTAATGTAGACTAGTGGGTCTAAGAACGCAACAAGGCCCCACATGGGCATTATCTCCTTTATGGTTAAGTTTTAGGAATTCTTGCTGGATGAGTGGGGTTCACTATCAACACCTTCCCATGCCCAGGAGAGTAATTTCAGTTCTCAACAATGGCATCAGAGGAGGCCCTGGACAGGAAGTGAGAGATACCAGTGAAGGGTAAGTGCTATGAGATACACCTGTGGGAAGCCGACCAGGCATGGACTTACCTGTGGTCACTCCAGTGAATGCCATGATGAGGAAAGTGGTGCCTGCCACAATGTTTTCAATGCAAAGAACCTACATGTCTGCAGGTAGAGGGAGCGTGGTACAACTGAGGTATGGCCAAAAGAGTGGGCAAGACTATTACAGAAAGTAAGGTGGAGAGCAGCTTCCAAGGTGGTTGGAGGCAAAATGAGGCTGAAGAATTTGGCAGATGCCAGATACATAGCTTTTTATGTTCATCCCATTACGAATTGATATTGCTCTTTAAGTTCAATATCAAACTAAGTAAGAGAAGAAGCTGACCAGAGTTAGATTTTAGAGAATCACCTTTGTCTTCAAAGACCTCTGGCCCTAGGTAACCCTGCATAGGCAGCCCACTACGGGGAATGGACTGGGAACGTGAAAGAGTGAACATACAGACATTTTTAAGACGTCATCCAAGTGGTCTGGTTGACAGAGGACGGCAGTAGTGGGGGCTGAGATGGAGAGAAATAGACATAGTCAAAAGATACTTAGTAGGAAAAGTGGTAGCACTGAAGAAGCACTGAATAAGCAGCTAGATTTGGGGGAGCTGCAGTGGTTTAAAAAGAAGGTATCAAGAAAGGTAAATAAGCATCTGTCCTGTGCAACTTGATGAATGTTGGTGCCAGTCACTGCCAGAGAAACTACAGAAAGAACCAGATTTAATACAGAAGCTAATGCCCTCAACATACTTAACTCACCATGCCAACTAGGTGAGTGAACATATACATCTGGTGCTCCGAAGTGGATTAAAAAACTGTGGCACATCTACACAATGGAATACTATGCTGCTGGAGAAAGGAAGGAACCCCCACCATTTGCAACAGCATGGATGGAACTGCAGAGCATTGTGCTAAGCGAAGTAAGCCAGTCAGAGAAATATAACTCCGAGTGAACTAGGCAGGTGAACATATACATCTGGTGCTCCGAAGAATAGAATTGGCTAAGAAAACTTTTAGAAGCTATCTACATAAAGAAAGTGATTAAAACTGATTGTGCTTGGGATTGAAATTTACTGAAAAGAGGCTGTAGAATGAGAAAGGAAGGGCACGGATAATTCTTGGGAAATGGTGCTATTGATGACTAAAGAGAAAAGGTAAGTTTGCAAATTAAATTTTCAAAAGGACAGACAGAAAAGGACTGGATAGAGGACACAGATCTAAGCAATATTTATGAGATAAAAACAGTAGATCTGGAAATGGATTAGAACTGGGGGTGAGCTGATAAGAGAAAATAAGAATGACTCCTCACTTGCTAGTTTGCATGAGTGGGTGGGTGATGGCCAAACTGGAAAGAGGGGAGGGTGAATTTTAACTATTTGGAATGTGAGGTGACTATGAGGCATTTAAGTACATGCATATAAAAAAATGCTATTACTGCTCCAGCTGGTTTGGCTCAGTGGATAGAGCATCGGCCTGCAGACTAAAGGGTCCCAGGTTTGATTCTGGTCAAGGGTACATACCTAGGTTGCAGGCTCCTCCCTGGCCCAGGCCCTGGTCGGGGCACATGCAGGAAGCAACCAATCGATGTATTTCTCTCACATAGATATTTCTCTCTGTCTTTCGCTTGCTTCTACTCTCTCTAAAAATCACTGGAAAAATATCCTTGGGTGAGGATTAAAAAAATGCTATTACTAAGATTAGCTTTCACATATTTAACCCTTGCCATGTGCCAGATATTATTCAAAGCATTTATTTATGTTAATGCACTAACTATCCAAGCAAATACTATTTCACACATGAAGAAGCTCAGAGATGTACAGTAATTTTCTCATAAACACACAGCTTCTAATTAGTGGAGCCAGAATTTAAACCTAGGAAATCTAGCTGCAGAAAATTACCTCTTATTCACTAGGTGAAACTACACTTGCTATATAAATCTAAGACAAGGCAAAATACGATCTGGATATATAATTTTAGCAGTAGCCAGTATAGGTTGGCATTAAAACCAAGAAAGAGAAGGAAGCATGAATAAAATAAGAAGAGTAGGTGACACTTCTAGGACTATATCCCAAGAAAACGGAAACACCAATCAGAAAAGATATACTGGTATGCACCCCTATGTTCATAGCAGCACAATTTACAATAGCTAAGATTTGGAAACAGCCTAAGTGCCCATCAGCAGATGAATGGATTAAAAAACTGTGGTACATCTACACAATGGAATACTATGCTGCTGGAGAAAGGAAGGAACCCCCACCATTTGCAACGTCATGGATGGAACTGGAGAGCATTATGCTAAGCGAAGTAAGCCAGTCAGAGAAATATAAATATCACATGATCTCACTCATTTGTGGAATATAATGAACAACATAAACTGATGAACAAAAACAGATCCAGAGACAGAGAAGCATTGATCAGGCTATCAAAACTCAGAGGGAAGGTAGGGGAGGGTGGAAGTAAGGGGAAGAGATCAACCAAAGGACTGTATGCATTCATATAAGCCTAACAATGCACACAGACACTAGGGAGTGAGGGCATGAGTGGGGGGTTGGGGGGCAATGGGAGGGATAAGGACACACATATAATAGCTTAATCGATAAAGAAAATAAAAAAGATTCTGGGGGAGAAAATAAAGCAAGAAAAAGCAAAAGGAATGATCAGAGAAAATAATATTGGTAAAAATTGACAAATGCCTCTCAGTATTATGTCAAACATGTTTACTGAGCTACACAATTAATAAAAAATATTCTGTGCAAAAAAGAAGAGTAGGTGATAAAGGAACACGGAGGGGAAAAGCTACTTATACAAGTGGCAGGTATATTAAAAAAAGAATATAAATTATTGGAGGAGTCCAAGGACAACCAGAATGGAGAACCACAAAGTCAAGGATATAAAGAAGGTGCAGAAGGTCGTGACTAAGCAGCAAATGCACTTAGGGAGGGGAGGTCTAGTAGAGTTAGGACAGATATGTTCTATGATCACGTGGTGTGGCAGTCAGGGTATCTCTGGTGACCTCACCAAGTGCTGTGTTGGGAGTGTGGTAGTGATAAAAGCTGAATTACTGGATTTAGTGGAGTGAAAGTGGGATAAGAAGTGGAAATAGTAAATGTGTTTGCTTTTTTAAAAAAAAATATTTCAGAGAGGAAGGGAGAAGGGGAAAGAGGTAGAAACATCAATGATGAGAGAGAATCATTGAACGGCTGCCTCCTGCTCGCCCCACACTGGGAATTGAGCTCCCAGACTGAACTGTGACCTGCTGGTTCTTAGGTAGATGCTCAACCACTGAGCAACACCGGCTTGACTGCACTTGCTTGTTTTAGACATTTGTATGAGGAGGCAAAAAGAAAATGATCAGAAGTATAAAGAGGGCAAATGGTTAAGAGAAATGTTTTGAAGATGGAATAGAGATTTGGATATGTTTATTGGTTGCACAAGGAACAGCTGGAGACGATCAGGACTAATGGAACAAAACTCTGAAAAAAAAAAAGAAAATGGAAGGTCTCAATGTGAAAGGCACTGGGGAGTGAACCATGTTATTATGAGGCAGATTGCATGATCCTCGTACATTTTCACCGAGAGCAGTGGGAAAGATGATAATATAGTTTTCAAGTTAGGAAGGAAAGGAAATTAGAGAGTTTATCATTTTTAAGGTGTCTGCTAAAAGTAACATTGGCAGAGATTGAACTGACATTAGAGGATAGGTGAATTTCTGGAAAAATTAAAAAGAAATAAAAGGGCAAGATAAATAATACATAAAATGACTGATGGGACCAGTTAAAATAGTAATTGAAACACATTACAATCTATTGGTGCTAATCTATATGTCGGTTTAGTTCTGATCTATATACTAGTGTTCAGTAACCTGGAGACAGTTGGTGAAAATGTGGGACTGTATTGTTGATACAAAGGACCCAAGAGTGGAGTTTTACTCAGTAGGTGCAAATAAAGAATAAAACTGTTAACAGAATGCAAGGTACTGTTGAGAGCTTAGTTCAGGTGATCAATCACAGATTCTGGCACAGAGGAGAGAGAAAGCAGAGCTGTGTGGGTACATTAGACGAGGATGAGAACCAGGCCATCCAGAGGCTGAAGTTTCTGAGTGTCATGAGCAGGTTTATTTGGAATAACATATCCGTGCACCTGGCAGGGTAGGGAGAGAATGAGATACTGGAGTTAAAGATTTCTGCAAAATAAAGGACCTGTCATGAGTAATGGGGAAGGGGTGGGAGGCTAAAAACTGGAGATGACTCATTAGGTTAAGAAGATCCAGGCTTTGACATTCAGAATTGTGATATTTGGAAACTTCTCTTTTTCACAGGAGGTTACCATGGGCATCTACTATAATTCTGCTCAAGGAGCTTGCCTTGACTCTAATTACGATAATGTCATTCTAAGGGTATCTTTATCTCTTTTTAAAGAGTCTTTACAAAGCATAGGAAAGGCAAAAAAGGTTCATTTTTAACTTTGAAATAACCCCAGATGATAGTTACGTACCCACTCTGCTGTGTTGAGCAAGAGAACTATATTAAACAGGTTCTTCAAATTGGTCAGTACTAAGAATATCTGATGCGGTTAAAGTGTTGAGCCATTATAAGTGATAATTTCATTTTAAAACAACTTGAGTAGGTGCCTCAAGTAAAGGTGCAAAAGCATCTAACTGTAAAAATGTGCATTTCACAGGTACCTTGATTTAAATCACATCTCTGTCGCCTTATAGCTGCTTGACTTGGGATCCCAAGCTCTTCAATTGAACTTGGGATTGTTGAATGAGGATAATATTTACCTCAGGGTTGTTGTAAGAATTAGAATACACTTATAAATTATCCAATACTTTTTTTTTGATTTAGAAATAATAGTGCAAATAACATTATAGTATTACTTAAAACAGTACATGCAATATGTGTATCCTTCTTAGTTGCTAAGTTAACATTTATTAATTTATTAAATTCTGTCCACAAATTCTAGATACTTTGTCTTCTCCTTTAAATGATTACACGTGCACTAGCCCTCTGGGTTTTCAAATATTTTTTCTGGAATTATCCTAAAATAGTGATACATTGAGTGGTGACAGTCAAATGAGGAAATGTGGAGAAGACTTATTACGGTGGGAGAATCTGGATGGGCCGCAGTAGTGAGGACGGTCAAACGGTGCTCTTCTGAATGGCTGTTTCCAGACTCTACTGCCTCAGGCCCCTCTGGGACGGGACCAAGCCTGGAACTACATAGGGATAGAGCTCAGAAATCTGACTACATCTGGACTCAGGTCCTTTCCATCTGTCCTCCAAGACTCCCCTTCCAGGACGCCCGTTTTCCTCTTTTTGGCTCTCAATTCTAATTTCTCCTCAGACAACTGAGTTAGATTGACCACTCCAAACAGTTCTTCTTTGGAAACTCCAAATATTGTTCCCCCCATTGAGTATGGCTCTGTCAAATCCTTGACACTATTAACACAAATGTTTATTGAGCTTCTCTAAGAGATGGTACTTTCTATTTTCATTTTTTCACTGATAGGTCCACATTTAAGAATAACAAAAGGAGTTAACAACAACCACACAGTCAAGTCTTCCATACAGTGACATCAGTAACTGTGGTGGCATTAGCCTTAAGTTCCAAAACCCTGGTTAAAGTTTAAGTTTCCTCTCAAGCAGAACATTTTGTTCCAAGACCGGTGAAGGATATATAGAGCAAAAGCAAAGATGCATTGCGCTTGTAAAAGTGTTTGTTTGTATTTTCCTACTTCCTGCTCCCTTATAAGTTTTCAGAGAACAAGAAGATTTAAGAAAGGGGAAGTAATCTTAGAAAAACAGTACCCGTAACTTTGGTTAACGTAATAGTAGGAAGGGAAGAAAGGTTCCAAAGAAGTGTAGGCAAATATAATCAGCTCATGGTGGTTATTTCTCATGGGATTTGAAAGTGGAAATGACTCGCTAACCTGTTCTGTCTTTGACTGGCATGCTCCAAGTCCCACTCAGTCACTGGAGTGATATGTTGGTGGAGGACAGGCAGGGCAACAGTGCTCATTTCAGTTCAAAAAGAAAGTTTAAAAGCAAGACTTAAGCAATCATATCAAACCATTTAAAACAGAGGTTTTTAACCAGAGGTTAATAAACAGAACTAAGTAGTTTGTGGACCTGGTAGAATTACAAGCAGAACTGAATGTTTGCACAAAATATTCAGTTTTCTAGTGGGAGGGTAATCAATTTTTTTATAAATCAAAACTTTAAGAATGGCTGTCCAGAAATGGGTGCATTTTTATACATCAATAATAAACTACCAGAAAGGGAAACTAAGAAAACAATAGCATTTACAATTGCATTAGAAATAATCTAGGAATAATTATAACCAACCAAGAAGGTAAAAGTTCTATACTCAAAAAATTCTAACACACTGAAAAAAGAAATTGAAAAAGTTACAAATAAATGGGAGCATATACCATGCTCATGGACAGGAAGAATTAACATTGTTAAAATGTGCATCAACCAAAAGCAATCTATAAATTCAACCCAATTCCTACAAAAATATCAGTGATGTATTTCACAGAACCAGTACAAATAATTCAAACATTTATATAGACTCACAAAAGGCCCCGAATAGCCATAATAATCTTGAAAAAGAAAAGCAAAGTTTGAGGAATTACACTTCCTGATATTAATCTATCCAACAAGGCCATAGTAATAAAAACAGCACAGTACTGGCATAAAAACAGACATATAGACCAATGGAACAGAGTCCTGAGTCCAGAAATAAACCCACACCTATACAGACAATAAATATTTGACAAATGAGGCAAAAACATACAATGGGGGGAAGATAGTCTATTCAATAAATGGTGTTGGGAAAACTGTACAGATATGTGTAAAAAATGAAACTAGACCACCAACTTGTACCATGCACAATAATAAACTCAAAATGGATTAAAGACTTAAATGTAAGACTCAATACCATGAAATCCCCCCCCCCCCCAAATAAGCGGTAAAATCTTTGACGTTTTTCTTGGTAATATCTTTTCTGATATCTCTCTTCAGTCAAGGGAAACAAAAGAAAAAAATAAACAAATGGGACTCTGTCAAACTAAAAAGCTTTTGCACAGCAAAGGAAACCATCAGCAAAATGAAAAGACAACCCACCGAATGGGAGAGCACATTCGCCAATGACACATCAGATAAGGGGTTAATACCCAAACTTAATGAACTCAATACCAATACACACACAGTGAAATAAGTCAGTCAGAGAAAGACAAATACCATATGACTTCACTTATATGTGGAACCTAAGGAACAATATAAACAAACAAGCAAAACAGAAACAGACTCATAGATACAGAGAACACAGTCAAGGTTGCCAGAGAGGAGGGGGCTTTGGGGACTTGGTGAAAAAGGGATGGAGAAGTACAGACTCTTGTTACCAAACAATCATGGGATGCAAAGTCCAGCACAGGGAATATGGACAATAATAGTGTAATATCTATGTATGGGGCCAGGTGGGTACTGGAAATATCAGGGCAACACTTACAAAAGGTAGGCTGCATGACTGTCTGGCCACGACGCTGCACATCGGGAACACCTGAAACGGATACAAAATAATATTGAAGTAAACAGTAATTCGGGGGAAAAAGTGACTACTGACTGCAGTGGGTGGAGGAGGAAAGGATGCAGGATGTGACAGGAAAAGCATCCTGTAGGACAGATCACCGTGGCCCTGAGCAGAAGGCTCTTGAAATCACAGAGAGCTGATGTAGCCACGGCGGATCCCAAGGAGAGCCAGGAATGAGACGGAAAAGAAGCAGATTCCGGGTCGTTGCGTGGCTGGACGTGGGTCTGACATTCTTCAAAACTTTCAAAGATGTGCGGGAAGGAAAGGGGAACGAAGCTGCGGGTATAATGTGTTTACATATTCTCAGGTATAGGAGAAAGCAGGATAAAGAAAGGAAAAGATGTACACGAACAATCATTGCCTTAAAAAAATAATCGCCTTTACTATTTGCTGTCAAACCTCGGCATAAGGGTTACAATTACATGAAAATTTTTTTAAAAAAATTGGGCAACCTCATTAGGTTTAAACTAATTTACTTCAAATCTTCAAAATCCTCTTGTTTCCTTCTTAGACTGACAATAGCTTAGATGGCATACGTAAATAAGTTTACATTAAATATGGCTATTCATCAACATTGGTTTTTTTCCTTTTCAATTTATGAATACTTACTAGTAAAAGAAGAAACTAAAATTTACTTTTACCCTTTTCTTCAAAAATATGATTTTTCCTTAAAAACTCATAGTGTTTTCCCATTAAACGATTATTTCCCTGCTTTGTGATGTCTTCAAATCTGTAAATAAAATGTTTTCACTAATGAATGGCTGGCAAATGGTTTGAGCTGTGCCATTTATAATCAGACACTGCCCGTTCTATGGCTTTATTCTACAGAGAAAAATTTATAAAAAGCTATATAATGATCCTCAATTTTATATCATTTTCTCCACATGACTGCAGAGTTCTTTTCAAAATAGAAACTGTGTTTGTATCTATGTCTGTAAGTGTGTTGTGTTTGAGGAGACCAGTCACAACAAGAAATCAGAAAGCTAATTATAACTCATTTATTAAAACGCCATCAATCAGGAGAGGTAATTTTTCTGCCCGTGGGGATTTCTAATTTTCCCACAAGTGGCTCACTTATAATAAAGAAGAAATAAACAAGCATTCCGAATAGGTCCATGAATTATTAAACATATTTCCAAAAGCAGACATGAGGAAGGGCTGCTAATGTGCTTATAACTCTCCACAGCCCCCTGCTGCCATGCATAAGTAATAACAAAGAAAGGTCAGGGGGCATCGTGCATCTACAAACTGGAACCACAACTAGGAATTTCCATCTGTTTCCATAGCTTAGAAAAAGAGAATAATTAAGCAACCTAAGGAATTCTAGATTCGAGGGGGTGATGAATAATAGATTACAAGGAGAGATGAGTGAGGAAGTTATGAAGAGAAACATGACATAAAATGAACCCACAAGAATCGAGGTTATACTCATTCAGCTAAGTGGGCGCACATTAGTCCAATATTACCTACCTACCATCCTTTTAACCACATCACAAGTCGTTATTTTTATAACTTAATAATTACCTCTCAAAATGATTAAACTGTTACAGTAATACTTTCCTTCTCTAACAGATGAACCCTGAAACTCAATGGCTTTACACAGAGCATTTCGGTCTCCCTCCCACACAGCCATGTGGGGCCTTCCTCCACATAGTCAGTTAGGGGTCCTGGCTGTTGAAGGCTGTGTTAACCCCAGCGAATTCCCTACTTCCCAGTCACGCTGAAGGATAAGAGAGAAAGAGCAGAGGTCCCAGTGGGCTGACTAAAGGAGTGTCTATTGTTCTCACCCAAATGTAACTGGCCAAAGCTGCCACAGGATCCCACTTAGTGGAAACTGACCTAGTAGTGTGCTCAGAGGAAAAAAGGGAGATGAGTTTGGTCAACAGCTGCCCACGACATGTGTAGGGAGAATTTTAAAAAGCAAAACAAAAAATTTGTGGGACTTTTTAAAAAAAAGATATATTTTTATTGATTTCAGAGAGGGCGAGAGAGGGAGAGAGAAACATCAATGATGAGAAGAGAATCACTGATCGGCTGCCTCCTGCATGCTCCCCACTGGGGATCGAGCCTGCAATCTGGGCATGTGCCCTGACAGGGAATCAAATGAAGACCTCCTGGTTCATAGGCACAGGCTCAACTCCTGAGCCATGCCCGCTGGGCATTTGTAGGCCCTTTTAATGCCACAGTGTCTTACTTCTCAAACTTTAGTGAACACACAAATCATGTGGATTTGTTGGTAACATGCATCTTAAAGTTCAGTGCCTCTGAAATGGGCCTGAGAGTCTGATTTCTGATAGGCTCCCAGGTGACGCTGGTGCCCAGATGGCAGCAGCAAAACACAGTCAAGCTGGTCATTATGTGAAAGCAAATCCCACACTAACAAGCAAAAGCTGAGGCTCATGCGGTCAGGTGTCAGCCCTATAGCCTTGCTGACTCTCCTGAATGTCTCTTCCCGCTCTGGGCCCTGCTTCTGCTAAGTCAAGTGACTTGAATAATAATACACGATTCCTCCAACACAGTGGTCGGCAAATTGCAGCCCCTTGAGTGTGGCTCTTCCACAAAATACCACGTGCGGGTGCGCACGTACAGTGTGATTGAAACTTCATGGCCACACTCAAGGGGCCAAAGAGCCGCATGTGGCTCGCGAGCCGCAGTTTGCCGACCACTGCTCCAAAGCGCACAGAATTGGGAGATTTATGAGCTCATACCTGCGGAATGCTGCGGGCTCCTGGGGGAGGGGTATTACAAATGTACTGGGGATTGTGATGTTACTAGGCGGTCACTGGCTGGAAGGAAAGAATGTTCTCCTGGGGAGGGGGTGTGTGTTCCTCCAAGTCTCCGAACACCTGTGCAAAGAGGAGGCTCCCCTCCCCAGTGTGGAGCATTTGCTGCCATTATGGTGTCCATTATTCCACATTGACATTTTCCACTGAGGCAGAACACAATCAAACCATAGTAGGCATGCAATCAGCTAGAAATGGGACGGCTCTCTTTGAGCTTCGCAGCACACCTGCCAGTAGCATAGAACTTCAGAACGAACATGCACGTGTTGTGTGCATATATTCACTGCTTCCTGCACTAGCGCGGGCATTGTGGGAGCGATGGGATTTAGGCAGGCACAGAGCCTCTGAGGATTGCAGATGCTGAAAACTTTGTGAGGGTTTCTCCTGCTGGCTACACGTGTTCATTGCCTTTCTCTACATTCCCCCTTTTCATCTTCTCACTCCAGCTCAGTGGTTCTCAACCTTCTTGCCCTTTAAATACAGTTCCTCATGTTGTGACCCAACCATAAAATTATTTTCGTGGCTACTTCATAACTGTCATGTTGCTACTGTTAGGAATCATAATGTAAATATCTGATATGCAGGATGGTCTTAGGCGACCCCTGTGAAAGGGTCGTTCAACTGCCAAAGGGGTTGCGACCCACAGGTTGAGAACCGCGCCTGGCTGGAGTCATGAAGCCATGGTAGTTAGGATTTGTTGATTCATTGATTTATTCATTCATTTATATGGTTTTACTTCTCTCCACTCCCCACTCCCCATCAACCTCCCAAGTAGGCTCAGAATTTTCTGGAGAAAAGAATTAAGGGGGCCGAAAAGGACACGTTGGGAAGCCACAGTTTTCTATTTCTGCAGTTTACAGTCTGCTTTCCCATTTACACTGGGAGATAATTTTGTAGCACTTTCAAGAATACTAATAAAAAATTGTGGTGGTTGTATCCTATTTGGGGGGCAGAGCAGAGTAAAATATAGGTAAAACCAAAGACCTGAAGTATATTCTTATCCTTAATCTTTGTGAGTCTCTTCTAGTGGACTGAAATGCGTGCTATGTGAAAGAAATGTCAAATGTGGGATTTTGCATAATAATATCGGTCATCCAGCACTTTTTGTCCTGAAAACTTATGAAATAGCTATTTTAAGGCACAAATATTATGCAGCATTGCCAGCTATAGCATTCACTTAAAATGAGTTTGCATTTTGAATGAATAGCTGGTTTTGTCGATGGTATTATCTGAATTATTCAAGCAAATGGAAATTTCCTTCGGAATGTATGCAGAAATGCCTCCATCACTTGGGAGCTAGACACTTGACCACAGTGTATTACCATAGCAACCCTAATAACAGAATATGTCTCAGTAAATGTGGTTTTAGCCATAACCAACTCTGAAAGGGGGACTACATCTGACTATATTGTTTCAATTTCATTGATGAGAAAGGAAGATAGGTCATTTAGATGTCCCTCAACATCAATTCTAGTTCTGTTAGAAGAGACAGAACTAACTTTCCTGATTCCAAGTGCAAGATGACTTTAACATTAGACTATTAGATCAAATTAGATTTAACTTCCAATTCTCCTTCTGTTAATTAGGTGAGTGTTTTTAAGTATATAAAGCAATATAGGTTCAGGATTTTAAAACAATCAGAGTACAAGAAGGCAACTGGTAAAAAGTTAAAAATTTCCATCAAAAGTTCACTAGCAACCAAAATTATGACACTCCTCTGAAATATGTGTTATTAATATTTTAAAATGTATTCCTCCAGGAATTTCTGTGCATATATGAGAAAATATCTTAATTTTACTGTGTAAACCCAGTGTAGACATCATACAAATTGTATGTTATATAATTTAATGTCATCTTAATGACTAAAGACCTATTAATTACCTTTAATTGGAGGCTTTTTATTTAGATTACTTCAGATAGTTTAAGTTTAGTGTTGTTGTTACTATGAGAAAGCTACATTATTATAGTAATTCTTACATCATATACACAAGCACACACACACACATATATATATACACCCTTGTCTAGGTAGAAAGCCCTCTCATTTTAGCATTTAAAAACGTAAGAATCATTGAGGTAAGTGAATTCCTTTAATCACCCTTCCCCCTACTGTGCCTTGTGGCTGAAAGGTAGCAGATGCGGACTCATTGTCCAAATTGCACTATTAGCTATTAGAGTGCAGCCACAGTGAATGCAAATCCCATCCAAATGCATCCGAACAGCGTGGCTTTGACCCCTAATTAGTTGGTGCCTGTCCAGGAGCAGCCCAGCGAGGCTGCAGGGCGGGGAGTCCCATTCTTTTTCCTCAGTGAGTCCTCCCCTTCCTCCTCGCAGACGGAGGAGTCTCTTATCGGGAGGAGCAGATGGCACGGAGTCTGTTTGCAATTGCAGACAAGCGCCTGGAGAACAGCTCCCAGGATTTTTCCGTTAGAGTGTGCGACACAGGAGGAACCATCGGTGTTAGAAGCCCGGGGAAAAACCTCTACATTTTAGCTCAGAAATGTTTCTTGGCGTGGACTTCAATAGTTATGCAATATTAGAAGTGAAAATGAGACAGCCCGTTGACTGTCATATTCTGAGATGTGAAACACTAATGACTCTTTAAGAGTTAAGAATTTCTGAACTTAAAACTAATGGTCCCAGCCCAACCAGAGGGGCTCAGTTGTTGAGCATCAACCTATGATCTAGGAGGTCAGGGTTCGATTCCCAGTTGGGGCATGCATGAGGCAGCCAATCAATGATTCTCATCATTGATGTTTCTATCTTTCTCTCCCTCTCCTTTCCTCTCTGAAATCAATAAAAACATATTAAAACAACAACAAACAACAGTGGTCCCAGAATAACATTAATGATGTCTCTTATCAGTTTACAAGTGCTTCCATGTTCAGGATCACATTTAATCCTCAGAGAAATAATTGTGAAAGTCCTCTTTCACAGATAAAGAAATTGAGGATCCAAAAGCCAAGCTAACCAACAGCAAATCCACACATTAAATGTACTGACCAGGTGCGCATAATAAGTGAAGTGCAGGCCGTGAGTGGGTAATTATTATGTCAATCATTGTGGTGGGTGCTTTATATACATAATGTCTTATTTGTCACAAAATTGCTACAAAGAAGGAATTATTATCTCCATAATATGAGGTTGTCATGCGTAACTTCCCCAAAGCAGCCCTTCTGGGAATGGGTAGACATGTTTCAAATGTACATCTGCTTAACTCCAACTTTCATCATGCTCTTCCTACAATAACAAAATTAAGATGACAAGTTAAAATGGACTCCAGACTTGCTTAGAACGGATATGGTCTCCTTCAAAAACAGTTGGAATAAGTAATTTCGTATTTTAGTTTTTTTCAAAGAATGGTAGGTGAAATTTTATAAATACAATTTAGGCTTCTATACAGTCAAAGTATGACTACGTGCTTTTGTTTTTTAGCATTTTAAGCAACATATACAAGATAGCCCTTTGTGATTAACGTTCATGGGAATCTTCCTGTGGGCACAGCTCTGGATTAAAAGCATATGAAGAACCTAAAAACATATTACTTTATCCTGAAACAAAATACTACAATATAGCTCATTATACGTTAGAATAACTGGACTTACCTCAGAGGTCTTGCTGTTGTTACAGCCCTAAAAGACGTCCGTGTTCTAACACGCAGACCCTTGAATGTGGTGGGATGCGGGGCTAAGGGGCAAAGGTGGCAGGTGGAATTAACTTAGCTCCTCACCTGACCTTAAATAAGGAGGTTCTCTTGGAGGATCGTGGGCTGTCCAGGTGGGCCCAATGTAGTCATGAGGGTCCTTACAGAGCACTGCCGATCTCTCTTAGATTTTAGGGAACATGGTTTTAAGTTTGAGGCCATAGCTAAAGCCATTCTATGGTTTTATACATGATGCCCAGGGGAATTAAGCCAGTTCCCTAAAGGGATGTATTAGGAAGGGAAAGAACTGGGATGTGAACTTGGGACTTGGGCTCCAAGCCCAGGCTGTTTCTTTTCTTTTTTCCTTTTTTTAATACTATACCATGGTGTATTGCCCTATGGCTGAGCAATTTTTTTGAAAGGGAGAATGATGATTTTTATTTTTTAAAATATATTTTATTGATTTTATTATAGAGAGGAAGGGAGAGGGATAGAGAGGAACATTGATGAGAGAGAAACATTGATCAGCTGCCTCCTACACACTCCCTACTGGGGATGTGCCTGCAACCAAGGTACATGCCCTTGACCGGAATAGAACCTGGGGCCCGTGAGTCCGCAGGCTGACGCTCTATCCACTGAGCCAAAATCGGTTAAGGCTGCTGAGCAATTTCAATAACAAAAATAGCTGCGGCTTTTTAGTTTTGTTGAGTCCTCATATCAATTCCATAATGATAGGTACAGTTAATCCCATTTAAGTGTTCAGGAGGCTGACGCTAAGTGGGATTTACCGAAGGACACAAACCAGCGCTGGACATCCCAGCCAGGTTCTTATTTAAAAAAACTTTGCGAAAAATGCTGAAAACGACAACCACCCTATTTATGCCAAATAAGTATCTGAGGCTAGCATATATGGTAAAAGCCTCTGAAAGATGGAAAACATTCTTGTGGAATTTCATCTCACCTGTTTTAGGAGACGGAGCTCAACTGTAGATGGGGCGGGGGGTGGGGGGTGGGGGCGGGCGGTTGGGTAGACTTTCCTCTCTGGGCCTGAGCCAATCCTGCGAAACCAGTAGCTTTGCCTGAAATCACCAGCCATGCTCACCCAGCCACCGGACCCAGTTCTGGTCCCGATTAATGCAGCCTTGCTTTGCGCAGTGCAAACCATCTACAAGAATCTAAGACTCCATTAACTTAACGGCTGGATCCGGGTTGTGTATTTTTTTGCTCTTTAGTCACCCATAACTTTTCTGATTAGTTTCTTTCATATCCATACAGGTTCTACTTCAGATTATTAGTTTTTGCAATTTACTAGATGGGAACAGGTCCGACTATCTTTCCACCTGGCTTTTATCGTACAGATTTCGTTTAGAGATGTTAAGTCTAGCAGTTAACTGATGGCTGCTGTGGCTCAGCAGACTGAGTGGTGTCCCATGCACCAAGAGGCCACTGGTTTGGTTCCTGGTCAGTTAACATGCCTGGGTTTTGGGCTCGATCCCCAGGAGGCAGCCAATCGATGTTTCTCTCTCATTGATGTTTCTATCTCTCTTCCCCAATCCCTTTCTCTCTATAAAAAAAAAATCAATAAAAACATATTTTTTTTATTGCTTAAAGTATTACAAAGGGTATTACATATGTGTCCATTTTATCCCCCCGCCCTAGACAGTCCCCCAGACTCCCCTACCCCCCAGTGTCTTATGTCCATTGGTTATGCTTATATGCATGCATACAAGTCCCTTAGTTGATCTCTTACCCCCCTACCTCCTGCCCCCCAACCCTCCCCGGCCTTCCCGCTGCAGTTTGACAATCTGTTTGAGGCAGCTCTGCCTCTGTATCTATTATTGTTCAAAAGTTTATAATGGTCTCTATTATCCATGAATGAGTGAGATCATGTAATATGTTTCCTTCATTGACTGGCTTATTTCACTTAGCATAATGAAATATGTTTAAAAACATATTTTAAAAAGTGAAATGGAGAAATAGTAGCAAAAGAACATTTATACATGCACTCAAGATCACACAGATAAGAATCCAATGCAAGATTCATTAAAGTAGAATTGTGTCTCTTTTGTCTTCCACTCAAGTAGTGCCTAGCTCAGTGCTTGAGCAGAGTCATGGCAACCAATATGTGTTTGTTAAAAAAAGGAAGCAATGTGAATTTTCTAAGATTTTCCAGTAGAAGGTGATGAGGAAGAAAAATATTTAGTATCTATTTTTTCCCCCTAGAGGTTAGGCACTTATTTTTTTTTAATTTGACTTGTATTTGTTACTGAATGCCTCAAATAAAGTCTTTATTTAGAGGGTGATTCTTGCCTTGGCCAGGTAGCTCAGTTGGTTAGAGCATCAGCCTCATACACCAGGGTCTCTGGTTCAATGCCTGGCCAGGGCACATACAAGAACCAACCAATGAACGTATACATAAATAAGTGGAACAAGTCTCTCTCCTCTCTCTCTCTCTCTCTCTCTCTCTCTCTCTCTCTCTCTCCTCTCTCTCTCTCTCTCTCTCTCTCTCTTCTCTTCCTTTCTCTCTCTTAAAATAAAAATAAAGAATAATACTTTTGCTTTTACATAACAAGTAAACTGAGTTCAGCAAGATCACCAATGTGTTGTAGAAGTCACAGCCAGTATGAGCTAGGCTTCATTTTTAAACTCTGTTGTCTTATATGAAAACCAGTGCTATTTATTTTGTCATGAGATATATACAGCAAGTAGATTTTTTAAAAATGGACCTTGAAAATACTTTTAACTAAAAATTGCATGGTTTCACTTAATGCTAAAGAATGCTGACAGACACAAAAATAATTGTCCCGCATTCAGATAAATATGAACTAATCACTGTTTGAGTAATTGACAAACATAAATATTTTAGTTTTTATTAGTGTTAGTGAAGTGACTCTTAGCACATAATTAGTTAAGTCTGACTTGAGGTTGTTGCTATGCTTAGTGTAGATTAGATATCCTGTTAATTATTTAAAGGAACAGAAATAGGTAATTCATACAAATGGAGTTCCAAGTAAGTGCAGAGGAGAGCTGCTCTTTACCTACATGAGTTGTGCTAGTGATGGGATGAGGACTGAGTTTAATAAAGGAATAAAAAATATGTATTGTAATACCTGAAGCAATAAAGAAATTAAAGATAAAAATAAAAAAAAATGTATCTTTAAATAAATTGTTTTGATTTCAGAGAGAAATGGAGAGATAGAAACATCAATGATGACAGAGAATCACTGATTGGCTGCCTCCTGCATGCTCCTTACTTGGGATCAAGCCTGCAACCCCGGCTTGATGTGCCCTGACTGGGATTTGAACAGTGACCTCCTGGTTCATAGGTCGATGCTCAACCACTGAGCCACACTGGCCAGGCAGGAATAAAAAAATGTTGAAAAATGTTGATTAGGAATGCTGCTGCTTTCAGAGTAAAATCACTATTTTTTTTTTAAATGAGGAATTAGCCAATATATCAATACATTTATTTTTTACAGTTTGGAATCTTTCTTCTATTCATCCTTTCATTTGAAATGCATCCTCATCATTAAGTTAAAATGGATGTGTTTAAAATAAAAAATAGAAAATTAAGTGCTCGCTTTATGTGAATTCTCAGTGGCTCAGGAATTTACATACACATGTTCACCGGTATTAGCTATGAGCATATATATTTGTATGTCCATACATACATACATCTATGTGTATTAGCTATGTTTATTTTCATTTATTTCCCAGATAAATTCAAGTTGCTTTTGCTTGTTGTTTCCTGGGTTCCTTGCTGATGCTGAATCACCTCTCCCATCATGAAAAAGAAAAGGCGAGCATGAGGACTCTTTTCCTTCCTGTTGTTGTGCTTTGATACTGATAAGAGAAGATGCCTGGCTCTGATAAAGTAGAAATACAGTTTTCAAAAAATATGTCTACCTGAAGCGCGTTGGAGGAAGACCACAGGCGTCAGGGTGAGATTTATAGGTCATGTGCACGTTAACAGTGAGGTTGAGTCTGTTAAGACCTTTTTTCAGGAGAAGCTGGGAAGACTTCAAGCAGGCTGAGTTAAAGAGCATCACCTGTGTCGGAATCGGCCTCCGCCGTAGGTCCGTGGCAATCTATCCCAGTCAGACGGAATTCCAAGTTGCAACTCGTTTAGGATGGGCATCAGCAACCCAACCATCTGATGTGTAGCAGGAATAATGGTGTGGGTGGGCTTCTCAGAGGAGGCCACATTATCCCACTGAATCAGGACGATGAGCTCCCTTAGGCTGCAGGGACTGTGATCACAAATCACTGAGGTAGCTGAACCACTAAAACAGCGTCAATGCAATAAAAAGTAGCCTGGCCCTAACCGGTGTGGCTCAGTGGATAGAGCATCAGCCTGCAGACTCAAGGGTCCCAGGTTTGATTCCGGTCAAGGGCATGTACCTTGGTTGCAGGCACATCCCCAGTAGGGAGTGTGCAGAAGGCACCTGATTGATGTTTCTCTCTCATCAATATTTCTAACTCTCTATCCCTCTCCCTTCCTCTCTGTAACAAACCAATAAAATATATATCTTTTTTAAAAAGTTGCCTGAAAAACCTGCCTCCAACCTTACTCTGGAGAAAGCAGTTGTTGAAACTGACATCTAAGTCACATGATAGTATGCAATCAACAACAGAAGAGTTCCTTCCAAATTCGGTTTATCAGGGTCAGCCTCAGAAGTCTCCCAGGGCAGCCTGCCAGTGATTTAAGCTGGAAGGTTCTGCTTTCCATGGCTTTTACACAGAGAATTGAATTTATGGACTCTTCACACAGCCGCGGCTATTACATGCAAGGTGCCAATGACTGCTTGATCATCTCGGGAGGACCTCAAAGCTAGTTGGGCATGAAATAGAGGACCTCTTCAAATGAAAGAGATTAGAATATTCAACACAGTTTACAAAGTGTGACAATTCTATTATGTAAGTTTGAACAGCAGCCACTGTTAGGAAAAAAAATCTATGAAAATATCCAAGAGAAAAATAGCTTGGCAAGACCAGTGACCGTGAAATAATATAGGTTTCATTACTAGCAGGAGAACCGTGTTTGGAGATTTTCTATCTTGAAAACCCGAATTATGCTCCATAGAACATGGAACTCGTCCCGGTAATGTGAAACTGTTACGGCATAGATAATATTTGTAATGGCTGGCTCTAGATTTAATGCACAAAAATTTCTCCATGATTGGGTTTTCAAATTATTGATAATATCAAGGTAACTACAAAGCAACCACGATGATCTTTACTTTCCATGATAGATAGGAATCATGTACAATGGTGTGCAAGAACAGTGGACAGGTTAGTAATCTGTCTTTCCTAAGGGAAGAGGAATCGTTTTTTAAATACATTTAAAAAAAAATTTTAGAACTGTTTTAGATTTATAGGATCATTTAAAACAGTACAAGAGTTCTCATCTATCCCATGCTCAGCTTCTCCTGATAGGAACATATCATTAGAATGGGACCTTTGTCACCACTCAGGGACAATGAACTATTGCGTTATTGAGTATTTATACTGTGTGCAGATTTCCTTAGAATTACCTAATGTCCTTTTTGTGTCCCAGGATCCCATCCAGGGTTCTAGTTACAGTTATTGGTCAAGTTCCCTCCAGCTTTTCTTGGTGATCACAGTGTTTCAGACTTGAGTTGTTTTTGACGACCTTGATCACTTTGCAGGGTTATTGTCAGGTCTTTTGTAGACCCTCCTTCCGTTGGGATTTATGTGGTATTTTCTCAAGATCAGATGGGGGCTGATTGATTCCTGGGAGCAAGACCACAGAGGCAAACGGCCAATTTCCGCACATTATGTCAAGGGCACACTGTTAATGTGACTTATTATTCCTTATAGCACCACAGTAGGTGGTGTTTGCCAGTTTCCTCCACCGCAACCTTACCTTTCCCTCCTGTCTATACTGTGTTCTTTGATAGAGAGTCACTATGCATAGCCCATCCTTAAGTGGGGAGGACTCTGCCCTACCTACCTCCTTAGAAGCAGAGCCTCTGTCTCAATTATTGGGAATTTGTCTCTTTTCCTCTATTTACTTATCTGTCCGTTATTTATTTGTTACTAATGGACTCGTGGTATTTTTTTTTTGTATTTTCGGTTATAATTTAATACCATTTTATGGATCTTGTTGCTCAAATCATGCTGACTTTGGACATGGAAAGCTCTTTCATTTGGCTTTTGTGTCTCTGACATTTTTCCACTGCAGTTTTATTTCAGAGTTTGTTTGTTTTTAGTACTTGCTGGCTCTACAAAACTTTGGTGCCAGGAGTGCTCATTAAACTTGGATATTACTGCTTCTAGGACCTCTCAGCTGACAGAAAAAGAAGACAGGTGCCTGTATATTCACTCACCGACAAATAATTCTGTATATAACAGGGTGGGGCAAAGGTAGGTTTACTGTTGTGATTACCCAAAACAGTTTATTCTTGTATTATTTATTAATTATTGTATCATTCCCATATGAACAACTATATATCTATTTTTCCCCCACTCTGTATAAATATAATTTAAGTTAATCATCAGTTCATACTGAATTAGGAACTTTTTTTTTTTTCCAGCATCCAGGACAATATGATGATGTTGAAACTGCATACTCTCTATGTCCTTTTTGCTACTTTTCAATAAATTTATTTTAATAATGTTGTATTGGTTTGTAATGTTGTGAAAAACAAAAGTAGACATATTTTATCACAGAGCTAGCTACTCTTACTTTAAGTAAAAATTTTAGTTTTACATGCTAGGACTCTGGGGTTAAGGATGCAACCTCCGAACTCTGATGGTCTGAGACCTCTGTGGTCCCTCCCTCCAGGAGCAGCAGTTGTTAGAGAGCCAGTTTACACTTTCCTAGTCCCTAGGATACTGGGATTTCACCCAGAAAATGATCGTTCCTTTTCTCTCTCAACTTGCCAGAGTTCCTATGAATATGTGTCTTTCAAACCTTCCTGAATATTAAATCACCTGGAAAACTTAAAACAGAAATTCTGATATCATCTCCCTACCCCAGACTAAATTCCATTTGTGTAGGATGAGGTCCTGGAAATATGTTTTAAAAAATATCCTAGCCCAGCTAGCATGGTTCAGTGGTTGAGCATTGACCTATGAACCAGGAGATCATGGTTTGATTCCCGGTTAGGGCACAGGCCCTGGTTGTGGGCTGATCCCCTGTGTGGGGTGTGCAGGAGGCAGTCAATCAATGATTCTCTCTCATTGATGCTTCTATCTCTCTTTCTCTCTCCTTTTCTCTCTGAAATCAAAATAAATATTTTTTTTAAAATCTCCTAGATGATTATGTTATAGAATTAGTCTTAGGGGTAGCATTGACATTCTTTACCTCCAAGGTCCTTTGGTCCTGAGATCTGACACATCTCTGTATTTTATTAATATGATCTGTCTGGATCAGTCTGTGCTCCTTCTGAATATGATGAAATACATGCAAAAGAACCACAGTTCTAAGCTACTTGGTGCCTGAACATTAAGATGAAAGGAAGTTTGTTTTATGTTTGCTGTATACCCTTCTGTCCTGGCACCATATCAACCCAATTTTAGACTATGGACCCTGTAACCATTTGGGAAAATAAAACTGAACTAGGCCAATGTAGAAAAGTTCTTTCAGAATTCAGAGTTCAAGTCCACAGTGGGCAATTTGAAATGCTTCCTATGTTGGCAAATTACATACTCTTTGTTGACCTACTTTGAGATGGGAAGATTCAGCTCTTAAAAAACTGGAAAATACTGTTCTCTGTTTTTTGTACCAAAATGCCAAACAACAGTGTGGGCTGTTCTTAGAGATCCTCAGGGCACTTTAACCATACATCCAGGGACTGTGTCAGGCCCGAGGTCAGGGAACTTAGCAATCTAATGACCGAAAGGATTAAACTAAGAACTGCAATACGTGGGCTCTGGTCCTGAGACTGTAAAAGCCTTCAGATACCAGAAAAGTCATTACACTCCCTGTGCTTTGGCTTCTCCATCTGTAAACGAGTGATAATTGCTTCTTCTTCATTAGGATGCGGAGCCCATACATGAGGCAACCTGTAAGAAGGCACTGTAGGCTCTGTAGTGAAGAAGTCCCCTGCACTGTATCACAATGGCCCTTCTATTGGATCCGAAGATCTTTTGCAATTTCAGGGCATTTCCTCCTGGGAAGTGTTCAGTGTGGGGGTGGGGGAGGGGGGATTAGAAAACTTGTTTGCCACGGTTTATTTGCAATAGGTCCTTGCCGGTGCTCGGCCCCGTGCTTTTCTATCTGATGCCCATGATCTTTGTCTGTGTAATCTCCCCATATTAATCTCTCTCTACATCTTGACTCAAGTTGTAAGTGGCCTGAGTGAACCTCGAGTATCCCCAAGGGCAAACAGAGCCCACTAGCACGGGTTTACTGGGTTGAAAGAGTGACTACATGGTAACAGTTTTATCAGCTTTTGCTCTTCCAGCTCTGAAATCCTGTGTTCCAACGGTGCCTGTGGAAACCCTGAGATCTCTGACCCATTGCACACTAAATAAAGGCGTGCGGGGGAAATCACATGAAGAGCCTTTATTCTGGGTTTTGATGATGAGCTATGTAGTTGGCTGGCTTTCTCTATTAGCTCCTCCGAAGGGCTCCATTGAGCAGAGAATGAGGTAGGGTGACACTATGTGGAGACTGCTGCTGGGGTCCAAAAATAACCTCCTTACATTTTTTTGTTTTTTTAGCTACACATTTCCTCAGCTTCTCTGAAGGTGGTTCTTGACTGAACATTTGGATGCTGTTTCTCTGTAGGTGAAATTCATTCCCTGCAGTGCCACATGCAGCTCGGGAAGTTTAATGGGAGGCAGGGAAAACGGGTCAGATTCCCACCTTTACCATTGTTTTCTGGCACCAATCACTTCGCTCCAGACACGAGTGTGATGTGTGCAAAAGGAGGTTCAGGAAACTTGGACTGGATTGGACTACATACTTTTTACATGAAGAAAAGCAAACTGTAAAACACATTAGAGCATCACGCTATAAACTAGGTTCACAACCATTCCTGGCTGCTTAGACTCTCCTGCGCTAAAGGAACCTTTAAAATGAGAGGCATCTGCTTGATCTTTGAGAAGGAGAATGATTTTCATTAAGAAACGCTAAAGAGGCATTTAAAAGACAGGAACATCTGCACGACGATGCAATATGAGGAAAGTAAGTCAGTGTTCCATATCTGAAAATGAACTAAAGATGGTTCTTTGTAGGTGAACAATAGCCTTATTTTTAGAGAGGAACTGTAAGACCAATGATGACTTTCCGCTGGTGCTTTGGAAAGAGTGAAGCCAATGTCAGGTCCTTTTTATACGACACCACATACTTTCTACAGGTCCTCTCTCTCAACCCAGAATGCACCCGGCTTTTTCAATCATAGTCATTTCCAATACATCTTCACCTACGCCCATTCCTACCTGTATGAAGCTTTTGATAATAGACAGAAATGAACTCAGCTCACTCCTTTTCTTTCCCTGAGACAAATCAAAAAGTGAAGCTTCAGTTAACAGGGAAAGGAGGATATGCAATCCCTTGAAAACCTCACCCGGTGTTTCCCTGGCCTTGGTCGCAGTGGAGCCGTCAGCTCCGAGTCTCAGCGGGCAGCAGTGGGGTGGAGCCCTTGCTTCCGGCCTCTCCCCTCGGGACCTGCTGCAGAGAAATGCCACACCAGGCGAGGAGCAGCCAGACCTCGGCCCAGGTGTCTGGCCTCCACCACTAACCTCCTCTCTAACTTCGGAAGAGCCACCCAATCACTCCAAACATGAACCCAGAGAATGAGCATGAGGATGAACAACATCAGGTAATATGAATGCCCGACAGAAAGACAACACAGAGGAGTTATGTTGCTATTGTGTTCATACATAACATATACTACCCTAAGATGTTAACCACACAATTATAGATGGCTCAGTAACGCCATATTTTCAAATAACTAAACCCCTGCTTTAGACCTGTGCCACAGTATAGCCACCTTTTTCCCAAGGAGTGTGCTCATAGAATGGGATCCAGCACCAGGAAAGAACCAAGAGGGCGGGTGACTGCCTTATTCACATATTTAGGATATTTGAGTGGAGCAAGTGTGAAACCACAAGCCTGAAGTTTGAATGTTGGACCCCTGGGACTGTCCACGGACCTGAACCTGCACTGGGAGCCACGTTGCCGCTTCTAAGGAATGGATGATCTCCAAAGGGGTGGGTTAATGCACCCAAGTCCTTCGCTAAAGCATTTATTCTAAAGTGAACCCAAGTGCCATAAAACGGTCTCCGAAGAGTGTACACTGTTCCAAGGAAGCCTCTGTCAATGCGAGCTGGCTGTAGAGAAAGCTTGTTGCCCTATACAGATATTGCTCCAGAAGAACACGATGAGCAAAGCGCAAAAGGGCGAATCAGTAGAGACTATTCTCACCCTCTGGTCTCAAGGGAAGTCAAATCTTGTCTTATTAAGAAGACTCAGACAACCGTACTGTTTCTCTTCTTCCTAGGCCACTGAAGAACTTCAAAACAGTCAGCAGAGCAGAGAAAAAAAAAAAAGCTGTAAATATTTGGAGACTAAAAATGTTTCTAAACATTCCCAGTCTAGAATCTGTAGATGCAGACGGAGGTAGAAAGCAGTAGCATGTCTCGAATGCCACAGTGTGCCTGGGCCTATACGAGGTGCTTTCATATTTTCCTTCTTTGCCTTATTTTCATCTTTAAACTGTTCTGAAGTAAATGTTATTGTTTTCGATTTACTGTCTTAGAGAAAGTAATTTGCTAAGTCTAATAATAGATGTATCTGGCAGAAGGAAACATGTTCACTCAGCTTTAAAATATGTGTTCTGAAATCTTTTTTTCTCCCAAAGGTAATAAAAACACTTCTAAAGTTTCTTCCAATTCCCAAATTCTAAAAATATAGTTAAGTGGTAGCATTAACAATCTTCCTTCTAGCAAAACGTTAACATGGTTAAATGCAACTCCGCATATATTCCTAGGCTGCACCTGAAAACCTGACAGTGGATGGAGAAAAGCCATAAAAATGCTGACTGGACTCACTTAAAATTCATGATGACAAACCTCAAAGGAGCTTTGGCCCTTCCAAGCCATCCTACTCCACACCCCCCTGGAAGAGTCGCTCTGTCACTCACCTCTTTCTCATCCGCTCCTCTCTCCTCATGCCTCTACAACCTCCTCTGCTCACTCAGTTCCTAACCATGCTTTTCTTTAATAGAGGAATTGGAAAACTTCCAGAGGCTTCCATTTACATGTCTGTATCTATCTGTACACAGCGAGAAAAATAGGGGCTGGCTGACTGCCACAATCTAATCCCATTATTTTATAGACTTTTCTACTTAAATAGTTCATTCACTCAATCATCATCAGTTTTTTTTTCTATCTACTGAAACATTCCAAAGAGTGTATGTATGTGTACATATGCTTAGGCACATGTGTTTTATCTTCAGTTCTCATTACTCACACGAGCTATGGTCTATAAATGCACTGGGAACACTGAATTAGAACTAGTGCTCCTAGCAGAAATAGAATTAGATTCCCAAAAGTCTTAGGTCACAGCATTTTGTTTTGCATGTGTTTTTGTTTAAAGACACCATATTAAATATATATATATTTCTGAAATGTAATTAATGGCATGGTCTCTGAATAATTTAAAGCCAGGAACTTTGGAAGTTGCTTGCATTCACTAGGTTTGTCTGCCAATGCCTTGAAAAACAATCCAGGCTCATCCGTGTTAAAAACCTACTCTTATATATAACCCTTTTCTTCTAAAACATTTGTAGGTATTTTTAAAGATTATCTCCTAGGCTCCTGATCTGTGGACTCGGCCTTGCTTTTAGTGTTAACAGTTTCATGCCAGATCTCCTGCAATGCGTGAACCAGCCAGCACTAGCTGAGTGGGTTTAACATTTCCTGAACCTGGGTCATGTGACTGTGCATTTATTTGGCTTCCAACCTCATGATAATACTGTCCACTATGGCTATTTAAAAATCAGTCATCTCATGAACCTACAAATTTAGCCATTTTTCATCTTTGCCATCTATAATAATAAAAGCATAATATGCTAATTAGACTGGACAGCCAAACGACCTTCTGGACATCCTTCTGGACGACCTTCCAGACAAAGCCGGGGCTGCTGAGGCAAGCTGCTGCAGATGCGAGGGCTGAGCCCCTTGCACAAATTTTGAGCATCGGGCCTCTAGTAGCTTTATAATGCGCTAGAGATGTCACTTAACACTTTCTGGAGGAGTCTCACCTACAGTTTGTTAAATTTCCTCTTCTTTTTTCTGATTGTACCATTTTGTTGATTCATCAACACCAGTGGTTCCCAACCTGTGGGTCGCGACCCCTTTGCTGGTCGAACGACCCTTTCACAGGGGTCGCCTAAGACCATCCTGCATATCAGATATTTATATTATGATTCATAACAGTAGCAACGTTACAGTTATAAAGTAGCAACGAAAATAATTTTATGGTTGTGTCACAACACGAGGAACTGTATTTAAAGGGCCAGAAGGTTGAGAACTACTGATCAACACTGAATTCAGAGTTAACAACATTACAACTCATGCCCAAATGAAGCCTATCTAACACCCATATTTATCCACAACGTGTACCATAGCCTTCTTAGGCTCAGGCGCACTGGATAGCAGCACTTGAGTATGGCACTTGTCAATAGTGAAATCACGAGCCAAAAGACCACAAACATTAAAAGAAAGGGGACAGGAAGCAGACTGTGAAGGCCATCCACTTGTCTTGCTTGACCTCACTGGAAATATGCACATCAGGAAACTCAAAGTTCTCACCACTCTGTGCAAGTCAGTGAATGCCTGGCAAAGTACCACGTGTGTTGATTTGGGGTTGCAAATAAACATTAGTAAGTAGGTGACTTTGCAAATACAAAAATCTGTGAATAACAACTATTGACTCTATGTATGTATATGTATATAGAAAAAATATATGCTGTGTATATTTTATAATTACAACCACAAATGTACTATATCTATCTATCTATCTATCTATCTATCATCTATCTATCTATCTATATCTATCTATCCATCTATATCTATTTATCCACACACAAACACTGAGTGGCCAGATTATTATGACCTCCTGATGTTTGTAGGCAAATTAGCTATAATTTCACACTGAAGTTGCTAGAGGGCCAGACCATTATGAATAGGGAAGCAGGTTGTTTACCACGACAGTAGAAGTGTTTTTTTTCTGAAGATATGGGTAAACAATGCAATTTAACAGCCTTTGAATGTGGGATATATATATTATTATGAGAGGCCAGATTATTATGACCACCCCATCAGTACTTCGTTGGGCCACCTTTTGCCTTCCATACTGCGGCGATTCTTCTTGGCATTGACTCCATGAGATGTTGAAAGGTGATGCGAGGAATCTGACACCATGCCTGATGAATAGCACTGTCCAGTTCTGTGAGATTTGATGGTTGTGGAACCAGATGCCTGATAGCTCTTTTAACTTCATCCCACAAATGCTCAATTGGATTGAGATCTGGTGATTGTGGGGGCCACCTAAGCAAGGTAAAGTCTCCCTCATGTTCTTGAAACCACTCCTGCACATTATGAGAACCGTCATGGCGCACTGTCTTGTTGGAAGAAGCCATCTCCATTGGGATACACCATCAACATGATAGGATGAACTTGATTAGCAACGATACTTAGGTATGTTGTGCTATTCAGATGTTATTTCACGCGAATTAAAGGGCCCAAATCATGCCAGGAAAACATGCCCCAAATCATAACACTGCCCTCACCAGCTTGAAGGGTTGTAGTCATGCATGTGGGGTGCATGCTTTCATGCTGTTTCTGCCACATTCTCACTCTGCCATCTGCATGATGCAATTGGAAACGTGATTCATCGGACCACATGACTTTTTTCCAATGCTCAACTGTCCAATCCTTGTGTTCCTGTGCGAATTGGAGACATTTTATCTTGGTAACTGCAGACAGCAAAGGTGTTTGAACAGGCCTTTTGGCTTCCATATCTCATACGATGCAGTGTATGGCTAATTTGCCTACAAACATCAGGTGATCATAATAATCTGGCCACTCACGTTGAAATATATCCCACGTTCAAAGGCTGTTAAATCGCGATGTTTACCCATATCTTCAAAAAAAAAATCACTTCTACTCTCGTGGTAAACAACCTGCTTCCCTATTCATAATGGTCTGGCCCTCTAGCAACTTCAGCACAAAATTATAGCTAATTTGCCTACAAACGTCAGGTGGTCATAATAATCTGGCCACTCAGTGTGTGTGTGTGTGTGTGTGTGTGTGTGTGTGTGTGTGTGTGCATACTAGTATTATGGCATAACTGAAAAATAACAGAAGTTTTGTCTCTGGTTCAACTGCAATTTAATGCTTTACATCTCTGCTCCCCCAAATCATATACAATCTCACTAGCTCCAATAATAAGAGGTATACATGTTATTAAACTTTAATTTTTTTCTTCTGCTAATCTCTAATGTCAGAGGAACTTTGAAGGGTAGAGAAAAAATTTTTCTCCCCAACATCCTCTTCACTGCCATTTAGAGTAAATATTTTAAAGGTACTGTTTTCCTTACACAGCAAATTCTCTTCTTTCATTTAAACTTTGAAGGCTCTTAAAACTAATGCTTATTTGTATGTAGAATGCTTAAACTAATTTGTCTGACATTTTAAACAATTTTGTTTCTTCTTTTCTTTCTTTGAAAAGCAGATGTAAAATACCTTGTAAGTGCTTAAAGTATCAAATAAATTCAGTAAATATTTGATTACTTCATCACTTCATGTAAATGTATATTCCTGAAATTTGTTAAATATTAGTTTTCTTAAAATAAGATATTTCAATCTTATATGTTGAGAGAAATTATTTACTTTTGTAATGCTATCATTTAGATAATGATGATATTTTAATGGTAATTCTTTAACAGCATGGTGATGTACAAGTAAACACTTTTTAAACTATCTATGCACCAAATATTATATCTCTCTTTTTATTCCACTGAAAGAAAATTAAATGGTCTGAGTCATTATGTGGCAGAATTATGTCCCTTCACTGCTATTATAACATACCTAGTTAACATGATATTAAAGAATCAACTTTATTCATGCATGTTTTCTTTCTCAGGAACTTCTACTTTTAATTTCAATGAAATTCCAATCACCTTATATAGTCACATTTTAAGATGATCATCACTGTCCAAATATTGCTTCTCATGTATGTTTATAGTAATTAGTCTGATTTACTTTAATGCAGAGTAAGATTAACAAACATATGCAAATAAGTGTAGAGGGAAGAGAATAAAAATCAGTGCTTCTGCCCTAACCAGTTTGGCTCAGTGGATAGAATGTTGGCCTGTGGACTGAAGGGTCCCAGGTTCAATTCTGGTCAAGGGCATGTACCTTGGTTGCAGGCACATCCCCAGTTTGGGGTGTGCAGGAGGCAACTGATCGATGTTTCTCTCTTATTGATGTTTCTAGCTCTCTATCCCTCTCCCTTCCTCTCTGTAAAAAATCAATAAAATATATATTTTTTAAAAAATCAGTGCTTCTGACTCAGAATGACAGAGCTAGCTCAGGTAAAGTGAAGAGTATAGAGAATTTATCTGTGTCAGGCCCGTTAGGGTACCTGTTCTTCCCAGATGTGCAATATAAGTTCTTGCTTTCACCATCCTTTTCGATGAGATCAAGGTTTGTGAATGTTGTCACTGCTCCTTCAAATGAATGAACTCATGAGTTTTTTTCTCCAACATAAGAATTAATCAAATTGAAAAAAAAAGATGAATATACACTAATCAATTTGGTAAAAAGGCTGTATCTAACTTAGTGCACATGGAGGCTATTTTTTAAAACTCAAGTGTACTGAGGTATAATTTACAATAAAATTTACAATTTAAAATGTCTGATTCAATGAATGTTGACAATAAATGAGATGATATATAGAAAGTGCCTAGTTTATTGCATATCATACAATTCTTTCTCCATAAGCAGCAACCACTGATCATCTCAATGTCAATTCAGTTCATATTTCTAACCACTACACTACAAGATTCAGAACACTCATGAATGTTTTTTGTTTCACATTCTCTCTGGAATGCTTACTCCAATCTGTGAAGAGATGCAACACCAATGTGTTAATGAAGAAATAAATGAAAATCCCTCCTATGTACTCATTTTTCCAACTGAAAAATTCCCCCTTCATTTGTTTTTCCAATTTTTTTTTTAAATTTCTTTATTAAGGTAGTACATATGTGTCCTTAGCCCCCATTGCTCTCCCACCCTCCATTCATGCCCTCACCCCCCTGTTGCCTGTGATATCACATGATCTCACTCATTTATGGAATATAATGAACAACATAAAGTGATGAACAAAAACAGATCCAGAGACAGAGAAGCATCGATCAGACCATCAAACCTCAGAGGGAAGGAAGGGGAGGATGAGGGTAAAGGGGAGAGATCAACCAAAGGACTTGTATGCAAGCATATAGGCCTAACCAATGTTTTCCCAGTTTTTGATCCTTATAAGGATCGTTTGAGTCTTATTTGTAAGACTCCAGATTCCATTCTACTCCTTTCTGTCCTGCTGTGTCCCCATTGCCCCTGTGGTATCTCTGTTTTTCTAGAACAGGTTCCTGAACATCATCTACAGTGTCATCTACTACTCTTCCACTACTCCATCTTAAGTGAAATCTAGGTTCTCCCATGACAGCAATTTCTCATTGATGTAGATCCTTCAGAGCTGAGTAACTGAAGGCCTAGGTCAGCGGTCGGCAAACTCATTAGTCAACAGAGCCAAATATCAACAGTACAGCAATTGAAATTTCTTTTGAGAGCCAAACTTTTTAAACTTAAACTATATAGGTAGGTACATTGTTATTAACTTAATTAGGGTACTCCTAAGGCTTAGGAAAAGCCACACTCAAGGGGCCACAGAGCCGCATGTGGCTCGCGAGCCGCAGTTTGCCGACCACGGGCCTAGGTGAATCCCAGTGACAAATCTCAAGCCATCAGGCATCAATCTGCTGGCCCAGATGGATTGTATTCACCATATTTCCTCTTAGGAAAAGTATTATACAGGGGTGGGAAAAAGTAGGTTTACAGTTGTGAGTATGCAAAACACAGTTTATTCTTGTATTATTACTTACAAGTTATTGTATTATTTGCCATACAAACAACTGTAAACCTACTTTGAACCACCCTTGTATGTATTTTCAAGGTAGTACTAGATAAGCTACTTGGTAATTATATGCACACATGTGTATTTGTGTGTGAGAACACTTGTATTTCATTAGTTCTCATTTCAAAACATCAAATAAAGAACAAATGCTGACAATATTCAGTTGAATATTCAAAGGTGAGTCTTATAGCTTTGCTCACAAATCCACAGTTACCAATTACTTACTCTGCCAACACTTTTTTCTTTTTCTAATTAAGCTATAGAACTGTCATGATTAAGTGTACATTTTATAAAGAAACATACCACTGCCAGCTGGCATGGCTCAGTATTTGAGAATTGACCTATGAAATAAGAAGTCATAGTTCCATTCCTGGCCAGGGCACAGGCCTGGCTGTGGGCTCCATCTTCAGTGGGAGGCATGCAGGAGGCAGCCAATCAATGATTCTCTCTCATCACTGATGCTTCTATATCTCCCTTCCTCTTTGAAATCAATATATATAGAAACATACCGCTATATTTGATAAAATTATATTTCTAGGATATACTAGTAAAGTAATATCTGAGAACTCTAATATGGTCCCTGAAATACTTATAAATATTTTAACCAGAATGATTAGGCATTCAATTCTTAAAGAATAGTAAAATATCAAAAGCTAAAAAAAATTGGAGAAAAATAAATTTATCAACTGCAGCAGGACATTAGTTCAAGGAATGATAAAAATATCCAAAGAAAATTATTTTCTTCTGTTGAATTAAGCAGTAAACCGATTGAAGAGGAATCAATTAGATACTGAAAGTTAAAACCACATCTATGTAATGAACAGCAGATAAGCGTCTTTTCTCAGGAATGAATGTAAGCACCCTGCATAAAAATAAAATTCCTTTTCTGGGAGACGTGTGGTTTATCACTAATTTGAAAGTTCTAGAAGAAAGGTGATTTCCAGAATTATCCATGTGGCAGCCTGGCTATGTGCGGCTCAGATCTGCTGCAGGAGGCCTCGCTGTCAGCCTCAGCTGCATCCATCTACCCCCTGGTCTGCCCTGTGCTCCCGCGGAGGCCATGCTGCCTGCAGGCTGTTCCAGGGTCAGACACGATTGGGGTGAACAGGACCACGGGGGTGCCTGCCATCACAGGTCCATCCGACAGCGCACGGGGTTCCTCTAGGGAGCGGCTGTAGCCTGAAGACCTCTCAGGTGCCTGTTCAAATTATTCTTAAAACTGCTTTGTAGTCCTTTCCCCAGTCCTCCTTCCTTCCTCTTTTTCTTTCACACGTGTCTAAGCCATGTTGCATTCCAAAGACACTCCCTGTCTTCTGTTCCCTCCCCTTATTCTGTTTTTATCCTCGTCTGAGGACATGTTTAGAGAAAGGGAGGGAGGGAGGGGAGGAGGGGGAGAGAGAGAGAGAGAGAGAGAGAGAAAGAAACATCAAAGTAAGAGATAAACATTGATTGGCTGCCCTCTGCACACTCCTGCACGGAAGATCCAAACCACGACCCAGGCATGTGCCCTGCTGGAGAATGGAATAGACAGCCCTTCAGTGCACAGGACTAGCTCCAACCGACCAACCAACCAACCAACCAACCAACCTAGCCACTCAGGGCAGGGTTTATTTTAATCCTCACTGGAGGACATGTTTGTTTTTCATTGATTCTAGAGAGAAAGGAAGGCGGGGGGAGAGAGAGAGAGAGAGAGAGAGAGAGAGAGAGAGAGAGAGAGAGAGAGAGAGAGAGAGAGAGGCAGTCAGACATTGGCTGCCTACTCCACAAGCGCAGGGACCAGGGATGGAAGCTGCAGCTTGAGTGTGTGCCTATCCTGGAATCGAACCTGAGACCCTTTGGTGCACCAGATGATGCTCTAACCACCTGAGCCACATCAGCGAGGCCTCCTTCCCAGTATTCTTCATATGCACTTCCTCCAATATTTCTTTGAATGTCTACTCCTGCCTTGGTATCTGATTTTTGGAGAACCTGAACTGACACATGAATAATAAATACAAAGGAAATGACAATTTTTATAATCTTTATATATTAGTTCATATGAAAAATTTGTTCTCTTTAATATCAGTGCTTATGAAATGGAGTCATTATAATGGTTTAAAGTCTTATTTTAAAAATTGAATGAAATATTTTAGCATTTATTTTTAATGTTCATCAATCAAGATATTAGCCAAGAAATAGTAGAGACTTCACAAATCAAAGAATGTTGCTATCAGTGATGCACATATAATTAATGTAATCCCATTAAGTGATAAATTTCATAAATTGTAAAAAGATGATAAAGAAAAAAGTAAACAACCAACCCTAAAAAGGATTGTGTTCACTAATTAGTCTATTGTAGAACTGTTTTAATGGAATAAAAATTGAATACCACAGTTAAAATATTATGAAATAATGTAACATATCGTTACTATGCATTTGGAAAAATGAATGAAGTTCTTTTTATGCAATAAAGAAATTAAAGGGACTATTAGTAAACTTGTTAATAATAGTACATTATTTGAAAAATCCTTGCTGGCCAAGAACTTTCAGTTTCTATCTTTGTAGCAGTTAAGTAAAGATAAGCTCAAGCAAATAGAAATGGAATGATATTGCTGTCATTAATGTTCTATTAAAAAGATATAACACTTAATTCAAAAATCTGTATGAACATCCAATGTTAGACTGGATAATTAATCCATCTGAAATGGCTGTGAAACATGTCAGCCAATAATTCAGGAAGAATTAATTAAAAATGATTTTGAAGCCAAAGCATGATTTAATGCATCTAATTATGGTAAGTTTTGAACTCAACTAAAACGTACATACTCACTCCTTGGAAAGAAATTAAATTCATTATCAGAGCACTTCCAGGACATATTTCGATTAAAGCAGGTGTCTTGCCTGGCTGGTGTAGCTCAGTGGTTGAGTGTTGATTTATGAACCAAGAGGTCACAGTTTACTGGTCTGGCTGTCCAGGTTGTGCCCTTGATGCAGGAGGCAGCCAATCAATGATTCTCTCTCATCATTGATGTTTCTCTCTCTCTCCCCTTCTCCCTTCCTCTCTGAATTCAGTAAAAAAATATATTTTTAAAAGCAGGTGTCCTTATGCCGTACTAGTTACTGAAAGGCAACACAATGAATTGCAAATATATAAGGAGAAAACATGAAGGTTTTTATTTTTAAGAGTGGAATAAACATATTCTGTTAAATGAGAAGAGATGCATGAAATGCAGGGATTTTATTCAACTTCCTCAGTAAAAGTTATTTAAACAGTATTTCTTATTGATTTACTGATATTTGAAAATTATACATTACAATTATTTGTTTGCTAGAGGCATTGTGTTCTTTTCCAGTCCTGAAGTGACAGAATCCCAGGAGGTCTAGTCTATCTCTCTAAAGCTTTCTGTAGTACTTTTTTTTTTTTCTAATTTGAACTTGCATTTTTGTTCTAATGATCATAACGGTCCATTAAGCCATTTAATAGTCAAGAGGTAGTTCCTCGTTTTGTAGAAAACCTATCCCTTACATTGAAAAATGTCTACTATTCCTGGCTCCTTCAACTAACTCCAGGAATGCCCCCTCAGGCAGCACGACATGAGGATGCCACCTGTTTCTGCAAAGCCGCAGGAAACGCCTGTGATGAAGAGTGCTATGAACTACACGACTTTCTCACGCTAAGGAGAGTGTGCAAGTGGAGAAGCATGACAACACCATTTCTCCTGCATTCTTCCCCAGACTCAACTGCTTTTCTAAAATCGTGATCCGTAGTTCTCTTAATTGGATCTGTTTGAAGGGTTTCCAATGCATTGCTTTTGCCAGATTACTGACCTTTCCAGCTCTGCTTTGTTCTCCATAGTCCTTGAGAAAAGGAGCGGAGGGAAGCGCTCATTACATACCCAGGGCCCCAGCATCTCAGGTCCAGAAGAGCTTGAAGAGGGTGGATCCTGAGAGAAAGAAACCAGGACTCCTGCTACCCCGGATCCTTGTGGTCTCAGCACAAGCGCCTGGCGGCTCCAACCGGCTCCCCTGCAGGACTGTGCCGGTGATAGGGGCACAAGGGTAGAATAAGATAGTTTTTATTTTTCCCCTTTTCTCTTCCTTTCACTAAGAGAATGTGCAATTAATTAATCAAATGCAGACATGTAACCTTAGGTTCTGGCCAAGACTTTGTTGTATTTCTCAGTTGATCAGGCCAGAACAAAGAGACTTCCAACCCAGCCCTGAACTTGCACGGGTGGCCACCAGGAATGCGGAGGCTGAGCGATGAGGTCTCAGAATCATGGGATGACGCACACCAGACTCCGTGGACCGGTGTCAGGACGCTGACCGTCCTGTTCCAGGAACCGGTAATGAAGACATTCATCAACGCCCAAGGCCCCCACAGGGACTCCAATGGCAGCCCCGCAAGTCACCAGGACCCCCTCTGCACCTCCCACTCCCGCTCCCTGACTCCCTGTACAGCTCACTCCTAACAAGCTTAAGAGGAAGGCGGATGTTAGGGCTGCTCCCTGTCGCCTTCCCAGGTCTCCGGCCTCTGACAGTAAACACGCACGTGTGCTCCAATCCGGCCCCTGCCCTTTCCGCTGCTTGGTGACAGCAGCATGAGCTCTGGGCTCGGGTGACCTCCGGGTTCACTGGGAACAACAGGACTGGCCACTGGATGTTTGGGTTACCGCCCGGATGAGAAGTAAATACTTATTTCTTTGTCACAAATTTCAATATTTATTCCTAAAAAAAAATTATAGCCAAATTCCAGCAGAATCATGAACAAAAAAATATAACTAAGAAACCAGGGGAAATAAAGACTTTTTTTAGGTATGCTATTTTATTCAGAGACTAGACCCGCTCATTTTCTTGCCGGGAGCAGGAATCACTAATTTCCTCACTGCAGCTTGCCTTGTTGTAAGGCCTGGATGGTCCGTTTTGTATGGTTCTGGGACACCTCGTTCCCACACTCCGATCCCTAGTTTAACATTACTGTTGAGCTTACAATACTGTTTCTTACATTAAGAGCCAATATGCAACTGTAACCCAACCTCCTAGAGGTTCTATTGTGTTTGTTAGTTTATTTTGTTCATTAGATTCCACATATAAGTGAAATCATGTAATACTTGTCTTTCTCTGACTGGCTTATTTTGGTTAGTATAATACTCTCCAGGTCCCTCCACGCTGTCTCAAAGGGTGAGAGATCCTTTTTTTCCAGAAAAATAACATGGATTCCAGTCCTCTCCCTGAATCACCGAATCAGTATGTCCAGGGCATGACCTGGGGATTTAAGTTTTATCAAATAAGACATGTGATTTCTGCAGCATTCAATTTGAGATCTGCTGCCTTAAAATCTAAGGGGCACTCTATTTTCAAGCCACAGGCGACTGAATTGAAGTTTTTAGATAGTGCTACTAGGTTTTGTGTTTGTTTTTTTTTGACACAGTTTTTAAAATAAAACAAAAACCAATAACTCATAGTGGTTCTTTCTCCATGATGTACCTTTTCATCTTCAAAATGCATTGCTGTCCTTTAGACCAAAGACAGAAACTGATGAATTCCTCTTAGCAAAGATTTTATCCTTTGGTATCTTACCTTTTAAGTCCATCCCAACCCAGAGTTATAATATTAAGTAGCAAATTATGGTTAAGCCCTATGATAAGTTGGTGGCTATTAAGAAAAACTTTGACTTTTCTTAATAATCATATATTTTTTCAATGATCAAAATTTATTTTATGGCTTTGATTAACATAGCCATTAAATATCTTATTTTGGACAATCAGAGTTATAAAGAAAACATTTTAAATAAAACTAAAAATTTTACATAGTTATATTTCATTCATTAGGATATTTTTTCATAACTTAAATGTTCAAATATAGTCTTTCAATTTGTTTTTATTTTCTCAGTTGTTACTATATGTTATTGTTAAAAATATGAAACCATTTTAGTAGTGTAGGTTTATGTGTTCCTTTATATCCTGAATAACTTTATGTTGTTACATTTAGTTTCATGCTTTCAAAAATGCTGTTTCTGTTTTTGAAAGCATTTTCTTACCATTCATGATTTGTCTGCAAATCTCTTTTTTATTGAGCTAGCAAAAGATTAGACTTTCCTTTTTTGTTATTTTATTAACATAAAGATCAAGCTTTCTAGAAACTTGGTGTGACCTTTTCCGCTTGTGATGTTTTTTATATGCCTGTGGCCAGTGAGCTTCATATCTCAGTCTCCACAGCGAGCTCAGGTCTGTGAGAATTAGCAAGGGATTAGAGTGATATTTCTCGCCCTGTGCTCTAGCTTCTGGCTGCAGTGCTTTCTTTACTGCCTAATGCTTCCAGGGGATTTTTCTTACTCACTATTCTCTATTATGCCTGCTATTTTGCTAATATTCTTGTCACATTTTCTTGATGTCGCTTTGACCAACAATGTCATTACTGTTGGCTGTATTTGTAAATATATTAAAATGATTTTGAAAAAACAGATACAATATGCAATGGCATTCATGTTTATCTGTTGCAAAAACATTTAAAGTAAGAATGAATTTCTTACCCCCTCTTAAAGAAAACAAATGAATTGTAGCTTAGCCAATACTGAGTTTGATTACTGGGCTCTTAATTTGCTAAAAAGTGATCACTACCCTGGTTTATGTTGTTCAGTGGTTACAGCATCAGCCTGCACATAGCTGCCCAGCTTTCTCATCTATTCCCTGATTTGCCTTCTCTCCACTTTCCCTTCATGCTAAGGATGAGCAGCAACCCTTTGCAGTTTAATTCAAAACACTAGGTCTTTGCCTCATTTGATCTACATGCACAATGATTAATGAAGAGATGATTAAGGATATGTGTTCATTCATTCCTTCATTCAAGTTTTTTTCATTCTCATTCTCTCTTCCACTTTGGCAACCATCAGCTTGTTCTCTATATCTTCGGGTCTGTTTCTGTTTTGTGTTGTTTCTTCATTTTTTTTGAGATCCCACATTTAAATGAGTTCATACAGTGTTTGTCTTCCTCTGTCTGACATATTCACTTAGCATAATACCCTCTAGGTCAGTGGTTCTCAACCTTGGCCGCACATTAGAATCACCTGGGAATCTTTTTAAAATCCTGATTTCTGGGCCTCATCCTCTGGAAATTCGGTTTCTTTGTTATGGGGTGAGGCCACAACATTAGTAACAAAGAAACAGAATTTCCGGAAGATGAGGCCCAGAAATCAGGATTGTAAAAAGATTCCCAGGTGATTCTAATGTGCAGCCAAGGTTGAGCACCACTGCTCTAGGTTATTCATGTTGTCACAAAAGGCAAGATTTAGTTCATTTTTTAATGCTGAGTAATATTCCATTGTATATATGTATCATACCTGTGTTGTTAATCTTCACCAGAGGATATTTTTCCATTGATTTTTAGAGAGCATGGAAGGGAGGGGGAGAGACACACACACAGAGAAACATTGATGTGAGAGAGACACACGATTGGTTGCCTCTACTGATCAGGGACAGGGATCAAGACTGCAACCCAGGTACTAGTCCTGTAGCAGAATCAAACCTTGGACCCTGCCCTAGACCCTTCAGTCCCCAGGCTAATGCTCCAAACACTGTGTAAAACCAGCCAGGGCCCATATATTCTTTATTCATTCACCTGTTTATGGACATCCAGGTTGTTTCCATAGCGTGGCTACTGTAAACAATGCTGCAATGAACAGAGGGTTGCATATAACTTTCTGAATCAATGTTTTTGTTTTCTTCAGATAAATACCCAGAGTGAATTGCTGGATCATATGGCAGCTCTATTCTTTTTTTTTTTTTTTGAGAAATATCCATACTGTTTTCTAATTTACAATCCCAGTAACAGTGTCCAAGCATTTCCTTTTCCCCACTTTGCCAGCACTGTCCAAGATCACATCTATACTAATAAAAGCATAATATGCTAATTGGACCAAACAACCTTCCGGAGGTCATTCCAGATGTCCTTCTGGACAAAGCCATGGTGGTGGAGGCCAAGGCAGAGGCGGTTGGGGTGATCAAGCAGGCAGTGGAGCAGTTAGAGGCGATCAGGCAGGCAGTGGATCAGTTAGGGGGCGATCAGGCCAGCAGGGGAGCAGTTAGAGGCATCAGTCTAGCAGGCAGAGGCAGATAGGGGTGATCAGGATGGCAGGCAGGCAAGCGGTTAGGGGCCAGTAGTCCCAGATTGCAAGAGGGATGTCCGACTGCTGATTTAGGCCCGATCCTCTGAGGAGTCCCAGATTGGAGAGGGTGCAGGCCAGGCTGAGGGACCTCCCCCCTCCCCACCCCTCACCCCCCCCCCCCGCCCCATGCATGAATTTCGTGCACTAGGCCTCTAGTCTATATTATAAAAGGCCTGTGGCCCTAACGCCATTACGACCAAAGAGTGGTGCAGTTGGGCAGGGCTGCGAGCATGGTGAGACTGCACAGGTGGGCGGGGCCGTGTGGCTTCTAGTAGTAAATAAGAGCGGAACCAGGAAATGCAAGTACAAAGCCAACTCTGAAAGATTAGACTTGCTGAGTTGATATCCCAAGGATACTTGGAATTATCTCACATTAAACTCATGTGGGATAAATTACCATATAGATGACAGGAAGGATGGGGATGAATATTTTGAGGGTAAGATAACCTTATGTCCATAAATTATGGTCTCTAGTGTGGTTTATGGTTTACAATTGGCTGCAGGTTAGCCCACTGGCACATATCAGAATTGCCATAAACCTATACCTTTAGGAACCATTGCATGGGGCTACAGAGCAAATAAGGCCCTTTGAGAGGAAACCAGGATGAACTTTGCAAAGGACCTGACAAAATATTTATAACAGCCTGTGACATATTCTTTGTGATTCAAAGTAATAAAAGCTTGACTATATACTATACACATTCTTTATAAAATAGAGAGGGGTACTGAGTCTTTACTTGCATTCAAGGAAATTGTTTTCTTCGCCTCGATGATGTATTTCCAGCAATCAGTGCACTCTATTGTGATAACTGCTAAATCACCAAGGTTCTTTCCACTTAGCTGCTTTTAATGTAGGCATGCCTCTGCGAGGCTATGCAGGTGCTAATTTATTACTGAGACATGAGCCAATCTCTACTTGGGATTTCCCATTCTGTGATGACAGAGAATATACTAATGGAAGCAAACTCTCAGACCAAAAGTGAATAATGTGTGTAATTCATAAATACTTTAAACATGCAGACATATTCTTTTTAGCCAAACTGTCATTAGCATGATCATAATTATCAACGTCAACCATAGATATGTACTGAACTCTCTTTCTGGGGATAGCAGAGCAATTACATGTTCTTACTTGAAAAGAAAATTTACATACAATCTCTCTTTTGGGGGCCCACAGTCAAATTTAGAGAGGCAGAATATGTACATAAAATACAATATATTTGAACAATATTACTTAAGAGTCTCATGATTGTTATAGACACTAATAGATAGAAATTTAGGGATATACAGTACTTTTCTAATATTAAACATTGGTAATAATAAGTTAGGTGGCCTGGACAAAGCAAGCAAGACATTAGTTTCCCCCAAAAGCATAGACATGATGATGTTTAATGAACTGTCAGAAAGTTGAAATGTTAGCACAAATTCTCTCTTTAGCCCTAACGTATATGACAAACAGTAGGCAAAAACAATTAATTGAAAAAAAAAATCAGTTTTATCCCTTTCAAATCTTAGCTCTGACAGTTCTAAAGATAACAATTCCCTTGGATCTAATGAACATCATCCCCTTATGTTTTAGGTACTTATTTGCTAGCAAAATCTCATTAGGCAGTGTGAAAAATTTAGACCTTTATAAAATTACACATCAAAGAGGACTGAAAGCTTTTTTGAAAGTGCCTGCATTTGTTGGAAATAGAGGAACAGACCAGGAGTCGCTCTCTAACAATCTGCATTATGACAATTTACTTGGGCCCTGCTGTCAGTTTGGTGGGCGCAGGATCTCAATATCACAGAACTCCTTCTGGGGAGAACTGGATAAAAAGCTGACATTCTTTTAAATTTGGAGAAAATTTTTGTGTCTAGATGGGAGTGCTATAAAATGACTTCTGTTGAATGGGTTTGACAAGAATCTGACAAAAAATTAAAGCGATGTTAATTTTGAGATTTTTAAATACGAAAAAGCTCATAGGAAATTAACATGAAAGTCATCTTGGCTTGTTAACTAGCTGTAGTTCATTCCATATTATTTTATATTCATCAAGATGAGTGTGTATCTTTGTAGGTAGTTTTATAATTTGTTTATTTTAATATCTATTTTTTTAAAAAAATGTTTTATTTTTTTTATTTTTTAAATAACTTTTTATTGATTTCAGAGAGAAACGGAGAGGGAGAGAGAGAAACATCAATGATGAGAGAACCACTGATCAGTTGCCTCCTGCATGCTCCCCACTGGGGATGAAGCCTTCAGCCTGGGTATATGCCCTGAATGGGACTTGAACCATGACCTCCTGGTTTGCAGGTCGATGCTCAACCACTGAGCCATGCCATTTGGCCCTTAGATGTTTATAACTGAGGAACTAGAACAGACTATATTTTTTTTATCTTAAAAGCAATGAAGTTGTTAAGTAGTAATAAGCCCAGCAGATAACAAGAAAAAATTCATTTAAATAAATGAATTGCAGACACAATTTCCTAATACCTTTTCTGACTTCTTCCCTGCTAATGAACCCCAACAATCATCCATGTTGGTTTTAACCAATCAGATCTCTCTTACTGAATTTCCTTACCTAACCAGTAGTCTTACCTAACCAGCCAAACAATATCATGGGCAACCTTAGTTCTTCCTGAACTTCCCCTTCAGCAGCAGCTGTACTATTTTGTACTCACACTAGTCTCCTGTGTATGCAAATTGTTGCTGTGGCTCCAGAAGGAGGTCCCCTGCAGAATTAAAGAGGGTCAATGGGGCTGTGCTGGGACATGTCCCCTTCATCGGAATTTGTCAGCGAACTTCTCAGTGTGCTCCCCCGGCCAGGACTGAACCCTATGGCCAAGCTTCCAGAGAGGGTTGAAACTGGGGAATAAGAGAGATTTTATTGGTTAAAGCCAACATGGTTGATTGTTGGGGTTCATTAGCAGGGAAGAGGTAGGAAAGGTATTAGGAAATCATATCTGCTAAGTATATACTCTTTGTAAGAAAACAAAACAAAACAAAAAAACCACAAAACAAGCAAACAAAAAATAAGCAAGGATATAAAAGTTGTACATTAAAGATGGAACCTTCAAATCCAGAATGAAGCCTTATGTTTCCTTTACTTAATTAAAAAACATTAAAAATAAATGTTTTTCAATTTCACTCTATACATTAAAATTATATATATGTATTGTAGCCATGGATATATATGTATATATCCATGTATATTAATTTTGTTTTATATATATACTAGAGGCCCGGTGCACAAAAATTTGTGCACTGGGGGGGGGGGGGGGGAGGAGGGGGTCCCTCAGCCTGGCCTGTGCCCTCTCGCAGTCTGGGATCCCTCGGGAGATAACGACCTGCTGGCTTAGGCCTGCTCCCGGGTGGCAGAGGGCAGGCCCAATCCCTAGGTGCAGCCCCTGGTCAGGCTCAGAGCAGGGCCGATCAGGGAGTTGGGGTGCCGCCCCCTGTCACGAACAGAGCAGGGCAGATAGGGAGGTTGTGGCCCCGCCCCCTGTCACACACAGAGCCGCAGGGCGATCAGGGGGTTTGGGCGCTGCCCCCTGTCATGCTGATCCTGGTGCGGGGAGGCCTCGTGGCTCCACTGATCCGATGCTGGGAGGCATATTACCCTTTACTATATAGGATAGAGGCCTGGTGCATGGGTGGGGGCCAGCTGGTTTGCCCTGAAGGGTGTCCTGGATCAGGGTGGGGGTCCCCACTGGGGTGCCTGGTTAGCCTGGGTGAGGGGATGATGGCTGTTTGCAGCTGGTCACACACCCTTCAGGGTGGGGGTCCCCACTCGGGTGCCTGGCCAGTCTGGGTGAGGGGCTGAGGGCTGTTTTCAGGCTGGCGGGTGACTGAAGCTCCCAACTGCTCCTTTTTTTCTTTTTCTTTTTTATTCTGGGCCAGCTTTAGCTCTGGCTCCAGCTCTGAGGCCTCTGCTGCTGAAAGCAGGTATCTGGTTTGTTTGGGTTCTATAATCGAAACACTGTATCAACTCCAGCTCTGAGATCCCGGCTGGCTGAAAGCTGGTTTCTGGAGTTTTGTTTAGCTTCTATATTTGTTACAATGTTTCAAACTGCAAGCTCAGAGGCCAGCAAGGCAGGCGGGGAATGTTGGTTTCCTCCGTCACTGAAGCAAGCAAGCCTCATGTTCGGTTCAAGCTGCCTGGGTGCCGGCCGCCATCTTGGCTGGCGGTTAATTTGCATATCGCCCTGATTAGCCAATGGGAAGGGTAGTGGACGTACGCTAATTACCATGTTTCTCTTTTATTAGATAGGATATATATATATATATATATATATATATATATATATATTTATTTTATTGCCCCATGGACCACCTACTACTTTTTGTACCTAATGACCATGGGCTCAGTAAGGAAGAAGCACATTCATGTACAGAAGTTCTCTATACCTATTCTTAGGTTGTGGTTTCTCTGATCTGTTTCCAGCATAATTTTAAAACCACTTTTTAAAAATAGAAATTTCCTAAATTTCTAATCAGCTGAAGGGACTCCTTATTATCCAGGGCTATTATATTAATTCTTTAAAAAGTATTTTTTCTATCACTTCAATGGCCTTGGGGAGAGATGGGTGGCAAACACATGCATTTATCATTGGAAATAAAAGTTCTTTCTATAATTCTCAATATTTCCCTATGCAGTAGAATTCAATAAGTTTATTGAGTATGTATCAAAATCAGAGCATCATGCTAAGTGCTAAGTAGCTAAGGCACACATACAAATGACTAACACAGTCTCAGACAGACGAGGAACTTTCAGTCTATAAAAGGTCAGGGAACAAATGAGTTTCATGTACTATTCCCAGTGCCGTCAAAGCAACTATTTATAGGAAACAAAGTGTAGAGAGGTTACAACCAGAGACAAGGATATGATAACGAGAGGCAGAATGCTCGAGGCAGGGCAAGGTATATTTCCAGGTGTGGAAAGTAGGGCAGATGATGCCTCAAATAATCCCTGAGAATTATAAGGTAAAATAATGCTTCCTGCGAACGACAGATGTGTACAGCTGTTTAGTGGGGTGTAACAAATACTGTGCGTGAAGGTGGAGGTCATTGCGAAGGATGGCGAGAGGAGGCCCGGGAGAGAATGCTGACCAGGGATTGAGGGGATCTGGGGGTTGCAGTAGGCCAGAGGAAATAGTGACTGAACGGAAAGAGGATATACACTTCAAAATATAGAAGCAGAATACTAGGATGCATAGAAATGGCGTCGAATCTACAGAAAGGAAGATGGTCCAGACCAGCGGTCGCCAACCTTTCGGACCTCACAGACCAGCAGTGGTCTGTGGGCCACGGGCTGGCAACTGCTGGCCGACTATTCTAGATGGCCAGGTGCCATTACTGCACACGAAGGAAACCCCAATCCATTTTTATCCGCTTCAAGCATAATCCTCAATACGCAAACGCAACTTAGTAACTGATTCAGTGGTACTGATATCAGGTAAGTTATCTTAACTCTTTCAAAAAATTCTAAAATGTAGGCATTAAGATAATTTCCTTAAAGCTGCACATAATATCAGCGACAGATCCAAGATGAAAATTCACCTGTAGTTCTACTATACAGTTATAAAATATGCATACGTGTGTGCGCATGTAATTTGCACATGCTTTTTTCTGCTTTTGGTTTTATGTATTTTACTTAATGCATATGACATTGAAAAATATGATTATCCTAATTTATGCCGAGTATATGCAAACAAAATAAGAGCAACAGTAAAATGAGTCTGTCTCCATTGCTGAAAATACACTCCATCACTGAAGACTCATTTTTAATTGATCCCTCAGGGAGCGTATTAAGCAGTTATTTACCTGGCTGAAATGAATACTGTGGCAAATCACAGCTTTTACTATTTCCTCTACAGCTACTGCTTCCTTTGTGTTCAATAATGTCTCCCAATTTCATTTACTTCTTAGATTTGGTTGTTGACTCACTGCAAGCAATGGTTTCTAAACAGATAAAACGAAATTGGAATTGTTCAGTTACTGAAGTTTTAGTTTTGCCTTATTTATAAATGTTTGGCTGAAAGTAAAATGACGTGGATTTTGCACTGGTGAAGAGTTTGGTGGGGGGTATTGCTGCACTGAAATATCTTGTGATGTCATGTTGAAAATAATGACATGCAGCCCAGCCGGTGTGGCTCAGTAGCTGAGTGTCGTCCTATGAACCAGGAGGAAATGGTTCGATTCCTGGTCAGGGCACAGGCCTCGGCTGAGAGCTCAATCCCCAGTATGGGGCATGCAGGAGGCAGCTGATCATTGATTCTTTCTTATCACTGAGGTTTCTATCTCTCTCTCCCTCTCCCTTCCTCTCTGAAACCAATAAAAAATAAATATTAGGGGAAAAAATGAAAAGCCAATAAAAGTATTTCAATGTTATCTAATACAGAAATTAGCTGGGGTATTATCACTGGGATCTTTGGGTGACTTTGGGGCAAATAATATATTCAAGGATTAAAAATGTCAGTTCCAGTAGACTGCAATAAATCTTTGCCTTTGACTTTAATTAGGAGGATGCGAGGGAGATTCCCAAATCCAGATTGTTCCAGGAAATGAGTAGGTTGTGTATACAAGATCAAATTGTGGTCAATACTCAGGATGTTTTCACAAAATTGACAAAGTAAATGTAGATTAATCACCAGGACCAGATGGCGTCCACCCAAGGGTTTTGCGGAAGTCTAGGGTGAAAATGAGAGACTGTTGTCCATGTGCAACCAATCGTTTCAAAGAAACACTGCATCAGACAACGATTTGTTTGCAAATTTCACTCCTTTAGGAGGAGTTCCAGGGAACTGTATTTGGAGAGTTTATTTTAGTGGACACAAAAACAGTATGTCTATAGGAAGGAGAAGACATTGCATACTTTCAAAGTGTTTATTCTTTTTATTTAAAAAGAGGTTGATAGACTATTTATGTTTAAAATTATTCTCCAGAAATTTTATATTCAATTATATAAAATTTACCTTTATGGAAAATTGAGTTATCATAGTAAATGTATGTATGTGTGTGTATCTCTCTCTATATCTATCTATCTATCTATCTATCTATCTATCTATATCTATATCTATATCTATATCTATATCTATCTATCTATCTATCTATATATATGTGTGTATATATATGTGTGTATTTATAACTCTATATATTTCCCTTATTATAGTACTTTATTTACCAATGGCACATTTCACAGACCTAGGACGAACTTTCCAAAAATTCGTCTGGAATGAAAAAAGACCCCGAATAGCTGCAGCAATCCTAAGAAAGAAGAACAAAGAAGGAGGGATCTCAATACCAGATATCAAGCTGTATTTCAAAGCCACTGTTCTCAAAACTGCCTGGTACTGGCACAAGAGCAGACATAGAGACCAATGGAATAGAATAGAGAACCCAGAAATCGACTCAAACCTGCTATCTGCCCACCACTGAGCTGGGTGCCAACGAGTAACTTGAGCTGATGGTTGAGACTATCGAGCAGACCAAACACACATAGGACAGGGCAGCTACGTCAGGCTTTCTTTCCGGCCTCAAGAAAAGGAAGAAAGTTGCAGAAAAATGTTCTATGCTTCCTTTCCTAACCACAGAAATAGAAAGTTAGCATAACTTCTCAGCCTAGAAGGGGACACAGTGAATGGGAACATGATGAAGCTTTTAACAAAGGGTGATGCATTAAGAAATCTTGTAGGAAGCTTCAAAAAGAAAAATGGATAGCCCTCGGATAAGTTTGTTTATTCAGGTAGTTAAACGGTGTTCATCATTGTAGCATCTGGGTGTTTCACATCTCAGAAAAGCATCATTACTGAAAAAGAGGTAATTTCAACAACAGAAAGCAAAATAATTTAGCTAAATTGTTGCCTCCAGGACTGAATGACCCAAAAAAACAACACAAACCTTGAATAAACACACTGAGGAATAAAAGAAGAAGGTAAAAAAATATATAAGTAAAACAGAGAAATACTCACTGAACTAATGATCTTAACTGGTCACCAGTTTATAGTTCTGACAAATTATTTATAAAATTATTCTTGGGTACGTCCAGGAAGGCTGGGCTGTCAAACTGGATTGTATAAACAATAGGATTTGCCCGAGTTTATTTGAACTTCTCTGTTGTCCTATTACGTTTAAGAAGTTCTCTTATCTGAATTACAGCATATGATTGACCTTAAATGGAGTTTCTTTCCACTTGAATCCAACTTTTTAAGACACTGCCAAGCCATCCATCCAGATCAAGGGAATTAAGTTTGTTCACCCTTCCATAAAGGTAACCTCCTAACTTATACCTGTATTTTCTTTGGCCTGGCCTGTCACCCTTCCCTCTCTACACATAGTCTAACTTAATCCACAGCAACAGCTTTTAGATTTCTTCATAATCATCCTCCAACATACTCCCCCTCTACACACAGATGCAGACACAACTTTTCCATAGCTGTCTAACTTAGCTCTTCTATTACTTTTTTTTTCATTTTTAATGTTTGTTTTTTGTTAATCTCTGTAACTTGTGTCTCAATTTTCTTAGCACTGTTCTAACTCAGGACTTATTTTGGGAGAGTGAATATTTTCCATACCATTTCCACATCTAGGGTCCTTCTGAACACCTACTCTTGGCTAACCTTGACATTACATTGTTTATAAAATGAGTTTAAGATGCAGTTCTCCATGATTCTCCTCCAATAATTTGACTCTCACTAAATTCATATTGTATTTATTGCTTTGTGTCACTTAAATTTTATTTTGTTATATTTAATTTCTTCTCATTGTTTCTGTAGTAGAAAACATTATTTTCCTAAAAAGTATTTAGTTTTCAAGGCCAGAAATTACATCCTTTATATTTTTTAATATGACAAAATACAACACATGTGACAATATCACAGATTCTCAAATGTGTGAAAGGGTGATTTAATGTCAGTTCTGCATATAAGATTATTTTGTATTTTTTATGAATATGTTTCTAATAAGTTCCCTGGATACATGTTAGTGTAACAGGTCGTGAGGCTCCATAGACCTGGTGTCCTAAGAATAATGGAGAGGCGGAAGGCGGTGATGTGACAAAGGTGCAATGTTTGATTTTTACCGGCTTACGTTCATGCTTTCACTTAGAGCTCTGCAGGCAGTGGGGTATCTGATAATATGACATCTAATCTGAAATAAACTCATTGAAAAGTAACTATTATCTAGTTATGAGGTTAGGAATACTCACTGAAAATTCCTAGAAGATCAAAATGCCTCCAAGTAGAAAAATCATTAAGATGACTTCCACGAAGCTAGTGAGGACATTAGAAACCAGCAACAAAGAACCAACAATGTGCCATGATGACGTTAAGCAGCTGAAGTGCCGTCCTTTTCAGATGATTTTCTACTTTCAAAGAAACATTAGGATCATATCCGAAAGTATTTTCTTCGCCAACAAATTGTTTACTTATGATTTGTGTCTGGAAAACACCTAAAGCACAAGAACAGGCCACAGGGCACTGGCATTGACTCAGCCTGGACACATCAACACTGAACGTGGCAGATGAAACCCATGAGGTGCCATCAAAACAAACTGATGTTTCCTTTTTCCAGGATGTGACAGTAGAGCATCTCTCTGAGTGTGAAGAGAGAACAAACTTTCCTCACTTGTCTTTAATAAACCCTGCTTGGAGCCATACGGTGCCTGCTGTTCTTTTGTAACTGTGAACGGGTAGATTTAAAAGTTTAAAATGGTTTAGTCTTTTTATCAAAAACATCCATCATACAATTTGTTTGTTGCCAGCAAGTTGCAATTATGTCTCATTCATTACCACATGGATGGAAGTGTCAGTGCAGGGGTGTGGTTAAAAACAGTGTTCAACAAACAGGAAAGATACTCATGCATCATTAAAACAGTGGAACTTAATGGGATTAAACAAATGCTCTGAAGGCAGAGCTAAAAATACATTGTTCTTCCCAGTTCTTAAAAGAATAATTCTAAAAACATCTAAGACAGAACCTCTCAGCTGTGTTGTGAGACACACTGGCATTCTGGATCAGTGATAGATGGCTGAAAAATGAACGGTACCCTGGCTGGTCTGGCTCAGCTGTCTGGACTACTCCCATGCATCGAGAGGTCACTGGTTAGATTCCAGATCAGGGCACATGCCCGGGTTTCGGGCTCCATCCCCATTGTGGGGCGTGCAGGAGACAGCTGGTCACTGATTCTCTCTCATCATTGATGTTTCTATCTCTTTCTCCCTCTTCCTTTCTCTTTGAAATCAATAAAAATCTATTTTGAAAAAATTCCCTTGTACGTGTAGTTTGATGAGAATTTAGAAGATTGATAGTTGTATCAAACATTTGATGCACCGAGAGGTTTGTCATCATTAATCTGCTAAAAGAGAACTTGTATTGGTAGCATTTTCCAATGGTAAAATACTCTTGCTCTTACATTTAGTGTTATATTAACTTGAGGAAAGTGCTTTTGATTTAAAAATGTTATTCAATATATCAGCATGAAAATGTAACATGGCTCTACTTGTATTTTTTTAACCTTTTCCCACTTTTTTGTGAAGTCGATAAAAACCATTTAAGATCGTTTGCATGGCTTTCCTTGTTTATTATTATTGTTATGCCTGGAAAAATGTTTTCACAAGCTAGACAGCCTGCCTTGACAGAGGAGCCCATCTGAAAACTAGCCCTCCCAGACATGTTCTTGAATAGCAACCGTTTAGTTACTTAATGGCTCTAGTGTTCAAGCTGTTCTTTTAAATTTAATAATAGATCTCTTCTACAAAATTAGTTTTATCCTACTTGAATCCATTGACAATTTTTATATAAATTAATACTTTAATAAAATATCTGTCTGCTACTGTGTCCCCTCCTTTCTAAAGCCCTTTGTATCTTCACTCATGTTCCAACATTTTAACTTGTTTCTGTTTGAAGGTTGAGATAATGGAAATAAAGCTGTGTTTTAATTAGCCCTGTAACTGAACGAAACTATTATTTAAATGCTCTTATAAAGTAGATGAATGATTATAATTGCACTGTGGAAGTAAACAAAAACATTTTTATTTTTAAATTAGGTTTCTTCCCGCAAAGGATTAATTCTTATACAGTATATTTTCTAGACAATCTTTAAGTATTTTATTTTAAATACTACATGTTTTACTAGAAAGGTCAGATACAGTGGTCTATCCCTATAAATCTAGAAATAAGATTATAATGAGATTTAAGATCTGCTTTAATCTTCACTTAAGGTTATGTTTCATTGCCTCATTTCAGAACTGTCTGACCAAATTCTTTGCTCAAGATGTTGGTCTTTTATATTGCTCTTTATTTATTTATTTTTTTTGTCATTATTTATTTATTTATAATTTTATTGTTTAAAGTATTACAAATAGTAGTACATATGTCTCCTTTTTTCCCCCCATTGACCTCCCCCTAGCCTTCTCTACCCCTCCTCCCCCTGATGTCTTGCATCCATTGGTTATGCTGATATGCATGCATACAAGTCCTTTGGTTGATCTCTTACCCTCCACCCTTCCCCCCTGCCCCCGCAACCCTCCCCTGCTCTCCCCCCCACTGTAGTTTGACAATCTGTTCGGTGCTTCTTTTTCATATTGCTCTTGAATAAACAATCTACCTGCAGAAAAACTCCTAATCCAATTGATCATTTCTTATTATAAAACATTTCTTGTGCTCTCTTTTATTTTCTTGAACCATCTAGTCATAATCAATCATTGATATAAATTGGTTAGATAAAAGCAATACACATTTTTGTTTACTTTTGCTACCGAGGGGACACTTTGCATAATATATATATATATGGCTATAGATGTAGCTGTACTTTTAAAAAGTAAACATTAAAATATTTGTCTTTTAACTGGAAACAGGTTACTTTACATGTGTTGTGATTACTTATTTATTTGGATAATTTCCCTACTCATTTTCTGCTTTCTACATATCCTGATTTTTTTCTCTGCTTCCTTTAACTTTCTCTTACTGCATTCTCCTTGATTGTAAATTTTCCCTTATTGTTTTGGAAGTTTTATACTGAATGTGTTTTTTAAAATGTAGGCTTACTGAAATAAAGTTTCAAAATCTCTACCATCCTCAGGTCACTTTAACTATGACTATCTCTTCCCATTTTTAATGATTTGGAGAGCTACCTCCCAAAGGTATGTATTTGCGATTGGCCAAGAATATTTCTCCTCCTAGTGGCTGTATAATCCAACACTATTCCTATTTAATTTTCAGCGAATACTTCCTGAGATCCCACCTGTGTAAACCTGACTATAACATGATCATATTAATGAACTGACTATTCTTTATTGTATAGTCAGCTTTAGAAGACAATTCACTGTGCTTTTATCTATGAAATCTACTTATATAAAAACCCTGGGTGTAACATCATGTCCAGAAGTGTGACCAAGTGAAGGAAGTCAGTCCTGAAGGGGTCCTCTTGGAAACGGCTGTGCCCTCCCCCAGCTGTTTCCAGGAGGGTGAGGTTTCAGGCAGGAACCCACTTCCAGTGCCAGGTTTCAGGCAGGAACCCGCCCTCAGAGCTGAGCGTGGAAGTACTGAGTCCAGCCTTCAAACCAGACCCTGACAGTAGGGAGGAGGCAGCCACATTCTTTACAGAATCTGCTGTTGGATAGCTTGCTGTCAGTGGCCTGCCACCCAGGAACCCCATTCACTTGCACCCCGGACCCTGATAGGAGGGAGCCCCATTCCTCACGGAATGCACAGGTGGCCAGCTTGCTGTCAGAGGTCTGCCAGCTAGGAATCCTATTCACCTGCATATCTGTATAAAGTTTTAATACAATATATTAGAGGTCATGGTGGTACTTTTCACCCACAGCGTTTACAGGAATTGCTGCAAATTTACTTCTTGGTGGAAGCACCTTTCATTCCCAATATAAATTACCAATGCCATTAAATCAGTGGTTCTCAACCTTCTGGCCTTTTAAATACAGTTCCTCATGTTGTGACCCAACCATAAAATTATTTTCGTGGCTACTTCATAACTGTAATTTTGCTACTGTTATGAATCATAATGTAAATATCTGATATGCAGGATGGTATAAGGTGACCCCTGTGAAAGGGTCGTTCAACCACCAAAGGGGTCATGACCCACAGGTTGAGAACCACTGCATTAAATGAAACTTCAATTTCTAGACTCAATATAAAGAGTGAAGTTGCTAAAACTATTAAAAAGGCCCAACTTCTCATTATTGATGAATGCACCATGGCATCCAGTCATGCTATAAATGCCATAGACAGGTTACTAAGAGAAATTTGAATGTTGTATTTGGTGGGAAAGTTCTCTTTCTTGGAGGAGATTTTTGACAATGTCTCAGTATTGTACCACCTGCTATGTGATCGACCATAGTAAAAACGAGTTTAAAGTACTGCAATGTTTGGGGATGTTTCAGAAAGTTGTCTCTTACAACAAATATGAGATCAGAAGATTCTGCTTATAGTGGATGGTTAGTAAAACTTGGAGATGGCAAACTTGATAGCAGTTTTCATTTAGGAATGGATATTATTGAAATCCCCTGTGAAATGATTTGTAATGGATCTATTATTGAAGCTACCTTTAGAAATACTATATCTATAGATAATATTAAAAATATATCTAAATGTGCAATTCTTTGTCCAAAAAATGAGCATGTTCAAAAATTAAATGAAGAAATTTTGGATATACTCAATGGAGATTTTCACACATATTTGCGTGATGATTCCATTGATTCCACAGATGATGCTGAAAAGGAAAATTTTCCCATCGAATTTCTTAATAGTATTACTCCTTCAGGAATGCCGTGTCATAAATTAAAATTGAAAGTGGGTGCAATCATCATGCTATTGAGAAATCTCAATAGTAAATGGGGTCTTTGTAATGATACCAGATTTATTAACAAAAGATTACGACCTAACATTATTGAAGCTGAAGTATTAACAGGATCTGCAGAGGGAGAGGCTGTTCTGATTCCAATTATTTTGTTCCCATCTGACACTGTACTCCCATTTAAAGTGATTCAATGACGCTTTCCTGTGATGCTAGCATTTGTGATGACTATTAATAAATCACAAGGACAAAGTCCAGACAGAGTAGGAATATTCCTACCTGAACCCGTTTTCGCACATGGTCAGTTATATGTTGCTTTCTCTCGAGTTTGAAGAGCATGTAATGTTACAGTTAAAGTTCTAAATACTTCATCACAAGGGAAATTAGTCAAGCACTCTGAAAGTGTTTTCACTCTTAATGTGGTGTACAGGGAGATATTAGAATAAGTTTAATCACTTTATCAGTCATTGTTTGCATCACTGTTGTTTTTATATCATGTTTTTGTTGTTTTTATATAATGTTTTTGTTGTTTTCATATCATGTTTTTATCATTTTTATATCATGCCTGTTGTTGTTATATACTTTTGTTACTGTTTAATTATTAATAAATTTATATATTATTTTCATACACATTTTACTAATTTACTTTCATCTCTCACACTTCTATTATAGAGAAAAGGCAAATAGCAATATTAAAATATCTCCGCTAATTAATTCCCTTTTAATGGGCACAAGTTTCATGCACCGGGCTACTAGTCTATAATAAAAGCATAATATGCTAATTAAACCAGACATCCTTCCGGGCATCCTTCTGGACAAAGCTGAGGCTGCGAAGGAAGCCTGGGTCCTGGGTGCCTGCCAGCAGTGGAGGGAAGCCTAGGTCCTGGGTGCCAGAGGAAAGAGGTGCCGACAGCTAGGGGAAGGAAGGCCTACTTTGGCACAAATTTCGTGCATTGGGTCTCTAGTACTATGAAATAAAGGTCTCACTTCACTGCATTTGTGTGTACATTTCACATATAGATGTCCCTTCTTTTTCTCTAACATCTCCTTTATAGTTCCCGAGATAATGTAATGACTTCCAATGTAACAGAAGTTCTTTTCAAAATTGTCCACTTTTATACATTGCTGTCTATAATGGGCAATAATGCATTTAAAAAGTGGAAATAAATTCTTTATGCCAATTCTTTATTACCTTCTAGAAAGCAGCCATATTGCCTTCTTTTCATTGATTTGTTTATTCCCTGTAACCTACTGAATTGTGATACATATAATGATGTGATTGCAACAGTGTTTTAACACTAAAATGTATTCAAAATGAGCCATTTCGGGGAAAAATAAAAATGAAAGCCTCTGAGCAGAAACCTATATTTTTAATAATCAAAATGTAAGTGGAATATATCTGGAGGCATGTTCTCACCACCTGATAAGCACATTATGCTTGCAGCTACAGTAGGATAGTTAAAATCCCAGTTTTGAAACTGATGCTTAAAATGATCATATTTATCAGTAATGTATTCAGAGTCAATTTTGTTTTTCAGATTGGTTTTGCTTTGACTCTTGTTTTACTTAATAGGCAGCTAATATTTTTCACATAATTACATTCTTTTTTTCAAGAAAAATCAGAATTCAAATTAGCAAATGTTATTCAAAGGCTAAATATTTTTTTAAACAAATGCATTAATTTATTACAAATGTAATTTATTTTTGAGCCTATTCTATTTACTTTTGCCTTTGAAGATTACCAATTTTTCTCAGTGGCATAAACATCTGAAATTTTGCTTCCTATTTGGGGCTTTTAAATCACAATTTGGTTTTTTTCCCAAAAAATTTGTGAAACTTTAGGTCTCTTGCATTGTTGTAGGAGGGTTGCAATATGCTATTTTAGTTTATTACACTACCTCAGCCTCTAATTTCCACCTTCCTTTCTAACATGTATATTTCTCAACTGCATTACTGAAGAATTCCACCAATCATAGCCATCCTACATTATCTGAACCTTTGAAATTCAGCTTTTCTCAGGAGAAAGTCAATTGGTTACACTATTCCTAATCATTTGATGCATCTATGATCCAAAATCTGATTAATCATATAGGGTATGGTTTTTTAAGAAGTTAAAACATACCTCAATTGATGTCTCAACTAATTATGACAGTTATGAGTAAAAGTAAGACAAAGGATTTTTAAAAATACTGTGTTATTGTGGACAGCATTAAAATCTAGGAAATGCAGAACTCTGCCTTTGCCTTCAATATATTTACAATTTTGCCTTGAAGAGAAAGCTAAATACGTGAAAAGTTAGTAATGGAAAGATAAAAACAGATAAGCAAGCAAACAATAAACAGGCAACGGCAGGTAATGCCATTTGATTAGTGAGCCAAGGAGTAATACAGACACAAACTGGCATTAGTTCAAAGGAAGGAAAACTTAAGAACAAAATCCTGTAAGGATGACTATGCCCTGAAAGGAAAAGTTATTTGCATGCTGAGACACTTCGAAGATAATGAAAGGCATTCTAGTCTAGCTGAAAGATAATACTAGCCTTTGTCTGGTAATGGGTAATAAAAGAACTTAGGTTGAAATGTACAACTCATCAATAATTGATGTTTGAATATTCCAGTCTTTCAACTTGTGTAAGTGAATTACTTTTGGCTCATTATCTCTACCCAAAAGTCATTTATTTTAATATGCATTTGGGTGACAATATTTGAATTGTAAATACTTCTACTCATTTTCTTCCTTTCTATTTTAGCTTGTATGTAAATCTACTTACTGGAAAGAAACATTTCTTCTACACTGGATTTTTACCACACACCACGAGAGAAGAAGGCATGGCCTCTTTATAGGAATGCTTTCCAAATATCACAGGTGTGGTAGCTCCTGAAGAATATAAGAAATTAGTTGAACCCTCACAGAATTATATATGTGAAAACAAATCTAAACAAGCTATTCTTTTTATATATTTGGACATAAGCACAACACTTGAGATTTAATCTGAATTTTTGTTGTTGTTAATCCTCACCTGAGGATATTTTCCCATTGATTTTTAGAGAGAGTGGAAGGGATGGGGAGAGAAAGAGAGAGAGAAACATCAATGTGAGAGAGACACTTCGATTGGTTGTCCGTCCCCCCTGCCCCCACCCCCCCGCATGTGCCCCAGTCTGGGATCAAGCCTGCAATCGAGAGGTATGTGCCCTGGACTGGAACCAAACACGGGCTGACAGTCTATTCACTGAGCCAAACAGGCTAGACCTTAATCTGAAATACGAGATAATCACACAGTTCCTACTATACTACAAACCATAGAATAGAGCTATTGTTTTAAGAAAAGCTATATGAATGAGGAGGGCATATATTAAAATCCCGGGTTAAGTAACTTGTCCACAGTTATGAGTGAGACATCTCCCTGTCCACTACAATCCACTCAAAATAGATAAAAAGGGCACATCCTGAAGCTCACTGTTTGGGGGGGTTTTCCTTCACAGCTTTATTTTAAGGCTGCCTTAAAATAGAGGGCCCAACACACACCAAGCCAACCCATCTGAAAAACCAAGCATGGGGTATTTTTCTTCTTCATTAGCTGACAGCAAAGGATAATCCACATGGCGATAGGTTGAGCTGAGGTCAAAGCAGTAGGATGGATGGCATGGGCGTCAGGGCTACCTGCTCAGACAATTGGCTTATACCCTCATCCTGCCCCAAGCCATTTGTGTATGTACCACTTCCATCCTGTAATGAATTTTCACTGGCTTTGCCCAACCTACTGGAGCCCTGGCCCCTGGCTGGGTGTATCAATTGGAGTGTCATCTTGTACATCAAAATATTATGGGTTTGATCCCTGGTTGGGGTGCATATGGAAGGCAACAGACACATGTTTCTCTCTCTCTCTCTCTCTCTCTCTCTCTCTCTCTCTCTCTCTCTCTTCCACTCTCTCTAAAATCAATAAAAAATATCCTCAGGTGAGGATTAAAAAATACTTAGTGGGTCTGTTAGAACCTCCCTCATGATATGCAGTTCTGTATCCATGGTCACATGACCTATCTCTACAGGACACAATAACATGCTAGGAGTGTTTTATAATAAGGAGTAAAATTCCCCACTGAAGATGACATGGCTTTTATCCTAATCCCAGAGTTTGACATTTTGATTTTCCTACTGAGGCTTGCTATAAACTCCACAAAGCACTTCTGCTTAACTCTGCTCTTTCTAACAGCTCAGGGGATGCTGGGCCATATCACTTAAGTGGCCTGGGCATGTTCTGTAACCCATTCCTGCCCTAGAGATCGGATCATTCAAAGCTGCTAGGCCAGCGGTTCTCGACCTGTGGGTCGCGACCCCTTTGGTGGTTGAACGACCCTTTCACAGGGGTCGCTTAAGACCATCCTGCATATCAGATATTTACATTATGATTCAAAACAGTAGCAACATTACAGTTATGAAGTAGCAACGAAAATAATTTTATGGTTGGGTCATAACATGAGGAACTGTATTTAAAGGGCCAGAAGGTTGAGAACCATTGTGCTAGGCTTTCATATCACGCAGTGTGTCAGTGGGTACCATATTCCCAGGTGTGCCAGATAGTAGCTGTATAGTCCAAAGAATCACAATAAGGGGTTAGGTTTCTTTCATCATGGTGTGAGGTGCAAAATGCAATAATTTGTATTATTCTCTTAATGGGATATTCTGGCATGTCCTTAACCATTGTTGCCAATGTGGTGGACCCACGAAAATTCATAGTGGTTAGTTTCCACTTTCTCAAGTGCATGTATCTTTCCAAGGTCTGCAACACACCGGGCCCTCTTTTCATTGGTCTAGTTATCATGGTGCCATTATAATGGATACATGTAGTGGTCTGTGGGATATCCAGACTACATTATAATCAGGTTATATTACAGCAGAGGTAGGAACTGAGTAAAAGCATAATATTCATTCTTTGCTCATTCAAACAGTTGCTAATCCTCTTTTATGAAAGAAATAGCAAACAATACATTCACCAAATTCATAGCCACATATTTCCCGAGAGACAATGCTCTGTGAATATTTTCACGTTTTTACATCTTTTGGGCTTTACGATTTGCTAGCAGGCAGGTCCCTGAAGCTAGAGTTTCTATTTCACTTCTGAGATTTAGAGAAGTATCTCTCCCAGGAGGTATTTGTTTACATTTAAAGGGCGGTACAGATCCAGGGCTTTTTTTGCTCCCCTTTCCTCACTTTCTAGTCATCAGCACAATATGCTAAAGGACCCTCTGGGGTAAGATTGGTCATGTCATTGCCATTGAATTGCATAGTCTATTCATCCTGACAACTGTCCCCTCCTTCAATCATTATGTTCTGGGTCCTAAAAATGCCTCAGGACTAGAAATGGAGCCAACAACTGTGACATCTTGTTTGGACAACTGCTCTTAATCTCCTGATCGTCCGTCCTGAATTATTTCTGACAGTCCAGTCTGAGCAGCACCCTTGTTTGGCTGTTCATGTATTTTGTTCCTAGGAATGTCTTCGGTGGTTGTGGTGGAGGTTGCAATCAGGGGAGGAAACAGGGGTTTTGAATTAACTTTCAGTAAGTTTGAGGAGCTAGCTTTTAATAAGGATGAGAGAGGTGGATTACCTCCTTAGGCTCATAGAATTTGGAGAAATCTCAGAATTCAAAGTTTTGGAGGAGATATTCATGATGATCCTTTCCCATATGTTAGCTTTCCATTGTTTCTCCTGGGCCATGGTTTTTGGCTTAGCAGATCTGCCTCTCCATTCCTTGGAGCTTGGTAATTCTTACATTCAAGCTTTCCCCCTGAGGTTAGGCTACCAAAGAGGATCTCTGGTTTTTATAAGTGGCTTTTAGTTGCCTGTTAATTAGTTTGCTTTTTGTTACCTTTACAAAATCTAGACTATCAATGGAGTTTAGCAATAGCTACAAAAAATTTCATTGTATTTATAATTACTATTTCCTTCATAATTTTCAAATCAGATATATCACACCCACTGATCCAGTCTCCCACCAGCAGACGATGCCAGTTTGTCACCAGTGAAAGTTATGACTCTGTGGCGGTTCCCACCAGTGAGGGTACTCTCAGTAAGACCTGGGTAGGGACTGATCCAGCTCTCAAACTCCATCTTTATGGCCTGCTGCTTGGATACTTCCAAGAGTACTTCCTTTGGCAACTATATTCCAAGGGACAGAAGGTAGTGGGCAGTCCTTACTAAAGGATACTTTTGAGAATGGTAACTGGGAAGAGTGGGAAAAGAGCAGGTTTGAGCAGAGGAATAAGTAAAGCTGCAATGCTGGCCAGGGATCAGCCTCAGCAAACCACATAGAGAACTCTTGGGTCAACGGGGAAGAAAGGAGACACGTATCACTGTTTGTAATACTTTAAACAATAAAACAAAATTTAAAAAATACCACCCATCATAATTGTCCCCCAGCAGGCCCAAATATCCCGGCCCTAATACCTGTACAATTTTTACATGTAGGTTGTCCTGGGAAAAGTATGACCTTGTGGCAGTTTTCTGCAGATAAGCCAATCCCTGAAGGCACTGGTAGCTGTGGGCTGTTTGCTGAATGCATCTCTGGGTCACAAATACCCAGTGGTCTGCTGTGGCAGCAGACCTTCCTTTCCATCACCACCATATGGTGCTGCTAATTAGCATCGGCATTCAGAGTAAGCACATGGAAATGTTATCATCCACATCAGCTAAAGTAATATTTTATTATATGTTATACCCAAGCCAATAAGGCAGCATGTCTCCATTACCAGTGTAATAAAGAAATTTCCCTGTTAGCTTTAAATGCATCAGTGTCCTTATAAAGAGAAGCTTTACAATAGAAACATTATTGTTCTAATTATGAAAAATAAAGTAATTGTCTGAACTCCCACTTTGTCTGCCATGTGTAACTCTTGACTAACAATTGTTACCATGGCCTATAATTCTGCTCTGAGTTATCTAAGTCCTTGTCTTAATTCCCTTATCCCCTCTGAGCATGTGGAAAGGCAGGCAAAGTAGAACATGGACAATATGCCAGATATTTGAAACCACAGTTAACTTGTGAATTGATTTGTATGGGGAATTGCTTCAACAATTTAAGCCTTTAGAAGGATTCTAAATAATAGTTGTATTGTCTTTGCTGATTAGTTTTTAACTTGAATTATAAAAACAGTTGTTTCAATTTTTCTTTTCACCTATTGCAAAAGCACAGGAGATTGTATTATAATTAATCATTTATTAGATGTCTATTTACTGTAGAAACTGAAGTCTTAAGCTCCGAAAATATTTCATAAATTATAAGTGGTAATATAAAAATAAAGATAAACTACACTTTCTAAAATATTTTCATAAATATGGTAATCACAGTTTATTCCCATTAAGGTGTTGCTTTTGTTGTAATAGCATTGATAAAAATGTGACAAGTGATAAAATAAGTAATAATTTGCCCATGGCACAAGTCACTATAAGTGTATAATAGGGTCAATATAGTATAAAGATTTAATTTGTTTTGTTCTTTCCTAGAGGATGAAAGTTATGAATTAGAAAACTTCCTTAAATATAAAAATAAATTTCAAGATCTTATTAAAATGAAAGTACAAAACAATATATGCACCTAATAAATATATGTTTTGCCTTAAATTGTTTACTTTGCATATGAAAAAGCAACACCTTCTGAAATGGATTACTCAAATTGCCTTAATAGAAAGATTTTAAATTGGCCTCACAAAGACTTTTACATCCAAGATGGAGTAACATGGACCACATTCACTCCTTTGCAGGTAACTGAAAATCAAGTCGAGTGCATATCAAACAATGGTGCTCAAGATAGTCAACCTCCTATAGCAAAAAACAGTAATCTCTAAAAGGTGAAAAACAAATGGGGCCATATTTGTGGAGTCACAAAACAAGTCTCAATAAGTTTAAAATAATTCAAGCAATACAAAGTATGATTTAAAATTACAATGGTATTAAATTAAAAATTAATAACAACATATCTGGAATATTCTCCAAATATCTGCAAACTGAATAATGTACATCTACATAACTTATTGGTCAAACAAGTAAAAAAAAGTGTTTTGAACTGAATTAAAATTAGATAATTACATATCAAATTTTGGGCATGCAGTTAAAAAATAAGGAGAATATTTATAATATCAAATGCTTATATTAGAAAAGACTGACCTCAATTTAAGAATCACATTTTCCATCTTAAAAACTAGAAAAGTAAGGGGAAATAAAACCAAACATAAGAAGAAGAAAGCAAATATCCCAGTCAAAATAATAAAATAGAAAACAGAAAACAATACAGAAAATCAATGAAACCAAACCTAGTTGATGTGATAGATAAATAACACTGATAAAACTCTAGCTACACTGATCAGGAGAAAAAGAACACACATGACCAATATAAGGAATGAGTGGGTGGAAATCACTAAAGTAGGTTTATAGTTGTGAATATGCAAAACACACAGTTAATAAAGCTATTGTAATAATCATAAGTTGCATGTCTTTTTCCATATGAACAACTGTAAGCCTATTTTTGCTCACCCCCTGTATTTCCAAATAACATATCTGATTTTGTATGCAGAACATATAAAGAATCCTTAAAATTCAAGTCAGATCCTCCTTGACTTACAATGGGGTTATGTTCCAACAAACCCACTCTATGTTGAAAATATAAGTCGAAAAAGCATTTAATACACCTGGACTACTGAACATCATAGCTCAGCCCAGTCTACCTCACATATGCTCAGAACACTTACATGAGCCTACAGGTGGACAATCAATTATCTTGAATTTCAGCTCAAGAGTAATTGCCTTCCTTTCTTCTCACCAGAAACAGGAGACACAGATGGAAATTTTTGGCTTTTTTCTGAACAAAAAATATCAGCCAAGGGTATTTTTCCATTGATTTTTAGAGAGAGTGGAAGAGGGAAAGACAGAGAGAAATACAGGTGTGGAAGAAACAGGTCAGTTGTTTACCCTGATGATCACGTGGCCAACTGGGAGCTGCTCTCCGCTGCTGCTTCCCAACCCCGGGAGACAGGACTGCCTACCGCAGATGGTAGCCCAGGAAAAGGTCCACATTCCACATTCAGAGTATGGTTTCTACTGAATGCAAATCGCTTTCACACCATCATAAAGTCACAAAAATCATGGGTCAAACCATTGTAAGTAAGGGACTGTCTGCAGTAAAAAAAACTGCAAACAACCTCCTAAAAATAGGCAAGATCCAAACAGACACTTCATTCCACCCTATGGATTACATAGGAACACATGAAAAGATGCTCACTCAACATTGTTGGCCTTGAAGAATTCTCAAATGAAACCTGAGTGACTCCGCTACCTATTTGAATGTGTAAAACCACAAGCATGGCCACTGATGTGTCCACGAAGATGTGAAACAACTAGAATGGAAAACACTGAAAATGTCAAGCAGAACCAGCACTTTGTAAAAACAGTGTGGCAGTTCCTTCAAAACTTAAAAGCACAACCTACTTACGGCCCAGACATTCCACTCCTATGTGTTCACCCAAGAAAATTGAAAATGACATCCATCCATGAGAAGATGTATACTTAAACGTCGATAGCGGTTTATTTGTAAATAGCCAAGAACTGGAACAACACAAATGTTCAGTAACATATTCTGGGTAAACATTTGTGGTACATGTCCCTATGGTGAATACTGATCAGCAATATAAAGCAAAACAAAAAACTCCCCAAAATTTGATAAACACAATTATATGGATATATCTTTAAATATATCTTAAAATGATTACTCTGAGTAAAAGAAGCCAGAAAAAATTTACATACTAAATGATTCCAATGATATACAACTAGAGGCCGGGTGCACGAATTTGTGCATGGGTAGAGTCCCTACGCCTGGCTGGCGATCAGGGTCAATCTGTGGGGCAACCGGCGGGCGATCAGGGGACCCTCGCTGGGACCAGCCTTGGCCAGCCTGGCACCACCCACTCGCCGGCCCCACCCCTGCTGCTGCCGCTGGTCGCCTCCCTCTGCAGGGCAACTGGCAGGGCAATCTGGGGAGCCTCCCCCCTGGCACCCGCCTTGGCTGGCCTGGGGCCTGTGGGCTGGGGGCAGCTCCTACGTTAAACGTCTGCCCCCTGGTGGTCAGTGTACGTCATAGTGACCGGTGGTTCTGCCATTTGGTCGATTTGCATATTAGGCTTTTATTATATAGAATTCTGGCAAATGCAAATTAATCCATGGTGACATGAAACAGATCAGTAATTTCCTGGGGAAAAGAAGGGTGATTGAGAGACTAGAGCAGCCGTGGGCAAACTACGGCCCGCGGGCTGGATCCGGCCCGTTTGAAATGAATAAAACTAAAAAAAAAAAAAAGACCGTACCCTTTTATGTAATGATGTTTACTTTGAATTTATATTAGTTCACACAAACACTCCATCCATGCTTTTTTTCCGGCCCTCCAGTCCAGTTTAAGAACCCATTGTGGCCCTCGAGTCAAAAAGTTTGCCCACCCCTGGACTAGAGGGACAGATTAGACAGGGGCATGGGGAAATGCTGAGTAAGGGCATTATCCTGTTTGATGTGATAGTTTTTTTATGGATGTGCACATATATCAAATTTTATTGAATTGTACTTTTTAAACATGTGGAGCTATGTTCATTATGATACAATAAAACTTTTAAAAAATTGACCTCAGAGTCAAACACAAGTATGTTTAGTCCTAGCTTTACTGCCATAAAGTTATTTTGAGTTACTTGCTAATACATTCTAAGATAAACCTTTCATAAATTAAGGGTGATATAGGTATACTGAAAAATAAAAATGAAGTAATCTTAGTAAAACATTAATTACAATGCTAGACATTTAAATGATGTGCAAATATTAATCATAGAATAATCTATACAATATGAGTCATGCCCAAAGCAACCGCCTCCTTTTTAGTAACTACCCTCCCCTACAGCACAGGGTCCACCAAAGTGTTTCATGTGCTGATTCCCAATCACCTGCTAAAACTCCATGTTCTAGACATATGACTTACACCAAAGGCTTACAGCTACTGCTCTAGTACAAAAGGAGTGGACATGTAAGACTGCTCACATGGCTGTCTACCCCTACTTTGACCTATATTACTGAAATGATGGAGGCCAAGAGATTAAATAAAAAGGTATACCTTACAACATTTCCCTCAATTTTCCACTTCAGTTCATTAATAGAGAATTGTCCTCATATGGTCTATTTAATTTTCTCCATCCTTTGACAGGATAAATTTCGTTAATTATCCTTTTATTCAATGAACAAAATCAATATAACAACTTATCTAAAAAAGGAAACCTCAGTACAACTTGGTCATTAGTAGGAAGCTTTGGGCTCTGAATCTGGATTATGCCTCAACTTCATGTTACCTGCCTTACTTTTATCCAGGAGAATACCTTCACACTAAGGATATGTCTAAATAAAGAATCCTATTACATATAGCTCTGTGGTCATTTTTACTTCTTCCTTGATCTCAGTATCTACATTCTGAATCAAGACTTTACTATCTGTAAGTTCCCAAATATATATGCATGCACATATACAAAAATAAATAACTCTGCATGTTGGGAATGTCTTGAAAATTAATTTTTGTCCATATTTTCTATTTTTTTTAACATGAAAGTTGTGAAGCAGATGAGTAATTTGTACTGAAAGAGGAAGTTAAAGTTAGAAATTTCTGTAATAACTTGAAAAGAAATACCAAATTCTTTGCTTTGACGAGACCAGGTAGGGTAATTTCATCTCTTTTTCTTGTAATGCCTTTATTTTTCTGTTAGCAAGCCTCTATACTACTCACAGCAGTGTCATCGGATGATAAATGTGTGTGATTAGTATTTTGTAGCTGCTGCTTACCATTTGTTACTGGGAAAAATTGCTGGTAGATCTGGGGCTTGCCTTGCCAAGGGCACAGAGCAAATGTGTGTTTTAATGAGAATTAACACCGATTCTTTAGCCTTGACACCCTCTTTCTCCTCAAGCACCACTGCTTTTACACAGAAGTTATAGCCTTGGGATGAAGCTGAGCCTTCAGTCAGGCCCAGGAGAGCCCTTCCTGACCCAGCCTCCTCCCGCGAAGGGCTGCTCAGCGGTGAGGCACCTGCTCTGCACCTGCCCCGGAACACTCCCACTCGGCCTTACCTGGAACCCAGGGGTGTGCTCGTCTTCAGGTCGCTCTAGGACCCTCACTGCAAGCACCCTCTGTGTTTTGTTTTCCTGCATTAATTCTCTGATGTTATCGCTAACATAGATGAAAGATGTATCAGTGGAAATGAAGTCCTCACTGAACTCCTGAATGCAACACCCTATTTACTTACCTCCTATTTCTCCATCTGGGAGTTGGCAGCCCAGGTCCACTCCTCTCCCTTCTCACCCATTCTGCTGTCGCTTACACATCCACCCACTGAATTCACTACTTTCTTTTATTGGGGGGTGAGCAGGAGATAATTATGTAAGCATGCTTTGGTTTTAAAAAAGGAAAAAAAAATGTTTCTGTTCATTCAATTTAGTTTAAAATTTAACAAGACATAATGTAGTCTTAGAATCTGAGTAATTATTGTGATGTAGATGATTATTGTAATTCTGTATTGAAATACTTAGCATCTTGTGGATCCCTGATTTTAAAGAATGGCAATTAATACTGATTTTAATAAAGGTAGTTTTTTTTTTAAAATTCAGTATACATTTGCCCACACGACTATATATATTAAAACTTTTTAAATTACATAGTACAGTAGTTCATATTTTTATTAAGATCATCTGTTATTGTTTTAAGTACTTTTTAATGCTATAGTTATTTTTCTTCATTTATAAAATTTGCCAATATAAGTTCAGTTACTGGTAATTCATAAATGAATTTGGTTCTAAAATAAATTTAGGGTTATATTGAGAAGCCTCCATTGTTTTTTGACTTCATCCTTGATTATATTCCATCCTAGTTTGCTTGAGGGAAAATCAGGTTGGGGCTCCAATCACCAGAGGCAGCCCTACAACTGTGAGCAAACAATAAAATTGGCATTCCTGACTCCCGTCAGCATCATGCAGCTGTGCATATAAATACGTCCTATGGGCTAAGTGTTTCCTCTCCATCTAATTGGACTATACTCTTACAGAGTAGCCTTACCATGCAAGAGAAGTTTCTGCTCTCTCACATCTTCATATCATCATCATCATCATCATCATCATCATCATCATCATATCCTATTCAGATGAGCTGATTAGAAAAACTCTAATGAGTTATAAGATTTGATATCATGCAAATGAACTTTTTCACTAGCTGATGAGTTTATTCTCATCTTTTGCTTAAGAATACAAATTCATAACAAGGGTGAATCAAGCCTATGCATACGCAATGATATAGAAATAGTTCCATTCTATGGATGTGTGTATGTGTGTCTGCAATTTTCTTTCTATTGTTCTCTACACCCTCTTTTCAATAAAGCTTTCTGTAAGCTTATTCTACTCTTAGACTAAACCCCCACCCACAAAAACTATACCTCACAATTATTTAAAAAGTTTGACATTACTTGAATTCTTATTTATACACTTATTATAGATTTTATTTATGACACTTAAAGTGAATTTTGGAGAAGTAATTTAAAAAACATATTTTATGCCTAAGTGATCATCAAATTATGTAGAAACTTCCATTTGACATGTTAAAGTATTAATATGACATCAATATAAACAGAATGTACTGTATCTCATATCTTGATGTATTAAAATCATAAAAATTCTTTGAATACAAAGATCTATGTATTAAAAGCATTAATATTGCATATACTGCAGACAGATAAAATTTACATCAAAGCACTTCACAATTGAGATGGCACAGAGTCTGAATTAAATACATGGAGGAAGTAACCTTAAAAATAACCATTTCAAAGTAATACGCTCTCTAAAAATGACAGCTTAGTGCTCCTGCATTTGGTATTCAGCAAGTAGGTAACCTGTCAAAACTGACAATGCTGACTGATAAATGTCAAAGAAGACTCCACTGAAATATTGACAACCCCTCAAGTGTTGTGTATTATGGAGATAAGAAGACTAAATTTATATTTACTCTAACTCATAGCCCAGCCTTTCACAAAGCAGAAAACATGTGCTAAGTTTTTAAGATGGTGAGCATTATGTATGTGAATAAGGACATACACACACACACAGAAACACACATACACACACGTCGCTTTATCATTTTTATCCCCAAAACATATGGCATTTTATCAGTCAGGATTCAACCAGAGAAATAGAAACTGTAGGTTATATATCCATCTCTCTTTCTCTCTATCTACGTATGTTTACATATAACTATATCTAAATCTATATTCAATATATATCTATGTCTATATCTGTCTATATATCTATGGGGAGGTAGGAGGGAGGGAAGGAGGGAGGGAGGAAGAGAGAGAGAGAGAGAGACTTATAATAGGTATTGGCTCAGGCAGCAATATTATGGAGTAGTTTAGCTAAACTATCAACAGGACTATATTAAGCTTTGCTATTTTTTTTGTACTTGTGGTTTTAAATTGCTAATCAAGGGCATCTATGTCTATCTTTAGATCATATTTGTAAAGTATGGGGAACAGATTGATGAATAGCCATGTGGTACCTGGGAACTATTCTGAATGAAAAGCTCCTAATTGCTAGCCAATTTTTCACCCATGTCCAACAGGTGTGTACCTGGCTAATAAGTGATAATGATCAAATTTTAGTTCAGATCTTCTAAATCCAGCCCACTTCCCCTTCCTATGCTCTAGACTTGCTTACAAAATGAGGCGTGCAGTTATAATTTTCATGACTACTAAATGAAAGGCCATGGTAAAATTATTTCCAGATATAAATTATGTAAAAAAAGGGCAAGATTATAAATACATGTAATCACTGTATAGCAGGAGGCATTAAGACAAGGGTATTAGAAAATGTGAAGTAATTAACTCAAGGTGATTAAGAAGAAAATGTCAAATAAGATGTAATTAGTGATAGATATTGAGAAGTCCATGCCCTTAATTCAACTCCAGCCTCATTCAATATTGATTTGTGGACCTGAGCATGTTGTTTTAGTTCTGATGACTCAGTTTGCACGTCCCCCAAATTGGGATATGCATATAATTACCTCTCAGAGTTGTTGTGAAGATGAAAGTCACTTATTTGACTTTTCTCCCCCATTATGCCTGGGTTGTAGTAATCACTCAATATGTGTCAGTTACTGCTGCAACTTCTACTACAACGACTACTGCTTAATCCTGTCATTTACAGAGCAAGCAGCCATTGTGTAAAGAAGCTCCTACCTGTAGGCCTCTCTCCAGCAAGTCCTGAGACCTTTGCTAGTGGAATCTAAGTACCTAAAGATGTTGGGGTTGGAGAAGGCTGATAAAACACACTCCTGACAAAGAATCAGGCCGACAAAGGGCAAACATGAACTTTGTTATGGAGGCAGCTATTAGAGAACAAGGTTTAGGTGTGCACAACAGAAATATCCTAGTCGTGAACTCTGCAGTTGAGCAGACTTACTCATTTAGCTAGTGTTGGACAAATGCAGGTTCCCCAGATCTGACAGGTTCCTTGTACTGCACAAAAGACAGAACAAAATGCACCCTCTCTGCAGAAAAGCAAATGACAAAAAGCAAGACTGGGAAAGGCAATGAACTACACATAACTAGATGTTGTTCCTAAAATTACCAGTCAGGAATGCTAGTACACTGCTGGCGGGAATGCAGACTGCTGCAGCAACTATGAAAAAACAATATGGAGTTTCCTCAAAAAATTAAAAATGGAACTACAGTTTGACTCAGCAATCCCACTTCTAAGACTATATCCCAAGAAGCCCAAAACACCCAGCAAAAAGAATACCTGCAGCCCCTGTGTTCATAGCAGCATTATTTAAAATAGCTATGATCTGGAGACAGCCCAAGCGTGCATCAGTAGATGAGCGGGTAAAAAAGCTGCAGTGCATTTACACCATGGAGTTCGATGCAGCTGCAAAACAGAAAGAACTCTGACCCTTTGCCTCACAGGGATGGACCCCGAGGGCATTCTGCTGAGTGAGATAAGCCAGTCGGAGAGACAGGTAGCACATGGGAGAATGCAGAGAATCATGGCAGCGGCCGAGATCTGGAAGGTATCTGCAGAAAGACTCCTATCACTTTCTCACTTCACTGACCTAGTTGGTTTCTGCAGAAGACAGAGGGTTGCTTATTGTGGGTGAAACCAAAGATACTCTCAATAGTGCCTGTGCCTGCTGTCTCTCTGCCTTAGGAATTCAGCAAAGGCCTTTGTCTCCATTACATTGGTTCCCACCACCACCACCACCAGGTACACGCCGGAAGTAGCGTGCACTCACTCAACAGCGACAGCACTGCATGTTGACTCTTCGGCTTTAGAGAGGATCAGTTATCAGGATCTGTGCCATAATTCAATTTTCCAGAGCTTCCATCATTCCAGAATCTCAAAGAAAATGAAACTGGGCACCATTCCACTTCGAGGCTGAAAGTGGGGTGAGGGGAGGTGAGGTTCTACTGGGAAAGTAATAAAGTAGAATATATGATATATATATTTTGAACCCAAGTGTTAAAAATATTAGCATCGATATGAAAGCAAATAATGGTTTTGGTTTTTTAATGGTGACTATTTCCTAATCTTTTTGCAAAAGACTGCAGCTTCCCCAATTAAAAGTGATTTGGGGAAACAAGAAAAAAAGCAGACAAAAGAAGGGAATGGCATGTGTATTAAGTTCTAAAAGTTTGAGAATTAACCACTAGAATCTCTTTTTTCAATCTCTAAATTATATTTTTAACTTCAACTCCATTGTCATTGTAGAGTAGAGTATTGAAGAAGTTCCATGAGTTTGGGGCTTTGGATTAGTAACATTTCAGATAATTAGCAAAAGAATAGAGTAGCTTAATAGCTTTGGAGGTCTGAGGCTCATACAGAGAGAAAAAAAGCCAGTTGAAATCGCCTTGGGGTCACATTTGTATTTAATCAACATGTGAGGGTTAATGGTGAGACGGTGAGGCTGACCGGCTCAACAGGTCTGGGTACTCCTGCTTGTGAAGCCCATACTTCACTAGCAGACAGTGCTTGAAAAGTTTGACAGCAATTTCCAGGAGTTTCCATTATTTTGAAATTAGACACATAGATTATAGTATAGTGAACATTAGTCCTCCTTTAATGAATCTACAGTAACAGCCCATTAAATTCAGAATCCTGGGCTCTGTAATTGATAATTTTAAAAACTTTAACCATCTATATGTATAACCATAAACTTTGATTTCTCTCAAAAAGATAAAATAAAACCACACTTCTGTTTAAAACAGCAAATCAACTGTGCTGAGCTGTCCCAAGGGGAAGAGAGTGGATTCAATTTCACAGCTTTGCATCAGTACTTTTATTGCTTTAGAAATGACAGGGAGCCAGGCAAGCTGGTATGTAAATAACACCACCCCCCTCTCTGCTCCACATGTGACTGGACTTGGTGACATTGCGGGTTATCCTAAAGATCAAAGGACCTTTCATTCCATTCAGCCTTGGTGCCAAGTAGTTGGAGGTTGTATGCTCTCTTCCGTCCTCCTCCATTCCTCACACGTGCATTCTGGCCCAGGGTTATACCAAGGAGGAATGCCGCTGTAACTGCTCAGTCATTACTGGGTTCTGCAGCCATGACCAGTAAATGGTGTGCTATGTCTTTACCCCTTTACTATGTTCATTATCCATTTCCCCATCAGAACGTGAGCTTCAAGAAGGAAGGAACCTTTTCCTCTCATTGCTTTTTTGTTTGTTTGTTTTTGTACTTTTGTATCCCCAGTACCTATAACCATTCCTGGCCTATAGAAACTCAAAATACTTTTTTATCTTATTTTCTTTCTTTTTTTGCTATATCTGTGCATGTGCACAGATGTGCGTGTGCATGCATGCATGTGTGCACACGTGTGTGTGTTTTGATCTGAAGCTGAGATGTGAATTACAATTGATACTCGCTTACAATCATGTTTGGCCAGGTAGAGGTTAGGGTATGGTTTCATTATGTGTATGTGGACACAGTTAGCTATTGCTGTATATTCTTCTCTTCAATAGTGATGTGACTGTTGTTACAACACATGTATATTTGCCATTTGAAATGTCTTTAAAGGATTACACCACGATTTGGCATTAAATGAAAAGTTACTGTGTATTCGGGAAGGCACAAAAAGTGATTAATCACGGGTAATTTCATTATTTGTGAAACAAATATTTACCATTAGAGAAATAGCTCTATGTCCTCATTTTCTTTCAAAGCAGAAACTTAATAGGTCTTAATAGGTTTATAGGTCTTAGAAAGAAAAATGCTCTGCAGAAGCTATTTAAGTTTTATTGTTGGGATCAATAGTAGAATATTACTCACCACACAAAAACCCAGAATAAAAATTAAATGTGACTTTTATGTGCATCAAGTATGACTGGTTAAAACATTAAATCATTGTTCAATTGGCATCATTTTTTCTTAATCATGGTGTATGTGATAAAATAATGATGAATCTTATAATTAACAGCTTAAGATAGATGAAATACAGTGAAATAAACCCAAACAACGCATTATTTGGTTCAAAATTACTGTTGTCACGATGGTTTGTTGTGGTGTGACTTGTGAATAGAAGCTTTTTTTGATCTTTTTGAAAGAAAACATTTTCTTTGTGAAGAGCCCGCACATGGCTTTTTGCTTATTGAATTTGACACCTACTTAACCAAATCTATTCCTATGTGAACAGTCCATATATTTTTGCAAAGTTAAACCAAATCTTGAAGACATATGCAGCTTATTCTTGACATTTATTCATTCAAAAAGATATCATGGCTAATTTTCTATTTGAATTAGTTCCATAAGTATAAGTGCCATAAGCAGGCTACATGTACTACTGCTTCAGGCAGTTAAACCTGCAATTTATTGTTGTGCGAAGCTCAATATTCAATCTGTGCTATAGAGCTCATTCAACCATATGCTCTGATTGGAGCGGTTGTGTGATTTCATTCCAGGATATTTTAGTGGGGTGACAGGAAGCAAAGTTTTACTTGGCATTGAAAGGTAATCAGGAGAGAGTCCAACTGTTATTCACACGCTTGGCAGGATTTTGGATCCTGTAGAGGGCTATTCTACTTCTATACACAAATATGACAGAACAGACCTGCTTCCCTTTAAAATTTATTTAGAGGGCAGATATTGTGTTAAGTGTTCTTATCACAGACACAAACACACAAACACGAAACCAAAGAGACACAAGGAAATTCAGGAAAGCGTTCGATGTCTGTTAACTCGATGGTGGTGATGGTATTTCACGGTGTTTGCATATGTCCAAACTCATCCAATTACACACATTGATATGTGCAGTTCTTTATATATATCAATTATACATCAATAAATCTATGAAGAACAGACCTATTACCTTCTTTTTAAATATATGGAGGACACAAGCTGATCATTTATGTTAAATTAGCATTATTTGTGCTTTAGTTACATAGACTTCTTCGCCAGCCTCTACCACTTGAATGAATCCATGAAAGTACAGAATTTGTTGTGAGTTGAAATGTCAGTGGCTGAGATTGTACTGAGAAACAGAAGTCTATCTTGGGAGGCCTTTTTTTTCCCTGTAAAACATAAAAGGAACTTGGTAGTCCGCTCAGGACTTAATGAAATACAGCTCAGATTCAATAAGGAAAGGAAACCTTTACTTGATGAAATTCTTCTCTAAAGGTATTTCCTTTCTTAGATTATCAAGGGATTGTGATCTTATTTTTCAACCATGTAGTTAGGATGTAACTTGATTCCTTTGGGAACTACTGGATTCCTCTTGGGGAATTCGATATATGTTCAAAATTTTACTTAGAAAATAAAGGCGAAGCAAAAAGAATTAATTAATGCATTATAATTTACTGCCTGGCTAACTTCACAGGGGTAAAGTTTCCTTTTTGTTTCTATGTTTTCTTATGTGCAAATAAGCCAAAGATTTATATAAAAGCACAACTTCACAAAGTCACACAAAACCTAGCATGTCATTGTTCCCATGTGCTCAATAAATTTATTGAAAGAATTTATGGATTCACTTTTTGTGTAGGAACTGCTATTATGAAGTAGGATGCATACATATCCCTGGGGCCATAAATCATAACTAATTGAAATAAAATTTTATTCTCATCTGAGGGTTAGCTGACAATCTGCCTGAAGAGGACAGTGGTTTAGAAATGACCAAGACCAGAGCCAGCGAGAGCTGTGCCAGCAGAGGGAGGGCCCTCTAGCCAGAGAGAAACACCGCTCCCTCGAACCCCAGCTCCGTCAGCCCAGGAGCATGGCCTTTTCATGACCAGCCCCTCCCCAGCACACGGAGAGTATTTTAAGCTGCAGTGTGTTCGAGCAGCTTGCTATTCTCCACTATTGTGCCTAATTGTGAATGCTTGTCTATTTTCACACCATTTTCAGTTTGTAACCTCTGTTAGGGCAGGGACTATGCATGTATTAATTGTCATTTTATCAAAGTATCACAATATCAGGTAGCTTGAAGAAACTGAATATGTATTTACTGAATGTATGACTAAATGAGTCATTTTATTATTTAATATTTCTTCCCTTCAAAAGAAAAGAATCATGTCTTACACATCTGCGTACCTCTTGATACACCAAGATGTGGTTTTTAAAAAAATAAATTAAAGCTATACAATAGGATGAAGATGATAATCCTCTCACCCTTATAGAATCCTATGAAATGACACAATGAGCCCATATCACAATAAAACAAGGAAGAAACGCTGAAAGCTAGAAAGCAGGTAATGTTGCACATAATGAGAAACAATTCTGGAAGAAGTCGGAAACAAAGGAAGAATGCACGTGAGGAGAGAAGGTTGGCTGGTGAGGGTGGCGGTGGCTCTAAGGGCAGAGGGAGAGTCACCGGTACCACCAGGAGCCTCTTAGCTCAGGGAGCCTCACGGCCTGCCCCTCCTCGGGCCTAGCTGGCCAGGGCATTTGGCCAAAGACTGAAGCAGTGAGCGGGGTGATTGGACTCAGCCACAGAGGATGCTCCGGAACTGCTCACCACCTTGACAGAGTCCTGTCAGCATCCAGAAAGACAGCATCAAATACCAACAAAATTGCAGAAGTGAATGTCCATTATGAGAACAAGCAATACTAAGAGCAAACACCCATAGAGCATTTCCAAAATGCTAGGCACAATCTAAGCACTTTATGTGTACGGACTCTGAACTGAGGTCTCTAAACTCCAGTCAGTGCCTTGGAGAAAAATTCTGTGGAGTTCACCATTTTAAACCCAATGCTTTGAATAGTGCCTGACCATAGTAGATGCTGATCATTTAATACTAAAAATTAAATTTTGTCTTACTGAAGTTTGGTGCTTACATTTCTAGTCCAGTGTAGACCAAATTAAGGTACTCGGAAATATTTTAGCAAACAGTTAATTTTTCATTTGTTATTTTTAAAGTTATAATTACTATAACCTTATTAAAAGATATGCTTAACTCAAAATATACCTCATACATTGGACATCTTATCTTTCACATGTGGGAAATCATAACTTTTTCTTTACTTCAATGTTCTATGAACTATTTTTGCTTTACTCTTAACTATATGCATACATATTTTCTTATTAGACTGTTGGTTTCTTTGGTTAGAATCTAGCTACCAGACTATGTACCACGCATCTCTCCATTCCTACACAGAGCCTGAATATAGCAGATACGTAGGTGGGGTGAGTGGAAGGGCGACTATGAACTAGGAGTACTGACTGGGATGTAGTCCACATTCTGCCGGAAGGACCCCTGCAGCCTTAAATAACTCCCCCCCCCACCCCCCCGCCCCCGCCCAGGACTCACTTCAATCTTCTGTAAAAAGTGTTTCAGATTAAACCAGCTCAAATTTCTCTCTCGTTCTAATATTCTACATGAGACACTTAATTGTGTTAAGGTCAGGCATATCTATAAATGTTCCCTGGTTATTTGAACAATAACTTGAAATTCTTCTTAAAAATTATTTCTACATAAAAATATATTAGATATTAGCCCAACATTCCTTCATTCATTTTTCATTATATATATTAGAATCCTTGCATCTGGGGCATACGGGGAGCCAACTAAATATATGTTATCCAGCCTCCCTTGCTGTTGCTGCTTCTGGCTGGGTGTCTAAAATGTAACCACTGGAATATTAATACAAGCAATGTACTACTTTCTCAGATTGTCCCACTAAAGGGAATGGACACGCCCTTCATTTTCTTTTTACTCCTTCCAGACTTACTGGTTAATTATCGAGATAAGAGTAATACCCCACATCCAAGAAGAGTTCATTAACACAGAAGGAAGACCTGGGTTCCCAACCTTATTGAACTGCTGTGTCTTGTGCAATATTTCCCACTAGAACTTTGATCAAGGAAGTGATACAGAGTTGGATCTCGGAAACAAATGCTTTTCATTGGGTTCTTGGATTGGTCACTCAAATGTTTGATGAGTGTATAGATACCACTCTTTCCAGAGGAAATGTGTCCCTGAAAAACTATGGTATGTGGGCCATCGTTCTTATTCAAATGACCCAGTAGAGGCAGGTGATGAAAAGCAGAAAAGGGCAAGACACTGAATGGTTAAGTGGCGGCGGTATGTAGTTGCTATGGAAACAACAGTGATTATAATGATTACTGAGTCTGTTGAATGCTTTTTCCCCAAAAGGAGTACACATGGAAAATGAGAAATTGAAATCCTGTTAAGATGAATTCGGAACAGGGGTGGCGAGGCAGAAAGCCTCGATAGCAGCTTTGAACTAAAAAGAAAGGCCAGGATGAGGACCAAGCTTGGATTCTGATTGTAAAGTCTGCAGAACTTGCAGCTCCAATTAAACACTATCCTGCCAGCTCTCATATTTTAAGATAAGGCATTGGTGGGAAGGAGTGGACCTTAAAGTACCAGATGAAAATATTCAGGGAGACATAAATGAGGCTTGAAACTTTGAAATACAAATTCCCCAGAACTTCCTTTGCTCGCAGAATCAGCCTCCTCACAACTCTTACATCTCTAGCCTAGAAAAATCCAGCCTTCCCTGAATGAAACCTTTCAATAACTACAGCTCTCCCCCTTATTAGGTAGTTCCGATTCTCCTCATTTTTCTCCTCTAGTTATCCTTATTGCTTCTAGGTCTACAACAGGATTAGACCCCAGAGTAGCTAGATGGCAAGTCCAAGAGGAGACAGAGTAACACAAACAAATACATTTATCATAAGTTCCAGAACCATGCAATTTGTGTCTGCATATATCGGAGCTGCCGTAAGGTTGTTAGTTCAAAAGCAGCACAGTAATACTTTATGGGGCTCAATTTACTGATACAGATGCATTCGTCCTGCTAGGAATCAGGAGTCAGTGAGTTGGCTAGAGCCCCCAGGCAGTGGTGGAGTAGCATTGATCGCCTGATGGGTTTGTAGTAGCTGAGGTTTTGATGCTAGAGCCAGCCGTGGGCAAACTAGGGCCCACGGGCCGGATCCGGCCCGTTTGAAATGAATAAAACTAAAAAAAAAAGACCGTACCCTTTTATGTAATGATGTTTACTTTGAATCTATATTAGTTCACACAAACACTCCATCCATGCTTTTGTTCTGGCCCTCCAGTCCAGTTTAAGAACCCATTGTGGCCCTCAAGTCAAAAAGTATGCCCACCCCTGTCTAGACCTTCCTTGACATATTATAAAGGAAGGAATTGAGCCCCCGCCTGTTTGGCTCAGTGGGTAGAGTTGGCCTGCGGACCTAAGGGTCCCAGGTTCGATTCTGGCCAACGGCACAACGTGTTTCTCTCACATCAATATTTCTTCTTTCCCTCCCTCTTCAACTCTCCTTAAAAACCAATGGAAAAATATCCTTGAGTGAGGATTAACAAAAAATAATAATAAAGGAAGGAATTTGAAGGTAAAGGGATGAAGTTTGGAGGATATCAGTGATGAGTATCTGCCTCACGACTTTCCCTTCATTCCTCACGAGGGGACATGCTCTTCCTCAAGTACACAGAGCTCACTGGTGAGCTGGACACCAACACCTCTGAAAAGCTCTATGGTGACTATTCTCTTTGGATCAGAGATTATAGCATAAAACTGAATTCTCGGGTCTGAGTGGGAATAATTAAATCTCAGTTACAGAGAGCAGTTGGCCATAGTTACCCTTCAGGGACAATGTGAGTGCAATTATCACAAGTTACAGCAACGGTTCTCAACCTTAGTTATACATTTTCTCATCTTGAAAGCATTCAAAAAAAAATAATGACCTCATCTTCCAAGTGATTCCGAGTGACTTGGTTTGAGGTAAGGACCAGATACAACAATTTTTAAAGCTCTCTAAGTGGTTCTAACGTGCAGCCAAATATGACCAGCGTGAGCTAGAGGAAGAGCGGCAATCAGCATGTGCTCACATGTGTGGATCTGTGGTGATGGCTCGTTGATCAGTGGTTCCTGGTGATGAAATAGGCTTTGGATTAAGTTCTTATTTGGCATAAATAGGTCGAAATACTCTAGGTGTGGTTGGCAGAAATCTCCGTGATGTGGTTTCCCGGTCGCACGGAATTAGAGTCCCTTGACGGAGAAAGAGGCCAGCTGCCTATGCGGAAACATGCTACATACTCAGCCACAGGTATGCATTATGAATGCCCTCAAGCCTGCTTCAGAGGCCCCAAGGCTGCCATTTGTAATAGGATAATGTACTCAAGGGAAAGGGAGATACCCAGAATTGTCAGTGGTCATTGTGTAGTGATTCGGAACTCATGCTGATCTCTGGAAACTGAATACCACTGTGCTTTGCCAGACAATCGGGGGCTTCTGCAGGTCATGAACTAGATGGGGTCCGCCCGCCCGAGCGAGTGCAGTGGGATCTCACGCTCATGCTGTGGTACTTCCTCAGTCCCGGAATAAATAATAATCACGCATGTACTTCACAACCGGAAGCTTTCTCACATGAGTTCCCTGACCTGAAAAGTAAGCACATTATGGAGGAAAGGGCTGCATGAAAGCTCTGCACCAGCCCTTCCTCCCTAATATGATAGTAAAGCACATGCAACACTACACACCTAGGGAAGTAACAAAGATTAATACCATCACCAATAAAAGGAAAGATGCAGGAGTGATGATTCCTACCTCATATCAATGTAACTTATCTCTTTGTCTGGTGCAAAAGGTAGATGTGTCCTAAGGCATGAAGGTGTAATATCAGAAACTTAGTTACATGGTGATGTGACTCCCAGTTGTCCTTCCTGATAGAATATCTTTGCTAAAGTAAATCACTAGACACACAGCTAATGAAATAGCAAATGTTTCTCTCTTTTTTTGTTAGTTTTCCCCATAAGCAAATATTATAAGAAGTAATTTGCTTGGATTTATATGTAAGAGATGGCAGTATATATTACTGTGCTGCCGCAGGCCTATGTTAGCTCTTTAGCTCTCCATTATGATATAGTCTAGAGGGACCTTGATCTTCTGGATATAAACACAGAACCTCCTGCTACTTGCTTATCTTAAAGATACTCTACCGGATTGACAAGATGATCAGGGAGCCTTAAACATTATTGATGCCCCAGTAGGACTCATGTATGCCAGAGGGTGGGAAATAAACTCTAGATGTTTAGGGACGTACCACGTTGGTAAAGTTGCTAGGAATTTGTGGTTCTTTATCACATCAGAATAGCCTTCTCTGAAGTGAGCAATACGTCGCTCCAACATCTGCCATCAAGGTGTCTTTAGATTTTGAAGACAACCTACATTAAATCTAATACTTTCACTGGGTAATCCATAAAACTGTGCTTCCGAGGGGATATGAAGCCAGAACAACTTATTCAGCAGGTCTATCCTGCTGTGGGCCAAATCTGGCCATTGTCTATTTTTGTATGGTCTGTGAGCTAAGAATAGTTTTTATATTATTAAATAGTTGGAAAATAACAAAATAAGAATACTATTTCACAACACATGAAAATAACATGAAATTCAAATTTCCACGGCCATAAAGCAACTTGGAATATAGCTCCTCTTATTCCTGTTATAGTTTATGGATGTTTTCATGCTACAACAACAAAGATGGATAGTTGTGACAGAGTTTGTATGGCTCATAAAGCCTAACATATTTATTGTCTCTCCCTGTATAGGAAATTTGACAGTCCCTGCAGCAGAAAAACTAGGAACTTGCTATGGAGCCTCTGTGGCTCAGACTCACAGTTTCATACTCAGGCCATGATCTCTTTCCAAGGGAGAAAAGCTTTTGTGGGTTCAACATTACTGATGTCTCCGCACCCAGGTTGATCTAGATATTGTTACTATCAAATCCCCCACCTATCAGCGTCAGAAACCCTTTGAAAGGTTGCTCCTGGTGTTTCTAAAATCCAAATTCCAATGAAAAGTGTGATCTAGAATGCCCAGGATGACTTGGCCATTTTCTAATCCACTGAATCATAAATGTGGAAGTATATTTTAATATTCCACGGAATCCTGGAGATAAAGTGTGTAATAATAAAACAAAGGTGGATAAGAAACAGGTACACTGCACAAACAGGGGCCTTAGACATCCACAGTAACTGTTCCTTGTGCTTTACTGACTCCTCCATGTGACAACTCAGATTTCAGGGGGAGCCCTATACGATTACCTTATGTGGGTGGGGAAAGCATGTATCTGCACAATGTTACACCACCTGGAAGTGGACAGCCCGTGTATTATAGCCCCAGGAAGGGAGGCCTGAAATTTGCAATAAAGATAATGCTTCCCAGTGGACAGAACTTGGGGAAGTACATCTGTTTGTTGTCTTCATACGGAGGCGAGACTAAGAAAAATGCCTATGCTAGCAAATGGGGTAGATGGCTAGTCAAGATTTTGAAAAGAACAGATTTGATAGACAGGTGGTAAGTCTAGGCGAGGGGTAATTCAATGGACTTCTTGGTATAAGCACAAACGCAGATTGTTGTAGTCACTGCAAATGAGCATCAGAGAAGATTCATTTCAGAGGGGCTTTAAATGAAAGGATGATGGTTATCATTCTTCAAATGATGTCACTGACTCCTTCTACACACCTTTCTTCGTGCTTGATCGATGTACCTATGAAGTAGCCATGGAGGTGGGCATAAAGATCATGCACGATGGCTACAGCTTAGAATTGTCATTACTGAGGCTGATCTGGCTATTGCCAGACCTTAGAGGCTAATGCTGACCACCTGATCAAGTATTATTTCCCAAAAGAATAGCCATCCACCTAGTAGCAGACTAATTACATTGACCCTTTTCATCATATCTATTATAGCTATTCCACACACTCTATCTATCTATCTATCTATCTATCTATCTATCTATCATCTATCTATCTTCTATTTCAGTGATGGCGAACCTTTTGAGCTCGGCATGTCAGCATTTTGAAAAACCCTAACTTAACTCTGGTACCGTGTCACATATAGAAATTTTTTGATATTTGCAACCATAGTAAAACAAAGACTTATATTTTTGATATTTATTTTATATATCTAAATGCCATTTAACAAAGAAAAATCAACCAAAAAAATGAGTTCGCGTGTCACCTCTGACACGCATGTCATAGGTTCACCATCACTGATCTATTTTTTTTTTAATATGATTTCCTGGTTGTAACACATCTGCCAGCAATGCTATTCAGGGACATTCAGGTATCCATTCCCATGACATGCCACATAATATCACCACCAATCAAAATGTATATCTTTGTATGGCAAAGAAGTAAAGCAATGAACTGGCATCCATAGAATTTACTTAGCATATGCTTATGATTTAAATGTAATTGGGTTTATAGAATGGTGGAGAAGCCTACTAACATTTTAGGTACAGCCCTGACTAGAAGGCAGGTCATTCTAAGATCACAGCATTCTCCATCCTACAGTGTATGCCGTAGACCAGAAGCCACTATATGATGCTATTCTGACTACAGCTAGAATACACAGAATAGAGAAACTAAGGGGTTGGGGTCGGAGCATTTTCTTCTCACTATTTCACAAAACAAAAACCACTAGAAGAATTTTGGCTTCCTGTTTCCATGACCTTGATTTTTAGTGGCTTTAGAAATCTTAATGTTCAAGGCAAACATATATCAACGGGACACAGGCACCGTTCTTTAACTAAGAGGCTGAAATTGCTCTCTGGGATCCATATGTCACGCAGAGAGAGGGTCACTCTCCTGGCAAAGTGACCCATCTGCATTACCAAGGACGGAGTGGACAGCTGCTCACCAACAGGACAAGGATGGCGATGTCCAGAACTGAAGGGTTTACCAGCTTTTAATATCTTTTAGTACCTTTTACCCAATAACAGCTGATAGAACACAAAGACAGGCACATAAACTATTCAGATCCCAGGAAAAAAGATGTAAGTCACCCCACTTGGTAAAGAATCCTGTCCATTTTAGGTAATTGCAGACTGCAAAAGGAACATTATATGGATGTTGAAAAATGGAAATTACAGAAATGAGACTGTCAAGCCAGGTGTTATATTCATCATTTCTCTCCGTCCCCTTACATTAAGAAATGGTGGTGGTTAACGTTTTGTATTTTAGGTAGAAATTTATATAACATGCTGTCTTCACATGATTAAATGAGAACTTATGATATTTTGTTTAGTTATGTAACAGGGAAGGACTATGCTATATTACTTATATTAATCTTAGTAGAGGTTGAACCCAGCATGTTTCTCTAACCTGATTCTTTTCCTCTCTTAAAACTAACGCTTGCATGTGAGAAGTCTTTAGTATGCTATTAAGATCTGTAGTTTTGGTAACTCTGTGAATCTAAGTGGCCTGTCCTCAGAATCCCAGGAATTCTGACAAAGAACAGGTGACCAGCTCAAGGATGCTAACCTTAAAAGATACATATCAAAACCCCTGGGAAAACATCCTGCACATCCTCCCCGAATTAGGACAAAGGCCCAATTAGTCATGCCTGCATAAATCACTAACAACCTTATGAGCTTAGTCCAGGAACCTGCTGTTCCAGATCCTGCCTGGGCCAGGGGCAGCCTGACCACAGGAACTGGCTACACCAACATCCTTATGGAAGCTGACCAGAACCCAACCCCTGAGCCTGATGTCTTTGTTCTGTTTTCCCTCCTCCTCCCAATAAAAACCTCTGCCTGCACTGAGATGTTAAGATGGTTTTTGAAGACAAGAGTCTGCCATCTTCTCGGGTCACCAGCTCTTGAATAAAATGAGTTTCTTCTCAAAAGCACCTGTCCCACGCGTTTGGCTTTCCTTGAGACAAGCGGCCCAACCTGCACTTGGTTACAGTTACACAAATTTGTCCTCAAGAAAAAGAACATGAGTAGATGTTGAGAAGCAAAAGGGGTGGACTGTGCTGGATATTTCTGTTTGCTTCTCTAGATCTCCTCTTCACCCTTTCCCACTTTTTTTTTTCCATTTCATTGGATGTTAGCTTTATAGACTATCTCAATGAGTTTCTTCTCCATAGGATTTTTGGAAAGAGAGGGAGGAGGAGGCGGAGGCGGAGGCGGAGGCGGAGGAGGAGGAGGAGGAGGAGGGAGGAGGAGGAGAGAGGAGAAGACTGAGATTGGGATATATAATCCTCCAACTCCTGCCAAGTCTATTAAATAACACAGCTCTGTTCTGGGAGCTCCCTCTTACAACCGTCTTTACATTTTCCAGGTCCTAGTAACTGCTCCATCCTCTTGCCCCTTCACATCTATGAGTCTGAAAAGCTCTTAGCAGCCCTGACATACTTCACCCAACCTTTCTGGCTTCCTGCACTGCCCACATTTCTTAACTAGTCATTTGATCAATAATTATTAAAATTTCCTTAGATATGTTTAAAGTGCATCCTTTGAGAGATTCAAAGCTGTTTCTGTGGAAAATCTGAATGATACAAAGTATTAAATGTCAGATATTATATTTTTTTCTACCTCTTAAGTCCAAAATATTAAAAGTTCCAAGTAAAGTAGATGTCATTTTCTTAGAAAATGTCACCAATACCATATTTCCTTATGGAAATTCAGCCTCCGTTTTGATGAGAGGGTAATATGAGAATAAGTGGATTTGCTTCACCTTTTTGTGCATGCTTTAGAAGCATGACCTTTAGAAGCAGGCACTGGAATATAAATGCAAACCAACTTTAAACACTTTTGACAAGCTTAGTGCATTCAAAGCCCTTGTTGCTATGAAAAAATAAGTCTATTAAGTAATTTCTATATAATAGGTGTTAATAATTATAGTTACCTCCATATGGTTTTGTTTGTCATCATGTTATATAGTTTTATTATAGTTGTGAAGAATTTTAAACACTTTACTCAAATGATGAAATTCTATACAGATGAGAAAATCCCTATGATATTGCAAAATAAAAATAATTTAAGTTTAATTACAGATTTGGATCTCCCTCCTCAGTTATTCTCAGTAAAAATGACTAAATGATAAAGAAACACAATCAATTAATATAACCAAGTAACTGGCAAAAAATGCTGCACATCATAGAAATTTGTGCCAATGTCTTAATCATTACAACATGGAAGCAATATAAATTTACAATTGTGTTAAATTATTTCTGTTTCTTTATTGCTTTGTTTTGTTCTTATATCTTTAGCAATGTTAATAACTACTTTGTAACTTGGAGTCTATATCTACATAACACATTGTACTATGTGGTTTCAAATACTGCAGTTTGCCCACAAATATCATAAAATCACTGTTGCTTAACATATATAACTTCAGCATGGTTTTATACACATATGTTTATTTTGATTTGAAAATACCAATTGATCAGCACATATGATGTGTTTTCTAAAAACACTATAAAAGTGATAATTATCTTTATAAAAGAATTAACACAATGATTAGTAATCATCGTTAAAATTATTCTCTTTCAAATGTTTTGGAGATGAGGTAGTTAGGTAGTATTCAAGGGTGTTCTGGCATCTGCAAGTAGCAATTATGGGTGGATTTACCTCTACAAAATAGAAAAATAGAGCTAGAAGAATCTTTCAAAGTATTTATGAAAAAAGATGAAGGCAAAAGAGATATTAAAGTTCAATGAATTAATCAAATATGGGAAATCTAATCAACAAACTACTTTCAGAGGAAGGAATGTTATTATAAAGTTTTCTTATATAAAATAATTAAAATTTTGTGTGGGATGATTGCTCCACTCCCAATAACTAGATTAGATTGTCTTAACCTCCCAATATCCCATCTACTTTTTTAAAAGGAAAAATCCTTACCTGAAAATATGTTTCCATTGATTTAGAGAGTACAAGGAAGGGAAGAGAGAGAGAGAGAGAGAGAGAGAGAGAGAGAGAGAGAGAGAGAGAGAGAGAGAGAGAGAGAGAGAGAAAGATATGAAAATTCTATCAGTTGCCTTCCAGAAGCGCCCTACCCTACCCAGGATCGAACAGGCAACCTAGGTATGTGCCCAAACCAGGAATTGAACCCACAACATCTCTGGTGCACATGACGATGCTCCAACCAACTGAGCCACCTGCCAAGGCCCATTTAACACCCCAAGCACCTGAAGTCACAGAAAGTAGTAAGAGAGCCTACTTCACGATAGTCCATTTTCCTTCTGAGTTCCAGCTCTCTGTCTGCTAAATTTGTTGTTTACAGATCATCTTATGAGTTATAAATTGCCACATATTTAACATATAGAAATACTGAATTTTAAGTTAAAGTAAAATTTCAGATAAAAGTGATGTTTTTTTAGCATAAATATGTCCATTCAATATTTGGGATATTCTTATAAAAAAAATTTATTTGTTGTTTATTTCAGTATTTATTTGCCACATTTAACTGTGTGTTCTGTATGTTATCTGACAACCCTAATTATTGCATTCTAGATTACTCTTTGATGGAATTCAGCTCCTCTTTATTATTATTCTCCTGTCTCATCTCCCCACTGCAATATGATTCGTTTCATGTAAAATAGTTTTGGTGAAGTATTGGGAGAGAGAAAAAACATGAACAGTAGGAGATGTTTTTAAACACAATTTATTTTTCCTCCTTACATAAAAGCAAAGTTCACTGCTCTTTGTCTTCAAAGCATTCATTTTTAATTGGTATTGATGGCCTTTGATTACAAGGAAACAGGGAGAGATTCTTGAGTGTAACTTTGAGTAAATGTAAGATGTATCCTTGTTTCTCATATACAGAATGAAAAGATTAATCATATGAATAAGTAGATTCCTATCTATCTATTGAACTCAAAATTCTTTTCAGATAGTGTAATTTTATAATTCCATATATTGATTGTGAGAGAAAAGAATTTTCCTTGCCTTTAAAGCAGAAGAGATAAGAAAACAAAGAATGATAGGTTTAGAAAAATTAGTCTTATAAATGCTAAATTACCTCAGACCTGAATTTTTTTATTTTCATTATTCTCTTCATCTAGTCTTTCTACTTCTTTGGATCAGTGGAATAAGTGTAGACTTTATAATCGGGGAGACTGACTCATCATTTTATTAAGTTTATACATTTTTGCAATTTTTAACTTTTCTGAACCCTAATTAATTTTAGAGCCTAAAATTTTCTTCAGGAATTTGCTCAAATAATGGTTTGCCTCTCACCATTTTGTATGAAAAAGCAAAACAAACATATACTTTATTTTTCTTTATAGTACTTACCATCATATCTCACATCATATACTCATTAATAATGTTAATTTGGTTTTTTTTTGTTTTTTATTGTCTAATCCTATGGCAGAAGGTAGCCACCATAATGATCGGGATTTTGGCTGTCTACTTCTTTGCTTTATGTCCAGCTGTTCAGTTTCTAGCACATAAAAGGACATAATAGGCATTTATTGATTGGTAAGTAAGCTTTACTTATTTTCATATATACATTAGTGGCTAAACCACATTCCAGAAAGCTTTTCTGAAGCTTTGCTGCATATGAAGAATTTGGATAGTGTCTGGCGTGTGGTGTGTAGAGAACAAATGATTAATATTATTGTTACTAACATACTGCACAGTCTTTGACATGTGGTAGTAAATCAAAGGATTTTAATACTCTTTCTTTTCGTTCTCAATTTTTTAGATTTATTTCCCTTGTTGAATCCCTAGCTAGCTTCTCTCACTTACCCTGAAAAAAAAAATCAAGAGAATGTAGGAAAATACAAAGAACAATGAAAATTCTACATTTATAAAATATTAATAAAAATGTGTGTTGTTTGAATTGTATGTGTAACTAAATTAAAATGTTTGGCAACCAAAGCACAACAGGTAAGAGAAAGTTTATGATTCACATTATTTAAAAATTTTAGCGTTGTGGGGGTGATTGGGAAAGTACTAATTTATGTTAAATTTTACTGTGTCAAAGACTACTCATGTTGTAGTTTCTTGAATAATCAAAGAGCTTACAACTAACGATGTCATAAAGAAGAAAAATTTAAAATAACTCTATCAGCCCAAAAGTGAGCCAGAAAGAAGAGAAAAGAATTGTAGTGCAATAGATACACATAAATCCAAACATATAAATAATTCCAGTAATTTCAAGGCAAATAAATAATCAAATAAAATATGGATAAAAAATATAATCTAAATATAGTCTACATTAAAAAGACACACCTGAAATTAAAAAGCACAGAAAAGTGTATGATAAATGTTTGGGAGTCCTGGCTGGTGTGACTCAGTTGGTTGGTGCATCCTCACTGAAAGGCTGTAAGTTTGATTCCTGATCTGTGAATGTTCAGAAGGCAAGTCATCTATGTTTCTCTCTCACATCGATGTTCCTCTCTTTCTCTCCCTCCCTTCCTCTCTTTAAAATCAGTAATAATTAACATATCCATAGGTGACAATTACAAAAATAAATCAATGTGTGGGAAATATACCAAAACAAAATAAAAAACAACAACTACATTGATATAGCTATGCTAACATCAAATACAACTTTTAAGGCAAGAATAATTATTGGCACTAAGGGGAGATTCTTCAACCTGACAATCAGGTCGGTCCATCAGGAGATCACCAATCCTCATTTGTATTCACGTAATAATATAGGTTCGTACTATGTAAAGCAAAAACGGATGGAAATAAAAACGAAATAGGCACTATCACACATATATTGGAAGACTTTCTACATATTTCTTGGGGTAATAGTGCAAGACAAAAAACAGTAAAGATACAGAAGATGAGACAAAATTATGTTTTAAAAATTGAACCGAATTGACACAATATACCGAAAACAACTGAAGAACACATATTCTTTCTATTATACCTGGGGCATCTTCCAGAATTGATTACAGACAGAGCAATAAAGCATGTATTAACAAATTTAAAAGATCTGATATAATTCAGAATACATTTTTGGTGACAGTGGAACTATGCCAGGATCCCATCACAGAAAGAGAACTGGAATATCTTCAAATGTCTAAAAATTAGCAAGCCCTTCTAAATAATGTAGGTCTAAAAGAAATTACAACAAATAAAAATTGTAAATATTTTGACCTGTATGGTATGAAAATGAGACTTGGTGACCTTTCTGGATGCAATGAAGATGTAATTTGAGAGAGAAAAAAGTAAGATGTCAGTGACTATGTCAGAAACCATCGAAGCAGCCACCTCTAAAAGAAATAAAAGGGCTCTCAGCAATCCCGTGTTCCTGCCAAAGCCTAGAAAAGACAGAGAAGATGTATAGTGCGTGTGTACATATGTGCGTGTGCGTGTGCGTGTGTGTGTGCATGTGTGTTTTGCTTTGTATTAGAGAGCTGATGAAGCATCCTAGATTTAAGGGAATGACATTTCCAAGAAGGTGAAATCTTTTGGAGAGTTATGGCAACCGTCAGCAGTGCCCCCACCTGCCCTCCTTTGAGTGTGGCCTGTAAGTCATACTCAGTGTGAGACATAGGGCCCGAGAGCATGAGAAACAGCCCAGCGCGAGGGAGTCCCCCAGGGATGGAATGATGAGAAGCAAACACGAATGAGAGGACGCGGGGATCAGGTCTACGTAACGCGAGGAGAGAGCACTGTCTCACAGTCTTCAGGGTCTTACCTGTGTGCTATCTGCTGAGTTCCGCAGTCAGAGACAGATCCAGGACGACAAGAAGAAGCCCTCTCCAGTCCAGGGTGGAGGCGTCCAGGCCCTGCTTCTGCCTGGAAGGGGCTTGGAAGTCATCACTCCGCCCCAACAGGTGAACACCCGAACCGGCTGGAACGTTAGCTCTCCTGGGGCCACAGGGGAGGAAGGACACCGGGCAAATCCCTGTCCCCACGACGGAAGACAGGCAGAGAGAGAGGCCTGGCTTCCCTGGAGACCAGGCTTGGGACCTGGAGGCAGGTGGAAACCCTGAACTGTAACTGACAAAGCGCTGGGGACACCATGCGGGCAACGTTGAGAGCTAGAAGCTCAGGGGACCCTGTCATAGGAGGCCCCTGCCACACTGTATCGCCAGACTTACCTCCAGGAGTGGAGCCCATTCCCCCAGGAAATACAGAGAAACATCCCTGTGGGCCCAGGGAGGGAGCCAGGAATGAAACCGTGTTTCAATACACAGGAGCTCTCTTCTTAACAAGGCCTTCATCAGGGACAACTAGTTAACCCGAGCCTAACCTGCTGAGGGCCAACCCCTGCCCACGCTGGCCATGCCTTCTACCTCATAAGGGAGAGAAACAAACCCTGAGAAACCTTGAGATGCTCACGGAGGCACATGCTCACGGAAAGACTGGGACCTGCTTACGGGGCTATGGGACGCCTCCCCTCCCCACACCGCGCCCCATCACTAAAGGCCTGTTTTCAGCAGTTCTCTTCCCCTGGCACATCATGCCTGGCTCTCAAGAGAAAACGACAAGTCTGCCAAAGGCAAGACAACAGCAACAGCACCCAGTCGGAGAGACAGCAGGCGTGAGAGCCAGACACTCCAGGGGATGCTGGAATGATCAGACTGGAAACTGAAAACAACCACATTCATATGCTGAGGGCCCCCGTGACGACGCGGACGGCATGCGGGGACAGATGGGCAGGACACGCAGAGGGAGGGAAAGCCAGGAAAGAACCGGAAAGAAGTGCTCCTGAGAAAGCCACACACACCTCACAGACATGAAGAACGGCTTTGACGGGCTTGTCGGTGGAGCGAAGGTGGCGGAGCCAAGCAGAGTGGAGTTTCCAGCAGCCGCGGAGCTGTGGGAGTGGAGGGTCAGTGGGAAGGAGGACGCTCTGAAAGACCGAGGAGCCGAGGCGGCACCTCTCAGAGGCTCCTGATGACCTGGAGCCAGACCAGAGCCAGGTGTCACCAAAGCTACCACCGAGACAGCCCCGTCAGTGCCTAACTGGACTGGCATGATCAGCTTGCAACCTATCTGCCTGCACAGAGAGAGTAAACCTCTTGGGGAAAGACAACTGAAAAAAAAAGCGCTTTTTAAATAATGTCTAGTATTCATTCAAAACGTTAACAAAACCGGCCAAGAGAAATCACTAAATGATGGAAAGTCAGCAGGAAAAAAATAAACATCGACAGTAAAAATAAAACACAGCGGTGAAGCAGATTTTGGAGATGTCAGATAAAGATTTTAAATAGAAAAGAGGGGACATATGGGGAAAGAGAGAAAATGTGAAGTCCACAAGTTGTCTGAAATAGAACTTGAAATATAAAATTAAAAATATAATAACCATTTTAGAAGAGTTTTTGATCTACAATATATGCAACAGAAAATATACAGAATAAAATACAGAAAGAACATAACAAAAGGAATGCGTGTGCTGGTGTGTGTGTGTGTGTCACTGAAACACCTAACATTTTTAACAGGGTTCTTAGAAGGAGAAAGTTGGGCAGAGCAATTTTTCAAGATATAATTGCTTAAGAATTGATGAAAAATTTCAACCCTTAGATCTAACAAACTGCAATCTTCAACCATAAATGAATAAGAGAAACTCATGCTCTGGCCCAGTGGCCCAACTGGTTGGAACATCATCCAGATGTGCCAAAGCTGCAGGCTCCATCCCAGGGGAGGGCACACACAGCCACCAACCAGTGGGGGATGAGTGGGCGGAAGAGCGAGTCAGACTCTCTCTCTCTCTTACTCCCCCACCCCCGTCTCTAAAATCAGTGAATAAAAATGTAGAAAGGAAAGGAAATCATAACTAGGCATATCCTAGTCCAACTGCTGAGAACCAAAGACTAAGAAAAAATACCTTGAAAGCAACCAGAGGCAAAAGATAAATTAACCTTAAAATAGCAACTTACAAGACCATTATCTGACTATTACACAAAAATTATCGAAATCAGAGGGCAATATAATACAATCATTAAAATCTTAAATGAAAATGACTGTCAAACTATAATTCTATTCCCAGAAAAAAGTGAAGGCAAAGAAAAGTTTTAGGCAAATATACCATATATATTGCTAGTATCTGTGACAAGCAGAATTACACTTAAACGTACTAAAGGGAATTCTCTGGCAGAAAAAAAACACTTCAGTGAGGAAGAGAGAAATGCAAGAAGGGGTGATGAGCAAAAAAGTAAATTTGCCAAAATGAAAATAAGACTAAACAAAACCCACCTGACTGTTCTTATCTATCAAAGAAATTGAATTTTGTTTTTTAAAACATTCTTATAAAACATCATTGGCCCCATACAGTTTTAGGGGTCATTTACTCAAATATTTAAGATAAATATGATAGCAATATTTTAAAAATTATTTCAGAGAATGGAAAAATGTAGCACACTTTCCACCTCATTTTATGTCGTCAGCATAATTTTTAAACCAAAATCTGATGAGGACATTGAAAGATATAAAAGTAGAGGCCAAACACTCTCATGAACATAAATGCAAAATCCTAAATAAAATATAAGTACATAGAATCCAGTAATATATAAAACATTATTATATACTATAATTTATTTGCATGTCTTACAGAAAAAAATTGGAGTTTGTTGAAAATCAGCCAACATAATTAACAACAGTAACATAAATATTGGTGAAAAATATTATAATCTCAATAGATATAAGAAAATATTTGATAAAATATCATGCCATTTATATTTAAAAATAAACCGAGCTACAAGAATTATAAGCAACTTTCTTAACCTGATTACTATATTCACAAAAATTAACAGAAATATAATTTCTAGTGAAATTTTGAAGAATCTCCCTTAACAACTGGGTGAAACAGGCACAGATGCCTATTCGTAGCACAGTTATTCATCATGCCACAGTAGGTCGCATTCTGGGAAATACAACCAGAGAATAACCTAAGGCACAGGAACTGAAAGGCAAGAGTAAAACTGCCATTATTCACACATGACAGGATCATGTTCTTAGAAAACAGAAAATAACGTACAAACTAGAAGAATTTATTCATAAACTTAGCAAATAACTTGAATACAAGGATAACCATAAAGAAGACAACAAAATCAAATATAAAGTTATAGCATTTACAATAGTGGTAAAAACCACAAATACTTAGGAATTTTTTCCAATGAAAAATGTGCGAAACCTCTTTATACAAATCTAAAAATTTTTACTAGGTAAATTTTAGAATAACTAAATAAATGAAAGCATGAATCACAATTATTGTTTAAAAGATTCAATGTTGTATGCCCAGCCTATGTGGCTTCGTGGTTGAGCGTCAACCTATGAACCAGGAGGTCAGGGTCCAATTCCCAGTCAGAGCACAAGCCCTGGTTGTGGGCTCGATCCCCAGTATGGGGTGTGTCAGAGGCAGCCCATAAATGATTCTATCTTCTTACTGATAATTCTATCTCTCTCTCCCCCTCCCTTCCTCTCTGAAATAAATAAAAAAATACATAAAAATTAAAATATAAGATTCAATGTTGTAAAGATGTTAATTTTCCTAAATTCATCAGTAAATTCAATATAGTCCCCAACTTAATTTTATATCCAGAACATATAAGAACTACAAATCAGTACCTGGGAAGCAACCAATAGAAAAATAGGTGAAAGATTTAGACAGGTACTTTGCAAAGGAGTATATCAGAATCAATAAACATAAGAAAAGGTGTTGGATATCACCAGTAGCAAAGAAAATGCAAAGTAAAACCTATATAAATACAACATTTCCATTATACTATGACTCAGTAATCTATTATCCTATGTAGATAGCCCAAGAATTGTGCATATATGTTCACCAAAAGCCATACAGAAGAACATTCATAGCAATACTATTTGAAAAGACCCCAAAATGGAAACAACCCTAATTCTATCACTGGTAGAGTGAATAATGATGCTGTTTATTCCCTTAACAGAAGACTGGGAATCCGTGACAGTGAATGAACTACTACCCAGGTTAATCTAAAAATATAATAGAAGTTCATCACAAATATGAGCACTACACAATTCCATGTGTAAAATGTTGAAAACTAGCAAAACTACATGTGATAAAAGTCAGGATGATAGGGACTTGAGGGGAGACAGTGACTCTAAGAGGGATACTGGAGGATATCTGATAAGGTTCTATTTCATGAGTCTCCTCAGTCATGAAAAGTAATTGATCTGTATGCTGGTTTTTAATTTTTCTATATGCATATGTAATTGTTATATGTTACATATTATACTGTAATAAAAGTTTATTTCTAAAAGATACGACAAACCTCTTCAGTCATTGTTTCACTTCTTTTACTATCCAAATGATAATATTTCAGATATTAGTGAAGAATTCAGAGTATTGCTGTGTTTTCCTAATGCTTTCTACTCCACTACTTATTATTGAAAGCTCACAGGCTATTTCCGTAGCTCCTAAACTCAGTCCTCCTTCTGAAAGGAGGGTCTCATAACCATTTTCTACTCTTAAACCACACACAGCACAGCTGACATCTACTGCTCCAATCCTGATCGGTCAGTGGTTCTCAACCTTCCTAATGCCACAACCCTTTAATACAGGGTGACGCCCAATTTCATTGTTACAAATTGAACATAATTAAAGCATAGTGATTAACCACAAAAAATATGTAATTATATATATGTTTTCCAAAGGTCTTAGGCCACCCCTGTGAAAGGGTCGTTTGACCCCCAAAGGGATCGCGACCCACAGGTTGAGAACCGCTGTGATCGGCAGTGGAAAAGATTGCTGTGACTGTTCCTCTGTTAATAAATTCTGAAAAGACTACTGCCACTCTCTTGAAGTTCCTACCACCAGTGCATTATAGCATCTGAGATGGCTGCAACCTGCTAGCACTATGGGGAAACCCCATCGTAATTATTTGTAAAAGTGGATTTTCTAGTGTGTCTGCTAGCCAATAATGAGGAGGAAGCATTCTCTCAGACGCTTTGCCATCCAATTCAACATTTTACTTTTCCCCATTTAAGAAAGATAGAAGTATAACTGCCCCAGAGGAGTTGTTATGGCCTCTGCTTTTGGAAATGGCCCATTTCTTTGTCCGTAGATTTGAGAATGTGTCTAATTCCTTTGTGAGATTTTAGCAACTTTGCGAAAAGTTTACAAGTGAGTGAATAAAGTTTCTGTCGTTCCTCCTCAAAATATAATGTCACCGTCCTCTAACCTATGTGGTGTGATACCAAACTGATATTCAGGTTCTATCTTACAAAGTAAAAACCCACAGAGGTATGCAAAGATTGTGAAATGTGACTATGAATTATAATAATCATTTGGAGTTTCCCATAGGAAGAGAAAGAAATTAGAGAAAATTAGATTTTGCTGAGCTAATGAGGCACACAGGACAGGGTTAGTTTTGCTTCCACTTTTTCATCGAAGCAAGCAATGTGAGATTGCAGCTAATTTTGCAATCACTTTCATCTATTTAAGCCATAAATCAGATAAATGTAAAAGTTCGACTAAAAAATCCTATAAGTTAAAGGGGATGCATAGGAGGATCTAGCATTTACTTGGTGCCTGTTGTCAATATATATCCCATCCTCACAAGAATCTTATAATATCAATATTATTGTGATTCTGACAGAGGAGTAAACTAGATTTGGTTATTTAAATATCACAACTCCCGGCCTTCACAAAGCTAGTACAGTGCAGAGCCAAGAGTCCAAGGTCCATTCTCATCATCCTAAACCGCTCCTACTCTCCAATGGTAGACTTAGTCAACTTTAACAAATAATCAGTTGATCTTTATTGCTACGTGTATTTCCTACTGTTGTGCATACTTAAACTCTAGTTTTTAGTATAAATCATTTTAATTTGTGCCATACCTTATTCGATTTGTGACCACATGGCAACATTGTTTTTGAAAACGTGTGAAGTATTTTCAATTTATATTACGGGCTTTGGATTTTATAAATAGCTCAACATATTTAAAAAATTAATTTCCACCCACACATCTGTACTGCACTTAGAAAAATATTTATGATAATGTTCACATTTTTCTAGGTGAATTGCTGAACAAGAAGGAAGAAACACTCTGGAATGAACAAAGCATAAGACCATGAACCGTACGGCTATCTTACACAATGCAGTCCATAACTTACAGGGACAGATAATGTAGGCAGCGATTAACATCATGGATTTTGGTCAAGATAACCTGGGGATTACCATATTTCATGAAACCTAAGACATTATTGACTGAGAACTAACATTACTTTATAGTGAAGGAAAAACTACTACCCAATAAGGTTAACACACCTTTGATGGTAGGGTGCATCTTGACTTCAGAATTGCTATATATTAAAGAAAAATGAAAAAGAGAATTCATGTAGAATTGATGATACAAGGAAGCAATATTATACAAACTATAAACATGCTACTGGCAGCAACAAGATAAAAATTTATTCCTCATGAATGTGCATAAGGGTGTTTCTCATTTTGGCTGCCTCCTTCTGAGAACCGATTCAGAGATCCAAATCCTCTCTATTGGGCATCCGGTCCATCCTTAATACATGACCTCCACGGTCTATATGCTTATCTGCATCGTGATGGTGGGAGGGGAGAGAACCTGGGGGCTTATGCCTAAGGACAGCATCTGAAACAGGGTTGGGAATGAAATGTGTCACTGGTTCTCCCATTTAACTGTTAGAACTCGGTCACCTTGCCACAAAGCCAGCTGACCATCAAGTCCTATGTCCACAAAGAAAAGGAATCAGGTTTGGTGCAGTTGAACCACGCCACAACCTACCAAGTTGGACTCAGTTTTGTCACCCATGTCTACGATTCTCTCCACTCACAGACACATGCAAGGCTATTTCCCAGGTCCGTTTTGGTTGGAAGGATCACTGAGTGGACATGCCAAGGGCAGCAGCCCTAAAGGACAGTGAGAGTCACAGTGGATTTTCTGTTCGGTATTTATTGCCATTTTATTGTTTGTATTTTTTAAAAATCTTTTTTTTCCTTCTTCTTAAAGAAGACCCTTTAATATTTCATGCAATACTGGTGTAGTGGTGATGAACTCTAGTTTTTCCTTGGATGGGAAGCTCTTTACATGTCCTCCAATTCTAAATGATAGCTTTACACATTTTTGTTTTTCCTTCCAAGGGCTACTTGCCAACTATATTATACTCTCCAAGTTGAATCTCATTTTGTGGTTGCCCTTTAATCACCGAAGGTCCCGTTTTATCATTTCTGTACTAATTGGTGTTAAAACACTTGACAATTTATTGTGATTTAAGTTTCATTAGCTTGCATCTCTGTCCCCACTAGATGATTAATAGAGATGTTAAATAAGATTACAACCTAATAACAATGTCCTCTCTACCCTGCCTGTATCTCTCCTCAACTAGGTAGCAAAATGAATTCTTGATGGATGGAAAACATGGTTGCAGTCTGTGTCTAAGCATGTGAAGAAACGTGTTATCTCTGATAATTTGGAGATTCTTGGTCTCCCTTCAGCCTATTATGTACATATAAGTTTAAAGTAAAATTATTTTATTTAATTGCTATAAAAGCTAGTATTTTACAAAAGTCAAATAGCTATGTTTAACCATTCAGCTATTTAAATGAACCTTATCTCTAAAAAGAGGCATTTTACTCACACACACAACGTAGGATGTAGATTTTTAAAACTAATTACAATGTTTAATTTACACTTTTAAATTTCTTGAAGACATCTTAAAGAGGATTTGTTCCAAAAAGTGGGCTTCAGTTAACCTCATCTCAGACTGACAATTCTTCACCATTTTTAAAAGCAGCATTAGGATAAAATTTATAAATTATAAAAGTCACTCTTTTATAATGTACCATTCATTGTTTTTTTTACACATTTACTGTTGTGCAACCATCATCACCCACTTTCTTTAGCTGCATCTCATATCTTTTCCTATATTGTTGTTGCAACATTTTTCTATACTACTTGACTGTATTGTTAATCATAGCTTATATATTTACTTCCTAGTTATTTAATATAGACCTTATTTTTTCAACATGATTGCAAGTTCATTCTTGGCTGGACATATATGCTAATAATAGGACATTTAATTCAAATTTTTGAATGTAGCAACAAGGTAAAATAGATATGAAATTTCAAAATGAGCATGAGGCAGATCATTTTAAGCTGACTTTGTACAGAAAATAACTAAAATTTATTTGTGCAAATCAGAGTTTCACACACATATATGGTCGGTAGGCCCTGGCGGGTGAGGCCTTTGTCTAGGGCTCTGTGCTTCTGGGAGGTACACTGAACTAGATTGAATAATGCCCGCCAAAATTCATGTCTGCCCTGAACCTCAGAATTTGACCTTCTATGTAGGTTCTTTGCCAACATAATCATGGTAAATTGAGGTCATTCTAGATAAGGTGGCCCCTGAATCCATTATGACTGGTGTCCTTCTGGGGAAGTCGGACGCGGAGACAGAGAGGAGAGGCCATCTACCAGCCAAGGAGCATCACGGATGGTTGGCAACCACCATTAGAGGCAAGAAAGGATTCTAACCCTGAGCCTCCAGAGGGAGCCTGGCCTTGCTGACACCTTGATTTCAGGCATCTCGTTTCTGGAGAAGTAGGAGAAAATAACTTTCCGTTGTGTCTAGCCAGCCAGCTTGCGGTATTTTGTTAGAGAAGCCCCAGGAAGCTAATATAAAGACTCAGAACATTGGAATGTCTTCCTCAAAATTTTCTAAGATCCCCTCAGGAATGTAGGTACATATGGGGCCAGCTGAACAGTCCAGGAAGAGTGATTCTAGTCAGGATCAAAACCCCTGTGAGCATCCAGCTCGTTATCCTCATCCAGCCTCTGCCCAGCCTCCATTCCCTAAATACAGGGTTGAACATGCACAGTAAGGATGTCTGATTCACACCCACAGGCATCCTTCTGTTCCGGGAGGGTGGCCTGGCAAGAGGATAGCCCTCGTTGATTATCATAATACTAGAGGCCCGGTGCATGAAGTTCATGCACTGGTAGGGTCTGCCGCTGCCACCGCTGCCTCCCAGGGCCTCCTGCCACCTCACCTGCCCTCGCCTCCCTCCCTTCCCCCCGCTGGTCCCCTGGTCCAACTCCAATTGAACTCTGGGACAATTTGCATACTATGCTTTTATTATATAGGGTTTGTTTGTGTGTGAAACTGCACAAGATTGGGCCTCCAGATGGTGCTAATACATTGATTTGGGGTTATTTTAGTCAGATGCAGGATGAGTTCAAGATTTTGCCTTGCAATGATTTATCAGTGACCCCTGGCTTTCGCCGTGTGAGTGCCTCCTGTGCTGGCTGGCTCTCATCTATGTTTTGAGCGTGCTGCTGAACAGCTGTGGTCTACAGCACTGAGATCGACAGGAGGGCAGTGGGACTCTTTTAATCTGTTTATCTCCACCACAAGCACCCCAGGGAGCCACCCCAACCTCTCCACAAGCTCTTCTCCATGGTCCGGTCAGTCCCCTAACAGTGGCCAGACCTATGTCCTTCAGGATCTTTCAAGATCATCCTCTGTAGCACCAAAGGGCCCATTCAATCATGTCCCAAGTGATCCCTAAGGGCAATCTCAAACAAATAACCATCAGAAGCCTCAGCCACACCCCATGGGAGAGAGTGAGACTTACACTTTGATTAGGCCCAGAGATCATGAATAAGATCTGAAAATACAGCCAATAAAGAACCTCTGCTACGCTTACTGCTGCTCCCTCCCCCTGCCTTCCCAGGACTGTGAAAATGACATCCAGCAATAAAGGTAGAAATCGCATGAAAAGAGAAAATCAACAGTCTTCATATACATGCAACCACATCTTGGTAAAGAAAACAAACCCATGTTCATAGTGTTAATTATTTGCTGAATTGAGATTGTTTATAACTTAAAATGAGAGTTTTGTGTGTGTGTGTGTTTTTAAAACTGAGTGTGATCAGCAATGTGGAGGGACTGCCTGAGTCTCATCCTATGGCAAGAGACAGACTGCTCTTCCCGAGAAGATTTAAAAAGAGCACGTGGGGAAACATACTTTGGGTTACATTCTATGAGTTTTGTTCATTTAGGATACCAGTCAAAATGTCTTTTAGCAAACATATCAGCGGTTGTGTTATGGTGACACATAGCATGATACAGGTCATGAAAAGTAGTGCTAAATGCAAGGAGGAAATTAAATTTTTCTCTAAAGTTTCCACAGTGCATTTTCTTTTTCCCTGCTTAGATTTCACAGCCCAATAGTTTAATCTTTGCCTGAAGAATTTCTAAACAACCAAGACCTGATGTCTTTTTACTCCACCTGCCCAACAAGCATCATATTGCCTGAGTTCTCTCTGTCTGTACCCAGACTTCTGAGGCAACCGGAGGAAATCGCACACCTGCACCAACATTCATGGCAACTGTTTACCCGTGTTCTAGCAGTGACTGCAGCTGAATTATGTTTCAGTAGGCCATGTGCCTTCTCATGCCCTACAAAAGATAGTTTATCGTCTTTACTTGCTTTTATTTCTTCCAAAATTTTATTTATTCTCAGTAGATTATCTAGAGCACCATTTCACAAAGAAAATAGAATTCATTAAGAAGTAAAGTCCAATTATAGCGGCTAACAATCCTATCTGCATCTATACATACCTGTTTCTTTCATTAAAATGGGAGATTCATCATCAATGTCTTATCCTAACTATTGAGGACTTCACATTATTAACTCACATTCCTCAAGAAAACTTTTCAATCTTCATATGAGTTTGTTCAAATTTCATCAACCATACCCAATAGAAAAAAGAAAAAGCAAGTTATTTCATGTTAAAAATATGATAACAATACTTGTATATAAATACCAGAAAAAAAGAACAGAAATAAATATAAAACATACACAGACATTCATATATTGCTGGTGGGAGTATAAAATATTTCACCCTCCATTGGGAGACATTTTTGGCAATATTTGCCAAATTCACAAAAGCATATATCCTTCTAACCATAATCCTAAATCTGGGAATTACCTTACAATTTACTTGTACATATATAAATGGCATGTGCACAAGTTTATTTATTGGCATATTGTCAGTGAGTTCTTATGAACAGATGGAAGTTTTTCTATGGTCTTTAAGAAAGTATCATATGTCCATATAGGCCAGAGTACAAATATCATCATTTCTCCCCAAATTTCTAAAAATCAGGTCTTTTTTCTTTTTTGGTCTTACTAGTATACTTGAATGGCAACTGCTGCTTAAATCCTTAAATAACGGCAACTGTTCAAAGTTCCCCTCGTCTTGTCTCATTTTTTGAATTATTCATAGAAATCTGCAATAGTGCTGCTGCTAATATCTCCCAAATGATTGCACCAGCTCTTATGCAATCCTTTCTGCAAATGTGCCTTTCCTTAGCTTTTGAATATCACAGGATTTGAACAACTTGGTCTATTTCAATAGGAGCCAAATATTCCTTCTTGCAACTACTTTGCCTGAATCCTAGGATATATGTTTCTGATAATTTTTTTTTTTTTCTATTGCTCTTCTAGTCACTTCTAGCCCTTGCTTAAGTCTGGCTGCTTCTTAGAAAACTTCCATGACTGCATGCCTCTCTCTCAAGTAACATAGGGTCTGGGAATGGAATCGATGATCTCTTTGGTCCCCAGAGGCCTTTCCATCTTAGACACTTTCACATCTGCCAAAACCCCATCATCAACCTCCATCCAGGACCCCTGCATTTTTCATTGAAGATCTTAGCTCCTGCCCCACTGCCTTTCTCTGGGACTTTGTCCTGCATGTGGGTGTTCCTCTTGGCATCTTGACATTTCAGCATTTTGGTAAGTCTATCAATTGGAGTCTTCCTAGGAAACATGATCACCCCTATGGTTCATAAAAAAGAGATTTTAATGGAAGAACAACTTGTATAACAGAAGACAGGAAAAATGATGAAATAACTGAAAAACCAATTAAAAACAAAAGTAAAATGGAGAAAGAAAGCAAATAAGAAAGCAAGAACACAGTAACTATGAAAGAGGAAAAGAGAGATTATGTAGACGGAGATTCAAGTCTAAGTTCTGCCTTTTATCACGTATGGAATGTGGTCATATCACTAGTGAGACTGTCATTACAATTCGGTCATCAGTTGAACAATTTAATTCTTTCCCACACATGATGCCTCTTCAACTTTCCTAGTAATGGGCTCTTTATATGTCTCTCTATTAAAGAGCAGAAAGGGGGTGAGTCAAATAAGCAGGTGTGCAATCCATGTTTGTGGCATAATTGACTGAATACATAAATATAGGAATGAAGAATAAGCCAAATTGACTTGCTTGTTAATTTAAATCTGTAGTTAGTTCATAGAACTGTTTCAAAGACAGGAACTCTTTAAAGAAATTGCCAGTGCTGGGCTGCTCAGCACACTGTTGCAAACTAAGATAAATGCATTCCCCAACCTATTCTTACTAGAGGTCCAGTGCATGACATTCGTGAACTGGGGGAGTGGGGAGCGGGTCCCTCAGCCTGGCCTGCGCCCTTTCGCAGTCTGGGAGCCCTCGGGGGATGTCCGGCTGACAGGCCTACGTTGCAGTTGGACATCCTTAGTGCTGCTGTGGAGGTGGGAGAGGCTCCCATCACTGCCACTGTGCTCGCCAGCCGTGAGCCAGGCTCAGGGCTTCTGGCTGAGCGCACTGACCACCTGGGGCAGCTCCTGCATTGAGCATCTGCCCCCTGGTGGTCAATGTGTGTCATAGCGACTGGTCATTCCGCCATTCGGTTGATTTGCGTATTAGGGTTTTATTATATAGGATAACACAGATGGCACAGGCTTCATTAATCTGTGACTATAAAATAAGGTCGCATCCTCCTTTAGTCACTAAGCTATGACAGATCAAGAACTTTTAAGCCTTTTTGCTAGAAATTATTCCTCAAAAGGCTCTAAAAACAGGACTCTCAACCACAGTTAGTTTGGTTTTCTTCTCCTTTTCCAGCTTCCACTTACCCCACCTCAGCTGCCTCAGGATCTTTGCCCTTGTTCACATCCCTTCCTATAGTCTTTCACTAAAGATCTTCTCCCTGTTTAGGTTACAGCACAAATATTAGTTTCTCAGAGAATGCTCGCTACACATTCTCTCTAAGGTATCTCCTCTTCACCTGTCACTTTATAGAAGATCGGAGCATTACTTTTCATAGAACTTATATTTTGAAAAAGCTGATTTTCTGTTTTCCTATTAAAAGTTTTAGGTATTTAAAGATTTAAAAGTCAAAGTTTTCCTCCCCTTACTAAGTTATAAACTCATGTGGACAAGAACTGTTTGTCTTATTTACTGTTACATTCCCAAGGTTGAGCATTATGTGTCTTCTTAAACAATATACAGGCTGTTTCTGTCACCAACATAACTTCAGATCAAAATTATAAAATTCATTGATAGTCTGTACTAACTATATCTATGTCTATGTCTATGTCTGTGTCTGTATCTATATCTGTATCTATATCTAACATATGATATACATGTATATAAACAACATAATAAAAATGTGCATTTATTTAACACTACATGTAGGAAAAAAACTATATTTGAGAAGCTACAAATCAGAGGGTATATGCTCTTTATTTAAAAAGAATATTTTAGAATACTCTTTTAAAAACATCGGCCTGTATTTTGAATGGCTAATATGGGAGCATTAGATGTATTGCCGACTTTTATTTGTTGAGTTATTATTGCCATAGCTTGAGCTTTCATTCAAACACATCAGTCCTTCAGAATGGAATAAAGAAACACTGTACTTTTACCTTCAGGACTTCAAGAGTGGAAATTTAGTCTTTGAAAAGTATGTTATTTATTATAACAGAGGAAAAAGCAATTATATTTATCTTCTTAAAGCCCTTGTGCTTTTAATAGGAAAGTACAACAACCTAACAGTACAACGCAAATTAGTACTTGCTGATTTGCTGACATCCAAAACACCTGTATTTTTGTATTATTTTCATTTTTTAGTTGGATATAATATGTGTTTCCTCGTGTATTCTATCAATGACAAGTTCCAGGGAATATCTTGTCATTTGGTGGTGGTGGCGGGGGTTGGGGGGGGGGGGATGAAGGGGCTGAGCTATTCAAGTTGTTGTAGCTGATAAAATTTATTTTCAGTTCCAGTAATAAAGCCTACTCATGGCTCTGTCTCTGAAGAATTGGCCCCTAATACTCTGTAATCCATGAAGGACTCCCATAGAGGGTTATGAGGCTCTTAGATCCAAAATATCAATAATATATGAAAAGAGGAATGTAGGTTCACTTTATGTCTCAGATTTCAGACATGTCCCATCAGATTCATTTTTATCCTCTCCTCACAGCACTATACAACATTTTCCCTTCAGTGCTGTGGCCGATTTTCATGCCAAACTTCACCTTAAAACTTTTACTAGCGTAGAGATTTAAGAAGGGGAATAAACTGGACTAGTAAATATTGGTCTTAGGGTCGATGTCCATTTCTTTTTTATACGATTGAGACAAGTGAATTTCTATGATGTCAGAATAGAGCAGAACTTCTTAGCTACTCACAAAGAAATATAAATAACCATAATCTAATAACAAATCTCTGTGTGATAACATTATTGAGTCATTTCAGCATGGATGTGATGCTGACTTGTTTAACATTTTGCCATTTTTTTTTCTGATACCAGTCTCAAAATTTAAGAGACAGTGAGGTATCGATATTCTGGTTGTGCTGCTGTGAGCTCTCTAACCCCCGCCAGACAGGTTCCCTAAGATTAAGAATCCAGGCTGCACTTGGCTCATGAGTTTGGTTGTGACTTTACTGGAACACGATCCAGTAAGAAGGACAGAAGCAACTTTTATTTTAGACAGTTAAGGCAGTAGCAGAGTCAGTGAAGCAATTCGATTAGAGTGTTAAATTGCTGGTTTGAACTAAACCACCAAGTTTCATCCCAGCTCTGATAGCAGATGGGCCTGTAAATATTACACACAATCCCCGGCATTGAATGAAACACTCTAACAGTAAATGCCCCTGGAGAGTTGAACAGGAAACGTATCAGTAGTTTGGTGTTACTTCAGGCTTATAAATACTTGAAACTCTCAGCAAACTTTTAATAAAAGTTTCAAATCACTATGGGCTTGGATGTACGTAGTAATTTTATAGTTTTTTTATTCTTTCTCCTAGATAAGTACTTACGGGAATTTTGCTGATTAGCGGGTAAACTCTAAATCTGAGGAAAAGTCTAAAAAAGAAAATGCTAAGTCATGAAGGATTTTTTTTTGTAGCACAAGGTAAAATGTTCTTATTCAGAGGAATAGAAAAGCTCTTGAATAGCTTACAGTAAAAATGGTTTTACTCAGTGCCCATTCTCATTCAACAGAAAGTCTGTGTAAACACCTAGGCAACATACCAAAGTCAATTTCTCAAGTAGCTATATTACCCTTCTGTATAACATACATCCCAGTACTTTTGAATATAACTGTCAATCAACCTTGGTTAAATCCCTGCTAACAAAAGGTTTATATTTTTCTAATTTTCATTATACATATATGAAAATCACTGGATCCTTATTTAATGGACAAAAGTCATTTGAAGGACTAGAAAATTCCTTAATTCAAGTTAAACAAGTTCACCAAAAAATTTAAAAGTAAAATGAGCTAATAAGTTTGGGCACTGATTTTCATACAATAATTACAGACACTGTGGGTCTGACTCTGTGAACATCTTGTCATGAGAGAACGGGGCTGGAAATTTTTAAGTTAAGATTTATCATGAGCTTCATTCACCTCCTTTTCTTCTTGTTGGGATAAGACTGTTCATACAATTGTAGTGCCTGAGTGTCCAGGCACCCACTGCTCTATAACAACCATGTCTGCATTCAGAGGCATAAAGCCACAGCACTTCCACTGCACCCAGAGATCCCGTGGGCCCGGGGTTTGGACATGTGCCCTGGCGATGGCGTACCTCAGCTTCACAACGTCTGGGGCCTCGGCCTGAACATCTCAGCTACTGGGGGGCTGACTCAATGGGCCAGGAACTGGAATCATCCAGAGGCTCCTTTACTGGCATGTTGGCCAGGTGACTCAAAGGTTGAGCTCAGGAGAGTCTGCTGACCTGAGTTCCTACCCACGTCGGTTCCATGTGGTTGGGCTTCCTCAAAGTATGCGGCCTGAGAAGAGGTGAACTTCCTACATCAGGTCCCTGTACCCCAAGAACAAGTGTTCAACCAAACAAGTCCCAAGACACATGACTTTCTGACTTAGCCTTGAAAATCTCAGAGTGACTTCTGTCATATTCTCTTGGTCAAAACAATTACAAACTCACCCAGATATAAGGGGATGGGGTCTCACTTCACAGTATGTCCATGTTTCAAAAGCAACACCTTCTGGCATCTAAGAAATCATGCTTGCCCTAACCGCTTTGGTTCAGTGGATAGAGCGTTGGCCTGTGGACTGAATGGTCCTAGGTTCGATTCTGGTCAAGGGCATGTACCTTGGTTGCAGACACATCCCCAGTAGGGGGAAGGGGGGGGGGGGGTGCAGGAGGCAGCTGATCGATGTTTTTCTCTCATCAATGTTTCTAACTTTCTATCCCTCTCCCTTCCTCTCTGTAAAAGAAAATCAATAAAATATACTAAAAAAAAAGAAATTATGCTTTTCTTTAGTCCCATAGTCTATTCATTGATCCCATATGTATATATAAAATTTAACTGAAGTTCACTATACACATACATTTAAAGTTAATGAAAGGTTTTGAAATCATAATCTGTTTTCATTACTAATTTAACCGACCGGAGCAGCACATCATGGGAAGAAGTTCATTGTCATTACTGGGTCTCAGGTGGGACACTGGACTATGAAACAAGCCTCTTGGTATCTTGCCAGGGTCTTCCAGAGAGCTTTACAGACTGATGATTTGTCTTTCAATTCTAGCCTTTCAAAATTTAGTAGTCCCACGAAGAGTTTTATAGGTAATAAAATCTCTCAGATAAGCCAATTTATAAATTTTAATGGTAACAGACAGGTAAGATCTCCAAAGGTAAAGATGTTTTATTTCATATTACTTAATATTTTTTAAAAAGAGCGGGATAATAAGCTATGTCTCATATCATGTAACTTTATTTTTAGTGCTGCCTGTGTCTCATACCACATGTGTGAGTCACAGGCATTCATTAGAAAAAAGGGATAAAAAAGGTTAAAAAGGGGGGCAGGTAAAGTGGGCAGTAAGGTAACATTAATTGTTTTGGGTGGGGGGGTGAGATATACTGAAAATAAAAGTAAACTGACTATGTGGAAAGAATCATGAAGGAAAGAGAAATACTTTCATGATCACCACTAGCAGAAAATGCCTCTGGCCATAGGAGGAAGAGGAATGGGCACCTAGGGGAGGGAAGACAAGACCGAAGAAGCCAGAACTAAGTGTCCTAATCTGATTTGCTTCTATGAGAGCAAGTGTCATGTAAGAACCTACCTCATGCTGTGTCTTGGTGAAGGGGAACAGGATTACATTCCAAGTGCATGCTCAAGGCTATCCTGGACTAAAAAGCAACAACAAGCAAAGTCATGCTTCCACCCTATGACTGGTGAAGCTGGGAGCTAATGCTGCGATTCTTGGTAAAATGCTTTATCACTCTGATCCACTATGAGAAACCCTGACTCCTCCCAGAGTTTGTGAACTCAGACTACAGTGTCTATAAAAAAACCCCAAAAACCTTTTCAAGCACTATACGCACAATTAGGAATGTGCATACTGAGAGCAAATGACTGTCTCAATTATACTACATGTATCTCTATTTCTTCAGTGAAGTCCTCCGATTCAATTCTATCCAGTGTACCCCTAAGATTGACATCATGACAAATAAATAATTTTCTAGACAATGGATGCTACATGAGTTCAGCTCGTAGCCAACTAGGAGCACTTGGGATCTGTGGCAGGCGTGGCAATGTCTTGCCCTCATTCTGCTTCATGAGGGGACACAGTGACCAGCTCTCAGGAAGGACAGCCTTCAGCTGTTGCTCCACTTTGAGAAGCGATGCCCTTCCCAGGATGTCTATGGCCAATATGTGGTGTAAAACCCTAGCTATCTGGGACAATGCTGCCAGGTCATTTTACCCAAAGTTTCACTCTGAGTTCATTCAAGGCTGGTGCAGACCTGAATCGCCTGCAGTTGTCCTTCTGCCATTTCTACTTCCTTCTCCCTTCCACAGGGGTTGGTTCCAAAGAAGGTCGCTCCATAAAACATGCCTTGCATGCTACTCTCCACCACAGAATATGTTTCTAGAAAACACAACCTTCCATAACATCTTACAGATTAAGGTTAATCAAATCTGAATATAAACTATCAGACTATGCTAAAACCTTTAAGATACACAAAAACACTTTCTACTCCAAAGGGAGTAACTTATTCTCTCTGGGAAAGAGTTTCTCTCCAATTGATTATATCAATTTGAACGATAATAACCCACTCGCTGATAATGGAAATGTTAGGGTCAATGTCAGTACACATTTCAAAAGGCTGCTTGAATAGCGTGTTGAGTAGAGGCTTGAAGATGTACATCGACCTGCTAGATAATGCTGGTGTCATATAATATAATGGTAAATAAAACTTAGAAATGCTATAAAATACATGATAGTTTATTTTTATGCAAGCCCAAGGTAAAAGCCAACCTTTAACATAACAAAAGCCCTCTTCAAAACTTTCCTTAATGAAAACAAACTTCAGTTCTCAAGAAGACGGCTACTGGGTTATAAATTCTTTTCAATGACTTAAAAATGGAAAAGGGCAGACTAATCTGGAACCTATAATGGGAACAATTGGTGAAAATAAACAAAAAGGCAGCTATTTTTCTTTGTCAAGGAGAAAAAATTTCAGTTTTATTATTTTCTTTCCTTAAATTTTCTTAATTCAGGATTTTTGTTTTTGAGTATATATGGTTTTGAGATGTGCTTTAAAAATGTTTTCCAGTCTTCATGTTTACACTGACATGCTACATGAATAATTGCTTTGCGATTATCTTTGCTTTTTATTGCTTTATTCATTTTTTTCTTCTTCACTAAAATGCAAACACATTCTGGAACACATGAAGACTTTTATTGTAAGTACAAACTTCTTAAAAATTGGAAATTCTCATTGGGAGCCATTAAATTAAAAAATGCAAGCTTGTTTTTCTTTTTTTTTTTTTTAGTAATTACTATATACATTTTAACCTAGAAAATACGATTGCCACATAACTTAGAGAGCATGCTTTTTATAGAAATAAACTACAAAATTATACATTTATGTGCTCTTTTACTAAAATATGGACTTCTATTTAATTTCTTGTATTGTTTATATATTATTTTTATATATATCACACATACATATATAATGAATTTTTATATTATTGTACTAGAAGTTAATTGTACTAAAAATAATGCTCTAGTAACATACAGCAGAGAAAACACAGTTAAAAGATAGATCAAATAGCAAATGCATATGCCAGAACACTTTGAAAGAGAGGTATATTCACCCTAACTATGTCTCATATTAGACCACTGCAGAAACTCCTATAAAAACCATTATGAACCAATTCACTACTGGCATGTACAACACAGAGATAAAGAAGGAAATCCAATTATATGCCTTAAGAAAAGCCTCGTACTACATGAATGGACAAGCTTAACTTTAGTATGCTGTATAAAATCTACCGTATCATAAGGTAGTATTTTTTGTCCCTTTCAGATGTCTGTTGAGTAATTTCCAAATACCAGACACTCTGCTAGCAAAAATAGCTGCTTTCAAAAATTCAAAATCTAGGTGTGAGAAATTACAGACTCTTAATTTAAGAATGGAACTATATGGCTCTGACTTGTGTGGCTTGGTGGTAGAGTGTTGGTCTGTTCACCAGAGGTTGGCGGTTTGATTCCTGGTCAAGGAGATGTACCTGACTACTACCAAATTGTATCTTCAACCCAGACCTCTCTCCTGAACAACAGATTCTTATATCTATCTGCCAACTTCATATATATATATATATGGTTGGAAATTGAAAGATAATTTAGGTGATATAAACAAATTTTATTTAACACTTCATGAAACAGGCAGTCTTCACTTTCAAGAAAGAATTCACAGAACTACAAAGGAGAGAGGCTGCTGTACACTCTTATAGAAAACGACAAGCAGGGGCCTTTGGGAATTGACTGGCTGGATATACTGTGGTTCTGGTCAAATGGAACATTTACAGGGATAGAAAGTTATCTAGGTCTGGGTTTGCTGAAGTGGCACCCTGGGCAGAAGTGGCTCCCTCTTGGGCCTAGAAAAAAAAAATGATATCCTATATAATAAAAGGCTAATATGCAAATCAACTGAACAGCAGAACGACTGGTATGACGTGCACTGACCACCAGGGGGGAGACACTCAACTCAGGAACTGCCGCCTGGTGGTCAGTGTGCTCCCACAGTGGGAGCTCTGCTCAGCCAGAAGCCCTGAGCCGGGTTCTCTACTGGTGAGTGCAGTGGCTGTGGCGGGAGCCTCTCCCGCCTCAGTGGCAGTACTAAGGATATCTAACTGCTGTGAGTCGGACATCCCCCAAGGGATCCTGGACTGGGAGAGGGCACAGGCAGGGTTGAGGAACTCCCTCCCCTGAGTACATGAATTTTGTGCACTGGGCCTCTAGTATATATATAATCTCCTTAAGACTAACTCTTCACTTTTCTATTTCCTTCTCATCCCATATTGAATCTGTCAGGACATTCTGTTGGCTCTGTTCAAGTTAATACAGAATACTGTTAGTTATCTCTATCTCACTAATATCAAGCCTCTATCGTCTCTTCTAGTCACAGCTGCAAACCACTACCTCCTTTTCCATCATCTCTTTCCTAAATTATTAAATGATTCTTACAGCTCTCTTTTCTCTTTCCAACCATAGGATATTCTCGCCATTGCAGTCAGAAAGATGCTTTAAAAAAAGTCAAATCAAGCCCTACTCCTGCCCAATATTGTCTAATTGTTCCCTATTTTGCTTGGGATAAAATTCAAAGTTTTTCAATAGCCAAAAGGTCATACTTAATTGGCATACGCTGCCCCTGGTGTCTCTCAGATTTCCTTTTCTGCTCCTGGCCTCCTCACTCCACTGCAGCCACACTAGTCTCCACTGTCTGTCAAAGGTATCAGGCACAGGTGTCCCCCAGGGCCTCTCTGCTGCTGCTCACACTTCCCATCATTACCATGGTGATGCCCTTCCTCCCATTTGTCACAATTTTCTCAATGATACTTTCTTAAGGGGGTCTTCTATGATACTCCTATTAAAAATTGCAATTTAGTTGTTCCAGCCTTTTCTATCCACATATCCTGCTTCAATTTTCTCCATGACACTCTCATGCTTGGAAACACTATAATGTAACTTATTTATGTGGTTATCTTTATATTCTTCCTAAAATACAGGCTTCATGATGATGGCAATTTTGTTTTGTGTTCCATACTGTATTCTAGAGTTCAAACAGTACCTGACTAATAATAGTTGGTTAACACATACCTGATGAAATGAATGAAGGAACTGTTGTATAGTAGATGAAGCACAAACTATGTGTCTGCAAGATATATGCAGCAGGAAATCAAACAACCCATCCCAAGGGTCCTTTCATCTACTAGGATTTTGAAGTATCTGATACCATGGAAGATGAGGATGAAACAGAATGTGAAAAGTAGGAGAGTTATTGAAGAATTGTTTTAGGATCTGTTAGAGCAGCGGTTCTCAGAATGTGTAAAGTAGGAGAGTTATTGAAGAATTGTTTTAGGATCTGTTAGAGCAGCGGTTATCAACTTGTGGGTCGCGACCCCTTTGGGGGTCGAATGACTCTTTCACAGGGGTTGCCTAAGACCATCGGAAAACACATATAATTGTACATTGTTTTTGTGATTAATCACTATGCTTTAATTATGTTCAATTTGTAACAATGAAATTGGGGGTCACCGCAACATGAGGAACTGTATTAAAGGTTCGCGGCATTAGGAAGGTTGAGAACCACTGTGTTAGAGGCTCTTGTCCCCAACTCCTACTGAGAAAAGCAATTCAGTGACTACTCCTCTACTACCTTGGGTTAAAAGACTTTCATTCTTTGAAAAATGCTCCAAGTGTTGGCAAAGTTGGAGGCAGGAGTGAGGCCATGGGTTGAAAATAGGAAAATTTAAATGGAAATAGATACACTAAACCAGAGGCCTGGTGCACGGGATTCGTGCACTGGTGGGGGTGTGTGGCCTGTGGGGATCGGCCCGCTGTGGGAGCGCACTGACCACCAAGGGGCAGCTCCTGTATTGAGTGTCTTCCCCCTGGTGGTCAGTGCGCATCATAGCAACTGGTTGACCGGTCATTTTGGTCATTCTGCAGTTCAGTTGCTGACCTTTTATTATATAGGATATAGACCCCTGCAAGCTTAGCTTCCAGAATACTAGCAGCAAAGCTTAAACATTCAGGCAGTATATTAGACTTTTCTAGAGAAATGATGGCCAGAGATAAGAGATATATGTATTCTAAGGCCAAGAAAAAAGTCCACTCCCTCGTGAACAAAATATATCCAAACATTTAAAGACAAAACTAGTGTTTTAAAGTCTCCCTCTTAAATCCCTCTTATCTATCTATACTATAAACATATAAAAAGCCAGTGACTGGAACACCAGAATGATCAGAATGACTGGAATGCCTAGTCGCTATAACGCCCACTATAGCCAGCCAACTGCCCGCGGCCCCTCCCCCCAGTTGGCCCCACACCCAATCGGCCCCCATCAGGGTGGGCTGGCTGGACCCCACCCAGGCATGAATTCATACACCCAGCCTCTAGTCTACACTAAGAAAAAAGAAATATGCAAATTGACCGTACTTTCACAACACCCACCAGCCAATCAGGAGTGAGTATGCAAATCAATCCACCAAAGATGGTGGGTTAATTTGCATGCACAGGCGCCGAGCAGACTGGGGCGGGGCAGGATGCTTGCATCACCATGGTGACGATGCAGGTGTTGTGCACTGCCCCAGCTGCTCTGGGTCTGTGCGCACCATGGGAAGGCAGAAGGCGGCTCCGGGCCAGAGCGAAGGTGGTAGCAGCAGCCAGGGGAAGGAAGGCCCATTCTTGCGTGAATCTTTGTGCATCGGGCCTCTAATATATATATAAAAGGCTAAGTGACAGAACGTCTGTCTGTCCGACTGACCGACTAGCTAGTACATATGATGCACACTGGCAATTTAAAAATAAACGTTGACTCATGCAAGGAAAATTTTCCCATCGAATTTCTTAATAGTATTATTCCTACAGGAATGCTATGTCATAAATTAAAATTGAAAGTAGGTGCAATCATCATACTACTGAGAAATCTTAATAGTAAATGGGGTCTTTGTAATGGTACTAGATTTATTATCAAAAGATTGCGACCTAACATAATCATAGCTGAAGTATTAACAGGATCTGCAGAAGGAGAGGTTGTTCTGATTCCAAGAATTGATTTGTCCCCGTCTGACACTGGCCTTCCATTACATTAATTCAAAGATAGTTTCCCGTGATGCCAGCATTTGCGATGACTATTATTAATCACAAGGACAAACTCTAGACAGAGTAGGAATATGCCGACCTGAACCTGTTTTCAGACATGGTCAGTTATATGTTGCTTTCTCTCGAGTTTGAAGAGCGTGTGACGTTAAAGTTAAAGTTGTAAATACTTCATCACAAGGGAAATTAGTCAAGCACTCTGAAAGTGTTTTTACTCTTAATGTGATGTACATGGAGATATTAGAATAAGTTTAATCAATTTATCAGTCATTGTTTTTATCAATGTTCTTATATCATATTTTTGTTGTTTTTATATCATGTCTTTGTTGTTATATTATGTTGTTGTTGTTTACTTATTAATCAATTTATCTATCACGGTTTTTTGTATTGTTTTTTCTTAAATATATATATATTTTATTGATTTTTTTTACAGAGAGGAAGGGAGAGGGACAGAGAGTCAGAAACATTGATGAGAGAGAAACATTGATCAGCTGCCTCTTTCACACCCCCTATTGGGGATGTGCCTGCAACCAAGGCATATGCCCTTGACTGGAATCGAACCCAAGACCTTTCAGTCCACAGGGCGATGCTCTATCCACTGAGACAAACTGGTCAGGGCATCTATCACTGTTTTTATCAATGTTGTTTTAATATCATGTTTTGGTTATTTTTATATCATGTCTTTGTTGTTTTTATATCATGTTGTTATTGTTTATTAATAAATTTATATATTATTTTCATATACATTTTACTAATTTTCATTCATCTCTGACACTTCTATTATAGAGAAAGGGCAAATAACAATATTAAATATTTTGTATTTTAATTTTATAATACTATATTATATATACTATTTTGACATGTAATTTTTTGCAGTAACGTAATTGCCGCCTGAATCTTTCTTCTACTTAATTTCATTTCATTGTGCACAATTCTGTGCACCAGGCAACTAGTTAATGGATAAACAAGGATCTTTGAGGGAAGCAGGGAAAATAAGAAACCAACACAAACAGAAATAGTTCAGAACATAGGAGGAAGAGAAGTACGCAAAGCAGCATGGGGCAGGGGAAGAGATAAGCAAGGAAACCAGTTACAGCTGGATTCCAGGAGCTCTGGAACAAGAGCTGTAGCTGAATGTATATTCCCTTGAGAGAAGAGTTTGCACCTTAGAATCGGCTGGTCAGTAAGTGAGGACTTAGCCTCAGAGGTAAGGAGGCGTCATCCCATTAGGCCGGGCGAGTCTGCTCAGAGCACTAGGGGAGTATCACAGGCCCAATAAAAAGAATCAGCAGGGCAACAGGACTGTTTTAATGAATAGTTTAGCATATTTTGCCATTCTAGATAAATGGTTAAAATTATATGGGTTAATCCTCACCTGATGATATTTTTCCATTGATTTTTGGAGAACATGGAAGGGAAGGTGAGAGACAGAGAGAAATATCGATCTGAGACGCATGTATTGGTTGCCTCTTGCATGTGCCCCGACCAGGGACCAAGGTCAGGGATGGAGCCTGCAATTGAGGTACATGCCCTTGACTGGAATCGAATTTGGGACCTCCTCAGTCCATGAGCTGATGCTCTATCCACTGAGCCAAACAGGCCAGGGCAAAAAATGGAAAAATATTTTTCACACAGTATGGGAGCACAGAGGACAGAATCTGGGAATGTTGGAAGGTCAGAGAGAAGGTCATAAAAAACTTACTTGAGCTAAGACCAGCAAGCTCTGTCAGCGTAATAATTCTGCTTCCTATATGAAGTTATAAATATCAAATGAAACCATGTATAATGAAGTGTTTTTATAAATGATAATAGCTCTGCTTTGCTATAATGAAGATAACTTGGGATGATATCAGTAAAAAAATCCTGTTCTTGATAAGAATTATGACTTATAGTTAGCCAACGTAATTACCTTCTGAATTTTCAGATTTTAAGAGGATTCTCAGCCAAAGTTGCTGGTCTCATTATTTTTTACAATTTTGGTTAAGTTCTTATCTGTACTGGGACAAAGACAGGTGTCTTGACAATATAAGTTGACAGAGAAACTTCAAATTGCTGAGGAAAAGATTGTATTTACTTTAAAGAATATTTTATCTTTAATTATATAATAATTTTGAAAATATTTTAAAGAGTTCAGAATGGGCCTCTTTTTTCAATGTAAAATGAACTATAATATTTCATGTAAAATAAGTGCACTTAAGTACAATTAGGAGAAGTAATACCATTAAAAGGTGCCGACATCTTTTATTTTCTTAAAAAAAATAGACAATAGCAATAAGATTCTTTTGAGAAAATACTTTGTGACTAATATATTCCCTCTTATCTGAAGCAAAAATTCTCTTTATTTTGGCCCTTTTAGAATTCAAATTGTTTTTCTCTTTACTTGCCTTCAAAAATCATTTTAGCCCTAGCCGGTTTGGCTTAGTGGGTAGGGCATTGGCCCTCAGACTGAAGGGTCCTGGGTTCGATTCCAGTAAAGGGCATATACCTCACTTGCAGGATCAATCCCCAGTCAGGGTCGGGGCATGTATAGTAAGCAACTGACAGATGTATCTCTCTCACACATAGATGTTTCTCTCTCTCCGTCTCCCCCCATCCCTTCCACTTTCTCTAAAACTCAAATGGAAAAATATCCTCAGGTGAGGATTAACAACAACAAAAAATCATTTCAATTCTTGCCCTTCGATGCAGTAAAAGGCAATGTACTTGATATCCCATTTTTCCCTTGAAATCAATGTATTCCTTTAAGAAATGTCCAGATAATTTATAGTGTATTAAAAATTTCCAAAACTGTAAATATCTTGTAAACATTTGAGAGAAAAATCATATCATAATATGCACATTTTTCATTTTTCCTGACAACTATTATTCAATTTTAATGATTTATGACTATATTTTGAGACACATTGCTAAATGAGCTGTTGCATTTATGTTTTGAAAAATACAAACTCTCCATGATATCTGATCTCATTATTGCTCACTGTTACTAAAATCATCGACAGTAAGATTTTTAAAGACTGTCAATATTTTCAGATAAATATAAAGATATTTAGCAAAATCTACTTTCTGTATTACATGAGAAGATGGAATAAAAAGAACACTATTGCCCAGGAAACTGATTTTTCTGAGCTCACTAAAATCCAGAAGATAACTTTCCATCAGTTAGGAATAGTTGAGTATTTGCCTTAACTTTGCACAAAGGCATGGTGCAGTTTATATTACCAATGTTCTGGATGGCAAATGAACACACTGAAACGCTAGGGACATTCTACCTCTACAATGGATATGTATGGAATAGGCTAGAAAAAGAATACTGTTAGGTATATACATTTGCTTTCTGTTAAATAAAAGGAATATTTCTAAGTGCAACTAAAGAGAGAAATCAAACCAGGTGAGACATGTAGCAACAAGTTAAACTGGCCCAGTGGCCACCCCTGGGGAGATTATGAGTTTTGCCTAGTGGCTTGTGTTTGAAAGCCAATTCATGGGAGAGATAAAGTATACGAATCTGTGCTTCAAACCGTGGAAGTTAGAAATGAGAAAACACATACAGTTTACATCACCAAAGTGTTACACCACCAAGAAAAATAAGAGGATTAAAACATTCTTCCTCGGCCCAATGTATGAAAATGATGTTTAGAATGTTTATGTGCATTCTGAATGAGGGGGGAAAAAGGACTCCTTGGTATTTCATAACAAGTAGCTTTTCCTTCACATTAATTTGAAGTTCAAGTTTAAATTACTCATGTCATCTAGTTGTTATTTCTCTTTGGGTGCCCCACAGAAGAAAAAAACACCAGATGTCTGTGGAGCAATACACTCTGAACTCAAGCCCTGCAGGATTTTAATGAATTAATGCCCTCCTGCAGGTCTGAGCATGTACCCTAGCTAAAATTACATAAGACATAACAAAGCAATCCTCAGTGACTGAGAACTAACAGATACCACAAACATAAGACCATATGTCAAGAAATGTCAGATAATAGAACTCTCTCTGATATTGAGTTTAAAATAAGAAAAGCACAATTAAAACATGAGAAAATAACTATATATATATATATATATGCCTAAGCGACCATTCGACTGTTCGACCAGGTGCTATGATACTCACTGATCACCAGGGGGCAGATGCTCAATGCACAGGCATGTAAACATGGAATAGCCTGATGAATCTCAGAGGGAAGGAGGGGGTGAGGGTGGGAAAAGATTAACCAAAGATCTTATATGCATACTAAAGGCCCGGTGAATAGATTTGTGCATTGGTGGGGTCTCTCAGCCTGGTCTGCGGGGATCAGGCTGAAACCGGCAGTCCAACATCCCCTGTGGGGTCCCGGATTGCGAGATGGCACAGGCCAAGTTGAGGGACCCCACCGGTGCACAGATCCGTGCACCGGACCTCTAATGCATTATAAAGCCAAACGTGTGATTTTGCAAAATTACAAAATAGATGCTCCAGACATAAAAATGGCGTTATTGTTAAAATGAAAACTCCATGGGAAGAAGACATAAGCAGCAGATCTGAGACAACTGCAGAGAGAATTGATGAACTGAGAAATATAAAGGGATGCTTACCAAAAGTCCACACAAAAGATAGAGAGGAGGACAGAAAAGATAGGCTAAGAACATAAAAAAACAGGATGAGAAGGTTCAACATAAAATAATAAGAAATTCCAGAAGGTAATAACAGCTAAAATGAACGAGAGAAAAAATTTAAAGAGATTATAGATGAGGACTTCTCAGATTTATAAACTTCATGAATAATGATAAAGCCACATCCAGTCTAGATAGTGCAACTCTAGAAGCACAAAGACAAAGCTTCTTAAATATTGCTTTCAAATACAGCAAAATTAAACTGACTGTGGCAGGAAAGACTGAAGACACTACAATGATATCTTCAAAACACAGAGAGAAAATAATTCTCAATGTTGAACCCTATTTGTTTAAGTAATCATTCAAAACTGAAGTTAACATAAACACATTTTCAGAGAAACAAATACAACTGTTATTTAAAGAACCATCAAAGGATGTGTTTTGAGAGAAGGGGATTTATCCCAGAAGAAATAAGATGCCAGAAGCTGTGGGAGTAAACATATTGGCAAACAAATGGGCAAATGCAAATAAGATTTTGCTATTTAAAGCTGAATAATAAAATTACTTCTGTGCAGATAAAAATCTAATTTAGAATTCATAAACATGTAACAATAGTGACTAGGTGGTAAAACTAAGTATAATCCTATATAGTAAAAGCCTAATATGCTTAGTGTCCGACCGTTTGTTTGACCACTTGACCAATTACTATGACATGCACCGGCCACCAGAGGGCAGTTGCTCTGACCGATAGGTTAGCTTGCTGCTGCGGTCCAGTCCATCAGGACTGGGCGAGATAGGCCAGATATGTCCTGGAGCCCTCCCGTGGTCTCTCCCTGGCCTCGATCGTGCACTGGTAGGATCCTTTGGCCTGGCCTGCACCCTCTCGCAATCTAGGACCCCTCAGCGGATCTCGGAGAGCTGGTTTTGGCCCGAACCCCACAGGCCAGACCGAGGGACCCCACTGATGCACGAATCCATGCACTGGGTCTCTAGTTTAGAATCAATAAGATCAAGGTAAAACTAAAATACTAAATAGCAATTATTTGTTAGAGAGAGGATGGGCCTGTAGTCTAAGAGAAAAAGGCAAAACTACAAGGCAAGAAAGCATTTATTCATGGTCTTGAATTGCAATTTGGGAACACAGATTCTGGCACCAACCAGAAAAGTGTCCTGTTCGGGGACTAGATGCAGGGGCTTTTAAAAGGGCAAACAACCTTACCTGGTGTGGCTCAGTGGTTGGGCATTGACCTAGGAACCAGGAGGTCGCTTGTTCCATTCCCAGTCAGGGCATCTCCAGTAGGGGGCGTGCAGGAGGCAGCCGATCATCCTCTATCCCTCTTTCTTCCTCTTGCTCTAAAAAAATCAATGAAAACATATTTTTTTAAAAATAGGAAAACAAAATTTAAAAGCGTTCAGGTTACATTAGTTGTCTGCCAAAGATTATCATCGGAGGGACATTTTTCTTTCACAAATGATGGTTTCTATGAACGCCCCTTTCCATTACAGGGAAACAAACATTCCTTGTACAGTCTTTGAAAAGCACAGCTATTCTGTATAATCCTTGAAAAGTTCTTTCTCAGCAAATAGCTCCCTTTTCAGCAAGTCAACAAGGTCAGGGCAATTTGTTTGTTCAACAGGAAGGAGTCCAGAGTGCAAGATGGAGTCACTGTTGTTATCTCCTTTCACGGCAATATTTGGCATTAGAATGTTTTAAGTGTTTTGGTTTTGTGAAGATAAAGTGAGAGAGACTCATTCATTGTGGACTTACAAAGTTTACATATGCTCATTAAAATAGTAGGAAACATATGTTCAAGTGATAGAATAATAAAGAATAATGACTACTTAACCAATTTGAGTGAACCCTACTAAGAAGAAAAAAGCCAAAAAGAAAAAGAAAGCACAAAATGAAATTATCTCCACACATATCAGAAATGTGAAAACTAATGTTTTCAGGTTGATTAAAAACAAAACTTGTTTGAAGATTCTGTTTATAGAACACATGACTACAATTTCAAGTAAAAAAATATTGACACTAATGGGACAGGTAACAGATATATGGAAAAGGTCAAGCGTCAATGAAAGCTAGTGTGTATGAAGCACAGAAAAATAGACAGTAAGCAAAAAAATCACTGAAAATAGTATAACATGAACATAAGTATTTTGAAATTTGCATGCAGCAAAAAAAAAATAAATGACAGCATTATGAAGACTGACACAACCAAAATCATATGGCGGATTTTAGCAACTCCTCACAGTAACTGATAGATTAGGGAAAATACAAAAGTATTAAAAATAGGTTGCTGACACTGTCACTGGGCCCACTGCACCCACGCCCCTGTCCCTATTCATAGTTCACTCCTCCCTAGGTTTTCTCTAAATAGAAGTGGCTGAGCCACCTGGTTCTGGTCTCTGAGAAACTGAAGTTGCTGGGTGAGGCCTCAGGGCTACACACAGGCCTAAGCTGACAGAGACAAGGGATTCTGTCGGGACCGCTGGACCGAGGCAGGCTCATCACCGATCACCGCCGGAGAGGATGTAGCCTGTCGCAGGCCAGGGAACAGGCGCAAGTCAATGTGGAGCTGAGTTGGTGAAGAGTAGGCACAGGCGTGCCAGAGTCCCTGTTCACGCTGGGACGCTTGGTGCTTCAGCTGCTGGAAGCACGTGAGCTGTCCCACAACAGCCAGACCACGGGGACCCTGCCTCCCGGCACACAGAGTGCGCGCAGTGCGTGCTTACTGGGTGAGCAAACAGATGCTTTTACATCATCAGCGGAAGCCCCTGCCATTAAGGGCACTTTTAGCTTGAATTGCTCTTTTCCAAATTTGCAGAATGGAAAATAAGCTCAAAGGCTTGAGAATTTTCTGAGCGGCTGGTAAAAAATAGGTACAACACGTATATACAGCAAACTAAACAGGGCCGATGTGATCACTTTTCAGCTTAAAGACACACGTTTAATACATTACAAAATGCATAACTTCACTAAATAGATGAAGATAATTTGGTAAAACAACATGGCTTAAATATTGAAATGGTTATACTCTTACATGTACCAGTCTTATGACTTTCCATTAATGAGTAAAAGTTGGAAGAAATGTTGTATTCATGATAGAAAAAAATGCAGTTTAATATTAGACGAATTTTACTCCATTTATTAGAGGATTTTCCTGAGGTAACTCAAGTGGAAAATTTTCTCTAATGTTTCTCTTCTCTTATTTTTGAGGTAGCCCAGCATGTTGGATTTCATAAGGCTTATTTTATAACTAAGTCAGCTTACAATGTTATATCTCTGCATATTATTTAAAGAGAAAATGTGTCTTCTGATATTTTCAAAATAAACAACACTTTTCATCCTTGTTTCCCCTCAGCACCTCCCACCTCCCAAATTGATTCTCACACATAAAAAGAGGCAAATGGACAGTTTTTAAATATAATCTGTCTTGTTATTTTAATGTACTGTTCAATGAATTCAATCCAGAAATTTGAATAAAAGTATTAGGAAAGTTTCTTTTCAATAGTGAATTATTATCAATATCAAACAACTGCTATCATTCTTAATCATAAATTTGAATGTCAGACAGGGGAATACTCATGCTATTACAAAAAAAAAGGAAAGGGTTGATAGCCTGTCTAGCATGTACAATGTGTTAAACATTTACCCATTATCAGAAAACTTTCATGCCATGTCAAACTCATACACAAATCCTGGGCCACTGGTACTTGCAGTTGAGAAGCTGGCCTGACTATATCCACAGGGCAAGTTTTAAATGCATGATTAATCAAACCTTCAAGGCAGAAGTCTATTGGTACAAAACTTGTCCTGGACCCTGGCAGCTGTGCTACATCTCTTGAAGTCTACTGTTCGTAGGACCTAAAAATCTGACAATGTGTTTCAGGAGAAAATTTAACATTATGGATATGACCATGATTTTGTTTAATTTGCTTTTGTTTCTACTTTCCTTTATATCAACTTTTACTAAGAAAATGATCTATTTTTCTAAAGTGAATTTTTTAATGTAGAAGCTGATTAAAATCTGTTAGATCCAACGTGAGATTAGAGTCTATGTCAATTTCAATGGAGTGCCCTAAGCTTTTGTGTAAATTACAAGAAGGAAGGCAGAGAAATTGGAATAGCTTCCCATACATCATCCTAACTGGTGTTAAAATATAACCTTCCTGTACACCAGAATCAATGTTCTTTTTAAAAGAAAGGATAGATAGAGAAGTGAAAATGGAAAAAGAAAATAATTTTTAAGGCTCCTATGCAGACAAGCTGGACGTGGCTATAATGCATAGTATATATTGTATTATATATCCGTAGTGGTTGCATTAAAGACTCAACAACTGTTCTCAAAATATGGTCCCAGACTAGTGCCAACAGCATTACCTGGAAACACGTAATAAATGCAATTCTCAGACCTCACCCTAACCTCACAGGATCACAGTCTCTGAAGGTGACCCAGCAACCTCTGCTCCAACAACACTCCAGGCTGCCTGTTGCCTGCTCCAGCTTGAACCCACTGGCCTGCACACTGAGGTACAAGAAAACCAGGATGGGAGCAAGCCTTTCAGCTGCTTCCACAGCCCACTCCACACTCTGCTGTACTTTATTTGGTAACAGGTCCATCTCCCTTAATTGACAGCATTTATAACAGCAGCTGTGTCTTTTTCACTTCTGTGAATCGCTGTCACACTCTAAAACATATCCCTCAATAACAGATATCAACCAAGCTAAACATTTCAGATGAACTGCAAAAATAAAATAAAGCCCTGGCTGATTCGGCTCAGTGGCTAGAGCGTCGGCCTGCGGACTGAAGGGTCCTGGGTTTGATTCTGGTCAAGGACACATGCCTGGGGTTGAGGGCTCGATCCCCCAGTAGGGGGCGTGCAGGAGGCAGCCAATCAATGATGGTCTCTCATCATTGATGTTTCTATCTCTCTCTCCCTCTCTCTTCCTCTCTGAAATCAATAAATAAACATTGGCAATTGCATAAAAACTTTAAATGTTGCCGAAACCGGTTTGGCTCAGTGGATAGAGCGTCGGCCTGTGGACTGAAAGGTCCCAGGTTCGATTCCGGTCAGGGGCATGTACCTGGGTTGCGGGCATATCCCCAGTAGGAGATGTGCAGGAGGCGGCTGATCGATGTTTCTCTCCCATCGATGTTTCTAACTCTCTATCTCTCTCTCCTTTCCTCTCTGTAAAAAATCAATAAAATATATTTAAAACAAACAAAAAAAAAAACTTTAAATGCTGTGTACACTCACTATTGTCACATTTTCCTTCTGAATATTCTTATATTAATGGAAACAACCACTTGTCTTTGCGTGAGCTGTGTGGCAATACCAACAGTCTGACTTTACTAGTACTTTCATAAAATAAAACTTGCCATCATTCACCCATTCACATTATATGGTAAAGATATTCTTATTTTTAAATTGATTTTATGAGAAAAATATTACAGCAGTCTCTCAATCGAGTTCTAAATAATAGTGATGCGCTTTGATCATGATTATTCTGAAAAGCATTATTCTATTTTCCTGAAACAATTTGAATTCATCCTCAGGCAACCCAGAGTGCTCCTGTGGCCATTTACTGGATGGGCTGCTGGCATATAAAGAGCAAGTGCACTGTTGGTAATGTGATAAGGACGTAAGAAGTGATAACTATTTTAACTATTTTATGTGTAAGTATCTGAAAACGGTAGTTAATGTGAGGCTCGCTGTGAAGCAAAATGTGATCAATCTCTACTAGGGACTCATATCCGGTTTGTGGCTCATTCACAGATGGTTGAAGTGGCTATATATTTGATTGTTAACCTAATTATAACAATTCTATTTGTCATTAGGAGAATAAAAGGGTGGTTTATAGATTTGGATATTAACTGTGCTAAACCTAACTGGCTTGAAAAATGTTATTCCTTTAAGAGCTCAACAAATCTCTCGGAACTTTTGTTATAGTCATTACTGCTATTACTATTGTTATTATTATTATTATTCACATACATAGAATGTCAATACTCTGAAATCAAATTTTCACATAAAAATAAAAATGTAGAACCAAGGTCAATAGTATGTAATGCACCAGTACACAAATAACATATTCAGGTACTGGAAGTCTGATACATATTTACATGAACATAACTGTGAAGTATCTATCCATGGAGAAGTACCATCATATTTCAAGTCAGTGCAATTACATGAATCACTATTTTACAGTAAAATGGCTTGACATTAATATTTGTTCCTGAAGAATAATGTCATTCTACATTTCATTTCTTTCTGACTCTCCTGACTGTGAATAAGGCGTGGACGGGAGAAATTAATGGAAATGACTCTAATCAATTCAGTGACCCCCGTGGAGAGAGTGGAAGTACTGTCAATCTACAGATATTATCCACGCAAAATATTCTTATTTATTTATTTAGTACAGTCTGAAAGGTAGAGAGCGAAGTATCTCTCACCCTGACTCCTCCAATGAAATCACTTAGCCCACCCCCATGGCATTTACTATTACCAGCTTTCTTTGAATATATTTAAGGGATACTCTATACAAATATAGGGAAGTTAACCAATGTATTTTGAAAAGAAAACAAAAATGGTTTAATAATATATGTGCTTCTCTTTGCATAATTTTTAAATTAACAATAACAATTTTCTCCTTAACAGTCATAAATAAATTTTTATCCTTTTTTTAAAAAGAGATTAATTACTTTTAAATGTGGAATGTTGCCTAGGTTTGATGATCTCTAGAGATCATTCCTGGAAGAGGAAATGTTGGTCCAATGGCCTGAATATTTCTCATATTTAGAATTATTGCAATTATGCTCCCACCAGGAAAATACACTTAATGTTTCTTTATCTTTTTATAAACATATTTTGTCAAACCTTTCACCATGAGATAAAATTTTAGTGTAGTTTTGAATTTTATTGACCTTTCATTCTAAGTGAGTTTGGCATCATACATAATTTAAAAGAAATATGTATTTCCTTTTGTGTGAACTGCAAGTTCAAATAACGGGCCCACGTTTTCCTATGGGATCACTGGCCTTTTCATGTTGATTTACAGAAACCATTTGTAGTTTAGGAAAATTAGATCTCTGGGAAATGGGTACGGTTTCTTTTTTCAGTTTTTCATGTAAATTTTAACCTTGCTTTATATTGATTGCTGCTTTCATAACTTATATTTGACTGCATGAGCTCTTTATCTTATGGTTTCAAAAACTGTGTCTCAGAAATCATGGATGTAAGTAATTTCTCATTATTTGCTCTAACAGTGCACAGTGTCCCTTTTTCTCTGTGAGAGAGGGTGATTTTGGTGGAGAGTTTTTTATATTTTGCTGGTTGCTGAGTTGTGGCCTCTGCGTAAGTGCTGAAGTGCTGGGGAGACTGCAGAGCTGGGGGAAGAAAAAACTTGCTTCTTCCCGTTTGCTGCCCTGTGCCTTCTATTTCCGTTCATTTCCTCCAAATAATGATTGTGCCACTGCTCCTTTTTTTGGTATCAATTCTTAGCAGTATTGGCAATATTTAAAGAGCCAGTGGCATCGTGTCCCAGACACCAGTGCTGACTCTGGGCCACTCGGGCCTCCGGTGTCTGGGTCACAGCCCACGGCCCTGTCCCCACGGGCAGAGCTATCTCAGTAGCCCAGCGACACTCCTTCCCCAAGGTCTGAGTTCTCGTGCCTTCAGAGAGTTCTTTCAACTGTCTATGGTTTTAAAATATTGATGCCTTCCCTTTGGTTTTTAGTCACAGAAATGGGAGTGCTCTGGTAGTTGCTACTGCTCTGAGTAAATACATTGATGTTGGGGGCCAGTTTTCACTGCAGAATGAGCATGTTGTTAAGGCACAGGGGGAGGCATGAAACAAGTCAGCCACACTGAATTCAAAACAGAATTACAGGTATCAGTAACAACTGGTGATTACATGCATGTAAAATTAAAACAGACAGGAGAACACCAGGCATGTAGGCCTTGGTGTCTATATAACTATACTCACTACAAGTAATGATGGGTACATGGAAGACAGTCTGATTCAAAGGTTCGGGTAAGAAAGTGAAAACTGACTGTGAAATATCTTGGGATGTCAGAGAGTAGGGAAATTTTAAAAAATCAGGGAATGACAAAAGACCGTAAGGTCCACTTACCAGAGCTTCCACCAGTTCATTTACAAGTGCCAAATAAAATAGTGGCAGTAATACAATTCCAGGGGCAAAGTTAAGAATCCATGATCTCAAACTGATAAATAAGCACATAAGTAAATGAATATGCTAATTAATAGGAAAAATGGGAAGACTCTTAGAGTAGAATGCAAATTACTTAATGTAGAAGGAATGAAATAGTGATAACATCATCTTTTGAAAATGTTAAAGTTATAATTAATTTAGCCAAGAGTCATCAATAGATGCTAAAAATATTAGGTGACAATTTGGTATAGAATAAAACGTTTACTAAGTCTTATGTCACTTTCTTCCATATATCACAAATGGAAGGTGGTAGCCCTATGCTTTAGAGACCAGATAGACACCAGCTTCACATGGGAGCAAAGTTATCATCACAGACATTGAGTGTACATTGATTTGACGTGCCTAATGTGATACTCTGAGAATATAACACCTCTCATGCCATTTGCCTGCCAAAAAGGCCTACCCTGATGGTATTCATAAACGAACAGCAGACAATCCTAGTCTACACAAGAACAGCTCATATCCTCAAAAGCAGACATGTCATACAAAGCAAAGGCTGCTTCCAAATTAAAGAAGACTGAAGAGACGGCAGCTAAGAGCAACGGGTAATCTTGGTTTGCATTCTAGTTTGCAAAAACTCAATATATAGAGAACATTATTGAACTGTCAGCAACAATGTAATAGGAGATATCTTAATATAAGGCACTAAAATGCACGCATTTAAATTCCATGCATTTGGTCATCATACTGCGGACGTAAGTAAGTGAATGTCCTTGTTTTTAAGGGATACATACTAAACTTACTCCCAGTTTGTTCACCAAAATAATAGGACCAAAATAATAACTTCTAGATAGAGACTAAGGAAACATGGCCAAATGCTAACAACTGGTACACCTAGATGAAGGGTAAAAGGCAGTGTTTTTACCAGGCTTGCAACTTTACTACAATTTTCAAATTACTTCAACATCAAAATGTAAACAGTCTCCACTCTAAACTCTAAGGCCTCTGTCAGCAGCCAGGTCTTCATCAACTTGTAGAAATCCCATACGACCCCCCGGCAATGTTTACACGTTACTGCTTTTGCAATTTGTACATCAACTTACTAAATTATTGGTTAAGTATTTTCAAGTAATTGAGTTGCTGTTGATACCTAACATGACATACCATCTGGGTAACTACAACATTTTTGTTGCTGTCTACAACACTCATGACATGTTGCCTTATATTCTGGATAACTGTCTAAGACAATGTTTTCCCAGCGGGGCCAAGGATGATGACAACAAAATGTTAATTCTCTACTCTCTTCCCTGCAGTGGTTTAACACCTAGTGGGGAATACTAACATAGAAACAGATATGCTTAATGTAATTTGTGAAAATGTCTGAATTACGCAGCACTTCCTCTGGGGGCCCCAGGGATGGGAGTAACATAGGTAGGACTGTGCAGTGGTTACAGCAAGGCTCTGAAATCACTTGTTTGTAGTTGTCTTCTAGTCTAGTAGTCTAGTAGTTGTCTAAATGTCTGGCACTTTTAATTTCTGATTCCTGCTAGAACTGGCTGAATATTGAACTGGCCAAATCAAATCTTACAGATGTGTCTGTTTGTGCATGGCCTTAAGACAACACTTTCCAAGCTATCTGTCAAGATAACACAGATGGACAATAAAAATTAATTCAATGCATTAAACATAAAATGAAAAACATATTTTTGACATTTATAGATGAAAACTTGAATCTAATTTGCTTATATTGCTTGTGATTCAATAAATTCAAAGAATTAGTCTCTGATTTAAAATACATACATATATATATATATATATATATTTTTTTTTTTTCTTTTTCTCCATAAGCAGATAAAGCAACTAAGACTCAGAAAAATTAAGTAGCACAGAGCTAGCAACCACATACTCTTTTAAAAGCCAGAATTTTTGTCTCCAAACATGTATATAGCTTCTCTTCTTGCAGATTCTGTCTCTTCTCCTTCTTATGTCCCATGTAAGAGCAGGAAAAGGTTTAGGCTAATGAATCATTTTAATGACTCTCCCAAAGTCTTAATGGAAATTTCCAATTCTTATTGCCATTGGGAGTAACATAGGTAGGACTGTGCAGTGGTTACAGCAAGGCTCTGAAATCACTTGTTTGTAGTTGTCTTCTAGTTCCACTGTTACTAATTTTACACCTTATAAACAGTCTTTCTAACCTCAGCTTTTTTATCTGCAAAATTGGGATAAATAATATTATCTACTTTATACACATAAGAGTTAAATGAATGAAGAATAAAAATTATTAGCAGAAAGTCTGGCACTTTTAATTTCTGATTCCTGCTAGAACTGGCTGAATATTGAACTGGCCAAATCAAATCTTACAGACGAGTCTGTTTGTGCATGGCCTTAAGACAACACTTTCCAAGCTATCTGTCAGGATAACACAGATGGATAATAAAAATTAATTCAATGCATTAAACATAAAATGAAAAACATATTTTTGACATTTATAGATGAAAACTTGAATCTAATTTGCTTATATTGCTTGTGATTCAATAAATTCAAAGAATTAGTCTCTTGATTTAAAATCATCCGAGAAGCAATCGTGTGGCAAGGACGATGGGATCATGAGTGTCCATATATTTTTCTTGTTAAATAAATGGAAACATCAGAGATAGTCACAATTCACCGTGAAGGTTTGTGAACCAGGGCTAATTCTTCAGGTCAAAACACATGGGCGTCACGGACAATTACCTATCTCATCCATCATTTTTGCTGCTCTCCAAATATAAGCCTGTAAAATATAAAAAAAGTCTCTTGTGTCAGGTCTTAATCACTGTCTTTTAAGTTTTAAAAATATTTGTTTTGTGTTGTTTTGTTAAATGCATACTAAGAAGAATAAAGTAGAAATACACGGAAAAATGAAAAATCTGTGATTGCCTTGGCAATGTTTGCCTTCACAAAAGATGGTTGCATGCTTGTCTTCAGCCTCGATGTTTTCATTTACTAATAATGTTACATCCTAGTGGCAAATTCTAATGACGTCTTAAAGCATAAAAGGAACCTGAAGATGTTGATTTTAGCATGCGCACATATTTTTAACTTTATAAAATAAACCAATACCTGAAAATTGTGTGATTGTCTTTATTCCCACATACTGTTCATATATCAGTTCAGGAAGACTTGCCGAAGGATGATGAATTAAAGCTCCTGCAAGTCAGATGTGTTTCCTTTACTCTACCAATTGGGCAGAGAAAACAAATGCAGGATTGTATTGTTTTGTTTTTACTTAGTGTTTTGCCTGTCATCATAAGCAAAATTAATCTGTGTTATTAGTAACTGTCAACAGCATACTTTGAGCATAAGGCAAATACAGCAGGTGGTTGAAAAAATGGCTAAAAGCAAAAATGCGGAACAAATGATTGATAGGAAATGCTAATCTACTTTTGCATAAAATAAAAATAAATTTAAATGCATGCAAAGCTCCCACAAAGGTTAACACTAGACAGAAAATGAAATAAATTAACCAATATTAGACCATGTGTCTAAAAGCTAAAGTGCTAAATACTTTACTATATATTAATTGATGTGATTCAAAAAACGTAGTTGAATTACTTACATTTATTAAATTTGAGAAAATTAAATCTAAGTAATAGTTCTTTATGCTAACACATTTGAAAGTTGTTGCTTTGGTATCAACATATTATTATTTTATGTCATGTTTATTTTTAAAATAGCACAAATTTTAACTGGAAGCAAATTATGGGAAATGTAGATAGGAAATGGGTAATGAGATTATTTTTTATTCTGCTATAATTATATCTGGAGGAAATTTAAGATTGCCTTTCTGGTTTGGATGGAGACCAGGTAAAATGCATTATACGAGGTATCTTGGACGTAAGAACATGATACATGATTATACTGAAAAGTAAATGACAATTTAAAAGAGAAATTGCATTATGGTTCTCCGCCCACTGTTTTCTTCTCTCTGGGGTGGGGGAGCCACTAGGAGATACCTTCTGAGCCTCTACAGATATTAGCGCATCCATCATTTCCAACCATTCTGCCAGCTACCTACCAGGTGCCTGGATGATAGAAACAATTTCATCAGTAAAACAAATGCCACTCCAGAGAACCATTTACCCACCTGCCCAACCAGATACAGGAATCTCAAAGGGCTCTTGTTATTTTAATCTTCTGAAAAATTAAAAGGTATGAAAAAACAATTGAGACAGGGACTTTGCAGTGATTAACTGTAATCATCAATTAAAGTTTAAATACCCACAAAATACAGAACCACATATTGAGAACTCCTTGAGAGAAGAGAATTGGGTACACAACACAGATAGAATTCCTACATCTGCAAGAAGTTTTATGTTGAGTATATATTTCTCAACTTTTATATTAAATATATAAATTCATTTTAAAAGAGGTCCCAAAGTTAAACATTTTACATTAACCAAGTTATTAATTTCTCTGAAAAAAAATCTATAAAAATTTATTTTTTCCAAATATGATGGAACTTAAAATTAGAACAGATTTGATCTAATAACAAGCAATGTTGATTCAAACAAATAGCATCCCTACAGGGTCTCTCAGTAATACCAGTGGGAGGACAGGAGATTCGCTGAAATGCTTTTCAGGATGTTTGGTACCGTCTTTATCTATACCTCCCCTATCTTTGGCATCTTCTTTCCAAAATATTTCTCTGCTCCCAACAAAGCTTCTTCCTGTTACAGTTCACATAATGCATTTCTCTTTCTCTCCCCACCTTTCCTTCAGTAACTATTCTGAGCACTCTCACCATATCCAAACTCATTGCGCAACAGAAATCACTACTGTGCTCTTATCACCTGTGATTTTCCCTTGCCCTTGCCCCAGTTTTCCATGACAAAATCCCAGGAATTCAACAGTATTTTATTAGGGTTATTGGCATAAATATGGATTCTCATAACAAAATTAGAGGAGAAAATAACTATATTTCCTGGGGGTTCTACTCATCGCATGCCAGGAGTAGAATGATTAGCACGGAGCTGCCGGGAATGTCAATCATCCTGAAGCAAAGTAATGGAGTTTGTGAGGATAACTGAAGAATTATAGCGGGAACACAGCAGAGGAACAGAACATTTCACTGATGCCAAATTGGGGATTTTCCTCCTAACTCGTATATGCATGTAACTGTCTCTGCAGCTAGTGAGTTAAACATTTTGACTTTACCGTTGCTTATGAGATATTTCAATCTTCCCATGTCCAATTTTGCTGCCATTTCTACAGATCCAGGTCTTACGTTTATTGCTACTGAAACTTTACTCTTATATTCTCCATACATGGCATGTTTACGTCAATCATAGTTATATATGGAAAGAAATCTTGGTTGAAAAACCTCATTTTTAAGATTGTTTTTTTATGCAATCTCTTTGTGAAACACTAACTTATCAGATCAAAATGACCATAAAAATACATCACTGAAAAACTCAAATAACTTTTCTGATGGAAATGATTGTTGCAGGTGCATGCATGGCTTTCTAATTTAGCAGTGACTAATAATATCTAAGTGATAAAAAAGCTTTATTTGAGGAACGAAAATCAGCGGTAGGCATGCCACTTTTGTTCTAATTTAAGCCTCTCTTATCCTAGCCTTGAGAGTTTTAATTATGATGTTTAGATACTGTAACTTTCAAATCATGAGTTTTCTGATAACTTAGCTTAAAGTTCCTTCTAAACAATTTTCCTATGACATACACTATTTATTAATGTACTCACTGGAATTTGTGACTGAATCAAAAACTGTAGGAAAGAGAAACGACTGTAGCTATTTCTGGAGACAGTCGTGATCGCTCAGTGGTTGACAGCGGTGGTTTCTTTGGGTTGCCCACTTCTGGGTGAAGGGCTGTAATCTGTTTCAATAGAGAGGACGCTTCTCCCCTCCGTCGGGTGTGGCCCGCAGGTCTGAGGAGCGTGAAAATTTTCCTTGTTTCTAGGCAGTTAGTGTCTCCCTACATTCTCCTGTGCAGGAGGCACTTAAGGCCTGACTTTCTGATACCTAAGCCCAAAACATCTACTTAGGAAGCTGCTCTCTTTTGTTCCATAAAAAGAAATAACAACTGATAGAGTCTCTCTCCTAAATCCTACTCCACAGACATGAGCGCCTGAATCTTGTTCTAAGTGTACCTCTCTTTAGGATGCCTGGAGAGGATAGCACATTCATCGACTGATCTTTTAGGTGTTCAATTCTGACATGTGCCAAGTGACCAGAGCTGTGATTTATTTCAATCATAATGGATTATAATGTAGAAAAATAAAAGGGTTACAGAAAAGTTGGAAGGACTGGAGGAGCAAAAATCAGGAGTCTCAAACCTCTACTGAATATGAGGCTCAAACACCACTGCTGTGGCCCTGAGGTCAGAGAGTTCCTGTTTCCGTAGCTACCATGGGACCACCACACACCTTCCCCACACCCAGAAAACTAGAACAGGGAAAGTGGCCAGGAAAACAGTCCCACCTGTCACAGCTTGTTTTTGTCACTGTCAGAGGCAAAGGGCGACAATCTCCTCTTCCTTCTTTCGAATCACATGAGTGAGATTCACCAGCAGAAGCTACTTTACATGTAGAGTGATGGCCACAAGTTCCTAAGCTTCCTGACACGGAGATGCAGAGGGAACATAGAAGGGGGCAGCAACAGAAGCCCGTGTTGCACGGTAGAGGATCTGCCAGGCTCTTGAAGTAGCATTTTCAGAATCGTGGATTTGAATGTGATAACATAAAATACTCTAAATAAACGTGATATATAGTTAAAACATATTTCTATATTCTATTAAAATATAGAAGGAAAAGGAAATATCAACATGGTTTGACAATTCTTTTATTTTAGGAATGATTTTTGATTGCTCGATTCTATCAGTTTCCATTTCTGATAGTTCAAAAGTCATGAATACTGAGTGTTATTGAAATAAAAATGCATGTTACAGGTTTATAAGGGCGTTTATTCCACTCTTGTTAATACGTTTAGCAGTTAAGGGAGAGAAGAATTCCTCAAGTATCATCCAGGCCTATAGTATAAGTACAAAATGAAAAATTAAAGGAGTCAGAAAAATCTATTCCTTGAACTGATTTTTGCTATGATAAGAAAGCTATAAAAATACTCTGTGATAAGTGTCTAGACCTTATAGAAGAAAATAATCCTAGAAAAATGTAGGTTCTATCTAAAATTAAATTAAAATGATAGTACTCAATTTGAATGGCTGAATGTCTTTGAAATTCAGTTTGTGATTTAGAATTCAGAAAAATACATTTTCTTGTGGCTTTCATGAGCAGGCTGCCAACAAAACCCCCCACTGGGCACAAAGCGGTTCTGCACATGGCAGTGGATGGAGGGTTTGTGCAGAGAAGAGGGATGATAGTGGGAGCTGGGTACCAGGCATACAGGAAGTGTGAATGCTGAGATCCTCAATGGAAGTTTATGGGGTGACAGTTCGTGGACAGGTGCCAGCCATGGTTGTCATCTAACAGTGTGCAGCTCAGTCTGGCTCTATGAATACTAACCTCATACTGAATGACTCCAATGTCCCTTCTACCCTCTCTCCATACAGAGGCAAATCTGTTCATAACTACATGTGCCTAGAACCAACTGCATTTGTCATAAAACAAAATTATTATGAGTAGTCTTTACTATATATTGAATTTTCCAGTTTGCAACTCTTATACAAAATCTGAAAAAAGCTGTACTTTTCATTTATTCAGAATTTATCAAGAAACTCTTATTTTGCAAAATTCCATCAGTGTCACTAGCAGTAGCATTGCTCATAAACATTAATTACCAATATTGATTATGGTTCTATAGATAATTTTAAGTATTTAATTATTCCAATATGTCTTTTAGAGCAGCTATTCTCAAATATTTAAATACTAATATATATGTAATTTTAACAAAAGTATTTGTATTTCATTTTGTATAGATATCTAAAAGGACATTGTACTAGTTTTCTCATTGTTGAAGTAGGTACAGAGATTTTCAATTAATCTTCTTTATGCTAATAAATGGGTTTTCATAAAAGACTAGAGGCCCAATGCACAAAATCTGTGCAAGAGTAGCCCTTCCTTACCCCAGCTGCCAGCACCAGCTTCCCTCTGGCACCCGGGACCCAGGCTTCCCTGGCAGCCCTGGCTTCGTCCAGAAGGTCGTCTGGTCTAATAAGCATATTATGTTCTTATTATTATAGATTTATTATGAATAGAAAGTATTGAATTTGATGGGGGTAAAAACAATTATCAGAGGCTATTTTTGGATTTAACAAATAAGAATTTCATGGTCTGATCTGTACATTTGGAAGATTTCCCTAGCAGCACAGAGACTAGGCAACTAAAGAATCTAAAGCAAAGATAATATTTAGGACGATATTTCAATTGTTGATCAGAAATTATAAAGGTCTGAAATGAAATACTGATGATGGGAACGGGCAAAATGGGAGACTTTCAAGGGATGTTAAGAATACGGCATGCAATTGGCTTAGGTTGATTGATTCCAAGTTTTTACTTGGGTAACAAGGACAGTGAATCCATAACTCAGATAAGTATGAGATAATCAGAATAGATTTAGAAAAAATAAATAATGAGGCCATTTTTTTAAAAAAAGTTTCTGTGGAACATTCAGGTACAGAACTCTGGGTTGAAGCTATTGTTTTGTCAATTTGGGGTATACATTTGTAGGTGTGGGTGAGAGAGAAATAACTGATAAAGTGAAATTCAGACTAACTACCATCCCCTTTTGGCCATGTTTATCAAAATGTGGGCCACATACCACTTGTATTAAAACCATGTCAGCATTATTTTTAAAAAGTCCATTTAAAAATCCATCCTACCCTTCAGATAAAGAATCTCTGAAGGTGGGACTGAAAATGGGTAGTGTAACCAGTCCCTCACATTATTTTCATGAACTATTGCTTTATGACAGTGAAGACTGTAACCTTGGCTCTCCATGAACGAACCTAGAGACCTTTAAAAAACTGACCGATGGGCTGGAAAACACTACTTGAGTGATTCTGAGCAGAGCTGATAACCTTCTGTAGGACTATGGACACTTCTTCGAAATCAAGAGGGATGGGTAAGGGGTCAGACAGAGGTGGTGGGAGAGAATGAAATTGAGAAGGAACAGATCATTGGAAGGAGTATAAAATGTTCACCAAATAATTTCACCTTAAAACTTCTCTTAAAGTGTATGCCAGTGATTCATCATAATGTGCCCACATGTGAGGAGAAATTCTGGGACCATTTATGTTGGCAGGCCCATTGCCTTCCACTTTGGGTGGGTACAGGAGGGAGGGCTAACTTCTTGTGAAAAACCACTCAAATTTAATAACACGACTGAGCTGTCACATTATTTAAAAATCCTGAAAACTTATTTTTATGATTTTTGATTTGACTCTGGGCCTTTCGTTTTAATTAAAATGATCTATTAAGTAAAATCAGCTAAATTCTAAATCAATTTGAGTTATGACAATCAATTGATACCGTTCTAGAGAAGTGTCACAGAAATACCCCAGTAATCAAATTGGTAACTTACTTAATGAAATGTCACAGAAATATTTCTTTGTCCAATACTTAATTTTAAATTAAACAGATTTATGTTAGCTGTAGCAACACAGATTTGGAAATTTGCTGTTGCAAAATAGACATCATCCCAAATGTTTGAAAAAAACTGTTATAATGCAACAGTGTGGAAAGGAAAAGTTCACGTTCCCCCCATTTTCTTGTAGCTATGGCTCTAACAGTAGAGTCAAAGGGGGAGGGGGGTGAAGCATGTAACAGGAAATGGCTTGTGTTAGCATTCAAATGGCATTGTGTTGGGGGTATGTTTTTACAAATGGCCAACCAATGAATTGAGTGAATATTCCAACCCGACCTGTGGGTTTTGCCTTTTAACACAGGGAGCAGATTTTTCTTGGCCTCATTTTCTTATGTCCCTCACCTAATTTGTCCATTAGTTTGTGATTCTGATGGAAACTTAATGCAAAAATAAAATCTATTTTGTTGCAAAGCTCTACTAGCCCATTATTGTTTATAAGCCTTTATCTAAAAATCTATTTTGGCATTTGCTGGAGCAATCTATATTGCAACAGCCTGGAGAATCAACCATTTCCATCTACAACACAAGGAGAGAAGCCCTCAGGGCGAGTCAGGAGGATGGCCTGGCTACTATGCAGTTCTCAGGAAGCTAGGGAGGAGCACAGGAATGAAAAGAAAGATCTAGTCCCTAGTCTGATGGTTCAAGAAAATATCTGTGAAATTTACAACGATGCAGTAAATAAGACTCACTTCTCTCATTTCAGCATTATTCTACTTTGCCAAACTTTCTGGATTTAAAAGTACCTCCCTCACTCTCTCATAGAACTTTCCCTATCAAATATATGTGATCATATTATACATATATATATATATATATATATATATATATATATATATATATTTTCACATGCCCTCCTAAGAAATATTAAGTAGAAATAGACAATTGTAGGGAAAATGAGGGTTACAACCAATGTGTTGGACCTCTTCCTCATTGCTGTCAGCTTCCTACCTGGTTTTATTGCCTGAGTCATAGAGAGAGATATCTCATTAAGTGTAGCTGCGAGTCAAGTGAAAAATGGTATAATTTAATAAATATGAAGAAGTCATAGCCAGGAAATATGAGACTGTTTTTCTTTTAAAAAACATATTAGGTTGACCATGTAAGACAGTGATCTTCAACCAACTGTTCATTTCTTCTAGTTCTAGCAAACTTTTCTACTGAACCAAATTCATTTTTCAATAAAACCTGAATTAAATTTCTTTATAAAGTGTTCATAAATGGAAGGGTTTCCTATAAGAACTCTTATAACTCAACTAGGGCCCCGTTGCAGGAAGATTCCTGAAAGAATAGGGCTTTCTGAGGCCAGAGTGAAGCAGAGAAGGGAGCGAACCGCCGAGATGGGCTTCACTCCTGTCTCCGCTGCCTCGCTCCCTCCCTTCTCCATCACCTTGCTGCCTCGCTCCCTCCCCTGTCCACTGCCTCGGCTCCGTTCCCTTCTCTGCCGCTTCACTCCTTTCTACAGGGCTTGGCTTCCTTCTACACTGTCTTCAGTCTTCACTCCATGTCTGTCTATGCAAATTAACCACCATCTTTGTTGGGCTAATTTGCATATCACTCTGATTGGCTGGTGGGCATAGTGGAGGGACAGTCAATTTGCATGTTTCTCTTTTATTAGTGTAGATGAGAGGAAGACAAAAAAAATTAATGGGTAAAGGACTTGAATAGATTTTTCTCCAAAGAGATATATGAACAGCCAGTAAACATAAAAGGACAGATGGTGAGCATCATTAGTCATAAGGGAAATAGAAATCAAATCACAATGAGGTACCACTTCACAGCCACTAGGATTGTTGTAATCATTATCTTTGTCATCATCATCATGATCATGATCATTACAGAAAAACAAAAAAACAGAAAACATTGGCAAGGTTGTGAAGAAACTGGAACCCTAAACATTGCTGGTGGATATAGAAAATGGTAAAGCCAGTGTGGAAAATAGTATGGTAGTTCCTCAAAAAATTAGCCATACAATTACCATAGGATACGATAATTCCACTGTTACGTTTGTGTTGAAAAAATTGAAAACTGGGATCCAACATATACCAGTGTCCACTGAAGCATTATTTATAATAGCCAAAGGTAGAGAACATTATATTAAACATAGCATTTATTACAATTAACATTCCAAGTGACATTAGTCAAGTGGAGTTGAGACAGTGCTCACTCATTGCGATTGCTTCTGTAGTTGAGCTTCATATGGATTTTATTACTGGATTTTATTCCCTGTTTTATCAAATGCAAATAATGCTGCTCTGAACATAGGTGTACAATTATCTTCTCCACACCCTGCTTTCAATTCTTTAGGGTATATACTCAGAAGCAGAATTGCTGGATCATATGGCAATTTAATTTTAATTTTTCTGAGGAACTGTCATACTGTTCTCCACAGCGACTGTATTATTTTAAATTCCCATTGATAGTGCATGAGGGTTCCAATTACTCCACAGCCTCATCATCCTTGTTATTTTATAACTTTTGTTGTTGTTGCTGTTAATCTTCACCCAAGGATATTTTTCCATTGATTTTAGAGAGAGTGGAAGGGAGAGGGAGAGACACACACAGAGAGAAACATCGATGATGTGAGAGAGACACATCCATTGGTTGCCTCCCCCACTCACCCTTACTAGGGCCCGGAATGGAGCCAGCAATGGAGGAGGTACATGCCCCTGTCCAGAATCGAACCTGGGGCACTTTAGTCTGTGAGGGCCAACACTCTATCTACTGAGCCAAACTGGCTAGGGCTATTACGTTTGATATAGATCTTAATGGGTATGAACTGGTATCTCATTACAGTTTTGATTTTCATTTCCTGACTTATTAGTGATGTTGAGCAGCTTTTAATTTGCTTATTAGCCATTTTATGTCTTCTTTGGACATATAAAAACATTTAATGCTACAAAAAATCAAATACATCATTCACTGCCTTTCCTATATTCATAGCTTATTATTTAAATGATGCCATTGCTTTTTCAGGTTGTCTGTATCTTTACTATAGTGATTTACTTCTAGATTAATTATGCAGAATAATTGGGAAGTAAAAGAGCTCCAAATGAACATCATGAATCACTCCTCATCCCCTTCAAAGAATCAGTTAGTTTATGAAGCTGCTACAAACAAAACCTACCACAGTTGACATGTGGAAAAGCTTTTAGACTTAAAAGCTTGAACTGCTGATTTCTACTCAGATATAGATTTTTAGACAAACTATGAGAAAATTTAGGCCTCATAGGAAAATGTTCCTGTCCATCAAATTCACAATTTTACCTTCTGCCCCCAAATTCTTTATGTGTTTTGGTTTTTATATTTATAAATTATTTAAGCTAAAGTAACCCACACTCACTTTTGTTTAAAAAGGAAGACAAAATTCATCTAAAACAACAATCATCTCGAGTTTTAAACATCACAGAACATAATTACCTTCTGGAATAATATTTTGTGTAATGAATGGTGTGAATATTTGAACTCTGACAACTCCCATATCCCACTTGCACCTGTATCAGAATAATGCAAAAGAAGAAGAAGAAAACAAAGAAAGAGAAGGAGAAAGGGAGAAAGAAACAGGTTTCCTTTGTTGATTCAGTTGGGATAAAAATAGATTATGGTAAAATGTAGCTTTAAGTAACAAGAGCTTTTATATACTTTTATGCTCATCACTGAATGTGATAAATGCTTTTGAGAAGAAGCATTCAACCATATATGTCTACAATATGTTAAATTTATGATGAATTTGGGGAAAATTTACTTTGTAGATGACAGAATGATGAAGCTACGTGAAGTCAAGTGCTTTGGGCCAAGGTCTCACAGCTAGTGAGTGGTGGGGTCCGGGGCTCAGGACTTCTGCCTATCCCCCTAGGGCAGTGGTTCTCAACCTTCCTAATGCCACGACCCTTTAATACAGTTTTTCATGTTGTGGTGACCCCCAACCATAAAATTATTTTCGTTGCTACTTCATAACTGTAATTTTGCTACTGTTATGAATGGTAATGTAAATATCTGATATGCAGGATGTATTTTCATTGTTACAAATTGAACATAATGAAAACATAGTGATTAATCACAAAAACAATATGTAATTATATATGTGTTTTCCAATGGTCTTAGGCGACCCCTGTGAAAGGGTCGTTCGACCCCCAAAGGGGTCGCGACCCACAGGTTGAGAACTGCTGCCCTAGGGATTCCCTCACTGGAACATGCCTCTCTGCACACAGTAACCTCCTCGTACCAGTCCAGACAATGACCAAGAGCGGCGCTTGTCCTGACCCTCCCGGTTCATCCTGCTCGCTAACCTCAGTCCCTCCTCTGGCCCTGCTGAATGCATGAGCTCTCCAGGCTTTTATCTCATTGCAATCAAGACCCCGTCAGACTTTCTTCAGGAGTCTTGTTAGAATAAGACATCAACAAAGGAATGTATGCTCGTGGATTTTATAGAAGGTAACCTTTCATGATTCTCTAATAAAAATTAAAGTAGTTGTGTTATTGAATTATGAAATAAGTAACCTCCTTTCAGCTTTCCTCTCGGCAAGCATTGAAGCTGACACTTCAATGGCGTTTACCCAGAAGCTCCTAAGCTCGGAGAGCTCAGCACAAGCCGCTATCAAAGCACAGGCCTCGTCATGGGCTCCCCAAACCTAATTACTACAAGTGCAAACTTTCCTCCGGAGAGAGACCACTTGCTCTCCAAATCTGACAGGTAGAAATTAGTCCCCTAATGGAACGGAATCGTTCTGCAAATTGAAGGAATTAAGTGTGCTTCTTTCATTTAAGCTCCTTTTAAATTAGATTTTAATTTGGATCCACATGTGAAGAGGTTGATGGCATGAAGCAGCTTAGGTTGGCCCAGAGCCAATTATTTTATATTGCTCCTCTCCAGATATGGTGCGTCTCTTTCATAACCACTGGCCACTATGGGGCAGAGGAACTCATCCTTGATGAAGGGGAGTTTTCTTGAGAGCACCATGTCACTTTGAAATATTGCCAAAGGATTGGTTGCTTTCTCTACCAGTAATTTCACTGTCACAGAGACATCAGAGATTGCATAAAGGATGTCTTTGTATGTGATTTTTTTTTAAAAAAAATCATCACTGTTAAAAGGTAGAGGAATAAAGAAAATATTAGCTCATCAGAAGTGCAATATAATAAAGAGAGGCAATTTATACAGCCCTGGTTCAATTATAGAGTAATTTCTTTCGCAAGCAAAAGCACAGCAACAACAAAGAGATCAATAGAAGGTCATTTCTTATAACAGGTAATAACCAGTAGATCACAGTGACTTCAGAGCATGTATTTCATTCAATAAACATAAATATACCAGAATTATGTCTAATTATGCTTCAAGGATATCTGTAAGGGTCATCAGAATGTATATGAATTGAGAACTTCAGCTTATTACTCCAATTGAATATGTAGATTAATTATATTTGAGAACATGTCACATTTAATTCTAGTAGAAACTAGGTTTTCTAAATATTTTTTAAACTTTCACATGAAAAATCTAAATAACCATGAAACCACCCAACAAATCTTTAAATACCTCTTAATATGTATAATACTATCATAATGTCAATATTAGTATATTCCATCGATGAAATGGTGATAGGGAAGAAAAGCTTGTGTTACCGATAGGAGAACAGGTAAAGGTATTTCATGGGTAATGACCACAAAATAAGTTTTAAAAAAGATCAGGTGGCATTCAAACTGGAAAATGTTCTTCATTCTCACTGTAAGCCAAGTCAGGCTATTACCTCTCTACCACGAATGGCCCAAAACTGTGTGTTCCTTGCGACAGATAATATCCAGATTCCTTTTTAGAAGAAAGAATCTTCTTACGATCTGACATTAGCTGGGGCTTTGGGTAACTGGGCCGGGCACTAGTGAAAACTGGGACTTCAACCAAGGGCCTGCTCAAGTTAGAGTTTCAATAAGCACCAGACAGTGAGTTCTAGTTCTAGCATGTCTTTGGGTAAGTAGCATTTACTGATGTAAAGGAAAACACTACATACTATTTCATAAACAATTAAAATGACAAGAGCTGGGGAAAAGTTAACTCACTGGCTTACAGTGAGAAATGAAGAAATACATATATATGTATTTCATTTGTTCATTGGAACTATAATTTCTTTTATAAAGGTCTGTTACATTTTCTTTGTGTAACCAATAGAAATATTAAAAACACATGATGGAAGCCTACTTTTGATAATGTAGGATGAGTTAGTCTAATTTCTCCCTTGAAACAATAAAAAAATTCTGAGAAAAATATTTCTTTAACTATCATATTAATCAGATTGAAGAGATGGGAGGGAATTTCCAAAGCCAATGTTGGTGTAGGCCCAAATCCACTAGAGTAAATGAAATTTCAGGCATCTACATTCCTTCTGCCCTGACAGTGTTTACTGGTAAGGGGAAGTGTGTGTGTGTGTGTGTGTGTGTGTGTGTGTGTGTGTGTTCACAAAGTGAGAAGGTAAGATATCAAGGCCCAGAGCTAACACAGGAGGGAGGTGAACAGAAATTTTCCCCAAGTGAAGCTGGGATCCGACCAGGCTACACAATCAAGATGAGTGTGGACCTGATGTGCGCCTGCCACCCAGTAACTTTCCTACAACAGTCTACCTACGGGAAGAGCTTCCTGGTGATTCTGTTCTTAGTTTGCTTTTTTTGTTTTGTGTCATTGTTTTCTTTGGCATTAAATGGACCAAGTATATCCCAGTGAAAGTAAAAACAAAGTCCCTCAGAAGCTGTTGCCACAGCAAAGACCAGAAGTACAGTAGATGCGACCTTGTCTATCATCATTTTTGGAAGAAGAAATTCACTAAATTTAAAACAGTTCCAACAAGAGAGGAGAGAAATTAAAAGGCAAAGAAAATATTTGAAACATAAAAGTTGATTCCAAAACAGAGGTGAGATGCCATTTAAAGAAACCTACTGGCTTAAGAGAATAACAAACAAACCAACAAACAAACCATAAACTTTAGATAGAGAGAGCAGAGCTAAAAAAAACAAAGACAATTTTAAAAAAAAAGAGAGAGAGAAAGAAAACAAAGGACTAAATCTAGAATAAGCCAAAAATTCCTAAGATTTAATAACAAAACCAACTAATAGAACATTGAAACCACTTGTATTACACACACAATCTAGCCAGTGAAATGGATAAGTAAATGAACAGAATATAACTCCCCTGGTAGAAAATCAAACACATGCAATTTGATTTCTCACAGCTTCACTGTAAAGCTGTTAGTATACTTAAAAAACAAACAGACAAAAAAATGTACAGAGTTTTTAAATATAAGCAGATATCTAGAGGTTTCTCGCCCTGATTCTAGCTGGCCTAGGAAATTGAATAGACATTTCTCCAAAGTAAATGTAAAAATGGCTAAGTACATAAAAAGATGCTCAATAGCACTAGAAAAATGCGAATCAAAACTACAATAAGATACCACCTCACATCCGCTAGGACTACTGTCAAAAATCAGAAAATATTAAGTGCTCCTAAGTTGTGGAATAATTGGAAGCCTTGTACACTGTTGGTAGGAATGTAAAATAACATATAGTCACTGTGGAGAACAGTATGACAGTTACTAAAAAATTAAAAATAAAATCACCATTTTATCAGCAATTGCACTTCTGTGTATATAGCCAAGAGATTTGAAACTGGGGTCTGCCTAGCCAGCTTGGCTCAATGGATAAGAGGGTTGAAGGGTCCCAGGTTCGATTCTGATCAAGGGCATGTACCTTGGTTGCAGGCTACGTCCCTGGCCCAGGAGACAACCAATTGATGTGTCTCTCTCACATCGATGTTTCTTTCTCTCTGTCTCTTCCTCTCCCTTTCACTCTCTAAAAATCAATGGAAAAATATCCTCAGGTGAGGATTAACAACAACAACAAAAGAAAAACAAAAGAAAATGGAATCTGGAAGAGATGTTTGTACACCCATATTCATAGCAGAATTATTCACAATAAATAAAACACAGAAGCAACTGGAGCCTCCATGACAAGTGATCTGGTAGGCAAAGTGTGATATATGCATACAGTTTAATATTATTCAGCCTTAAAAATGAAAGAAACTCCTATATTTTCTAAAGCATAAATGAACCTATTATGCTAAGTGAAATAATCCAGGCACAAAAAGACAAATACTATGTAATTCCACTTATATGAAGTCCTGGAGTGGTCAAAATCAGCGAGATAGATATTAGAATGGTGGTTGCTAGTGCCTGGGGGATGGAGGCATGGGAGTTATTGTCTAATGGGTACAGAGTTTCAGTTTTACAAGATATAAACATCATGGAGACAGATGGCAAGGACAGTCATATATCCTTATAGATGTATTTAATTCCATTGGGCCATACACTTAACAAGGGTTTAAGTGGTAAATGTATGTATGAATCTTTTACCACAATATGCTAGATATAGCCTTAGACTTACAAAGATGAGAAATAACAAAAAATATCCCTCAAAAATGTTAATGTGTAATGGAGTACACGATATATAGCAGAAATAAGGAGTAGGGAATCACAGGGCATTTCTGCAGGATTTATAACGTGTCCTGACCTTAAGGCACACCCTCTCCAGGCCAGAACTTGCAGCCGGTGTGGCCCACTGTGTCGGATCTAAAGATAGCCCTTTCCTGTAATTTGTTAGCTGTCCTTGTTCTTCAAGAAGAGGGGATGTTTCTGGACACCATTACTAATTGATGGCTAGGAATGGTAACCCCTATCTTGCATTTTAATGTTCTCAGGCTGCTAAATTGGCTATCACTCATGTCTGACTTTTCATTTTTCACATTATGTATATTTCTGACCTGTCATCAGCTCTCTCATTCATTTTGTCCTTTCATGCTATTCTAATCTTTTATTCTTTTACTATCATTTTTGTAGGTTTAAGTAATTAGAAGACAAATGAACACGTTCTATCTCCCATGTTAGTCAGAATTTTTTGTCTCCTCAAATTTGAACACTTAGAGTATTTTTAAATGAACCAATTTATTCCTTCACCACTGTCAAATGGCATTTTGCTTTGGAAATTGTAGTATATTGTATTAGTTTTTTATTCTTGTTCTAACAAATTACTACCACACATTTATTCTCTTATAGTCATGGAGGCCAGAGATCTGCAAACATTTCTATGTGTCAAGGATGCATCCTGGGGATCTGATAAAAAGTCCATTTCTTGCTTTTTTCAGCTTCTAGTGGCTACCTATATTTCTTGCCGTGGCCTTTCCCTCTGCTACAGGCCCACAGGACACTTTTGATTATATCACTAGTAGGGCCTACCTAGTCTGAACGCTCCATCTCAAAATTTTAATGTATTCACATCCCAAAAGTCCTCTGGCCGTCTACAGGAATCCTCCCTCATCTGTGGTTTTACTTGTTGCTGTTTCAGTTTCCCACATCAACCATGGTCCAAAAATAGCAAAAGAAAAATTCCAGAAATAAACAATTGATAAGTTTTAAACTGTGAACCATTCTGAGTAGTGTGATGAAAGCTTGCACTGTCCTGATCCATCCCACCCAGGATGTGAATCACCCTCTGTTCATCGTATCCATGCTGTACAAGGTCCCCACCCATTAGCCACTCAGTAACTGTCTTGGTTATCAGATCAGTTATCAGTGAGATAGAGGAAGAGGCAGAGAGACCATATTCACATAATTTTTACTATAGTAGATTGTTATAAATTGTTCTATTTATTATTAGTTATTGTTGTTAACCTCTTCCTGTGCCTAATTTATGACAAACTTTATCATATATAGAAAAAAGACATAGTATATATAAGATTCTGTACTATCCATGGTTTTAGGCATCCAGTGAAGGTCGCAGAATACATTCCTTGCCAATAAGAGGGGACTACTGTAAATGAACATAGTCATAGGCCGTATAACCCTGATCCCACTTTTTATATGTGTGTGTTTTTTTAACAACAGCTGCTTTCAAATGCCTGGAAGATAGAAACTGAGCCTTTGACGTTTCTTTTAAATCTTTGAACAATAGTGGCTTATGTGTGAAAACAATAAAATAAATACAGGTGTCTGTATGAGAACATTTGTATTATGTCATCTCTGTGTTGAAGCAAATGTTCATAATTGTATTTTCATAATTATGATGAAGCATTTGTAAGGAGGCGCATGAATCATTCTGTAAAGAGCACTAGACGGCATGAGAAGATGAGCCTCTGAGACAGGATCTGGGTCACGCAACCACGTGTGATTTTAGCCAGTTACTTAGGCGTTGTGCCCAGCATCCCCATTTTTGAAAATGGAGATGGGGATGCGTATTTCGGCCTTTCTGTTTTTTAATGATCACAACACATTTTGGTCACTCTATTAAATGACATTAAATAGTTTAAGTTTCAACTACTAAACAGCACTTCGAAAGGAGAAAACACAGATACTATTATTATTATACTTGAATGATTTTCCTTAAGAACACAATTCCAGTCTTTATGTAGATTACAGAGCAGCCTAAAGCAAAAAGTGACATCTCTCTATGGCACGTAAGACACTCAGTACAGAGATGGACGCCAGTCTCACAGGAACGAAGGTGAGCCCACAGTGCAGGCTTCCAGCAGCCAGGGCTGGATGGCGGGCTGAAATCTCACTGCACACCAGGACAGAGCACATACAGTACCACACCAAGCCATACTCCCACCCAGTGAAATTAAACAGGCGACCAACCATGGAGAACTTAGCCGGCAAAACTGTATTAGGAGCAACCTGCTCTGTGGATTTATTTCTTCCTCATACTTTATTCTCAACAGACACTTCGGATAAACTTTAACCATGATGCACTTGGAAATAGATTCACATTTTGCGATCATGTATCTACCGTTTCGCTGCCAGTGCAGATATCTGCTCTGCCTCCTCCCAGCAGCTCTCCGCCGCTAGGCTGTGTCTCAGCATGAATCTGAATGAAGTCCAAAAGTGTCCTCGAGGAAGCAAAATCGAGATATTTTGAGACAAGACTTTTTAAACAAGCAAATTCGAGCCTGGAGATAAGCCAGCATATCTGATGACATGCCTTTACCAACCTCACCCAAAACTTCACGCCGTGGCAAACTAAAGGGCTGAGTCAGCAGTAGCTTCCTCACTCTCAGGGCCTTCTTTCCAGTCAAAATCTAAAACCCTAAATAAACCCTAACGTCACTGACTTCAGAACTCACACACACAGAAAAGGAAAACCGAAAGTCTTCAACACAGAGTCTTCTCAATGAAATGCGGCATCTGTGAATCGATAGGACAAAAGGAATGATCTCACACCAGGAGGTCAGGGTACTGCAGTGTTCCCTCAGATATAGGTCTAGAAGGCACACTCCAAAATAAAACAATGAAAGAAAAACATAAGATTAAATGAGAAGAAGTAACATCTAAAGAATGATAACTTCAAAGTCTCAGAATTTACTGGGGGAAAAAATTGATTGGCATGATCTCACTCCTTTGTGGAATATAATGAACAACATAAACTGATGAACAAAAACAGATCCAGAGACAGAGTAGCATCGATCAGACCGTCAAACCTCAGAGGGAAGGTAGGGGAGGATGGGGGTAAGGAGGAGAGATCAACCAGACTTATATGCTAGCATATAGGCCTAACCAATGGACACAGACACCAGGGGGATGAGGGCATGAGTGGGGGGGATGGGGGGTAATGTGGGGATAAGGACACATATGTAATAACTTAATCAATAAAAAAAAAATTAAAAAAAATTGACTGGCTGTTGCTACAAAAATAATTCTAAAATTACTCACAGGACAAGCATGCCCAGCCAGGTGGAACTTTGAGGGTGGTGACTGGGGGCCTGTCCAAGCTAGTGCACAGGCAGACCCACTGATGGTGTGGCCGCTTCCCCTGCAAATCTTCCCTGGGAACCTAGGCTCCTTCCCTCAGTCTTTACCAAGTTCCCTCTCCAAGGTCACACTCCCTCTTTTATGCTAATCATGGGCTTCCATTCCCTCCTTTGAGAAGGCTTGATTTATTGCCCACAAAAAGACCAGATACTTGAAAACAATCACCTATTTCCTATCCCCTTTAGTGTCTCAAAACGTGGACATCCAGGATAAACAACACAGTTTTTAAAAATGTATCTTTATTGTTGAAAGTATTACAGATGTCCCCCTTTTCCCTCCACTGACCCCTCCACCATACCCCTCCCACAGGTCTATCTAACTATCCTCTGTGTCCATGGGGTATGCATCTATGCATATAAACTCTTTGGTTAATCTCTCCCTGCCTCCCGTTACCCCATTCCCCGCCCCCTCTTTCCCTCTGAGATTCATCTGTTCCTTGCTTCCATGTCATTGGACATATTTTGTTCTTCAGTGTATTTTGTTCATTAGATTCCATATATAAGTGTAAGCTCTTATATTTTTTTGAGCTTGATTTCTAAGTTATTATCTAAGTTGTGTAAAGAATTGCAAATATTACTTATAAAATATTATAAATCTTGAATAAAATTGTTTCAGCAAACTTAAATGTTTCCAGTGGAATCTAAAAATGTAGCAATTAGATACATACAACATTATCCGTTTAAGAAAAAATATTGCCCTGCTGGCATGGCTCAGTGATTGAGCATCAATCAACCTATGAACCAGGAGGTCATGGTTTGATTCCTAGTCAGGGCACATGCCTGGGTTGTGGGCTCAATCCCCAGCCAATCAATGATTCTTTTTCATCACTGATGTTTCCATCTCTCTCGCTCTCCCCTCCTCTCTCAAATAAATAAAAGTATACTTTTTTTAAAAAAAGATAAAATCTCATCTTTATCAAAAGGAAGTTTTACATAATTTACTCTTTTAACCCATTTATGCATTCCAATTCTTCCATACAACACTATCTTAAAGTAATATAGTTATATTTGGAAATAGTTTGTTTTTTACTCTATCATTCTTTTTATAACAATATGTTTATGCGATGAAATGATCTCTTTGCCTATATGCTAAATGTCTTTCTGGATTGAATATTGTCAGTACAATATCTACTAGTATACAGCTAATCAAAACAATATATTACACAGTTTGATTATTTAGCATAAGCAATAAATATTTCTAGAACTAAATCTTCTTATAAGATGTAAGAGGTACTATTTTCTCCTAATTAGTTTAATTATTTGAGAATGAACGTTTTTCAATGCATACATGACAATGGCTTAGCATCAATTCTATTCCTACTTTTTTCCTTTATGTGTGTAAGCTCTGAGAAAATGTGTCCACATAAAGAAATAAATGGGAATAAAAGAAATTTTACTAAAGAAGTGTCATTTATTTGAACTGCATATAATAAGCTGTGTCAAAATCATCTGATGACCTACTATGAAAAACTATTTTTAATGACTTATCAGCTGACAGATTAGATTTTTCTTCAACTTATTTGCTTCCAGAGAGTTCTTAATTATCACAATATTCCTTTTTAAAAGAAGTTGTTCCTCATTATTTTAGTTGTAGGCATTAGGTTATGTCCCTCTTCTGCTTTTTGAGGCGTTTCTATTCCCTCTATTTTCATTAACCTTTTTTCCTTCTCATGCTTGGAATGAAAGGTCCACTCAGATCAGCTTATAAAACGCCTACTCCCTTGTACTGGCACAGACTGTTGTGTAGAAGCAAATGAGTGAAGGAATCCTGCAATAGATACGGTGAAGAAAGTGGTAATATGCTTCTATCAAATAAGTACTTTGATATAGTGCATATTCCTTCCCTAAGGCTGCCATACAAACTACTGCAAACCAAGTGGCTTACAACAGAAATTCATTCTCTCATAGCTCTAGAGGCCAGGAATCCAAAATTGGGGTATTTATCAGCAGGACTATGCTCTCTCTGAAGGCACTGTGGGCGAGTTCTGTCTTGCCTCTTCCAGCTTCTGATGGCTCCAGGCACAGCTTGGCCTGTGGATGTCTAACTCCAATCTGCCTGCACATTCTCATGGCTCTTCCTCAAGTCTGTCTTCCCTTTGGTCTCCTATTAAAACACTTGTCACTGGATGTAAGGCCCAATGGGATGGTCCAGGACAATTCAATTCTGAATTCTTTAATTACAGCTGCAAAGATCCTTTTTGCCACATTTGCAGCTTTTGGGGTTAGAATATAGACCTTGTTTTTTTAAGAACCACCATTCAACCCATTAGAGTGACTAAGGCTAAAGTCTCTTGGGTGCCTCTTAATATCTGCCACACAGGCCTGGCTAAGCTGGTTATTTTTAAGAAACAACAGACAGGAAGACCCTTTGACCTAGCTTTCCCCTAACTGCCTAAAAGAGTTTAGATAGAGGCCTGCTTCAGGAAGGTAGATGGCATCATAGGTAACCACAGTGTGATGCGAACAAGCGTGTGACAGAAAGGGAGGGACCTAGTGAGGCCCCTTTGTTCAAACCCTCGCTGTGTCCCATTGTTACAGATGGTCCACCAAACACCACGTTTCTATGTCCAAGTGGATCGCTGTCCTGCGCACTAAAGTCCCAAACCACAGCTCCCACCTCCCTTCTTCTTAGCTGAAGATGGCATGTGAACCTTCACTGCCCACCTGTGCTCAGACCCCAATATTCTCATGGAACCCCCATATGTATGCAGGTATCAAATTTGGTTATTTTCTCCTGTTAATCTGTCTCATGTTAATTTGATTATTAGTTCAGCCAGAAGAACATAGAAAAGTAGAAGGAAAACTTATTTTTCTGCCCCCACACCTTCAGCATCCTGCCATTAGAAACATCACATTGGATCCTCATGTGGGCCCATTCAAATTTCCTCTTCATATGTGTAGAGAGCGCCTGGGAAAGGCCCCTGAGCTGTCATCTGAATCCAGGGGTGCCTGGCAGAGCCATGCCCTGGAAACATACCTTGCCAGAGACAGGTGTGTTGTCAGCCTGACCTTCAGCTCAGGCGCTGGGGTGTGAGTTTCATTATCTAAATCCAGCAAAGCACCAGGAACAAACACAATTATTCGGGCCCACCCAGAAGTGACGATTACAAAGAAGCCACAAGAATGCACATAATATCCTTTGTCTTGGGCTTTAGTAAAACTTCCCGGTATGTTGTTGTATAAAATAAATGTGCTGTATTGGCTCTGGGTCACTGTCTCTCTATCAGAGGACAGCTGTCCCACCCGGCCCCAGCTTTTTCCTTCTGTCTCTGTGTCTGTCTCTTTCTTTCATTTTCTCAATCCCCAGCCACCCCTACTCAGGAACTGGACTGCTCTCTAGCTGCCCTGGATGCGGAAAAGAGAGAAATATTTATACATATGTACATACTGAGGAGAGGTGGCTTGGACATGGAGGGTGCATATACTGAAGTCACAGAGGTTCTTCTGGCTCACTCTACAGAAAGTATGAAAATCTACATTTTTACCAACAGTGCATGGAGTTTTCTCTATCTCCAATTACTCTTAAAATTATCCAAATGTAAGTTTTTCTAGAGCAGTGGTTCTCAACCTTCCTAATGCTGCGACCCTTTAATACAGTTTCTCATGTTGTGGTGACCCCCAATTTCATTGTTACAAATTAAACATAATTAAAGCATAGTGATTAATCACAAAAACAATATGTAATTATAGATGTGTTTTCTGATGGTCTTAGGCGACCCCTGTGAAAGGGTCATTCGACCCACAAAGGGGTCTCGACCAACAGGTTGAGAACCGCTGTTCTAGAGTATCATCTTTATATGATTTGTCCTTTTAATGATTAGTCATGAGTTTGAGATTCTCTTCATATTGTGATTAACTTTGGGTTCTATTCTCTTATAAACTGTTCATATATTTTCTCCATTTTTTTTCTATCAGATGTTTGTTTTAGTTCTTTAATTTTCATGAATTTTTTTTTATATTCTAGATCTACACAATCCAATTGTGTAGACCCCAGTAACAGATGGCTGTATAGATTTAAGTTTAAATTATTTAAAATAAATTTAAAAGTTTCTTCCTCAGTTGCACTAGTAACATTTTCAGTGCACAATAGCAGCATGTCCATCATCAAGAAAGATTTGTTGGTTTTTAATTCTTTTTCAGTTTTCAAAGTACTTAAAAAAAAACAAATATTCTGGCAGACAAGTGAAAGTGTACTATGGACCATCCCTGCTGTCATCTGTCATCTGTCTCTCACTCGGGGACCAAGCATTTATAAGAAAAGACAAACTGTTTAAGGAACTGAAGACTGAGCTTCAAGACATTATGGTCAGAAGAATAGTTCTTAACAAGCTGTTTATATATCACTTTGGTTGTTTTTATTGTTTATTTTTTTCAAGTAAACCATTTTTTATGCACCTAAAACTAGTAATATGTCAACCGTAATTAAAAAAATAAATTTACAAAGCGATCATCCTAATAAGTCTAGTACCCATCTGACCCCACATACAGTTATTACAATATTATTGACTATACTAGAGGTCCAGTGCACAACATCTGTGCACTGGGGGGTAGAAGGGTTGTCTTTCAGTCCTGCCTGTGCCCTCTCGCAGTCCAGGACCCCTTGGGGGATGTCCGCCTGTCAGCTAAGGATCCCCCAAAGGGTCCTTAATGCTGCTATGGAGGCAGGAGAGGCTCCCACCCCTACTGCTAAGCTTCCCAGCTGTGAGCGAGGCTTCAGGCTAAGTGGTGCTACCCATGTGGGAGTGCACTGACCACCAGGGGGAAGCTCCTGCACTGAGCATTTGACCCCTGATAGTCAGTGTGTGTCATAGCGACCAGTCATTCCGCATTTCAGTCTATTTGCATATTAGCCTTTTATTATATAGGATTTCCCATGACTAATATCCCCATCACTTTTTTTTGTATCTGCTAATTTGTTCTTCTTAAAATATTCACCTTCAGAAAAAGTTTTAAAATGTTAAATATCTCCCTCCATTCTTCCAGCTCTATAGGAATATTGTCTTTAGTATATTTTTTGGAATAGAAGTGCCAATATAAATTTTAATGAAACCAAAACAAAAAAAAGTTTCATTAATAAAATGCCCTACAGTACAGAGCACCAAAAGTTCCAATCAGATGGATATTTTCATATAAAAAATGTGATGAGAAAATTTAAAATCTGTCTATTGTATTTATGTTTTTACTACTTTACTGCTTGAAAAATCTGTGTCTCAATCTGTCAGTTTTGCTACTTCCTTTGATGATATATAACAAAAAGGGTTTTGCAGACAGTTGAATTTTATGTTTAGGTCTCAGAATGCAAACCCTGATGTTGATTTAGGGCATATCTATAGTGTTTTGAGAGCACCCTGGTAGATGACAAGATTTGCAGCTTTGAAGAAACGAGGGATCTGATTAATTCTTGGGTCTAATAAAATTGACCTTTGAGGTTCTGTATCTGAGACAATGTTCATCAGAGCAATGTGTAAATCCCCACAGCAACTGTACAAATTACAACTCACTGAGCCAGAAAAACTTGGTGAGAAAAATTATGAGTCATGACTGGAAGTAGATCCTTCAGCACTGAAATCGAAGCTTGTTTTAAGCCTGAGCTTTATATGTCTTGCTTTTACTTTTGTTTTACTGTTTCCCCTCATTCTTCCGACTTTTCTGTCATAGGCAATGGCAGAATCACATCTGATGGAGGCAGACGCCTCATTGCGGCTGGAGGAAACCTTGGCGAGGGGAACCTCCAGAGATGGGAGAAAGGGAAGATGCTTGTCCTTGTGTCTCTGTTGCTCCATAGTTAGCTCTCAGCTGCCAAAAAATAGAGAAGCCTCCCCCACTGCCCCCAGGCAAAACCTGCTAATAATGAAACAGATCACAGCATGAGTTTTATTTATCCTTTATTTCATTTCCCAGTGCTGCTTTCACCCATACTATTGCCTGTCCTTCTGCCTAAAGTAGGGAGTTTTAAAATATTTTGGCCATATGACCCCTGAGATGCTGTGAAATATCACATTTGACAAAGGGAAAAAAATGGCAGGTTTCCCACACCACACCACAGCGCGTCTTCTGTAGACACATTCTCAGGCCCACTCTGCTACGCCAGGACCCCTTTTACGTACATTAATAACTTTCCTAGGCCTAATTTGGAACACTGGAGAACAAGATTCTTCTTAATTTAGCAAAGTAATCCAGTAAATTAGTAACTCGATTACTGCACCAGTAATAAATCTCAAAAAGGGACTTACTGCACGATGTAATGTTTCAAAATAAAACTTTAGCAAAGTCACCTTACCCATTGTATAATATGAGGTGTCCTCCAAATGCATATACACACTTTGAATAATTATAAAGGCAGTGTTTGTTAATATACATTTCATCTTCAAAATGAGTTGTCAGCTGTTAAAGTATGTATACTTTTTGGGGGACACCCTGAATATCTCCCACACTGATAACAGGAGGGGGTACCTTGCAAAAGTAATAGGAGCCCCTGCATAACTTGCTTAAGAACAGCCCAGCTCCATGGACTCCATCTACGCCTCACAAGAGAGAGAAAATCATGGCGTGTCGGTGTCGGTGGGTTCTCATGTACCATTCAAGAAATGTCCCTGTACTTTCAGAAATTTGGAGAATCTTAGGTATTGGTTGCCGGAAGCCACTTCCAGCATGTCATAATTGCAAGAGTTTCATCAAAAGGTTGATGGAACTTGGGGACTCAACAAGGGCTGAGTCACATATGTTGTCACCTGTTGGGAATGGCTGAGGGCATTTCCCCAAACCTGAAAAGGGATGATTGCTTGCTGCCAGACAGCTCAGGGCATCTTAATCTACATGTTATTGCCTCCTACTGGCCAAACACCTGAACAGCCGTAGGCTAATTCTTCCAATCTGACAATGGACTCTGTATAGATAGGAAACCCTGACCCTTTGAAGTGTATATCTCTGCCTCACCCCGGGACAATTTGTGTAAATAAAAAGCATGGGGTCCTGAGACAAAGAGATCTTAGTTCCTTTTAGTTAAGCTCCTCTGACCCCCATATGCCTTTCAAAATTATGCTTTGTCTCTGGACTCTTTAGGTTACACACAGCCTTCTGCAGATTGCTGAACCCTTCTTAATGCTGGAACAAGAACCCCAGCATTAATTGGTGAGGCAACTGAATTAGATTATTAAGAAGGCAAATGTTTTGTTAGCCTGTTTTAATGCTTTGCTTTAGTCTCCATGAAAATGGTTAGGCATAGGGGTAAGAAAAATACCTTGGAAGACTAAATATCAAGTATTCCTTTTTCTTATACACTGAGGTTACACCGTTGTAAATTCACAAAATGCTTTGCAGTGTGCGGGGCTGAATTGGCTGTGCTGAATACCTAGAAGTGACCAGAGAGCCTGTATGTAATGCAGAGGATAAACAGAGGGGAACAGGAAATGGCACTTATTTCTTATAAATTTTGATGAAAAACGTTGCCATGTTAGTGGCAGAAAGGGCTGGGATTTTTAAATGACAATTTTATTAGATCTATATTCTTTATTTACATGTTAATTTCCCAAGTCCAACAGTCTTCTTTCACCAGGAATAGAGCCTAGCTGTAGTCCTCTCTCTGATTTTATTTTATACCTTTATGGGGGGAGCGGGGCAGTGGTGCTGAAAGTCTGAAAAGTAGGTGTTGCTAATGATTTTAATTTTGGAAAATGACTAAGCTTCACATAAAGTGAGAACATTAAATTCTAAGTATAGTCTTTTCAACAATATTTCCATATGTTAGAAAATCTAGGGTGTATCTAATAAAAACAAGAAGTTTCAAACGTGCTGCATTTAGAACTACCTTTGTATCTGTTTAAGTGATTAGACATTTCACTCTAAAATTTAGTAACAGACATTTATGATTTCATTAAAATTTTAACACAATTTAGCTTTGCATATTTAAAAAAAAATGAAATACATACTTTTAGCATAGCTACTCATACTAAATATGTAGGTGAAATGCAAGATATGCATTTTTACACATGAAGTTTTATTTGTAATTTTATGTTCCCTGAGTTTTATTCTTTTCCTGTTATCAGTATTGCCATGAAATTATTTAAAATGCAAACTATAATAAAATCTTATGAGAATTGATAGAATATAAAACATGAAACTTATAAGTATATATTATATATGAGTTATAATTATTCAAAATTCAAATATAATTTGTGATAATTTTGAGTTTTTCTAAACAAAGAGGCAAAATGTTAAATGGAACATTATTTCTGTAGAATTCTAATTTGCTTTTATAAAAAAAACTATCAGTGATGAAATGTTATCACCTTTTTTCAGTTTTAATAAGCATTCAGATGGAACAACAAAAACAGTTTATTAACTTAAAGGCAGAGAGTTCTCAGCTTTAATTAAGACTAGTTTTTAAAGGATATAAAGTTCTCAGGTTAAATGCAAACAGATGGAGTTTTATCCTATTCTATTTAATAACAGAAAATTATACGGTATCTTATAAATGAAAATGACCAGTATATTCACTTGGTGGTGGGGAGGAGAAAGCATTATTAAATGACATATTAGGAAATTTAAGGGCAAAATATAATGACTGCCTGGCGTCTTCTTGAATATGTTTTAGCCACGTCAGTAAGAAGGTAACAGGAAACAAAGTAACAAATAGTTATTTTAAAGTGTTTAGAAATACACTACTTTCCCATATAAAGCATGATCAAAATCCAATTACATCCAATTAAGGATTAGAAAGTTCCCAATAATGATGCTGCAGGAAGTAAAAACACACAGCAAGTGCCCAGGGAGCAGGGGTTAAGCTGTGCCACATCCTCTAATCAGAGAAAAGGTCGCAGACTGATGTTACCAAAATGTGATTCGGCGCAGGACCCGTGTGCCAGCAGCCAATGTTCTCTTGGCTTCGGCATTTCACCGGGAACCTGTGTCATGCTCCAGAGGCCTCACGTCTGAGGGTGAAGCCCTGCTACCTCCTCTCCTGGGCACAAAGACAGCAGGAGACTAGGGAGGATTTGCAGGTCAAAACAGACGGGGACTGTAATTCCTACAGCCGAGGACTCGGGAGGCAGGTGGGAAAAACAGCTGCGACAGAAAGCTGAAGGACTGCCATGTTGGCCAAAGCCTACAGGACAGACACAACTGGCCCTGGGATGCTGCGGCTCTTCACAGCCTTCCAATCTAGTCAAGAACAATCTAGTCAAATTAGCATCCATCCACACAGGCCTCACATAAAATTGCTGCAGGTGTTGTAGAACAGGATGGTACAAAAGTAATCGGATTTAACACAGTAAAAGCAAAAGCAATGAGCACAAAAATAATAAATAAATATGTATGTCAATGTCAAAGGAGGATTAAGTTACATAGGCCCCGTTTCATGTGATTTTTCTCAGAAAGAGGAGCAAAAAGAGCTGCACTTCTTACAGACATTTACCTACCGCATTTACATAGTAGGGACAGATGGCATTTATTATACTTTACTATCAGACAGGCAAAATGCTACTTTAAGTGCATTATCTCTTTTTTAATCTCCATTATCACAACCACCCCAGGACATAGATATTATAATTCCCATTTCATAAGTGAGCAAACTCAGTCTTAATAAACAATTTGCTCGTGGTCACAGCTCACGGTATATAACACAAGGTCCTGTTCTGTAACCACCGCCCATGCTGGTCCATGCTGAGTTTGATGCCGATTATTTTATAGACACGCTTTGCTCTTATTACAATTTACTGCCACTATGCTTTGAGCTTCTCCCTCTCTTTTCTCCATAGGTTTTCTTTCATGACTACCCTATTCCATCCCATTATACATTCTTCCCTTTTTTTATAAAGCTGCTCTTTATTTCCCACTCTAGTATCTCTAACATTTATACCCACTCTTGCCAAGAAACACACGCCCCTCATATTACCTGGTCTACTTTGAATTTTCTGACCATGAAGATGTTTACTACTAGGCTTCTCCTTCTTGTCAAACAAACGACAAAGCCACGGGCAGGCTGTAGAAAATAGGACACTTAAGGACCAGGCTATCAGGTTCGGCAACTAATAGTACAAGCTTTGGAAACAGGATAAAGAAGGCAGAGGAATATATACTCTCAAATAAATTATTTTTAAAAATCAAAATTCTATGATTGGAGGAAAGAAATGTCTAGATTGAAAGGTCCCTGAGAGTTCTGGGTGTTAGGTGGAGAGAGAAAGAGGACACCAAGGCACACTAGAGTACATTTTAGAGCGCTACGGAGAAAGCAGAGGTTCAAAGTGCTTTGTCAATGAAAAACTGCCCCCGACTCTTGATAGAAACTGCAAGGCAAACCTGACTCAAGATTACTGTCATGGAGGTGGAGAGTACTGAGCTGAGAGAAGAGGGAGTGACTTCAACTCCACGGAAACGACATGCCGGAAGGAGGCTCCTGGAAGGTGGGGTTCTGGGAAGAACTGGAGGAGTCTGGGGGTGTGGGGGGGTGGTCACATGTGTGATTAGGCATCTGGGTTTGCTGATTGACACTTACAAAAGGGCTCCCACCTCCCCAAAGAGACTGAGATACATGCATGGGATGGCTCCCAGGTCCGTGAGAAACACATTTCTGGGCTCCATAAGGTTTACCTCTCAAAGGGGCAGAGAAAGAATCCATAATTGCAAGTTTTCTACAGCAAATGCACTAAGGAATGGGAGATTAGAAGCCTGTAGTCAAGAATATCCTCGTCTAAAAGTTAGTCAAGCTGAGTGGAAAATTCAGGTCCTCTTGGTTAACTTACAAAATGGAAACTAGTTAGATTCTCATGTTTGGGTATTCAAATGATTGGGGATTTCCAGTGAGAGCTAGAAGACAATGACACAATGAATTAATTCTGGGAACAAATTTATTTCTAACCTTAGATTATATACTGACAGAGCCATGATATCAATCAAGTGTGACAGAGAATAAAGAAATGTCAGACATGTAATATTTCAATGAAGCTTGCCATCTATAGGAATCAATTAGTAAATGTGATCCACAAATATAAAAGAAAAAACAGGTAAAGCATAAGGCACAGCATCCAGAAATTAATAGATGTCACACACACACACACACACACACACACACACACACACACACACAGCACAATATAATTACCAGTGAACTAACAAGGGGAAAAAGGCACCAGAAAATATGTTTCTGAGTAGAAAATAGACAATTATCTGCCAGGGTCCAGCCCCAGCAGGTCCAGGGGTCCCCAAAGGTGTGGACGGAGTCGGCAAAGAAGGAATGACACGGAGGCAGCGTTCAGTTGATCAGCAGCCTAGCCAGGATCTCTAGCCAGGATCTCCAGCCAAGTTCTGGTCTGGATCTCCAGCGAAGTTCTGGTTAGGATCTCCAGCCAGGTTCTGTCCAGGATCTCCAGCCAGGTTCAGTCACCAGGTTCTAGTCAGGTTCTCTTGCCATGTTCTATAGTCAGGTTCAGTCCAGGATCTTTTGCCATGTTCTCTTGCTAGGTTCTGTCTCTAGGTTCTGTTGCCAGTTTCTGTCCAGGATCTTTTGCCATGTTCTCTCCAGAGAAGTTCTTCTGTCTCTAGGTTCTGTGTAGGTTCTGTCTTCTAAGTTCTGTCTTCTAAGTTCTGTGTCTTGCTGTCTTGTTACATCTGTATTTATACCAGTTGATTCAATCCTATCAATCTCTATTACAAAGGTTAGGGTGTTTCTTATCTCCATTCCAGGGAGTAAAGATTATGTAGCTTAAGCATGATTGTTCATAGTTAAAGTGATTAATTACCCGCCTGGCACTTAGTTAAGAGGTTTTATTCCCTCCCTAACTTCAGGGAAAAATCCCTACCTGGGGAAACAACCTTTCTCAGAGACCTTGGTTAAAACACATAGTGCCAAGAAGGTGAGCAAACATATTAAGAACAGTATGCCATATATGCCAGGTCCTTGGAAACAGCAAGGATGGACCGGCTCCCGGCAAATATCTGAAATATGAGATTTTCAACTTTGTTGGAGAGTTTGGGAAGTAACTGATTTGCAAGTGATCCTTGGGAAGCAAAAAATGATGCAATTCAGAACACAAACTCCAAAGAATACTAAAATATATTTTAAATAGAAACTATATCTTAACATACAACATGGCTCTACTGTGATATTACATTGTAAACACTAAATATTGATTTATCAAAAATGTCATAATGAAGGTCATGAAGAGAAATCTCTTAGTTTCCCTTCTAGGAAGTCAACTGATTTCTAGTGAAACAATTTTTACAATATAGTACTGTTAGCTGCTAAATGACACCAGAATGTTAACAGCGATTAGACCTCAGTTCAGCAACTTCTGTACCTGAGTCCTGGCTAAGCAAGAATTCAGAGCCAAGACTTGAGTACAAGCAAAAGTTTATTTAGAAAATCACAGATAGAAGTGAACCATGAAAGAAGTGAGCCAGCTGGGCTGTGTGGGCTCAGGAAACAAGTACAAATAAAAAAGAAGGGCCCTAGGAACTTAGGAGATAGCAAGCAAGGATATATGTGTTGGGGGGGAGGAGAGGGGAGAAGTAAGGGGCAAGTCTTGGGCATGCTTCAGGGTTCTGAGGGTTTTTATCCCCTCTCTAAAGGCAAGGATCTTAGGGGCGGTCCCACGGGAGGATCTCAATGGGATATGTATCAGCTTTCCAGATGTGTCCTTTCAGTCATGGTCTCTACTGATCGCTTGGTGTCATGGGGATCGGGGGTCATTAGTCACTGCATCAGGTTCTGATACAGGCCTGGTGTGGCCCTGCCTGGCCCTACTGCTTTTCTAGGCCTGGAGCTGAGACACAACTGAGCCCTAGATGTTATCTCTGGTTTGACCCAAAGGCCTTAGGATTCCTAAGATTATTCATTGTCTTGAGGGTTTAACGCTTAAGAGAGTGGTTGTGTAAGAGTTTATATGGGAGTAGGATGAAGCTATTCTCCAGCCCCCTTGTTCCTCCTCTAAGGTGCTGGGGTCCAGCCCCAGCGGGTCCAGGGGTCCCCAAAGGTGTGGACAGAGTCGGCGAAGAAGGAATGACACGGAGACAGCGTTCAGTTGATCAGCAGCCTAGCCAGGATCTCCAGCAAAGTTCTGGTCTGGATCTCCAGCGAAGTTCTGGTTAGGATCTCCAGCCAGGTTCTGTGTCCATGTTCTCTTGCTAGGTTCTCCAGCCAGGTTCTGTAGCCATGTTCCCTCGCTAGGTTCTTCAGCCAGGTTCTGTCCAGGTTCTCCAGCCAGGTTCAGTCACCAAGTTCTAGTCAGGTCCTCTTGCCATGTTCTATAGTCAGGTTCAGTCCAGGATCTTTTGCCATGTTCTCTCGCTAGGTTCTGTCTCTAGGTTCTGTTGCCAGTTTCTGTCCAAGATCTTTTGCCATGTTCTCTCCAGCGAAGTTCTTCTGTCTCTAGGTTCTGTGTAGGTTCTGTCTTCTTGGTTCTGTCTTCTTAGTTCTGACTTATAAGTTCTGTGTGTTGCTGTCTTGTTACATCTGTATTTATACCAGTTGATTCAATCCTATCAATCTCTATTACAAAGGTTAGGGCGTTTCTTATCTCCATTCCAGGGAGTAGAGATTATGTAGCTTAAGCATGATTGTTCATAGTTAAAGTGATTAATTACCTGCCTGGCACTTAGTTAAGAGGTTTTATTCCCTCCCTAACTTCAGGGGAAAATCCCTACCTGGGGAAACAACCTTTCTCAGAGACCTTGGTTAAAACACATAGTGCCAAGAAGGTGAGCAAACATATTAAGAACAGTATGCCATATATGCCAGGTCCCTTGAAACAGCAAGCATGGACCGGATCCTGGTACTAAGGGGGTCTACTTTATGGCTAGCAGCATGCTAGGGTAGGATATGTCAGGGGAGGGTCTGAACTGAATGATTATCAATATGAAAGGGCAGGGGGTCTAAACTGCATGACCAGAGATATGATAGGGGAGTAAAGGTCAAACTGGAGTCGAGGTTTTTGTTTTCCCAGTTTTGCCTGTTTCTAGGCACCCAGGGCTTTATGCTGTTGCTAGGCAGACAGAGATTTCTGTCCCGGTGCCCTTTTATACTTGGCCCACTGTCCTTGCTCTGCTCATGCCTAACTGCCTACTACAGTGCAATGAGATGAACACAATTGCCTATGGATTTAAAAACTGAGAATGAGAAAAACAGGACATAAACTTGTTACCTTAAAATAAAAACAATATATTTTATTACTACTACTACTAATATTTTAGTAGTAGTATAAACCTTATAATAGTGCTTGTCTTTAAAAAAATAAAATAGTATGTACTGTATACATTTTTGAATAAGAAATCTAAAGTTCTATCTTAAGCACATAAGCATACAGTTATGCAAATTTGTACCCATAAAGATGCTTTTGGAGCCTGGATTTAATAGTGAAAAGGAAAATTTAAATGCCCAACAAGATGGCATTGGTGAAAACCTAATTATATATAATGGGATATGATGAAGCTATTAAAATAACGTTGTAGAAGACTATTTAATGGTATGAATGTTTATTATATATTGTTAAGTGAATACAAAACATATTATAAAACAGTGTGATTTCAATAGCAGTTAACATTTGTTGATTCCTTTTTATGTGCTAGACACTGTATTAAGTGCTATAAATGCATTTTCTCATTTCCTTTCCATAATAGCCCCATAAAAGAGATAACGTTGATGAGGTTAAGTGACTTTATTTATTTAGTATTTATTGATTGATTTTAAAAAAAGAGAATAAGGGGGGGGGGAGGGAGAGAGAAAGAAACATTGATTTGTCATTCCAATTATTTATGTTTTAATTAGTTGATTCTTGTATGTGCCCTGACCATGGATGGAACCTGAAACCTTGGTCTATCAGGAAAATGTTGTAACCCACTTAGCTATCCCGCTAGGGCAAAGTTAAGTGAATTTAAACAAAGTTATAAAATATGTGCAATAACGGTTCTTTCTAAGTTTTAAAAATAAATAACATTGAAATATATAAGCATATGTGTGTGTGTGTGCTTGTGTACACACACATATACAGTGTCAGCAGTTATCTCTGATGGTAGAGTGATATTTTCTGGTTTTGGCTTCCCTGAGAGATTTTACTGGCTAATGGAAAATAACACACTTAGGGCTTCCTTGTCCCCTGGTTCTGCTCCACCAGGCTGGACTTGCCATGACTGCTTGCCTGAGTTCCAGGTTGATAGAACAGCAACTCAAAATCAGGTTCCCCTCCAGAGCCCTCGGCCCCACATTGCCTACATAGGCATGGATGTGCTCAAGTTCACTTTAATTAATATGTTATTAAGATATAGGAATACATTAATATTTTCAAATCCATTACCCCCATTTCACATGTAGGGATGATGTTACTACTAATTAGAAGTGCACCCTAAAATGCCTATGATATTAAAATGAGTAACTCCATTGGAGTTTGAAAGATACAAGCACAACTAACATGCTGATTGATGGGAAATAGGTCCAACTTCCATGTTTTCTTGGCTATATAAATCCTTCCTATATCATCTTCCCTACAAGAAGTGTTTAAATGTAACTCGCTAAATATGTTTTTTGGGTTTTTTTTTTGAAAAATGTGAATACAAAGATGAACGCACAAGGTCCTTTGAAAGTGTAATTTCCAAGGTATCCAGGGAGATTTCCTTCTGTCTAGCTGTAATTATTGCTTTGAAATTTGAGATAACAGATCATTAGATTTCTACTTTATATTCCTGAATTCACACTTACATGGGACTAAGTCAGTTACTTCCCAAAGAGCTGCATAACAATATTTTCACCAGGTGTACAAATCTTACTCTCTCCCTGTCATTCTTTGGCTAGTCTTTTGATGTTCATTGCTACACACATCATTACTACAGAATTACAGATTTTCTTGACTCTGATTTAGCCAGGATTCATGTCTCATAATCTAGCAGTCACCACAACAATAAGAATTATTGAACATTCCCTCTGTGCAAAATCCTGTCCTGTAATGTGAAAGGCAGAAGGTCACTAGGGGGATGGAACACTAATTTCCTTCTGTCAATGACATTCCACTCTAACTGGTTTATAAAATCTCTGCTGTCTCAGTGCTTAGCCTGGTGCCATATCAGTTTCTGTTTTAGTATTAAATATACAGAAATTACCTAGATTAAAAAATGTCAATAGCTTTTCAAGGTGTTTTTTGCTTTTTTTTTTTAGAATTACCTATCATCTAACAGTTCTGATTTTTTTCTTTGTCTAGAGTTTTCTGAGACAAAGACTTTTGATACATAGAAATATGCACTTACATTCAAACCTGGAATAGAAAAAATGTCAACAGGAAATAAAATGTACTGAGGAGAATAATTACCTCACTGTTTAGAGATTGATGGACTTCGGAAATTACTTAGTCCATATCCTTTTTTCTTATGAGGAAAGTGAGGCAGGAAAACCAAGGGAGTGCTGTTGTTTTTTCAAGATCACGTGGCTGGCAGAGTGTGAGGAGAAGTCAATGTCTTGCTTCCAACACAAGTCTTTAGAATGAGTCTGGGCTTTAGGAAAGGCAAACAGGTAAGCATTCGGAGAGAAAATACTTAAAGGGTTGATTGAATGTTGCGGGCACTTGCTGTGTAATTTGGTTAGAACATAGCCAATGTATCGCTGCTGATATAAGCGCTGTTCTCACGGGACGAAGCTCCAATCACTTATGGGGAAAGGCAGATATAAACCGCAACCCCAGCTTTAACCAACGGGGCAGCCAATGCAGGGGCCCGACTTAGGTCATTGCTCCTTAAAGCCATGATTCCTAGCAAAAATGTAGCTTCACAAAGACCACATTGGTGAGTCAATACTAAATCCTTAAACAGCAAAATAAAATGTATCCTAACTATTAAGGTGTATTTCCTACATATATGGGTTTACCCAGCATTTTGTGCAGAAGAAAAGTAATACGGAACAGGGACTTGAAAATACATGGGAAGTAGTATATCTTATACTGTTGGGAGCCAGGAGGAGAGATGGTCAAATATACTTTTCTAAACCTCCCAACGTAGTGTGCACTATTTATAGGTCATCCTTTTAATTTTGAACATTTTCTATGTGGGATGTTAACTTGCTTTTATTTTTAAAGGATAAATAAATGGCACACAATATATTATTCCTGTTACTTATACACAGAAATAATTTTAAAAATTTAGCAAATTATATTGTAACATATTTACAATAAGATTTAGAATTTTCCATTTTCTTTAGAAAACAAACCATATTGTCTTTTTCAGAACTATCGTTTTTATTTAATATAAAATTTTAAGCCTCATTCAGTTGGTGCAAAGTTGCTGTTACCTGATTACAGCATGACAGAACATGCGAATCTGTACATGGACCTGGGCTATTGGTTAAGCCGTGAAGGACGTGCAGTCAGCTTGACAAGGTGCTGAAACGCACCTGCAGTTATTTCATGCCTCACTTTCCCCTCCAGCCCCGTTACTCCTCGACAGCCTACAGCTCTCGCTCACTCGCCTTCAGTCTTGAAAAGCTAAAGGTGTCCAGCCCGAGTTATTCGTTGGTTAACAAACTCTGAAGCATTTTAGAATGTCCTCTGATCATTATCGTGCATATTCCATGCAGAGATCAAAATCCATCCTAAGAATACCCGTGCGGTTGTCTTCTTCCCATGAGGTAATTTCAAATAACAAGTCTCTAGGCTTTAAAGTGCTTTTCACATGCTGAGAATTACTCATTAGAAGAAAGAAAAATAAATTCACTTCCCAGTAGCAATTTTACTCTCTCACCAACTCACAAGTTTATTGTTTTTTTCAGGAGTAGATACTCCTGAATATTACATTTACTATTCATATTTTTTCAAATGCTAGGTTGACATTTTAATTTATTGATGGTAGCTTACAGACACAATAATTTATTTTCCAATGTTATCAGAAACTCAAACCTTTATTTATATTTTATGATTACTTTTCTGACATTTTGATCTTCTCAAAACCAAAAAATGGCTTTTAAAAATAGAATATCTTACATTATTTTATTATGAAAATGCCAAAAGATGTAGATTGCTTACCAAAGGGCAAAACAAAGGGCATTGTAAAAATTCTTTATTAGATGAACCTTAGAGAAATTGAATCCTTCGAACTCATAGTAAAGTACAGTCAGGATATTAGATAAGCTAGCTATTGCATTACCCATGCATTCTACTTGTAAATAGGAGTAAAATAGATTCATGTTGTTATTACCTTGAATCAAATTATTTTAAGTAATATTTGATTGTTAAATTAAACACCAATCAAAACAGTGGTTAAGAGCCTCCTTGTTCTTTACCTTTGTATATTACAATACAATATTTATACATGACTTTGTGATTTGGGACCAAACAGGTAGGAGTTTACCTTTCTCAGAGGTAGAAAGATAGAGGGAGGGCTAATCCTCCTGGTAAACATATCTATTTCCAGCATCTGTGCTATTTTCCTTTCACCATATTATTCCCACATAGACTCTCCACAGTTCTTCATGGCCTGGCTGGCTTGGCTCAGTGGGTGAGCATCGACTCTATGAACTAGGAGGTCACAGTTTGATATCTGGTCAGGGCACATGCCCAGGTTGTGGGCTATGGGCTCGATCCCCAGTGTGGGGTGTGCAGGAAGCAACAGATCAATGATGCTCTCTCATCATTGATGTTGCTCTCTCTCTCTCCCTCTTCCTTCCTCTAGGAAATCAATAAAATATATATTTAAAAAAATAAAGTTCTTTATGGATCCAATTCTGTCTATGTTAAAGGGAATAGCAAAAAACAACAGCAATAAAAATCAGACACAGATAAGAGTATGGTGATTGCCAGGGGTTGGGGAGTGGCGGAAGAGGGCAAAGGGGGAATGAATGGTGATGGAAGTTTGCCTGACTTTGCCTGGTGAGTGCACGATGCAATGTGCAGAAGTGTGTTACAGAGTTTTACACTGGAAACCTGTATGGTTTTATTAACCAAAGCCACCCCAATAAATTTAAATAAATAATTAGGAAATTTTAAAAAGCATGGAAAAGATGGTGATTACCCCTAACCATGGAGCATCAGAGGATAGAAAGATAGATAGAGGAAGAGATCTGTCAATCTTCAATATATGAGTTGGTATTGAAGATTCCTGATGGGCTCACTATTTGACATGAAAGATTTTTTAAAAATTTAATCGCATTTAAAATGTTTTCTTTAACATTGTAACTCCATATGTGAGAGTGTATCCTAAATCCGTGCATTCAGCATATATGCACTTACACGCACAGACACATGAAAAATATTAACAGTTTTTCTATTATTTTTCCTATTTTGATGTCTAGTACCTCATATGAAAGTCAATATAGAGAGGAAAGATGATTTTTCCTATGCAACCCCATCCAACTGCAAGCATGTGCTAGTGGGTAGAAATATTTAAAATGTGCCTGGCCTCCTGAGAATAAGAAATCTTCTGAGGCACATATTACAGTTTATGCTCTACAGAGCTTGCTTTTCAGTGAGAAGGAAAGGGATATCAATGTTTAAACTTAGGTATATTATTATAATAATAGAAATAGAAGTGTTTTGGGGAAAGTAAGGAAATAGAAAAAGTAATCAATCAAAAGAGGTCAGGCAAGAAGAAGAAAAAGAAGTAAAAAGTAGTACATATAATTTCAAAAATAAATGGCAATGATAATCTCTAATATATCAGCAACTACAATTAATCTTTTAAATAACATTCTCCAATTAGAAGAAAAGGATTCTTAGATTGGATTTTGAAAGATTCAACTTTTTACTGATTACTGGTTAGTAAAATAACACTTAATAAAAATAACAGAGAGAGTTAGAAGATAAAGAAATTTAAAAAGACATGTTTAATAAATGTAAATAAATTGGAAGGTCATGATATAATTCTAGAGCATTTAATGTTAAATAAACTATGTATATTAAGATACAATATTAATGGAAATATATCATAGAACACTATTTTATTAAACTTATATATGTATTTTTGTTTACATATAGACATTTTGTACTTTTTATTTATGTATAAACACATTTTGTGGGTGTATAGTTACTATAAACATGAATGGGAAGATACATAATAAAATTATGATAGCAAGTGGCTCTGAGGAGAGAGGGTTGAATATTCAACTACAAAGATTGAATAAGGAGTATTTCAACTTTCTAATAAATTACAGTGTAAGAACAGTAACACCTACTAATTTTGGCAGAGGGGTGAATGGATATATACAAGATGTTCTCAGTGAATTTCTCTGTTTTGAACTTATTAAAATAAAATAAAATAAACAAGTGCATGAATCCCGTCATCTAAGGCTTCATTCTCTGCAATGCCTTAACACAATCATAGGAACCCCTAAAAGTCAGAGCAAATATGTATTCAAGTAACTCCCATATATACTTCAAATGCTTCTCTCAAATCACTTCTTTTTAGAAGAATTCTTTCAGTCCAGTATCAGTTTAACTACATTGTAAAATGGCAAAAAAAAAAAAACACACCAAAAATCCAATTCAGCTACTTAGAGCAAAGAAAATAGAAGGTGGGGAAAGAATATGTTGGTTCAAATAACTTGGAGTAGCTGAAGCATTGGGGACGAATCTGACTTTAGGCCAAGGTGCACTCGGGGTTAAAATAAGGACGGCTTCTTTCTACCTCGTGGCTCTACCTTTTGTTTTACTGACTTGATTTTTAAATATCTCAACTATAACCCTAAGTGTCTGGAGCAAACGGACATTCTCCAAGCTTCAAATCAATCACAGAGTAAAGAGGAAGAGGTTGTATCAGGTGCCCAGCCAAATTCTCACAGCAGCAGATCAACTGCCTGGGAAAGGGGGTAGGAGAGCCACTCACTGCAGGGACAGGCTGAAGCTGACACCCACAGGGCAGTGCCTGAGCTAGTTCTCCCGGCCCTGCTTCTCCCCCCACACTGCCCGCCCGCACCCCCCTGTCCCCCCCGCCCCCCGCGGCTATTAACACTCTCCCACGGAAGTGCTCCATCATAAATAACTCACCTAGAAAACCTCGAGTCAGGGTCAGATTTGGGGGAATGATGCTTCCCAAAGAATGAAAGGAGACTGACTATCTGATAACAAAGCCTCATTTCTGGAGCAAGAGCGAGATAAGCAAAGTGAAACACACTGACAGGCTGACAGGGCGGGCATGGGGTTCTCTCTCAAGCAAAACTTGGAAGAAAGTTAGTTCTGAAGTGTTTTAGGAGGGAACAAGATTCAGGTAGGTCCTTGATTGACTGTGAAAGAAAAATATTTGCTCTTGTAATGCAAAATAAGAACTAAAATTATATTAAGCTTTGCAAGACCCATTCTCCTGCCTTTTTAATAATTGAATATGAATCAGTGCTTCTCTTATTTTGTGCTTAAAAGAGGTGAAAACCCACCCTTAGTTCACTTTTCTTATTTTAGATTAGTACTCACTATATGAATAACATTCAAATATTTCCATCATATTTCCCAGAAATGCAGGCAGTCAAAATAAAAATATTTCTACTGATATTGAAATATTGTCCTACATTCCAATCTTTATTGCTAACATACTTTAAATGTTACAACGTCACCATTGGATGGCAATATTGCTTGTTATTTCTCTTTCAGTATTCTAATAAGCATTTAACTACTGAGGAAATAATTTCACTGTCTAAGAAATAAGGCTTGTTATTCAATTTTACTTATGTGGGTTATTTTTTTTTATACTGGCATGCCATAATGAAATGACATGCAGAATCAGGTTCCCCTCCAGACACTTTGTGTAGTCTCAGTAAAAAGTAATAGGTCTAAGATTCTTCTTTCTGAATAGAACATGAGGTTATCTATTGTACCCTGAGCCTGACTCTACTCTTAATATTCTGTTATGGCTGAACACTCTGTGCCCCAGTCCTCTCAAAGGCAAAACTGCCCCAAAATAAGGACCATCTGACAAGATTGTTAAAGATCCTTTGCTATGAATCATTAAAATCTCAATTCCTTGAAAATCACCTTTGCTCAGTAAGTATTGTTAGAACGGTTTGAATTAATAGACATGCATTCCAAAGAAGAAAATTTATAATAGGTTACTTCAATAGCTGTAAGTTATGTTCTGATTGGTGGATCACCTATCACAGTTTACCTGGTCCTCAAAGTAGTTCACCTCTAGCTAACCATGGAATGTAAACCATTTCCCAAAGGAAAAATGCGTTCTACATAGAATTTTATGGTAGCCTACTGTTCATAAAAAAGGGAAGGCTAAGAATTATCATAAAATATTATCTAATATATAGAATGCTAACAGGACAACTGTCAGTCAATTCAACAAATTTATATTATAAGTAAATTAGAAAAGAGAGCTATAATATGCCTGCAGTCCATGATATAGGCCCTACTATGCATTTTTATTTATGGATTATAATTATAATTCATTAATAAATGATAATTAAGTATCATTGTAATTCCTAGTTCCAGACTACTTACAAACTGCACACAGATGTTTGTCTATATAAATATTATTTTACTCAAAATAATACCTATTATTTTAATTTAGTAATACAGTCATACATGTTAAATATATCTAATAATTCTAAATAAATTGGGTAAGTCGTACAAATTATATATTTTAAAATTCAACTTGAAACTAAGACCACTTCATAAGTTGCTAAATCATCTGACCTCCTATGTTCATAGTTCAGTTTTACTTGTGGCAGTGTTTCATAAAGTTGAGTAGTACACGTTAATAAACGTTAAGATTAACTCATGAATCTTCACATTTGTCTTACTAAAATTAATTTAATTTGTTAAGAATACATCGCAGTGGCCATGTAGAGATACCATTCGATCCAGATCAGACAGTGGATTGGGGCAGGTCAAACAAGTCCCAAGCTAGGACGTGGGTAGTCTTTCTTCATGAATGCCAAGAGTCCACCAATATGACCACCATAGTGAGATTAATGGTACATCTACTGTAAAGGCCTGATGCTATGTTATATAACAGTTCACCATTTCTTTCTAATATCTGATACAATAACTTACCACTTATTATTTATAAAGCATGTTTAGCGGATCTCCATACATGAGAGTACTAGATACATTTCTGGGAAATACTTGCTTGGAATGGAGTTGCTTTATAAAGTGCATGCAGTTTTGAGCCTTACCACCTCTGGTGCTTGGTGAGGATGCTGAATATAAATGCAGGACAGACGCGAATTCATGTTGTTTCAAGGGTCCCAGAGTCAGACATTATGAAACATTTATGGTCTGGAGTTCGTCCTTAGTAAAATATCTAACTGTAAGTTGAGCCCATTTTTCAGGGTACAGTTTTCATAAAATTAAAGATAATTGTGTTCTATAAGTAGTATTGCATTTGCTGTGTTTAAAAAAAAACACAGGTTTTGGCTTTCTATATACACACATAAAATTTAAAATGTTTGCAATTTTTGAATTTACAAAACAATAGGAAAACAGTCCTAATTTCACCACTGCCTCCATGTTATTGCCAAATTCTCCCTACTGAAATATATATTTTAAATTCATCCTCCTTGTAAGTAATGAAGTTGAATAATGAGACAGTGTTTCTAAAATCATCTCATAGTGAATTACCTCCTCACACCGTCATCTTAGAATTCCTATTTTCTATTCTAATGAGTAATACCCTCTCATCTTTTGTAAAAATATTTGGATTCTAAATATGAAAACAGTCATTTTCAAATGCAAAGCTTTGCCATTCTGCTAAAACTACAGGCAGATTTCTATGAAAACTGGGACTCGTACTATAATAATTAAAGTAAAAATATAACATCTTTTTACAGACCTCTTCCCAGTTAACAAATGGCAAATACATTTCTTGGATAAATAAAATGAATGCAGTGAGCCTTGTGAGTAAAGTATTCACTTAAAAAAAAGAAAAGAAGCCTAGTTCTAGGTCATCATTTGACACACAGCATTAGAGTGTCTTATATTCTGTTTTCATGTCCACGACCTAAAAGTGACAACAGGAACAGAGAGAGCCGCCTACTTTTATGAGCTGGGTGGATAATTAGATTTGTAGGCAGGGGCCGGGGTTGCCTTTTACACTGAGGCCTTGGGAGGAAAAGAATGATCGGGTCCATTGCTATGGTCAGGCCACCTGCAACGCGTCTATCTGCCCCCAGAGACTCGTGCTGACCTAAGGGCTCTCCCGTTCTGAGTTATCATGACTTTGTGGCACCAGGCTCCCGTGTCTCACTGCAATGAAACCGCACAAGCTGATTATCTAGTGTCCATGATAATGAAAGAGGATTTTGAGAGCTAGCTATTTATGGCTCAAGAAATGATCTGCAAGCCCAATTAAACACTTCATTTAAAACTTTATATCAGTTATTAGAAACCAACAGCATTGCTATGGTAACAGCATACCACACAGACTCAAACGGCTTTGTTAGGATTAATCTCTTGAATCATAAATAAATGAATAAAGAGAGATGACAGGGCTATTTGAAATGTTTAAGCTTTCCAAAACGAAATAAAATCTTTTTACCTGCTCAGTGATTAGGTATAAATAAACCAACTTACAGCACTGACCATATGTCTTCATTTAGAAGCCACCCACATTTAATTGCTGAACTTTACCAGAGAAATTTCAGAGGATAGTAATTATAGAGGCAATTTCAATATAAAACCACACAGGGAAGTAATTTAGGGTAATAATAACCATGGCCTCTAAACAAAGATATAGAAATTAGACTCTGTATCTTATTTAACTGAAAGAGGTTAAACAGAAAATAGCCATACCGTTCTCCACAGTGGCTGCACCAGTCTGCATTCCCACCAGCAATGCCTGAGGGTTCCTTTTAATCCGCATCCTTGCCAGCACTTGTCGTTTGTTGATTTGTTGATGATAGCCATTCTGACAGGTGTGAGATGGTACCTCAATTGTCATTTTGATTTGCATCTCTCAGATGATTAGTGACTTTGAGCATGTTTTCATATGTTTCTTGGCCTTCTGTATGTCCTCTTTAGAAAAGTGTCTATTTAGGTCCTTTGCCCTCAAAAAATTAAAAATGGAACTTCCATTTGACCCAGTAATCCCACTTCTAGGAATATATCCCAAGAAAATAGAAACACCAGTCAGAAAAGATATATGCACCCCTACATTTCATAGCAGCACAATTTACCATAGCTAAGATTTGGAAACAGCCTAAGTGCCCAATAGCAGATGAGTGGATTAGAAAACTATGGTACATCTACACAATGGAATACTACACTGCTATAAAAAAGAAGGAATTCTTACCATTTGCAATGGCATGGGTGAAAGTAGAGAGCATTATGCTAAGTGAAATAAGCCAGTCAGAGAAAGAGAAATATCACATGATCTCACTCATTTATGGAATAAAATGAACATCATAAACTGATGAAGAAAAACAGATACAGAGACAAAGAAGCATGAACAGACTGTCAAACTTCAGCAGGAAGGCAGGGGAGGGGAGGGTGGGTAAGAGATCAACCAAAGGATTTGTATGCATGCATATAAGCATAACCAATGGACACAGACACTAGGGGTGTGAGGGCATGTGCCAGGGGGTGCCAGAGGCTGGGGGGAGGTCAATGGGAGAAAAAAGAGACATATGTACTACTATTTGTAATACTTTAAACAATAAAAACAGACTTAAGGTCACAGGAGATTAAACTAATTTTAAAATTTTACATGTATATTTTGTTGGAGTTGTTTGATATAATTAATGCAAGATTTTTAACATTACATTAGGAAAGAAGTAGAACAAAAATGTGAACCTCCCCCAAAAATAAAGGAATGATAAAAAAAGAAAATAGCATTGAGCATAGCATTAAGTTAAGGAAAACTGCAGTATTAATAAAACATCGATTTCCAGATCCATGTCTCCCACATAACAATGTGTGGCAAGACTGTGCTGTGCTGCTTTCTAGAGGTATATTTAAAATGTGATATAGCCCAGCCTGTGTGGCTCAGTGGTTGAGCATCAACCTATGAACCAGGAGGTCATGGATTTGATTACTGGTCAGGGTACATGCTGGCGTTGTGGGCGTGATCCCCAGTAGGGGGCGTGCAGAAGGTAGCTGATCAATGATTCTCTCTTCTTTCCTCTCTGAAATCAATAAAATATATTTAATAAAATAAAATAAAATCTGACATAGATACATGTAAATAGGTTGATTTATGCTAAATAAATGTTTGATAATCACATTTCAAGGACTTCCCTTTAGCTCTCAAGTTAGGTTTGCAGGTCTTACTCTGGCAAGAGAGGCGTGAGGATAGAAAGAGAGGATAAGGAGAAAGAAACAGTATGAAGACAGTGCAAGAGAGCAGCAAGATATATGGTTATTAGGATGAAGGACACAGCATAACAAAACGCTGAAGTCATTTAAACAAACAAAGCATTGTGGGTTCAGATCCCAGCTTCACAATTTATAAGAAGTATAATTTTGTTGAAGTATTTAAGTCCCTTTTTGATTTTTAATTTGGAATAATAGTTTCAAATTTTCTAACCTCAATTAGAGATAATAAAACCAAATTTCTTTAGTTTACATTGATAATAGTGGGGTGACTGTATTTAGAGTGATTTGTGCCGTTCTTGTTATGTACTTGATCAATTCTTAATGATTCTTCTTCTAAGTACTTCAACAATTTTTCCTTAGCAAATCTTCCTTTCCATCCCATTTCTATTTTTTCTCATGTCTATTAATTATGATCCAATGATCCTGTATAACTGAGACATTCATGGGTCTAATTGCTATGTTTTCTTTCTTTAACAATTGAGAGAGGCTCACCGGTCTGTTTTTAGCTAAGTTATGAGAAATACGCAGCATTCCAGGGTGAGCAAGGGAGATTAATGGGGATAATACTATCTTCAAACTTTCCACGGAATTGTATTGACCCAGAGGAGGCCTGGCTCTGTCCTAACGGAGAACTAAGGTGTCAGCTGTTCACTGTAGTGGCCTGGGGTGAGGGCCTGCCAGGAAACAGATTTCAGATGGCTGTAAAACTGATGTGCTGCTATCTCAGACACGTAGCACTGGGAAATCCTCTGTTTTTACTTAGAGGTCAGCTTGTACTTGAACAGGTCAGGAGGAAACCGGGCACCCATTTGTCAGGTAAATGTCTTCCCTAAAGATACACAAGATTGCAATACATGGTGTGTTCATTTCTTGTAGCTGCTGTAAATTTTTGGAATATTTCGGGTTTGGTCTTATTTTGTAATTACCACAAAGGTGGGGGCTTAAAAATTAAATTTATCCTCTCATTGTTCTGGAGGACAGACATTTGAAATAAGGTGATGCTTGGCTGCACTTCCCCCAGAGGATCTTGGGAGGATCCATTCCATGCCTCTCTGCCTCTTGGTGGCCACTGGCCGTCTTGGTATTCCATGACTTGCAATAGCATCAATCTCAGACTCCATCTTCACATGGCCTTCTCCTCTGTGTATCTGCTTCAGGCTTCTGCCTCTCGCTTATGGGGATAAATATGATTGTATTTATGTCCCATTGAGATTATCCAGGACAAGATCTTCCTCTCAAGAGCCTGAAGTGCATCTTTTGCCAGATAAGGTGATACTCACAGCATCTAGGAATTAGGATATGTACATATAGTTTGGGGACCGCCATTTAACCCAGTGGTTCTCAACCTTCTGGCCCTTTAAAACAGTTCCTCATGTTTTTATCCCAAACCATAAAATTATTTTCGTTGCTACTTCATAACTTTAGTTTTGCGACAGTTATGAATCGTCATGTAAATATCTGATATGCAGGATGGTCTTAGGCGACCCCTGGGAAAGGGTCGTTTGACCGCCAAAGGAGTCGCGACCCACAGGTTGAGAACCGCTGAATTTTTAGCCCATTACAGATGGTCTTAACGGTTCGAAGTCTCAGCTGCTATTACTCTGTGATTCAATAAATGATTTCAGTTCTGTACTAGAGGAGCAGGTACTAAAGGAAGCTCTAAGAGAGTTAGAAAAATACAGGGTCAATGCTACCAGTTTTTAAAAAATGCCATTTGCCAAGAGTAGCTCAGGTTCAGCACGTCCATGGAATAGGTATACCTTTCCTGCTTTATGTCTCTATCATGTAATGATTTTTAAATATAGTACTTTGATCATATGACTAAAAACATAACATTAAGCCTACAAACATGTGTTGTTATATATGTCATCACACATACGAAGTCAGACAAAATGGCCCTGCTTCTGAGAGGCAGTGTGAAAATATATATGTATTTTTAAAATATACAGAAATATTGAACCATTTAAAGATTTGAATATATTATTAAAATTAATACATGTGAGAAAAATGTATATATTTGCTTCATAAAACTGGTATATAGATAAGAAGCAAAGGAAGGTGATTCAGTAATTATTCTTTCATATTTGTAATACATACAGCATCTTATTCCACATTCACTTAGGTTGATAGGAGGTACTGAACCATGTATCCTGTAGCAGAACAACCACTCCTCTGGAATTTTAAATATTCTAATAACTATTTTTCACATGATTTGAATGCTTACTAATTTAGTATCATTTCACTAAATGATTCTTCTGTATTTTTACAGAATATTTAAGGAAGACAGATTAATGCAGTTTTATATGACTACATTCATTTTTGATAGTTTGATAGATTATATAGATTAGTATACCCTCTAATTTTACTCCCTAGTAAAATAACATTCAGTAATTTCTTCTTGAATAATGGAACCAAATACAAAATTTTTCAGACAAATAGCTGTTATTTTTATTTGACATAAAATAAATATTTACATTTTTATGCTGTTTAGGTGTAAACATTTTTTGCGATTCTTAATTGTTAAAATGTCTTTCTAAAAATATATATTGATTGATTGCAGACAGGAAGGGAGAAGGAGAGAGAGAGGATAATCAGTGATGAGAGAGAATCACTGATTGGCTGTCTCCTGCATGACCCCCACTGGGGATCAAGCCTAAACAACAGGCATGTGCTCTGACTAGGAATCAAATCTTCATCTCCTGGTTCCTAGGTTGATGCTCAACCACTGAGCCATGCCAGCAGGGCTTGAAATGTCTTTTGAAAAATGAGATTTTTATCCAGTTTTAATGACAGTGACTAACAAATGTGAGTTAGATATAAGAAAATCTTTATATTTCAAAGATGCATTAGAATGTTTGAATGCTCTAAGGAAACACATTAGCTCATGAAATACTACAGCGATTTTCAATCTTTTTCATCTTATAGCATACACAAACTACTAAAATTCTGTGGCATACCAAAATAATGTATTTTTTGCCGATCTGACCCCAAAAAAGGTATACTTTTGATTCATTCATACCAGACAGCTATTATTGTGTTGGCTACTGTCATTGTTTTTTATCTAACAATCTAAGGCAGTGATTTTAACTAGTGTGCTGCAAGAATTTTTAAAATATGTAATACCTGACTATTTAGACAGGGGCACTGACCTCTTTTCCCTTAGATTGGGTTCTGCCACCATCTTACATTTTCTGAGTGTGGTCTCTGTTACTAAAAACATGTTAGGACTTGTTTATACAATAAACACAATAAACTAGATGAAGTGACTATATCTTATTAACATTTTTGGGCCAGCACCTAGCACATTTAGTGGAAAAATCTAGTAACAAATGATTGTTAAATAAATAAATTTTCATGAATTCACAATTCAAAGTGGGTCTCTTTAAACTATAATTTTAAGGGCATTAAGTTTCCTGATTACCATGAAATAGTGTTTGGCAAGCCTTTGTACACATCTGACATTCTATTTGAACAATACTGGAAATTGTCTTTTAGGGAAATGTACATGTTCTTAGCTATATTACCCTCAAAAAAATCAAGAGGCATTCCTGTTCAAGCTATTACCCAATATTTTGTCTAATCATTTTTCTAAAGTACTTGTAGTACATGAGGAGTTACAGGTTCACCCTGGCTTACTATCTAACATTTTTAAAAATCTACTTTTCAAAATGTATCTCTATCTGGAATCAATGCCTTACATTTATATTTTCTATGACTTTGAAGATTCCTAACATTAACATGTTGCTATTTCAACTTTTTGTTTTTTTTAAGAGCTCTTTTTCTTTCTTTTTTAAAAAGAATGGCCACTTATTACAGTGACTGGCTGCCCAACAAAAGGAAAGAAAATAGAAAGGCATTCAAATCTAGGTTTCCATACTTCTTACCTCATGTGATTTCCAGTAAATTACTTCACCTCTATGAGCCTCCCTTTCCCTACCTTTCCAGCAGCAATGATAATAAAATGAACACCCACCTAAGAGAACTGCCTTGGGGATTAAATGACACAATGTAAGTAATGTTCCTGGTACCTACTAGGGGTTCCTCTATTCTCTAGTGAGGAGAAATATTCAACATTGCACCCAATGTTAAGTGGAAACCCACCCATGTACTATAAGGCTATCCTCATGGGCCCTCTCCCTTCCTGGTAGTTTGCCAGTGACTGTTCAGCGCCGACATGTCATAGACCCTCTGCAGCAGCGCAGTGTTCCACTCCTGTCATCAGAAAGCAACCTCCTGGTTTCCTTGCTGCTGACTGAAGGCTGAAAGCACCGATCCTACAAGAGGGGCGTTTCATTTCGCCTAGATCGCTGGCATTCTCCTCCGGAGGCCTGCACGGATAATTTCATGAATCTTTAAAATACCCAGGACTACGATAGAATGTAATTTATCTCATAAAATTCAGTAAAAGATGAAACTCTTAAGTGACCCCTTTGGATTTTTAATGATTCTATAAATGCATCACTAAAATAATGTGGAAGGCTAAGTGACTCGCTCAACATGTCAGTGTGGGGAATTCAAATACGTAGGTGCTTCGGCGAAATTCCCAGCTCCAAGTTATGGACCTACCACTTTCCTGCATCTACTGCTAAATGCATCTCCTCCATGGCATCCCGCACCTCACTTCAGGCATTTTGTAAACCTGATGATTCTGCATCGGCTGTTCACATCGTTAAATTATATTAAAGCTACTCCCTGAATGCAGGCCACTGCGTGCATTTCTCTACTGGGAGAATTCGTTTTTAGTGTGTGTTTGTTTGGTGTTTTTTTTTTTTTTTTGTTTTGTTTTGTTTTGTTTTGTTTTTGTCTCTATGTACTTTAAGTGATATATATGTTTGGGTTATAAAATCAATAATAGTAAGTACTTTAAGGCTATATATTTACTGTGCCTACTAAACAAAAAGTCTTTAGTTATTTTTGAACAAATGCTTGATTTTGCTTCCCTAAACACCATAGTACAGTGGAACTTTTGGATTGAAAGAATATCTGAATTTTAATCCAACTATACTTTTTTTTTAAAGCACCATGACGAGATAAATTACAGAGGCTCACATTCCTGGTCCATAAAATTTGATACGCTACGAGATTTTCAGGAGGATTAAAAAGAGTCAACTATGTCAACATTTCTTCCAAGGAATGGCGCTCAATAAATATTAGTTCTCTTCTACTTTCCTTTTAATTATACACATTTGTTTACGTTTTCTCATGTGGTGAACATGGTATTAAAACAATAGAGAATAAGATGAGAAATGCATTTGTAAACCCGTAGTGTATCTTTTGCTTTTTTTCTACAACAAATAAATAGTAAACATTTTCTTATTGTCCTCTTTTAGTGTTCAATATCTTAGGATCATATTTTCTTCCCAAACTATTTTACTTGCTGGCAATTCTTTCAAAAATGTCTTATATCACTACATCCTGGTGGTTGCCAAGTATGTAATATAGGAAATCCTTAAATTTTGACTCTGTTTTTAACCACCGAGAAAAGTCTTTTTACTATTTTCTTCGTTGTTTACAAAATATTTTTCATATTCTCTTTCATTCACGTTTTACATATACATACTAGTGGCCCATTGCACAAAGAGATTCGTGCAATAGGCCTTCCTTCCCCTGGCTGCCAGCACCGGTTGTCCTCCAGCACCTGGGACCCAGGCCTTTGGTCTGACTGCAGGAGAGAAGCCAAGCCTCTTCAGTCTTCACTCTGGCCGGGAGCCTTCAGTCTTTGCTCTGCACCTGAGTATGCAAATTAACCGCCATCTTTGTTGGGTTAATTTGCATAGTCACTCTGATTGGCTGGTGGGCATAGCGGAGTGACACCAATTTGCATGTTCCTCTTTTTATTAGTGTAGATGTATGTTTATATATACACTAGAGGTCCGGTTCATGGATTCATGCACTGGTGGGGTCCCTCGGCCTGCCTGTGCCCTCGCGCAATCAGGGACCCCTTGGGGGGATGTCAGACTGCCAGGTTTCGGCCTGATCTCCACAGGCCAAGCCAAAACCTGGCAGTCCAACATCCCCCCAAGGGCTGTAGCAGTGCCAAAGTGGCAGGCGGCCTGCGGCTGGGGAGGAGCCCGAGCTGGGGTCAGGCGCAGCTCTGCTGCCACTCATCCTGGCCCACTGGGCCTGCCTCCACCACTGCTTGGTAGCGCTGCCGCAGAGGTGGGAGAGGCTCCCGCCACTGCAGCTGCGCTCACCAGCTGTGAGCTCAGCTTGTGGCTGAGCAGCACTCCCACTGTGGGAGCGCACTGACCACCAGGGGGCAGCTCCTGTGTTGAGTGTCTGTCCCTTAGTGGTTAGTATGCGTCATAGTGACCAGTTGACTGGTCAATCCAGTTTTTGGGTTGTAATGGTCACTTAGGCATTACACACACACACTCATATATATATATATACATATTTACACACACACACTCATTTCAGCTTCTTTAAAAATTTTGATATAATTTACGTAATTGTTATTATGTTGAACTAGTAAGTCTGATTGGAAATTCAAACAAAACTTGTGCATTTAAGATAATATTTATTTTGTTAAATCCCATATTAATACATTATTTACTACTAAAGGCCTGGTGCACTGGTGGGGTCCCTTGGCCTGGCTTGCACCCTCTTGCTATCTGGGACCCCTCAGGGGATGTCGGACAGCCATTTTTGGCCCTATCCCCATAGGCCATGCTGAGGGACTCACCGGTGCAGGAATCTGTACACCAGGCCAGTTTTGGCCTGATCCTGCACGCCAGGCCAAGGGACCCTACCGGTGCATGAATCCGTGCACCAGGCCTCTAGTATGCATATAAGATCTTTGGTTAATCCAGTGGAGGATGAGGCCCAGAAATCAGGATTTTAAAAAAGATTCCCAGGTGATTCTAATGTGCAGCCAAGGTTGATAACCACTGGGTTAATCTCTTCCTGCCCTTCCCCCTCACACTTTCCCTCTGAGATTCATCAGTCTGTTCCATGTTTCCATGCCTGTGCATTGAGCATCTGTCCCCTGGTGGTCAGTGTGCATGATAGCTACCGGTCGAATGGTTGAATGGTTGCTTAGGCTTTTATACATATAGATGGTCAATTTAATAGTACCTTTTCCAATAGAAATATTCTTGGTAATTTCATAGACAATCTGCAATCTTATCCCACACTTCCTGAAAACCAGGTTAAGTGCTATTGAGTTATTTGCTAGATGCAATCACAGGACAGGAAGCGGAGGGGAAAGGAAATGCCAGGGCCAGAAGGAAAACAATACAAGGTAACATGTTACTCTACTGGCCTCTGCCTCACACCAAGTTGTGTAACAGATACAGTTATACCCGGCAAAGAGACCACAGGACATCACCGGACAGGCAGTTGGGGGAAAAAAGTCATAGAACAGTCCATAGGAGCGGAAAAGAGAAAAGTTTTAATGCTCCATATACTGTTTCTCATTGCTCAGAGCACATAATTTAAAGAATTAAGGCTTTCTTTCATCCTACTGTCAGCTTCTCCAAAGCCCTACCCACACCCCAAGGTATTGGGCTTCTCCCACATCTGGGAGTGATCAGAAATGCCAGAAAGTCAAGGTGTGTGGTCAGTTGGCCTCTCAGAGAAGCAATAACCAAGTGTGAGCTCCTACTCTTTTTGGGCAAATGCCTAATAAACCAAGATGGTAAAATTAAGAGCATGACTGGGGAGAAGGAGCTGCAAATGCAGCTGGGACAGAACCAGTGGCTAAGGATCTGCAGTTTGGTGATTCACATGGGATTTGTCTGAGGAATCTATACTAGCTCCTTGCATGTATTACATATTTCATTTACATCATTTTTTTTACAGCGGGCTGGTACCTAACCTTTCGATACTATTCTAATGCACATAGGAAGCAGCCCTGTGCCAACCTAAATATACAGAAGACTCTGTTTTTTTTCCCCTTTAAAAAGCAAATCACCTAGTGAAAATTAGTAAGAGTAAATATTCTAAATAATTGGAGTCACATTTAAAAATACATCCATAGCATTTTGGTGTAATCGCTTCTGCTACTACTGTTATTATTTTTCCCTTTTAAGCAGCAAAGTGTGTAGCATGCAAAGATTTAAAAATCCTTTTCCCCAGATCATCAGACTAATAACAGCATTTAATTTTTCAGATTTTCTTGTAAAATGTCAAGCTTCAGTAAATTATTACATATTATGTAAAAATCTTAATATATCACCAATTTCTACATTAAATCATTATGTTTCTAAAAGCATAATTTTAGTGAATAAATCTAATTTCCATAATTTATCCCCTTTTATTTTTTTCCTTCAAAATACATTAATTCTTTGGTGGAGGTTTACTGAGTGAAGTTAATTATTTGCTGTTAACATTAAATGAGGAGGTAACCCTAAAATAAATTCAGAGAAATCTTATCCCAAAGACTTAGAAAGACAGAATCATGAATTATTCACAGTCTGTAAGTGGAACCACTCTCATAAACTGCCTGAGGAAAATCATGATCAAATGGATTTCAAACAAACTTGGATGAGAGAGAACTCTGAGTTGCTTTTGAAAGAATTAATACATCAATATTATTTTTTTCTTTACTGCATTAAATAGATTTATATGGCTAGGAGGGGATTGGGGAGAATGAGTAGAAAAGGTAAAGGGATTACAAAATACAAATTTAGTAACAAAATAGTCATAGGATATAAAGTTAATACTATTAAATGTAGTAATTAATATTTTAATAACTATGTATGGTGCCAAGTGTGTACATGAATTATTGGTGGAGCACTTCATAAATTTTATAATTGTCTAACACCTAAAACTAATATAAAATAGTCGTGAGTTTCAAGTGTAATTGAAAAATAAAAGAAAATAAAAATTTGATTCTATATCTAATTTTCTTAAATGTACACTTCCAATTATGCAATTAAGGGAAATCAGAAAAAAAACACCTTAAAATATAATACACACTTTATTTCAAATTACAATATGTTAAAATATCCTAAAACTTTGACTCATACTTCTGTCCTGGTAATAAATACCCTATTGATACATTCCCTTTACAATTAAGGATTGGAAATACCAAATCTGGGTGTCCAAACTAGTTTAATATGGGCATTTGTATGGGTACTATTTCATGAGGAAAGATTTTCTCTCGATCAGCAAGGTTGGATTTATTTTCTACTCATGGTGTATATATGTGTTGAGTGAGTGTATGATTAACAACATTTTAATGAAATGGGATTATCTGAATAGAAATAGAATTGAAAGTGGACTTTAGATACACTGATGTCTAGAGAGAATTATTTACCAATGTGCCCAGAGGAAAGTCTACGAGCAGAACTGCAGATGGATAACACACATCAGGCAACAATGGGAACAAAGGCTACATTTCTGGACAATTTAAGATTCCTGGGAGCAAACACTACAGAGTTTTCAAAGTATACGATGGACCAGCATTCAGGAGATAACTCTCAGGGTCAAGGGCAGATGATTTCAAGATGGAAGGAAAACTAATTCAAAAGACTTTCTATGGATTTTAAGAAGTGAAGATGGCTTTTTAAAAAAACAACAATAAAGATTTTTTAAAAATGGAATCAAAGGATTTCCAAGCTGTAGTCCAAACTAATGACGTTTCGCTCAGCCAGAGTGGCTCAGTGGTGGAGCGTCGGCCTATGAATCAGGAGGTCACAGTTCAATTCCCTGTCAGGGCACATGCCTGGGTTGAGGGCTCGATCCCCAATATGGGGTGTGCAGGAGGCAGCAGATCACTGATTCTCTCTCATCATGGATGTTTCTTTCTCTCTCTCCCTCTCCCTTCCTCTCTGAGATCAATGAAAGTATACTTAAAAAAATAAAGATTTTTCTATATCACAGCCAGTGTTGTAGAGTGTGTTGACCCTGATTCTCACCCTATTCTCTAATGAGGTTACTTTAATTAACAAAATTACTGTTTTCACTTAATCAACAAATACCGAGCATTTCATAAATTTCTAGCTTCCCATGTGTTTTATTTAATATACTAAGATTTTCCTTTCAGTACTTTGACCTAGGAATTCTGGGGACCTGAGGGGTCCCTCATTGCTGCCTGTGCTGCTGATTTTCATTCCTGACCACCTCGTGTCCTCCCCTGCACCATTCCGTCTTGCTCCTCAGCTCTGCCTGTGCCATAGCTTTCTCTTGTATCTGTTATTTGTAACATTAATTCCTGAGTTGGAGATTTATGTACATATTACATACATACATCAAGTACAACAACAGATCTCAGAATTTTAAAGACAATTCAATAGCTTATAGGAGAATACTTTTTGTTTACTTTTTCCGAGTTCAACATTTAAGGACAGCTGGTGTACTGATTGGCATTTCTAGGCCATGGCTATGAGAAGGCTTCCATGGAGTGTAATGCATAGCTTCAAAAGGATAATTTGTAGGTCTGCCTTTTCCTTCATGTGTCTATGGCAAACATCTTAGGTAAGTTGTGGTGGTAACTATTTATTCTACATTTATTTTTATAGCATATAAAGAATGTGAACTGTCAAGGATAAATCTAAAGTAACATGAGTGAAGAAAGAGAAAGTTGTGGATTTTAAATAGGAATTACATTAGAAAGAAAACGGAAGAAAATTTCCTGTGTTCTCTTTTGAAAACGAATTATGACCTTATTTACATATATCACATCATGCTTTCGACACCGTGGTGGTATTTTAACACATTTTTGTTCTCTTATCTGAATTATATGTTGTAATGGAAAATATTAAATAATTTTTATAAAAAATATGACCTCTATGAAGCTCAGTATCCATGTATTTGCAAGTAATAAAAATATAAATAAATACCAACTCAGCACCAACAATAATTTAACACAATGTACATTTTACTGTAATACCAAGGGGAAGAAATAAGTACCAGAGCTCAAGTAATGATTCAAAGTCATTATCACTCTTTATTAGATAAGAAGAGTGAGGGAAAGAAGATGTATGACATGTCATTGGAGAAAACAGTGAAAAGGACAGGCAAACACAGTCTCGGAAGCTCACCATGATACGCACGCATGGCTTCATGTGCTGCAAGTCCTTTCCCTCATTTCTCCTGTGGCTCTAATGTAGCCAGCTTATCTTATTAAGACTTTAAATCTTCCCTAAAAGTAACATTGGAGTTGTTAATTAAAAATTATGATTTCAAGTTCTGTACTTCATTTTATCTTTAACATATTCACAGTTTCAAATAAACATACCAGTCACCATTCTAACTGAATTGATATCATTTAGATAAAACTGCCATACTTCTGCCTTTGAAAATAACACTTTATTTCAGATATAATTTAGGATGACAGAAAAAGAGCTATTCTTAATTTATTCTTTTTATATATATATATTTTATTAATTTTTCACAGAGAGGAAGGGAGAGAGATAGAGAGTTAGAAACATCTATGAGAGAGAAACATCGACCAGCTGCCTCCTGCACATCTCCCACTGGGGATATGCCCACAACCCAGGCACATGCCCTTGACTGGAATAGAACCTGGGACCTTTCAGTCCACAGGCCGACGCTCTATCCACTGAGCCAAACCGGTTTCAGCCTTAATTTATTCTTAAAGAGAAAAGTATACTTTAGAACTAGTAGTCTCTTGTTCTAAATTTAGAGCATATAATTATCTACTGTGTTCAAAAATTATTTAACTGCAGTCAATAACGTATTGTTTACTCGAACATCAGGTCTAAAGAATTGCCACCACTTGGAATCTTATTTCCAATCTATCCTAAAACATCTTTTTGAAACCATGCCATCTACTGTCCTTTTATATAGCCGTTACATCCATTTCATCTGAAAAAATGCTAAACATCATTTGCTATGCTCTGCCTCCTCTCTCCTCTATGTCAGAGAAGAAATGTCACTGGTTTACACGTGAGTAGATCTGTCTACACGATGACCAGGCCTAACGATTAAATCTACATGTTGAATGTCTGATCAAGTCAGAGTATTTCTAAATATCAGAGGACGGGGGGAAGGGGGGGGGAGGCCTCTGCTTCTACCGCTAAGGAGTTTACATAACCCCTCTCTGAAGGCAGGGATGGTCTTTTGGTTAGCAAAGTGCATTGACAGCAACGTTGGTCTAATTTTGTGCAGCTGGGGCATAATTTAGAGATAAACAAACAGGTAGCTGTGTTTCCCCAGATAAGAAAGTAAGTAAAGATTGGGAGTGAGGGAGTCATAAGAGGGAAAGACCTTGCTGGCTGCTCTGCAAAATAACGCTACTCTGTAGTCCAATGATTAAAAAGCAGATTCAGAACTCAGACTTCCTGGGTTTAAATCCTGCTACCCTACTTCCTCACTCTATGACCATAGGTACTTAACAAAATTATACACACACACACACACACACACACACACACACACACTAGAGGCCTGGTGCATGAAAATTGTGCACTTGGCGGGGGGGGGGCGGGGGGTATCCCTCAGCCCGGCCTGCACCCTCTCACAGTCTGGGACCCCTCTGGGGATGTCCACATGCTGGCTTAGGTCCAATCCCCCCCGGGAATCCAGCCTAAGCCGGCAGTCAGACATCCCTCTCGCAGTCTGGGGCTCTTGTAGTCTGAGACCCCTCACTCCATACCGCCCACCTGCAGCGGAGGCGGGGGAGGCTCCCGCCACTGCTGCTGCGCTTACCAGCCATAAGCCTGGCTTCTGGCTGAGCGGAGCTCCCCGTGTGGGAGCACACTGACCACCAGGGGGCAGCTCCTGCATTGAGTGTCTGCCCCCTGGTGGTCAGTGCGCATCATAGCGACTGGTCGTTCCACAGTTCAGTCAATTTGCATATTACCCTTTTATCATATAGGATGCCTGGGGAAAAGATTAAATGAGCACTCTAGACTGACAGATATGCTTACTAGTCATTTAACATTGCTGGAAGCATCCATGGGATTAGATAATATACTTTTTTTAAAAAAATTAGTATGCTATATTAAAATCTGATAAAGAAGTTATTTTTTAGAAAAGAATAGCTCAAAACCTGCCCATGCTAAAGATTTCAAAAATACAATGGATGTCAGTTACCAACAACAGGTAAGGTCAGATTGTCACTCCACTCAGGAAACACTGGGAAATGTGCTTTGTACACATCCTGTCAGAGAGGATGAGTGAGCTGAAACCCAGACAGAATAATCTTTCTCCTACCCAATGCACACTCAGTTAGAACCAGCTTTTCTCACTTGACTGCGGCCCGCCCATCAAGTGTACAAAGAAGCACTTCTCCCTCCTTCACACCTTCCATCTTGTTGGTGTCCTACCTCTTCCACCGGAAGGTGTTTGCATAATTTTTCTGATAATGAAGGGAAATTTAAAAATCAAGAGAGAGAGAAAAGATGGGTGGCAGAGACAAAACCAACTTCTATTTGTTTCCTAGAAAGAGTGACACCAGCTCTAGAAGGCGCCTGTCCCACAGCTCATGATAAACGCAGACACTGTCAATGCAGCCATCTGTGTTCACGGCTCCTTCTCCCATATTTACGGCTACCGTGCCACCATCCATTCAAGCACAGATTTAATCATCTGTCAAGCAGTGGTGCCCATTTGCTGAAGCTGTTGAGGATTGCTGTGAAAAAGTTAAAATGTTTCTGTGCCTAGAACTTGCTTTCCAAAGCATATTGTGAAATTGTAAAGAGAATCCCTAGTGAAGGCGTGAACACTTGAAACAACATGTCTATTGAGAAACATGTGCACTCAATTCAAGTGTGTCGTGAAAGCCCGGGAGAAGTAAGGGACCAGTGAAAGTGGAGTAAGCGTAAGACTGTCGTAAGTTCTGTACTGTCCTAAGTTCTGTTAAGGAGGCTCTGACCTTCTCTGGTTTCATTAGAATTCTGTGGTGGAGTTTAACCCAACCCCATGTACCTGGCTATGAGGTGTTTTAGACGTACTTATTTTACTGTATTTTAATTATTCTAAGTTGGGGTTGACTTTTTACACCAGGAGGGGGAAATGCCATTTAGTTCTGGAGTTAGAAAAGAAAAAGGTCAATCCACATTTAAGAACTAGTCACAGAAGTCAAGAAAAACTGCTATCTTCATGGTAACTAGAGGGAAAAAGATTAAAATTTTGAAACTTATGAAAAAAAATGCTCTACTAAATTTTAAAAAATGCATTAGTTCAGCAGACAGCAAGAAACTGTTTTTCCAACTATATTTCCAAGGGGCTTATTTCCATTTTAGTACCTTTGGTACACAGGACTTTTCAAAGCTGTTTTTCAATGGATAAGTTATTTAGTAATTTTTTTTTCTATAAGGATCTATAAAGCTAATAAAAAACACCTTCTAATTAGTGTGGTTCAATAACATTTTTGAATGGGTAGATAATCAAACATCAAGCTTGATGTGGACTATAGTAGATACCTCGCATGCACAGGTTTAGGTCACCTCTGATCTCTCACTTCTCTCTTCTCCTTTCGGCACCCCAATGATGTGAATGTTGGTTCCCTTGAAATTGGCTCCGAGGCTCCTTACACTATCTTTACGTATTTGTTCTCTATGCTGTTCTAGTTGGGTTTTTGTTTGTTTGTTTGTTTTTGCTTCCTTATATTCCAAATCACTGATTTGATTCTTGGCTTCATCTACTCTACTGCTGATTCCCTGTGAATTGTTCTTCATTTCAGTCAGTGTCATTTCAGTCCTTCATGTCTGACTGGTTTCTATGTATTTTTTATGTTGTTGAAGTTCTCAGTAAGGTCCTTTCTTTGCTCCTTATTTTTGGAAGTAAAAAGACTTCTATAGTAAGTTTAGAAGATGCTGAGAGTCTTGAAAGCAAGTGATCCTCCAGGCTCCCAATCACCTCAGTGTGGAAGGAGGGGTGAGAAAAACTGGAATGCTTCCTTCCCATACTGTTGATGACTCATTCTGACAAATTCTGTGGTTCACTATTAGAAAACACATTGTTTCTGTGTTCCTAAACCATTCTCTCCAACCAAGTGTTTATTAGTAATGAAGGTGATATTTTACGCGCCATCTTTGCTTCAGTGGGATGTGGCCTCCCACACATAAAGGATAAACAGTTGTTATGGATGTTAATTATGACTAATAATAAAAACTATGATTATAGTCAATGATTATCATAAATTAGGTGGGTTCTATTTAGCAAGCATAAGAGCCATTTAATTACTGACATCTCCATTTTGTGAAAAAATTTAAAAGCTTGCAAAGCTTATGAAATGCCCAAAGTCTGGAAAGTATTCAAAATTTAGAAATAATCTTTCTGCATAAAATTGTACATATTAAATTTTAAATTGATAAGGTTGTTTCTGTAGATAAGTATTAAAAAACTCAAGAGAAGCAAAGGTGACTGCATGTGACACTCACATTGACACCACTTTTAAAATCTTTCATCTCCCTGTTTTTTTGTTTTTATTATACTTCGCCTTTCATCATTAATACTATGACATCCAATAACAAAGGCATCTAGATGTGACCTATCAAGGTAAAAAGTTAAGCATTAATCAGATGTTCCTAATTCATGGGAAGTCATTGGTTTAATTGGAATTATGCCTTCATATGTTACATGCTAAATGTTACACTATCTTAGTAACAAATACCTCTAAAAATTAAGTCACAACTTAATTTTTATATCATTGACCATTGGTGCCTGTGTTACATCTGGCATTCCATTTTTCTCTATAAATTAGATAAATCAAAGAGAAAATAGAAATGATATTTGCAGATAATAAGGCATATTTTACATTTTGATGTCTTTAAATAGAATCATTTAAAGTTTTCTATGGCAAGTTGATTTGATGCATGTTTATTTTAGAGCCAAAGGGAAGCTTAGTAATGCATTTATCTAAAACTAATGATCATAATGAGCTTGCGTTATGCAATGCCCTCAATAAATAAGCGACAGTTTTGAGCTGAGGCACGTTTTTGCTAATATTTTGCTAACTATTTGTAGGGAAAAAATGATCTGAATAATTTGCAAGTTATATGAACCATTAGCGATTATGGCTCAAGGTATTAACTGAAAGTTATTTAAGTAATTTCTAAAGCCTGTTCCACAGTAGACCAGGCATTAATCATTTGTTATGTCTTTTATAAACACGGATGCTATTAACTGAAAATTGTCAGGTTTACATAGAAGACATTATCACTGATTATAATATTAGAGAATAATTAGTGATTTAAATTTTGTTGAAGAATAAAATCCTTATACCACATTAGAATGACCCTTTTTAAAACTATGAAACAAAGCAAATTAAGTAAATAACAAACAAAGGGAATTTGCAGCAATATTCATGGTATTGGAAACAAAACAGTTGCAGCACAACAGCAACTAGAACATAATCTCCTTTTGAAAGAGCAAAATAAAATACATGTGAATGTGGTTGAATGTGGAAATAGTGGGTTTGGGGAGGGGGAGCTTTCACAGGGTTCCAGTATTTTGATCCTGAGTGAGGGCACCTTAGTGCCACTGTGACTAATCTGCTGCTAACAGCACCAATGTTGGGGATGCAAAATGATGTGTATATTCGTTTGTTGAAGAATTTTAAACCATTTGAAATAGAATCCATTCATAATATTTCCATATAATTTTAGATACTGTAATATTTTTGCATTACCTTTTAATGGCAGAGTAAGTAAACTCAGCTTGTCAGAGAAAAGGATATCTGATTTGAACTCATTTGTTTTAGTTATTGTTTAAAAGCAAAATTTACTCCTGTGTTCAAGTACGGAAGCTTAAGTATAGAATTTATATATGTATACATCGAGTTAGAAAAATAACAAAAGTGAAATAGGAAGTTAGCTTGAATGGCAGCGGGATGCAGAACTGTTTCTCCAGGCAGTGTGGCGGGAAACCGAGCTGAGTCACCCCAACCAGGAGCCCGCAGTCCTCACGTGGCTTTGAACTGCTCATTGCCGCACACAGAAAACTGAGCCGGGGCTGCACACAGATCTTCGTGTCTTCCAGCTTCTGCCATCATTGGAAATATGAGGAAAATGCATCCTTTTTATTGTTCTACACTGGACTGAAATATATTTTTTATTGTGTAAGGGACCATAAAAACATCATCATAGAGGAAAGAGAAAGTTGTTTTAAGAAATAATAAGAAGGTCTTGCCATTAAATAGCTACTTCATGCAAACAAAACGACTTTGATAAATTATCTATTCTTTTGAAGATACAAGTGGTTCTTTGTTAATTTGGTTACAGGCTGTAAGTTCTTCAAGTCTTTATACCACTCCCTTACCAAATGCCCATGTAGCTAATTGAGCAAAGTAAACAAAGGCACAGACTATAACCATAACAACTGGAAATATGAAAGGGTTAGGAAAATGTTTGTGTGTGCCATAACAATGAAGCTTGGCTATAAATAATGAGTCAGGACAGTAACAAGCTAGGGAAATTCCTGGGCAAGTGGGATGGGGAAATTGAGACAAGACAATTAAACACGGCCAAACAATTAGAACAACTTACAGCCAGCTAGTGAATTGTAAGACCGTATCTTCCCTAACCAAGGACAAGGGCAAATGGTTAGATCTCTCTGCCATAACCAGCAAACACATAGCTTAGATCATGCTGCCCTGGGAAACAAAGATCCAATTAATTACTGCCATTGGTGCCAGCTAAACCCAAGGATGGACAAAGCCAGGGGAACAAAGAACAAAAACCTGATTAAAGCCAGTCAGAACCGAGATGAAAATAAAACAGTAAAGCAGGCTAAGAATAATCCCAAACACCCGTGTGCTCATTTTGATGCATCAGCATATTAAAATGTACCTGGAAAGCTGATGAATATTCTACTGAAACCCTCCCTTAAGATTCTCCCCTGCGGAAGGAAAATAAAAACCCTCAAGGCAAAGACCTGGCTTAGGCTTGCTCTAAAACACCCCCACGCCCCTTCTGGGCATGAACTTTTACATCCTCCTTAATTCTAAGGGTCCCCAGGAGATGTGCAACCAGAGCAGCAGTGGGCAGCAGCAGCTAGTCCCAGATCCTGTCTCCAAAGGCCTCCGTTTACTCTGACTTTCCAGTGAGCTAACAGCAGTCCCACCTTCGCTCACTTCTGTGGCTGTGGCCTCCACTCCCAGTAAGCTAAGAGCAGCCCCATGTTGGCTTGCTGATTGCCTATAGGATTTCTAGGGAGCCAAAGCTAAGCACGGCCTTGCCTCTCTCCTGTTACTTCTTCTGCCCTAAGTCCTTCCTTTGTTTCACTGTCCTCAGCTTTAATAAGCAGACTCCCAAAATCAACTAGACTCGTATTATGAAATCTTTGCTACATGAAGTCAAGAACTCACACACTTATAGGTTGGCCTAAGACAGGCCCGCTCCAGGAGGTCCCAGTCTGGTAACAATATGACTTGTTCTATGGTTTAAAATAGATCAGCATTTTGTCAAGAAAGTAGTTGGGTTGTGAGTTTATTCATATTCTATTATGCCTTGAGGCTGGTAATTCTGAGACTGATGAATTCAGAAAAGAAATACATTAATTCATACTTCCAGCAGGAAAACTCTCTCTCCTTAACCTTTTCATTCTTTCATTTATTTCACTTATTCAGTCATTCTTGTATTTACCAAATATTTTTTTTAATAATTTTTTAATATTTCTTTATTGGTTAAGGTATTTATTGAGTATCAATTATGTTCAAGGCACTATGAGAGACACTAAGAACACAGCAATATTACCTCCATGGAGCCTAATGTCTGGCTGGTCAGAACATTAAAATAATAAATACAAGTGTGGTAAGTATTATAAATTATAAGAATTCAGGGTGCTATAAGAGTGTGTGACACAGCCTATCAACTTACTTTTTATCATCTACTTAGAAAATTATACCTTGCAGGATATAGCATGATCCATTAGCAATGTTCATCAAGAGATATTATCGCCATATGTAATTCAAGGTGGGAGAGGAGATAGAAAAAGGTGCAAAAAAAGTACTTCAGCTACTGACCGGTGTAAAAAATACTGCAAGGGATTTCACAGTAAATACAATGAAAAGCTTTAGTGAGAGCTCTGTGTTCACAGTGAACATTTTAAAATTATATACTTGATGAACTCATTTTTCTGTGAGTTTATTTTTAGAATATTTTTTCTTTTTTAAATATGTTCTTATTGATTCTAGAGAGAGAGGAAAGGAGAGGGAAAGAGAGACAGAAACATCAATGAGAGAAAAACTTGGATCCACTGCCTTTTGCATGCCCCCAGTGGGCATTGAGCCTGCAACCTGGACGTGAGCTCTGACCAGGAATCAAACCAGCAACCTCTTGGTTCATTGGTCAATGCTCAACCACTGAGTTAAATCAGCTGGGCAAAAGAATCTATATATATAAAAGGCTAAGTGTCTGTCTGACCGGTAGCTAGGACATGCACTGACCACCAGGGGGCAGACGCTCAACGCAGGAGCTGCTGTGACATGCACTGGCCATTTAAAAATAAATGGTACCATGGACCTGACACAGACAAACCAACACTCGGCTTCCCCCAAGTGGGACACAGGCCCCACCACCACCCCGGAGCGGCACCCCACCAAATTGCAGCCAATGCTGCCAAGACCCCATGGCGCAAAATGTGGCCCATAGCCTAGCTCAGCCTGGAAACGATGGCTGTGGGCACCAGGTAAAGACATCATATAGCAACGCCAGGCTTCCTCTCCCTAGCGACTAGCATCCTTGGAGTTTCTTCAGCCCAGGAACCCGACTTGCTTTATAGTCAGGTGCAAACATTTTACAGTTTTACCAAATGTTTTCTGTGCCTCATCTCATTTGATCCTCACAGAAGTCTTGGAGTAGGTAGATAGGAGACTCAGTAGAATCCTATTTTCTTTTCATCAGCAAGACATGAATAGCGATATTAAAATATTTCTTCTAATTAATTTTCTTTCAATGTGCATGAATCCGTGCACTGGGATAGTTATTAATAATTACCTAATGTTCACACAGTAACCTCCAGTTTAACACCTTGCAACCAATATACAGGATGGGGCAAAAAGTAGGCTTACAGTTGTGAGTACTCAAAACAGAGTTTATTCTCATATTATTATTTATTAACTAGAGGCCCAGTGCACGAAATTTGTGCATGGGTAGGGTCCCTAGGCCTGGTCGGCGATCAGGGCCGATTAGGGCCTTCCAGCTGCCGGCGAGGGCCTTCCTTCGTTCTGCACCGTCCCCTAGTGGTCAGCACAAGTCATAGTGAGCGATCAAACTCCCAAGGGGAGACTTTGCATATTAGCCTTTTATATATAGATTGTATTTTTTTCCATACAAACAACTATAAATCTACTTTCGCCTCAGCCCTGTACATATAGGCAATCCAATAGAAATACTTTTAAATAGAATGCTGTATGTTGAGATGAGAAAAGGTTAAAGCAGGCAAAGAGTGAGATCTTTTCAAGACTTGAAAGAAATAAAGTTAGCTACACTACCTTTATTCTTAGATTTAACTGAGGAGGTTATTCATAAATGACATGCTTTAACATTAACTCATCACACAAAGCTAAGATTATATTCCAATAGGTTTCTTTCTCCCAATCTCTGCACCTTGTATGATTTTTCTCACTGCACAACAGCTGTAAAATGCATGTCACTGTCATCCTCTCACTACACATTCTTCTCTTTGTTGAGATGTCATGCGAAGAGCAAATTCCTCAGTCAAGTTGAACTCAAGAGTGTTCTAAGATTGCATTGCAAGCCAACTTAAAATTGGCTTTTATTGTACTAATGGACAATCTTTGCAAGTATCTGCATTTTTTCTTTTGAAATAAATACCTTAGAGATAAATCTGTTTTTCCTTAAGTGCGTTTTTTTGTTTTTTGTATTTTAGCTACCTGAAAACTGTTGTTTTGTGATAAATTTGTTTGCTTACTTGTGTTTGTATTTTAAAAATCTGTTATTCGGTTTAAAAATCACCTCAAAAAAATAAATACAAGTGCACTTCTTGGACTCTAAGTATTTACACTAAGGGGAAGTTGTCAGGAATAAGGAAAATGAATTGTATTACATCTATTTTATTTTAAATTAGTTATTGTAGCATTTTTCCAAAGTTCTTATTTTATTTTTTAAGTTAGCCTTTGGTAGGCAATATAATGTTTCACAACTGATGTTCATGCCCTAATCCCGGAAAACTCTGAATAAGTGACCTTACATGGAAAAAGAACCTCTGCAGATGTGATTAATGATCTTGAGACACACAGAGTACCTGGATTGTCTGGGCGGGGGGGGGGGGGGGGGGCAATAAAGTAACATTGGTGATTATAATGGAAAGAGGCATGCAGGGCTGTCAATCTGAAGAGGCCAGAGAGATCTGAAGATGGCTGGTATCATCAGGAACTAATTCCCTGCTGAGCCAGCTTTTGAAGAAGATGATGAAATGTACCAGGGCCAGAGAAACTGCGAAGTGGCTAACTGAATCGGGAAATTGAAGCATTTCCTGTTTCATCACCCACATGAGGTTGATCCAAACACATGCAAAGCTTACATGCGAGGCTTTTAAACTCCCTGGGGGGCTTGTTGAAACAGGAAGCGCTGAGCCCATCCCAAGAGCATTCTGAGGCTCTGAGTAGGAGGTGGCACCTGACAATTTGCATGACTCACAGGCTCCCAGGTGCTGCGGGTGCTGCTGACTCCTTATGAGAGGTGCTGTCTTGAGAACCACTAAGTTGTCCTATTTTCTGCTCTGACGTTTATACACACGGCCTGTAGACATGGAGGCCCTTCTCTCCACTATTCACCAGAAAAAAGCTCTCACTCATCTTTTCACAAGTCACCTCTTTCAAGAAATCATCCTTGTCCCCTGACTTTCTTCAGCCTGTATCCTTGGGCCTTTTCAATGTTTTCCTATTCTGTACCTGAAGGCATTTTTATAGCAGTGCTTCGTTTGCCCTCTATCTTTAGAAGATTTGGGATTATTATTTTTTCTTTCTTTTTCTTTTCTCCTTTTTTTTTTATATCCTCACTCTAGTATGGTAACAGGATGATTTTTAATTTTTAGAAATTGTATAAAGAATGATTTATAAGATGGACCTACTTACTAACATTTTAGTAAAATGTAAAAAAAGGAAATTTTTTAAATACTGAGCAGATGCATTATTTAGACAAAACATCTTTATCTTTATATGCATATCAATTTGTTTGATGTTTAGTGTTGCATGAATTGGACCCACACTACAAAGAGCCTATGGGTCTTGTTTTATCTGTGTATTTGATTGCAAAACATTGCTTGAAAACAATGGTTATCACAGTATTTGGTGAAGAGGCAAATACTGTTATTTATATTTCTCAGAAAGAAAGATTGAAAAGGAGAAACAGAATACAGCATATAGTATTTTCTCTTCTCAGTTGGTGTAAGTGACTCCCGAGTCATTTCATCTCTTCTATTCCAGCCTGAGAGAGAGCTAAAGTTAATGGGTACCTACATACTGGCTCAGTCAGGCCTGGATCCTGGTTCCACCAGCCACTAATAAGCTGTTCCCTGTTGTGAAGTCGAAATGTAAATTGGGAGACACCTCAGGCACGTGTTCAGGTAAACAGAACCTTTTTTAAAAAGCAAGACTGTAGGAGTGCAGAGAGCATTTTGTATATGATTTTTAATGCAGGAAACATTTTTCTGGTAAGACCATGTGTGGTTTACCAAATACATAAGAAACAACAGGAAAACTGTGAGAAGAGCTACGTACACATTTCAGGGCTCTGACTTAATCAGAAATGCCTGGGATTTGACTCTTAAGACTTTTAGTCAAGGTGTTACTTTTTGAGATGAAGACTATAAATATACTAGAGGCCCAGTGCACGAAATTTGTGCACGGGTAGGGTCCCGAGGCCTGGCCGGCAATCAGGGCCTATCTGTGGAGCAACTGGTGGGGCAATCGGGGGCCCCTGCTGGCACCTGTCTTGGCCGGCCTGGTGCCGCCCATTTGCCAGCCCTGCGCCTCTGCCACCGGCCGCTTCCCTCTGCGGGAGGTGGCCAGTGGGGAAAGCCAGGGGTGGCACTGGTCTGCTTGCTGGCCAGCCTCACACCCTCCCCCCCCCCCCCAGCCCCACCACAGCTGCCAGTTGCCTCCCTCTGTGGGGCAACCAGAAGGGTGAATGGGGTGGCCCCCACTGGCACCCATCTTGGCTGGCCTGGGGCCTGTGAGCTGGGGACAGCTCCTGTGTTGAGCTGCCCCCTGGTGGTCAGTGTACATCATAGCAACCGGTCGTTCCATTGGTAGTTCCCCTGTTTGGTTGATTTGCATATTAGGCTTTTATTATATAGGATGGAAATTAATATTTTAGGATATGTTGTGTATGATGAATTTAAATGTTCATGGTGTAAAACTTTTAGGTTAAGTAAGTAATGGATGAATTGTCAAAAGGCAATTTCCCAGATATATGGTAAAGATAGAGGCCTTATCCTTCCTAAAGATTCCATTTCAAGGGGCTAGCTCCCTGGTCCCAGAGAAAGACAGTCTGCATTTTAGTATACTGACATCCCAAAGGGACAAAAAAAGAATTTACAATGAAAACTTTTCAAAAGTAGCTATTCTAAGAAAAGAGAAGTCAGGAGCTTAGAGCCAGAAAGACATCTCTTTGAAGCCCAGTGACTCTGAAGGAAATGTTAGGGCCCTCTTGTTCATGTAATTAGTGCACAATTTAACAGCATGAAGTAGAACATTAAATATATTAGAGCTGTCATGAACAAATATTAATGCTTTCATTAGAATTCAACTTTTACTTTAGAAAGATAGTATTTCAGGACTTCTCTTTTTTCTATCTTATACATGTGTAAAAATGCCAGTGAATAATTTATTCTGTTAGGAGCATGTTTGGTTATAGTTTTCTCTAATTGAAGAACATCATGTAGAAGAATGATCTGCACTTTTTTTTCAATATCACAAAGTCTTTTTTATTGCAAGTAATGCTATCAAATTGAATTTTGAATAATTTGGAAATCTCATTTATACCACAAAAGCTTTTCAAATAGTACAAATATGAAAACTAGATAATGCAAACAATAATAGTGATGATGATTTACATTTCTAATCTTTCTCAAAAGAGATATCAAACCAATAATTGGTAACACCAATTGTATAGTTTTGTAACTATGATTTACTTTTCTGTATTTTTAATCAGATGAGCACCATAAAATTCTATCCAAGTTTAGTATTTTAATTTCTGCAGGGGAGATCATGAAGAATACTTATTTAAATAATGGGAGGAGGTTTCAATTATTTTGCTTTTCTACCATAAAATGATTAAAGCGGAAACAGACAACAATACACTTAAAGAAAGAAATAAGTTGTATGAAAACCTAGAGTAAGAGTATAGCGCTGAGAAATTCTGAGGTAAAGTCTCAGAACTGTCTGGACATTTCATCTCCATAGGGTTATGCAAAAATCAAAAGAAAAATAAAAAATCACACCAATCAAGTAAAACACACACACACACACACACACACACACACACACACACACACACACACCACAAACAACTACAGGGACTTTATTTAAATTCTTCTAGCACTAAGGAGAAAGGAAGAGGGGAAAAAAATCAACTCTCCAAGTTAACTACTATTCTTCCTGGTTGTCCCTGAGTCTCATTGTATATCCATAGAAAATCAGTCAGTGCTTCTGTATAAGAGGGGAAACGTCCCCTTTACCTCCTCCTGTTCTTTTGGCTGGTTGATTAAAATAAGACTGATTAACAGGAGAAAATAAAATTTAATTTTGTGAGGACAAAAAACCCACATGAGAGAGTCAGAGACCCCACATATGTGAGAAGTTCAGAAACAGAAAGGTAAAGTGAGGCACCTATAAGCCAGAGAATAGGATAGGGGCTGGGGCTTCATAGGGGAGGAGGATCATTCACAGGATGGTAACAAAAGAAGATGTTCAGTAATTGGATGATTTCCCTGCCATATCGGTAAGTCATAAATAATTATTCCTGGTAGTAACTCATTCTGGACAATGCCCCAAATTTAAATTATTTAAGGAAGAGGTAAATTTTCTCTTGAGCTCAAAGGGTATCCATTACCTTGAGCTCAAAATAATCACATGCCCAGTGTGGCACACCTTGGCATATCTACCTAAATTCCTTCACTTTGAAAATGGTCCAAACCACCAGGATGTAGCATTTTCAAGGTCCCTGTGAAAGACTGAGTTGAGGACATCAAAGGCCATTGGAGTAAACGACAATAACAGTGCTATGGCACTAGTGATCATGAGGCATATAATGAACTGGGCTTCACTTGGAGATCCCCGGTGACCAAAAAGCACTGCAAATGAAGTAGAGATTTAGAGATTAGCCAGGATGAAGAGAAAAGGCTATTTTAAAAGGTAAACTTTCAGGTTGGTTGCAATTTGTGTAATGAGATTCTACTCAGTGGAAAGTCCGTTGCATGACAAATACAATTTAAATAATGAGAAATTCTACGAGATGAGACAGCAAAGTCCATATATCCAGAAGTGGTATCTATCCTCACTTCCATCCTTAGAAACCACAATGAATCTTTCAACTGCCAGTTCCTTTTGATCTACTTGACCAACTTATTAAGTATAACCAAAGAGCCTTCTTCCTTGGCGGCACTGAATTAATTTATTGTTAAAATTTTGTTGAATTATTGTTGTGCAAATTAACAGGTATATTTTATTATTTAAATGTATAAGTCTGAGGCCAATTTCCTGACTCTATGTAGTTCTTTTATTCAAGCTTACTTTATTAATTTATTTAATTATCCTACTCAGTAAATAGCGTTATCTATAGGGCTGATGAAAATAATAAATTACTTGTGCTTCAACCAGACATTTTTGTCTCTGGAATTCTCAGCATCTTTATTAATAGTCACAGGCAAATTTCCAGTTCTAGGAGTGTTTTACATTTATTCTAATATTCTGGGGAAAAAGTCAGTTGAGTTATATTTGCCTACATACAGGGAAATATTAAAAGAATTTTCAATAATCAGAATCTAGAAGGAAAATATATAGATCAATTACTTTAAATATCCTGAATGTGTTGTTTAAACACACACACACACACACACACACACAAGCTCACACAGCAAAATCTTTAATTTTCAGTAGAACATACTTAATTGGTGATTCTTAAGGAAAAGTGTGTGTAAGGGGAATGCTGAGATAAGTACTGTAGCTTTGTAGATTTCTTTCTCAGCATTTCTGCCTTTATTATGACTCGGTAATTCAAGAATGATTCATAAACTTGGTCAGAATATTTGAGTCATGAGAACAGAATATTCAGGACTATAATTACTAATTTCATGAGAAAAATAGAATCATAGGATGCTGTATTATTTGGTAGGTTTCAAATATTTGCCTCTGGTAGATAGTAATCTTCTTATTGATTTGTCTCTTGCTTAAACAAAAACACATTAGTAATTATATATAATAATTGTAATATATAAAAATGAATAGGTATCTAATTCTTTGTTATGCATTTACTTATAATCCCTGATAATTCTTTATCTGCATACGAATTAAGTACCAATTACCTCATTTAAAAATGATTTTATATATTGTAGTTTGGAGTGTTTACTTATTAATACTTAATTTAAATGAGCAATGTATAAAATATACATTCTTCTACAATAACTAATGATATATCCAAGTAAATGAAAATAATTATTTTACTTACCAGTTAACAGTGATTACTACATTATTATCCTTTTGTCTGAGATTTTGTTTCCTTTAAATGATTTTAATACCATATTCTCATAGGTTTTCCAACTGCACTAGTTTGGGACATTACAACTATAAGTGATTCCAAAGTCACTGTCCACACAGGTAGTCTTTCCACTTAGTGAAACACAGTTTTTGTGGCTGATAATTCAGGTTGAAGGAAAATCAGCTGTGATGTTCTCACCTTAAACATGGTGACTGAGGCCTCTGAAGCCTCATTACAGAATCACCGTGAATGTGATTCCTCCTGGGCCCTCTGTATTGAAGGTGTCAGCAGTAATTTGTTAGAACATTCTCTCTCCTGGAACAGATTTGTGTTGTGAATTTGGAAAATATTTTCTGTTTATAGCAAGTCTTTAGTGGAGTTGAAATAAGCTCCGTTTTACAGATTAACCCGTGTTGAGGAAACAAAAGATTCATTAATCTTCATTTAAATTATTAAAAGTAATCTTATTTTTTTCTCAGTCTGCTCAAGTTACTAGCAAGTGGCATCAGGAATCAAAAAGAAATGATCTAATTGATTATTTTTTTGCAATATTTTTAAAATATTAGATTTTTTTTTATTGCTTAAAGTATTACAAAGGGTATTACATATGTGTCCTTTTTTTTCCCCCCGCCCTTGACAGTCCCCTAGCCTCCCCTACCCCCCAGGTTTCTTATGGCCATTGGTTATGCTTATATGCATGCATACAAGTCCTTTGGTTGATCTCTTACCCCCCTCCCTCCTGTTATTAATACATGAATGTTTTGGTTTTCACTAGTCACGTGAAAATGTGCTGCAGTATTTGTAACCTTTGTCTGACAAGCTTTCATGTCCAAGAGGCCATCAAAAGGGACACACCATGTGCCCTGACCGGTTTGGCTCAGTGGATAGAGCGTCGGCCTGTGGACTGAAGGGTCCCAGGTTTGATTCCAGTCAAGGGCATGGACCTTGGTTGTGGGCATATCCCCAGTAGGGGGTGTGCAGGAGGCAGCTGATCGATGTTTCTCTCTCATTGATGTTTCTAGCTTTCTCTCCCTCTCCCTCTCCCTTCCTCTCTGTAAAAAATCAATAAAATATATTTTAAAAAAAGGGACACACCATGTGCCCACTTTCGGTGTAAATGTATTTCTGATTTACTGAATAAATCTTGCTAAACTGCCATGAAACATTAAGCTCTTCACACTTCAAGTGGTCTCCTCTAATTACATTTCCTTAGCTTTGGATTTATAATAGAAGCTGGTCTTTGGGTCAAAGGGAGGATATTAGAAAATCAGTTGAGAACACACATATGGCAAGTTGAATAGGGGTATTTCTGAACTTAGGAATGATATTTTTATACACAGTAATGGGCGGGTAAATATGTATACAATATCTTATATATATATAATTTTTTCCATCACTCTTCCCAATTACTCAAAGGCATTTGTGTCAGTTTCCTAAGGAAAGCAAGGATCTATTTCTGTGACGAGTCAGCAGGGGGCAGTAGGTATCATTGAAAGATGATTGAAGAAGTTTGAACAAACTATCTTTCAATGAGTTAGTTTCCTTGCAAATTCTTCTAAGAACAAACCTGTTACAACCAATCACTTTGCTGTGTTTTTGTTTGTGTTGTTATAAATCTGGTTTGGAAACGAGCTGATGTAAAAAGCAAACTGTAGCCTAGATTTCCCTCAGTATACTTGTTGAGTGTATTAATTTTCAACAGAAGAAATTTAATCCATGTAAATAAAAATTCTTATTGGGACATCAAGAATAACATATTTGGATATGAGCAAGGCCTTGCCTATAAATGAACAGCTGAGAACTTGATATGAGTGATAATCTCACTCAGTTCCCCGTCCAGGAAAGACATTCAAATATGAACTCTAACTTTTCTATGTGTCTGAGATTACAACACTATTTAGATTATAGCCTACTGTAAAGCCAATATTTTCTAAAGTAAAGCATTAATAAATTTAAAATAGTTTCTATTAGCTTAAAACTGCTTCAATGAGGGTTTGTGGTTTGTTTTGTTTTGTTTTCTGAAGTCCATTTAAGGATATAGCTCTATGGAGCTATGATGTGCTAATGGCAGTGATTATATGACAGAGCTGCACAATAATGATTTGCAATCTGTCATGTGCGAAATGTTGCATTGAAGCAGATAAACGCAGCCCGCTGAAGTGTGCTCTATATCATTGCATTAGACGTAATAGCACAGACTGGGCAACAGTATATAGAAAAGCAAGGTGTTTCTTCTGTGATTAGAAGTTTGATTACTAAAAGTTATCATTCTGCCAAATGTTTTAAATGTTTTTCTTGTAAGTTGAACTGGAAGTTTATAGGTTAATTAAAATGATCCACCACAAATGCAGAAAATCCATTAGTGAGAAGAAACAAGTTTGCTCCACCTAGTTCTTTTTACAACCTCAAGAAGATTTGAATAAATATCACATTCAATCCCAACCATTATCCTATTGCCTCTTATTTGTAATGAATATGGAAAAGACGATGAGAGGCATATCCAATGAGAAAGGCCATGGCACTCACATGCCAAATAATATTATCACAACTTTATCTCCTAATGGAGCTAGAAAATTGAAATTGTGCCGGAACCGGTTTGGCTCAGTGGATAGAGCGTCGGCCTGCGGACTGAAAGGTCCCAGGTTCGATTCTGGTCAAGGGCATGTACCTGGGTTGCAGGCACATCCCCAGTAGGAGATGTGCAGGAGGCAGCTGATCGATGTTTCTCTCTCATTGATGTTTCTAACTCTCTCTCTCTCTCCCTTCCTCTCTGTAAAAAATCAATAAAATATATTTTTTTTAAAAAAAGAGAAAATTGAAATTGTTCTGCAGAATGACCCTCATCAAATTGTGGGCTTTTTCCCCTTGAATGTTGTGAAGGAGAGCAGAATATGCCACCCCAAAATATGACTCTTTGGCATAAGGATTATTTTGACCTGGTTATTAAAAACTAACAGACAGGTAAGGGAGAAGCTCTGAAAACCAAGCAGAAGTTACACTTTTGAAAAAGATATTTCTATTTATGAGGGAGAGCTGAATGTACAAGCGTGTTTCACTCTATGTAGAGGGAAGAAACCCTCATTGATGGAGAAGGTAGGGATTTCAATCTGCATAACAATTTGCATGCCTCCCATGTACACAAGAGGCCTACAAGTTATTAAACTCCCTTTCCCCTTCTCCTATTCATCTGTCTTTTATTACAGGGTAGGGGATCTCAGTCAAGAACCATAGTTGCTATGAAGAAAAACTGTCAGGTGTACCAATGTCACAACATGGGCACCTAAGACTTAGTGTGCCATCATCAATATTTGTCCCTGGAAAACTGAATCAGTTAGAAAAAATTACATAGTCAAACTTTATGGAAAAACACATAAAGGCAGCAGGTGTTTTGCATAGGGGAGGCGCAGTCTGGGACTAAGAAAACCCTCTGAGAACTTCAGGGACAAGGACAATGTGCTTGTGCAAAGTCCCGTCTCTGGAACGTGGTAACAGATCCTTTTTGCCCAATCTGAGGCCAGACCCAAGCAGTAGCATTAACACTGTTTCTTAAGGATTGACAGTGACCCTTACCACATCTGTATAAACTGTTTTAGTGTTATACATCCATATACCTCAACAAATAAACGTCATAATCAAGATAGCCAACATATTCACCACCCTCCCAATTTTTCTTGCACTCTCTTATAATTCCTGTCTTCTGCACCTCCACACCCTCCTTCATTCTCAGGAAACCACGGATCTACTTGTGTCACTACAGATCAGTGGCGCCTTCTAGATTACACATAACTGGCAACATGCAGGATGTATTTTTTTGCCTCATTTCTTTTGTCAGCATAATTATTTTGAGAGTCATTTATGGTAAAGCATGTACTGATAGTTCTTTTTTTATTTCTGGATAACATTGTGCTATGTGTATGTACCACAGTTTGCCCATTTATCTGTTGACAGATGTTATAGACTGCATGTCCTGTTCCTCTCAGATTCATATGTTGAGGCTCTAATCCCCAGTGGGACTATATTTGGAAATGGGTCTCTAAGAAATTCATTACATTAAATGAGGTCAAAGTGTGGGGCCTTGAGCCAATAAGATTAGGGGCTTTAGAAGCAGAGACCTCAGAGAGCTGTCCCCCTCCACAGGAGAACAGGGAAAAGGCCTTGTGAAGACACAGGCGGTGGCTTTGTACAATCCAGGAACTTCCACCTGGAACCAAACTGGCTGGGACTTTGAACTTGGACTTTAACCCACAGAAGTGTGAGATATAAATTTCTGTCCTTTAAGCCATCCAGTCTGATATATATATATATTATGGCAGCACAAGCAGACTAATAAAATAAAGGTTTGGGTTGTTTACAGGTTTGTCATTAAAAATAAATCTACTATTAACATTCGTGTACAAACAGAAAACAAGGCACCCAGGTAAATGTGAATTATTTGTAACTGCCTACATACCTGCACACCAACATAAAAGACTAATACTGCACTAATCCTAAAAATTATTCCTTGCTTATCTATAATAATAAAAGTGTAATATGCAAATTAGACTGGACAGCCAAATGATCTTCCGGACGTCCTCCAGGAGGAAGCAGGGGCTGTGCGGGCTAAGCCAAGCTGCCGCGGCTACGAGGGCCAAGCCCCCTGCATGAGTTTCGTGCATCAGGCCTCTAGTTTGAAATAAATCACCATTACCTAAACTACTTCTTTCTTTCTTTAATCTTATTTCTCAAAAGAGTTTACTTTCTCTAAGATGTTTTTTTTACACTATTTGCATATAAACTTCCTTGCAGTTATAGTTTATGTTTCATGCTGGAAGAGTATTTAGCAATATCCATGTAAAAAAATCACATTCTTTAAGGAATGAAATCCATTTCAAAAATAGTACAGTCATAGAAAATGCCATAATAATTATTCACTTAAATTTAAAATTCCTTTCCTCTTTATTAGTAATGTCTTCTCTTTTTATGGCAGCCCTGACACTTAAAATTATCATTTTTTTTGTCAATTTTTAAATATATTTAACAACTTCTTTTAAGCAATGGAGCACTTCAATAACATAGTTTGCTTTTCTTTCTATTTGCATAATCCTATTGCTAGAGATGTTGAAAATTATGTACAAAAAATTACTAGGCTTTCTTAACAAATTATTTAAAAAGTCCCCCAGATGGTTTGGCTCAGTGGCTGAGCACTGAACTATGAACCAGGAGGTCACAGTTTAATTCCTGGTCAGGGCATATACCCAGGGCTATGGGCTCCATCCCCAGTGGGGGATGTGCAGGAGGCAGCCCATTGATGTTTCTGTCTCATTTTCCCTCTCCCTTCTTCTCTGAAATCAATAAAAATATTATTTTAAAAAGTAAACCAGAATTGTGGGGGGGGGGACCTTAAGAATTAAAGCATGATCTCAATACTTTAAATAAACTGCGAATCCTCTCAACTGCATTTGCTAAAGAGCCAATGAAGTTTTGAATGCAAGGGAATTCAAGAATACAAAATATCACAAAATCACGAGTATAATTGCTCAGTTCAAACAGTTTACATCAAGTAAGAGTAATAGCTCATGACAATGGCTGTCATATCAATAGAAAGGACATAGCTGCTAATAGAGAATCATTACACAGAATCTAGGTAATGAGGAGATAGAAAAAGAGGGTTAGGTAGGCTCCCCCTACGTGGAGGTAGGGGGAAGGGAAGTCAGACAGGAAGCAAACAAAGGACCTGTTAGTAGAACTAGCTAGGTGAGCAAGGCTGGGCAGGGAAAACTTGACCCTTAATCTGGCCAGGCGGGATCACAATTTCAAAGTGATGTCACCTTGGACCTGAAGTGGCAGTCCTCAAACAGGTCCTCCTACAGGGGGGAATCTGAACTTTGATATCATTGGATATTGCCAGGATTCTTTGAAGGGACCAATCAGAAGCTAGCAGAGTATATGAATATCCTCTAGACCAGGGGTCCTCAAACTACAGCCCGCGGGCCACATGCAAATACAAATATTGTATTTGTTCCTGTTTTGTTTTTTTTACTTCAAAATAAGATATGTGCAATGTGCATAGGAATTTGTTCATAGTTTTTTTTTTAAACTATAGTCCGGCCCTCCAGCGGTCTGAGGGACAGTGAACTAGCCCCCTGTTTAAAAAGTTTGAGGGCCCCTGCTCTAGCCAAATAGCTTAAGAGGTAACCCATTTGGGGCTCCCTTTCTTCTGTCTTGCAGCAGGAAATCCAAGTTTTCCTTTCCCCCCAATAAATTTTGTTTTCTTCCCACTATTTTGACCATGAATCCATTCTTCAGCTTTAAAAGACAAAGAACTCTGACCAGACCACCACATTTGTGTGTCAGTAGGACTCCCAACCCCTTCCCAAGAATCATTCATATCCTGTTTCAGCTTAGAATAAACATTGTCTGTACCTCTTTGTGAGCACCCACAACAATTTCTATTTTATTAGCTCAGCCATAAATAGTATGATTTTTCTCATTAACTCTAAACTGAATAAGGGAGTCTCTGCAAAAAATTGGCTATTGTTTCTGAAGTCTTATCTTGAAGAGATTTTACCTACAAGACTTATAAAGCCAGCCTTTTTCATAAAAATACTGCAAAATCAGAATTTTTCATTGTAATTACCTGCAACCATGGCAATGAAGTAAAAGCAATGAATAATAACGATTTATCATTGCAGTTTTTTGTTCAGGCACTTGAAAATTTGCTTGCTTTTTTAAAGTTATAAAATACTGCTGGTAGAAGTATGTTGAAACCATCATTTGAGCTAAAAGCCTCATGATGTTATACACTTTGGAAGGCCATCACATCTTTTATTGTGATTATTTTATCTTCTCATCTGAATTTCCCTTAACCAAAATTGTTATTTAAATAGCTTTGTTTTGTAGTAGTTGAGGAAATCACACATCTCCTATGCTTAGCTCTTAGCATATGCTGGCTTATACGTGACTTTCCAAGATTTCTGAAATTAAGTGAACAATTGCAAATTCAGAAAAAGATTTAAAGGAAATTTTCTCCCTTTATAAATGTCCACTCTTCAGAACAGTCATCATGAAATTTATACTTGTGCTTTGGCACTTTGGCATTCAATAATTTTTTAAAATGAGTTTGATGATCTCAGGAACACATTATTCTATTACTCATAATTTCTAACTGATAATTGATCATAAAGTGGGTTAAATTATTAAAAAGTTTTCAAACTTACAAACTAAAAATAAACTGAAAAAGTATTGCCATTTAAGTGATTAAAAAATTAAATACTATGGTAAAAAATAGCTTTACCTGCTGAATTTATGTAATTTATCAAAAACATATGAATGCAAGATATTTAGAATATCCCGACAATGTACATACAGGGTGTAAACTAAAATCACTCAATGAAAGATGTGCTTATAATGTAGGGAATGCTGGAAACCTTATATTCAATTTTTAATAGACATTGCTTTCACTGTTATTGAGTAAATTCACTTAGAGTGAAAAGGTTAGATGATATGGTATTTATTTAAGACTTGTTAAATAAATACTAGCTAAGCCACTGAGTGAAACATGTTTTCACATAAGTTTTTTTTCTTATTTTATTAAATTATTATTGTTTGTTAGAGGGGAATCTTGTTCCCTTTCCTGGTTTTGAAATGGCAATCCAAGACAAAGTTTGTCAAAAAGACAAGGGTTGGAGGATTAAACTTTTTTGACTTTCATTCCAGAAGCCAGGCCAAGGACAGACATGCCATCCCCCTGCCTGCCCTCTCTCTACAGCTATTTCCTTTCATAGATACACAATATGCAAAACCCCGGACAAGCTACAGATGGCAGAAACAGGTGTTAGAATACTCAAAGTCAATTTCACCAACAAATAATAAGAATATGTACATAGGGCCAAAAATGTCCCTGAAAAATTTAATCCCAAGGAAACAAAATAAACTCAACATTAAAAAACCTCAAAAAAATAATAATTGGAGCTCAATACAGCGTGACCTTTACCACACAGCCTGGGAGACTATGACCCTAGCAGGTGAACACACAATGGATCTCAAAGACGCACACAAAAATCTCAAATATCTTTGTGCAGGTGTTTGTGTGGACACAATTCTTCAACTCATTTGAGTAAATACCAAGGAGTGTGATCCCTGGATATTCTGGTCGGACTATTTTTTTTAGTTTTCTAAGAAACCACTACGCCGTTTTTCAATATACTGTGTACTTTATCTGTTTTAAAACGCCCAATTTGTAAAACAGCAGCGAGACACCTCTGCATAGCTATTTGAATGGCTGAAATTAAAAAGAAACTGTTGGCCAGTGCCGGGAGCTGGTCCATCCTTGCTGTTTCAAGGGACCTGGCATATATGGCATACTGTTCTTAATATGTTTGCTCACCTTCTTGGCAATATGTGTTTTAACCAAGGTCTCTGAGAAAGGTTGTTTCCCCAGGTAGGGATTTTCCCCTGAAGTTAGGGAGGGAATAAAACCTCTTAACTAAGTGCCAGGCGGGTAATTAATCACTTTAACTACGAACAATCATGCTTAAGCTACATAATCTTTACTCCCTGGAATGGAGATAAGAAACGCCCTAACCTTTGGAATAGAGATTGATAGGATTGAATCAACTGGTATAAATACAGATGTAACAAGACAGAACTTAAAAGACAGAACCAAGAGACACAGAACGTAGATACAGAACCTAGACACAGAACCTACACAGAACCTAGAGACAGAAGAACTTCGCTGGAGAGAACATGGCAAAAGATCCTGGACAGAAACTGGAGACAGAACCTAGAGACAGAATCTAGCGAGAGAACATGGCAAAAGATCCTGGAGTGAACCTGACTACAGAAATTGGCAAGAGAACCTGACTAGAACCTGGTGACTGAACCTGGCTGGAGAACCTAGCAAGAGAACATGGACACAGAACCTGGCTGGAGATCCTAACCAGAACTTTGCTGGAGATCCTGACCAGAACTTGGCTAGAGATCCTGGCTAGGCCGCTGATCAACTGAACGCTGTCTCCGTGTCATTCCTTATTCGCCGACTCCGTCCACACCTTTGGGGACCCCTGGACCTGCTGGGGTTGGACCCCGGCAGGCCAGGAAGTGGAGAGAGAGGCCCTCTTGCTCATTACTGGGAGGAATAAAAATGGCAAAGCCACTCTGGGAGGCGGTTTGGTTTCTGGAAAAGCAGAGTGGGGGGGGGGGGGGTGAGGGCATACAGAGAACGTTTCTGTAAAGTTTTCTCAATGTTTTTGTAAACATAAAACTATCAAAAAATATTTAAGTCTATGAAGAAAAATAATCCGCGGACACACGGGGGCCTGCAAACCTGTTTCCTCTGTGTGATCAGGGAAATTTCTCTCCGTGGGACACGATCTGGTAGGAACCAGCTTTCCCACCGCCAGGTACTGCGGCATCAACTTTTAAACCAATTTCAAAGGGTGGGGGCTGCATTCTTTTTGAAGTGGGGTCATGAATCCTGCACCAAATCACAAAACCATCTGCAATATGTTGAGCACAATTTAATCGAGAATATCTAGTGATAGCTTACAATTCAATATATTCACATTGAACATATATAGAGCATATATACATGTAAGTGAAAGACACTACATCTGCTTGTAAGATAACGCCGCACGACATCACATCACAGAATGAGGGTTGCACAGCTGAGGGTGCATTTGCCTGATATGAAACCTGAGTGGAGATGGTGAGTGATGCATCTCTGTGCATGCTGGCCTGGGTGATTCTAAGGCCATAGACATGGCTACAGGGGAAGCCAGGTACCAACAGCGCACCTTCTGAGTCATCAGCATCAACCTTTACAGAAAAAGTGAGGTGATGGAGAGAAGGAAGGAAGTGAGGTGATGGAGAAAAGGAAGGAAGTGAGGTGATGGAGAGAAGGAAGGAAGTGTGCTGTAGCTGGAACATGAAGGACCCCCTGAAGAGGATGGTTTGAAGCTATGGCTCAGGCTTTACAAACCATCACTGCACGGTGACATTCAGAGGCATACATATGAGAAGGAAGTAGACTTTTCCTCTTTGTGGGAATGGCATTTCTAAAAGAGCAAAGGAAGAGGAAAATACTGTTGAGGACACTTTAGAAATGACAATATGCTTCTAAACAGTAGTTTCTCTTTTTTAACTTCACACAGGATAAATATGACTATTAGGGGCTCCTCAAAGTTTTATTTCTAAATTGATTATATAACTAATATGTTTAATTTATTAGTTATTGTTAAGAACAGCTCCTTAATTAAGTTAAAATCACTTAGTTATTTTAACTTTTTGTAATTTAACAAAATAAATCTGTTTATTCACTTTTTTCCAGCACTTATCATTAGATTTAAAATATCATAAAATAGTTATCATTCTGCAGATTGTTAAACATAAAAAGCTTACAAAGTTTTTGCCTCTGTAAATTAGCTAAATTTACTATGTGATTTCCAGAAACATCTGTATTTTTATTGTTATTGTTATAAAATTCAGCACAATGTATTTCAGTTACTTTTTGAAAGTACTGCAATCCCACAATAAATCCCTATAATCAATATAATTCCTCTTATAGTAGTAATGAGGGGAACCAAGTTGTTTTGTATGTATTTTATGTTATTTTTTTTATTGATTTTTTACAGAGAGGAAGGGGGAAGGATAGAGAGTTAGAAACATCGATGAGAGAGAAACATTGATCAGCTGCCTCCTGCACACCTCCTACTAGGGATGTGCCCACAACCAAGGTACATGCCCTTGACCAGAATCAAACCTGGGACCCTTCAGTCCGCAGGCCTATGCTCTATCCACTGAGCCAAACCGGTCAGGGTATTTTATTACCACAATGATACTCTTCTTTGAAACGCAAGTTGTTTGTTTGTTTGAGTGACTGCTTGATGGTTAAGCTTTGTCCTATTATTTTAAAACAGTTGAAGTATGCTTTTAGTTATTTCTAGGGGTCCTGGAGAAGAATCATATCTAGCTGGGCAATATTCATGAAATAATTACTTGGAAAATGTCATCAAGTTTATGAACTAGGTGTGGTTTTATTAGATAGAAGATTTATTTAATTAAAAAAAAACTCATTTTTTGTTTACAACTAATTTTTATTCCTACTATCTTAAAATCAATCATGAGATCACACCAATAATTAATAAAACTGTCCATGATTTGATAATACTTCAAAATGAAATTTTATGCTAGTATCATAAAAATCTTATACATTTTACCAAAATGGTTTTTGTTACAGAATAATATTTTATTTTTCCATTTTTGTAAATTTTTACAATACTGTGGATTAGGGTTACCTTTTGCATTAAATATATTAATGGGACAGAAGTAGATGGTAAATTTAGAGTACTTGAAAGGATAGGGCTTATAACATGGATTTGGAAATTTTTCCAAATATAGTCTAGCTAAGCCACGGAATAAAACAGGTTTTCACGTATGTTTTTTTTTCTTACTTTATTAAAATTTTTTTGTTAGAGATGAAGAAATTTCCATTTTCAAAATCAGACTGGCCCTATATAAAACATAGGAGATTTTAAATTTCTATTTAACAATTTATTCAATCAAAGCAAAGGATTTAAGGCAATTGAGTATATTCTGAAGTTAGGGGAATATTTTCATGTAGTAACTCAGAGATAAAAGGCAAAATGTATTTTAGTCAATGTTGAAAGGGACCTGGAAAATGAATTCTCAAATCATGCATATGTCTTGAATGAGCAATATTTCTTAATTAGATAATGGAAGTAATCTCTGGATTGCCATGTGAATGGACAGTACATTTGTTCTGGTGAATGTAATAAATTTGGACTCGAATTACTGTGCACATTTAAAATCTAGCCCATAAACTATAACTTAAAATTTAGCATTTTTGTAATTTCTCTTCTATTTCGAAAGTATACTTGATTTTTAAAGAAATATTTCTTACTGACAAACAGTAAGAACTCAATATACATTAGCTATTATTATTACCACTGGTCCCATAGACTTATGATTTGTATTTGCTGCTGATAGCTCCTCACATGGGGATTGCACTAGGTTATTTTTGCTCTGTGATCTGAAATACTTGCTCTTAGCAGGGTAGTTGCAGATATACTTCTTGTTTTGATGGTTTTATACTCCAAGGTAATCACACCAGGGCTCTCTGAAGACAGATCTTGAAATGCTTGGTGTCTACACCTTTCCGTGCTGTTCCAATCAGCTCAAAATGCAGTTGTGCCTTGGCACTTTGCAGAACTAAATGAAAGGCTCTGAAGTCTCTGAAAATCAGAATGTGAGTTTGTCTCATGCCTGCTCAGTGGACTTGTTCTCTTAGAAATTCAATGTATTCCCAGATGGATAGTATATAGCCAGCATTTCATGGTGCTCTAACATGTGATATACATAACAAGTTGCCAGTGAGGCTAGTATATGTTTAAGAGATTTGACTGCTGTATACTTCAAACATTTCTTACATTGTGCCATCTGGCAGACAGAAACGTTAATGAATTTTTAAACTTAATGGAATATGCCCAGCATTAGGAATGTCTGAAAATTAGATGCTAACCACTGGTAAATGACAGATTTATCAATAAATACCCCACAAAATTGCAATCTTTGTTTTTGGCCAGTAGAGTAGCAACACATTTCTAAGTGGTAGTATAGTGGCTCAGACAACTGTCTGGAGAGAAATATTAATTGATGAATACAGTAGCTCTCTTTGATATTTAAAGAAATTGCATCCACAGTATCATGACTTTTTTTTTTTTTGAAATGTGGTTTTAGGAAGTGTTTTTGATATTAAGTAGAACATTTCACTTAAAGTTTAAACAAATTTATGGACATGTTGGAAAATTCTGATAATGGTTTCAAATGCTCTTATTTTATTGAAAAGTTTCTCTGTCATTCAAAGAAAATCTTTTTATTAAAGTTCCATTCCTATTGCAACTGCATTTTGCATACAATAAGTCTGGCAATGATATAAAATGACTCGCCCCCAGAGGGTAATCTATTGTGCTCTTCTCCCCCATCATTTAGTCTCTAGGCATTTTAGTTTTCTCCCTTGTATGAAAGCACCAAAGAAGCGATTCCCTGTACTTCTGCCAAAAAGCAAAATGCAGAGAATCAGGCAGAATGCTCGCAGTAAAGAGCAATCCATTTAACAATACAAAAACTGGAAACAGTGGAGGCAATCTGTTGGGTAAACTGGGGAAAACTCTTTCAAAAAGAACACCTATGTGAAAATTACAAAGAAAATATTATCATAGTTTTAGAATCATAAATGAACATTTATAAAACATAAGAACCAGTATAAAACCATTAGTTCAGAATTTTAAAAACAATATTGCAGAAGCATAAAATTCATTTTTACAATGTCTTCGAAAACACCCCATGTAGAAAATCACCAGAATGCCTGTCATTTTTCTAATATCATGTACAAGGTTTTGTTAGCTGAGCATGTCTATGAGGTTCTTTGTTTTATCTTTCATCTGTGTTATGTATATACTAGAGGCCCAGCACGCGAAATCGCTCGAGCCCCAGACCCACTGTGCCGGCTGGACCCCAGGCCCGCCTCTGCCACGCCAGCCTCGGGCCCTGCTCACGCCCTGCCTCGCTGTGTGAGTCCTGAGTCCCGGCCCGCGAGAGGTGCTCCATGCACCTGCACAGGTGACCAGTTTGGTCGTTCTGCCGTTACGGCATCACGACCACAGGCCTTTTATGATATAGATACATTATAGGTATAGGTGTTCATTGCTTAAACTATTGCTCTGCTACATTTATTTTAAAATGTGGCATACTGCAAATAACTCACATTCAGTTTAAATAAGTCCACTAGATAGAATTAAGATTCATATTAAAAATAATTTACAACTCGCTTTCCCATCAATTTTCACCTCTCCCTCCAAACACCATCCTTCTTTATGTTGCAGATGGTGGAAGGGGTAGGTCAAGGGGCATCAGTCCCTACAGTGGGTACCATGGAGAGAAACGTCACGGCAGATGCACGCACTTGCCAGGCTGGTTGCTAGCACTTCCTACAAATGCAACCCATCTTCCACACAGGATAAACTCTCTCGCAGGAGTGGGCTAACCTGTCTCTGCAGAGACACTTACGGAAGAGATCAGGAGGCACAGGAAAGAATAAGGGACCTTAGGAGACGAGAGGTGTAGGTGTCCCTGGAGATGGGACTGTGAAACTAAGGAGACAATCTTCTTGCCCCTACCCCTCATAAAGCCACATTTTGTTTGAAGCAACGGTGGGCTACCAATCTCTAGCCAACCGTTTGCTGCCTCCCCTCAAGGCCTGAGAGGCTCTGCAGCTGGATGCTCTCTGCTCTCTGTGACCTCTGCTGTTCCCAGTGAGAGTGCCAGTAACAGAGAAATTGTACAGGGCGACTCCCTTCCCCCCAGCCCCAGTGTGCTTATTAGTCAGCCAGGACAAAATAGGCACGTCCTTAATTGTTTACTAATTGCAGCATACAATGCCAGCCTGGTTTCTTCAAGGAGATCCTACATTCCACCAGGGAAGGGGGCCTGTTAATTTCGCATTGTTTACACTTAGCTCAAAGTACATTCTTAGGAAATACTGGGATATTGATCACACTTCCACTGACAACCCATGTTTTCCTAGTTTTGTGGGTTTTGTTTTTTTCTGTGAACTTTTGTCATTTCTACTTATAGGACTGGTTGTTTTTTGATGGGAAAAGATGGTTTATATTACCTCAAACTGAAAGGTGACATCAATCTATATACAGAGAAAATGTACCATAATTTTTTTAAAATTGAATGATGAACTAATTCTGTTTTAAGTATAACCAACATTTTGGATAGATTTTGAAAGATAGTGTTAGGGAATAGGAATTATTTTTTTTTTAATTAGTCATATTCTCTATTATTAATTGTGTTGACTTTGGGCACATTACTTAACTACCCTCTTCCCTGTAAAGTTATGGAAATACTTATTCATACCTCAAAGGGTTATTAAGATATTTAAATTAATGTTGTATAATGAAGAATGTAGCTGGCCTTTGATCCTGGTTCACTGGAATTTCCAGAGTGTCAGGAGTGCCTTTGCTATTCCTATTCATATCCCCTGGATCACAGCTTAGTTTCTACTAACCAGGGAACTCATGAAGGGCCTGTGGATAACTGGGGTTTTGAGCCCAGACACACTAGCTGGACCTGGTGACCTCTGGGCATTGAGCTCAATTACAAAGCTAGTGATTCAACCAATCATACTTATGTAATGAGACTCCAATTAAAACTCTGGACACCAATGTCAGGAAGCAGGGGAGACTTGGCTGGAAAATCAGTAAGATTGGAAATTCTGAAAAAGGAGTGGGCTGAAGGCGGCCTGCCCTGTTTATCAGAATTCCAATTTAAGGGAGTTTGGCCGAAGGCTGCCACTTGTAATTGTTCCTTGACCTTTCCAATCAATTCTGTGTATGTATGGACCTTCGGGTGTTTACTGGAATCTTTATGCTTAATCTTTAGGCGTCCTTGCTTAAAGGACACGGTAAATACATGTGTCCTCCCAAGATAAAAGGTAAATTTTATCTCAAACTGCTTTTACAATAAAAGCCTAAAGAGGTAGGCGATGGAGGCTGTCTGGTTCCTTTAGCCCTCTCTTTCACAGCAACCCTGTGTCAGCAATCTTTCATCCGTCGCGCAGGGTCTGCTGGTCAGCCCTGGCAAAGTGGTGCCCGGTATGAGAACCAAAGAATGTAATAATACATGGTGGAACCCTCATAAACGAAGAGGAAGAAAACGAAAGTAACTGTGCAGTAAGTCATATAATAAAGATTAAAATACACACCTTTCTAAACTGCCTTTTGCCTTATTGAGTTGTCTCTTTTTTGAAAAAGATGTATTTTTATTGATTTCAGAGAGGAAGGAAAAGGGAGAGACAGAAACATCAATGATGAGAGAGATGCATTGGTTGGCTGCCTCTTGCATGCCCCACAATGGGGATTGACCCCGCAGCCCTTGCATGTGCCCTGACCAGAATCGAACCATGGTGTCATGGTTCGTACATAGGTCGACCTTCAACCACTAAGCCATACCGGCAGGGATGAATTCTCTCTTCTCAACACGCCAACTTAAAGATTAATTTGAACTGCTGTGGGTGGTAGTGTCTGCTGGTGAGGACACTGGGCCCATGGGGCATGGAAGTGAATTCAGTTAGTTGTGCTAAAGCTGTGTGGGTGCCCCTGTAGTAAATGTGGGGAGTTCAGCTCCTTTACATTCTACAACTGCATATTTAAACCCCACTCTGCCCAGAGGTGATACAACAGTCATGCATATATACGTATATTTTTTTCAAGGAATCTTTTTACTGATTAAATCAGATGAACAATTGTAATAAAACACTACAGGGGCTATTTATCTTAGAGATTCCAAGGGTGGTACCCAAAGCCATTTATTCTCAGAGTCCTAGTCTCAGATGAGGGTTTGATAAACTCATGTAGCTTGACCATCTTGACTACTGCTCCACTTATCAAAGCAGAAGACTGGTCCGGGGAGGGGTTGCCCTACTACTTATATTCCATTTTATTTTTTTTAATTTCAAGGTGCATTTACAGTCTCACTTCATTAAGGGCTTTTTGCACAGTGCATCCACAGTCTCATTTGACATAAACCCTCGTGACATAATCAACCAGATGTGTATGGTTTTCAGACACAACGTGTAAATAAATGGTCCTTTTAATTTTTTAATGTTTGTGAGAATGGCTTCAGTTTGAGTAATTCTGCACTTCTCTTTTAAGTCCTGGTCTCTCAGATGGGCCTGGATACATCTATGAGGACGCCCTGTGGTACAGAGGCCTGATAGGGTCCTTAGTGAATAATTCCTACTAATATGAACATACATGCTGCCAATGACTTTCAACAACTTCCAGTAATGAGGAGATGTTTCTCCCCCCAAAAACTCAAACTTCACATTTATAACAAGCTACTAGAACCATCAATCATGGGATCTTGAAATCTTGACAAAGTCTCAATTCTCCTGGAAAGTGTGTCAAAGGGCATCTTGCAGAAAAGCTGTAGGCTCATGAATATTTATAAATACGGTGGTGAATTAGACAACATCCTCAGGCTTTTTGCTCTTCACCTTGTGGATGTGATGTGCTATGTGAAGTGAATTATGACCAGCATGACTATGGAAACCAGAGAGATGATGTGATGGCTGCGACATTTCCACGGGTCCCACATATTAGGCTGTAGATATACGTATATGTATATGTATATATGTGTGTGTATGTGTGTGTGCATGTGTGTGTGTATATATATATACATATACATATACATATATATATACATGAAAATATATACAAGAAAATTCCTGCTTTGGCAAAATATGCACTTTACATGCTTTACTCTGAAAGGCATTCTCTAGTCTAACACTCCACAGTCATGTTGGGGACTAGTTTGCCAGTGATTTTTAGTTATTTTGAACAATTTACATTGGAGCTGACCAGTTGTATCTGCTGATATAGAACAGGCATTTGTAGTGGACGTGGCTCCTTTAACTTGTGGTTCATGGACCATATTCCACATTTGTCAAGCCCTGCAGCCTCCGTCCCAGGTGCTGTGATGGCCACAGTGTCCAAGCCTGACTAGGGCTCCACTTTCCTGAAGGTTCTGGCTATGAGGACCTGTGGTGACCGCTACTCAGAAGGAAATGCAGAGTAGGACAAGGGCACATAGAAGGGAAACTAAGTCTAGCACAACAGATGGAAAATATATTTTTAAGAAGCATTTAACATGAGAGTTAGCTAAAAGATTTGTAAAGGAAAGAGGAAACACTAGTGAAACACAGGTAAGAAAGTATAATATAGCATAAGGACTAGACAAAAAGACCACTACAGCTGGAGAATGGACAATGAAAGTGAAGCCTAGAAATGTAGCCCGAGGCTCTGTTGTAGGGGGCACATGGCCTTGTCATACATTTTGAACTGAATTTGAAAGGGTGTAATTGAAGTGTTTTAGGCAGAGGAGTGATGTCAAAATATTTGTGCTTCTAAGTATTACATTGGGTGCAGTAAAGAAAAGGAACTAGAACACAAAGATAAAGGTACAGAGACCTGGTAGAGGTGAGTGGCAAGCAAGGCATGTTTCCACAGTGGATTCATTGGTCTAGTGAAGTGGTCGGCAAACCGCGGCTCGCGAGCCACATGTGGCTCTTTGGCCCCTTGAGTATGGCTCTTCCTAAGCCTTAGGAGTACCCTAATTAAGTTAATAACAATGTACCTACCTATATAGTTTAAGTTTAAAAAATTTGGCTCTCAAAAGAAGTTTCAGTCGTTGTACTGTTGATATTTGGCTGTGTTGACTAATGAGTTTGCCGACCACTGGTCTAATGTGTAAAAAATGGCAAATTGGAAAATAAGTTAATTTGAGAAAATCCTATACAATAAAAGGGTAATATGCAAATTGACCAAACGGTGGAATGACTGGTCACTATGACATGCACTGACCATCAGTACTAAGAATGTCCAACTGATGGCTTAGGCCTGCTTCTGGACTGTGAAAGGGTACAGGCTGGGCTGAAGGAAACTCCCCCCCCCCCCCCCCCGGGTCCAAGTGCATGAATGTCGTGCACCAGGCCTTTAGTTGGTAGATAAAATTAACATAAAATTGTAACGAATTCTATTTGGATTAAAGCAATGTATTTTAATTTGAATTAGTGGATATAAATGTTAAGTGTTAGGGCTAGGATTATAATTTGGGCATTTTGAAGTGATGCCATTGTAGTAACCTGGCTATTATTTAACAGAGAAGGAGGAAAGGGAAGGCTAGATAATGCAGGCATGCATGTATACAGCTTTGCCAAAAAGCTGCATTTACACTTTCCAAGTCTCTTCCCCCTGATTGACGGGAGAAGGGACTGCAGAAAGGCAGTTTAGACACATGCCCAGTAAGGGCTGAATGGTATGGGAAGGTGCCTACCTGTCTGCCAGTCATACCTGGGAACAAGTTAGAGGCCAGGATGGGTGTGGCACTGAAAGTGCACGGAACCTGACTATTTAAACTTCCAAATAATGGAAGTCCATGCTCTCTCTTCTCTCTCGTGCACACCAGGTTCCCGGCCCTCCTGTGGCAGGGGATGCGCCCCTTTGGGCCCACCTGGTGCACAGCCGTGTTGGCCTTCGGACACGGACCGATGGACTTTTATCTGGCCTACATGCTGAACCACAGCTGCTGGGCCTGTTTCTGGCCCTGCTGAAACCCCAGATGCTACACCTTTTCCAGGACTGGCTTAGGGGGCAGAGGAGGTTGGAACCTGAGAAATGTAATTCCACGCCAGTTAATCTTCCACATCCCATCCTCCCGTACGAATCTTAGAAAATTCACTTTCTGAAGATATCACAAGAAGCTCACTCCCACGAGTGTCTGGACCGTTAATTCCTCCTGCAACAGAAGGAAGGGCCTGTGGCCCATTAAGGTGAAGATTGGATTCAGGTAACCGAATAAAGAGGTCTGAAGTGCACAAGAAAGTGTTGGGCTAAAATTGCGATATGGGCACCCAGCTGGCATGGCTCAGTGGTTGAGCATGGAACTATAAACCTGGAGGCCATGGTTCAATTCCCAGTCAGGTCACATGCCTGGGTTGCAGGCTCAATCCCCAGCAGGGGGCGTGCAGGAGGCAGCTGATCAATGATTCTCTTTCATCATTGACGTTTCTATCTCTCGCTCTCCCTTCCTTTCTGAAATCAATAATATATATATATAGATATAAATATATATCTATATATATATATATATCTATATATATATATATATATATATAGATATATATATATATATATAAAAGATGGGGCATTATTAGCATATAAATGGTGAATCCATGAGAGTAGACAAGCATACCTATGGAAGAAATTGAAAAGATAAAAAAAAAAAGAAAGCACGAAATAACAAAACTGCAAATTCAAGTGTCCGGTAAAGAGTTAGCCTTAACCACTGTGACCAACCACAGGCTTCTGTCTCTTGTTCCTTGACCTCCCTTTCCTTATAGCACTGACTTAGAAAACATTAAACTTTAAATTCTTTCTCTGCCCCTTTGAGATGTAAATCTTTTAAAAAGTATCTTGACAGTTACCATATGCGGGTATCTTTCTCGGGGACCTGGAAAACATCCATTTATAATGAGATCATCAAGAAAGATAGTAGAGTAAGTCCTCTCTTAATGTAGTCAATTGAAAACTGCAACTTTAAGCAAAAGACATTTAAGGAAACCAATTTTATCATTAACATTACAATGGACTAATTGTTAGAAAAAAGAATGAAGTCCCTATAGTATTTCTGGTCACAAAAACATCACCAAACTTCTAAATAAGGCCTCAAACAGGTATCATATTAAACAGTGAAATAAATGAGTTCTACACAGACTTAAGATTTAGACAAGCCAATTCACCCAACATGCATGTCTTTGGGATGTGGGAGGAGACTCACATACCCTGAGAAACCCACGCAGACACGGGGAGAATGTGGAACGGCGTTGACCAAATCAGTATTATCTGAGGACCTGCCGTAGCTCCATCTTTCAGTTTCTGCGGAAGAGTAGGAGCCTAATCTTGGGGACACCTCGCTCCTGGCTGTAAAACACCTCGCGTCTGAAGATATTAGAAGGCTCATTTTCCTTCGTGTAAAGCCAAATAGCAACATACATGGCCTATCATCTCCCATTCACCTCAGCTCTGAAAATCCCTATCTCCTGCCTTCTCCTTCAGAGAAGTTCTGATCTCTCTCCTGAATTGAAATTGAGTCTTCTTTGCCTGTCTAACTCTATCTGGTGACACAAAAACAGACTGAGAATGTGTGTTGTAAATACGAAGAAAACCAGGATACCATAACATTATGGAAGCCACGGAAAGGTAATGGTTCAAGAAAGAAGGAATGCCCTTCACTGTCCCAAACTGCTGAAATATCAAGCAAGATAACCACTAAATACACTGTATTGGGTTACATAATAAACATCACCTAAGATATAAATAAACATTGAAATCAAAGTGCATACAGTGTATGGGCGAAGGCTAGCTTGAAAGGGGTTAAGGAATAAGTGGAAAGTAAATGAATGGAGATGCTAAGCGTAGGTAAGAATAATGTACACAGCCTCTGAATCTAAGTTTTTTAAAACTTTTTTTATATTTGTACAGTTAAGAGAACCTATTGAAGAGATTCATTTCTTCTGCATGCCATTTTTATAACCTAATCACCTTAAGAAACCCTGTAAGAAATTCCACAACTACCTTGTTGACTTCATTTGTAAAATTTAAGGATCTGTAGTGTTGTTACTAAGAAGTGTTCCTTTTAATAATTTTACAGGTTCCTAAGATATGTTAGTTCTATGTGAACTTGAAGGCTAAGAGAAATATTATTAGCAGAAGCATGTGGGCTAAAGCCAGTAAGAAGTGTGTCATCATTCTGTTCTGGTCACTTATTTTGTTTCCTGCAAGATGAATTGAGAACGTCTCAGAAGCTGGCTTGCTGACACAACTTCCATTCATGTGTCCTTGCTCATCCCCTTCATGGTTCTGCTCAAAATCTCAGAGGGAAACAGTATTTCACTGCTTACTATTAGTATTTCGGAATATATTCCTATGACATGATTTTCACCAGAATTTTTTAAAAAAAACTATTTAGCCATTTTTATTGGGGCAGCATGTTATAATGGGGACCTGTAAATTCCCGATAGGTGAATAGGTATTAAAACTACCATTTATAAAACTTAATTACTGTTGTGAAATTTGTAACTAAAAAAATAGTAAATATTAGCTTCTATAAATCCATGTAACCTCCTTAATATTAGGCAGTACTATGTCAGACAAGAGCTTTCTTAACCTAGAGAGAAAGATAGATAATAGATAAATAACAAAGATGAAATTATACTTTGGAGTTACTCTATCTGCAATATATCTTCCCTGTTACTTCAGATTAGAATCAGTCTTAGTTCTCAGTGGGTTGTTTTTATTTTCCTTATTCCCAATAGCAACGGTGCAATAAAATCACCCTGTATTTCTTCACAATCTGCTATCTCTCTTCTAACCTAAGTCTTCTATGGCACAGTCACAACAGAGGATATACTGGGTGATATCTTTTGGTGTATTTAACATATGTTCTTGCAACTGAAATTCAGATTATAAAGGTATATCAACCAAAGGCAATTTTGTTGTGCAAATAAAACTCTTCTGTTTTCCCCGTTCTTTATTTTTACACTCATCATCCAAAATTGAATATAGTATTAACATATCTTATGAAATTTAAATTCTCACATTAAGTCCATGTGACTGAAAATATCAAGTCACTATCCTTAACTCATATATATTCACAGTACATACGAATGCTGGCATCTCTTCCAGTTCCCTGGATACACATCCATAATGTGTGGGTGAGATTTTGGAGCCTCTGGTTGAAAATTTAGCTGTGATGGCAATAGAGGAGACGGCACTCACCCACACTGCGTGCCACTAAACTTGCCCTGCGTGGGGACGCAGAAAGGCAGTGCTCACCCTATAAAGGGGAGGAACGCCTGCACGCATAGACGGAGATGGGGGTCAGGAGTGCCTGGTACAGCAAGTAGTTTTAATCACTCATCTCCTGGCAGGGAAACAATACGGAACCCCTCTCAGTTGAATTAACTCGTTACTGCCAAATTGGTGCCAAATTTCTCTTGTGGGATTTTCTGCTCACTAGACGGTAGGCTATTTATCTCAGAGAAATGCACTCCCTTCCTGAACCAGGTCTTCTCACGTGAACAACTATGGCATGAACAAGAACAGTGCATTCATTCCTTGGCATGAGTAAGAACAGCCCCTGCACACCTGTGCTAAATCCCTTTAAGCCCAAGGAGCAGTCCGTCTATCTGTGCCGGGAGCCGGTCCATGCTTGCTGTTTCAAGGGACCTGGCATATATGGCATACTGTTCTTAATATGTTTGCTCACCTTCTTGGCACTATGTGTTTTAACCAAGGTCTCTGAGAAAGGTTGTTTCCCCAGGTAGGGATTTTCCCCTGAAGTTAGGGAGGGAATAAAACCCCTTGACTAAGTGCCAGGCGGGTAGTTAATCACTTTAACTATGAACAATCATGCTTAAGCTACATAATCTTTACTCCCTGGAATGGAGATAAGAAACGCCCTAACCTTTGTAATAGAGATTGATAGGATTGAATCAACTGGTATAAATACAGATGTAACAAGACAGAAAGAGACAGAACTTAGAAGACAGAACTTAGAAGACAGAACCTACACAGAACCTAGAGACAGAAGAACTTCGCTGGAGAGAACATGGCAAAAGATCCTGGACAGAAACTGGCAACAGAACCTAGAGATAGAACCTAGCGAGAGAACATGGCAAAAGATCCTGGACTGAACCTGACTATAGAACATGGCAAGAGAACCTGACTAGAACCTGGTGACTGAACCTGGCTGGAGAACCTGGACAGAACCTGGCTGGAGATCCTAACCAGAACTTCGCTGGAGATCCTGAACAGAACTTGGCTGGAGATCCTGGCTAGGCTGCTGATCAACTGAACGCTGTCTCCGTGTCATTCCTTATTCGCCGACTCCGTCCACACCTTTGGGGACCCCTGGACCTGCTGGGGTTGGACTCCAGCATATCTGTTGTTTTTTCTGTATTTATATTTTACTCTGATATCTCCAATATGCTTATGAAGGCACCACATGTGTCCATCATGGAGGAGCAGAAAATATAACATTATATACAAGAGAAATGTATGGCAAATCGTCATTAAAGGGCTGATTCAAAAATGTTAACCTGCCATGTATTATCTTAGAGCCTTATTCCTCTCCTTACAAAGCAGAACTCCAAGAGTTCTGTCTTTTTTTTTTTCTTCTAGAATTCACACACCTTAAAGCATAAAATATTGTTAGCAGTTTATGAAGATTTAGGAGGTATTCTGGAAATATTAGCCTAGGAAAAATTCATTGACTGTAACCAGGAGAATTTCAAGATTATAGAGAATTTGTATTTGTGGGCCTACAGTCATGAACAATAGCTCATGGAAGAAAAATTGCATTTATAGCAAAATGAGTTATTGCTCAGTTTGAGGAAAAATATACAGTTCCTTCTCAGGCTCTCCTAAGACTTTAGAAAATTTAAAAACGACAACAAAACTTTAATGCTACGGCTCAAGCTAACATTATACATATTTACATGCGATTCCATGGGCTGCTCACTGTGTTAATGCCACCACAGACCCAAGTCTCTGTGGATGGTAGCTGAGGCCCTACATTGACCCACGAGTTCAAGATTAATGTTCTCCTGCATGTGTTACAGCTCTCTGGTGCCAGCCATTTTCTATTAATAATCTGATGAACAGGCAAAAGCCAGCTCGATATTTTCCCATAACTATGAAATGCGTTCAAAGCACTACTGGTGTCAGGTGGGCAGGAGGCACCCTAGCTACTTCTAAATTCCCTAGATAGTTATGGTAATTCCTTTTTTAAAAAATATGTTTTTATTGCTTTTTAGAGAGAGAGGAAGGGATAGCAAGAGAGAGACAGAAATACCGATAAGTGAAACATCAGTCGGCCGCCTCCTGCGCGCCCCCTACTGGGGATTGAACCTGCAACCGGGTATGGCATGTGCCATGACTGGGAATTGAACTGGTGATCTCTTAGTTCCTGGGTCGATGCTCAACCAGAGGCACACTGGCCGGGTTGTTATGGTAATTCTTTTTTTTTTTTAAATATATTTTATTGATTTTTCACAGAGAGGAAGGGAGAGAGATAGAGAGAGTTAGAAACATCGATGAGAGAGAAACATTGATCAGCTGCCTCTTGCACATCCCCCACCGGGGATGTGCCCGCAACCCAGGTATAGGCCCTTGACCGGAATCGAACCCGGGACCTCCCAGTCCACAGGCTGACGCTCTATCCACTGAGCCAAACCGGTTTCGGCTATGGTAATTCTTAATAGTGGGGCAGGGGTAAGACATGGCTAGTGGAAAACTGCAGAATGGTTTAACATTTTTAGCACCTCTTCAGTCTAATTGTTAGAGAATTAAAGAAATATCTTCTGGCCCTGTCTGAGTGTAGTCCTGATACATGAAGGTTGAAAGCTCGATCCCTGGTCAGGGTATGTACATGAATCATCCAATGAATGCATAAGAGAGTGGAACAATAATCAACATTTCTCTCTTCCTCCCCCCCCCCCTCTAGAAACCAATAAAATATTTTCTGTAAATGTATTCCATGTTAAAGTAAAAATATCTGCACTAGAATTCCATACTTTGGTGGTAATGAATGTTGTCAGATCTATGCAAAGTTGTGGTTTGTGGATTTTTTTCTCTAACTGGGTCATTTGACACTTGAGATTTCTTGGCACCAAGCAAAACTGCAAAAGAAAAATATCAACCTGAACAGCGTTTTTCTTCCTTTCCTCTTCATTTCATACTCTGCCAGCCCTCTGAGGAACATTGTGGCAATAGAAATGCAAAATTTCTGTTCAGCAACTTCAGTATTTAATAGTATGACAAGAGTAGGCCAGTTCAGCAGTTAATTTAAACAAACCTCTCATTTTCTCTTTGGATATTTTTTGTTTCATTGCTTCAGAACTATGAGAGGGAAAGACTTCATATGTTGTTTTCATGTAAGTTTGACTAATTTCACCACATGAAAAAACAAACAAAACTCTCTCTGGTTCTTTCTAACCGTTGTAGTGATGGAAATGTCTTAGCAATAAAGTGTTATTTAGAAATCAGTCAATAAGGATAATGAAATAGTGTGTGAATGCCTAATGTAGGGCATCCTTTTCAGTGTTAGCAAAACCGGGGACCGCTCTCCAGCTGCTAAGGTGAAGGCTCCTCACCTGTTGTTTCCAGCCAGGACTTTACTCTCCTGCCCCACCAGTGAGACCGGGAACCAGAGTACAGCGCTGCGGGGTCACTGTTGATGGAGACACTTATGCCCACACACATTATAAACACAATCACATCAATAGAAGGAAACGAAGGCGGCATCTAACAGAAACACATGAACCACCTGTTTGTACAATAGTTGTTTCTCTATTCGGTTCCTCTTCTATACCAGAACACACATTGTTGAGGGATTGGCTGTCATTATGCCAGGATTTACTACCATCAACACCTTCCAGTAGTCAAAGGCCATCAAAAGTATATGTCCACCAAGGTTTTCTTTTTCAGATTTACATAATGAAATGAGTTTAAAGTAACAATAAGTGTGGGCATAAAATGGTTTAAGCTTTCATTAATTTTTGTTATGCCAACAGATGTCTCTTGCTATTAAACCGAGTCAGAACACATCCAATCTAAACTGAAAAAAAAACACCACTACATAAGTCTTTTTTTTCCAAAGGATAATGAAAGAAAGAGTGAATTTTCTAACACTCAATGGCCAGCTAACAATAACAAATATTACCTTGGAAAACACTCTTATGGATAAACAGGTGAGTTTCACTGAAAAGGTTTGCATATTTTTACAGGAAATGAATGCCATCTCTTCTTAGAGTCAAGCAAAAAAGCATGCTGTTAAAGCTTCAAAGCTGCCGAAGAGTCATCTGTCCATAATTAAATTAAGTGGTAGCACTGCAGCATGACTGATGTGACTATGACATGTACTTTGATATAGTTCCCACTATTGTAGAGGGCCACTCACTCTGAGTTCTATGTTGCTATGATAATTTATCTTTGACTTGTGAAATAGGATGTTTTCATACTCTCAGTACTTTTATTTTTGTTCACTTAATAAACCAAGCCTAGACGACATATTTTGAAAATGTCATTTCTTTGTAGCAGGTAATTGACTTAGAGAAGGTTATGAAATAAATCTGATTGAAGTCCACATTACATGTGTCACAGTCCGCTTTTAGTTCTTCTATTACTTGAAGATATAAATATTCCTGAGTCACATTCCATTTATATTTGATAAATTCTGAATTACTGTCGTTATTAAATTCTATTTGGCTATGAGTGACAGGGAACCAAAACCAGCAATGTTTTAAATAGTGAATAGTTCATTGCTCTCTTGTGCCAAATATTGAATGCAGGTGGTCTATGCAGATACATGGGGCTTTCATGTCATGCATGGGTCCATGTATGTTTTACATGGATGTATACGTGGCTATGAGTCAGAATCATTTCACGTTCCAGGGAGGATGCTTCAAGCCCAATAGCATTCTATCCAGAAGGACTGAGAAAAAGGGAGGGGAAAAACAAAGGACCCACTCTTCCTGATTCTTCAGGGCATGACAGTGTATCTGCTGACATCCCATTCACTGGAACTTAGTAACATAAGCACATCTAACTAAAAGGGAGGCTGAGAAACATGATCAGTTGTAAATCACATTATCAAAAAATAAAATGAGTGGAGACTGATACCTGAGGGTTAGTTATCGGTCGTTATTCCTGTCCTCCTCTTTGGCCTCTGAGGTATACTATGCACTATTTATCTCACACACAGAAAATTTCACCATCTGCCCAAGAGTGAAAAACCCCAACATCTTCTCCAACCTTTGCAGCCAGTTCAAAGTCTAGTATCCCTCATTGTGTGATGCAAGAATACATACACTATAGTGGATACAGGCAGGAAGCCACAAAAAAACATACAGCCATTGCTAGGCCACGGCAATAACACAACATCTCATTAGGCAGGAATAATGAACAAACCTTCCTCTGACAGAGGTATACATTCCGTTATTAGCACACCCGGCAGCCCTGGCTGCACTTTCTGGGCAGAGCTCCCTTTTTCATTGTCTCCTGAGCACCACCTGGGTCTCAGAGTACTTCTTCATTATTTGGCATTCTTCATAGCCCCATCCATGGTGGACATCAGGAAAGATGTCCTTTCTGGAGGCCGTGTAGATTTAGAAGCCCACGTTCTATCGGCCCAGAGAACTGAGATTGCTGTTGGGTAGAAAACTGACTTTTACAGTGCAGTCTGTATCTTGTTTTCTTTGGCAATATAATCCTTTCAACTACCTTGTAAACTTCTTGTTTGTTTCTCGTCAGTTTCGCATGCATGTTCCCTTAGGTGCCTATCTTGTTTCAACCTAGTTTTTAACCCGAAGTCTCTGGTATTTAATGTAAACTACTTTATAAATCCTCCAAATTAGTGTTGATTATTTTAATACTTCCTGAAATAATCTCATGGATGGAGAAGACCACACCCTACACACTATCTGCCATAGGCATGCAATCTTGGTGGGGAGACATCAGTCTTACTTCTTGTTAAGTCTTGCATTTTGAAGACAATGCATCACTGGTCCAGTTTTAGGTACAAAGGCAATTGGATTTTTTAATCTTTCAAGGCTGCAAATTATGGGTCTACCTGTCACTTTCTATCCCTAGCTAATGCAGAAAGTACTTTCTATCACACACCTAATCCCCTTTCGATACTGTTTGTGGTTCAGACAGCTTTGACCTGAGCTCAACTGTTCAAGCATTACATTGAAAGCAACAACATTTCCTGAAGAGGCAGAAATACCACTTCCTCTACTTCAGCAAATGGTCTGGCTTCCAAGTTGCAATATATAACACTGAACTAAAATATTTTCTATGACATGACAAGGATGATGAGCAACTCAGCCTTTACAATCTATCTTTGCTACCATTCTAATAACACTGCCATTAAGCCTACAGTTACAGATACTAAAATGAGAAGAGTCCTAACTGCGGTCTGCACAACCTTTATCAGTCTCCATTGTAACCAAATTAAAGGTGATTTAAGCCCAGAGGTCAGCCTGGCAGGATGGGAGTGGCAGGACCTTCCCACACAGCTCTTCAGGGCCCAGGCTCACCATCACTAGGCAGTGGCATTATTATGATGACTCAAGGTGGCAGCCTTTGCATTTTAGGCAGCAAGATGAAGACAAGGATTCAGAAAAGGAACAAAGTGTGCACAGAAATGCTCTCTCATAAAGACAACTCTCAACACTGCCAAACACACTTTTGCTTCTCTCTCACTTGCCAGAATTTAATTGAATAGCTTTTTTTTTTTTAACTGCAAGGGAATCTGTGACGGTCTTTATTCTGAGTTGTGTCAAGTCTATACAGTTGATCAATGATTCTCTCTCATCATTGATGATTCTATTTCTCTCCTCTCCCTTACTCTTTGAAATTAATAAAAATATATTTTTAAAAAAAGTTAAAATGATACAGGAAAATAGCCATTTAATCATATAATTCTACTATTGTTTTTCTTTTCTTAACACAATCACTGGGACATTGTATATTCAAGGGTAACATTTGGGGATAAGTATGTAGAGGTGGTTACTCAATTCCTAGTCAAAGCAATAGTACAAAAGGAGCAAGTCCTTTCCTGGAATTATCTATATAATTGCAAGAGCCATATGAAGAGCCATTGCTATGTGCCCTAAAAGAGTCTGAAATATACACTGTGAAACAAATGTACTAGCTTCACTAAGCCAGTGTCCTACTCTACCCAGACTGACAACAACTTTATTATTCAGCACTAAACAGTAAAATTCTATCAAACAGTGCAACAAAGTCAAGGAACTATGCCTTAGATTCTTTTCTCATATCCCATCTCCTCTTTTTCTGATATTTCAAAATAAACAGTCATACTTTGTCTCTTCTGTAACACTACTTAATACTTATCTTCACCTTTCAGGAAACTAGGTGAAAATAAGTGATTTAACCCTTCTTGCTTTGACCATTTTTGACTGAATATTCTGTCCATCAAACTGTTTCTAATCCAGTGTTAAACTGATTCTTTAATATAAAATTAGGCAAATTACAAATAGTATAGGCCCTCAGGATTGGGTCTTCAAGCTTTATATTCCTAAAGTGCAGGAAGGATAGCAATTTTAAAAGCTATAAGAGAAATGGTAAATGCGTTTCAAAAGTGTTTGGATTTGCCTAAAAAAAAAAAATGAAGTGGCACTGAATCAGAAATAATCAACTTGTGGAAAGTTAGCATCCCATCATGACAAGATTTGTTTTTCTTATAGATGAATCATCACACTGTAAAATATGTTTTAAGAACACATCATGTCTTATCAATTCTTTACTCTGAGAAACTTTAAATTATTATATACATCTCAATGGATATTGCAGAGCCTTCCACTGTGTGGTTGCTAAGAAACAAATGTTTCAGAATCATAATATTTAATCCCCATGGATTGTGTGGCCTGACAAAAATTAATATATGCACTAATGAAAGAGAAAGATAATCAAAATGGGGGAATAGGGGTAGTCTACATTTTATCTGAAAGTACACCAATTTTGGCCGTCACCCGTAATCACCCATGGACACTAGTATCTTTGTGGAAGACTAGGAGTCTGGAGGAGAAGCTCCAGCTCACTGTTGAAGCAAAAGCAATCTGACACTGGCGACACTGAAGAGGGTAAAAGGAACAGTTTCGTGTTACCTGTGTCACACCTCCTCCAAGGGGGCATAGCCAAGTGCCCAGAGAGACCTTCTTGGCTGGTGATTCCTCCCACGGGAGAAAGTGAGAGCAGGTGAGTGAACACCTAGCTTCTCCAGGTGTGCATGGTACCCCAAAGAGACTACTTTCTTCTTATCTCATCCAGAATACTGAGATATGCTACTCAACTATGGGGCAAGGAGTGGCTGTGAGAACAGCCACCAGGGCTCCTGGAAAGCATCAGAAGAACATGGATCCCACTAACTACTTTGTGAACTCCGTCAGAAAGCCTGCCCACAAAATGCTGCCATGGCTTGTCTATGGTTACACCCAGCTGGCCCAAGGGTGCAGCGCTCATGGTGACCCCCACACTCCCCATCCTATGGCCACCTCACTGATCGCACCCCCGATGGTGGGAGAACAAACCTTTGCAGGTAGCTAATGCATGCCTGTAGAAAGATAGCCTGACTCTGAGATTGGGAGGAAGCACACAGATGTGAGTACCCAGCACTGACTATGTGAAAGCAAGCAAACGAGAAGCTGTCACCTGAAGTAGCTTTGCAGGATCTAGAAAAGGCGTAAGATCTTAAGACCCCTCCTCCCCCTCAAGAGGCAATAAAAAGTGTGGAGCATGAATATCCATAAAACAGATCTGAGAAGGCCTCAGATTCCTTAACAAGGCTGACAGGCGGTATACCCTCCTGAACCAAGTCAGTTAAGACCGGAGGAGGATGCATTTGCTTCTTCTGATGGGAAGACAGAAAAGCAAGACTTCAAGAAACATGAAAAATCTAGAAACATGACACCACCAAATGAACACAATTTTCCAGTAACAAATCCCAGAGAGATGGAGATCCATGAGCTTTCCAATAAAGAATTCAAAATAGCCTGGCCGGTGTAGCTCAGTGGTTGAGCACTGACCTATGAACCAGGAGGTCATGGTATTTGTTTAAATATGTATCTATATGTATATATGAATATGTTAGTATCTACTCTCAAATAGAAACTTGAGGATATTTAAGTGCATTAATAATTGACAAACACTATATTTTAGTAAAATATATCATGCATATTGCAAACAAAAATGCTGATTTTAAATTGAAAACACCACTCATACATCTAGACAGAAATGTGCTCTTTTAAAATAACAATCTTGTAATAAATATCACTTTGCCTATTTTGCCCATTCTGTGTATCAGAAATTGATTGTGGCATTCAGGAAAATACTCAGAAAGAGATAGCAATCACAATAGATTTATAAAGACTACTAGTCCTTCAAATAGTCAGGATTTTAAGAAAAGGAATTTCTTGGTCAAATCATGTTGGAATATTTCCATTTTAGCGATCTACAGTGCAATTCAGCAATTTAGAGGACCCAGCAATTCCCAAAATTTCTTTACAAGCTGTCATTTTTATATGCAGCACTAATTACACCCTCCTGAATAAGTTCTGCCAAGTGTGCTTGGAGAAATGCTGACCTAAAACAACATCTAGATGGTCATATTACTGAGTAATTTATAAAGATGAAATGCTTAGCTTATAATGCTTAGTTTCTAACTGATGTTCTTAAAAGAGATCGATAAGTGTGTTCTGATTTTAAAAAAGACACACACACGAAAAACATTTTCTCCTGATAAAAATAACTGTCCCAGGCAACAGAAGCAAAAATAAACAAGTGGAACTGTATCAAACTAAAAAGCTTTTGCGCAGCAAAGGAAAACATCACCAAGATGAAAACACAACCACTGAATGGGAGAAAATAATTTCAACTCATATATTTAATGAGGGGTTAATATCCAAAATATATTTTAGAAAAACCCCAACAACTCAATTACTAAGAAACAATCAACTTAAAAACGAAGATAATATCTGAATGGACAATTATCCAAAGAAAACATACAGATGGCCAACAGGTGCGTGAAAAGATGCTTTCCATCACTCATCTTCAGGAACATGCTTATCATAATCACAGTGAGATATTGCCTCCCACCTGCCAGAATGGCTATTATGAAAAACAAGAAATAACAAGTGTTGACAAGAATGTGGAAAAGAGGGAACCCTTTTGAACCATACATTTATTACAGAAAATGTCTATGAAGTGCAAAGAGGAAAGAGATCAAAGGTAAGTGGGGAGAGCTTTCAGACCACAACTTGACCCTGGGGAGTCTTGAACTACACATAGGACATGATAATACCATAGAGCCCTTTGCTTTGGGAAGAGTAACAGACACCCAGTCCCCAGAGGTAATGGAAGAGCTTCAAATCAGTTCAATCTTCTACACTTTGTAACCAGATATACCATGAGTGTAACCCTCAGATATTCCATGAGCACCATCACCTATAAGGTACATGATAATCTGTGAATATACCAGCACAGAGTATTACACTGTAAACATTTTCTTGTTTATTGACTAATTGTCTCTAGCAATTGGGGCCCTCCCACTTCAGACATTTATAAGTATGTGTATCCCACATTAGGCTATGATCTACTGAAAGGTTTGGTTCATTTTTATTCCTTAACTAGAGGCCCAGTGCACAAAATACGTGCACGGGTAGGGTCCCTAGGCCTGGCCAGTGATCAGAGCTGATCTGTGGGGCAACTGGTGGAGTGATCGGGGGCCCCCACTGGCACCCGACTTGGCCAGCCTGGCATCGCCTGCTTGTTGGCCCTGCCCCCCACCGCTGCCGCAGGTTGCCTCCCTCCGTGGGGCGACCGGCAGGGCAATCAGGGGCCCCCCCACTGGCACCCACCATGGCTGGCCTGGGGCCTGCTGGCTGGGGGCAGCTCCTGCATTGAGCGTCTGGCCCCTGGTGGTCAGTGCACATCATAGTGACCAGTCCTTCTGCCAGCTGTTCAGCAGTTCAGTCAATTTGCATATTAGGCTTTTATTATATAGGATTAGGTGTTCAATCATGGAGTTAATTTTTCATTTGAAAACAGAACTAATCAAGAAAGTTTTCTCATGTAATAATATAAGTAATTTCCCTTTAGAAACATGATCTACTATTTAGATACTATAACATCTAAAAGTAAACACGTATTTTAGTCTCTAGTTTTTAAGGTCCCATGCCGGGAGCTGGTCCATCCTTGCTGTTTCAAGGGACCTGGCATATATGGCATACTGTTCTTGATATGTTTGCTCACCTTCTTGGCACTATGTGTTTTAGCCAAGGTCTCCTCTCTGAGAAAGGTTGTTTCCCCAGGTAGGGATTTTCCCCTGAAGTTAGGGAGGGAATAAAACCCCTCAACTAAGTGCCAGGCGGGTAATTAATCACTTTAACTACGAACAATCATGCTTAAGCTACATAATCTTTACTCCCTGGAATGGAGATAAGAAACGCCCTAACCTTTGTAATAGAGATTGATAGGATTGAATCAACTGGTATAAATACAGATGTAACAAAACAGCAAGAGACAGAGAGAGAGACAGAACCTAGGCACAGAACCTACACAGAATGTTCTCTAGCGACAGAAGAACTTCGCTGGAGAGAACATGGCAAAAGATCCTGGACAGAAACTGGCCTCAGAACCTAGAGACAGAACCTAGCGATAGAAGATGGCAAAAGATCCTGGACTGAACCTGACTACAGAAATTGGCAAGAGAACCTGACTAGAACCTGGTGACTGAACCTGGCTGGAGAACCTGGACAGAACCTGGCTGGAGAACCTAGCGAGGGAACATGGCTACAGAACCTGGCTGGAGAACCTGGAGAACCTGGCTGGAGAACCTAGCAAGACAACATGGACACAGAACCTGGCTGGAGATCCTAAACAGAACTTTGCTGGAGATCCAGACCAGAACTTGGCTGGAGATCCTGGCTAGGCTGCTGATCAACTGAACACTGTCTCCGTGTCCTTCCTTCTTCGCCGACTCCGTCCACACCTTTGGGGACCCCTGGACCTGCTGGGGTTGGACCCCGGCAGTCCCACATTCCATCTTCTGAAAAAGACTGGTAAATATACCTAGTCAGAATATTCTACTCTCTGATCCTTGGCAGTTAATCTCCTAAAATTGGAACTAATGCTACTGAAATCTACTTTAACTGTCAGTTGCAGCTCTGCAAAGTTTAATGAGTTGGCCAGAATGTAAAGCAAAAGTGGCAATTGGTAAGGATTTTATGAAAGAGAAGCAGAAAGATCTTCACCAACTCAAGGGCTGTGCCTGTAATTATTGTCTTCAACACAGTGTTGAAAGTTACTTTTGTGATTTAAGTCCCAGATAAGTCCACAACCGTCTTCTCGATTAAGGCCAGTAGGTTAGCACAGGTATTAAAAGGAGGGTCAGGGTTCCATGTGAACAGTGGGCATGTCCTTTGCACTTAATAATCACCTCCTCTTGAGTTGCTGATGCCTCAAGTAGAGCACCTGTGGTACCTTAGGCATTTTTGTTTGGCTTCAAGACTAAACAAAATAGTAAAATATTATTGTACCTAAAATTTTAAAAAGCATTTGATAATGTAAGAGAGGTGTCACATTACCTTTAACAAATACAATTGAAATCCAAAATACATTTTGTAAATTTACATATATGTGGAATGAAGAGAGATTATTCCCTCGGAGAATTAAAATAGAACAATTTCAGGACTTAGAACACGAGGACTATAACTGTGGGTTCTTCACATAAACTATGATACTATTTGTTATGTTAATACTTCAAAATGCTCTTGGATTCACCTTTAAATCAATATGAAATATTGATAAGAGTTTACTTTAGGCACTTTAAAGAAAATAATTTAACTTTTCCTTTTACCTATTCTGTTTTCTTAGGAAAATTACTCTCTAAAAGATAATATGTTTCATGATACATAAATTTTCTCTCTTTATATTTACTGCTCTATCCCTGAATATTAATAATGCTTGGAATATTGTAGGTACTTAATAATTGCTCATTTAATAGTTCTAATGTATAATTATTATAACATATAAACCTATTTTAGACAGTTTTCTTATATAGCTAATGCTTTTCTCACAAGTACTTTGGAAGAATCTTCCAATTTTTTAAAGCTGAATAATTATCCAAAATGTAATAAATTAAAACAAAAAGAATCACTTTATATCTCTAACAGCTTTCATGGGCCAGGTATTTAGGAAGAGCTTTGCTAGGTATCTCAGTCCATTTGGGCTGCTGTGACTGACATAAATATTACAGAGCCTGCGGCCTATAAACAACAGAAATGCATTTCTTACAGGTCCGAAGGCTACAAGTCCAACATCAAGACACTGGCTAAGTAGGTGTCTGGGGAGACCTCACTTCCTAGACGACTATCCTTTCAGTTACCTCCCTGGCACACGTGGCAAAGGGTCTCGCTGGGGTCTCCTGCAGAAGTACACTAATCTCATTTATGAGGATTCTGCCTGCATGACCTAATCACCTCCCACAACACCCAGCCTCCAGTGCCATCATTTTGGGGGGTTAGGATTTCAACATATGAATTTAGGGGAGACATAAATATTCGGTCCATGGCACTCAGGTATTATGGCTAAGAGTCCCCTGCAATGAAATGGTGACTGGTTCTGGGACTGCAGGGACCAGAGCAGCTGCGAGCTTGCAAGCATCTTCCTCTCCCCGTCCCTCTCCCCCATCTCTCCCCCTCTCCCTTATTTAGTCTTGGCGACTATTCCTTGGTGAATTTTCTTACAATGTGGTGGCCTCAGGGCAGTGGAAATAATGCTCGCCTAGCTGCCAAAGACTTCAAGAGGGAGGATTGCGATTTGAAGAGTGGAAGTTGCATCGCTTTTATGGCCAATTTCAAAAGGCGCATAGTTTCAGTGAAACCATGCGACGGAGAAAAAGTTCTGAAACAGTTCATTTTCAAGGGAAGATGACATGGACCCCACCACTCACGGTGAGGAATGTCAGAGAGTTCTCACACGCGTTTTAAAACTCCCACAGGAGACTAAGGCGCTGCACAGAAAGGGGTCTTGGACAGACGCAGCAGTTACTACTCCTTCCATCACATATAACTAACGAAATTAAATGAGCAATATCAGTTTCTAATAAAGCCTGTGCTCACCTGTAAATGGATATACAACCAAAATAGTAAAAGTAAACCCAATGACCTATTTATTGTAAATGTAAAATGTAAGTTTATGCAGTGTTTTTGTATGGGACAAGTGTAGCATTTTTCTTATCATTTTTAGCTTGCATGTCCAATTGGGTATTTTAATATTCAAATTCAGGTCTGAGCAGCAGCTTCAAATATGCATAACATGAATAAGATGGTAATTAAAAAAAACACAGGAAAATATATCAGGCTATTTATTGTTTTGTAACTGTGAGGTCCTGATTTCCCTGATTTATTTATTCCTTACTTAGTCATATTATTTAAGGCAGTGGTTCTCAACCTTCCTAATGCCGCAACCCTTTAATACAGTTCCTCATGTTGTGGTGACCCCCAACCATAAAATTATTTTCGTTGCTACTTCATAACTGTAATTTTGCTGCTGTTATGAACCATGATGTAAATATCTGATATGCAGGATGTATTTAGGCGACCCCTGTGAAAGGGTCATTCGACCCCAAAATGGGTCGCGACCCACAGGTTGAGAACCCCTGATTTAAGGGACTAGAGAGGTACTGGTATTCCTCAGTTCTAACCATGTCATTACTAACATTCCGTTCTCAATAAAAGTGTTGGCTGTGCAGTTAAAGGTTATTTCTAAGTGACTACTTTCAATTTCCAAATTAGAATTATGTGCAGAAATTCTTCTATCCAAGCCAATTTTTTCTGTGATATTTTGTTCAAATCCCCCAACTAACTAATTAACTGACTAACTGAACTCTCCTAAAGCTGTTGTGTCCTAAAACTGTCTTCTCTTAAAACCTTCTGACACAAACCATCCTTCAAAGGCAGCCTTGAGAATAGACTCCAAAAAGTCGCCTGCTGTTTAGATTGACACATCCTATCACACCAACCATCACAAGCAGAAAGTAATCATCTCTGAAGCCAGCCCCCAAGGGCGTCTTTTCACATGAGTTGCCAGTACGCTAGGAACAATGCATCTAGAAGAAGCAGGGACTGCGTTTTTTCCTAAAATAAAATTTAAAAAAAGACAAAATGGCCTGAAAGTAATCTATATATATGAAAGGCTAATATGCTAAGTGTCCTTCTAACCGGTCACTATGATGGGCACTGACCACCAGGGGGTAGATGCTCAATGAAGGAGCTGCCATGACGTGCACTGGCCATTTACAGAGAAACAGCACTGTGGGACCTGGCGCCCACAAAGCAATACTTGGCTTCCCCCAAATGGGACACAGGCCCCACCACCACCCCGGAGCCACAGCCCACCAAATCACAGCCAACGCTGCCAAGACCCCATGGTGCGAAATGCATCCCACAGCCCAGCCCACACCGCTGCTGTGGGTGCCGGGTAAGGACATCCTATAGCAGGGGCTGGCACACTTTTTGACTCGAGGGCCACAATGGGTTCTTAAACTGGACCGGAGGGCTGGAACAAAAGCATGGATGGAGTGTTTGTGTGAACTAATATAAATTCAAAGTAAACATCATTACATAAAAGGGTACGGCCTTTTTTTTTTTTTAGTTTTATTCATTTCAAACGGGCTGGATCCGGCCCGCGGACCGTAGTTTGCCCACGGCTGTCCTATAGCAACGCCAGGCTTCCTCTCCCTAGTGCACGCACTGGTTCTTAACCTTCCTAATGTCGCGACCCTTTAATACAGCTCCTCATGTTGAGGTGACCCCCAACCATAAAATTATTTTCGTTGCTACTTCATAACTGTAATTTTGCTGTTATGAGTTGTCATGTAAATATCTGATATGCAGGATGTATTTTCATTGTTACAAATTGAACATAATTAAAGAATAGTGATTAATCACAAAAACAATATGTAATTATATATGTGTTTTCCAATGGTCTTAGGCGACCTCTGTGAAAGGGTCGTTCAATCCCCAAAGGGGTCGCGACCCACAGGTTGAGAACCACTGCCCTAGTGACAACTAGCCTCCTTGCAGTTTCTTCAGCCCAGAAACACGACTTGCTTTATACCCAGGTGCAAACATTTTACACTTTAGCCAAATGTCTGTGAAGTGTTTTCCCGTGCCTCATCTCGTTTGATCCTCACAGAAGTCTTGGAGTAGGTGGATAGGAGACTCGGTGGAACCTTATTTTCTTTTCATTAGCCAGAAAACAGAAATTTAGAAAGTTTAGAAACTTGACCAGACTGAAAAGAAGAAATGGTGGACCTTGAAAATGACTTTAGGTTTTCTCACTGCACAGAATATAGTCAAACACTGCTGCAGTTAAATATTTTACCCTTTGTTCTCCCTGCGTGATCTACAATAATAATCTGCTTCATGTTGATATTAACTGCTGTGTAGCTGACAATTACCTGAAAGAGAAGTTGGGGCACTTCACTTGGCTGGAAAAAGTTTACTACATCAGAAAGCAGGTCTCATTAAGCAAGTTTATTCTATATCTATAAAAGGCTAAGTTGACTCTCCCATGTGCGATCCATAGAAAGCTCTCGCTGGCACTAAACGCACGCATGGGTTTCCATCTGTCATTGTTGATCATGAATTTGGCTGACACTTCTATTATAGAGAAAGGGCGAATAGCGATATTAAAGTATTTCTTCTAATTAATTTCCTTTCAATGTGCACAAATTCATGCACCGGGCCACTAGTTTGACAATAAAAAACAGGATGCCAGTGTTGCATCAACCCTTCTTGTGGAACCTGCACACGCACTGAGAAGTGAGTGGTTACATGAAAGAACTCATTACACATGCAAGAAAAGAACAGGAACAGTCAATGATAGTTTATCTGTTTATAACAGGATCTACTTAGTGATAATAATAGCACAGGGAGAAATAGTATTAGTTTGCATCTCAGTTTTCATGTGAAAGATTTGGAATGGAGTTGATAGAAGTAAAATGAGGCAAAGGAGTTACTTCCTTACTTTTGAAGCCCTATAGGACTGCTCGTACTCCCGTCACCTTGATTCTGGCTCCATTAAACACTTAATGTTTATATTTTCTTCAAAGATTTCTTTAAAGACACATCTTTAAAGGATTATCTATCTATATGTAGATAGATAGATATATCTATACATATAAATATATAATTAAAAATGACTTGACAGTTCAATAATACCTGGTTATTTATCATTAGTTAGGCTGAATAGATGTTTGTGTATGGGTGCTGATATTCAATATGTTGTTTTGGTTTTATGAAGAAAAAATAATTTCTCTTTTAAGATAAGGCAAGGTTGAGATGATCATTTATGCATTTTCAAGAAGAGAAAGTGAAGCGCCCAAGAAGAGTAAGTAATTCCTAGATACATTTTATATGTTGGCTGTTTCAAGGAATTGGGAGGTGGGAGGAAGAGTCCTCATATCTGGCCTCATATAGTTACCAGTGCTTTTCTTAGTGGAAGGAGAGAGTTAGAAGTACTTCTGTAAAACATCTGCTCTGTGTCTAGACCTGGACATTAAGGAATAAAGACCTCAAGTAAATCTTAGAAACATGCTAATGCAGTAATCACATGTCCCACCAGAGTCCCTGGTTGAAGTGCTAATATTATTTATTCATGGAAAAATATTAGAATTCCTATCTATGAGGGTATTTTTCCCTTTGATTTTTAGAGAGATAGTGGGAGGGAGAATGAGAGGGAAGAGAGAGAGAGAGAGAGAGAGAGAGAGAGAGAGAGAGAGAGAAAGAGAATGAATGTAAGAGAGACACATGGATTGGTTACCTCCTACGTGTGTCCCTGAACAGGCCGGGGGTCGAACTTCAAACCCAGGAAAGTTCCCTTGACTGGATATCAAACCCGCAACCCCTTGGTGTAGGGGTGACACTCTAACCACTGATAACACCGGCCAGGTCTCTATGGAACGTTTTTAGCAGGGCATCCCTTATGTGATCAGATAATTTATTTGTAAGTAAACTTGACATTTATGGTTGGATGGACAATGGATTCCTAGTTAAGCAAGCTGTTTAATTTATGAATTACATAACAGGATTTCCCCCAAATCTGTAGAACTGACCTCAGATGAGCATGACTTCTGCAGGTATTGCTCAAGAAGAATGCCTCTCTTAAACTTGAAGGCAAAATTAGGTCTGAATCTGGGAGTAACTTTATTTTTGCATTTTTAAGACTGGCATTTACTAGTCTCAGAATTCTCTAAGACAAGAATGTTTGTCCTGACCAAAGTGATTGTTTGTATCTTCTGAATTATCAGTGGCATTTAGTAAGATCTGTAACTCCTGGGACTCTGATTTACAAACAAACCACTTGTCAATAACGCATAAAGAGAGAGAGAGAGAGAAACCTTACCCGGCATTGTGACTCTTGAACTAAGTTCAGTCTACGGCACCTGGTGCTGGCGTAGCTAGCAGACAGAGGTTGGAAAAGGATCTGTGCATCCTATAATGAACATTTCATGCAGCTAACTACATTAACATATTGAAATGTTATTTTATAAAACTTTCTGTATCTTAGTATTCACTTTTTTGCTTCTTGAAATATTTAACTGCTTTAAAAACATTGATTAAAGTTTGAAACGAGACTATTTTAATCAAAAGGGGAGAAATGGGTCAACATAGGAAGCAGCAATCGAGTTAGGACCTCTGGTATAAAACATTGCTATCTTTAGATCACTATAAAAACATATTTGCATTTTGCCTTTTAGACCTTATCCTTCAGATAAAACTATGGGCTACCATTGCATTTTTCTCTTTGTAGAATATGTTCCATTGTTATATCTTATTCCCCCACCCCCACAACCACCAAATTGTATAGGCTTTGGAAAATAATTATACCTGTAAGCAAATTAAAACCAAACATTAAGACAGTTCAACCCATTTAAAATTTAAATGAAAGAAACATTTTCCCTGTGTTTGTTTGTTTGTTGGCATACAATCTATTTATTGAACCTCTAATGCTGGGAGCCATGCCCTATTCTAGGCTCTAGGGTTAGAACTCTAAGCAAATTAGGCACAGTATGTGCATTCAAAGGTCAGAGGGCTAAGTGGGGGATATATAATTAAAATAAAAGCTCATATATGCAAAAATTATATATATATATATATATACATACATATATATATGTGTATATATATATATATATATATATATATAAAATCATTAGGTTTTATGAAAGAAAAGTAAATCTCTATGAAAGAGATTGAAATAGATATTCCATCTACTTTAATGTGTTTAGTAAAAATACTCAGAAAGGGTAATATATAAATAAAGATTAGAAATATGAGAAGCCATGGTTATTTTTAATCAATAATTAAGTTGCTTAATCTGTTCAAGCATGTCAAACTCATGGCCTGTGGGCCACATGCCTCATTTATTTGGTCCATGTTAGCCTTTGAGTAGGATATGCTTGCTGTACATGGAGAACAAAATATAGTAGCTTAAAAATCATTCAAAAATATATCCAAAGATTTGAATAAAATATATTTGTGAGGAGCCTCAAATAGATCTTTACTCACGGTTTAGTTTTCATAGGTTGAAATGTTTCAAGAAATATTGGATTGAAAGTTGGTCTAGGGCAGGGACTATCTTTCATTCATTTCATCCCCCTTGCTGTCCCCCTCTGCAACTAGCTTCTTGCTAATTCTCACTGTGAAACTACAGAGGGCACTTCTGACAATAGAATTAATCAGCAAGACCTCATTAGTACCCTGCTCTAATAAAAGTTTTGCATATTATTTTAAAAATAGCTGATATTTCTGTCTTAGATGAACATAATCATCCAAGTAGTTTAAGCTACTTCACTATATGAGAAAGTTAAGCATACTTTAAAATCATATTAACCCTTCCGAGTATGCTATTTTAATAATTCAGTGTTCAGTGCAGCTATATTGCCTGATAGAAAATGGTTTAAATAATAGTTCAATCTCCCCCTGAAATAGAAGTCCAGGAGTTTTGAAATCAGCTTACTCCTCACTTAAGAATAAATATAAGTAATATAAATTATTTTCAATATCTAAATCTCAATAATAGTAATATATAACAAATGTATTCACTTTAATAAAAGCTTACACAATTAAAAATAATTGTAAACAGTACCTAATTCTATACAATTAAATTTGTATGATCTGATGAAGAAAAATTAAATCAAAATAGAGGCCCAATAGTTTATTGGTAATGCTCAGCTAATATACTTTAATTAGTAATTATAAACTCATAACACACAGGGTTGCCACTTTTCTTTTTTTTTTTTTTTAAATATATTTTATTGATTTTTTTTTTACAGAGAGGAAGGGAGAGAGATAGAGAGTTAGAAACATCGATGGGAGAGAAACATCGACCAGCCGCCTCCTGCACATCTCCCACTGGGGATGTGCCCGCAGCCCAGGTACATGCCCTTGACCGGAATCGAACCTGGGACCCCTCAGTCCGCAGGCCGACGCTCTGTCCACAGAGCCAAACCGGTTTCGGCAGACTTTTCTGAGTGTTTAAATGAAAAACTACAAGTATGCCAAATGTGTAAGTTAAGTGGAATTTATAAGAATTTTTTTGCCATTTATTTAAATCTAAGTAGCATAATACTATTCCTAAGGAACCAGAAGGACAAAATAATGTGCATACAAACAAAATAAAAAGGTGTATAAATGCAAAAACCAATTATTTTTTAACATACTTTAAGTTTGTTGGAGAGTTAAATGATCTCAATAAAGGAATTCACATCTGCTGATGGGCACTTAGGCTGTTTCCAAATCTTAGCTATTGTAAATTGTGCTGCTATGAACATAGGGGCGCATATATCCTTTCTGATTGGTGTTTCCGATTTCTTGGGATATATTCCTAGAAGTGGGATACATATTTTTCATATTCTTAAATTGATTTTAAAAATGAGGTCCAACAGGAAAACATTTCAATGTGTAAAACTTCACTAGCATTTTTTGCCTGTCTTCCAAAGAGCACTCTACGGTTGGTTATTAGGTTTGGGCTAGCAGGTTTGTAACTGATGTGATGTATTCTGATGGTGAAAAAGAAAGTGAGAAGAAACCTAGAAAAGTTACATTAAGTTGTGTAAAAAGAGATGGAGGTGCTCAGTATCAAGGGCTAAGAAGATAGATTTTAGAGAATAAATGGGATAAAAAACATGCTTTTCTTCCCCTAGCACAGAGCGGCCTGTCAACTCATCCTATTGGTTAAACTCTGTAAATTGTTTCGCAATGCTCCATAATTTATAACAGTGACAAGAAAGTAGTGATTTCTACTTGGATGCTGAATTCCTTTTTGAGCATTTCACAACTAAAATGTATGTTTGTCTGATTATATATACGTGTGTGTGTGTGTGTGTGTGTGTGTGTGTGTGTCCCCATATATATGCTTATTTACTTATTTTTTATAATAATACATCTTTTAAAGTAAATTTGATTTTTGGTAAGTTCTTCTACATAGGGAGTCAGCAAACATGTTCTACAAGAAAAGCTAGTTTTTAGACATCTATTTAATAAAAGATAGGTCTTTAATAAGTCTTTGATACAGCCCTATAAATAAACACAATGAATTAAACAATAATGAATTTAAATGAATTATATTCTTATTATATGAATACGTTAAAAGATGAGTCACATTTATTATATTTTAGTAGAATATTTCCTGGTTTGATATGGTTTTAAATAATTCTTAATAATGAAAATAAAATACTATTCTGTGGTATGCATGCAAAATCTATTGATGAACATCAATGGCAATTATGGATTCATGGGGAGAAATTAAATCAAATAAATTTTTAAAAAAGAGTAAGTTGAAATCACAACAGCCAGAATACATGGAGCAGATTGCTTTATCATTGTCCCAGGTATTGCAAATGTTCTGACTTCAAAGTGTGGGTAAGTGAGGGCTCTATTATGCCTTCTGTGTTGTCCAGGGTACTGCTGTCTACAGGGAGCAGTCTGACATGGATATAGTCATCACGAAGAATCGATGGGCTCCGAGACTGATCCAGTCTGACCCAACTGAATTCCAAAACTTGGGGCTATGCAGCTAGAACACAGATTGCCACCAATTCATCTAAGGGAGAGAATGACAACAACCCTGGGGCCCGCTGACAACAGTGACTACTTAAGACAAGTGCAGAGCAAATTAAACCCAGTTATTTTAAAACGTTGTTTAGTAAATAACTGGTGTGTTTTCGGTAGAGTTAGAACATGATTTAATAATCCTAACAATTCGTTTGCAGGATCCTAATGAATTCCTTCCAACAGTGTAATAGTTCTTTATATTAGTAATAATCTGACATATTAACATTTTCAGATACTTCCAACTAGGTTGGCAAGAATCTCCCAGATACTTCAACAGAAGATTTTAGCAAGTAAAGGAATTCTTGGCTTGTTAATATGAAATAAATGCATATCACGTCACCAGTGGGAAAATTAAGAATAAAATAGAAAGAAACTCTGAAAATAAACATAGTTCTATGGATTGAACGAATTCCACTCTGTTGGTCTGAGCACTGAATTCGTTTGGAAAGGCAAACTGTCTATTTCTCGCTCTTGGCCACGTCCACTGAGGGCTGACCTCATCTTTCCCCCACACATTGACTCTACCTGGAGCCAAGGCTAACTGAAAAAGATCTGTATGAAATTTTGGAGGAGGAAAGAAAAAAACGTCAATATATGTCATGTTAAGGCTTCTCCCGTGAACAAACAGAAATCACTCTAAACACACTTCACCAGGTAAAACAGGCTCTAGGACAGGCGGACGACTGACGGCACGAGGGTAAAATATAGCTACACACTTACATCTTATGTAGCTTTGAAATAAACTGTGGCCATGCTTTTATCAGAAATACAAATTTCACACGGATATACAGTATTTGGAACATGTTATATTTGCAAATGGAAAGCATGCATGTTTTTTTCAACAATTGTTTCTAAAACAGCTGTTTTAATGCTGCTGCTAAAGAATAAAAAGTTGTCTGCCAAATACATGGCATATAAAGGAACAGAATTATGACTGGGTATATTTCTTGCCCGTTTCTCCTATTGAGAGATAGATAAGAAGGGCCTATGCACATTATACATTACATTCCCATCCCTGTCTTCACTAGTAAGCAGATGAATGTGCTAGAAAAAACATCTCTCTGCCCCATCTGCTTCTGGTCAGATGGGAAACAAAGTGAAATCTCACATGCGAAAGAATAAAAACAACATTCATATGGAATGTTATAAATAATCAATAAACACATACTTTTAAAATCAATAAATATGAACACTTTTCTCAGTAGAGAATAAAGGGGTAATAGAACATTTTTCGTTTCTAGAATTGTGATGTCCTAAGATTTGTATTTTAATATTAAAAAAAAATAAATAAAATAACGAAGCTCAATCTGGAGAACACATTTACCCTAGATTCTGCCATTTGGACATGCAGGGAAGCCCTATGTTTTGAATGATTCAGTGTGGTTTAGGGCGAGGGCTGCTGAGGAAGAACCATTTCTTTGCCCACGACACGCCGACGACCTCCTGGCGAGTGGAAGAGCCTCTGGACACAGACTGTTTGAGAAAACGGAGAGATCTCTGAGAACACCGCACCACCACGTACAGCGGCAGAGATGGACAATGAATCTGACTTCTCTTTTCTCTTGTTTGTTCCACAGAAAAGAAAGTAAAAATCATGTTTTCCCCTTTAACCCCAGAATTCAATACTTTTGTCAGAATGTGCAGAGGTGCACACTTCCTTTTCATTTCGACAGGATTTTGACGTGACCTTTCGGTCTGGAGTCCTCTTCAAAGCCCGGGGTCCCTTCTTGGAGTGTGCTTTAACCCTGCCCATCCTTTGGGAGGTTAGGTCTACATGTAAATATCCCCAAGCCTCCTGTACACTATTAGCATTCCACTATTTTACTGTTTTCTTTGTGATCTTTCCCACATGTGGTAGCCAGGTCATTATTCTGGGTCTCAGCGATAACTTTCCTCGCCCTTACTGTCAGGTACTGAATTTTATTTTTTCAAAATCATTTTTGAGGCACATTCTGCATCTTCTGAAGCAGATGGGTAAGGAGATGAATCTTCCAGCAAAACCACATGACTACTCACTCAGGAGGTCTACTTCTGTCAGATCTGACCAGAAACAAACAAGCTGACAAAAAATATGTATATGTGTGTTTATATGCAGATTGGTGATGTGTTATATACATAGTAATGTGATAGGAACGAATCCAGGAAGGAGGGTTTGATTGAATGTTGGAAGAGCTGGAGGAATGAAGGTCCAGGGGAGATACCAAAGGGGGTCAGAGCATCTGCGGCAGGAAGGCCAGGAAGCAAACACGCAGGAGCTAAGCCTGAGGGACATAACCAGTCGGTTCACAGAAGGGCTGGGGAATCGCAGCCGGGCTCAGTGCCGAGCCCGTTCCCAGGGCCTCCCTACATCTGTGCAGGGCAGTGGGAGAGTGGATGAGGATCAAGTGCTCGTCCAGAAGCTGCTGGGAACATCACGGCTGCAACCCTTTCCTTCATCATGACTCCCCTTCCCTTCCGCTTTCACAGTCTCTCTGGAGAGAACTAAACCCAAGCCAAGCAGAGAAGAGGAAAATGCAGGGAGGTCTCAGGGGGAGGGTGGTGGTGCCGGGTGGACAGGCGAGAACTCATTCCTCCTTTGTCCAGGATGCTGCAGTCCTTTAAGGGGCCAGTGCTCGTTGGTGCTGGCTGCTGATTGGAGGCTCAGATCTGGTAACTGATATGTACTGTTTCTCTGTAGAAGGAACTGTGCAATTCTTGAAAGGCAGAGAGGAATCTGGAACTGGAGACTCCTGCTGCAAGGGTAGGCTGTTATCTGGAGACAGTGACTATTGGTTTTCTCAATGGATTTGCATTCATTTAGCTTTTATATTATTCTCTTTGTCGGTGACTAGAGCAATCTCCCCTCTCTGCCAGGCACACACAGAGCCCAGCACCCTGTAGTCCCAGCCTCCGAGCTGTGGCCGTGTCCTCGGCTCCTGGGCAGCACGCAGGTCTGGCTGGCCTGGAAGGAAGCCGCATTCCCAGGACGAGCCAGGGCTCAGACAACCATGACCCGACTGTCACCAGCAGTTCACGTTCACCAGAACTGCTTGGTGCAGGGACACTTTAGGTTTAGAAACTGGAGGAAAAGCGAACAGCAGCCAGGTTGCCATATTTCAACTTTAGCTCCTGAAATGTGATTTGTTTCCCTGATGAACTGTTTTAAAGGGTGAATTAATCCTATATAATAAAAGCCTAATCTGCTAAGTGTCCGGTCGTCTGGTCGTTCGTTCATTCAACCAATCAAAGCATAATATGCTAATAATATGCCAAGGCCACTCAACTGCTTGCTATGGCGTGCACTGACCACCATGGGGGAGACAGTTGACTGATCAACCGGTTGCTATGACATTCACTGACCACCAGGGGGCAGACACTCCAACCAGTAGGTTAGCTTGCTGCTGGGGTCCGGGCGATCAGGACTGTGCGAGACAAGCCAGACTCATCCTGGAGCCCTTCTGCAGTTCCTCCCAGGCTGGCCAACCTCCTGCGTCCCTCCCTGGCCCTGATTGTGCACTGGTGGGGTCCCTCAGCCTGGCCTGCGCCCTCTCACAATCTGGGCTGAGGGCCCCCACCCCTCTGAGTGCACGAATTTCGTGCACCAGTCCTCTAGTAAATTAATAACCATTTAAAGAGCTTTTAGATATAAGATACACACCTAGAACCTATTAAATAAAAAATATGATGTCATGCACTTGCTGATTACATATTTAGAAGCTTTGTGTTTTTTACACACTTTTTATAGCATTTTCTCTAAACAATGAGGATAATTGTAATTATTTCTAAGAAATATGTGAGTTAAAAGAATTATTTTATTACAAATTAAGGTGATAACTAAAAAACAAAAATGTATATTTTGAAAAATTATATACTAATTGTATACATTTTATTGTGCATTTTAAGAAATTAGAAGATTAAAGAAAAAGATAGTATTTTACACTTTGTTCTTTATTCTGCTTTGATTTAATTTTTTTTTTATGTGTGTGAAATATATTATTTCACTCCCTAAGGTGAAATTTTTAAATATAATACAAACGACTTTGGCTCAACAGTTACTGATTGTCTACTAGAATTATGTTATAGAGAAAATATTATAGTAATACTAAAAAACCCCAATTGAAAAACTATCACATTCCTTCCCAAAAATGTTACTTGAGAATGAAGGGCTAAGAAAAAGACTTCAAAATAATTGTGCTGATATGCCGTTTCATTGTAAATGACTGATATGCACAGTAAAGTTTTTAAATGATGGTTGATGAAATGTTTAAACTATTAAAAGCCTACACATCTTATAGGCCTCCCACCAGTACAACTTAATGACAACTTGTCTGTTGAATTAGCTTGTTCAGTGAACACATCTGAAAGGTCTGAAATTCAACAATTAACAAAAGCAATGTGGAATACACAGTGACGTTTTCATAAACAACACCTACTGTGACACCATTTTTCTATTAGCATTTTTGATGTTTCAGAGTCAATCAACCGGGAACATTACATTTTGGAAGGTTACATTTCACATGACTTCCTTTCTCATAATTGCACCATCTCGACTCCACACTAGTCATATGGGAACTATGAATGCCCTGGGGCTTGTTCTTAATTGCAGCTCGCATCCTCTCCCAACAAGCAGGATTATGCCTTTTCATATGTCTATTGAAATTGTGTGGCCATGGAATTCTCTAGGCCCATGAGCTGGAAGAGTATGACAAGTAGAACTTGGAGTTGCAGCTTGAATAAAATGAAGTTCCTAGCTCTTGGAGACCTAAAAGCTGTGTGACATGAAGAATACTTGGGTCCTGCTGGTATGGCTCAGTGGTTGATCACTGACCCAGGAACCAGGAGGTCAGGCCTTGATCCCAGTACAGGACACGCAGGAGGCAGCCATTCAATGATTCCCTCTCACCACTGATATTTCTATCTTTCTCTACTTCTCTCCCCATCCTCTCTCTGAAATCAATAAAAATTTTATAAAAAAAAACTATTGGGTAACATTTTTAAGGATCAATTTTCTTATTTGTAATATACCAAGCATTTTATATATATTAGAGGCCCGGTGCACGAATTTGTGCATCAGTCAGGTCCCTTGGCCTGGCCTGTGGGATCTGGCTGAAACCAGCTCTCTGACATCCCTTGAGGGGTCCCAAATTGCAAGAGGGTGCAGGCCAAGCCGAGGAACACCACCAATGCACCATCAGGGCCAGGAAGGGACCAGGATGTTGGCCAGCCAGGGAGGAACTGTGGGAGGGCTCCAGGCTTGTCTGGCCTGTCTTGCTCAGTCCCAATCAGACAGACCCCAGCAGCAAGCTCACCTACCGGCCAAGCATCTGCCCCCTGGTGGTCAGTGCATGTTATAGTGAGGGGTTGAGAAGCCTTAGCATATCATTAGCATATTACGCTTTGATTGGTTGAATGGCTGACTGGATGACCAGGCACTTAGCATATTAGGCTTTTATTATATAGGATTATAGTTTTATAGATTAAATGGTTTAATATACACCAGATATGAGGATTACTGATGGGACTCACATAGTTTTTTCTCAGGAACAAAAAATATGAGTGCAATTTATATCAAAATTTTAATTAATTAAGGAGATTTAGGTATTTGTGGGGAACTGCTTTGGATTAATTTAATGCGGGAAGGGGAGAAATTGAAAGACCTAAGGCCTCTTGCTGATATTTCTGCTAAATAGATTTAAACTGAGCAAACCACTTCAAGCATTTGTTTCTGACTTCTTTGTATTAATCTTAAAAGGCCAAACTAGAGGATCACTTAACATCCTTATTTTTCTAACAATTCTAAATTTAATACACCTAGTAAGTTAGTTAGGTGTGCAGACATATGTCACATTTCACTAGGGAATGTGTCTGGTAGGTGGGAGAGTTTCTTACTCTCTGCTATGAAAACCTAGTGATGTGAGGCTGCTGGGAGCAGCTGCATGTCACAAGTATCCCATCAGAAACGGTCCTTCTTTCATGCCTGCCAAGTTCTCGCTGCATCTTTACCAAAAAGATTGTGGCTCTGATGCTCATAAAAGGACAATGTGCCCATTTCAGTTACTTAGTCTGAGAATTAGAATGGCAGATGCCTTCCCTCTGGAGATCGGATTGAGATGCTTTCTCCACAGATTTAAGAATTTCCAAGCATTTACTGTGTACATGTCAGCAGGGATTCATGTTGGACGGAATATATGTGGACACTAATTATCCTCAGCCTTGAAGTGTCAAGAGTTGAACTAACAAAAAACTGTTAAAAATTTATAATTATTATAAGGATTTCTTTGAATTTAGTCAAAGAACAATTAAAGTTTTATTTTTGATAAGGAGTATAAAAATATAAATTATTTAAGTAATTCACTTTTTAAAAAAATATATTTTTATTGATTTCAGAGATGAAGGGAGGAAGAGGGAGAGGGAGAGAGGGAGGTAGGAAGAGAGAGAGAGAGAGAGAGAGAGAGAGAGAGAGAGAGAGGGAGAGAGAGAGAGAGAGAGAAACATCAATAATGAGAGTCATTGATTGGCTGCTTCCTGCAAGCCCCACACCTGGGATCGAGCCCGCAACCTGGGCATGTGCCATGACCAAGAACCAAACTGTGACTTCCTGGTTCATAGGTCTATGCTCAACCACTGAGCTATGCTGGCAGGGCTTAAGTAATTCCCTTTTTATGAAAGCTTTATAAAGGCATAATACACATAGGATTAAATGTGCTCTTTTTACATAAATGTACAGCTCAGTGGTGTGTGAGCACTGAATCAGTCTAATTTTAGAATACTTTCATCGCCCCAGAAAGAAACCCAGGCCTGTTTTCAGTCACTCCCCATGTCCTGCTCCTTTTAGCCCCTGGCAACCACCAAGTTATGTTCTGTCTCCATGGACTGGCCTATTCTCAAAATTGCATGAGGGCGTGGCAGCAGTGGAAACCGCATGCCTATGGATCTACAGTGCAGCGTGTCCTAGAAGACCCTCATAAGCCTCCTGGGGTGACTCACAGGGGCACTGCTCTAGGGAGGAATTTGCTGGGGTTGTGTGATATTATTTGTTACACATTGAGATACAACAAAACATATAAGGTATGTTATTAACTAATTTAATATGTTCCAATTGGTGCCTATAGACTAGTTCAATCTGAGTAAAATCTGTTTTCTAAACAAAAAGGATTCAAGCAAATAGAAAATTTTACATAAATATTTCACAGGAGAGGAAAAGACAGAAATGGCTAGAGAGTACGTAACACATTACAGATTTTACATGAGGTGAATGTATAGATTTAGTGACACCCAGATGCAGACAGACTTTTCCAGCACAACTTAAGAATGCATTCAAGTAGCTAAAGCAAATACTATATAATAAAGAGGTAATATGCAAATTAACCCTCATGCCCTCACAAGATGGCTGCCTACGACTTGTGAGGGATGACCAAATGACTGAACAAGCAGGCTCTGTGTGAGGCGACCAGACTGGGGGGGGGGGGGTCGTGAAGGACAACCAGGCTGCGGAGTAAGGGTAGCGGGGGTGACCAGGCCAGTGGAGGGGTAAGTTAGGCATGATCAGGTTGGCATGCAGAGGCAGTGAGAGGTGATCAGTCTGGTGGGGGGGGGGGTGCAGTTAGGGGAGACCAGGCTCGCAGGCAGGTAAGTGATTAAGAGCCAGCGGTCCAGGATTGTGAGAGGGATGTCCAACTGCCGGTTTAGGCCTGATCCTGGGCAGTTGGACATCCCCCGAGGCAGGCATCCCGGACTGGAGAGGGTGCAGGCTGAGCTGAGGGGACCCACCCTCATGCATGAATTTCGTGCACGGGGCCTCTTGTGAAAGTGATAAAAAACCAATGCTGCACGAGTGACTGAAGACAGTCAGATCTGGTTCACTCTTTCTGGAACGCAACCACCTACCATGTAACACAAGCTAAAACTGTTCACATTTCGCCAGGTCAAGTATACTGTATGCACCAGAAATAACAAAGAAAGGATTTCATAGACCATAGACCCAAAGATACTATTCTTTGTAATGTGCTAAGTACAGAAGCATCCACGCATCTTGTGATAAACTATAATATTCCGTAAACACTAAAGTTCACAGGAAAAAAAATCAAATGTATTATTTATTCCTACCTTGCAATGTAGAGTGCACAACGCCAGCCTGGAATGGTGTGTATGTTGTCTCACAGTGAGGTGGCTTTCAAAGAGCCTTTAATTATTACGCACAGGAATAATAAAAGTGCTCTGACATTGTAAGGTGTATCTGAGTGCTGATGATTTTATTTTCTTAAGATCTGTCCTGAAAATGCAATTCAGCTCCCATACCAGTTACCACACACACACACACACACACACACATACACGTTATGGAATGGTCACCTTGTGAGGCCACTTGATGAGGGTCAGTCAGGTGCACAGCACAGGCAATTTGCTAAAATCAACTGGAATACATGCTGTGAATTAAGATGTGATGTACTGTAATGGTGATATTTTAATAGCTTTAATTATGCCTCATTTCTAAAAAGCTTCCTGCAAGCAATAATAAAGTGCGAAAGCATCAAGGAATGAATTTATTCGATAAATAAAAATAGACAAGAATGCAGCACCTGGAAGAGATCGATGCCTCTTGCCTCCTTCCTTGTGCCCTTGAGTAGAAGTAGTTCACTGGTCTGCTAATCTCTATTGTAAAGGAGGACAGGACGTGTTTCAGAACTGGTGCAGATCAAATACTTCTGAGTTTTGAGTCAGGTGCCATATGCGACCCTATGAGAGGATACTAGAGACTGGGTGGACAACACAATAACTTGATATAACAGAGGAAGACAGGGAACGGTCAGATAGCACGTTCCTCTTGAGCTGTATTCTCTAACACTTGTCAACACAGGCATGAGAAAAGCGACATGTTCATTTATACCACGTTAACATCTGTTAGCACCATCCGCAAGAGAATACAAGTCACTGTGAGAAACGAGGTGATTGCATGTGACAATGTCAAAAATATTTGTCAGCTTTAGTTATTGTCTATTAAAGTTGTATTTGTTTTGTTGTGTTGAAGTAAACAATCTAATTACTCTCAGAGGAGTGGGTTTTATTTTTTTAATAGGGATGATGGTTCAATTGAGATAAAATAATTGGTGATTTGAATTGCCCAATATGATGGACCTGAAGGGCATTTCATGCAAAGGATCAGAGAAGCTTGAGGGACCTGTCTCATCCCATAGATATCCTGGCGGTTATGTGGAACCCATAATCTGAACCTCATGCTCTCCTGCTCAGGGCTGCAGTGGGAGAACTAATCATCGCATGTATTAGAGCCCACTCACGTACAGAAATTACCCAGTCATTGCCATTCTTAAAATTAGTCTAAGTAAAATACCTTTTAAATGATAAAGTTTTAGATCATCACTTTCAAAATCCAAAGCACAAGAAGAGATTGATAGTTATAATGCAGAGCCCTCTGATGCCAACGGCTGGTTTTGACTTCCACACCTGTCGGCTCAGACAGCCTCACCAGTGAGAGCAGCTGAGCACATACGTGATCTCCACACACACGTGTCAGAGGAAGCACACCTCACCTGCGCTGAGCATGCTATGGTGACATATTATGAGCAATGCTCTAGGAACTTATTTGACTCCATATGTTTTCGCTACCCCCACAGAACTGTTCACTTAGAAACATTTCTGGACATTGACCTGCAACTTGGCATTAAATTTATCGAAACAATGGGGGCTCATCTGACAGGAGACGGGGTGAAAGCTTGGCGTGCTCTGTGGTGGGAGAATGAGGCACAGAAAAATCAGATGTGGTTTGTACCAGGGAGTCAACGGGATGAGAATTTCATACGCCAATGAAATTCAGTGAAGACATTTTCACTATTTTTGGAAGTTGAGTCATTAAGTGAAGTACTCTTTTCATCAAGAAAGCACCTAGCTTTTTAAAATGAGGTCAAGTACCTAAGCTGTGATGAATTTCATAAAAATGCAGTGCAATAACTTTTGGTTTTAAAAGCCAATGCCCCAGCCCCACATGAAGGTACTTATTTTGAATTTTGTACTGTATACTGGAAAATGCATACTTTTGGTTATAAGTGCACTGGAGATCTGCCTTAGTGAATGTTTTTTTAAATGATAAAAAAATAAGCTTCTCCTATTTTATTTCTAGTCATGCAGTGCTCATGGGCTCCAGAGTTCCTGATTAACAGAGCTAAACATTTTTAAAAAGTTATTCATAATATCATGAGCAGTAACTGATTCAGTTGAAATAATCCTTGTAAGATAGCAAAAGATTATCTAATTATCAAATAAAAACATACCCCACTCTCTCTCCATACATATGCATAAATAACCACAATGGCTTTTAAAAGTAAGTACTATTATCATTCCCACCCTGCAGATAGGAATATAAAAGCTCAGAAGAGTTAAACAACATGACAAAGGTCAAGACCAGGGGTCCTCAAACTATGGCCCGCGGGCCACATGCAAATACAAGTATTGTATTTGTTCCCATTTTGTTTTTTTACTTCAAAATAAGATATGTGCAGCGTGCATAGGAATTTGTTCATTGTTTTTCTTAAAACTATAGTCCGGCCCTCCAACGGTCTGAGGGACAGTGAATTGGCCCCCTGTTTAAAAAGTTTGAGGACCCCTGGTCAAGACAATTGCTGTACTAACAAATAAACAACTAGACAGAAAAATTATATAAATATAATTATTTAAAATTAAATAAATAAAGTCACATATCAAAGATTGGCAAATGTATCCAATCTTTGTTTGTTTAAACTTAGATGAAGTTGGTTTGGGCTCCCTCAGAAGCAGACTGTGACATAAGGACTGTGCACAGTAGTTTATTTGGGGAATGATATCAGAAACACCAGTATTAAAATAAGCACCTGACTTATTTTAATCTACAGGGATCATATTTATAATGAAACCCTTTCTGTTCTTCGTGAAATAAAATGTCATTGGAAGTGGCTTCAATGTGGACCTTTATTCAAAGTTACAACTGTTAAGTGACACTAAAGTATCCAAAAATTGTACTGCCATATAAAAGTGCAGGAAAGAAAATCATATTACTCCTAAAAATATTAAAAACTTACATGTTTACAGTTTTTCATTCCCTCAGTCATTTGGTAATGCCTTCATCTGACCCATGAATATTTCCTGAGTGTTCACTGTGGGCCAGGACTTTGTAACTATGCGAAAGGCATCAGTTATCATCAAGGTAATAAGGGGAACTTCAGCGTCCCACTAACTCCTGGGTGCACAACCATCAGTTATCTTTATTTTTAACTAGGATTTTCAATCAAACAAGCCAAAATGTAAACATCAAACAGAGACTAGATCTTAATTACTCAAACCACAAAAAAATGATAATTATGTGATGTCATAGAGGTGCTAACTATTGCTACAGTGGCAATTATATTGTAATGCATGTGTATCAAATCAGTATGTTGTTCACCTAAAAATTACACAGTTTTATGTCACATGTATTTCTTTTTTTAAAATATATTTTATTGATTTTTTTTTACAGAGAGGAAGGGAGAGGGATAGAGAGTTAGAAACATGAGAGAGAAACATCGATTCAGCTGCCTTATGCACATCCCCTACTGGGGATGTGCCCACACCCAAGGTACATGCCCTTGATCGGAATCAAACCTGGGACCCTTCAGTCCACAGGCTGACGCTCTATCCACTGAGCCAAACCAGTCAGGGCATATGTCACATGTATTCCAACATAAAATGTCAAACAAATCAAAAGAATATACAGAAAGTGAAATATACATAGATTTTTCACTTAAAAGGACAATCTAACAGTAGAGTACTGAATATTACAAATTAAAGTGATTAAAGATCTTTAAAAAATTAAAGGAGATAACAGAAAAAGGGATATAATATATATTGATGCAGGAAAAAATACAATACTGTAAGGCAGTGCAAATTTTGGGAAAGTCAGATACTCTAGTCAGCAAGGGAAACTCAAGAGTTCTGGGTTTGGGGAGATGGAACAGTTTCAGGAAATGAGTTTAGCAGGTGCTATACCTGAATCAGAGTCCCAATAAGTCTTGACTTGGTGAGATAACAGTGATTATGCTCATCCTGATACTGTTTTCCATAAAATAATTTCTCCCTTGATGATAGAACCGGTTGCTGGAGACTTGGAACTAAGAGAGAAAAGCTCAGCATTTCACTATAATTAGCCATAGCACAAGCATTCCAAATATGATCAGACTGACAAGGCATCAGATTTAGCATTGCTTGGCTACCCTTGGCAAGCACGTGTGCACTCTATTATATTGTTTTCTCTCCTGAACACTTGACTCATGCTCTAAAACAGTAACTCGGCACATCTTTCCAGCCAACTCCTGGCAATTGGATTTTGATGGATATTTGAGCACAAATAATAAATTGGGGACAACATTCCTGTCTGCTAAAAACCGTGGTCCACTTATTTGTAAGTGGCAAGGTTAGAAGTCGACTCCTCCAGAGGAGAAATGACATCAGTGTTATTTCATTAGTTCCCATTTTATTTTTTTCTCCCACCTGGTGGATTATGGATAATGTATTGCACAATAAATAGAATGTGTTGGGTAATCTATATCATGAAAATATGAGTCTTTTGTCTATAAAATATGCCTTACTACAAAATGATGTAAAATAATAATTCATTTAAATAATATTTTAAAGAAGTATTTCATTAGAAAAAAGGTATAAGCATCTAGGTCAAATTTTAATAGTTAAGTAAGTAAAGAATAGAAATGGTTGCCTAAAACTTTAGACATGATATGATTTCAGTTCATTTAAAACATAAAAGTTTACATTGGATTATCTAATATCTAGTAATTTTAGAAGGCCAGAATTTAGCTAATGTTGTTCAGACTTAAGTACATTGTTTAAACACTTCTCAAAATGATTTTCTTGTTATTGATAAGATTCAGGCAAATTATTTCTTCTTTAGAAGAAATACGACAGCTTTTCCCCCCAATTTTATTTTGTTTTGGCTTCATGTGTACAGCTTAGTGATTAAACAATCATATACTTTACATCTAGTTCCCCTCAATATTTCCAGTAGCCCAAGTGGCACCATACATAGTTATGACAATACTATTGACTATATTTCCTATGCTGTACTGCATCCCTGTGACTATTTTATAACTACCAATTTGTACTTCTTAATCACTTTATCTCTTCCACCCAGTCCCTCAACCCTTCTCCCCTCTGGCAACCACCAGTTCATTCTCTGGATCTATGAGTCTGTTCCAATTTTGTTCATTTATTTTGTTCTTTAGATTCCACATATAAGTGAAATCATATGTTATTTGTCTTTCTCTGATTAATGCATTTTATTGAGCATAATCCCCTCGAGGTCCATCTGTGCTGTTGAAAACGGTAATATTTCTTTTTAGTGGTCAAGTAATATTGCATGGAGTGTATGTGCTTCCATTTCTTATCCACTTGTCCACGGATGGGCCCTTGGGCTGCTTCTATATCTTGGCTATTGTACATAATGCTGCAGTAAATGTAGGGGTGCAGATGTTCTTTCAAATAAGTATTTGGGTTTCCTTGGATGAGTCCCCAGAAGTGGAATACCTGGGCCATAGGCAGCTCCATTTCTAATTGTTTGAGGAAACTGCATACTGTTTTCCACAGTGGCTGCACCAGTCTGCAGTCCCACCACCAATGCATGGGAGTTGCCTTTCCTCCACATCCTCGCCAACACCTCTTATTTGTGTTTTCATTGATGGTAGCCATTCTGACAGGTATGAGGTGATATCTCATTGTGGTTTTAGTTTGTATCTTTTGGGACATTTAGTGAAGATGATGATCTTTTCATGTTTCTATCGGCCATCGGTATGTCCTCTTTGGAGAAGTGTTTATTCAGGCTGCACAGCCTTAACCATTGTCCTATACTGTTCCTTTGTTTCATTTTTGACATTTTCACTGGTTAACTTTTGTTTCCAACCTTGGATTTTAAAGACATGTTTTAGGATACAAATTTTCCTTGCTAAGCATTTTAAAATGATTTGGAAAAGACTGTGCTAAACAACCTTTGGTTTCCACATGAGCTAATGAATAAATGAAAGGGTACAAAGCTCATTTTAATGGAAATTCTGAATTAAATTAGTAATTATCCCCTTATGTTACTTACTATTTCATGCTTTTATTAAATAAAACACCTCCAAATTAGCCAATTTATCTTTAGAGACTTTTACAAACAAAAGCCATAAAATGCACTTGTAATGATTATGCTTAAAATTGGAAAAATGTCCAAAAGATGCATAGGCTTCTAGAGATGAGTGAATAATTGAGATGAAATTATTTGGAAGAATTGAGGTCTGACATAATAAATGTCTGAATCATAAGGCTTCATAAAACTTTATTCAATTACTTTGAAATGCACACAGTAATCTGTCAACGACTAAATGAATCTCGATTGGTTATATTGAAAATATAAGGATCATTTACAATTTAGATACTCAAAGTTTCATGACTGAAAAACAATAGATGACTACATCCTTCTTATTTTTTTACACTAACACACTTTGAAAGTTGATGTTGGTAAGGGAAATAATTTATCTATGAAATGAGCTAAGCAGAGTAACATTAATCATATACACATTTTAAGACACTAGGTATTCAGTGGCCATTTTATTATTTTTTATTTTTTTAAGTATATGTTTGTTGATTTCAGAGAGGAAGGGAGAGGAAGAGAGAGATAGAAACATCGATGATGAGAGAGAATCACTGATTGGCTGCCTCCTGTATGCCCCACACTGGGGATCGAGCCTGCAACCCCAACATGTGCACTGACTGGGACTCAAACCCTGACCTCCTGGTTCATAGGTAAAGGCTCAACCACTGAGCCACACCGGTGGGCTATTTTTTAAATACCTTAAAGTTAAAAGCAAAGACACATTTAGGGATGCTGCGTCCTTCTCCTTGCCTACAGCTACAAAGAACAGAAGTCCTTTTTCAGATAGACTTGGAGGGCAGAGGAAACATTACCTGCTACAGCAGAACTTTCAAAAGGAGGACAAGGGCCAAGTGTGGGAGGTCTGCTTCCTGCCTGTTTCTCCGCAATTCTGTCTCACGTTGCTTATCAAGCCCCATAGGCCCGTTCTCAGCGTTCCTACACTTGTCAGATGGTTATTAGCAGAACCCAGGGCAACTGGCTTTTTTCAGATCCAGTGTGAAAGAAAGGAGGCTTCTTTAACAGCCACAAAATAAGTTAATTTTCTTGTAGAGCTGACCAATAGAAGGCATGTACCTACCTTTATCTTTTATTTATTTTTTAAAATATATTTTTTATTGCCCTAACCGGTTTGGCTCAGTGGATAGAGCGTCAGCCTGCGCACTGAAAGGTCCCAGGTTCGATTCCGGTCAAGGGCATGTACCTTGGCTGCAGGCACATCCCCAGTAGGGGGTGTGCAGGAAGCAGCTGATTGATGTTTCTCTCTCATCGATGTTTCTAACTCTCTATCCCACTCCCTTCCTCTCTGTAAAATATCAATAAAATATATTTAAAAATATATATATATATATTTTTTTATTGATTTCAGAGAGGATGAAAGAGGGAGAGAGACAGATAGAAACACCAATGTTTCATCAGAGGGAATCTCTGTTCAGCTGACTCCTGCATACTGCCCACTGGGGATTGAGCCCGCAACCCTGGGCACGTGCCCCAACCAGGAATCTAACCATGACATCCTGGTTCATAGGTCAACACTCAACCACTGAGCTATGCCAGCCAGGCTAATCAGTAAAATTAACATTGGGAATATTCTGTTCTGTGTCCTGACTCAGCATGGCCTGTTTCTTTATTAACTGTATGGTGTGATCGCCACTGACCAGGAACCACCTCTTGGCTTGAGGATGAATTTAGCTTTCTGTGATTGACAAGGTCTGTGTAAGAAAAGAGTGTCAATTAAACAAAATCGGGGGTCTTTTAAAAATAAGGAAGAAAAAGAAGAAATTAAATGTTAGGTTTGCAACAGATAGCATTTGCTATAGAGGTGATCTTATTTTATTTTTACATTAAAGAAAATACGGAATAAAGTGACTCAGATGAAAATAAACAGATCTTATGAATTTCTGACATTTTCAAATAGTTACATGTTGTCAGGGAGATTTAAAATTGTATTATTCATTCAATAAATATAATTTTGCTACTTAATATTTATTGGAAACTCACAGCTAATGGCAATGTGAAGATAAATGACATAACTGCTTAGCAGAGATAGTCCAGAGATGGAGTAGAAAATGCATACAATTAGGGTAACCTAGTATTTTCTACAGGAATTTGTGGCCAAAACCTTCTGTAAACTCACTGCAGTGAGAGTATTCATGTGGAAAAATTCAATGAGGTAGAATAAAATAAACCAAGTAAAGTTCATCTTCCACCTGGGCCTATTATTCAACATTTTAAGGCACCTTCTGAATGGAAAGGATAGAAGGACATTCACACTATTATAGCAGGTGTTAGCTGCTAACTCCTACCTTCACGGACACAATGAAGGTTTCCTGCTCAAGAGGATTTGATATACTGTTCATTAGAAGGGAAATAGAATTACCTATATTAAATCTGCAGTAAGAAAATGCTTACTGACTTTTCAGATGTAGTCCAGTAATAATTTAAACATTGGGGCAAACAAAAGAGAGTTTATCATTGGCTTTTACTAGTTATTTGTTAGAAACATGCACAAGGTGACAATAATTCCTTTTTCAAACATTGCAAATCTCCCCCCACCCCTACCTCTATGTCCTGTGAAGTTAAAAACATCCCTCTATGACCTTTTTAGTATTCTATAATTTGATTCGCTTGCCATACCCAACTTTTCTGTTTACCACCACGGGAACCTATGATTGGAACAGACAACCAGACAAAATAGAGAATATTGAAAAGGTCAGAATAGGCGTATTTACTGTACACGTTTCCAGGACATGAAGAACTATTTACATTTTGAAAAATGCTTCAGGTGACAAAGTGTCAAAAGAAATAAAGGTGGTCAAGTTGTCACTCAGTTTATGTTAAATTTAACAGGCAAAGAGACCCAAATGGTGTTATAATTAGTAATCTGTGTTTATTATTTTGGATGTTTTTTTTTTAATGGCTTTCTTATCAATATGCCAAATGTAATGAAAACTTGAGAATGACAAAAAATATTCTGTTTTTATTTTGTCATTTCTAACTGATAGTTCATGGGATAAGAGGTGTTTTCAGGGTTTGTTAGAGTTAGGTAGAGCTGGGAAGTGCATTAATGAATGTATTTTAGGGTGGAAAAACCATTATACAGGTAACATGATGTATAATTAGCCAGTTTTATGACCAGTTATAGTATTTTATATTTTTGCTTAAGTGGAGCTAACATTTTCTCTATGAGCATGTTTAAAAATATATTTAATTTGCATGAGCACCTTTTATATGCTTTCAAACTGCAGAAACTCAGCACAGGTTATCACTGTCTGGCACTTTATGGAGAGAGTGCATTTACCCTCTTACTTGATAAGTATGTTTTTAACAGCGAATATGCTTCCATCATTATTTGGTTATTTTGCAAAGATGTGGTAGCTACCAAGATAACATTCGTCTTATTAAAACATAAGACAAGAAAGATAAAATAGAGGCACAAACTGATAGAACAAAAGTGATAAAAATAGTATCTCATCAGAGCATCAGTTTTCTTTGTGAAGTCTGTGGATTTTTAGTTAGAACTAGAAGAAGAAATAGCATTAACAACAGTATAATAGGTATCTTCCCATTAGGGGGGCAGGTACTAAGGAGGGTGGATGTGCTGGAAAATGGGAATAGAATCTGTATTGACAGAGCCTTCCCTTATTCAAACAGAGCAAGGCGGGTGGTGGTTGCTGTCTTCAGTTATTGATGGCAGTTAATGTCCCTCCAATCCCTTCTGTAGTTACCAGTGCCTTACGCCTTTAAGGCTTGGGAGGTGCTGGGAAAAGGAGAGTTCTGGGAATACAAGTCTCAGAATTCATTCCTTCCGTCTGCTTCCACATAGGACCACATTGGTTTTAAAGTTAATTAAACGTGAAGGCTGAGGGCCCCCATAGCCAAACCTCAGTTCCTCCTCAGCTCATAGCTGATAAGGGGAAACAACTCAGGTGTCTAATCTAAGGGGATTGTGGATTTGGGAGGAGAGACAGTGATCCTGTGTTCTCCCCTATCATATCTCCTGCTACCTCTTGCTCTCCTGTCTGGTTGATCATTCAGGATATACCTGGGGTTGCAGTTGGTGGGCTAGGTCAAGGCAAGGCCAGTAAAAAAAAAAAAAAAAAAAAAGAATCTAAAGACTAAAAATGGGCAAATACTAAAATATTGTTTGTGGATTTTAGAAACTACGCATTGATAAATGTTGATTTTCTAGCACAAGTTTGGATTATTAAAGAGATGGTTTATGAATCTTTTTTTAAAAAAATTCTTCCCATTAGGAATTGGGAAGAATGAAAATTGTTTTAAGAAGGTAGGTTGGACTTGATCACACACTGTTTTCAACATTATCCTCTGGATTTTAGGGCGGGCAAAAACAACTAACAACAAGAGAACAGTAAGTGTGGATGGTTTTTTTAAAAAAGGAATAATCCTGTTAATAGAGAACTATCAGGAATGAAGCTATGATACTTCATTACCTGCAACACATGGATAGGATAAAATGTAGGACATACACCTGAAAAAATAATCAACTGCATTAAAGAAAAAATACATACCAATCATTTTACACATTAATCTCCATTCTTTACTGTGAACATTTTCTGCCAGGCCTGCCTAGAGTTCATGGGGTTAAACTAGCAGAAAAGTACAAAAACTGCTTTTGCAAAGATACATGGGAAAGAAACAAGTAAAAATTTGTCTGCTTTGGGGGAAGCAGTTGACCATCTTTCCCCTGTAAGTTAGAGAAGAGCTAAATAAATGAAGTTCACACCGTGTTTATGGAAAGGGGATTCCATAGTGCAAAGGCTGAACTTCTCAGACCCAGTCATTGCCATTTGTGCCAGCTCAACCCAAGGACAAATATCAATTGGGGGCCTTTGGGCAGGAAAGGTAACTGGTAAGGCAGGAGGTGAGGAAGGGGGAAAGGAGGAGGAATTTTATCTCACTCACAAAGCAGCAGCAGTCTTGGGGAAGCCAAGATAAAATCGCTGAATGTCCTCATAAATTCTGGAAAAAGCCACAACAAAGGAAAAGGGGGGCCTTAAAATCTAGTCTGGTGCCCAAGATATCTGGCAAAGGAACCTTGAAACCTGTAGACAGAAAAGTATAAACCCCGTAGACCTCCAGCAGGTGGGGTATATAAAAAAGATGTCTGTTGCTACTTGTTCCTGCAATGCAACAACTACTGACCATCATGAGAATGAAAATAGAATCCTGTTTGATTTTATGAAATTTAAAATGAGCATTATTTACCATCATGAAAGCATTTTAGGAACTTTTGGCAAGTTTGATATTTTCACTTGATTATGGACTTCTTTTCATGTAACCCACTATTTTTAAACTACGTTGCCACTTAAAAAAAAACAAACCTAAAATTAATATGCATTCAAGCAATATGAATAAGTATTTTTCTGAAATAAAACCAAGATTCTGAGTTTTCATATTGAAGAAATGGAGTTTACATGTTTTAATGAAGCTTAACAACATGGTGAAAATAACTATATACAATTTCTGATTACAAGTTTACTTTATCGACTTAAACAAGATTTTAAATTTGCAATGATTACTAAACTGAAAATAAAAAATAGCTCATAAAATATAACCAGACAAAATGATTATTAGTTGCTAAATCAAGGAAACATGGTGTCATTTAGACAAACAATATAATGAAAATACATGTCAGTTATATATTTTAAAAAAACACCTTACTCATTTAAACTTTGGACAACTGAATTTGAAGTTTCCACAAAGTTAGCTTTCTAAGCTTCAGGCTGCACATGCCACTTCCGGAGTTGTATGTGTGTGCTGCGCTAGTGAACCCATCGATTTAAATGGACATTTGGTTAGAAAGGAGTGTTTGGGAATAAAAGATGAACTTCCTCCCATCCTCACTCATAAATCAATTCTATTCTGTGCACAAAACAGAAAATCCTGTAGCTCAAGTTATTAAAATACAATACTAACAAAACAGATGCATTTTTCTTCTCTTGCCAGTGTAAAGTGTTCAGGATAAAGTGCACACGAAGTACACAGTAAGAATGTTACTGCGAGCATAACATCTGTGATGCTAGTGTCTGTAAATATACCATTTTACTACAGAAGAACATGCAATTTCTAACGAGCATTCTATGTTTTATAAACAGAGCAGGTGGGTGACTCATAAGAAGTGTAGAAAGGGTACATATATGGGTTTAGATGAAGCTTATTTAATCAATAACTAACCCAATCAGTCATGTGTTAAAATAATCTCTAACATCTATTATATGGGTGAGGGATGATATGATTTTCATTTATTTTGAAGTGGTTGTAGGTACTCAAGTTTTTAGTTCCATTCTCATCTTTCATGATTTATTAAATACATTGATGTGGAAATGTATGGTATTTGATAAACTCATTCTTAGTATTTAAAACTCACTATACTAGTGAATTAAATGAAAATTCTTTTTCTCTCTTCTTCCTTTTGTGCCAACCCTTATGTCCTGTCCCTATGGAAAGGTCTAAGAAGGCTTTTCATTCTGAATATAATGAATTTTCTCACAAGACATGATGATGTCATGTTGCTTTTTTGGTATAATTTATGTCATGATTTATTAATGATTGATCTATTTGTTATGCAAAGTAAAACTGAAGATGAAATATTTGGAGGAATATTAGCTGTCTTGCTTGAGATAAAAAATGAAAAAGAAAATTTTCTTAAGGGTAAGGGAGAAAGTTCATTATTTTTGGAATTATTTCACTCTATCATTTTAGAAAGCTGGCCTCTGCTGGAAATGTTCAAATTGTTATTGTCTGAAGCCATCAAATGCCCTCTTTCCATCCCCTGGATCCCTCAAACCCTTTATGTCCACCTCTTTGCTTAATTTTTGTTTTATCTACTTGCTCCTCTCTCCTTGCAAATAGTTTAAGTTCAAATCGGGGTCCTGCCTTGTTGAATATCTAAGTCCAAAGTGATATTTCAGAAGAAACTGCTGTCATTTATGTATGTAAGGGGTGCATTCTCTTTCATATGGCTTGTTCATATCTCTAATCACATAAAATGAAAGTTTTTAAGCTGTATTTGTATGACTACCTAAGCTGTATTTGTATGACTAGTTATTGTTTTTGGTCCCTTTCCTAAAACCCGTGCACACACATAGAGAGGTTGTGTTCCTGAGAATTCACCTATTTGTACTTTTGCTAATGATGTATCTTAATTTAACTTCCTAAGAAGAATGTTTCGAGTGCTATAACTGTGAGTAATGTCGTTCTGAGGTAAATATTAATTCCTATACACCATTTTTTTCTATTTTTATATATGGTTTTCCTATCACTTGGTTGTTCAGTTAAAATTTTAAATTTTCCATTATTGAATAATTGACTAAATTAAATTGCTACTGAATAATTAATTCAACAAACTTACCTTAATTATAGACTTATTAAGAGTGTTGTTCTGAGAAACAGTCTTCTTTTTCTATTTCTTGAGAAACTTAGATTGAAGAAAATATTCAAAGAAATAAGCCACTAGAAACTTATAATAAATTTTCTGTTGATGCCCACATAACTCTTACAGCTAGCTACCTGTGCTGGAATGCTTAAACACCCTTGTTTCTATAACCCCATATCCAAGCAGAAGTTAACTCTGTTTCTTTCTCCCCCACATTTCCTTCTGTATTTCCAATTTCTGCTTACTTCTCTCAAATCTATAGGTGTTATTTCAAACGCTTATATATTTTTTCTAATTTAGTTTTTTTACGTTTTCAAATATATATGCAGAATAAGGATTAAGTGCAGTTCTGATATTTTCCTACATATTCTCAAGTAATTTTTTCAGACTAATATTGTTTTATTTTATATATTACCAACTGTTAGATTATGAAGAAGCCATGAGATCTTATATATTTCCATATACTCTGCTTTTTTCTATCCCCCCAATACTGCCATTTCAGAACTTCTGTATAGTCATATTAAACATGCGGTAGGTGAAAATCTATACTGGCCACCACCATCTTCCGTCCTGGTGCCCTGCCCTGTAAAACCCTTATCCCTGAGTGCGGGTGGGGCCTGTGACTTACTTCCATACAAAGATGTACAGCAAAGGTGACTGGCTGGCACTCGATTAGATTATTATAAGACTCTGTCTATTAGCTGAATAGAGAAAGACCCTCCTTCAAGAAGCAAGTGCAGTGAAGGCCTGGGGCTGTGTGAAGGGTGGACGAGGTCAATGGGGGAGGGAGGAAGACATATCTGTAATACTTTCACCAATAAAGGTGTTTTAAAAAAGAAAAAGAAGCAAATAGTCATGAAATAGTCTGTGGGAAAGCCACATGGTTGCCTCTAGAAGCTGAGGAGTCCTACAGCCATAGCCATGATGAATCCAGGGCTATCAGTTATACAATCATAAGGAAATAAAACCTGATAACCCCATAAAGTGGAAAAGGACCTGAGCTCCAAAACAAACAGCCCAGCCAACACACTGCTTTCTGCCTCATGAGACTTTGGACAACCCAGCTACACCTGACCTGAATTCCTGACCTGCTAAACCATGAGAGGATGCGTGTGTGTGTGTGAGTTAAATATATTTTTATTGATTTCAGAAAGAGAGGGAGAGAGAGATAGAAACATCAATAATGAGAGAGAATCATCGATCAGCTGCCTCCTGCACACCCTGCACTGGGATCGAGCCCACAACCCGGGCAGGTGCCCTTGACCAAAGCCAAACCAGTCATGGCTGCATGTGTGTGTTTTTAAGCAGCTGAGTGTGGTGGTAATTTGTTACGTGGCAACAGAACTCTAGTACAAATATTTACACTGTCATGACTGAAAATAAAGGTTATTGCTAAGCTTGGTCTTACACTAAATTTACATCTCTGTCTTATACAACTTTGTTTCCATGAACTTAATGATTGATGTGTTTTTATAGTGTGTTTAGTTCTTCATGGGCCTACGATTAATTATAATAAAAGTATCTCTAGACATGTAACCCTTCTCAGTGCCTTCAAACCCCTGCACCCCGAAGACCCTTTCCTAGGGCCCTTCTCTTTATGCTCCTGAGGCAACTAGCTTCTAGACCAGTGATGGCGAACCTATGACACGCGTGTCAGAGGAGACACACGAACTCATTTTTTTGGTTGATTTTTCTTCGTTAAATAGCATTTAAATATATATAATAAATATTAAAAATATAAATATTTTTATACTATGGTTGCAAATATCAAAAAAATTTCTATACGTGACATGGCACCAGAATTAAGTTAGGGTTTTTCAAAATGCTGACATGCCGAGCTCAAAAGGTTCGCCATCACTGTTCTAGACAGACATAATGAGCCAATGTCCTGCTAGCATGTCCTTTCACATCAACCGGAAAGGTCCTTTTCCTTCTCCAATGGTAGCTTTTCTGTTTCTTGTATCTTATGTCATCCATTTCTTTGTTTACTCTTTAGATTTGGGGAAAGGTATCCCCTAGTAGTTTCCCAAAGAAGCATACAAGGGAGATGCATTTTGTAGTACAAGCCCAACATCCTCAGATATGTCTGATGACACACAGTCAGGGTCACCCTGCTTCACTTTCTCCAGAATAAAGACTCTCTCCTTTCGAAAGAAGAATTTCAAACCACATACATTACATATTTGGTTAAAATCATTTGTGATAAATATGTTTCCATTTTCTAGAAATATGTCTACATCAGCAATGCCATTCATCATGGAATTAATGGGAATAAATCGCATGAAGTTTTATCTTGTTGTATTGGTGTAGTGGTAATAAGAGCATCTTTGATTAAATTCCTTATTTTAATGGAATTGCGGCTGCTCTTTAGCGTCAGGTTTCAAATCTCTGTTCCAATTCACAATAACTCGCTAGTTGATGATGCTAGCTATGTTTTATTATGCTATTCCGAATAAAGTATTGCTGCAAGAGCTGCTCTTAATACAGCACACATTACCTAAAGCTGGGGTAATTTGGGCTCCGGAGTTCTTTGTCATCATTACAGTCTAGTGTTGCATTCCCTGAAATAATACATTAAGTTGGTATGTTCTTAAGCACCTGGCTTAATTGAAACCCACGGCAATGATAGCACAATAACTGGCCTGAAAAATAAACTACAGGCAATCACAGTGCAGTGAAAGGTGTAGAGGACATGTTTATATGGAGTCAAAGGCAGTGACAAAATACTTTTTTTTGACTCAAAGGTGGAGGCGGAATCGGAACATTTTCCAATAGGAAACTGCATATTGATAGCCTGGCAGTCTGATTTTTAAATTCCAAATTAGCAATGAGGTGCTTTGATTACACATCAAAGAAAAACATGAAGAAGTCAGTATGCTTTTGTTTCTTTATATACTGCATCAATTCTGATGGGAAAACAAGGCACCGCAGAGATATAGTTAAACCTAAGAATCAGTGGAGACTGAGCACATATAACCCAAAGCACAAGGATGCTTTGAAATTCCCAATTAATGAGTCCTATTATCAAAATTAGAAGCAAAAACAAACAATTCAGGAACCCTAGTAAGAATCCAGGAACTGTAAACAGTCTTTTATTCAAAAGAGGACCTGTTCCTGGCAAAGATTCCATGGATGGCTCTGAACTCACACTGAAAAGTTCCAAACACCGTCACCACCTGGCATAATTGGTACTAGTGTGATCCTAGAATTTCTCGTCAAGCTCTAATTGGGCTCCAGTCCAAAATAGAAGGCATCGTCCTCTAACTGAAACACAGATACAGGCTTTCATTTCTTCACCAAATTGAAGTGTTTTTAAAGGCAAGATGTCATGATTACAGAATTATTATCTGTAATAATGATTTGTCTGTATTTTGTTAGATGTCCTCAGACAGATGACTATGTTAAGAGGAGGAAAACAATTAGAATATTATAATAGAATTGCTATGCTATATAATAAAAGCCTACTATGCAAATCGACCAAATGGCGGAACAACCAGTCACTATGACACGCACTGACCACCAGGGGGTAGATGCTCAATGCAGGAGCTGCCCCAGCCCACAGGCCTCAGGCCAGCCAAGGTGGGTGCCAGCAGGGGCCCCCCAATTGCCTCGCCAGTCGCCCCACAGATTGGCCCTGATCGCTGCCAGGCCTAGGAGGGCCTTTAGTTTAGGTTATAAAAGAAGCCAGTGCTTTGAGGCAATACAGTGTTATATCACAAATTCATATTATCAATATTAAAATTTAACTATAGAAAAATTAATTGTATAGTAAATTTAGACTTCTTATTGGCTTTGCATTTTTAGCTCAAGGCCTTTATTTTAAAACATACCCATTGTTTTAGTGTTTTCCAGAGAAACTGAACCAGTAGAAGATAGACAAAAGTTATATGTTATAGTTCCTTCATAACTAGGAATTTGCTCACACAGTTATGGAGACTGGGAAGTCCTATGGTCTTCCACCTCCAAGCTGAAAAACAAGGAGAGCTGGTGGTATAAGTCACTCCAAGTCTGAAAGCCTAAGAGTCCAGAGGCTGAAGGAGTAAGACCCAGTCTGAGTCTGACACCAGGAGCCAGGAGTGCCAATGTCTGAGGGCGGGAAAACCTGAATGTCTAGGCTCAAGCCCAGAGCAAATTTGCCTTCCTTTGCTCTCTCCGACTCATTCTCTCAATGACTGGATGGTTCCCATCTATTTTGGTAGAACAATCTTCATTCAGTCTACACAGTCAAAATGCTAATCTCTCCCTGTGACTCTTCACAGAGACACCCAGAAATGTTTTACCAGTTCTCTGGGTATCCCTCACCCCAGGGAAATTGACATACAAAATTAATCATCACACACCTGATATTATAATCCAATAGGGGAAGAGTCATACATTCTGATACTGTTGTTTTTGCATCTGTTTTTGAAAGGCACAAAACAAAAATACATTAAAACATCTACATGTAAAGACTTCATAGAAAAGTGATAATATCTACAACAATAAGAAATGCTTTACTCATTGCCTATTTGATGAGTTGTAATAACTGTTTATTTAAAATTATAATTTACATCTTTCCATAATGCTTAAAAGGAACAGAAAGAAGATAGAAAGAAGAGAGGCAGAGACAGAGAATGATAATAACACCCTGGTGACTCAGAGATTTCTTGGAATGTTATTTGATGCTCTAATGAGTTACATAACAATAAGTTGCTATCCATACACACCTGTCTTCTAAATATCACCTTTGCTAGAGTGTCTAGTCAGATCCTTATCCAGTTTTTTTTCAAGTTTTGAGTTTTAAAAGTTCTTTATATATTTTATTTTAAGTTCTTTACCAAATATATGATTTGCAAATATATCTTTCAGTCTGTGGCTTGTCTTTTTATTCTATTAAGAGTGTCTTTGACAAAGCACTATTTTTAATTTTGCTAAATCGGAATTTATCATTTTTTTTCTTTTAGGACTTGTGCATTTGGTGTAATGCTAAAAGATTCTTTGTCTAACCCAGTGTCACACACACAGAGTTCCTATGTTTTTGTCAATACCTCTTAGAATTCTACCTTTTAGTCCATGAGGTGTAGAGGTTCATATATGTTTTTACATATGAACATGCCTTTATTCCAGCACCACTGCTTGAAAAGAATTTCATTCTCTATTGAACTGCTTTGTAACATCACTCATAGTGTTCTTCAGGTAATCTACATCTTTACTGGTGCGATGAATATTTATTATGTTAATTACTGAGAGAAAATGAGGAGTATTCTGTTTATTTATTGGCATACATCTTATCTCTTCATCAATACTGTCTTAGGAAAACTGTTGCTTCCATTTCATCTGTTATCCTTGAAGCCTCAGTCAGTGCATCTTCATTCAGTGGCTCACCTTCATATGAAAAATTCTATGACACACTGTAGCTCACTTTGGAAAACTATGTAAGTAACAGACCCATGTTGGCAATGTTTCACTTTTTTTTCAAGGAACTTACTGTTTTGTATACTCATATAAAAATGATAAAAATGGTGAATCAGACATTTTAGATCACACAATTTTTCAGAAATCTGATAAAATTCAGAGGACACTATGTTTTGTGACTTATAATTATTATATATTTTTTATTACCTAAGACTGTCCAGAAAACTCAAGACACTATCTGAGTTTTCCTACAGGATCAAGGAAGGATAGCTTCCTAAATACATTTTAAGGGGGCAATACACAACTTTCTCTCTATAGTTACACTACTTGAATCTTATTCCAAAGGAAATAAATGCACATTTCTTTTCTCCACTAAACAAGTGGATACTGTGAAGTGTAAAATACCCAATAAATATCACTGTGAAATATGTACTATGAGAGTTCCTAAGATCTACCGTAGTAAGCATCCCGTTTCATGTGGCTATTGAGAGTTTGAGTCTGAATTTCAAGCCTTAAAATGCTATGAGAATTTGCATTGTGGTGATCCCTGAATCATTAGTGGTCTTTAATTGTAGCACACATGCAATTTCCTGAATTTGTCAGCTTGCATATTAATAGAGGTTGAGTCAGTGGGTATTATTTCATAGGACTGCGTATTTTGCAGTCAACTCATTAGAAATGTCTCATTTAGGATTGTGACGGTAGCTTGACTTTGTTCTGGGCTGATACTCCTTGCTGTTCGGCTGTCTTTAATTATTCCTCCCTCTGCATGTAATGAAATGGAGCGCCTCCAGGGCGCGGCGATGGCAACACTAAGCAGCATTGTTTCCCCTTATTATGGATCTTGGCAAGGATAGTGTTAGACCACTAGGCAAAATGGAAAGGTGGATTTAATTTGCATCAAATAAATATATTAAAGTTAAATGACTCAAAAAGGATGTAAATGAACCACAGATGTAAATTCCTTATTAACATCTAGTTAGTAATGTTTAGGAATTTGCGTTACTTCTAGTATTCAAACCCATCTCCTACAGAAAGGAGGCCATGTGTCCAGTGTCAAATCACTGTAACCTTGACTCTAAGGTCCGGAGGTAAAACACATGTCCAGGTCATTGTTTCTTGTTTCTTTGTGTCGTGTAGCAAGCTGTAAGCATGCTATTTTCATGCTTCATCTTTTCTAGACAAAATAATAAGTATTCCTTGATTTTTCTGAGTTAAGCAAAGAGCAGTAAGAAATACAGCATTGAGGGGAAGTCTTTAAGAAAAATAAACTAAATGAAAACTCCTCTTGTAATTTCAGTGTGAATAATTGATTTTCATATTAGGTATTAATGAAAAATGTTAATGAGCTAAATAATTATTACCTTTAGAAATTACTAAAGTTTTTGCAAGCATCACATCCATAGGCTAAGGATTCTGTCCTCTTTCAAAAATACTATGATGTGGTTTAAATGACCAATTCTGCAACAAGAAAACCCATGCAATTAGCTACATTACTTTGACTTTAAATACTCCTTTATCTAACAGATAAATTTAACTGATAACATTTCCATTATCACTAGTAATTTTCCAACACTAATGCCAATATTTTCTAACTTTTCCAAGCTCTCTTACTGGGGTAAGAAATTTATTTCAGTAACATTATTTTTTGGTGATGACATAAAACTGGTGTTTAAGTACAAAGCCCCTAGTTTATATTTTAGAGATTTATCTTTGAGGGAAGCCTTCAGAGGTAGTGGATTCAGATTTTCCAGTTTTAAATAACAAAAGTCATATTTCCTACTTAACTCGGAGATAACAAATAATTCTTATAATTATTTTTCTTTAAAATATATTAACACTGTATTTAAATCTTTTGATACCACCAACTGACCAAAATCCAAGTTGATTATTACAGATCAGTTGCCTACATATGTTACTTGCTAACTACAATGTGAAGTGGCATATCCTTCAGATCAGATAACATGAATCATTAACTAATGTTTCTTTACATAATTCAGTACCAGGTTCAATTGGCCAACTACTGCATCAGAATATTTGAAAACAAATTAATTTTAAACTAATGTATCATGACTTAAGATCTAGTGACTTTCATTCATTCATCCACTCATTACAAAATTATTTAGCAAAGAAGGAAACTAATAAGCATTCTCCATCCCCTCAAACCTCCCACTTAAGTAAGTGTGGTAGTTAATATACATGTCCTATGATACCGATATTAGAGAAATGTAAATGTAAAATGCAGGCAAGTGCAGCTCAACGGCCAGGATGCATTCTGAGAAATCTTATCATAATGCAAATATCATAGTGTATGTACAGAAACCTAGATGGCATTGCCTGCTACACACACCTATGCTATGTGGTACAGCCTAGGGCTCCTAGGCCACACGCCTATGCACCATGTTCCTGCACAAAACAACATGAGATTAAATCAAGCGCAAGAGCAATGATGCAATCAAGAGGTGCTGGAGATGCAGGATATATGAGGCAGCTGCTGGCACAACATGGCTGCTGTTTTACAGAAAACTTCTTTTATGAGTAGAAAGAGCACACTCTAAAATAACAGAATCTAGTATGTGAATACACAACCAATAAGAGTCATTAATTATAATGATCCAGTGTTATGTACTGTGCATAGTTGTCCACACTAGGACTGTTTGCACCAGCATCACCACACGCAGGTCATGCACTGCGCGATGATGATACAACGGCTCTACAGTACCCAGGTGATATTTTCTCAGCTCCATTATAACTATAGGATCACCGTCACTGACCAAGACGTTATGCAAAGGATGACTACAAAGTACTGAAGAATGTGGGCTGGAACTAAATGATCTAGTACTAAATTCATAGATCTTATTGTCAAAATTTAAAGATTAGAGAGAGCTTAAAATATATTTTTTTAAAATCATCAGTTATTGCCGTAAAGCAAGATACTAGAATATGATATTTAGAAGAGGAAAGATAGCATATACAACAAAACCACCAAGAAATGAAATAAAGGCAAATAACAAAATAGGAATAAATTCTAGAAACTAAATGTGGAACAAAGGTCATAGGGTCAAGAGTGAGAAGACAGATTTGGGTATTAAACACATACCTACAAGTGATAAAACATATATGGCCACTAAACACCAGAAATGGTTTTGTCCTCACTATTAATACAAGAGTAGGCATTGTAACAACAGTAAGAAACTACTTGCTCTATGAGACTGAAAAGTATTAAAAGCAAAGTCACTACGCAGTGCTGCTGAGTGTACGGATGGGGGAGTGAAGACATTAAACCTCTTTAAAGCTCGGGCTGTAAACTGGCAAGACTACACAGCATAGGTTTAATATATATTAAAATCCTCTAAAGTGTCATTCACCTCCGCTAATAACTTACAGATTGCTATCACTTTTGTAATCATAAATTATATAAGTTAACATTCATGTATTTTACTAAATATATTAAACAAATAGCTATCACTTTGAATAAGCTGTGTCTTTACCATACCGACAGTCTATTCCAAAATATTCCTTCTATCTTTTTCTATTCTTAGCTATTCTCACAACTGTCACTAGCACTAGCTTTCTAAAATAAGTATCTAATCCCCACTGTCCTGCTTAAGACAACAGATAACAGAAACACGTATGACTGACTATAGCTCACTATTACTTGGCTCCCAAGTCACTTGATTTATTTTTTTACCATGAGATGGGGTGTAATACATACACACATACATATATTCATGCATAATAATCACCGTAATACATATAGCCATTATATATTGTATTATAAATGATAGCTCCAACATGCTCAGGGTGGCAGAGGCAGCTATTGGTCATATAATATTTATTGTCCCTTATTTTTATAACAGTTTTAAAATGCAGACGGAACAGTGACATCTGAATAAAAACTGAGTTTCCCTGACGATCCTGCACTCAAGTTCCAGATCTGATGCACTTCCCACCAGCTCTGCACTGCCATGAATTTGGGGAAATATCAGGGAGGAGGACTTTGCCCACCTCCCCTTTTTTTGAGGTTTGGTTTTCCTGTGGCAACAGAAACAGAGGTCATGCTAGCTAGTCAGTAGTTTTGTAAGCTGTACAGCAGTAAAATAAAACCCATGTGTAATCACATTTCTCCTTTTTATTTATTTATTTATTTTCAAATATATATTTATTGATTTCAGAGAGGAAGAGAGAGGGAGAGAGAGAAACATTGATCTGCTGCCTCCTGCATGCCCCACACTGGGGATCAAGCCTGCAACCCAGGCATGATCTCCTGTCATGGGTCAACGCTCAACCACGGAGCCACACTGGCCAGGGTCTCCTTTTTATTTAAATTTAACAGGCTCAGAATAGATCTGGAGTCCATATTCTTGGTTCCAATGAGGCTTCCTGATTCCCCATCTCTCTCTCTCTCTCTCTCTCTCTCTCTCTCTCTCTCTCTCTCTCATACTAGAGAGAGAGAGAAAGAGAGAGAGATATATATATCCATTATTTTAAATCTATTGTTTTACTATCAATTGAAACTTGCCTGATTACACTCAGCTTTATTAAAGCCTTAGGTTAATTATAATCAACCTTTTATAACAAATATTTGTAACATTTTTGTTATTTTTTATTTAGTTTAATAGACAAAGTAATTTATGAAATATCAATAAGAATCAATAGGACATAAATATAATCTAAAACAGATGGAAGGTACATTTAATTTGTAATAAATATATAATGGTTTATTAGAAATTAGTCCAGCACCATAAAACTAGGAGATAAATTATAGGTATGCATATAGAGAATAACTGAGAACAACAGCTACAAATGTAAATGGATACAAATGTGTTGAATTAGCTATTCAAATACTATGTGCTACATTGCCCTCAGTGATGCCATTTTCTAAAATATTGAGCAACTTTTAATAAAATTAGAAATTTAAAAAATATAATTTCCCTTTGGCTTACATGCTAGTTGCATTCCTAGTTAATTCAAACCTTGTAAAATTGAAAACTATGTAAGAATTACTTGATTCATGCATGAAATTGTAAATACATAGTCTCATATAAATAAGAATAAATCTTCATTTACCTGAGTGTACAGCAAAACATTCACAAATTACATGAGAATTGCTACAATTTTTTATGTGCAAACCAGTTGTCATCCCAGGTTCCCAGTAAGTAAACATTAATAACATCCTGCTATTTTTATTAAAATAATGGCAACACATTTCCAAAATGCTACTTAGCAGGTAGTTCTGCACATACAAACACATTATATACAAACACACTGCACACACACACACACACACACACACACAACCAAGCCTCAGGAACCCTTCCCAAGGTTCTTATTTCTCCTCTTTTGTCAGACTCAATACTGTTAACTCACTTTTAAATGACCAAACTAGAACATAAGCTTCAAGGTCAAGGTAAAAATGCCAAAATGAATCCCTTCACCTAGCCTACTTAATAAAAGCCTAATATGCAAATTGACCAAACGGCGGAATGATCAGTCGCTATGGATGCGCACTGACCACCAGAGGAAGATGCTCAATACAGGGGCTGCCCCCAGTCGGCAGGCCCCAAGTCAGCCAAGGCAGGTGCCAGCGGAGGCCCCCAGATCACCCTGCCGGTCACCCTGCAGAGGGAGGCAACCGGCAGTGGCGGGAAGTGGGGCCGGCACCAGGCTGGCCAAGGCAGGTGTCCTCTTCAGCTCCCCCAGAGGTACAGACTCATCAAAGATGTGTGTTAGTATCTCATTCGTCTTCCTGACTACTGCATCCTGAGAATCTAACTGCATGTCAAGCACGTATTATTTGCTGAATAAGTGTATCAGATTTCCTACATTTTTGCTCTTGTTTCGATATTTTCTTTTCCATATTTTCTACTTAATAACTGCATCTTTACAGCAAATGAAAATACACCTTAAAGTTCATTATTAGAATTGCTAAGTGAAACCAGATTGGACAGACATTTATTATCGTTAGCTTACTAAGATGATAACCTTAACATACAAATTTGTTTTCCTCGGGGTGGGAGAAATTAATCAATTATTGGATTTTTTGTATTAGTTTTAATCATCAGGACTTTATTGGGGGGAAAATCACTGTAGTATATTCTAAAAGTTATAATTGGGAAAATTTAATTGTTCAAATACAAAAAAAAGAGTGGATTTAGTTCACATTAACATAATTGTCTTTATGATGTGTAAGGATTTTAAAATCCCAACTTTTATAATAGCTGACATTTACACTCAAATATTCTTTCAGGATTATTCTCAATTAAATATTTTAATTACTACAAAATAGCTGAATAGGAGAATGTGAAAGACTAGGCTGGGCTTCATCTGAATTATAGTTCATGTGAAAGCCCACAGACCTCATAAATCATAATTTCCTTAACGAGAAAGAGGAGTTCCATTGATACTACTGTAAGCCCTTATAATTACTTTTCCCGCTTTATTCTTTATGATCACTTTTGTTAAGCTATTAAAAATGAAGCAGAGAGAAATATAGAAAAAGTACATTTAGTCCTCTGTACCATTGTATATTCACCAGGGGAAGGTAGAGAAACGAGTTTTCCTGGAAATCTAGACATAATAATGGCCTGAAACAAGTAGAATCCCATTTAATATTTTAGAAAGTGGATATCTCTGCAGCTCCCTTTGAGTTAGTATTGTGAAGTGGAGAGAACACCGTCTCTTGAGAGAGACATATACTATTTTAAATTCTGGATTTGCCATTCATTGTGTTGTTTTGGGCAAATAATTTAAGCTCTTAGAAACGTAGTTTTGTCATTTGTAAAAAAAAAAAAAAGAGCAATGCTAAAATGTAACTTGGAAAAGAATTATGCTGACTAAATGAGATAATAGATATAAAATGCAAAGATTATACTTAATATGTACTAAAAGTATAGGGAATGATCATTTGGAAGGAGATAATGTAGCTCTGGTTATATCTTAATATATTTATGGTTCAAAACTTTAAAAGTGCCCAGCTGGCATGGCTCAGTGGTTGAGCATCATCCTATGAACCAGGAGGTCAGGGTTTGATTCCAGGTCAGGGCACATGCCCAGGTTGTGGGTTCGATCCCCAGTGTGGGGCGTGCAGGAGGCCACAGATCAGTGATTCTCTGTCATCATTGATGTTTCTATCTCTCTCTCCCACTCCATTCCTCTCTGAAATCAATAAAGTATATGTTAAAAAATAAATAAAAGTGACAACCCATACTGGGACTTAAATTCATAAGTTAATTAGATTCCTTCAATATTAATGTTTTGATTCACTGATCCTAGAGTATGCTGCTGAACTTGACTTGCAAAGACTATTTGAAGCAGGCTATTTTTTAAAAAAGGTAACTGATCTGATGCTGAAAACTTCTACGCTTTAATGGGGCAATTTCCGGAGGGGTCCCTGCTTACTTCCCGGGCAGCGTGACATACTGAGAGAGCAGAGACTGTGACGTCAGCCATTGCTCTGCTGTGCTCCAGCCCTGGGGCCACGTGCATTTTAATGAATACAGTACATTTTATTGTACGTTTATTGAAGAATGTCATAAAAAGTTCTCTTGGTGTCAAATTTTATAACCTATTATTTGGAATTGTATATATGGAGTACCAAATGGACAGACATTACTAATGTTAGAAAATTTATTGACAGTTATGTTTCAATTAAAATAATATTTCACTGGTAACATGAAAAAGCAAAATAATTAAACAAAAAACTCTAAAATTTCACACATTTACAGACTGAATCTAGTGTTATTTAGTGACAGCTCTTGGAAACTTTTCAAAAAAAAAGAATGAAATCACAATTAGTGGAGTAAAGCTAGTCCAGGCAACCAACTCAATCATTGAGAGCGAAAGGCTCCATTCAGTTTACTGACAGTTTTTTCTTCTTCTGTCTGGGTTTTATTGATAGATATTTGTAAAATATATCAGAAATTTTTCTATGTAAACAATTACCATTTTGAAGTTAGGATATTGTTAATTTTATGTTGTTCTTTAGTTTCTTTAAGTTTCTACTTAATTAATGAAATACTTACTGAGTACTTAATTAAGAGCAAAAGAAGAAGTTTCACTTAGAAAAAAAAAATCTGCATTGGCCATGGCCTGGAGACCCTTTAGTGTAATAGACAGAATGGTCACATATATTTATAATTTTTAAAAATAATATTTATTTTTATTAATAAGAGATTTGTTTTTCCAGATATTCGTGCACTGAAAGTTTTTTTAATTTAATTTTTTTATTTATTGATTAAGGTATTAATATGTATCCTTATCCCCCCATTGCCACCCACCGTCATCTGCCCTCAACACCACCCCCCGCCCCCGTGTCTGTGTCCATTGGTTAGGCTTATATGCATGCATACAAATCCTTTGGTTGATCTCTCCCCCTTATCCTCACCCTCCCCTACCTTCCCTCTGAGGTTTGATAGTCTGATCAATGCTTCTCTGTCTCTGGATCTGTTTTTGTTCATCAGTTTATGTTGTTCATTATATTCCACAAATGAGTGAGATCATGTGATATTTATCTTTCATTGACTGGCTTATTTCACTTAGCATAATGCTCTCCAGTTCCATCCATACTGTTGCAAATGGTAAGAATTCCTTCTTTTTTTACCATTGTAGTATTCCATTGTGTCTATGTACCACAGACTTAAGCTGTTTCTACATCTTAGCTATGGTAAATTGTAATGCTATGAACATAGGGGTGCATATATCCTTTCTGATTGGTGTTTCTAGTTTCTTGGGGTATATTCCTAGAAGTGGGATCACTGGGTCAAATGGGAGTTCCATTTTTAGTTTTTTGAGGAAACTCCATACCGTGCTCCACAGTGGCTGCACCAGTCTGCATTCCCACTAGCAGTGCACGAGGGTTCCTTTTTCTCTGTCATTTGTTGATTTGTTAATGATAGTTATTCTGACAGATGTGAGATGGTACCACATTGTTGTTTTGATTTGCATCACTCAGATGATTAGTGACTTTGAGCATGTTTCCATATGTCTCTTGGCCTTCCTTATGTCCTCTTTCGAAAAGTGTCTATTTAGGTCCGTTGCCCATTTTTTGATTGGGTTGTTTATCTTTCTTTTGTTAAGCTGTATGAGTTCCCTGTAAATGTTGGAGATTAAACCCATACCGGTGATAACATTGGCAAATATGTTCTCCCATGCATTCTTGTTTTGTTGATGGTTTCTTTTGCTGTACAGAAGCTTTTAACTAAGGAGGTAAAAGACCTGTACTTGGAAAACTACAGGACACTGAAAAAGGAGATAGAGGAAGACATAAAAGGAGATAGATGGAAGAACATACCGTGTTCATGAATTGGTAGAATCACTATCATAAAAATGTCCATACTACCCAAAGCATCTGTGCTGGGCATATCTGGCACTTTGGCCAGATGGGTCATGCTGTGCTGTCTGTTCCTAGAACACATAGATAGGAAGGTACTGACATCAGGCCAGGCCTTGAGATATGGTCTCATGGCCCCTTCCCAGCACACAGGACTTCTTTCTCAGAAGGCCCGGAAGTCTCATTCCAAATTCGGGAGACAAAAGACTGGAAAAAGTATAGAGTTTCCTCCATATTTGGGGGCCTAGAATTTGAAAGACACATTTTTCTCTGGGCCTCCCAAAATTTAATAAGAAAATGTAACTCTTGCAGTCAGCACTGCAGTTCGGCCTCTGCTCCAGCAGGGTGCTGTAGGTGTAGTCAGCTGGCCAGCTTAATAAAGGCTCTTAAATTTAAATTCTGAGTCGGTGGTCTATCTCGCTGAGTGAACCCATAACAATTCAATGCACTCCCCATTAAAATACCAATGGCATTATTTCACAGACCTAGAACGAACTCTCCAAAAATTCATCTGGAATAAAAAAAGACCCTGGATAGCTGCAGCGATCCTGAGAAAGAAGAACAAAGTAGGAGGGATCTCAACACCAGATATCAAGCTGTATTACAAAGCCACTGTTCTCAAAACAGCCTGGTACTGGCACAAGAAGAGACATATATATCAATGGAATAGAATAGAGAACCCAGAAATCGACCCAAACCACTATGCTCAATTGATATTTGACAAAGGAGGTAAAGAACATAAAATGGAGTCAAGACAGTCTCTTCAATAAATGGGGTTGGGAAAATTGGACAGATATATGCCAAAAAAAAAAAGAAAGAAAGAAACTAGACCACAAACTTACACCATACACAAAAATAATCTCAAAATGGATAAAGGACTTAATCATAAGATGGGAAACCATAAAAATATTAGAGGAATCCCCAGGCAGCACAATCTCAGACATATGCTGAAGCAATAACTTCACTGATACAGCTCCTAGGGCAATGGAAACTAAAGGGAAAATAAACAAATGGCACTACATCAAAATGAAAGGTTGATTTTGATATGTGCCCTGATCAGGGATATAACCTGAAACCTTGGTATTTCAGGATGATGTTCTACCCAACTGAGCTACCTGCCCAGTGTGATCACATATATAGAATACTGACCTCAGAACCACCGCCCCCCACCCCTTATTAGCTTATCCTGAGAATAGTAAGCTGGCTATAGTGGGACACATTTCCTCTCAAACTGCAATCACCATGGTGTTCTCATCATCTCTTTCTTCCCCAACATTTCCTGAAAAAATGTCTACTCCTGGTTTTCTCCAAGTAAAGTAACTTTAATCATAGTACTGGTTTTAAATCCCTTTAAGTTTGTTTGCTTCATTTTGTTTTATTTTTAACCATCTACTTTTATAGATACTTTTTCAGAAGCAAAATTTTGTACATATTAACATGTATATATCTGTTTCACTTGGATTCATTTCTATAGAGTTTGTAAGAATGAAAAATAAACGTTTTGATCTCCTGAAAAAAATGTCTACTAGTACTCCTCTGTATAAAATAACTAAATAACAATACTACCACAACTTAGAATTTACAGGCAATGTAGTAAACTTTTGTGTTTAGAAAGAATCCCCCAGGCTCAATGTATTTTATTTGATAGCATCACTGTAAAGCATTCTCTAAGGGATGAGATTCTTGGTGACACAGGCTTTACTATTTAAGAAAAATTTACATTAAAAAATACTAAAAATACTATAGCTCGACATGCATATATTTTCAGTTCTTCCTTGGCAATTGGCTTTCAGGACAATCTCTTGGACAGCTGTTTACATGTCACAAAAGCTATCACAGACACCGACAGGGCCAGCCCAATGAGGAAAAGCATGCATTTTCAGGGTGAGCTGAAAAAAACCATGGAAACAAAATCGATAGTAAATGAGGGAAGTGAATACTTTCCTTGCATTTTCACAACCAAGTCTGGACTTAGGGACACTTAGGTATGTCTGACTTGTCATCAGAGTGCTGTCTCATTGCACCCGATAATGAAAAGACCGCCTAAGTACACAGACTCCATAAATGTGTCACAGAGCACACAGCTGGACCTGAGGGGAGCTCCCCTACTGGCCTACAAGTCTCATTTTAAAGAAAAACAAACAAAACCACACAATAACAACAACAAAACTTGTTTCAAAAAAGGTTCCTTCGGACAGAGCATAATTAGGAGAAAATGACCTTGAGGCTTACCCTGGCAAATCATTGTGGACATGTATGTCAGCTGAAGATTGATGTTTTGAGAAAATTCTGAAAAGCAATATATGAATGAAACCTTGTTTCCTGGTCATGTGTGGCAAATCAGAGCCCCCAAAGTTGCTCTGTATCCCCTACAGATTCCATTTATGAATCTATTGAAAGAACTGATCTAAAAATATCCTGTTCAAGAATGTTGAACCTCAGAGGGGAGGCAGGGGGCGGTGGGTGGTTGGGAAGAGATCAACCAATGAATTGTATGCGTATATGTATAACCCATGGACACAGACAATAGGATCTGTGGTGGGGGAGGGTTGGTAAAGGTCAAGGGGGGGGGAAAGGGGAACATATGTACTACTTTCAACAATAAAGATTTAAAACAAAAACACAAACAAATTAAAAATATCCTGTTCAGAAGGGATTTTGCTTTTTCGTAAAAGTGCATATCCTTGATTATATATTTTTTATCAGAGAAATTTTAATTCTGAGAATATTTATTTCACATTTTATGTGCACTGAAATGTTGTGATATGCCCAAACCTCACCCTTTCTAAATAGCATTTCCTCTTCAAGCACAATTTCAGAAACACAATTTTTTTTAAAAATCCAATATTTTGGAAAACTAAAAAATGGAGCATCTTGCCTACAATAACGACACTTTTTGAACATCAAGATTTCATCTCACATTATTGTTGTAACATATGCATTGTAGAGAGAAATTTTGAAAATGATTCTCATATCATATTTAACTTGCCTAATCCAACTAGAGTGTCAAGAAACACTTTCTACTGAAACTAAATCCTCAAATATCTGGTAATTAGATCAGGATTCTATTATCTATAGAGACTGTAACATAAATTGATATATGAGTAATTTCACTATATCAGATATTTTCTTTGTGGTTTTAGAACAAATTTGGCCCTGGGACAGGGTCACTTTAATGTACGTACTGGGATTATGAGTAAGTGTGACGATCCTCAAGTGGGTACAAATCAGGGCATGATTAACAAAATGGTCTGAAAGTATGGCAGTGAGAAAGTTTAGAAAAAATGTAATCTAGCAATCATAAAATACACATTTTAATCTAAAAAACCAATTACTAATTGTGTGACTGAGAAAGTTACCTACTTTCAAAAGAGATGATCTGAGGATCAATTGATAAAGACAAGAAAGTAAAAGTGATTTTAAAATAAAGATACTGGAAAAGGTAACGCATTATTAATATTGGACAGTCCTTACAGAAACCAGGAATTATTCAGTGATGAATTCTGTGAAGAAAAGTCCTTCTATAACTCCAATGATTGCATTTCAATTACAAAGCTAGAAGCTCTTTACAACATAAAGAATATCCTGCATGGCTTGGCCAGCATGGCTCAGTGGCTGAGTTTTGACCTAGAAGGACATGGTTCGATTCCCAATCAGGGTACATGCCCGGGTTATGGGCTCAATCCCCAGTGCAGGGTGTGCAGGAGGCAGCAGATAAATGATTCTCTCTCTAATCCTTGATGTTTCTCCCTCTCTCTCCCTCTCCCTTCCTCTCTGAAATCAATAAAAATATATTTCAAAAAACAAATATCCTGTATATAATTTTCTACTGAGTTTGAAGTTTGACCCCAGTAGTCATAGTCGTACCCAGGTTTAGAAGGGGTAGATGGATAATTGTTTGTCCTTGGGAAACAGATCACAGACTCAAGATAGAAAATTTTCTCTTGTGCAAAGAAGTCATAATATTAAATCACAAACCAACACTATTTAATGAAGTAGCGAATAATGAACTAATAATGCTGAAATACAAGTGAGCTTGATGGATATGCATAAAGTGAACACAACAGTGTAGTCACTGCTCACATCCAACCCAAAGCCTCCTTTGCTGTCTTCTCATGGCTGCTCCCAGCTCCTCCTATGCTAGTCACTATTTTGATTTCCTCATTCCTAGGTCACCATCATACAGCATATACTCTTTCCTGTCTACATTGTCTCACTCAACATTATATGTATAAAATACATTCATGCTGCTTTGTTGAGAGGCTCATTTTTACTGACGGACAGTGTTCCACAATTAGAGCATGATATGATTGATACACTTCCGTTGGTAGATGGTATGAATGCATCACATTTTAGCTCTCTATGGATTACTTGCTTATTGGAATTTGCAGTTATGAGTAATGTTGCTAGAAACGTCCTTGTACCTACCTGTATTTCAGTATACATGCGCACACATTTCTTTCAGGAAAATAACTAGAAGACCTAGAATCTCCACATATTAAGCTTCAATAGATATTTAATAACTCTATGAGGTGACTCTACCAATGTACATCGATACCATCATTGTTAGTTATGATTACAGGTAATTGCTGTAATTGGGGGTTTCCTTCTGGCTTATGTATGGCAGAGGCCAGTAATATTGCTAAACATCCTCCAATGCACAGAACAGCCTCCCACACTGAAGGGTAATCTCGCCCACAGTGACAGTGACACTGAGGTTCAGAAAGCGCACCATGACCCAGTGAGATTTATCCTATGATCTAAGTTATCCTATGATCTAAGCTTGGCATGAACTTCAAACTCAGCTCTGACACTGACTAAGAGCATCGCGGGTTATGCAGCTGCTCTGCTTCCCCAAACTAAAACTACCGTGTCCATTCACGCAAGGCTGGTGGCACAGAATGATGACAGCTCAGGCACCCAGATCACTCCATGTCACAAGGCAGTTTACCTGCAGATGAGAGTAATGCTTGCCAAGTCCAAGTCCTTTTTAATTAGATGCTCTTGCTGTCTGAAATGAGGCAGATCATTAAACTGTTTTTTGGGGGGGAAATAACACAAACACCATAAAGGCTCTGGTATTTCAAAGCAATGAGCACAGTAACACCCAATATTATTTTTAACAATTCGTGACCTTTTGTCATTTCTGTTCTGTCTCCTGCTGGGAGATGGGCCTCATGTTCCTGGGTGCCAGGCACCTGAGTTAGCATCAGTAGGATAAGAGGAAAAGTTCAAGCTAAAAATGACTCATCTGTCAACCTGGGTTTCTCTGGTCCCGCCATCTCCATGGCAACAAGAGAGATCAGAATCCCCCCCCCCCCCCGCCCCCCGTGGGACATCACTGGGTGGCAGGGGAATGAAGTGTGTGGGAGAGCCAGCATGAACAGAAGACAGAGATCTGCTCTCTCAGTGGCCAAGGCCAGTCTGCTGGTATTTAGCTCTGTCTGAAGAGAACGTCAGGCATCAGGCTAACTGACCAGCCGCGTTGGCTTCTACGCTTCCTCCAGCAGACTTTCCCCACTGCACACTCTGTTACCTCGTGACTCGGGTTATGAACTAAAAGGCTGTGTAACCCCAAATTCATGGATTGAAATCCTAACACCCTTTGATGGTAGTATTAGGAGATGGAGCCTCTGGAAGGAGATTAATTCGTTGACCAGGGTGGAGGCCTCCTGAATCAGATTCGTGTCTGTGTAAAAGAGATTCAGCACAGCACCCTGCCCTTTCCACTCTGTGAAAAGATGGCCATCTGTAATCCAGGGGGCAGGCCTTCATCCAGAACTCGACCTTGCTGGCACCTTGACCTTGAATTTGCAGCCCCCAGAACTGTGAGATTTCTGTTGTGGTATTCTCTTGTGGCAGCCCAAACTGACTTCCATTTTAGGTTAAGAGTTTCTAGCTATTTTTAGAAAATTTGAGAACCTCTCTTCGCCAAATATTTTTTTAATATATTTTTATTGATTATACTGATTTGAGAGAGGAGGAGAGGGAAAGAGAGATAGAAACATCAATGATGAGAGAGAATCATTGACCATCTGCCTGCTGCACACTCCACACTGGGGATTGAGCCCACAACCCAGGCATGTGCCCTGACAAGGAAAAGAACTGTGACCTCCTGGTTCATAGGTGGACACTCAACCACTGAGTCATGCTGGTTGGGCCGCCATCAAATATTTTTATCAGCAGTCCACATAACAGTTATACATCGCTACTTGATGGCTGAGAAAACTTGGTGACTAATATTGCCGGGGTCCAACCCCAGCGGGTCCAGCGGTCCCCAAAGGTGTGGACGGAGTCGGCGAAGAAGGAATGACATGGTGACAGCGTTCAGTTGATCAGAAGCCTAGCCAGGATCTCCAGCCAAGTTCTGATCTGGATCTCCAGAGAGGTTCTGCTTAGGATCTCCAGCCAGGTTCTGTGTCCATGTTGTCTTGCTAGGTTCTCCCGCCAGGTTCTCCAGGTTCTCCAGCCAGGTTCTGTAGCCATGTTCCCTCGCTAGGTTCTCCAGCCAGGTTCTGTCCAGGTTCTCCAGCCAGGTTCAGTCACCAGGTTCTAGTCAGGTTCTCTTGCCAATTTCTGTAGTCAGGTTCAGTCCAGGATCTTTTGCCATGTTCTCTCCAGCGAAGTTCTTCTGTCTGTAGGTTCTGTGTAGGTTCTGTGCCAATTTCTGTCTCTCTCTCTCTGTCTCCTAAGTTCTGTGTGCTGTTGTCTTGTTTCCACTGTATTTATACCAGTTGATTCCAATCCTATCAATCTCTATTACAAAGGTTAGGGCGTTTCTTATCTCCATTCCAGGGAGTAAAGATTATGTAGCTTAAGCATGATTATTCGTAGTTAAAGTGATTAATTACCCACCTGGCACTTAGTTAAGGGATTTTATTCCCTCCCTAACTTCAGGGGAAAATCCCTACCTGGGGAAACAACCTTTCTCAGAGAGGAGACCTTGGTTAAAACACATAGTGCCAAGAAGGTGAGCAAACATTTTAAGAACAGTATGCCATATATGCCAGGTCCCTTGAAACAGCAAGGATGGACTGGCTCCCGGCATAATATAATGCCAGGACAAGTCCAAGACTATTTCTTCTTGTTTGTTTTTATAAAATTGTCTCAGCTGACCAGCATATTCTTAGTGGCTTGTATTTATCTGAACTAGTGATTTCCTATTTCAAATGCCACATATATTTTAAAAATACTGCATCTATGATTGAGGGATACTGATACACATTTGTTACCATTATCAATGCATACCAACCCTATAATTGGTATTCAAATAATCTGATCTTTTTCAAAAGTGGTGGTCAGAGAATATGCATTTATCGATCACCTGCTTTATGCTGGACACTGACAATCAAACTTTGAAAACATCATTTACTCACTGGAAGGATTGGTCATCTCTAGAGAGTTTCAACATTTTTCAATTTCTTGATTTATAATTTGTCTTTACTGGATTTAGCACTTGAACTTTGTAAAAATAGTAATGTAAACAAAAAGCATAATACCATTCCCAAAATACATGCAGTATGATTCTCACCTGAAAGAATAGCAATTGGCTAAATCTAGTTCATTAGAAGTAGCAAGGGTTAAACGTGAGTTGGTTCCAGAGGGTGAAGGCCTGTAATAACTTTCAGACCCACTGCTTTCTCAAGTGTTATGTTCTCTGGAAAAAAAAAGAACCAAAAAAAAAAAAAAAAAACCCTCCACACTTTTCATAAGGTTTAGTTGCTTTTGTGAATGCCATCTCCTTTGGCTGTTCAGAAAAATCACTTTTATTATATTTCAAGTCCAAAAACTCTCTTCTTTGTCTGTGACCCTTCTTTTTTCAATCCAGTGAAAGAATCCAAGCCAATTTTATGGCATTTTCACCCTCTGCTCCCTTATATAATTCTTCATTTTGCCTTGCGGAAAGTAGCCCAAAAATTACTGGTCAATTGACAATTCATTCAGTTTTGCAAGGCACATTTCATTTCTTCTTTTATGATTTCAAAGATTTTTTCTTTGAGTGGGAGGGGAATTCTACTTCTATTCACAATCAGGATGGCTTTGTTTTCCTTGAAATTTCCACCCTGTGAAATACCTTTGCTGAGAGGTTGAATAGTGCTAGCTACGTGAAGAGTCTCAAGAACTAGGAAACTATTACAACCTCCAGCCTGGCCTGTGTGGCTCAGTGGCTGACTATCGACTTATGAACCAGGAGGGCAAGGTATGATTCCCAGTCAGGGCACATGCCTGGGTCGCGTGCTTGATCCCCAGTAGGGGACATGCAGGAGGTAGCAGATCAGTGATTCTCTCTCATCACTGACGTTCCTATCTGTCTCTCTCTCTCCCTTCCTCTCTCAAATCAATAAAAACATATTTTTAAAAAATACACTTGCAGTGACCAATTGGCAAATTGTGCTTGAGCCTAAATTACAGTTACTACATTGGCAATTTACTATTCTGTTAACACATTACAGTTTTTGTAGGAAAATTAATTATGCAAGTGGGCGTCTCCCATCTCAAAATTCACATTTTATTTAATGGATGGCTATTAATAATATTGAGATAATAGACAGCAGTGATATCATTATACATCTTTTTCTACATGATATTTTGGGAAAGGTAAGCATGTAATAACTTCTGCAATTTCTATTTTAAAGCAATAATAAAAGCACACACACACAATAATGGGGAATGATTTTCAGAGCAAACAGTTATTAATTTGGCCTCCTCTCCCAGCGTTAACATGCCATTGTGAAGGCATTAAATTGATGTGAAATGGATATGTAATACTGACATTATGAAAAGTAGCTAGAGTCAATGAACTGACCAACCACAGTTAAGAAGAGAGAGCGAGAGCAAGCTTTTAAGGGAACTGTTTGTTGTATGTTTAGTAAGAACTTTTATTTTGTGTGAGTTCATAGATACCTGTGTACTTTGTTGCTATAAGTATTTTTTAAATTGCTATATCAATTGCATTTTTCAAAGTCTGTCCATGAACCACATTATAAACACAATAGTATAATCTACAGATTTTATATTTATAAACAAAAGAAGCACACATTTAAACAGCAGAATAGGACAATCATCAGTGAGGCTGTGTAAGTAGTGGTGGTCAGAGAATTTGCATTTATCAATCACCTGCTTTATGCTGGACACTGAAAATGGAACTTTGAAAACAGGTTAATGAACAGTAGTTTAATTTTGGTGGACAAAAAAGGAGAATGTTGTATTATGCATTAACCATATTACTGTGCATGAAAATTGCATATTGTATATCTTACTGTTTCAGAAATAGCAATGGGGTTAAGCACAAAAGAGATTTGTTTTTTCTTTTATTAAAATAGTCTACATTTCAAGTCCCTTGGGTAACAGTAACAGTGGCTATATTAGTGCATTGAAATATACATCAAAATAGGAAGGACTTGAAAAACAAAGAAAAAAGAAAGAATACTGCATTTTGCCAGAGTTCTCTTCTATTTGTTCTGGCAATGACTGTTACTCCATTCTACTTTTATTTTACTCCAATCAAAACCTTCTATCATGTGATATTTTTTTTTAAAAAGAAAATGTGTAACATAAACTAAAAGCTCTTCCAGTGGAGAGTCTCAACAAGTAAAAAGAACTAAAATCATCTTATAAAGGAAGTACTTCCCCAGGGGAGCTTTACCCATTGTAGAAAATCCTGTACCTACAAAACGAATGAAACAATAGAGACATTTGAAGAATTCGAGAAAAGAGCTGCTCTGTAAAGAAAAATAATACAATGCATGAAACTCGGGCAAATATAGATAACTAGAGGCCCAGTGCACAAAAATTTGAGCACTCAGGGGGGTGGTCACTCAGCCTGGCCTGTGCCCTCTTGCAGTTTGGGGACCCTTGGGGGATGTCCTCCTGCTGGCTTAGGCCTGCTCCCCGGGGGATTGGGCCTAAGCTGGCAGTCAGACATCCCTCTGGCAGCCCGGCAGCCCTCAAGGGATGTCCACTTGCCAGCAGGGAGCAGGCCTAAGCTGCAGTCGGACATCCTTAGCACTGCTGAGGAGGCAGGAGAGGCTCCCACTACCACCGCTGCGCTGGCAGCCATCAGCCTGGCTTGTGGCTGAGCAGAGATCCCCCTGTGGGAGCGCACTGACCACCAGGGGGCAGCTCCTGCATTGAGTGACTACCCCCTGGTGGTCCGTGTGTGTCATAGTGACCAGTCATTCCCAGTTGTTCTGCTGTTAAGGTCAATTTGCATATTACCCTTTTATTATATAGGATAGAAGCCTGGTGCACGGGTGGGGGCCAGCTGTTTTGCCCTGAAGGGTGTCCTGGATCAGGGTAGGGGTCCTGCTGGGGTGCCTGGGCAGCCAGGGTGAGGGGCTGATGGCTGTTTGCAGACTGGTCACAGCCCCTTCTGGGTGGGGGGGTCCCACTGGGGTGCCAGGCCAGCCTGGGTGAGGGGCTGAGGCCCATTTTCAGGCAGGCCACAGCACCTTCAGGGTGGGTGGGGGGTCCTGCTGGGGTGCTTGGCCAGCCTGGGTGAGGGGCTAAGGGCTGTTTTCAGGCTGGCCACAGCCCCTACAGTGTGGGGGGCATCCCACTGGGGTGCCTGGCCAGCCTGGGTGAGGGGCTGATGGCTGTTTTCAGGCTGGCCGTAGCCACTTCAGGGTGGGGGTCCCCACTGGGGTGCCTGGCCAGCCTGGGTGAGGGGTTGATGGCTGTTTTCAGGCTGGCCAAGCCCCCCAGTGGATACCCTCACCCCATGGGGGTGTGGCCAGTCTGGGTGAGGGGCTGAGGGCCATTTTCAAGCTGGCCATGCCAAAGGGTTGGAAGCAGGTATCTGGGATTTATTTAACTTCTGTAATTGAAACTTTATAGCCTTGGTCCGGCTCGAAGCCTGGGCTGCCCCTGGCAACCCAGGTTCCCAGGCCCTCCTTGAGCGGATGCCATGCTGGTTGGAAGCAGGTATGTGGGGTTTATTTATCTTCTATAATTGAAACTTTATAGCCTTGAGTGTATCTCAGGGCCGGCCAGGGCAGGCGGGAAGCTTGGCTTCCTCCATCACTGGGGAAAACCAAGCCTCCTGCTCACTCCAGCTCTGTGGCCACCTCCATCTTTGTGACAGAGTGATGGAGGGAGTGATGGTTAATTTGCATATTACTCTTTTATTAGAGAGGATGATTGTGATAGCAGAAACATTCTGACAAGTTAAAAATGGATTATCAAAATTACAACAGTTTTTTTTTTTCAATTCTACAGCACTGATAGACCCAAATTTGTATTATTTTATCTACAGTCTAGTCTTTTGATATCACTCACCACTGGATTAAAAAGCTTGAAACTGAAGAAAAATCAATTAAATTAAATAGATATTGATTAAGCATTTACCATATGCTGAGCACTGTGACAAGAACTCAACAAATACATATTCTATTTCACTGATCTCTAGACCTACTGATGAAAAAATATCAGAAAACAGAATTAGGCAGGGGCTATTTCTTAGTGACCTAAGGAATTCATTTGTGAGAATGCTTTCAGTACCTTGTGAATCTTTCAATCAAACAGCATCCCCTCTTGATTCAATGCAGTCTACTATTTTAGAAATGACTGAGGCATACATAAACATACCACATGGACTGTCTAAAGAGGGATTTACGAAATACTGCAGAATCACAGAATGGAAATCAACAGAAAAATTGATGATGTAACCCACAGAAGGGAAGAGCTTAATTTACACAATTCATCCATCTAGCTTCAAAGTGAGTTTCAAGTTAAATAGATATCTCTTAAGATGGCATCAATATTCCAGATTGTAATAAAAAATAAGCCTGTTTTAGGCAGCTACCCAATTTTCCTGTGCCACCATTAGCATGAGTAGTAACTCACTCTACACGTTAGTACTGTGCCAATTTCTTTTTCAATATATATAGCAGCTCTGCAGATAATTGTGCAATGCAAATAGACTACAAATTATCTTTTAGGCTAATCAAATAGGCATCTTTCATTAAACTGTTTCTCTTTCTTGCTTCTGGAATCTCATAGCTCTTTTAATTGAGGCTGAGTGATCCCGAAATTAAAAGAAACACTCTCCAAGTTTCCTCCAGTTAACCTTTCTTTGTCCATTTGCACATTCTAGAAATGGAAAAGAAAATTCTCATGTTCTGAGTTAGCAAATAGTTCAGTGTGGTCCTGTGGTAGGCAAAATTAAGATTCCTCCTCTTTTGGTGTATAATCACCTAATTTATATAATCCCCTTTCCTTGAGGGTAGCTGGGACCAATTACTATGATGGAATATCATTCCCACTTCAGAGTCTAAATCAGTTGAATTTGATTCAACTAACAGGCAGATTATCCTGAAAGGGCCTGACCTCGTCAGGTGATTCCTTCAAAGACAGTGAGGTGTTGGAGACATCCCATTCCTTCCTGATGGCCTGGAAGGAGGCGACCACAGTTTTTACCTTCCTGTGGAGAAGTTGGCCACTTTAGTTCTGTAACTGAAAGTTCAATTCTGCCAACAATCTGAGTGACCTTGGAAGGGAGCGCTGAGTCCCCAGTGGAACCCTAGCCTTCTTGATACATTACATGCAGCCTATGAGGCCCAGAAGAGGCTCCGGCTAAGTCATGTCTGGACTCCTAACCACAGAAATCACGACATGATGTATATTGTTATAAGTTGTTAAGTGTGTGCTAATTTTTAATGCAGCAATAGAAAACTAAAACAACCTCTCTCCTGTACATGTATGAATTAGACCATGGCATGTGATAAAATACTCATAGCCATCCTATATAATAATAGGGTAATATGCAAATCAACCAAACTGCAGAATAACCGGTCTCTATGACATGCACTGACCACCAGGGGGCAGACGCTCAATGCAGGAGCTGCCCCAGCTCAGCCAGAAGCTGGCTCATGGCTGGTGAGTGCAGTGGCAGTGGCATGAGCCTGGTGGGGAGAGGGCCTAAGCTGTCAGTCGGACATCCCGAGGGCTCCTGGGGTGAGGGACCCTCCCACGCCCGTGCACGAATGTTGCGCACGGGGCCTATAGTATATGAAAAATGCCAAGCCACTGTCTACATTACAGGTTCAGCTTCCTAACCATCATTAGTTCCCATTCACCTTTACTTCTTTCCCAAGCTTAGAGTTTTCACAGATAGCTTTTCAGGGGTCAGAAGGCAGCAGGAGTTAAAACTTTATGCAGTGGGCCCCATCACATGGCTCAGAGGTTGAGCATCGACCTCTGAAGTAGGAAGTCATGGTTCAATTCCCAGTCAGGGCACACACCTGGGTTGTGGGCTTGATCCCCAGTATGAGGTGTGCAGGAGGCAGCCAACGAAATGATTTTCTCTCATTATTGATGTTTCTTTCTCTCACTCCCACTCCTCTCCACTCTGAAATCAATAAAAACATATTTTTTAAAAAAAATTTATGCAAGTCATTTAAATCATTGGTTACAAAGTACTACTTAAAGTTATTCTCCAGAAACCCTACAGAGCATCATGCAAAGACTACAGGAGACTAGTGGTCATTGGGATTGTTGCGAGCTGAATCATGTGCCATCCAAGTTCACAATTTGAAGTCCTAACACTCAGTACCTCAGCGTGTGACTGTATTTGAAGGAAGGGCCTACAAAGGGCTAATTAAGGTAGAATGAGGTAACCTGGGTGGGCTCTAATCCAATCTGACTACAATTCTTATGAGAAGAGATTAGGAAACAGAAAGCACACAGATCAGGGAGGACCACATGAGGACACAGTGAGCATGCGACCATCTGTAAGCCACGGGGAGAGACATCAAGGGGAGAGGAAACCAAACGCCTGACCATGTGATCTTGGATTTGTAGCCTCCAAAACGGAGAAAATAAATTTCCGTTGTTTAAATCACCTAGTCTGTGGTAGTTGTTCTGGCAACCCTGGTACACTGACACATTAAGTAATACAATTGTGCTGGGAAATGAATTTCCACTTAGAAGTAATTAAGTCTCTATATAATTAAATATTATCCTGAATTGAAAATCAAATATCCCCAACTTACCAACACACTGGCCCTTCGCTCGGGGTTTTAAAAAGGCAGGTGAATTACAGAGAAAACCACCTGACTTTCAAAGGCTTTGGTTCTCTCCTGACTTATCAGTTGGGATACTGGCCTAGTAATATGATCTTACTTACATATGGAATAAAAATAAAATGAATTCATAAATGTGGAGACTAGAATGTTGGCTACCAGGGGCCAGGATTTGGGGGAAATGGGGAGATGTTGGCCACAGGGTACAAAATTTCAGTCATGCAAAATGAAAGGATTCTAGAGTTCTAATGGCAACCACATTAATGACACTGTATCATGTACTGCTGATGTGCTGAGAATACATGTGAGGTGCTCTCACCTCACACACACACGCACACACACACACAGAGTAATTATGTGAGTAAATGAGTAATTAATTAGGTTGACTACAGGTATACATATATGAAAACAATCCTGCTGTACACCTTGAATATATACAACTTCAGTGTAAAAATATATTAAATGAAGTTTAGTGAGTTAGTAAAGATGAGAGTAGAGAGGTGGTGACATGAAGGAGGTGGTAATACAGGCTACAATAGGAGAAAGAGGTGTTGATTAGCATCTGGCATGTACTCATCTCTCCATTTTCTGAGGCATCTGGCCCAACATTTCATGATTATGAATATCCTATTCCAAGGCTTTAAAGCAAATGTAGAAGAAAAATTTTCTTCTTTATCCCTTTGCAATGAATTTTAAGGGTTTTGATGGTTTCCTGACTTTGCTGGATATATAGGTAACAAAATAAACATTTAGAACAACATCTTCAGATATTAAACTACCGGAAACTTTTTGAAGCAGTATTTCTGACTTCATTCCAGTTTATAGGAACTTTCCACAGAGGCACCACCAACCAGATGGTAGCACAAAGCAGAACGCAGCTTTCACATCTGGGAACTTCCACGTAGAGATAATGCACACCTAAAATACACAGCGAGCCGCTATTACATAACACTCCGCTCTTTTGCAGCACTAACAACTGGCGCGTGAAGCTAAAAATGGAAGCGGCTCTCCATTTGCTTTGGTGTCCTGATTAGAGTGTTGTCAAAGGCTGGGCTTTGGCGAGGACTGAAATAAGCTTGCACCTTTCTTCCTGCACATCATGGGGAAACTCACCCTTCAGCATTTTAGCGTAGAGGCTCAACAGCCAGATTTGCAGGGTTTTGAGAGATCAGAAAACTTCATCATTTAGACGACTGATTTCAGGTGTGCTTTCCATTGCTCTGAACCGCCTCTTCTTGTTCCAACCATCACAGCTACTTATAAACACAATACACTCAAAGGGAGTGTTTGAATAAGGTCCTGTAATGATGGCATTAAACACACACACACATAGCCCTGGCCGGTTTAGCTCAGTGGATAAGAGCATTGGCCTGTGGACTGAAGGGTCCCAGGTTCGATTCTGGCAAAGAGCATATGCCTAGGTTGTGGGCTCCATCCCCAGTGGGGGGAGTGCAGGAGGCAGCTGGTCAATGATTCTCGCTCATCATTGATGTTTCTATTTCTCTCTCTCCCTCTCCCTTCCTCTCTAAAATCAATAAAAATATATTAAAACACACACACACACACACACACACACAAATTCATCTTCAAGGATACAGTGGTCATCTTCCCTCCTGCTGTTTTTTTGTGAGGTTTCTTTCAAATCTTACTATCAGTTGGACACATTGATAGGAACAGATAAATATTTATCTCAACCTAGAGTTCGATTTTCCTTTATATAAATATATGATGTTTTCAGACAAATCATAAACAGTATGAACAGTCTAGAGAGCAGCTGTACTTGAGGGTGACTTATGTGGTGTTTTTGTGTGTGTGTTTTTTGAATCCCTTTCCATTTAATTTCCTCTGCTCCATACTCTGATGTGTTTGTTGTCCAAGGAAACTCATCAGACATTTCCCCAAAATAAACTGTTTAAGAAAGGGGATCAAATAAACTTTCCACTAAAAATCCCAGGTTTATAATCAGTATTTTTGCTCCCTTGATTGAAGGGGAGCTTGTAGGCAGCCCTTGGGGTCTGCTGTTGACCTAATATAGTGTCAGAATTTTTATCAAAAACTCAAAAATGAGATTTATGTCTGGCATATGAACATGTGACAATGGATGCATGGCAAGTTTCTTTTCAGAATGACTGCTGAATGTGAAACAACTACCCTGGACCTTCAACACGTTTAATCTTGGCTGGCATTTTTGGGAGTCCTGGGTGAAAGTGTCTCCAACAGCACCCAAAGGCCATTTCAGAAGGTGGCTGCCACACAGCAACCGTCTCTAGAACTCCATGTCTCTTTCCGAAAAAGATCATGGGGTCAAAACACCTGCATACACTCCTGTCCTACGAAGCCTACTGACATCCATGCAATAGATCTGTCCTGAAGCTAAGGCGCTCCCACTTCTATGCACTTAAAAGGTAAAGGGGATATAAAAAAACAAACAAAAAAACCAGTTACCTGGATGAGGATGTACATTTAGTACAATGTAACTAAAATGTTCTGGGATCAAACTGACTAATTTTTAGCTCTGTCCTTCCCTAATCACGTGGCCTTAATATATTATTTATTTAAAATGGCGATAGCAGTACTTCCTGATATTAGATTGTCCTATATAATAAAAGTCTAATATACTAAGTATCCAGTTATCTAGTCGGCCATTCAACCAAAGTGCAATATGCTAATGATATGCTAAGGCTGCTCAACCACTTGCTATGACATGCACTGACCACCAGGAGGCAGACACTCCAACCGGTAGGTTAGCTTGCTGCTCGGGTCTGGCCGATCGTGACTGAGGGAGACGGGTTGGACATGCCCTGGAGCCCTCTCCTGCAGTCCCTCCCTGGCCCCAATCGTGCACCAGTGGGGTCCCTCGGCCTGGCCTGCGCCCTCTCACAATCCAGGCTGAGGGAACTCCCCAACCCCCTCCCAGTGTAGGAATTTCGTGCACTGGGCCTCTAGTAAGATTATAAGAAAGGATAAACATACCACCCAAATCCAGGGCTCAGTACAACAGATGTTAATTACCAGCCATCACTAAAACACTTGAAGGTGTGAGAATAGATGGAACTGCATAAGAAAAAATACTTGGAGTAAAATATGCTCAGGGGAGAACTTTGGGGAACATCTGATTAGCAATTAGGAGGGTGGAAGTCAATGAGGACACCAGGAAAGCACAGTACAAGAAGTAGAAGAATCTGGAGAGAGCAGTCCTATATAGGTCAAGGATTACAAAATAATAATAATAATAATAATAATAATAATAATAATAATAATAAAGAGCAAATTGTATCATCTTTTATGCAGAGACAAAAGCAGGGAGTGTGTGCATAGGTCACTGGATTTGAGATTAGGTAATTAATATTATTTTAAACATTTTAGCAGGATGAAGGGAACAAGAAGAGAGTGGTAAGAAAGAGATAAGGATATGCTACTGGAAAAGAGAAACATGAGAAAAAGTTGAGACTCATGAGTAAGAGTTAAAGAAACAACAACACCTGAGAAGGCCAATATTAAAAGCAGAGGGAAAGAGGAAAATACCTATAGTGCATCTAATATATATATGGTACCAGAGGCCCAGTGCACAAAAATTTGTGCACTTGGGGGGTGGTCCAGCCTGTGCCCTCTCGCAGTCTGGCACCCCTCGGGAGATAACGACCTGCTGGCTTAGGCCTGTTCCTGGGTGGCAGAGGGCAGGCCCAATCTCTAGGTTCAGCCCCTGGTCGGGCTCAGAGCAGGGCCAATTGGGGAGTTGGGGTGCCACCCCCTGTCACGCACAGAGCAGGGCTCATCAGAGGTTTGGGAGCTCCCCCCTGTCACACACAGAGCAGGGCCCATCAGGGGGTGGAGGACCTCCCCCCCGTCACTCACAGAGCAGGGCCCATCAGGGGGTTGAGGTGCTACCCCCGTCACTCACAGAGTAGGGCTGATAGGGGAGTTGGCGCACCGCCCCGTCACACACAGAACAGGGCAGATCAGGGGACTGGGGCGCCGCGCTCTATCACCCACAGAGTAGGGCCAATCAGGGGGTTGGGGAGCCGCCACTGTCACACTCAGGGCAAGGCAAATGGGGAGGTTATGGCTCTACCCCATCACACACAGAGCAGGGCCCGTGGCGGGGGGTGGAGGGGTTGGGGTGCCGCCCTCTATCATCCACAGAGCAGGGCCGATCAGGGGGTTGGGGCGCCGCCACTCTCACACTCAGGGCAGGGCCGATGGGGCGGTTATGGCTCTACCCCGTCACACACAGAGCAGGGCCCGTGGGGTAGGTGGGTTGGGGTGCTGCACCCTGTCACACACAGAGCCGCAGGGTGATCAGGGGGTTTGGGCGCTGGCCCCTGTCACGCTGATCCCGGTGCTGGGAGGCATATTACCCTTTTACTATATAGGGTCGAGGCCTGGTGCATGGGTGGGTGCCGGCTGGTTTGCCCTGAAGGGTATCCTGGATCAGGGTGGGGGTCCCGCTGGGGTGCTTGGCCAGTCTGGGTGAGGGGCTGATGGCCGTTTTCAGGCTGGCCACGCCCCCGCCACCCCCCAGTGACCTGAGCTCCTGGCCTCTCCTTCTTTTCTTTTTCTTTTTCTTGGATTTATCTTCTTTAATTGAAACTTTGTAGCCTCTAGTGGCTACAAAGGCCATCCAGGGCAGGAGGGAAGCTTGGCTTCCTCCTTTGTCAGTAGCAATCCAAGCCTCCTGCTCGCTCCAGCTCTGTGGCCACGGCCATCTTAGTTGGGTTAATTTGCATACTTTCTCCTGATTGGCTTATGGGCATGGCTTGTGGGCGTGGCTTGAGTATAGCAGAGGGATGGTTAATTTGCATGTTTCTCTTTTATTATATAGGACTAGAGGCCCAGTGCACGAAATTCATGCACTTGGGAGGGGGTCCCTCAGCCTGGCCTGTGCCCTCTCGCAGTCCAGGACCCCTCAGTGGATGTCTGACTGCCGGCTCACAGTTTGGGGCTCTTGCAGTTCTGGACCCTCACTCCTTCCTGCCTGCCTGTAGAGGAGGCAGGAGAGACTCCCACCACTTCCTCTGCACTCGCCAGCTGTAAGCCTGGTTGAGCCTGGCTTCTGGCTGAGCGGCGCTCCCCCTGTGGGAGTGCATTGACCACCAGGGGGTAGCTCCTGTGTTGAGTGTCTACCCCCTGGTGGTCAGTGCACATCATAGCGACCAGTTGTTCCACAGGTCGTTCCACCATTTGGTTGATTTGCATAATAGGGTTTTATTATATAGGATATGCACCAATATAGATACTTGTGGGAAACTGTTTATTGCCTTCACTATCTGATAAGTGTAGACAGAGAACCCCCCGAAGGCTGGGTGCCTTTGAAGCCCTAGCAAAGGTCGGAGCTAGGCGCCACCTCTGTTTTTCCAGACAGTGGTAGCTGAAACTACTCCCCATTTATTATTATGTAAATCCTTGCTGATGGGCTAGTCTGCCTGTTAATGGGGGGTCGCCTGCCTAAGGGCTATGCTATGGGTGCATCCCAGATCAATAAAAGCTTGGTGAGGCCTGAGCACGGGTGGAAGTCCTTCCCCTTGAGTTGGACTTGCCTGCCTGGTCCCCCAATATTTCCAATCATCTCTTGTCTTCTCTTTCATTTGTGTGCGGCTCTGCTTCCAGGTCCTAAAACCTGACCCATGCGGGACGTGAGAAGGAAACACTCAACAGATACTGACACAGATTTAGGTGGCAGAGCAAAACAGCAACCACCAAATAAACAAAATACCAACCCAAAACAGCCATAGTTCCTGGCCTAATGTGAATTTTAAGGGAATTTGAGGAGCAAGAAGGCAGTGAAGATGATAAGAGTACAGGAGGGGATGTTAACATTGGAACTAGGACAGATTCTTTGGGGGAGGGTGGGTGGGTGGGAAGAGATCAACCAAAGACCTTGTATGCATGTGTGTGTAACCCATGGACACAGAGAATAGGATGCTGAAGGCCTGGGGTGGGGAGTGGGGTGGGTTAGAAGAGGTCAATGGGGTAAAAAAGGGGATATATGTAATACTTCCAACAATAAAGATTTAAAATAAATAAATAGATACAGCAAAGGTAACAAATATTAGGGTGAATAAAAGCAGTGAGCTGAAGGTGGGAGAGGTGGAACCTGAGGGAAATACTGCATATCACATGTGTTTTCTCCAGATGTGGATCCCACATTTTGGCTGACATAAAGGGGCTAGCTTTGAAAAGGGAGAAGAGTTTGAAGCTGCTGTGACTGAAATGCTCTAAGGGGTAGAACAGGATGGCTTCCGGAGTACATTTCCTGCATCACTGGTCCTTCGATGGAAGTTACTGAACATGAGTGCGACCTCAGTACCTTCAGTAAAGGCTCCAACCACATTCCACCCCCACCTTCCTGCTTCCCACAAGCTGTTTGCTCAGAAGGAAATAAGAAGTGGAAAATGTATTTGGTGATGAACTCATATAAACCATGGGTGAGGAAATAAGCAACGGACAATACATTGTTTTAAGTGCTTTATTTATTTGTTCATTGCTTTTGATATTTTAAGTAATTGAATGTTGGTGCTTGAAATCAGGAGATGTCAAAAGAATGCAATCATAAAACTATAAGCATAGAAGTGTTTCTATGGTTTATCCATCTTTGAAATGATTTTTAACAAGGATAGAAGCGTTTTGCTTTTAGGAATAAATATTATCTGACCTCAATGTTTTGGCAGACAGTTCTCTGCATCCATCCTATCTATATTCTTCAGGAGCCTGCCTTTCTTCATGGGAGAAATGGGTTCTGTGTATCCTAGAATACTGAAATGTGTATGTAGTAATTTAGCAAAACTCAGTCTTGCTTTGTGAAGTTCAATCAGTGTCTTTAACATAAAATTATCTCTATTCAGAATGGTTTAAGAAATATCTAAAATGTGATTTAAAACTCTATTGTAAATATAATTATTCTTATACCACTGCCTTGACACAATTAACCATCCTGGAATTTCTCCATTGTATAATGCCTTTGAGGATAATATTGCTTGTGGCTTTCTTATTATATCTCTAGAAAGGTGTATGACAAAACATCATTTGTAGTCACATTACAAAGAGTTTTAATAAAGATAAAAGAATTAGAATGTGTGAAATAATTCAACACAATTAGGCACAAAGGTTATGCTGAATTATTTCACTAGCAGTTGTGTTACAATAGTCTGAAATATCTGATGAGGAAGGGATATGTATCCAATTTTAATCAGCATTTAGATGCTATAAATGAAACAAAATATAATATCTTCTATGCCCTGGCCCATGTGGCTTAGTTGGTTGAGCACCATCACCAGTTCAATTTCTGGTCAGGGCATATACCGAGGTTGCAGGTTCAATATTTTTATTGATTTCAGAGAGAGGAAGGGAGAAGAGATAGAAATATCAATGATGAAAAAGAATCATTGGGTTTCAGGGGTGGGCAAACTTTTTGACTCGAGGGCCACAATGGGTTCTTAAACTGGACCGAAGGGCCGGAACAAAAGCATGGATGGAGTGTTTGTGTGAACTAATATAAATTCAAAGTAAACATCATAACATAAAAGGGTACGGTCTTTTTTTTTTTTTTAGTTTTATTCATTTCAAATGGGCCGGATCCTGCCCGCGGGCTGCAGTTTGCCCACGGCTGGGTTGGATGCTCCACACTGGGGATCAAGCCTGCAACCTGGGCATGTGCCCTGACCAGAAACCAAACTGTGACTTCTTGGTTCATAGGTTGACGTTCAATCACTGAGCCACACCAGCTTGGCTCTACCTCTTTTATCTATACATTTATCAATCTATCATCTGTATATCTACTTACACTGTTATCATTCATCAATAGTAATTATAAAGGACAAAACTTCATTTAATTAACATTCCAGATATGTGTTTTCAAATACCAACTTTGAAACTCACGGTCGTCTTAAACATTTTACGGAGAAAGGGAAACAACTTTTAATTAAAATAAATGTAAGCAAGCATAGGCTTCTGATTAAAAATATATATTAAAGTTAAATTAATTAAATACAGCTACTACATCACAGATATTCTTCTGTTTTTTTTTAATCATAAATGACAACATTTCACCAGTCTTCTTAAAACATGGACTATGACTTTAAAAACTGGATGTTACCTATTTGAGAGTTAGCAATATAGTTTGTAAAGTGAAGAATTCTACAGATGTTTGCATATATATGTATATATCCTCACCGGAGGATATTTTTTCCATTAAGTTTTAGAAAGAGTGGAAGAGGAGGGAGGGAGAGAGGAACAGAGAGAAGTATCGATGTAAGAAAGAGAGAAACATCAGTGTGAGAGAGACACATTGATTGTTGACTCCTGACTGGACTGTCTGGTAGTGAAAGTATTAAAAATAATGATATAACTGATATTTGTTTTCTAAATTATTCTGCTTTTGAAGGTAAAGCTTTAATTTATACTTTTGATTTGGCTTATTTTTGCATAAAGAATATGGCTTAAATATATTTTTTAAATGTTTCCACATATAAGTTGAAAAAACACAGATAGTAATTACATTGTGCTTTTGTTTGCTTTATGGAAGGAGGGAATGAGTATCTTCCTAAGAGTTTGATTGTTTCTATAACTTTAAAAACCATTTTTAAAAACCACAGTTTCATTTATATGTAAAGTAGGACAGCCTTTCTCCTGTCTTTTGCCAATCAGTGTTTTTTTCCACTCAAGCAACCCTGTATTTATTCTGTAAGAAAATATCTATTCATGTGAAAAAAATCTAGCTCTTCCAATTTTCATTTAATTTGCATTGGTGTCTTGGAGGTACTCTGAAGTCTATTTTTCTTCCTCACTAAAAATGTCGTTTTTCTCCATGCTGCTTGAGTTATAAGTAACTTCAGAAGCATGATGTACACATAGTAAGAAGGTGAAAAAATTTTTCTTTTGTCTATAAATTTAACTTTAGAAGCAAAAGAACATATCAACAAAGCACAATGACAAACCTTGGTAGGGGAAGGAGAAATTAAGAGAAATGGAAGGGAATAACATTTTACAGGCTTTATTAAAAGAGAAACTAAGGATTACCTGAAGCCTAAAATGCTAATCTAGGTTCAATGTTCTTGAAGCGTTTCTCATTTCTAATTCGCTGTGAGAGAACAGCAACATAATATTAAACTCCATGCTGGAAGTCATAATATAATATTCCACTGAAATTGCATTAGTAGCTACATACTACCTAGGCTGGCATATTTCTACAATAATAACAGATGAGATTTAGGGGGTAATATAGCAAATAAAACTCCATTATCATTCCTTTCATTTAAGATCAAATACAGGTCTGTTTCCTAGTGGGATATTATTGCTACAAGAAAAAACAACTAAATTATTTCTGTTTTATAATTGTGCTTCTATTTGCATTCATGTTTTATTTACTTAAGACTTATAACCATGAGGTGAACTTTGGATAACAGATAAACACCAAGTTTTTCTGCTCAGCAGTAACAAGAATTAAAGTCAGAGACAAAGAGGAAAGAAGAAAGTCAGAAGGCAGGCTGTGAGGAAGGTGAAGGGAAAGACAAAGGACAGGGAATGGAGAGAAAGAGGGAGGGAGGGAGGAAGGGAGAGAGGGTGGGAAGGGAGGGAAGGAAGGAGAAAAAGAAGGAGATGAATTGTTTTTTCTAGATTTTTTCATTTAATATTTCTAAAAAATATTTTTATAGAATTTGAGAGAGAAAAGGAGAGGAAGAGAGAGAAAAACATCTATGTGAGAGTGCAACATCCATCACCTACCTCCTGCACGTCCCCTCCTGGGGATAAAGCATGTACCTTGACCAGAATCCCACCAGCAACCTTTGAGTGCACTGGACGATGCCCAACCACCTGAGCCACACTGGCCAGAGCTGATTTAATACTTTAAAACCAAAGCTGACCAAGGGTAGCTGAAACCACATACGATGAAACCATGCAGAAGGGAGACTGCTGTACTCTCTGGAGGAAGGGAGCAGTGCCATTAATTTTATTCTTCAACAGCATCTTAGCTTGGGGAGTAGCCACACTTTCAATAGCACTGGTCTAGAGTAAGACATTGTCCTCGAGGCTCCATGATCACACAGCTAGGAATTCGGAGGGCTCAAAGCTTTCCAAGTAAGGGTCCAAAGTCCGTGGATTAAGAAAATGAAGTTTCCAGTTATGCTGTATGGTGCAACTTCCCCAAATCCCTTATTGAATGAATCTGTGGCAAGCCAGTATTTCTACTGTAGTTTATTTAAAGGACAACAGCAAAAACTATTAAAAAAATTTAAACTACACTCCAAAGGCCTTTCCTCCTGTGCCAGTACTCTCAAAAGAAAATGAAGTCTTACTTCTAAGCGCTCTTTGCCTTTCCCGTCATGTTTTCTCTCATGCTCCTGCAGGAAGTGCTAGTTGGAAAGATAAAACTTCAAGTAGCAAGATGAGAGAATACAGATATTTTTAAAGCACTCAGAAAATTGCTAAGTGTATGTAATTCAATTTTTAGGAGCAGCAAGGTAGAAAATGGGTCTTATAAAGTGTCATTATGGAAATGTCACATTCTGATTAGTTAACAGCTCTGATGTGGTCCTAGATTAGAACAAACTGAAGCAATTGAAGCTTTTCTGTATTATCAGAGAATTTTAGTAGGTTTACTAAAAGAAACTGCACCACGCTTTCCTCAAGGGATGTCTAGTCACTTTGTATTATTTACTTCCTGATCGGTATCGCACATATACTCTCCACTAACACTGACAGCCACCATTTCCGTTTTCCCTCATCCCTCAGTGGCTTTCACTCTCCCCACATATATTTCCTCTACCCGGATTCCTCACCTCTCCTTTGATGTATAATTCACTGTACCTGTCTCATCAGGCACTCTACAAATGACTCTCCATGTACGTTATTTATTCAACTCTCATCTTTTATTCGGCGAGCAATAAAAAATTCAGTGCCAGCTGAGGGAATCTATGGGAAGGTGTATAAAATGTAAGGTAAAGGCAAACGACTCTTGATGAGTTTTTATGATAATGTTTAGCAGGTTGCTAACTTTGAGAAGAATGGATTTAGTAAGACTTGACAACAGGGATCTCAGACTACCTTTGTGTTTTATACTGATGAGGTTTCTAGCTCTTGCATTTTAGGGAAGGTAGGCACAGTCCCTTAAATTGTCGTAATCCAGCCCTAACCGGTTTGGCTCAGTGGAGAGAGCGTCAGCCTGTGGACTCAAGGGTCCCAGTTTCGATTCCTGTCAAGGGCATGTACCTTGGTTGTGGGCACATCCCCGTAGGGGGTGTGCAGGAGGCAGCTGATCGATGCTTCTCATTGATGTTTCTAACTCTCTATCCCTCTGCCTACCTCTCTGTAAAAAATCAAGAAAATATATTTTTTTAAAAATTGTCTTAATCCAGGGCCATGGGGAGATAAAATCTGACCTCTTTTCTTCGTTAGAGACAACTCAGAAGTTAGTGAGTGGTTTCTCCATTTCTTATAAATGATATTTTCCTTTCTTTTAAGTTATGTGTGTTTCTTGATTTCTATTTAACAAATAGATTTAATTGTATTAATCAATGTCACCCCAATACATTAATTTAAAAAAAACCCAAATAACTTATTTTGAAGAATTTTATATCTGGAACAATATTTCTACATTTTATTAGAATGTTTAATATGTGTGGCTAAATCATATCACGTCAGATCTTGGAGAAAGTCCTTGGATTCTTGTGCTGAAATACATAAGGACTATAAAGGGCATTAGATAGTTTGATGCTTTTTATAAATACCCACATCAGCTTCCTTCTAAGTGAAAATCTGAGATAGCAAGGAAGTACGTGAAAGAATAATAAACACATAACCCCATAAAACAAACTGAATAGAGTACATATATATTCACCACATTTGATAGTTTCCTGAGGTTATTTCTACATATGGAGCCCTGCCTGGAGGACATGCCCTCTAGTATATTCCTTCAATTCTGAAAAGAACTATCTCTTTTTAGGTCCTCTCTAACTAAGGTCTGTAAGCTGAGATGATATCCCTGACTTATTTGTTCATACTTTGGTTTGTTGACATGGCATACGCATATGTAACAGGACATTATAAAAATGTGCAATAACTAAATGAGTTATACCTCTGTCGCTTTTTTGTTTATTTTCTATTTACATTTAATGTGCTAGAGTATTGGATTCTTAAGTCCCACAAGGGGAGAATATGACTTAGCAATAAAGAAAATAGTTCTGATTTCGGGATTAAAACACATGAATGATAGACGTGAAGTTCAATGTTGGACCATTTGCACACTTTATTTTTCTGACATATCTGTATTGACTCCCAAAACAGCATATTTTGTTGTGTGTTAAAATAGACAAAGAGTTTTAAAACTGATATCTACAGTTATTAATAACTTTATTACTTGGTGTCTAAAATTAGAATAATGTCTGAGGTAAACATAAAATGCAATATTGATTTATGATTATTTTCTACTTGTTCTCAGAGAAACACCAAATGTGGACTATTTTGAGTCAATTTGGACAGGACCCCATTTTATCTTATACCACAGAATAGCATTACAAATTGAGATCAATTTGTCTATAAGAATGGTTTGCAGAGAATGTCATATTACAAAAATTGTCTCTCTTCAGCATTGTAGTGGTTTTGAATGGCTTAGGGAATTTTGCTTTGAAATTGTTAACTATATAAATGGTTTGAAAATAGTTCTACCACGTAACCTTTGAAGATTCATGAAACATAACTACATAATAACTACCTATTTAAAACGCTCTGAAATTGAGATCTGCAATTTCAGTATCTATTATATTAAAAACAGCAATGCGCTTCTGAACAAAAAAATAAAGTTACTTAGAAGACACTGATTGGAGGGTTATTTTCCCCCAGAAGTGGAGCATTTAGAAACCACTCTCACAGCCCTATACGTCTGCTAGGTTATAAAGCACGATGAGCATCAGGAGAACAGTGGCATCGTTACAATTTATAACTGCTTTGTGGAAAGGCTTCTGTTTGTGTTTTGTTTCTGTGCAGACTCCCTCCTCCTGAGCATTCACCTTGCAATCTCTGCACGGACTCGTTCAAGACTCTAATGTTCGAGGCACTGTGTTCTACTTGGGAGTACAAGTTAGTGAAATAAACACTATTACACAGATAGTTTCATAAATAATTTCAAGTGTGGGAAGTCCAAAATTTCAAGGGAAAATCCAAAACCCCGTGGGGATTCCAGTAGAAGGACACCCTGGTAGGGGCTAAGGGGGCGGGGCTGCAGGGTGTTCCTGACACTGAACTTCAGACTTCTCTGCTTGGGGCCCACTCTCCTGACCCCATTCTCAGAGACCTGTGCATAGACCTTGTTAGATTTATAGCTACGAATTTATTGGAGGGGTGCTAATGTAAATGGTATTGTTTTTAATTTCAAATTCCACTTGTTCATTGCTGGTGTAAAGAAAAATGATCGATTTTGTGTATTAACCTTGCATCCTGTAACCCTGTCATCATTTCTTGCTCGTTTCAAAAGGCTTTTTTGTTGATGTGGTTAATTCTTTTAGATACTCTACACAGGCAATGGTGCCATCTGTGAACAAAGAGTGCTTTATACCTTTCATACCTTTTTCCCCAACTGTGTACCTCTTAACTTCTTTTTCTTGTCTTCTATCACGAGCTATACCTTCCAGTACAATGTGGAAAGGCAGTGGTGGAGGGACGATCCTGACCTTGTTCCTGTTCTTGGTGAGAACAGTTTGAGTTTGTAGGTAAGGATGATGTTTGTGTGGGTTTTTGTAGATATTCTCAAGCAAGGTGAGGAAGTTCCCCTGTATGTCTAGTTTACTGAGAGTTTTCATTATGACTGCGTAGTGCAATTTATCAAATGCTTTTTCTGCATTCATGATATAATAGCATAACTTCTCTTTCTTTAGTCTGTTCATATGATAGATTATACAAATTGATTTTAAAATATTGAAGCAGTCATGTATACCTGGGATAAATCCCCTATGGCCATAGTTTTACAAAAATATTAGTTACAGGAATTTAATTAACATTATAAATGAGATTATGCTGAAATAAAAATGAATAGGAGTAAGAATAGCACATATTAAGAAGACAGAAAGAACAATATAGGAAAAAACTATTGAATAATTACTAAAAGAATTTTGCTGAAGTTAATCAGCATAGATTCACAATTTGCACTGAATCGTCAAATACAGATGAAATAGACCTAAAAGTTTTGTAGAGAACCATTACAGAATTTTATAAAGGAAGTGAAATTCACTCATATCTAACTATTATGAAATATAAAAAAGTAAAATTCACTGACATATATATTATTTTTAAAATGTTAAAAGATGATGAAAGTTATCTCATCAAATAAAACATGACCTTTTGATACAGACCTTTTAATAATAATTTATTCATGAGATGTTTCTTCTTTTTTACCTTTATCCCATTTGCTATTTGATCCTATCACAGAAAGGAGAGCTTTCCCACTGTGCTTCCATTCATAGGGTTGCTAATCAGCACAGACTATTTGATGGTGAGATAGTTGAAAGGGTGCCTAAAGGCCTTTCTCCATAGCATTCAATTTATATGAATCTTACTGGGAAGAATTGCGTGATGAAAAATAAGTCCTGGGTTATAACAGAATTATTTGAAATCTCTAACATTCGTAAAATTTTTCTCTACATTGTGCTGAGCTCACATTTGAAAGATTCCTCATGGGAACCACTTACGGGATATTCAGTAAGACATGAACCCCTTCCAAACGCCTTTCCACACTCCTCATATTTATACAGTTTCGTACCATTGTAACTTCCCTGATGCCAAGTAAGTTATGAGTCTTGGGGAAGGGCCTTCCCATGTTCCTTCTATTCACTGTGTTATGACTCTATTCTCTCTCTCTTGCTCACTCTCTTTCTCTCTAAAATTTCATACATGATAAGAGAGATCTACTGTTCAAGCCCTTCACATATTTTTGAATTTTGGGATTTATCACCCATGTACATTCTTCAACATAACTGGATTATATGTGTAGACTATAGATGGCCCTAAACTGTTTCTGATTTTGAATAATTCTGAGCCACAAATAAAGTTATTTTTATATTTCTTAACACAGAGCATTATCTCTGTCACTAATACTTGGGTATAAAGCAATGAATGTGTGCTGAAAGTGAGCATTTATTACATGAATATTACATGTTTGAAATGTTCTCCTGAAATCTGTTTTTCTTTTTTTTCAAACTGAATGCTCTATTTCTAATAGTATCTTCAGCAAAGGAATTCAGATCTGTGCATTGTAATTTTTCTATCCTTCAATTATTTTCCATTTGAATGATCCTTTTTAATCATTTTAGTTTTTCAAGATAATTTCTTGATCAGATCCCTTGATTCCTAAAGTGAGGATATGCCTCTTGTCAGTTTTCTATCATCCATCCAGGATTCCTTTCTCCAAAGACAGGGATCAACAGTGAATTAGAAATAGTATAAAGTCTCATTAAAGCAAGGGTCTGAAGACCTCCTGTATGTAGCCCTCTGTGGTCACACCACTGAAAATCACTGGCCCATGCTAAATGTCAAGGGATGATCCATTCCCTTCTAGGCACTGACACACACACACACACACACACACACACACACACACACACACACACACCCCATCCTGAGAAGTTAGGCCACAGGGTACCTGTGTGCTATGTTGCTTTTGTGGCCACGAAGTCCTTTTAAATGACAGGAAATTGATGCCGGGAGATCACGGATACCATATATCAGATTAGATGAAGCACTCTTATTCTAAACTTGAAGACTGATATTCCACTCATCATATTTGTCTAATTTTCTCTTGGCTTTGGAAATAAACCAATATTTACTACATGAACAGAACATATTCCCTTTCCAAACAAACCTTCATGTGCTTTAGTCATCATTCTTTTTTATTTAATCTCAATATTTAAGGTTAATACTTAAAGGACAGTTTGGTTTTATGTTTGTTTGCTTGGTTGGTTATAAATCATGTATTTAGCAAAAGTTAATCTTATAGTTTTTTTATTTCACAATATGTGTTCTTAAAATTTATTGTTTTTATGTATCTACATCTTACATTTTTATTGATGTGCTGAGACTAGAAATGCTACAGATCTAAAAAAGGTATGCTTTCAAATATCATACTTAACACACAGTACCTGCTTATGAATAATCTGTTTCCTTTAAAAGAATGCAAAACACAGGACTAGGGATCATCAGCAGACTCCTATACCACATTCATTCAAAAAGTGATCACTAAACAAGTCATTCAAACGTCCTTCACTCCAAGTTCTCGTCCCCTAATTTTATTAATTTGGGGGGAGAGAGGGCAAAGGAAATTTAAAACTTGATCACTGAATCCAAAATAATTAGCCTTTGGATTCACAGCTTGAAAATCTAGATTGATAACATGCCATAGCTTGTCAGGTAGGTTACTAAATTTGTATACATGGCTAAATCAGAACTAGATGCGTTTCACAATTTCACATTTATTTTAAAAAGGTAAAGTTCATCAGAAAGGTGACATAACTTTTGAAATAACACTGTGACATTATGTTGTTGGACATAGTTGTGAGGAGCAGCTGATTGCTCTATCCAAAGCTACAAAAAGACTCCTTCCACCTTTAGTGTCTTCTTTGCCAATCAAAACTTCCCTGAAACTGTAACATTTTAATAAATAACATCCTCCGTCCACATTTTTTCTCTTAAATAGAAATTTTAATGAATTCATCCTTTCTGACATTTGCATTTGCCTTGAAATGCCACAAGATAACAGGGCTTTAATCATTCCAAATAGCTTTTCAATTACAGACCTAAACTCTTGCAGAAGGTTAAGCTCCACAAACAAGAATAAACCTGTTTGCTTGCACTTTGTGTGAAGAATGGTGGTGTGCTCCTGGCTTAGGCATCTGGTAAACTTACTTGGTCAGTTTTTCTGACTTTTAGTGTAAGAAAAAAGTTTGCGTTTTAGGAGAACCTGACAGTATGCACTGTTAAGCAAGGAATGGTATTTTAATTAATTACAGAATCAGAGAGGGAGTAAGAGGCACTTTGCACAGGAAATGCCAGATTAGTAACTGCTTGTCCCAGCCACCGAGGCTGCCCCCAAAACACGGGCACTTCAGTCTCCAGGAAACATGAGGTGCTGCCCTGGTGTTCACGGAAGAATTTACCGCTATAGAGTCATTGACCAAACAAATAAAAAAGATCACTTTTTTGGAGCTGTGTTCTGAGTAAGGGCTCAACTACTGAGTTTTAGAGAAAAACATTACTAATTTATCTCCTATTTGGGTATTTGTTAAAGGCTGCTGCTTCCTTTTTTTTTTTATTTTGTATGCTTCCCATTACCAGGCTCAAATGAGTGAGTTCTGAGTGTATAATATCAGATAAATAAGAAATGCAGTGTTGCAGCCAGCTGTACTATTTAACTTATTCAAAAGCTTATAAGTGAAGGCTAATAATGAGCCCCAATTAGGGCGATCTTTGTAAGTTATGAAGAAAATTCAGAATTACTGACATATTTATATTTACTATAGGTAAAAATGGTCAAGGATCATGACAGAGAAAAGTGACATAAAAGTTACTATTTTGTTCATCACATGGAAAATATATAATGTTGGTGGGAATAGTATGTTGGGAAAAATAGATGTATGCTCTCAGGTTTACTGTGCTCATTATGAACCACTCAGAGATTCTTTTTCCAAATACATACCCAGAGAAACTTGAATGCAAACACTCAGGAAAGTATGCACAGTCAGCCCTCCATATCCATGGCTCCTCATTGTGGATTCAACCGAGAGCAGATTAAAAACATTAAAGAAAATATTAAGTTGTTGCTGACCTGTACTATGTAGCAAAGCCCAAGATGGTGTGTCCCTGCATAATTCAACCACAGGAAAACGAATTTATTATTTGACTTACAACTAAAATATTCAGGTAATATACTCAACTCTTAGGAGCTTGGTAAACACTATCAGGACACACTGTTGTCCTAAGAAGCACTTATTAAATGAAAATAAGTTGTGCACCTTTATTGGTCACAGTACTGGGCAACTTTGTACACAGGATATTCACATTTGTAGTCCCGAGTTGCCTATGAAAAGCATAGGTGTGACAGTCCCTATGTGGTGAACTTGTCTAAGGCCTTGTCCTCAGGCTCCTGTTCACATATTGTTTGCAACAACATCACTTAGTGATAGGGACTGAAGGACAGATTCCTGGGCTCCACACAGACCCACTGACACAACCTTAGGTGCAGGAAATTAGAATCATTAATTTAATAGTCTAAGATACGATGGAAGTGGTGGCCTCAGTTAAGAACTACTGGTCTAAAATGTTTTGTTTTGTGACATACCATTTTCCTGAAAATTTAAGAAATCAGGGGAAAATTAAAACACACACACACATCCTTTTAGGTCTAACTGATGAAAAATCTGTTATTGATACAAGTCTATTTCTTTTTCTGGGAATGAGCTTTCTGCTCTGATACACTCTGTGGTCCATGTCACCTTCATAAGCAGGTGTTATGGCAGGGAAAGGAGTGGGTTAATCAAGAGCATCCATTGTATGATGACTGAGTGTCTCACTGTCATTTCATTCGGTTGTGTCTAGTCTGTTTAATTGGTTAATTCTCTGACACTTATTCTTATGTTTTTATGTGTGCAAAACTGGTGAATTTTTTTGATTTTGGTGCTCATTACCAAAAGTATGGCAATGCCAGGTTGATATGCAGAGTGGACAGAGCAAGCTCCTATACCAGTGATGACGAACCTAAGACACGCGAACTCATTTTTTTTGGTTGAATTTTCTTTGTTAAATGGCATTTAAATATATAAAATAAATATCAAAAATATAAGTCTTTGTTTTATTATGTTTTCAAATATCAAAAAATTTCTATATGTGACACAGCACCAGAGTTAAGTTAGGAGTTTTCAAAATGCTGACACGCCGAGCTCAAAAGGTTCACCATCACTGTCCTATACCGTGTCTCTGCTCCAAAAGCACATCTACACTAATAAAAGACAAAGATGCTAATTGACTGTACCTTCGCTACACCCTAAGCCACACCCACCAGCCAGAGAAACTATATGCAAATTACCCAAACCAAGATGGCAGCCAGCAGCCATGCAGCTGGAGCAAGCAGGAGGCTTGATTGCCCGGGCGATGGAGGAAGCCAAGCTTCCCCCCAGCCCTGAGCTGGCTGAGGCCTCCGCTCATGGCAACAAAGTTTCAATTATAGAAGACAAATAAATCCCAGATACCTGCTTCCAGCCAGCCTCCACTGGGAGCTTGGGTGGCTGGGGCCGTGGCAAGCCTGCAAACAGCCATCAGCCCCTCACCCAGGCTAGCCAGGCACCCCAGCGTGGATCCCCACCCTGAGGGGGTGTGGCCAGTCTGAAAATGGCCCTCAGCCCGTCACCCAGGCTTGCCAGGCACCCCAGTGGAGACCACAAAACTGAAGGGGCTGTGGCCAGCCTGCAAACATCCATCAGCCCCTCACCCAGGCTGGCAAGGCAACCCAGTGGGGATTCCTACCTTGAAGGGGCTGTGGCCAGCCTGCAAACAGCCATCAGCCCCTCACTCAGGCTGGCCAGGAACCCCAGAGGGGATCCCCACCCTGAAGGGGCTGTGGCCAGCCTGCAAACAGCCATCAGCCCTTCACCCAGGTTGGCCAGGCACTCCTATATAATAAAAGGGTAATATGCAAATTGACCTTAACAGCAGAATGACTGGGAATGACCGGTTACTATGACACACACTGACCACCAGGTGGCAGATGCTCAATGCAGGAGCTGCCCCCTGGTGGTCAGTGCGCTCCCCCAGGGGGATCTCTGCTCAGCCACAAGCCAGGCTGATGGCTGCCAGTACAGCAGTGGTAGTGGGAGCCTCTCCTGCCTCCTCAGCAGCACTAAGGATGTCAGCCTGCAGCTTAGGCCTGCTGCCTGCTGGCAAGTGGACTTCCCTTAAGGGCTGCCAGGCTGCCAGAGGGATGTCTGACTGCCAGCTTAGGCCCAATCCCCCAGGGAGCATGCCTAAGTCAGCAGGTGTTCATCCCCTGAGGGGTCCCAGACTGCAAGAGGGCACAGGCCGGGCTGAGGGACCCCCCCGTGTGCACAAATTTTGGTGCGCCAGGCCTCTAGTCTATATATATAAAAGCCTAAGTGACCGAACAACCAAATGACTGAACAACCAGTCGACCAGTCGCTATGATGCGCACTGACACCAAGGGGCAGATGCTCAACGTAGGAGCTGCTCCCCCCTGGTGGTCATTCTGCTCAAAAAGCCAACCTTCTGCAGCCAGCCAACCTCCTGTGACCCCTACCCCCTGGCTGGCTGGCCCTGATGGCCCCTATTGGGCGGGCTGGCCAACCTCCCATGGACCTTCCCCACGGCCAACCTCCTGCTGCCCCAATTGGCCCCGATTGCCAGCCAGGCTGAGGGACCCCACCATGCATGAATTTGTGCACCAGGCCTCTAGTTTAATACAATGTCCTCAGATATTATATTGATGAAAACATTTGACCTTAGCCAAAAGGAGAATTATTTCTTTAGTGAATGTAATACATATGAAAGTGCATGATGCCCAATGCATACATGAGATATTGAATTGAGTGTTAGTCTTTTATATGTTATAGCAAGCTTTACAGATCAATAATTAAAACTTTATAACTTACCAGCTATTTTGAATTTAAGAAAGTGACTTTTTTCCCTTGACTATAATCTCTTTGAGGGAAAGATGTGTGTCTTAGATTTAAGCTATTGCTCTTTTTTTAGGATATAATTGATGCATTATGCTTATTATTAAAATAAACATTTTCAATATTTGTTTTAGTATTTAGCAATAATTGATAACAATTTATCATATAAGGGAGCTTAAATGGTGATGAAATATTTTAATTTGATAATTATAGGAGAAAATATTTAAATTGGAACACTGCTTAGTCTCAAATAATTTATAATACTCATTTACTTTAGTCAAAGCTGAATATTTGTTCATTTTAGTAATAATGTCAAATTGCTATAATTTTAGAGTTTACAATATTCTATCTTGTTTTATTTACTCTCTTAATTCTCTGACCTAGGGAGGTAGAATATTAATTTCACTTTATAAAATAACAAATGATATCCCATATAAAGTATAATATATTCAAGGGCATATAACTAGTGCATGAATAATTCAAATTGGAACAAGTTTATTTGGATTTTAGTTTCCTGAATCTAAATATTATCTATCTATCTATATAAAAGCCAAGTGACCAGAACAACCTGAATGACTGGTCACTATGACCCGCGCTGTGGCTGGCCGACCCAATGGGGGCAGAGATGGTGGGCAAACCTCCCGTGGCCCATCCCCCTGGCTGGCCAGCCATGACAGATCCCAATCGGGGCAGGCCAAAGGAATCCACCCATGCATGAATTCATGCACTGAACCTTTAGTTCAGCAGTTCTCAACCTGTGGGTCACGACCCCTTGGGGGTCGAATGTCCCTTTCACAGGGGTCACCTAAGACCATCGGAAAACACATATATAATTACATATTGTTTTTGTGGTTAATCACTATGCTTTAATTATGTTCAATTTGTAACAATGAAAATACATCCTGCATATCAGATATTTACATGACGATTCATAACAGTAGCAACATTACAGTTATGAAGTAGCAAAGAAAATAATTTTAATGGTTGGGGGTCACCACAATATGAGGAACTGTATTAAAGGGTCATGGCATTAGGAAGGTCGAGAACTACTGCTCTAGTACAATAAAAAACTTACTGAGTCCCTGAGTTGTTTTCTTTCATATATTTTTGATTTCTAAAGGAAGGGAAATTGAGAGATAGAAACATCAATGATGAAAGAGAATCATTGATGGGTTGCCTCCTGCATGCACCACACTGGGGACTGAGTCACAACCTCCTGGTTCACAGGTCAATGTTCAACTACTGAACCACACTGGCTGGCCCTGAGTTACTTTCTTTAGAAAATAAAATTCAAAGTTGAGAATTCTATTTTTTTCCACAGTAAATAATTGTATAAGTGATGTATACTGTAACTGGATCTGTAACACATATTTTAAGCCTGTTATATAATGGCCTTTGAACTGATAAAACAATTCACTAGCACCAGGATCAAAAGTGGCTAATATAATGAACATTTTCAATATTTATATGGCTTTTCTGGAGAACTTTAAAAGTTTTATTAACTAAAATATTCAATGATGGCTTGCTTTATTGTAACTATTCTTTTGGACCCAGACACTGATTCTTCAAATAGAGTGAGAAGAAATAAATGATAAAGAGCAGAAAGTAATCATAATTTCTTTTTTAAAGACATGATTAAAAGGGCAATTTAGAATGTACTAATTAATGTCACTGATAATTGCAATACTATATGATATGCTGAGACATTCCGTGTTATTTAATAGATCTGGATTTGAAAGGAAAACTTCTAAAAGCTGGTTAATCCCTGCCAGACAGTATGCCTACGATTTCGATGGGAGCCACCAGATTCAATATTTTGGATGCAGTGAAGTAGGCATAAATGAATAATTTAGACTCACCACCATGCAGTACTCATGTCATTCAGTAAATATTGCTTTTTAAAATAGGAATACGATTTTGATAAAAATACTATAAAACACAATTGTCAATTTAAAGTTATGCTAAGGTGGCTATGACAATAAGTAAACACTGAAACACTGGCACATATATGTGTATACATTGGGAAAATGTAAATACTTACATTTACTCATTGATTTACATATTATTTTCGAATACCTTATAACTGATCTAAAAAAAAATCAGGAAAGTTGCAGTCTGTTGAAGGATACTTACAAATCAAAACTAAATCATGAGAATCTCAGAGGGAAGGTGGGGCAGGGTAGGAGGGAGGGAAAAGCTCAACCAAAGGGCTTGTATGTATAAATGCATAACCCAGGGACACAGACAATAGGGAAATGAAGGCCTATGGTGGGGGTGGGGGTGGGGGTGGGGGTGGGCTAGAAGGGAACATATGTAATACTTTCAATAATAAAGATAAAAAATACCATTAGAATTTCTTAAAAAACAACAACACACCACTAAGTCATGTTATTCTATAGACTGATGAATGCTACAACTGAGCGTATCATGGGCACAAAGAGAACAAGAACAAACAGCAATAAAAATCCTAATATTTTGGGTGCTGGAAGCAGTTCTTAAAAAGATTCAATTTATACTGATAAAGAATAAACACATGCTAACTATGTGGAGGTTGCAATAAAAATGAGGGAAATTCTTTAATACACAAAGGTAAGACAAAATAGGTTGTTTTGCAGGAATTTCTTGTACATTTGGACCATAAATCGGTAGGAGAAAATGAACAGAGATCAGGAACTAGGTGACAAAAAGCTTGGTATTGAACTTTATCCTGAGGGTAATAAGAGTGACTGAAGGTATTTATTAGTACTTTATATTCATCTTTTTCTCACTGTTATCTAGTTCCAAATATATTTATCATCCTAAAATAAAACCACATACCCACTTTTCCCCCTCTGCCTAGCCTCTGACATTACATTCTGTCTTTATGGACCATAACACAGTTTTTATTATTAGAGATAACCTCTTTAATATATATATATATATATATATATATATATATATATATATATATATATATATAAAATTGATTTCAGAGAAGAAGGGAGAGGGACAGAAACACCAATGATTAGAGAGAATCATTGATTGGCTGCTTCCTGTACACCCCCTACTGGGGATTGAGCCCACAACCCGGGCATGTGCCCTTGCCAGACTCAAACCCAGGACCCTTCAGTCCATGGACCAATGCTCTATCCACTGAGCCAAACCAGCTAGGGCCCATAACACAGTTTTAAACTTTGGGGGTATAGATTTTTTTCTATTAAAAGTTGAACAGACTAGGATAAACAATCTACCTGAATAGTGGTGGGCCAGAGTAGATTTCATAAACATTTTCCCAAGACTAGTTACACATGATTCAGAGGGTGACATCTACTCTCTATAATCCAGATTCTAGAGACAACATTCTCAGATTTATTGGGAAACATGCCTGGCCTGTGTTGTATATTTTCATAGACAACTGCTAACACAACAAAGAGAAAAAAAGTAGATAGATTAATCTCTGTGCCATATGTATAAAAATGAGATAGTTTATTACATGCTAGGACAAAATATGAATACAATTTCATTATTAGAATGAAATATTCAACTTACCAAATGATCTAGAAGCTTAATCAGTAAGTTAATATATATGGCAAGCAATCTAATTTATAAGTAAATAGGATACAGTTTATGTTATAAGAGAAATTATTTGTAACTTATCTCAACAATGAATTTACATGTCATTATTTAAGGTCTGAAATTTATTTCCCCTTTCCAGCATTAAAACAGAGAACATTTGTAGAATATTTTAAAAATAAAATTTCCAGTTTTCTTTATACTTTTTCTCACTCAGGTTCATATTAATATTTAGGATTAAAGATTACAGATGATATAGAGAAGGCAAGGCAAACCCTCTAAAAACTAGGATTAAAAGATTAAACTTTGAAAATGAGGCCAAAGTTTAATGATAGCACCTTCAGTATCCACTTCATACAAAGTTTTTCTACCTTTCTCTGGATCCTGAGTCCCTAATATTTTTTATACTTTTCCCATCAAACTTTGCTCACAGAAATGATCTCAAATTTATTACTGGCAATGTCTTGGAAGCTAAAATGTTTTGAATTTTCAATTGTAAGTTAACATGAATGAAAACAAACTAATTACATAAAGTCTAACCATGAAGTTGTTCATGAAAAAGAGCAAACATAATAATGAGGGACCCAGGGAAAAATATGGAGGCGTCTGCCTGACCTTTTATAAAAGGTCTTTAATGACGCAGGTAAAATGCGATTATGATCTCTCTTCATAGTCAACAAGTACAGGTGAAAACATTTTATTGTTGTGGGGAAAGCAGAGTTTTATAATTCAGTGAACATTTATTGAATAACTAATGCATGCAGAATATATGTAAGAGAGAACATATGGGACACAGACTACCCTAAAAACAAGTACCATTCCTAATGTGGGACTTGATAAAGTACTATAGGTAAGGAAGTATGTAACAGATACCTTAAATATGGTAGAAGAATGCTAACAGAATCCATGATACGTAGAAAAAAAATCAGTGGGCTACCAAGGAAGGCTAAATAGAGGTAGTGGACAGAAACAGGGATTAGAAGAATACCTAATTTCTAAACAGCAATAGTTCTAATAAAAATTGTATGACATTACTAAAAAGCAAATTATCATTCTAATTTATTGCACACTCCAAATAAGATTTGCATTGGTGTTCCTTGTCAACCAAACACTGTAACAAGAGAATTCTTGGAAGTCAGGATTTAAGGGTTTTTCAGTGGATGATGCAGCAGTGTGAAAAATTATGTCACCCCAAGTAAATAAATAGTATTGGGAAACTGGGGAGGCAGGTAGATCTGTGCTATTTCAATATAAACATGTTTGAAAGACACACAGCAGCATGAGTAATAGCAGCATTGCTACTTCATGTCAAGACAAGCACAGATGAAATTAGCCAGGGCAGGGCATTTGAATAATGAATGCAGATATATTTTCTGGACACTACAAAGAATCTTCACACGCACTGACTTAAGAATACACAAATATATAACTATCTCTTCTCTAATATTTATTCTAAATCTTCGTCAATGAGTTATTGTTCATGTAGGACCGTGAAATTTGTAATAGGTCTTTTTCACCAAAATCTACACTAATAAAAGAGAAACATTCAAATTGGTGTCACTCCTCTATGCCCACCAGCCAATCAGAGCTACTATACAAATTAACCCAACAAAGATGGAGGTTAATTTGCATACACAGGCGTGGAGTGAAGACTGAAGGCTCTGGGCTGAGTGAAGACTGAGAACTGAAGAGGCTTAGCTTCTCCGCTGCGGCCAGAACAAAGGCCTGGGTCCCGGGTGCCGCAGGAAAACCGGTGCCGGCAGCCAGGGAAGGAAGGCCTATTGTGTGAATCTTCGTGCAATGGGCCTCTAGTATTTGTATAAATAGAAGACTCTGTGAATACCATTGGTACCAGTATTGCTACAAATCCAGCAGGAATACAAGGAATTATATTACAAAATAATACATGACATTATGTGAGCGGGTGCACTGGGCCTGAGGCTCTTGTAGGCATTTACCTAGCCTGTGGCAGTTTAATGCTCACACAACACTCCACACCAGTGTTAGTGGTCATTACCCACTCCGGGAAGTGAAGGCATTTGAGGGCAGAGGTTTCTAGCATTCAGTACGCAGTGCTCTGTAGTTCAGGTGCCAGGACACGCTGGTGTGACATAGAGAATGGAGGATTTGCTCCTCCTTATCGCCTTCAGGGCATCTTTCCTCAGCCAGCCCCCAAACTTCTCTCCCTGCATTGTACGACCTCACATAGTCTCTCTTGACCAATTCCCTTCCCACAGTTCTCAGTATCTTTTAGAAAACAAACAGCAATCACAGCTTTGGACTTTTGTGATTCTAAACCTATGTTTTGAAAAAAAAAAAGAAAAAACAAAAACACACACATTTAAAATTTTCGCATCTGTGGTGTCTGGGTCAGCCACCAAGTTACCACCCTTGTTGCCTCTTCTCCTCCAAACTAACATAAACACAGCCCAGAGCCTCTGTGAGAAGGCAAGGTGCTAATTACTGTAACCCTACCTGAACTCTGGCCTCGCCAGGCAGAACACTGTGATTTTTGTCAAACAGATACTTTACATGTGGTATCTGTATACCTAGATATCTTTGTCGAGTATTAATACACATTTTATATAAGAAGGAATGACTTATTAGATAAAGTATGCCTATAAATATTTAGTTTTACACTGATTTATTTTTAAACATATTTATTGGCCAGTCCATTATTTGGTGATTTGTAGGCTCCGAGAGCAAAAAAAATCTATTACTTAACGAACAGCAGATATATAGAAATATTCCAGCTACCATATTATTATTGTCAACTAACAGTAAATACACTGATATACTTCCAGTTACCATAAGATTAAGTAGAAAACATCCAAAGAAGAATTAAATGAATCATACAAAATAAAATTCATACCTCAATATGAACTTTATATAGAATTCATTAAGTGACATGTATAGAAATAGAACTGATGGTGGGAAAAACTTGCACTGATGTATCAACAAATAAATTATTCAAAAGCATATCTGAAATAAAACATACTATATAAATATTCACTATTAATGCATATTATAATATTGTGTAATATAGGTACAATTTCCTAGAGTTTATCTTTGAATTTGCCATCAGATTCCAAAACAATCATTTCTAAATTTTAAGAAAACAAATTGCTGCCACAAATGGGAAAAATAGATAAATCTATTATTTAATTACACAATGCTTTAAAAATTTAGATTAACTATTAAAATTTTCAGCAGGCTTTGCTTTTATCACATGGTGAATTTTCTCAACAAAAAGCATCTGAATAGAAATCTTGAAGTTTAATGTTATACTTAAACTAAAAAAACTATAAGCATGGATTTTCACAACGGGTATTATTTCATAAACTTTTGTATAATAACTAATGTCACATTTAACCTTCTTTTTGATCTTTCCACTAATGAAAAATAAAAAAAAATGTATGAATAAGCACGTTGATAAATCTCAAGTCAAAAATAAAATGGGTTTGGGTTGGATAAGTGAATAACACTATGACATCAGGATGTATTAGTAACCTTTCCCACCTATATCTTTATTTATTTTTATGTAAGTACCTTTGAGCCTCACTATTACATTATCATTGAAGTTTTTGCAAACATACGTCAGATGTACATGAGAATCTTATATTTCAGTACAATCAGTTTCTATTATCTATCCACTCTTACTTGGTCCAATTCATATGCCCGATATAACAATTATTATTTTAGAAAATTTTATTTACGTAAAGGACAAAGATGTTCAACTCCCTTATTTGAATTCCCCTATTCTAACCATATTATTCAGGTAGTGGTTACTTATATAATGGCTATTGCTACAATTTTATTACCAACACTACTTTTACTATCTTCCGTGGATGATTAATTTCCATTGGTACAGTGCAACACATACTTAACATTCAGTTATCATAACAAGCAGCTAAACAGGCAAGTTATTACTAATATCTCTTTAGTGAGGAAGAAGAGGTAAAGAAGAAACAGAAAAAATAATTGTCTTACTCAAGATCACAGTTCAGTTCAACTACAATACATGAATGTTTCAGGAACTGTGCTAAACACTGACAAGGATATAAGTTCTATGGCATATGGTAAGGAATAGAGTAGAAATTTGTACAAAGTACAAGAGGAATAACACTCTTGTTTGTAAAACCAGAATTCTACCCCATGTTGTCTCTTATTTTAGACTTTCTACAACTATACCAGGAAGCCTCTCCATCCCCAAAGTTATCCATCTATACTAATAATAGACAAATATGTAAATTGACTGTCCCTCCACAATGCCCACAGCCAATCAGGAGTGAGTATGCAAATGAACCCAACAAAGATGGTGGGCCTGTGGGCAGCATGCATGTGCACAGGCGCCGAGCAACTGGGGGCGCTGAGGGGACGGGGTCCCGGGGATGCCACTGGAGTGTCCGGTCCTGTCAGCCTGACCTAGGGGTGGCTGGAGTTCCCAGTACTTTTGGTTTCTGAAGTCCCTGGACCAGAAACAGAAAACAAGAGCACAGGGAGCACCAGGAATTCTGGGAATCATAGTTATGGTGGCAGCCCCTGGACTGGAAGCGGAATCCCAGAGTGTGGGGAGCACCAGGACTTTTAGGAATCATAGTTCTGATGGCGGAGGCATTGTGGGCTCTCCTAGACCAGCCGTGGGCAAACTATGGCCCGCGGGCCGGATCCGGCCCATTTGAAATGAATAAAACTAAAAAAAAAAAAAAAAAAAAGACCGTACCCTTTTATGTAATGTAATGATGTTTACTTTGAATTTATATTAGTTCACACAAACACTCCATCCATGCTTTTGTTCTGGCCCTCCAGTCCAGTTTAAGAACCCATTGTGGCCCTCGAGTCAAAAAGTTTGCCCACCCCTGTCCTAGACCAATGATGGCGAACCTATGGCATGCGGGTCAGAGGTGACACACGAACTCATTTTTTTTGGTTGATTTTTCTTTGTTAAATGGCATTTAAATATGTAAAATAAATATCAAAAATATGTCTTTGTTTTACTATGGTTTCAAATATCAAAAAATTTCTATATGTGACACGGCACCAGAGTTAAGTTTGGGTTTTTCAAAATGCTGACACGCCGAGCTCAAAAGGTTCGCCATCACTTTCCTAGACACTAGAGCAGCGGTTCTCAACCTGTGGGTCACGACCCCTTTGGGGGTCAAATGATCCTTTCACAGGGGTCGCCTAAGACCATCGGAAAACACATATATAATTACATATTGTGTTTGTGATTAATCACTATGCTTTAATTATGTTCAATTTGTAACAATGAAATTGCAGGTCACCACAACATGAGGAGCTGTACTAAAGGGTCACGACGCATTAGGAAAGTTGAGAACCACTGCTGTAATGCCATGACTGACTGAGACAGTAACTTGCTGTTTAAAAATTTGATCCTTTAATCTCTCTACCTGACCATTTTACCCTGCCTCCCACAACATCTCACCCTGAGGCTGAACCTGGAACTCCTGCTGTGTGCACATAGTACATAAGGAAGCCAAAGTCACCCCCTGCCTGTCTGTCAGAGCTGCTCAGTGCTGGGGGAGGATTGCAAGAGCTTCCAGGCTCTTCTCTCGGTTCCGGCACCCTCCCCCATCATTATCCCTGAGCAAGAACAAGGAGATCTCACACCAATGCCAGTGCAGCTGGAGGAGGTAGGGTTAGAAGAGAAGCTTAGGAACTGATATTCCCACAGACGTCCCGTCCTAGGACAGCCTTATGAGTTTCAAACATAAGGAACTGCCTTGGGGAGAGCACCTGGTAGAGGGAAAGGTTCAGGTACTTACATAAAGCTGGTGAATTTATTAGCTAAATACAAGACCCCCACCACTACCAGTAGGGATCAGATCTGATGCTCCATCCCACTCCCTAAATAAGGGGAAACTCTACCTACAGCAGCAATCCTATACAATAAAATGCTAATATGCAAACTGACCGATCAGCAGAATGAATGATTGCTATGATGCACACTGACCACCAGGGGGCAGGCGCTCAATGCAGAAGCTGCCCCTTGGTGGTCAGTGCGCCCCCACATGGGGAGCAACGCTCAGCCAGCAGCGGGACTCACAGCTGGCGAGTGCAGTGGTGGTGGCGGGAGCCTCTCCCACCTCTGCAGCTGTGCTAAAGATGTTCGACTGCTGGCTTAGCCATCAGTCAGGCATCCCTCGAAGGCTCCCAGACTGTGAGGGGCTGCAGGCCAGGCTGAGGGACCTCCGAGTGCATGAATTTCATGCACCAGGCCTCTAGTGTTTGTGTGTTTGTGTGTGCGTGTGTGTGTGTATATCTGTATTGTTCATGGCCTCATCTAGAAAAACAGGAGATTAGCCTGAGTTGCTGCTCATGTTTCTGCCAGCCTTAGTACTTAGAATTATTTTCGTATAAGAGCATTCCTTATATTATATAAAATCAGAAGTTATACCATGTTTCTAGTGTTGTTGCTTTTATATCTCCATTTAGGCAGCCATTCATTTTATTTACTTTTCATGTTTTTATTACCACCCATTTTATTTTGGTGCCAGGCTTTAGAGATGATATTTGCTCAGATTCATCTCATTTTTTTCCCTGTCATGTTTTTCTTCCCTTGGGGCCACCTGGAAAAAAATCAATCTATAGACTTTCTCCAAATCACCTAACAGTTCTGCCTCATCTTCTAAAACGTAGCTGTTATTACCCCTCTGCCCTGGGTTTTGCTTCTGCTTTCAAATTGGATTGGGGAGAGCATGCCGAAGGCGATGAAAAACAATTATTTCTCTTCTGGTCTACTCACGGTAATGTTTTTCAGAAACTCCTTTTACGGAGACATGAAATCCCAGCATTTTAAGTGCTACAAGAACCATTGTGAAATCGTCCCCCACATGATTTCAGCAGAGAGTGCTAAACATCTTCGTGAGAAAAATGCTGGCAAAGTCATCATTATGGGCTAATGTGGAACTAGATGAATGTTTCTAATGTTACAGGCACAGGAGGCAGGTGTGAGCCCGGAGACCCCAAAATGCCTGCACGAGTAGGAAGTCGTAACATTCACTCCGTATGCACAAGCTCACCTACTCCACCCCAGTGTGACTCCCTCAGACCCCACTTATTTGGGGGTACTTTGTCCATCTTGTTTAGCAACTTGTGTCCGTATAGATAGATGTTCACCCTTCAGCTAAAACAAAACAAAACAAAAACTGACTCCGGGACATATCTTTTCTATATTTAAAAACAACAATAACAACTAAGTGTATTAGGTATACAGTCAAAATAACCTGAGTTTAAATCCCAGTTTACTGTAAGTTTAGGCAATTTTCTGAATTTCTCAAAGTTCAAATTCCACCATTTTGCATTAGAGGAAATGAGTACCTTTTAAAACAAGGTTTTAGAATAATTAAACAAGTATACATGGAAATACATCATGGGCTATATTCACTTAACAGACCTGGGGATGTAATTTGTGTGTGCCAGGCACGGTTCTGTGGGTCTTATCCATGTCATACAACTCTCATCTTACAGCTGAGAATGACTGGAAGAGAGTTCAGGTAACCAAGATCTCAGAACTAATGACTGGGGTATCATGATCCTAACCCGCGCAGAGCCCGCAGTACAATTCCTTGGCATCTCCTGTCAACATGGGGTAAGCCCAGTATATGGCTTTTGCAGTCCATTCCTCCTCAGCAGGAGCCAAGGTTCCCAATCCTGTTACAATCCTCATACATGTTCGCATGAACCATGAGCACTTTGCCACCACTATTCCCAATTCTCCCAGGGTAATTCGTAACTCCCTACGGGTTTCCAGAATGTGGAATGTTGGATAGTTCTCCGAGTGCCCTAAGAGTTTTTTTTATTTTGATTCTGGTACTAAAACATGGCTGCAGAGCAACCACAGATAAAACAGGAAGAACCGATGAAGAAAAATCCATTAACCTCCTTTGGAATGGTTTCCAGTGGTTCACAGAATTTACTAGGCCAGGAGGTCTGAGGAGCTTCGTTTGTACCTCTGAGAGCGTTCTACAACTCTGTGAGCACCTGTTACAGATGTTGGGTTTGTTTGTTTCTCTCTCCAAAGGAAGTAAAGCACAGGGCAAGGAGAAGAATGGGAAGAGGTTAACTGGTAAATGTGCATTTAGTGACTGGAAAGAGGGCGGTGGGGACATGTAAGCCAGAGTTTATTTGAAAATTTACACAGTATTTTTGTAAATATTAAGAGAGCATCAGACCCTCTTTACCTTTTCTGATGGACACTAAAGACAATGCCTTGGCAGTGTAAGACATCATAACATAGTTTCAATAATTACCAGAAACTTGTCATCTCAACAGGAGTTAGCCACCTGCTATCTACCAAAAATGTCAAAAGAAAGCAAAGATTTGTTTATCCAGTCTTTTGCATCAGCTATGAGGATGCTCTGGAATTATTCAGCCTGTTAATTGGAATATTTGGAAGGTATTCAATTTTTTAAAAAAATGTATTTGCTCCCATTTTCTTTTACAAAATTTCAAATAGTCTTGTAGCAAGGAGTGTTATTATAATAAGTCCGCTGATACTTGTTACAGGTTTATTAGGAGAATGCATTAAAGAATGTTGATTATTTTATTGCATAGAGCTTTATAAAAAATATATTTTTATTGATTTCAGAGAGGAAGAGAGAGGGAGAGGGATTGAAACATCCATGATGAGAGAGAATAATGGGTCAGCTGCCTTCTGCACGCCCCCTACTAGGGATTGAGCCCACAACCCAGGCATGTGCCCTTGACCGGAATCGAACCCGGGACCCTTCAGTTCACAGAGCAATATTCTATTCACTGAGCCAAATCGGCTAGGGCTTGAATAGAGCTTTACTTCACCAGGGTTACCGTAGCATTTAATTTCATGAAAAGAAAATATCTTACAATTATTTTTAAGAATTTGTCACAATAAAACTTAAGGTCCAAATTCTCTTTGCAATATACAAGGCATTAGCATCATGATCATATTTAGTATTTATTGAAGATTTACTATATCCCAGGCACAGATGTAAGTGCACGTGGGCATTTTACAAACTGTTTTTCACATCATCTTTGTGAAGCAAGTGCATTTTACACAACTGACGCATAGAGAATGAAAGTGATCTGCCATAAGTCAGGCAAATATGCAAGCAGGAACGCAAACCTAATCTTACTACAAACTTGTGCTCTTACCCACAGTGTACTATTATCTTGCCTTGCATACATTTTTTTCTGGTAAATTCACTCGTACTTTCTTACCTTCATTTTTTTATTTATTCCATTCATCACCGAATTCAGATACTTTATCTTACTGAACTATATTTTCCTTATATACTATATACGATATACTACATGTCACGTGTTACACGTTACACATCATATATTATGTTATATATCTATAGATACACACACTAAGTAGAAACAAGGCAAATATGAGTAAATACTACATAGGAAATGGGAAACTGTGATTGATGGGGGGAGCTGTTTATAAAGAAGCGATAAGGGAAAAAAAACTATTGAGAAATCAACAAACAATCTCAAAATAACCCTAGTTACCCAAAACAACTAACATGCAATTTAAATTGCAGGGCTTTATTTACAAACAATGTTATCAACTTTTTAAAACAGAGTCCAAATGATCAGATAGTGAACTCTAGCAAGGTATTTATATGCTCATTAGGGTATTTCTTTGTCAACCATAGTTTTTGTCGAATCACAACAGGTTAACTGACATCGCTTCACAAATTTTACTTGCAGTTTCCTTCTCATTTTTGTAAGAACAAAGCACTTCAGTTTTCATAATAGAAACTAATATATAATTAATTTTAAAGTGACTATGTTGAAAGCTTATCAAATTGTATTTTCTAAAAACAAAACTCTATAATAAAACCATTGTTATTTGAGAAAAGATTATAATTTCACTTTTGTTTAAGCTTTAGGCCTCAAAATATGTTTCTTTGACAAAGTCATCACAATTGCTCTTTTTTTTTTCCTAATAACATTGAGGATAAAAAACCTTTACCCTTATTAAAAGTACAACATATTTTTTTAGAATTTTAATAGCTGCTCATAAAATTTATAATTGTAGGGTGATCCATAAATTCTATCTTATTTTCCCTGAACATATTCCATTTCTGAGAACAATAAGATACAATATATTTGAACTAAATTCATAGCCAGAGGTAGCCAATTTCATCTAATTATGAACAAGAGAGATATTAACATTTGCAACTAAGATTCTGCTGAGAGATTAAAAAATGGCTGCAGATTAATGAAGCAGGGGTGGGGTGGATGAGCCACATGAATTTACAAATGCTGGTGAATAGTGTGACCTTCTGGAGTACATTATTTAGTTAACTTTTAAGATAGCATCTGTTGTCCTGGTAACCTTTTAAAGCATCTAATTAGAACATCTCACAAGTGTAGGGAGGATGCTGAGAGAACAGGTTTTTGGCTTCTCAGTTCTATGTGAGCTTTGTTCATCTGAGCTATAAAAACAGGATGTGTAACAGCAAAACGGTGAAAAGAGGCTAAGGTGAGTATCTGGAGCTTGAGTACAATTTATGCTCCTTCATAAATACGTTTTTAAGAATAAAAATAATCTTATTAGTTTAGAATATTTTTTTCCAAAGCCAGACAAAGAAAATTATACTTTGTCATATTCATATGATGTGTTTTCTAGCTTTGAGTATTAAAATTGGTTGGGGTGACATTGGTGAATAGGATCATATATGTTCCAGGTGAAGATTTCTATGTTACAAGATCTGTATATTGCCCTGTGCCCACCAAAAACAACAACAAAATAAAACAAAACACAAAACAAAACTTAATGGTGTTTTAAGTATCAGTCAGTGTGATTTGCATTCTTATTCCCTTATACTAGATATTTTCAATTGGCGTGCCGCAATAATTTTTTAAAAAAATACAAAGCACGACTATTTAGTCAGGGGCACTGACCACTTTTCCCTTAGGTTATCAAAGTAAAAAGTGACATCAATCAACACAACAACTGTCTGGTATGAATGAATCACAATTATACCTACTTTTTGGTCAAATCAACAAAAATGCAATATATTCTTTGGTGTGCCACAGAATTTTAGTAATTAGTTTATGTGTGCCATGAGATGAAAGACGGCTGAAAATCGCGGCCCTATACAGATGTAGAAAATTTTAACAGTGGAAAATGGCAAGCCATGAAAATTGGACTTGCTGCAATGCATGCTTTCTATCACCAGTCAAGTCTTGAGTGATGCCCAGTAATCCTCTTACTCAACTGTATCGAGCTTCCCATGTGTTTATTCCCAAACGTCATGGCCTCTTCAAACTCAAAATCTTACCTACCTTTGTCGTTCTCAGAAATAAAACCCTGTTCACTGAGCACTGAGTCAGTTTCACCCTTCCTTTCCTGATATAGCAGTACGTGCGTGCACATATGTATAACACACACATAGATAGATAGATAGATAGATAGATAGATAGACAGACAGAAATAGATATACAATAGTATATCCATCCTTTATTTGTCTAGAAATGACATGTCTGAGCCTTCCCAATCTGTCTTTTCCAGAAGATTCTTGTGGTTGAAGAGGATTGAGTCTGGCACTGGGGAAAACAGGGGTCATGGCAAAATGTCAAATAAGGCTGAAGAGCCCAGGAGAACTCCAAGGTGAAGCCAGATGGACATTTGACATTTTTTTAAGGCAAATGGGAGTGAGAGCTTTGGCTTTGCCTTATGATATGAACCTTTAGGGATCACATGACTCCAAGCTGGCTACAAGGGCCGCATCACTCTTTTTTTTTGTCTCTCTCTTGACTGGCATGACTAGCTCTCTATCCACACTCGTCTATCATTTTTATCATCTAATTTCCCCATTTTATAGTAAAATATGTGTTTCTCTCTTTAATGCAATGTTGTCTCCACAGCATGTGAGCATAACCGGCTACTTCTGTAGCTTGCAAACATGTATTTGACACGGATGACCCGTCGCTGTACTGATTTATGTTTCTTTTTACTCTAGTGATTTATACCAATGGCTCTATTTGCCAGCTTGGTTCTGTACACATAAATGCATAAATAAATGCATTCATGAAGGTCATGGGGAAAATATCGTTTTTCAAAGAAATGGAATCATACAGATTTTTAAATTTCTGCAAAATGTGAATATCTTAACCACCCTTTCTTGACCTTATTTGATATTCTTCTTCATCTAGTGTTAAACCTTAAAAATTGGCAAGAATTTATAGTTACATTATTTTTACTTCTTCACAATGCTAACATTTTCCCTTAGCTTCAAAGCCAATGTCTAGATTAATACTTTAACGTCATGTTTGTGATAAGGTGCTCATTACTTTAAAGGCAGTGTGTATTTTTACACAGCATTAATTACTCTAAAATCAGGCTTCACATTGACCAAAACCAACATCATAGGCTTTTAAGTTATTTTAGAAATAAAAAATGGCACCACATATATTTCCATTAACATGCTTTAAGTATTTGGAGACAACTACAGATATATCTCTCCTATTTCACCCAATGAACCTATTCTTAAGGCAATAAAGATTATAGTGTTTTCAATCATTACTCACTTAACATTTTCTAGATAGTTAACTATCACAATAGACATTTTTTTAACTTTTAATATCCTTCTTTTAATGTGGTGTCTACAATTGAATTTGATAATTTTAGTTACAATATTAACAAAACAGGGCTGAATTCAGACCCCCTTTTTTCCTCCAGCCAATAGGGTGGTCGCAGCATCTTGCTGTTGCGAATTATTGGATGTGCCACCACTTTCTGTTGTCTTTTCAGCTCATGTCATTTTAAATTTCACAATGAGACTAACTGATTTAAGTCCTGTGCAAATTTAAGTCTTTATAATTAATGATAAAAGGAAAAAAAAAAGTCAACAATGACAGCAAAGCTTAAAAATAAAAAGGAAGAAAGGGCAAAAGACACATTATGAAAGAAGAGTCAACAAGTCTGGGTATTTGGAGGTAAGAATAAAGAACAAAAGACAAATGGAGTAAATGTGATGTTGCTATTTCAGGCCTTGACATCAAAAGAAATATATTCACAAAAGAAGTGAAGACAGTCAACAGAGCCAAATAAATCACTTTTGAGCAATAGTGATGAGTTTGCTTTTGGACCTGATAAGACTGAGGGGTGATGGTAGAAGGTTGAAGTAAAACTGTTAACCATGTCAGAATTAAAAGTGAAATAAGCCAGTCAATGAAGGAAAAATACCACATGATCTCACTCATTTATGGATAATAAAGACCATTATAAACTGATGAACCAAAACAGAGGCAGAGCAGCATCAAACAGACGGTCAAACTACAGCAGGAAGGCCGGGGAGGGTTGGGCGGGTGGGTGGTGGGCCGGGGCGGGGGGGGGGGGGGTAAGAGATCAACGAAAGGACTTGAATGCATGCATATAAGCATAACCAATGGACACAAGACACTGGGGAGTAGGCGAGGCCAGGGGAAGGTCAAGGGGGAAAAAAGGGAGACATCTTTGTAATATTTTAAGCAATAAAACAAAATTTTAAAAAAGTAAATCCAGATTCACCCACATACAACTAATGCATAAGATAAGACACTTTGTAGGAGAAAACAGAAAGCCTTGCAGTCAGTGTCCCGCATGGGGAAAGAAAAACACAGAGTCGGTGTGAAATGTTTCCCTAATATGTGAATAAGTCTTCACAGTTTACCAAACACTATTCGATGCAGATGCTTATTTTGCCTTCACAGAAACCCTGTTAGGTTGGCAGGACAGATGGCAAGAGTTCTTGTTTACAGGCGAGGAAAGAAAGTAGGAGAGTAAGAAACAACAGCAAAAAAGGAAACAAAACAGAAATGAAGCAGAAGTGGAAAGGGGACAGGATAAGCTCATGGAGAATGAGGGTGAAAAACTGGTGCAAACGTGAACAACATTATGTCTTCATTGTTTAGAAACTGAGATGCTTAAATATTGGCTTTCATTCTGAAGTATTTGATTTAATTCTATCAATAATAATTTATAGCTAAGATAATGTTAACAGATAAGGAAGCAGTGATTAGAATAATGACCTGGAAAAATGTCACATTAGTACTAATTGGATCCAGAAGGTGGAGCAAGGACAGAGATAATATTTCCCACTTACACTGCGGGTCAAATTATAGGCTAAAATCCACAGATCGGTGTAAAACTAACGTTTGCATAGCAAAGTATTCACTATCATGGCACTTTTAAAAACATGATTTATTTGCTCAGGATCCACAGAATGCGGTACTGCCCAGTGGGAACAGGGACACTTGCCAAGCTACAGGCAGAAGCTAAGGAAAAGAGGGAGAAATATCCTGGTTTATACCTGCCTCTCAACTTCCCCTTTCCCACCAGGACAGCCATTGGCCAAGCCTGGCTGGAAGACAGGTCACGGAAGCTTGAGAAACACAGGTTGCAGAGACTTGGCCTCTGCAATAATTAGCAGAACATAGGAAAGAAAAGAAATGCATTTCCATGCAAATGACAAACACTCTGGTGCTATCTCACTTAATCCTACTGCAACAGCATTATTCCATGTTACTGGATATGAAAGTAGAACAAGCTGTCTTATTTTTTCTCACTACATGTTCTGGAATTCTATATACACTAAATTAAAATTCAATAAATACTTATTTAAAACTTAACTTACAGTAACATTTCAATATTTTTTTCATGTTTCAGAACATGTTGGAAACATTATTTAGACTCCAAATACCCCATGTTCTTTTCTAATAAGAAGTAGTGATTAAAATAAGTGAAAGCAAACATCACATTTTTTGCAACGCAGTGTTGGTTTCCAAATTGTACTTGTTATTATTTACATCATGCCCACTCAAAATTAATTGGGATTTATTTAAATTAGTAATTCTGCATTCCCAGAAAAAAACATAGATCAGAGAAAATTATACTGAACTCTCAGATATTTAGTCAGTGGCATGTTTTCGGCATTGCCCCTGATTTATGAGTTCAACTTTTAAGTTTCATCCTTCTTGGAGATGAATTGTATAAAGTGTGGGGAATAATTTATATCTGTGCTAATGATGGTTTTAGGACGTGGGTGGGGAAAATGAAATCATCCTAATTTATAGGATAGATGGAGTCAGAAGCTCAAAAGCACAAATGTGTGCACAACTAACATTTGCATAGCACTTGATAACAAAACACTTTCTAATCTTTTTTTGATCAGCAGCTACATTAACCATTTTTTTTAGGAATCTTTATTTCTTGCATCTTAGAGTCGATGCTTTTATAAGCATTATATGAGTAATGTAAGTAAATATGTATGTATGTAGATGTAGAGAGAGAGAGTCATTGATCTCAGCCTGTTTTAATAAAATATGTTCCTTTCTCTGGGAGGTGATCGTAGCCATTTCCTAGGGTCGCTATAACCAATTGCCACAAACTCGGTGGCTTTGAACAGGAGCAGTCTGTTCTCTCTCAGTTTTGGGGTGTAGAACTTTAGAATCAAAGTACCAGCAGTGACATCCTCCTTAAAGGCGCCAGGGAAGTGTCTTTCCTCGCTGCTCCTAGCTTCTGATATCGCTAAAGAGCCCGGGCCTTGGCTTGTAGCTGCATCACCCCCTCCTGTCTCTATGTTCACGTGTGTGTGTGTCTATACATCCTCTCCATTTCTTATAAGGACACCAGTCACTGAATGGAGAGTCCACCCTACTACATCTTAACTAATTACATCTTCAAAAGCCCTATTTACAAGTAAGGTCACTTTTTGAGATTCCAGGTACACACACATTTTGTGAGTCACTATTCACACACTAATGTAGTGGTTTAATTTAGGAGTGACCAAAAATGGAGGCCCAAAAAATCAATGATGTGAATGCTTCCATCATGAAAGCATTCCAGGAACCTGAGGGAAAAGGGGCCCGAGGCTAATCCCACCTGTAAAATACGTTTTTCTAACTGGTTATTTACTGCCAAACTATCAACTAAGCAAAATGACATAGTGTCTCTTAAATCCAGCATTTACATATGCCTAAAGAGCTTGTACAATTAGGATGCAGGGCAACTGCAATATTTAATTTGTGTTTTTTATTAAAAATAAAATTTTTAGCCCACAAGTAACAGCTGTGAATCTTAGAGATGTTAGTTTAATTATTTTCTATTTGTGGAGGTATGAGTGTGTGTATGAGTGTGCACTTAGTAACAATCATATTCTAAGGCAAACATACTCTTTTCCTATTTAATTTAATAAAGTCTGTTTTTCATAAAATGAAATGCTATTTTAAAACATAATTTTATGTCACCAGTGCGTCATCTGAGTTTTGTGTTTTTGTTTTCCTAGGTATTTTCGGTCTTTATTTAGGACTTACAAAACCCTAAGAAAAGCCAAGCAGCTGCATTAAGCCCAGTCTTCCATGTACCAAGCCACTGTACTAACTGCACCACTGCCCTGACCATTATGTGATAAATACATTTTCATTTTGTTTAGAAGACGGTATTTTGTTATCTCTATTAGACAGCCTAGTCAGTTACACACGCAATTAAATTTGTCTATTCAAATTTCATTAGGTTGTTTTGCTACAGCTTCCCAGGCCTTTCTGGCTATGCAAATTCTAGTAGCAGACGCTGAAAACATCATTTCCGGGACAGCACTGGGCCTAACGGAGATGCCGGCGAACAGGCCGGCTGGCTTCAGGACTGTCAGTGACCAGCGCTGCGCTGTCTCCACTCCCCCTCTTTGTGCAGAGACTTGCTTAGTGAGCTTACCCCATGTCTGTCTCCCACTGTCTGCTGGGAGCAGGGGGATAGGTGGCTTATATCTTTAATTCACAGATGCTAATATCGATGGAACTTCTACTTCAGCAACCAAACTCAAGGAGCCTCTGCACCTGGACTTCCTTAGGTAAGACACGGGGCCTGACCTTAAGCCTGACCTCAAACAGAATAAAACTGAAGTGGGTGTCGGGTGTCAGGAGGAGAATTTGTACTTTACACGAAGGAGGAAATAAACTGAAGTCCAAGGGCTGGCCTAGGTGCCTTGCAAGCATGGCTACTGATGCTTGCACAAGCTTTCCTGGAGAGGGGGGTCTCTGTCGCTTCCCCTGGGATCTGGTGGACTTACAGCTGCTGCACCAATAGAGTAACACAGAGGTGACCCTCTGTGCCTTCTGAGTCTCCCACATCTGCCTTTAATAGGTTGGGATTGCTTTTAACGGTCTGATTTCACGCCCTCTTCTTTTCTCACTTGATACTATTTCTCTTGGAGACTTTACTCAGAAACAGGTCTTCAATGGGTTCCCTTACCTGCAGGCTCTACACTTCAGATTTCTTCAGCCTGTCTGATCTCTCTCACACACACACACACACACACACACACACACACACACACACACACCTCACACTCCACATGTCTAAGTCCGAATCCATGTTCTTCCTACCAGCGGGATCCTCTTCGAGCATGTCCTATGTCATGGCATGGCATCACAACCTATCCCCTGGAACCACTGCATAGCACATGGGCTATTCTTATCATTATGTTTATTGGTGATTCCACATTATGGTCATCACAACGATGACTTTTAATTCTACCCTCTGAGTTTCTCACTTATTGTACAAACTTTTTCAAAAAATATTATTGTGGCTTCTCAATATTGTACAGTTATAAGTCCCTTCTTTTTGAAAACAAAACAAAACAAAAACAACAGCTTTTTGGTGTTATCCCATAATGAAAATAAGTGTACAACTGCCACTGTACCATACCAATAAAATGGCATAAAACTCAATAGAGTACTGTTAAAAAGCATGGGTTTTTAGTTAGGATGTTAAAATAATTTTAATTGATGGCAATATTAAGAATATTGCCTTGAGGTATTCTTTTTCCAGTATAGGAGAATCAACATTTCTAACTATTTCAGGATAGCATTATGGCTGCTGCTTTGCCAAAGCCTTTATGAGGCATGTAGATGTGGCAGAGGTTACAGATGAGGTCAGGGATAATGAGTAAGAGGTGAGAAATTTAATACCTGTGCTAAGAAGATGAGCTGTTAGAGAAGTATAAAAGGGATTTTGCAACATTATCCTTGGGTCAAAGTTTATTCCATTGGCTCAAAATCGCCTTCAGGATAATAACCATAACGACACTGACAAAGGATGGAGAAAATATCATCACTGCAATTACACAGATGAAAAAAAATACTGAGGTTCGGGGGATCTGGCTTTCAGGGAGCTATTGTGGACGAGAATTTTCTGCTTCTAAATGTTTGCCTATTTTACTCTGATAGCATTCACATAGATGATTGCTACACTCATTTGGTCAGTGTGGAAGGCTGGCAAATTTTATAAATTATATATGACATGAACATAATTTAAAAGAAAAAATGTTACTCAGTATTTTACAGTAGTAAAGTAATTCAATTAAACAGAGTTTAGCCGAAACAGGTTTGGCTCAGTGGATAGAGCATCGGCCTGCGGACTGAAAGGTCCCAGGTTCGATTCCGGTCAAGGGCATGTACCTGGGTTGCGGGCACATCCCCAGTGGGAGATGTGCAGGAGGCAGCTGATCGATGTTTCTCTCTCATCGATGTTTCTAACTCTCTCTCTCCCTTCCTCTCTGTAAAAAATCAATAAAATATATTTAAAAAAAAAAAACAGAGTTTAATGCGCCTATGTTCTAAACATATGTCTGTCCCAGGAATTACGTTGCAGATGGTCAAGTGTTTTTGACATAACTCTTGATCTTTTAGGATGAGATACATCCGTAAGTAAACCACACCTACCTATTTTAACAAATATTTTCTATCCTTTCAGAAACATGCATTTTTGCATGTCAACAAAATTTCAGAAAGAAATCAACAAAAATGTTAAAATCAAGCAAACATTTAAAGAAATACATCTCTAAAAATTTATTCTCTCTTGATATTCAGAAAAGACAAAAATATGGAATGTTTTAGTTTAAAGCAATGGTGATATTCTTGTTACATATGTGAAAAAGGTGACTTATAAATGTTTATCATTCCAAAGCATCTTATTGAATGTATTACTTTAAGGAAAAAAATCTGAGAGAGTATATGCTTATTCCTACCTCGATGCATAGAGACAGAATCTGAAGTAAATTAGAAAGGTTATCATTAGGCTTAAAACACAATGGTACGTGTTTATTTTCATTTTTTAATCTTTCTTATGCTCTTAGTTTGACATTATATTCTCACCCAAAGAAGTGGGTGGTTGATTGATTATTCTTTCACTGTCGCCTTTAAAGAGCCTTCTGTCACCTGTAGTCCCAAGATAGCAAATCTGTTTGGTGGAGGAAGATCAGGTCATTTTGGGACTGAAAACAATGAAAAAAGTACTCTTGATTTTGTGCCATTTCAAGTGATTGATTTTACTCAGGAGGTCTCTCTTATTGGCCTGGGAGTTTACTTTGCCCCATGAGCCAAGAGGGGTTGGCTGCAAAAGGTCCTTAGGAGTGCCAGCCTTACACTGATCCAAAAACAACTATCAAATCAATAGCTTCTCAGCTTCTGGCAGTGGCTACACGCACTCACCACCACCTGGGAATTTTATATCTGGTTGATTAACAAAGAGGGGGTGCAATAACAAGGAACAGCATAATATTTGGCATAAGACTAGAAAATGGTAAGTTAAATAATAACTATAAATGATACCAAAATCTTAAAAATGGAATAAATTACTATTTACCAGATAATGTGATGGTTATTGTCACATGACTTATGTCATGTAATCACCTCAACAGCTACATAAAAAATTTTTACCTTTGAAAGGTGAAAAATAAGCCTAGATTTGTAAACAATTTGCTTGATAATGTGTATTAGGTGATCATCAAATTGCTATGTAAATAATTAAGTGTATAAAAATATGCCTTGAGTGGCAAAACTCGGAGTAGAACCTAGTTCTTAAAAATGGAAATATAGTTTTCTTCCCAACTCACCATTTATTTCAATGTAGAATTAGGATAACCGGTTTGGCTCAGTGGATAGAGCGTCGGCCTGCGGACTGAAGGGTCCCGGGTTCGATTCCGGTCAAGGGCATGTACCTGGGTTGCGCACATATCCCCAGTAGGGGATGTGCAGGAGGCAGCTGATTGATGTTTCTCTCTCATCGATGTTTCTAACTCTCTATCTCTCTCCCTTCTTCTCTGTAAAAAAAATCAATAAAATAAAAAAAATAAAAATAAAAATAAAAATGGAAATATAGTTTTCTTCCCAACTCACCATTTATTTCAATGTAGAATTAGGATAATATAATTTTATAATTTAAAGAAACTTCAGGTCTACATAACTAATATAAAAATAACTACCCACATTATTTTACTTCATGATTTGATGTTTGAGAAGTTTAAACTTATTTTCCTTTCTTATTCAATTGCCAGCTCAATTTTTATTTTAACATATTTTTCAACTTATGTTAATAGACTTTATTCTTCCTCAGGATTATGTATACATTTACCAAGGAGTGATTACAAAAGTGTTTTTTCCAGAAATTATCATGGCTTCACTCTCAAAGTAAAGGACTTGCTAATCTCCAACTCTGGCCTTTTCCCGACTCCGAGTACTGAGCATGCCTGTTTGGCTGCTTCATCATTACTATTACCCCGGCAAGCACAAAACAGAAATCGTAACTCCTCTTCTTCTTCTTTTTAATCCTTTATCCTTACCAGAGGATATGTTTTACAGTGATTCTAGAGAGAAGGAAAGGTAGAGGGAGGGAGAGAGAGAAAACATTGATGTAAGAGAGAAACAGTGATCGGTTACCTTCTGTGAGAGCCTCTATGGGGGCTAAAGCCTGCAACCTGGGTATGTGCCCTGACTGAAAATCGAACCCGTGACCCTCCGGTGCATGGGATTATGCTCTACAAAATGGAGCCACACGGGCTAGGGCGTAACTCTTCTTAAAGAGCCTCTTTTCTTTGTCTTCCTGTCACAGGGAAATCCATTAATGCTAACTGAAAAGAAAAAATGTAAGATTAAAAGTTTTCTTGGTGGGTAGAACTGGGAATCACAGGAATATGTATTCATTAATACACTGCTTTAGTCAACATCTGAAATCAGAGGACAGATTGTCAGAAACGTCAGAGGAAGAACAGAGTGGATTGAGTGGGGAAGGGTGAACACAACAAAGGGGAGACAGTGGTGAGGAGAGAGAGAAGCTTTCAATGGGTGGAGAAAAGGACAATTCACTCCTAATTACTCCACCACTGGTTAAGATAGTTCTTGATTTAATTCTGTTCAAAAGAGAACATTTTTGCCCTCAGGCCATAAACTAGGAGCAACATCAGAAACACTTCAGAGTAACCACTGTGACTCACCGAGTGGCATGGGAGTAAGCAAGAACTGTGGAAAGAAGGTAGAAAGTGAGGAAGACGCTCATCAAGGCAGGACTCCAGGCAGTGAAGACTCTGGAGACGAAGGATTTTCACCACACGAGGTAGTGGAAGAAGCACTGCTTCTGGGACTAAAAGGTGACACACCTTTCTGGAATGACTGCACATCGTCTGGCCTGCGAGGGGCATTCTGACAGAGCTGGTCCTGAGGGGTCCACTCTATCTGGAACCCCCACCATACGTAAGAGGTGACTACAGGACAGACAGGTACTGCTGAAGTCAGACAGCCCACTGGGTGATGTTTTACTGGATGAAACTCTCAAACACATCAAAGCCACTGACCCACAGAAACTGTCCAGACATGGACAGAGCTACTCACTGGCAAGACTTTTTTTCTCCCTCTCCTTCCACTCCAGAGGTGAATAAACTGGGTGAGCCCACACGCACCCAATAAACATTTTCTCTCATTTCCTAGTTGACTTCCATCTAGTGAGCTTTTGGATAATAAGGTTATATAAGCGGGATGTGGTATTCTCCAGCCACAGAACGTGAGTGAGATGTAGAGCAAACCATTTATTACATTTTTAAAAGTCTGTTTTCTATTTTAAATACACGTTTTCAGTCTTTGTCTCTCAGACTCTGCTAGGTAATACAGCTTATTGAAATAACTGCCTATTTGAATAAGGGTCCATGGAAACAAACTCTGGGACTGTCTTTTCTGCTACTGATTTTCTCACTTTCTTATTCTAACCTAATGAGAATAGTCCAAATTTAATTACCTGGTTCTCATAGCCCTAGAACCAGAAGTATACTATATTCTCTTTCTTAGCATTATCCTACTGCATCATTGGACAGAAGTCTAAATGGAAATATATATATATATATATATATATTCTCCCTCAACCATCTCCTTCATGCAATCAGCATCGCAATTTATAAGGGGAGAAGGTGGTATCAGAATTTCTACCCTTTAGCACTAGACTATCCTGATTTCTCCAGACAATTGTACATCTCTTTGCTCTGATTGAATTGAGAGTTGTAAATTTCAATTGCTGAAGAATAGTGTCCTGAATCTAGACAGTATATTTAAATTCCAGGTCTTTTTGTTCCCTACTTTTGCCTTCCTGAATAAATTAATAAATTCTATCTATATTTAAACATTCTGGAAGTAGTCTGTTTATATTTAACCCACAAATATCGTCCTATTCATTAGTCTTGTCTTGTCACAATCACCTTTCTAATCAAACCTCTACAATGTTTCTCAATTTAATAATGAGTGCAAAGAGAAGCTTTTTTAAAAAAATCCTATTTTGAGGGTCTATTTGCTGTCAAAAAGCATGCTTTTTTTCTTTTTCAAAAGCATGCTGATATAAAGTTCAGGATTTGAGATTAGGAAGAGGACAGGCACCACGCTGTGCCACTGTCACACATCCATTATGCTAATACTTGTAAAGGATCCTGCCTCTTGACCATCACAGAGAAACAGCCTGCCAAAGGGCTAATATTAAATCTTCCTGATAAGAAATAATTAAATGAGTCATAACTTCCATCTCCTTTCCAAACCTGTTTGGCCCCCAAAATTGCCCATCTCAATGTGTTTGTTTATTCATTTTTCACTCCAGGTATCACTTAGGTAACTAGAAAAATAAACTTTAACATGAAACAAAGTCTCAACATAAGGTTGACTAGAGCTTTAGTCCAGCTCTCTAAAAACTAAAAAATCAGCCCATGTGTTGTCTCTAACTGACATAGTTTTTCTTTCCATTTGAAAAATTCAGTCTGAATTGAAACCCCGTTTTCCTGTGGAAAGTTTTGGCTGGATTGGGAAGCATGGAAGTTGAGTTGAGTTACTTCTTGCACCTCTTGGTCATGTTTATTTTTAAACTAGAGGCCCAGTGCATGAATTCCTGCACAGGTGGGGTCCCTAGGCCTGTCAGGCGATCAGGGCCCATTAAGGCTGGGCTGATCGGGGCCTGACAGCCAGAGGGAGGAACAGGGCATGGGCGGTTGGCCGCCGGCCCCAAGGAGGGGGCTGGCCCTCGGCCACCCTGGGAAAGGGGCCACATCTGCTACCTACTACCCCTGGTTCCCTGTCCCAGCCCGGGGCTGAAGGCCCACTGAGGTGGGGAGAGGAGGCAACAGTAGCCAGCCCCGGCACAGAAGGAATGGCTGCCGGCCGCCGATGCTGCCAGCCGGCCACGGGAGATTGGCTGTGGGAGTGCATTGACCACCAGGGGACAGCTCCTGCATTGAGAGTCTGTCCCCGGTGGTCAATGCACATCATAATGACTGGTCAACCAGTCGTTCTGGTCATTTGTTCGTAATGGTAACTTAGGCTTTTATATATATATAGGTTGTATCTCAATAAGACAATGATGTCTTCAGTTTGAATCGGCAAATGTTCACTGCAAATCACCTTCTCATTTAAAGCATATGGGCTTCACATCCTATATAATAAAAGGCTAATATGCAAATTGACCAAACAACATAACGCCTGGACAGTTGCTATGATGCGTACTGACCACCAGGGGGCATATGCTCAATGCAGGAGCTGCCCCTTGGTGGTCAGTGCGCTCCTACAGGGGGAGCGCTGCTCAATCAGAAGCCCTGAGCTGGCTCACGGCTGGTAAGCACAGAGGCAGTGGAGGAGCCTCTCCTGCCTTCTTAGCGACTAACTAACGGCTTAGGCCCGCTCCCCGGGTCAGACGTCCCCCAAGGGGTCCCGGACTGCAAGACAGCGCAGGCCGGGCTGAGGGACCTCCTCCCTGAATGCATGAATTTCATGCACTGAGCCTCTAGTTTCTGTATAATAAAGACAATTATGGGCAAAAAGAAAATGCATTTTTTATTCTGATGGTGTTTGTTTTATGAATAAATCTTAATGTGCCAAGTTTTATAAGATTTTTATAAAAGCCAGGAGAAAAAGATAGCCATCACTATATTTGTAATGGGTTCCTTAACTTTAAATAAAAAGCATGGCTTCTGAAAAGTTCCAAGAGGACAGGGGTGGAAATTATTCAAAATTTCCAATGATCAAGGATCTTTCTCACTTGATGACAGAGTAGCACTCTCGTGTATTTCTCAGGAATCATAAATGGCTACTAGGCCTTGAAATTGAATCTTTATACAAAAGGGAATTAAGTGAAAGATTTTTCATTTTCCAGATGAAATTCACCCCTAAGCAATAGATTTCTTGTAGGGAAGATACACACCATTCAGAGACAAAAGGAACCAGCAGTTGGTTTGCTTTAGGCCAAGAGGCAGATGTCTTTAAGATCAAGATCAGAAGGTGACATAGGCCACTTTTAACCATAACCATATAGTAAGAAATAGGTAATAAGAATTGGTACATAACTCCAACAGTAGAAACATCCCTGCATTCTGATATGTTTTCTCCTCACCCTAATGAGTTAAAGTTAAAAAGCCTCAGTTACTTGGTTCTCTTTACGTGGCTTGCTTTTGTTCTCTGCAAAACAGAGGATTCAAAAAGCTGTGTAATATTAACTATTATAATGTTTGCATTACTTTGCTAGTTTGTGAGTGAACCTAAGTATATTCATATAGGCAAAGATCTGTGTTTGGCCAGACTCAGCTTGACACACTATGCGTTTATCAATAAATTATTCTGGGGGTTTTTTGTTGCTGTTTTTTTAAAATATATTTTATTGATTTTTTTTACAGAGAGGAAGAAGGATAGAGAGTTAGAAACATCGATGAGAGAGAAACATTGATCAGCTGCCTCCTGCACAGCCCCTACTGGGGATGTGCCCGCAACCAAGGTACATGCCCTTGGCCAGAATCGAACCTGGGACCTTTGAGTCCGCAGGGCGATGCTCTATCCACTGAGCCAAACCAGTTAGGGCTTATTCTGTTTATTTAAATATGAAAGCTGAAAATGTATGTGCTTTTATTTGGTTTAAATTATAGGATATTATTCCAAAATAGGTCCAAATTTCAGTTTCTTGACTTATATTGGGATCTGGTTTAATTACTAGATAATTTCTATGGCCATATTCAACTTTTTATTTATTTTTATTTATTTTTTAATATATTTCTATAGATTTCAGAGAGGAAGGGTGAGATAGAGAGATAGAAACATCAATGATGAGAAAGAACCGTTGGTTGGCTGCCTCCTGCATGCCCCCCACTGGAGATTCAGCCTGCAACCAGGGCATGTGCTCTGAACGGGAATCCAACTGTGACCTCCTGGTTCATAGGTCGACACTCAACCAATGAGCCAAGCCAGCCAGGCAAGAGTCCATGCTTTGTATTAAAAGCAGAACTTGCTTTGAATGCAGAAAGAAGCCAATAGCATTTAAACCAATGGCATTCACATATGTAATACCTTAATCAATAAAAAAATTTAAAAAAAACAAAAAACAATGGCATTCAAAGACACCAATGGCACTAAACACACATATGACCAAGGAACTCTATCATATTTGTTGTATTCATGTTACTGACCTGTATGATCCAACTCTTTATGCTGCAAATAAAGACATACAAGAAAGGGAAAGAGAGCCACCCATTGTTCCTTTTCTTTCAGTCCCTCCTTACTTACTAGTTAACCTACCATAGAGAGCATTGGTAGGAAGTATGCATATGAAATAATAAAATGAAAAGACGGATGATATCTTGGTGCAGTGTTTCTACTAGTCTGGTAGAAAAAAATACATATGCTTGCACAAACTATGAAATACAAATAGCTTAATTCTAGTGATTCTGCATATGATTTAAATACTGACATTTGCATTTAAAGTTGGCATGAAAAACATAAAGAGTAACAGTAGAATTTGTTCTCATAATTTAAATTTTTAATGTTTCTTAACTTAGAATAACATTACAAACAAAACAAACAGACAAAAATCAACCATGTGAAATCAAGAGGAAGACTTTAGGAAAAAACACAAGCTTTATATGTTAGTATCTTTAATAGCACTTAACTTTCCCCCTACTTTTTCATCAGGCCCACAAGTAGCAAATCATGTCTGGACCTTCTCATTAAAAAGGGTATTTATATTCTCATGGCTCTAAATTCTTAGCCAGAATTCAAGTACTGAGGTTGCTGAACCCAGGTCTGGTCTGACTCCATAGTATAACACTTGATGCCATTCTTGCCACTAACCAAACTAAAGGTAGTAGACTTGGGAAAGACTTACAGTATTTAAAGACAAACCTAATTTAAGACATTTACTGATATTATGTATAAAATGTATTCACCTAAAAGAAAAAAACTACATATAGGTCCAAATGACTCTGCTTTTTAGTAAATAAAGATAAAGATTTAATATATCAATTTTAGGGGAAGAATCTATTGTTAAATGTTTGGTAGCCAAGTAAGTATCAAATATAATGGGCTTGAACTGTGCACCTTATTGGCTCTAAATTCACCTCATCAAATAGATGTTGAAAGGGTATGGATTTCTGGGACAGAAAAAAGCACAGGGTATAATTAGTCTCATAAGGATTGTTAAAAAATCATTAAAATTCACCACTGCAGTTCCTTTGTTAGACCATGAAAGCTCTTTAAAGTCCTTCCCCAATTATAACCATTTATTTCTATTGATCAAATTATAGGTGTTATTATGCAAATAACTTTAGTCAGGTTAAATGTCTAAATAAATACATCTATGTATATAAAAGCCTATAAGCGATTGTCCTACTGTCCATCTGGTAGCTATGACGCGCACTGACCCCCAGGGGGCAGACGCTTAATGCAGGAGGTGCCAAGCTGCAGTGACCTGACAGCTGTTCTCCGGTGATGAAACCAGGACCAGAGAGGAGGGAGCACAATTCCAGGGTGTGTCACACGAGAACCACCCTCTCGCAATCCGGGACCCCTCAGGGGATGTTGGAGAGCCGGTTTTGGCCTGATCCCCGCAGGCCAGGCCGAGGGACCCCACCAGTGAACAAATCCGTGCACCGGGCTTCTAAATAGTTCATAAGTATCAAACGAAAATCCTAGACCACTGGGTTACTATTTTAGACAAATACAAATGGACATTTTGTCAAAGATGATTCTGAAAGAATTCAGCCTAGGCTTGCTCAGTGGTGAGAGTGTTGGCCCATGCACCAAACGGTGGCCAGTTTGGTTCTTGGTCAAGGACCCATACCTGGATTACAGGTTCGATCCTTGATGTTTCTCTATCTAGCTATCCCCTTCTCCCTCCCTTTCTCTCTCCCTCCCTCCCTTTCCACTCTCTCTTTCTCAAAAAAAAAAATCAGAATTAACAAAACAATATCAACAATATAAATAAAAGAATTTTAATGGAAATATAATGAATCCAAAGAGAAGCCTAATATGATGTTCACATGTCAGCAAACATCTAATTGTATTGTCTCTATAAAATACGGGCCTTCAACTCAGTAAGACTACCTGCCTAAATTTGAAAAAAAAAATAAATTTTGCTGTCTTATTTAAGCATAACGTAAAAGAATAACATTTTTAATAATAGAAAATAATGTAATTCTTTTTGACTTTTAAACATGGTTTTTGTTGGTTTGAGAGAGAGAGGAAGGGAGATGGAGAGAGAAATATCAATGCAAGAGAGAAAAACATGGATAGGCTCCCTCCTGCACCCGCCATACCAGGGCTTGAGCAGCAATGGGGCATGTGCCTGACTGGGAATCCAACTGGAAACCTTTTGGTACACAGGAAGATGCTCAACCAACTGAGCCACACCAGTCAGAACTTTCTTTAGACTTTTAAATAATTGCAAATTTCACTTATAAACTAATATTCCAGGAAAAGTAGGATCATGGTGCTATAAGAAGTGAAAATGAAACATATATGTCTGATCAATATATTTTTTTTCCAAAAAAGAACTTAGCAGTGTATAAACTGAAAGCCACTATTTACAAATAACGGTGCCTCTTAGATCCACAAATAGGTGAGGGAAGGGGATGCTATCTGAATTCTGCCATAGCTATCTTTGATATATTTCAATAGAACATGAAAAATATTTTTTTTCTTTTCATTTATTGAGTTTGTTTTAAGAATAATAACCTATCTTTTCTTTAGGAACTATGTGTATTTTTTATTCTGGAAACTTTACAAAATTACTCATTTTATTCTTTCTACCAGATTTAATGTAAATTTTGTATGTGTGGTAAAAATTGAGACATGACATCTAACTTCCATTTTTTAAAGAGAGCTCTTTTTTTCAGTTTTTTTTTTTTTAAGAGAGCTCTTGATGGAACAATGAGAAAAATGGCATTATGGCCTATATAATCTATTTCCAGGAAGTACTCACTACAGTACAAAATTACCCCCCATCTTGACACCTACCCTTATTTTGCAAAGCAGTACCCATTGGTGTCAGCCACATAACATTAACACATTCCTATCCCTGAACCTCACTCCGATATTCTGATTTAATTACTTTGGTGGTAGGATTCAAACTGCAGTATTTTTAAAGCTCCCACGTAATTGTACTGTGCAACTGAGTTTCAGAAAAATGGATTCACATTTTTTAAAAAAGGATCACTGCCATCTATTATTTTTTTAACCATAGATCATTGATATGCATTTATTTGCACTGTAATTGATGGGGAAAATGCTCTTCTGGATAATATATTTGAGTGTAGTTTTATTTTTTTGGTGTTAATCCTCACCCAAGGTTATTTTTTCAGAGAGAGTGGAAGGAAGAGAGGGAGGGAGGGAAGGAGGGAGAGACATTGATGTGAGAGAGAAACATCAATCAGTAGCCTCCCATACATGCCCTGACCAGGGGCAGGGATCTAACCTGAAGCCCAGGTATGCGTCCGTGACTAGGAATTGAATCCAAGATGCTTCAGTGTGCAGGCTGAAGCTCTAACCACTGAGCCCACCAGCCAGCGCTGCATTAGAGTTTTAACAACAACACGTTATTGCTCTAATATCACTAACTAAAATGTTCATTCTTATAGACAGGTTTGTAAAGCTCAGCAGATAACTTCTGCCTCAGTATGGAAATATATAAGCTCTATTTTGTCTTCCATTCTGGGATATAGAAAAGATGATGAGTTGTCCTACCGGTTTGACTCAGTGGATAGAGCGTCAGCCTGCAGACTCAAGGGTCCCAGGTTCGATTCCGGTCAAGGGCACGTACCTTGGTTGCGGGCACATCCCCAGTGGGGAGTGTGCAGGAGGCAGCTGATTGATGTTTCTTTCTCATCGATGTTTCTAACTTTCTATCCCTCTCCTTTCCTCTCTGTAAAAAATCAATAAAATATATTTTAAAAAGACGATGAGTTAATATACTTGGGGTGTGGTCTGAGAGGCAATTCTGTAAAGTAACATGCCCCTTAGAAAAACATTTTGCCAAGAAATTTTATACTTAGAAGAGTTCTACCTTTATTAGTTTATTTATGTTCTTTATGACAACTCATTCACCAATAAATTATTTTTGTGAAACTAGGTCATCTGTTTTACTGTTTGTTTTTTGTTTTTACTTTCTCACCTCCCTGATTCCTAAGAATTTATTCTAAATTCCTTTATCATTATTTCCTTACTGAAGACTTATTTCTGTCTTTAGAATATGAGAACATTCATATACTATACCACTCATTCTTGATGAAAATATATTCAACTCTGCGCACACATTTCTCCATATGCAAAAGTACATGACCATGCCTTACTATAAATGTTCAACTTTTCTATGATATATATTTTGAATAAGACTATGCCATTTATTTTTTCCTCCTCTTAAATTCTCTCACTTGCTATACCTACTTATCTACTCACTGGAAAACAGGCTATTTCTAAATTGCCTGCTGAGTTGCTATAAAAGCTAAAACCTCTAACTAAAGGACAGCATCTCCATGAAAACTTTATAGTTAATTTATGCACGAAGTATGAAATTTCTTAGTATACCATCACCATTTAGACACTCTTAACAAATGAAATACCTCCCAGAAGCAGTGATAACGCTCACAAAAACCAAAACTGATGCCATTATTACTCTTTCTCCAATTCCAAACAAAATAAATCAAACAAGCATAAGAAAACACCCCCGTCTCAAAAACGTATTGCTCTTGTCACTTTACCCAGAAATGCTCACTGCTGTATGCATTATCTTATTATTTTCATTCTGATTTGCCTACACTGATGTTACTAGGAAGAGAAGAATAATTTTTCATGGATAGCTGAAAGAAATAATTGCTGAAAAAAGGAAATAAACATCTGGGATCATGTTATTTTCTTATGCTCTCAAAATAAATGGTACTAGCCTCACTGTAAATTGACAAAAAAAGCAATATACAGGGTTTTTGTGTAAGTTAAATGACAACATATGAGAATAATATATTACATAGTTTGCTATTTAAAAGGAAACAGGCCCTGACCGGTATGGCTCAGTGCATAGAGTGTCGGTCTACGGACTGAAGGGTCCTGGGTTCAATTCCGGTCAAGGGCATGTACCTTGGTTGTGGGCACATCCCCAGTAGGGAGTGTGCAGGAGGCGGCTGATCGATGTTTCTCTCTCATGGATGTTTCTAACTCTCTATCCCTCTCCCTTCCTCTCTGTAAAAAATCAATAAAATATATTTTAAAAAATTGTTTTAAAGGAAACAGGCTCTGGCCAAGGTGTCCAGTGGTTAGAGTGTCAGCCTGTGCACGGGAGGGTTATGGGTTCAATTCCCAGTCAAGGGCATGTACTTGGGTTGCAGGTCTCATCCCTGGTCCAGGTCAGGCACTTGCGGGAGACAACCAATCGATGTCTCTCTCTCACATTGATGTTTCTCTCTCTCTTCCCCTCCCTGCTCCCTTCTACCTTCTCTAAAAATCAATGGGAAAATGTACCCTCCAGTGAAAATTAATAGCAATAACAAAAATTAAAGGAAGCAGGACTCACATGTCTTCAATAGATGAGATGTTTCATATTAAATCATTATAAATAAAGCAGTATCTAACCCCATGCTCTTACCTATTTGTATGGATATAATACAGTTTACACACGGAATTATCATAGTAAGTACATTGACTATATAAGATTTTAAAAATGAGAAATATTACCAAAAATAATTTAAAGTATTTCAGAGAATCATCAAGGGTAAATATATAGAGTGAACTGAAAAAAACAAAACACACGTTCAGTGATATTAATATCACATTCAGACCTGGGCAGTAAAGCCCTAGAGTGTAAGCCAGAGTAACATCTAGTTTTTCAGATGTAAGCTTTTCGTCTCTTGGAATTAGAACTGAAGTGAACACAGCACTGCCGTTTCTTTTTTGTCTCTGAGAACCCAACATGAGCTCACCTTTCTTAGGCATGAAAGTGAGGAAAGGTTCACCTTCTGGAGGCTGGGGGTTTCTGATGCCAGCTCGCTCCACAGGACACTGCATTACGTGCAGAACAGAATGTGAGACTTCACAAAGACAACTTAAACACCATGAACAGGTCCTATTCAGTTTATGCACCATTTCTCAAGGGAAGTTACTTTAACTGTAGTTTGTAGCCATTAAAATGTCTAAAAGGATAAAAATTCTTAAACACACTCCTTGAAGATACAATAATTTTTATGTTCTCAATCAAAGTGGGAGTGCTCTATGTTCTTTCTGACTACTGTCACCTCTTCCTTTGTCATTGAATGCCTACTTGATCTATGTCATTTCTACTAAACGGTAAGTAGCTGAAAATTTCCAAGTTGCTCTGGGCAAGATGTACAATTTCTCCTGATGACCGAAATAGCCACAGTTCACCCGGAAGAATTAATATGAACGGAGCAGAGAGCAGATAAGACTATTTGAATTCACTATAAATCAGGCACTAGAAATTAACGGCTGTGGAGAAGCAGTACCTATCCCCATGACAACGTCTATTTTTTCACACACTAGAGACTCCAGGAGGGGTAATCGTTTGCTGAACAATGAAGAGAAGTCACACGTTCCCGGCTTACCATCACCAAGGCTTTATACGTCCGTATCAATATTTGAGAAGCATCACCATTGTTTGGCACACCTTTGCCAGGCAGGTGTTTGGCCCCGCCCTCACTTCTTCACTGGTCCCTCTGCACTGACTCCGGAGGGCAGCTCAGAGCTTCCCTTCAGGAAGCATTTCTGGACACTAAGCAAAGTGACTGTGTATCATGCGTCATGCAAACAACAATTTGTCTGCCCATTTTCTTCTTGTCCTTCATGCAGCATGATCCTTGATACTAGGGATCATAGTCATTTACAAACCTCTTCTAGAGAGCCTGACCCAGTATAGCCGCTGAATGATAAATGCATAAATGAATGAAAACATTATGCATATACCATATGTTCAAAAGTCTACAATTTTAAATTGGATTATAACCAATTTTATCCTAGATTATGAACTAGTTAAAAGTACAGGTCATTATTTTATTAAATAATTTTTTATTGATTTCAGAGAGGAAGAGAAAGAGACAGATAGAAACATCAATGATGAGAGAGAATTATTGACCAGCTGCCTCCTGCACGCCCCACACTGGGGATCAAACCCACAACCTGGGCATGCGCCTGACCGGGAATCGAACCGTGACCTCCTGGTTCATAGGTTGATGCTCAACCACTGGGCCACAATAGTCTGGGCGTCTGGGAGAGGTCAATGGGGGAAAAAGAGGGTATAGGTAATACTTTAAACAATAAAAATTTAAAAGTAAATACATAAATATCTTAAAAACACATTTAAAATAATTTTTTAAAGTACAGTTTATTTTATTTTGTCTCTATTGCTCTTGCCCAGTTGGGGTAGAAAATATGCACTCATTTTTGAACAAGTGTTTAACAATTCTGTATACTTGTATGCCTTATTGAATTTTCTAGAAAAGGAGAGAATGACATAGTATCTACTGAGGGTATATAACTTAGCTGCAACTTTGCTGCATGTCTTACATTCTCTTGTTATATCAGGAAAGCTTTATTAAAAAATAAATGAATGATAATTATTTATTTTACAAAATAAATTTAATAAAATATCCATATAGCTTCTTTCTGTACATGATTTATTTTTATTTTAACTTTAAAATATCATAAAATAAATTTTCAGAAACATGTTTTTAAAAAGATAAATCTATAGTTTAGAATTCTGGTTAGAAATGTAGAAAATATTCTATAAATTTCTCAAAATTCTTAGTTGAATTTGAGCAAAATTTTTCAATTGTATGTCCTACCTGTGTCTTTAAATTTTATGAGTATAAATGAGTTGATTTCAAATTGCATATTCATTAATGTTTAATTTGTAAATAATCTATGTAAATTTATAACAATAATTATCATCCTTTATAATAAAAGGCTAATATGCAAAAATACTAGTAGACCGAACAGTGGAACAACCAGAAAAACTGAACAATCGGTCGCTGTGACATGTGATGACCACCAGGGGGCATGCATGGAAAACGGCGGGTGTCGGCCATGGTGGGATGGTGGAGCTGGTGAGCAGGGGCGCCAGACCAAGGCGGGGCACCGGTCACTGTCATCAGGGCGAGTCTCTGGCGGTTACTGAAAACTCTTTGCTTCCACACGCTGAGGTCCTGCTTGGCGCTCTCACCTGCTGTTGGCACTGGAGCTGCCGCTCACACTCACTGCCAGAGCCCAGTGCCTGCCCTGGTGCCATCAGCACGTGGGAGTGGTGGTGGCAGTAGCGGGGCTGCCGACAGGCTGTGGCAGGAGGGGCTGGGCAGGGGCGCGGAGGATGGGCCAAAACCCATCCCTATGCCTACCGCAGCCTTGGGCCCACAGCTCAAGGTACACAAATTCGTGCACTGGGCCCTTAGTTTATATATATTAAAATTGAATAAAATTTCTATTAAATCACTGACCCTTTAGTCAAAATGTGTAATGACTATGCATGGAGTCATAAAAAAAATTAATTTTTCCATCTATACCCAAGGATATATTTTTAATGATTTTTAAAATGAGAGGAAGGGAGCGAGACAGAGAAACATGAGAGAAAAACAGATCAGTTGCATCCTATATGTGCTCCAGGATCAAACTCACAACCCAGGTATATACCCTGATCAGAGATCAAACCTGGGACCTAGCGGTGTTATTCACAATAGCCAAGATCTGGAAATAGCCCAAGTGCCCATCAGTAGATGAGTTGATAGAAAAGCTGTGGTACACTTACACAATGAAATACCACATGGCCGTAAAAAAGGAAGGGAATCTTACCCTTTGCCACAGTATGAATGGAGCTAGAGATTATTATGCTAAGCAAAATAAGCCAGTCAGAGAAAGACAAACCCCATGAGATCTCATTTATAGAGGGAATCTGATGAACAAAACAAACTGATGAGCAAAATAGAACCAGAAATGTAGAATCATGGAACAGACTGACAGCTGTCGCAGGGGAAGGGTGAGGGAGGACCTGGATGAAAGAAGGTTAAGGGATTAGCCAAAGAACATATATTCATACCCACAGACATGGACAAGTGTGGTGATGGCCAGAGGGAAGGGGGAGAAGACGCTGGGTGGCGGTGGGCAAAGGAGAGAAATGGGGACATCGGTAATAGGGTCAACAGTAAAAATAAAGTAAAAAAAAATGTATTTAAATTCACTAATGTTCATTTAAAGAAGAAAAACATAAAAACTGCAAGGTTCTGAGTCATACTTAAGCAGTCACATCTTCCAAAGGGAAGTATGCTAAAATAGAGAATTAATTGACATTTGGGATAAGGCTCTAAAAAACTCACATGTGACCCTCTGTGATAATTAAATGATGAGAATTTTTACATTTTGGAATGAACAAAGCATACTCTAAAAAATCACCACACTGAATTAGACAAAGGCTGACTAATTTTATCACGGGTAATAGTCACATACACCATATCTCACTGACGAAAGTTATGATTATTTTATTCAACTTTAAAATGTAACACACTTCAGCGAAGAGATCTAACAAATATTTACATTATTTCATTTCTGCATTTATTTGTGGTTTATTTTGTAAATAGCATTTTCATACATCAGGATGCTTAAAAATGGGATATTTTGCCCGGCGAGTGTGGCTAAGTAGTTGAGCATTGACCTATGAACCAGGAGATCATGGTTCGATTCCTGGTCAGGGCACATGCCCGGGTTGAGGGATTGATCCCCAGTAGGAAGGGTGCAAGAGGCAGCCAATTAATGATTCTCTTTCATCACTGATGTTTCTATCTCCCCCTCTCCCTTCCTCTCTGAAATCAATGCAAATATATTTTTAACAATGAGGTATTTTCCTTCACACTGGAATGGCTGCAGCTGAAATTCTGTAAAATTAAATTTATTTTGGGTAAATCATATGGGATTGCATATATGTAACCCTTGTGAAATAAAAATAAAAATTGCAAGTGTTTTTATTGTTATCTATGGTGTCAAACTTAAAGGATTGCTTGTTGTGTTAGTACTAATGATTGAATTCATGAAAAGTAAGCGACCACTTTTTTCAGTTTCAATCATTGAGTCCAATATAATGTATATATACTCCATGGTTATTCCTTTCCTATGCTTGAATAAGTCTGACCGGGCCGTAACCCTGACTTTGCTCAGTGTCTGGTTTACTTAATTGAAAATTCTGGTCTCAGGCGGTGTTTGAGCTGATGACCTTGTGATTTTCACAGTACTCTCAGCCGGAATAAACATAAGCCAGAATTTTTTCCCCCCGCATATTTTTGGAGCAACAACTACGAAGATGAGATCTTTCAGATACTTATTTTGTAAGCAGAAATCATTCACCAATGAAACATCGAGGGTGGTCATCGCTGCAGTTCCCTTTGCTGGTGTCGTGTTAAGGCCACTCCTGTTTAGTCACTGCTGATTGAAGCCACCTTTGGACTAAGCACTAACAGTCTGAGCTTCTGTGGATTTGCTCCTCCACGTCCCCTGGCACAGCCTCCGCTGCCTCCAATGCCTTTCACAGTTTATTCCTGGTGAGAAGTGCTTCGTTCCCTCTGAAATCCTGTGTTCAGAGCTAAGGAAAATGGGTGTAGTTTTCTTTTCATTTCACAGTTTATATCTAAGTACTTCTCACCAGGAGAGCCTCAGAATTTTGCTGTAAGCTAAATGCATGTTTCTCTAAATGGTAGTTTTGACCTATGAAACATGAAATGATCCATTCAATGGAAAAAATTCCTAAATAGCTAAGAGCTGAATAATTCTTAAAACAAAAATAAGATAATTTACATTATTTTAATATGATATACAAATATATTATATATTTTAATATATAGTTATAGTGAAAGTAATGATGAATATATATTCTATAGTAATTATACCTATTTTATATTTGAAAGGTAATGTACTCTACATTACAACTGCTACATAAAAAAGCTTTAACATAAAATATGTTCAAATTAAAATCTTAAATCTAAATGTTAACTTTTTTAAAATAACTGAATACTTAATGTATTCTTAAGTATTTACTTCAATAAATATGTATTGATGTACAAAAATAGTCGTTTAGGTATTAACAGCATATGCAGAATGAAAACAAATTTATCCGTATTATCTGTTCTTAAAATATACTTTAAAATATGGATAAATGCATGTATACCCCTAATAAAAGAAGTAACTAATAGATGCTCTCATAAGAGCATAAAAGTGTATTTGGACACAGGGGAGGGAAAATAACATCTACATGAAACAGACCTGTCACTAAAGTCTTCTTTTTGTAGAATGCCTATGATAAAAAAGTGAAATTATCTATTATATTTATTGTGAATTAGTAAATGATTTATATCCGGTCATCCTGAAAATACAATTGTATGGGGCTTGCAAAGAACACCTCTTACTCCAGACAGTTGTAAGATAGAAATTTCAGGGCACACATGAGACTTCTACTATTTAATAACCAGCAAACAACAACACAGTATAATGATAACTTTTAAATGAAAACGCTGCTTTATAATTAACTACGAAGTCATTATTAAGAAGCATTAGTCTTCTAAAGTGATGTTTTAATCATAAATGGCCCTGGTAATTTGATTTTTCTAAAAATAAAACCTATGACACCTTTCTTTTGGCATTCAATAAAGAGAGTGTGTGTATGTGTTCAGGAAGACAGAGTACTATTTTTAAATTTTTATAAATGATATTTAGAGGAAAAAATGACAGTCTTCAAAATGATGACCGATTTTTCATGGTTTTAAACAACAAAGTGTATGTCAAACAAACAGAATGCAAAAATATTGTAATTCAATACTTTGGTATCTATAACAAAATATATGCCAACAATGCGCATTGTAAATATCACTTATTAAAAGTATTGTCAGCTGCTGTCAGTCAAGGAAAACAGACATTTTATCCTTTACATTTAGGTGAGCTATGTAAAACCACTATTTAATATATGGTCAGTGCCAGGTTTTCATTATATCCTTCTGCACTAAGCTGTAAATAAAAAATGTACATCTCAGAGTTCTATGCACCTCCATTGACTTGAGCAAATAAATCTCTTAATATTCTGAATTATATTACTCCTAACATTATTTACGAGAGTCTGGCTTTTATGTAGAAATGAGTAGATAAGGGAATAGGTCAAGCACATGAGACTTCCCACTCAAATGAAAAAGAGAAAACATATATAAAAGAGCTGCTGCTCAGCGGGCGTGGCTCAAAGGTTGAACATTGACCTATGAACCAGGAGGTCATGGTTCTATTTCTGGTCAGGGCACATTCCTGGGTTACAGGCTCAATCCCCAGTGTGGGGTGTGCAGGAGGCAGCTGATCAATGATTCTCTCTCATCCCTGATGTTTCTATCTCTTTTTTCCTCTCCCTTCATCTCTGAAATCAATAAATGTATATTTTTTAAAAGAAGACAAAAGAGCTGTGAAGCAGGTGGGTTTGCCACTAAACAGATGGGCATGGGAAAGAGTGGGGGGGGGGGAAGAAATGAGCTCAAACAGAAAAAAGAGTGAACATTAATCAGAGTGCTATTCCAAGTACGCAGGGTAGAGTGAAATGAGGTGTGAAGTGTGGAGTGGGTGAAGAAGATAAACATATTACATGGAAGTGCACTTATACTAAGCTGACATGATATTTAGATTTCTCACTTCTTTCTCATTGAAAGATCTCAAAATCTGAGAGCACGCCCTAAGTAAAAATTAGTCATATTTGCTTAAGAGATAGTTACATTTGCATTATTTCTTAGTTCATAACAATATGTAAGAAAATGCTGTGCTTAAAATTATACTCACCTGAAAATATATCTCAGGAGAATGAGTTACATGAGCATTTAATTACCGAAAATACTTTATCTTGATATTTTGCCTTTACTGGTATATTTCATGTTTTATATGCATGCTGTATTCTTTTGAGTTATACACTCAAATGTCATTAAAGATTAGGCAATTTTCACTTATAAATAAAGAAGGTGGTCAGGTTTTGGATCTAAAGACATTGGAACACTTTTTTTTTTTTTTTAACATTCTGTGAACCCAACAAAAACAGTATATGGGCTGAATAAAGCCCATGAGAACTGAAAAATTCTACAATGACATAGGTCAAGGACATGCTAAATCTGGGAATATCCAGAAATTTACTGAAATAATCTTGATTTCAAAGAAAAAGTTGAAACTTACCTTTTGATGAAATACCGATTTCACTTTGTTGCACATAAACATGGCAAATTAGAACAACACATCATTTAACCAATCATCAATGTAACTCTAATCAATATCTCTTCACTTTTTTAGAAGCCGTGGCCCAAACATTAGTCACCAGTAAACCAAACTCACTATTCCAAACTCTTACCTTTTCTTCTCTCCTTTGCACCAGAATCACATATGGACTCCACTGACCAGGACTTGACTCTTGTACCTGTTAGCTGAGATCTACAAAAAGAAATGACATGATAACCAAGATTTGTGTTATTATAAATTCATCATCCCATTACTTCCTGGTAATCCAATTGGGTTCAATAGTCAATTACCAATGCTATTCTCCAAAATGACTGACTAAAATCAAATTTACATTTTCAAAGCTGTTTTTCTCCCATGACTCTATGCAAAAAAGGTGGCATCTCATGAAGCCGGACTATTCATCTGAACGCAGTCTTCTGATGACAGAACATATTCCTTATTCTCTCATATGCATGGACTTAAACTTTTTGAAGTCTGGTAGCATAGTTTCCTTTGTCTTCCCTCATTTCAAGCAAATTATTCCAACTTTTTTCTTAACTCTCCTTGCATTTTCTCTTGACTCTTAATTAAAACATCATCACCTTTGAGACAGCATGGAGGGACCTGGAGAGTATTATGTTAAGTGAAATAAGCCAATCAGTGAAAGACAAGTGTCACATGATCTCACTTATATGTGGACTCTAATGAACAAAATAAGCCAATGAAGAAAATAGGCCCAGAGGTAGAGGGAAGGGGAGAGAGGGGGCAGGCAGATTTAACCAAAGAACTTCTACACATAGCCCATGGATACAGACAATAGTGTGGTGAAGGCCTGGGATAGGGCTGGATCTGGTGGCGGGGGTGGGGGGTGGGGAGTGGGAGGGCAAATGGGAGACATCTGTAGTACCCTCAACAATAAAGATTAAAAAGAAAAAAATAACACAGAAGAGCTTTAGAAGGGAAATCTTCAAATATATAGACAGTGTAATAAGATTGCTTTATAGTAAAAAAGTAAAATGTATAAATACTATTGTTAACAATTACTTAAACTTTGTATTATTATGGTTTTAAAAATGGCAAATGTAGTAGCTAGTATTTTAATATAATTCTATTCATATGTATCTGTGGTTATTCATTTGTGTGTATGGCTTTATTTTCTACTTTTAAATCTACATTTAATCAGTTATCATGTGGTAAAAAGGATACTGAATTTGAAGACAGAAACCTGAATTATAGGTTCTGATTCTGCTAATTCTTATGAATTTGACATAGTCCCAAGTTATAATTGCTTAACTTTGAGTTCGTTACTTTTTAAAAGTGGACAAATAAATGTTTGCATTTTGTAAACTCTATAAACACATAGCTATGAACATAGATATCTACATAGTGATGATGCGGTTGCTGGTTGGACAGTTTGCACGTCAAACTGGTAGCTCATCTATCATAATATTTACAGATTAAAACACATGCTTGATGTCTGATTCAATTAGCAGTTATCTATGCAGTACAACAGGCATGAATCACCTAGCCCATGTAGAAGTTAATTGATTGCTTAAAGATAAACTTGTAAACGGTCAATCTAATTGATCTTGGAGAACTAGCCTAAAATATTGTCTAAAGACAGAGTACTTAGCATGCACTTGTGCATTTACTCATTTTGCAAGCTGGTCTTCAGTATTTATTGTATTCCCAAAGATATGTGCTAGTTCCAGTCCAATCCTGTTGCACTCTGGCAAAATCTACACCTAAGGTTATTGCCAGCAACATTCACTCTCATTACCTAAAAAATGTAAATGATAATAAACTACAAATATGTATAATCAAGATATTTTTAAATTCAAAGATATGGCTTTGTTCTGGTATACAATCATTACTGCTTTTCTTTAAACATAGTTTATAAAAGCATCCTATTTTCATTTTTTCAAATTTGCCATGGTATATAATGGAATGCATTAATATGAATGCATAGATGATCAGACACTTTGATACTTCATTTATTATAAGTATAACAAACAGATATATTTATGTTCAACTATGTCTCCAGTCATTGTCTTGTCTAGACTGCTTTAATTTTTATGAGTTTGTTGGCCTGACCTTCTATTTTTATCCATTTTAATCTTGACATACATTAAATAAAAGATAGGATGTAATATATATATATTCATAATTTAAAGCGTACTAAAACAAAAACAATGCACCATTTATGTAAAGACATAGAATATTATCTGAATTTTTGAAGAGCCCATAATCCTTCCTGAATTCCTCTCTTTCCAGAAGTAATTATTAGGTTGAATGAGGTAATATTGTTCCTTTGCCTTTTTTTTTGTCATGTGAATGACCTTCAAATTACTGAAAGTCAAGCACACACTGAACAACCAGTGTGGAGCTGCGGGGTAGTACTGGAGTGGGGGCAAGACCCCTGTATGCCAAACATGGATGCCTTTAGATATTATGGGGACTGACGCTAGAACAAGAGAGAATGAAGAGGTGGGGAGAGTTTCCCTCAGTGTAAGTACATATCAGAATCTAGGAAGGGTCCTGCAAGTAAAGGACTATGGACATGCATTTTGTTTGCTTCATTGAAAACCTGCCTCTGGTGAGAGTTGTTAAAAGTAAAGCTATCCAGCCCTAGCCAGTGGATAGAGCATCGGCCTGCAGACTGAAGGGTCCCTGGTTCAATTCCAGTCAAGGGCATGTACCTTGATTGCAGGCTCCGCCCCAGCCCCCACCTTGGTGGGTGCATGCAGGAGGCAACCAATCCGATATGTTTCTCTACATCAATCATTCTCTCTGTCCTTCACTCTCTCTTCCACTCTCTCTAAAAAACAATGGGAAAGTATCCTCAGGTGCAGATAGAAAACAAAAGGAAAGCTATCCAGAGGATCTTAGGATGGGGACAGAGAACTCTGGGCACTTGGGGTAGTGTGGCTGCTTATCAAGCAGTAGAGAAGTATTTCCACATTTTAACAACTGGTATTGTCTCCTCTAACATTTGCTTACACTTTATTTCACTTTCATCATCATGTGGTATTAGCTAACAAACCTGGCACTAGTATTTAGAAGTTTTCTTCTTGATAAACAGTTATGTTGTTTCCATTTATTTCACTATGTGAACAATGCTAATATTGATTTTGTCATATTATCTGGTAGATTTCTGCAGCATGTGTATATAGAGAATTTATATTTATATAGAAATATACTTAGAAGTGAAATCCCTGCTTCTTGGCTATGTTTGTATCCAATTTTAGTAAGCAATATTAAATGACTTTCCAAAGGTTTTGTACAGATTTATACTAGAACTAGGAATATAAAGAGTTGTTTGTTCCATATCCTTGAAAATACTTATTTCCTTATGGCAGATAGAATCCTTAAATTTGAAACCTACATTTTATTAACTAACATCACCCCAATAAATTTAATAAATAAACAATATGTGGCCCTATACAGTCTGTATTTACTTTAATAAACTTTCTTTTATTCAGAGAATAATTTTACTAAAATACCTGATGTAGCATTACAACTACATTCTATGTTCCATTTCCTCTGTTGCTCCTGATGTGACAAATGATTGAAGAGCCAATCTGGGGGTCATTTATTCCCTGAAAGGTATCTTCCTCTGTTCCTTTCAAAACTTAGTCACTTGATTTCAGTTTGGAGGACAGCCCCTTGATCTCATTGCTACTTTGAAATTCTAATAATCAAAAGAACATCCTTTTGTTTGAACATCTTCATAGTAATTCATGTGGCGAGTCTTTCTACGCGTCTCTTTTCACTTTTCCTCAATAACAGAGAAAGGACTTGGTATTCTGCTGCATCAATTACAAGAAATGTGTCAAGTTACATTGAAGCTAAGTGACACCTGATATTAGTTTAAAATTAAGTAAAAGAGATGTGGCCGCTGACTCAAGTATGACATTAGTCAATAAGAGTGACACGGATGGATATGTTTTGGAAATTACAATTGATATAAAGACAACTGAACAGGTAGATACAAAATTGGATACTATTTGCAAAACACTCATTTATTTTTAAACTGTGAAAATGATAACAGTATTTGGCAATGATTTTATCTTTCTACCAATAAATAGTACACGATGTACACCACTCTGATTATTCTTGCTCTAGAAAAGTAATTTATTTTATCTTTTAATTTGATGTTTTGGACTTTAACTAAATTCCCCAAAAAAGGTAGTTCTTGCATAGCTGATTCAAGTATATTGGGTGCTGTATACAGACTGTACATAAAAAGGCCCCGAAACACAGAGAGAGGAATTTATCTTTCTACCAATAAATAGCACACAATGCACATTACTTTGATTATTGTTCTTGCTCCTTATTATATCTCCAAATTGACTTTGTATATCTGGCCAAGTCTACATGCACATAATTTAGTATACAGGATCCAGAAGAGCATTGAAAAATACATTAGTCAAAAAACTAGTCGATTTATTATGCATTGCTTGGACTCATGGACTAGAGTTCACAATTTTCATCTTGAAAAATTAAAATCCTGCCACAATGTCTCTAAACATTTCACAAACATATTTCTAGCCATATTTACAAGACACTAAAAAACAAACAAAGTATTTCTCACTAAAACTTGCACTCATTAAAGTAATGAAAAATACTGGATTATTCACTGATTATAAAACAAAGATTACTTAAAACTGCCTCAGACATTAAACATATTTTGAATAAAAATTATATTATCAAAGTACTACTAAGTATTGACATAGGAAAATGAGTTAGACTTATACACAAATAATTCTTTCTGTGAATTGTGAGTGGATCAGGAAATTGAAGATCAAGTGTACTTTTTGCTTTTCATGTAAGCAAGCTACACTGTCAATCACACGTTTTATACACTATTGATATTTTATCATAGTTTGATCACACTAAAGATGATTTTTCTCCATTTATTTATAGTTTATCTGCACAGGTCAGAAGACACATTGTATAATAAGTATATAAATATAAGTACACACACACATATATAAAGTCAAGAATTTCTTACAAAAGTACTTAAACACTAGAGACCCGCTGCAAGAAATTCATGCATGGGTAGGGTCCCTAGGCCTAGCCAGTGATCAGGGCCAATCAGGTTCCCGCCTCCCCACCTCCTCTTTCCCTCACTCCTTTCCTCAGCTCCCTGACGCTGCAGCTGGACACCTGCCATGTTCCGCGCTGCCTCCTGGTGGTCAACACAGGTCATAGTGAGCAATCGAACTCCTGTTCTCCAGGTCAAACTCCCAAGGGGACCCTGTGTGTGTGTGTGTGTGTGTGTGTATAAGGATTTTTTGAAGATAAATGACCATATTTTTAAAAAATAGAGGTATTTATTTTCATCTCTATATCATATCTTCAGATAACATTACTCATGTGTTCCTTGCATGGATATTTCTTTATGTTCCCAATATATCTTGTTTTGTTATTGGCCATTTAAATTCAAGCACCTTGCTGTTTGCTTTTCTGGGATCCTGCATTTCTTAATTCACTTTTGACTCATCTACAAATTTATAGACATGTTGACACATCATTAGAGAGTATAAAGAGAGCTACTGTTTTGATGATTTAATGCAACCTTTTGAAGTTGATTTAATGCAACCTTTTGAAGTTAGGAAGAGATATACAGTGCTTCTGCCTAAATCACCTTACTGGCTATATTTTCTTTAAAAATAATGAAACTCCACAAATTTTATAATGATCAGTATATCATACAAAGTTAGTAGTATAATATACATGCTTTTCTAGGGTCACTTAGTTTTATTTTCAAGGACATCCCCTAAACCATTGGCATATGTTTAATGATGTAAAATGAATTCATTTTCTGTGCTAATTGACAAGATACAAGGTGGGGCAAGAGTGGTTTACGGTTGTGCACATGAAAAATAATACATTAATTAATAAATAATAATACAAGAATGACCTCTTTCATGTACTCACAACTCTAAATCCTGTAGATTCACTCACACACACACACACACACACACACACACACACAGAACAAGTCTATACTAAGTTAAATTTGATTTATCACTTCTAACTGATAACGAGTTTGTTATGACCTTTTATGTCTCCAATGTAAATGCTAGGGAAAACACCACAAGTGCATTCAAGCTTTCTCTAGTCAGTGGATCTGTCATAATAGCACGCATGGCTGTCTGTTCTGCGATTTCCCAGTGCCTGTATGATACTCACACACCATCTGCCGACTTCTCCTTATTGCTATCCAGGCTCCATTGCTGGTTATTCATTTCTCATTTTGGTCATCATAAGTCAGCATGTCTGGGAAAATCCAGTACTGCTCGCTGAACTAATACTTGCACAACTGCTATTGCATTTAGGCTTTGGGACTCAGATTGCTGCTCAGATAATTTCCTATGGATTTATCTCCTACAAAATTCATGGACTAACATATTGCACTGAAAGCATGTAGTAAAGTAAGGCATTCATTTTTCAAAAGGAAAGAATATGAGGAATCATCAGTTTTCCTTTTCTCATTACTATTATTAAAAAGCAGTTTTAAAACCTTAAATTATGATTTCTTTCTATATCTCTGTAATAGTTTTGATCATTATGTTAACTCAAATGATATGTTTTTATGGCACATGTTGTCATATATATTTTAAAGATAATTTTACCACTCTTTACATGTATACGCTTACCATTTCCTTTACTTAGAATTTTAACGTATGTACATTTTTTTAGAACACCATCCCTTGGAGGAATGCATCAGTTAACAAGGCTTTTATAAGATATAACATTAATTGTTATACACACAAAATACACATACATAAACACTCTTTGAGAGCCTTCAAACTATGATGTATAATTTATGAATAATGTATACTGACACATATAATAAGACAAAGATGTTTTCTTAAATTTTCCTTAACTCAAAAAAACAAACATAAAATCTCAAATTGTTTACAGATAAATTCTTCATTTCTCTAAAAATAAATATTGTTTTACTTTTATCCACTTAGAATGGAGAGAAAAATGATGCCTTTTTTAAGATAATTGAAGTTGGGTCACAGAACTTAAATAAAGTAATCAAGAATATATATTTAAAATGCAAATATCCCCCCCAAAAAAGAAACCACCAAAATGTTCAATTATATTTGACTTTTGATGGACTCTTGTATTTGAATTATGTCTCAAACATAAGCATAAAATCATAAGCATTATATTTACTATAATAAAAGCATAAGAATTCACACAGATGGTAATTTTTAAAGTACAATAAATGGGTAGATGAACATAAGCACAATTGAATTTCCAGCTGTGTTATTTGGAACAACATTTAAGTAAAAATCCTTCATGTGTATCGTCTTTATGTCCATTTGTAGCAAGTTGATTACTCACCAGGTCATGGGTGCAGCCTAGAAAAAGTCTGTGCTGGTTCTACTTATCACACTTGTTAAATGATCTGCATGTACACCAAGCATGTCAAACTCAAAGACTAACACAGGCCAAATAAACGAGGCATGAGGCCCACGGGCCGAGAGTTTGACATGCTTCATATACACCGACGTCCTAAGCAAAGACAGCCACAGAAGCGCAGTATGCAACTCAAGAATGTTTTCTTGTAGTTGACATTTTAAAAAATAAATTAAGTACTATTACACACATAATTTCACAACATAAATTTTGGGAAAGCTTTCATATAGTAACTGTTTATATAGTAATATTTAAATGATCTGTTATAAAAAACCAAACTACTCTTAAGAGAAAAAAAACTATAATAAAATGGTTCTAGAAACAGTAATTCAAACTTTATTGCATGCAGAAAAATTGAAGAGCAATAGATATATAAAATTTCTTTTTTCTCCATGTAATATTGATAAAAATTCATTAGCAATAACTCATAAGCCCTAAAACAAAGAAAAATCTTAAAGTTTAATTTTCTTTGCAATTCCCTTTTGTGATAATGGAGTAAAATTCACACAGCAGAAGGATAATACACCCCATAATTTGACATGATGTACTGAGATGTACTGAGAATACGGTATTACATCTGTAATGATATGCTTTCCAAAGCTGTCTTTATCATGCCATGGAGAATCCTGCCCTGAGAGAATGCATTTGAAGTGGGTAGGTCATTCTCATAGCCTTAAAATTATAGATCTGCAGATCCTAGTGCTAGTATCTATCCTCCATTCAGGCGAAAAAACAATGAAACACATCTCAACCGCAAGAAAAGAAAAAACAAAATGTAAAATGAAACTAATAATTTCTCTTTTTCTCTTTCCAACATGTGTCTTTAATCTGCTAAGTAATCTTGCCATTTAAAAAGTATCATATAACAAGGCACACTATTTAATTTGCATATTGTATATACATATAAAACATATGTCATTCTAATTTGGAATAGTAGACCCACTTCTTCAAATAATACAAACACATTCCTGTGCTTATGGAGCTACTTTCTTCTAGTGCCACAGGGACCTCAGTCCTCCAGGAGTTGGGGCTGGGATGAGAATTCTGCATGTGTGTTTTTTTATTTGTTTTTGTTGGTTTGTTTGTTTGTTTATTTATTTATTTATTTATTTATTTATTTATTCTCTCTGCATCCCTGTTACAATCAACCAATCAGAAGCAGTAGGGAAAGAGGGACTGGAAATCTGAAGGCTTTTGAGTGTCCATAATACACCTAAATAAAACACACCACAGTAAGGGCTCAGAGGGCTTAAGCAGATGTTTGTTGAGAATGATGTGAAAGGAGGCACTTTATCAATCCTGTGTAGTCATAAAATTTTTCTCAAGGGAAGTTTCTATCCCCCCAACTTCATTCTTTCTATTCAAATAATTAAGTCTCTAAAAAAGCATTCCCTTCATCAATAAATACATAAATTAATTTTGTCAAGAACCCAGCAAATTATGAGTTACGCAAATGGGGAAGCAGTTAAGTAAGAATATATTTATTCCTTCACTGAGAAGTACCATAGGATTCATTACCTTGAACCAGATTCAGTCTAAATACTGGCTCTGCAGCTGGTATATTACTACAAGTGCATTACAAAACCCACCGTTTGTCAACAAAAATGTGTTAATGTCAGTGAGATGTTGAAGTAATTAAAATATAAAATCCACGCTGTCCCATTTATCTCTTTCCAAATGGCAAGCTTATTTTACTGAATCTCCATTACTGAGTGCCAAAATTGCTTAGGTCCTATATGAGCCATTTAAAATGATAGGTTATGCTTTATTACTAGCTCCAACATAAATTGACCAATATATGTAACCTGGTAAAATGCAATTGCTTACTGTTAGATATATCATTCCTGTTAACAACCTTTGGACTGTCAATATGCAATCCAAAATAGCAAATAAAATCTGTGTAACACTTCTAATCACAAATGTAGCATTCCTAACACTCTATTCATTTAGCCTATGGTTTAATATCAGTTATTTCATCATTACACAGAGAATCTTTTAAAGGAACAGTGTAACCATCATTGTTTTCTCTGTAATAATGCTGCATTTCATCACTTGTTAATGACTACATATTAATTTTTAAATATGTTAAGTATTTGACCATTATAACTTTGTTGAGTGAATATGCAAAATGATGTGGTAAATACATACATATTAAACTATATGTTATATATTTTCAATTCATTGTTATGGCGTGATTTAATGCATTCTAATATTATACATATGTATATGTATATATGTGTGTGTATATATACACACATATATGTATATACACATATATGTGTGTATGTGTGTGTATATGTATATGTGTGTGCAGGTATATATTTATATATACTTGTGTGTGTGTGTGTGTGTGTGTGTGTGTGTGTATTAGAGGCCCAGTGCACAGATTTCTGACTCAGTGGGGTCCCTCGGCCTGGCCTGTGCCCTCTCACAATCCGGGACCCCGCAGTGGATGTCAGACTGCCGGTTTTGACCCTGAGTTAGGTCAGCATGTGGCCTCTTTTCGTCCACAGATCCTCACCACAAACCATGCACAACTGGGACAGCAGTTAGTTCAATGCTTATTTTACTCATGAAAAAAAACTGGGATCCCAGAAATGTACTGCCTTGAAGTTAGTCACTGGTTATTAGGGAACAAGACACAGATCCCAAAACAAAGACATTGACTCCAAAACCAGGGCTGTCCTACTTTGCCACAGCTATCTGACATGAGCTACATACATTTGAAACTAAAATGAAAAAAGTCTCTTTGTGGTTTCACCTACCTTTGCGGGGAAAACAAAAAGTTAAATATCAAGTGAATGTGTGATGCATACTGTCTATCTACACTAATAAAAGAGAAAAATGGTAATTGGCGTACGGCGATACCTTTTTCATTGGCTAATCAGGGCTATATGCAAATTAACTGCCAACTAAGATTGGCAGTTAACTGCCAACAAGATGGCGGCTAATTTGCATATGTAGGCACAATGCAGGGAGGCAAAAGGGAAAGCAGGAAGAAGCCCCCTGCCACTGACAGTAATCGGAAACCCAGGGGGGAGCTAAGAGCCCTGGGGCCGCCTTTGCCCTGCCCCCCAGCCATGATCGGAGAATCAGGCGCCTTTGCCGCCCTGGCCAGTGATAGCAGGAAGTAGGGGTGGAGCCAGCGATGGGAGCTGGGCACGGTCGAAGCTGGCAGTCCCAGGAGCTAGGGGTCCCTTGCCTGGGCCTAAAGCGAAGTCCACGATCGCGGCGCCCCCCGCTGCCACTGCAGGTCCCCGCTGCCCGGGCCGGACGCCTAGACCAGAGGCGTTAGGCCTGGGCAGGGGCGGAGCCTGCAACCGCGGGGAGCTGGGGGTCCCCTGCCCAGGCCTGACACCTCTGCCGGAGGCCTCAGGCCTGGTCAAGGGGCCGATCCAGTGATTGGTGACCGGAGGGTGATGAGGGTCAACTCCTCTGGCTGAGGCATCAGGCCTGGGTGGGGGGCGGAGCCGGGGATTGGGGGGATATGATGTTCCCCTTGCCCAGGCCTGAAGCCTGGGTCAGAGGCGTCAGGCTTGGGCGGGGGGTGGAGCAAGCGATCAGAGGGAGATGGGAGTCCCCTTCCCAGGCATGATTCCTGGGCCAGAGGCCTCAGGCCTGGGCAGGAGCCAGAGCCAGTGATCGGGGGGAGATGGGGGTCCCCTGTCCAAGCCTGACACCTCTGGCGGAGGCGTCAGGTCTGGGCAAGGGGCCGATCAGGCGATCGGAGGGTGATGGGGGTCAACACCTGAGGGCTCCCAGTATGTGAGAGGGGGCAGGCTGGGCTGAGGGACACTCTCCCCCCAACACACACACACCCAGTGCACGAATTTCATGCACCGGGCCCCTAGTTATATATAAAGCAATGCAGGCTGTTGTACGATAAAAATACATGGAATAGCCCCAGCTGATTTGGCTCAGTGGATAGAACATCGGCCTGCGGACTGAAAGGTCCCAGCTTCGATTCTGGTCAAGGGCACATGCCCGGGTTGTGGGCTCCATCCCCAGTGGGAGGTGTACAGAAGGCAGCCAATCAATGATTCTGTCTCATCGATGTTTCTATCTCTCCCCGTCCCTCTCCCTCTCTGAAATCAATTAAAAATATTTTTTAAAATACATGAAATGAGTCTTTCATTAATAACAAATTTAAAATATCAATGACAAATTACAGAAATTTCATTTTAAATGAAGTAGAGAGGCCAGAAGGGGGAGCTCTCAGGCCCTATGTCTTGGCAAAGAAGTCCAGGAAGAATTCTTTGGAATAGCCATCCCAACTTCCTTTTCCCCTCCGCCAAACAGTTCCCTCTCCTTTGTTTCAATGGACTGGTGCGTGGCCCACGCTGACTGCCTGGTCTGGTTTGCAATTCTTTGTTGTTCCTAAGTGAACTTATTTTTCTCGGGAGAAATATCTGGCTGATTTTCTTTTTGTTAAAGTCAACATATTTGGTGACCCATACTGGGATCCAGAAAAGACCACCAATCACTCCCAGGCTGATAAGCAAACAGGTGCTGCACCCACCAACCCCATTGAAATCACTGCTTCTTGCAGACTCTGACATTTCAGAGTAAGTTTCTCCTGGATAGGAGCATTCTGCTCTCATTGCGATTTGCAGCTTTCCAGGTTGTATTCGGGATGGACTTGAAGACTGCAATCTCTCCTAGTTCAGGCCTTGTGCATCTGGGAGTACACCTTTGACACTTGGGCCCAGGCTGCCCTGAAAATGTGTTGCTCAGCCTTTGACCTGATTCCTTTGGGATGGGATTGTTCCTCTGGGACTGTGCAACTCAGCGTGCAGCCTGGTTCCTTCTGGAATAGGCTTCCTTTGGAACTGGGCTGCTCAGCCTCTGCCTGGCGGCTTTGGGAGCACACAGCGGCATTGACACTGTTCGGCCTTTTGCAGCTCAGCGCTACCCTCACTCCTCTGGGGCCAGTTTGTTTCTCTGGAAAGAACTGTTACTCACCTTCCAGGTCAGACTGTTCCCACTACAACTGGCTTGCTTGGCCTGCAGTCTGTTTGGGCCTTTGCTCTAGAGAAAAACTTCTGAAACATGGGACCCCAATTATCTCAATATTGTGAGGGGACCCCCTACATGGACCCTGGGGCTGGGTGGCAACCAATTGATATTTCTATCCCAAATCCATGTTTCCTTTTCTCTCTCGTTCGCTCTCTCTAAAACCAATAAACACACCCTCAAGGGAAGATAAAAACAAACAGACAAAATCCTGTAGTCTCCCTACTTATGCTCATTTCTACCAAAATGGACTGATTGTACCAAAAGTAATTTAGAATGCCAATGGCCACCATGAGGAACTTTTGAAATGATCAAACTTTTCTTAAAACCAAATTGGACACTCATCATTCTAAAACTGGCAAAACTGAATGGACTATTTATTTTGCTTGATATTTCGAAGCTTCCCAACATTACCAAGAGTCTACATTTGCAACTTTACAAAATAAAATTTTAAGGTTAACCGAGGCAAATACACAATTGAAGGACAAAATTGCTTTTTCAGCCTTAGGTTCTCTCCCTCTGTTCCTCTGTCTCAGGCTCTGCCTCCAGGGTCACCTTTGTCCTTCTCTGAAATTCTCCCTCCTCCCTCCTCTTCTGACCCGATCAGTACCTGTACCTTTACAATGAAGTCTTCTGATGTTCAAAGGGCTAAATCTGTAATTTCTTATGTCCTCTGGACTAAAACTCATGTTCCAGACATAGTCAAAGATTTCCCCGAGTAACTAAAGATCCTCAGAGACTTGGTAGGAATTTAATATAAACATTCAAACTTACCAACCTGGTTCATCTGACCTACAGACGCTAGTTCATATGCTGGTTAGTGAAGGCCAGGGTCGGCATTGGATGAACACACTGACTGGGAAAATTCTGAATGGTCTCTAGAAATACAACCCGTGACTACCCACTGACTTATTACATGATATGGCTCAATGTCTCCATGGCATCTTCTGAGGCTGTCCTGAGGGCATGACTGCCAGGGATCAATCATTGCTTTGCTGACGATTTGTAGCCCACTACGTCTTACCGCTATGATTATTGATTGTGATCATCTTTAGAGAAGGCCACTAGATACTGACAAATATCCAACCCTCAGGAGGACAGTGTTTAATTTTTATACCTCCCACAGAAACTCCTCGCTTTTAAGATGCCTACGACTGAGTGTTTTTGAAAATGCCATTTCTATGTTAACTAACCACATGGAGCCCTATCTGTTTTAGGTTGAAACAGATAAAATGCACTTCCTTACCTAACTGCCATGTGTCAGGATTAAAATTATAGTGGAGCCAACTGAAGCTTATTGGAACATAAATGAACATACAAGAATATACGAAAAAGGATTCTGTCGTATCTGATGCATGCATTGACCAAATAGGGTCAAGTAAGAAAAATGTATAAATTTTTCTGAATCCAGTTGCAAGGGTAAGCTAGAGAATATATATTGATTCTTGCTTCTGAATAGTTCAGCAAAACACCTTGTGATCATTAGCAACTAAACACATAGCAATATGCTTTATATGAACTCTTCTGGTTAATTCTCTCAAGCAAGGCATCTTTAAGTCTTTTCTTAGGAGACACAACAGCCTAAAAGTAGGCACATGCATTTTTCCCAACAGTGTAAAGTGGGCCTCATGACCTCTCCTTCCTTCTCCCCTTCGAAGAAGCTATTAACAGGCTCTGTGCCACAGCCAAAGGCCCATTCAAGGTAGCAATGCGATTTTGATCTTTTTAGTTTCTCACTAAATTATAGAATCAGTTCTCTGGCTGTCAGCTGCTGACAATTTTATAACAGTTTATTTTCAGTACCTCTCTGGAAAAACACCAACTTATGGTTTAGAGTGCTCACTTATATCAAGATTTTCAGTGGTTAGATGGGTCTGTCTTGCAAATATTTGGTTACTAACTCACCTTAATGTTGGAATTTTTCATCAGAACGAAAGAAAATTCCATTTTTCTTCAGAACAAGAGAAAAAATTAAATATATTCTTTTATTTTTAATTAAGATAATTTTAAAGCACTCAATATTCTACCCTTAGGGAAGGAGCATATTTCTTTAAAAATAACTTACCTAAGATCTTAAAAATGAAAGCTATGTAGCTGAATCTCTCTACTTAAAATACTATAGTTAACACATTTTTTCAATGTGATTTTGGCCTAAGTGCCATTTGTGAGAATTAATCAACCTTGTTTTGTTTTTTCCTCTAGCATGATAAACTTTGTCATTTTATTTTCCTTTTTTGTTATAATAGATACTCTATTTCCAACAAAAGTACGTAAATATCATATATGTGAATATTATATGTATATATATATACCTTATATTTCTTGATATTTAAAAATAAACTTTATTTTCTAATTCTAACTATCATATAGTCCATTGCTCTCACAATCTTTTTTAAAATTACAGGTTAATACAAGTAATATCAAAAAATCTTTGTGCTGAAACCGGTTTGGCTCAGTGGATAGAGCGTTGGCTTGCAGACTGAAAGGTCCCAGGTTCGATTCCAGTCAAGGGCATGTACCTGGGTTGCGGGCACATCCCCAGTGGGAGATGTGCAGGAGGCAGCTGATCGATGTTTCTCTCTCATCGATGTTTCTAACTCTCTGTCTGTCTCCCTTCCTCTCTGTAGAAAATCAATAAAATATATTTTTAAAAAAATCTTTGTGATCAATGATATATATCCTTCATTAAAATTTGGCTTGCTATTAAATTACTGAGTTGGCCCAAGTAGAATGTCTTCTTCATGTAGATAAGTAGAAGTGTGTGATTATGTTTAAGTTCAGCTAACATTTGTTGTGCATCAGTGATCCTCGGGCACTGTGCAGGGTCTTGTCTTGTCTTTAAAGTGATAGTATTTGGTCCCTGAGGAATATCCCACAAAGTGAGTGAGACGTTATTTAAATTGTTTTAAGAAAAAATAATGTCATGAAATTCTGGTAAATGTTATGCTGTGCACACATCCAAGTTACTTACTTCACAATAACTGAAAAGTATTCTTATTGTACACATTATTATTCAGAAAAGATTTTCTGCTGAAAATAATAGTTGACCATTCATATAAAAGGCTGAGGAAAATTAACCTCATCACATGAGTCAGGGAGAACATCTTTTCCATCAAAGGAACATTGTGAATAAATTATGAACCTGTAAAATAGCACGATGTGTGCTGAGAACGTCAGTTTAAAGTGCAGGATATAGAATGACAAATGCTGAATTAGAAGTAGACTGGCGTCCCTTCATCAGGGGCCATTATGCCAGACAATGGAGATTCAGCATTCCCCTTTAGTGGAATTAAGCAGAGCAATTGAGAAGTTTTAAACAAGGAGTGAGTACCACGGTCATATTTTATTTAAGAAGCATCCTGGAAGATCATCATAATGTGACAAGGCTGGATCAAAAAAGACCATTTAGAAATAGATTAGAAAGATCCAGATGATAGATAAAGAGGGGGCTGAACTAAGTGGCAACATAAACAGGGACAGAATGTTGGAGTGGACTCAATATCCAGAGAAAATTTTACAAGACTTGAAAAATAAATAAAATGAGGGCGAATAATAAATAAAAAACACAGAAAGGAATTTGGACTGATTATTAGGTTTCTGATATTCATGATTGGATACTTGGTAGATGCTCAGAGCTAAATAGAGGCCTAGGAAGGGGGATCAGAATAATAATTTTGCTGAAAAGAAGTTGAATTCAGATTTACATAATTATGATTTTAAATGACCATGGGTCATTTGGCATTTAAATGTAAGATTTCGGCTCTGGTTTTAGATCGGAGCAAGTGCATTCAACTGAAATGTTTGAGCGCCAAGAATTAAGAGATATCCTCATGTGAAAAATACGAGTTATATTTAGTCACTTTAAATTCTCATACATAATTATTTCCCAAAGGAAGTGTTTCTTCATTTACCTTCATATTTTTTCTCTGTATTTCTTCTAAGTTGAATATTGTAAATCATGTCTAGCTCTACCTAATTTGAATAACGCTGCTTTTCTTTAAGACTTCCCTTCCACTTCCTTAGCATCAACAAATAATTTTTATTATTGACTTTGGCAATAAACTAAGTGATTTGGCCATCTCTTTGAAATATCACAGGTATCTCTTCTATCATGTTTTAAAAACTTGAAAATCAAATTTCTCATAAACCAATAAGATTATTACATTCTAAATTATTAGATACTAAAGGCCCGGTGCACAAAAATTTGTGCACTCGGGGGGGGGGGGGGGGGGTCCCTCAGCCTGGCTTAGGCCTGCTCCCGGGTGGCAGAGGGCAGGCCCAATCCCTAGGTGCAGCCCCTGGTTGGGCTCAGATCAGGGCCCATTGGGGAGTTGGGGCGCCGCCCCCTGTCATGCACAGAGTAGGGCGGATTGGGAGGTTGCGATGCCACCCTCAGTCACGCTCAGGGTAGGGCCCATTGGGGGGTTGGGGCACCGCCCCCTGTCACACTAAAGGCAGGGTCGATGGGGAGGTTGCGGCGCCACCCCCTGTCAAGCACAGAGCAGGGCCGATCAGGGGGTTGGGGAGCTCCCCCCTGTCACACACAAAGCAGGGCCCATCAGAGGGTTGGGGAGCTCCCCCCTGTCACACACAGAGCAGGGCCCATCACGGGGTTGGGGAGCTCCCCCCTGTCACACACAGAGCAGGGCGGATCAGGGGGTTGGGGCGCCGCCCTCTATCACCCACAGAGCAGGGCCGATCAGGGGGTTGGGGCACTGCCACTCTCACACTCAGGGCAGGGCTGATGGGGAGGTTATGGCTCTACCCCATCACACACAGAGCAGGGCCCGTGGGGGCGGGGGGTGCTTGGGGCGCCGCACCCTGCCACACACAGAGCAGGGCCGATCAGGGGGTTGGGGCGCCTTCATCTGTCATGAACAGAGCAGGGCCAATAGGGAGGTTGTGGCCCCGCCCCCTGTCACACACAGAGCCACAGGGCGATCAGGGGGTTTGGGCGCTGCCCCCTGTCACGCTGATCCCGGTGCCGGGAGGCATATTACCCTTTTACTATATAGGGTAGAGGCCTGGTGCATGGGTGGGGCTGGCTGGTTTGCCCTGAAGGGTGTCCTGGATCAGGGTAGGGGTTCCCACTGAGGTGCCTGGCCAGCCTGGATGAGGGGATGATGGCTGTTTGCAGCTGGTCACACACCCTTCAGGGTGGGGGTCCCCACTGGGGTGCCTGGCCAGCCTGGGTGAGGGGCTGAGGGCTGTTTTCAGGCTGGGACTGAAGCTCCCAACTGCTCCTTTTTTTCTTTTTTTTTTATTCTGGGCCAGCTTTAGCTCTGGCTCCAGCTCTTAGGCCTCCACTCCTGAAAGCAGGTATCTGGTTTGTTTCGGTTCTATCATCGAAACTCTGTATCAACTCCAGGTCTGAGTTCCCAGGCGGCTGAAAGCTGGTTTCTGGGGTTTTGTTTACCTTCTATTGCCAGGAGCTGGTCCATGCTTGCTGTTTCAAGGGACCTGGCATATATGGCATACTGTTCTTAATATGTTTGCTCACCTTCTAGGCACTATGTGTTTTAACCAAGGTCTCTGAGAAAGGTTGTTTCCCCAGGTAGGGATTTTCCCCTGAAGTTAGGGAGGGAATAAAACCTCTTAACTAAGTGCCAGGTGGGTAATTAATCACTTTAACTACGAACAATCATGCTTAAGCTACATAATCTTTACTCCCTGGAATGGAGATAAGAAACGCCCTAACCTTTGAAATAGAGATTGATAGGATAGGAATCAACTGGTATAAATACAGATGTAAGAAGACAGGAGAGAGAGAGAGAGAGAGAGAGAGAGAGAGAGAGAGAGAGAGAGAAAACGAACGAACCTAGGCACAGAACCTACACAGAACGTTCTCTAGAGACAGAAGAACTTCGCTGGAGAGAACATGGCAAAAGATCCTGGACAGAAACTGGCATCAGAACCTAGAGACAGAACCTAGCGAGAGAACATGGCAAAAGATCCTGGACTGAACCTGACTACAGAAATTGGCAAGAGAACCTGACTAGAACCTGGTGACTGAACCTGGCTGGAGAACCTGGACAGAACCTGGCTGGAGAACCTAGCGAGGGAACATGGCTACAGAACCTGGCTGGAGAATCTGGAGAACCTAGCAAGACAACATGGACACAGAACCTGGCTGGAGATCCTAAGCAGAACCTCTCTGGAGATCCAGACCAGAACTTAGCTGGAGATCCTGGCTGGAGATCCTGGCTAGGCTGCTGATCAACTGAATGCTGTCTCCGTGTCATTCCTTCTTCGCCGACTCCGTCCACACCTTTGGGGACCCCTGGACCCGCTGGGGCTGGACCCCAGCATTCTATATTCGTTACAATGTTTTTTAAACTGCCAGCTCAGAGGCCTGCTGCCGCAGGCGGGGAACGTTGGAGTCCTCCGTCACTGAGGCAAGCAAGCCTCATGTTAGTTTCAAGCTGCCTGGCTGCCGGCTGCCATCTTGGCTGGCAGTTAATTTGCATATCTCGCTGATTAGCCAATGGGAAGGGTAGCGGTCATACACCAATTACCATGTTTCTCTTTTATTAGATAGGATAATATAGTTATACTAAGTATTTACATTGAATATAAATTTTAAGTGAGTTATTTAATATTGTTAGTAAATATCTTTTAATCCTATATTCTACCCATTTCAATTATAGCAATTGATGGATGAACTTAAAGAATTCAAAGACGAGAGGGCTGTTACTGGAGAGGCAGTATAAGGCATGCATAAAGAACACAGCCTTTGGAGCTGGACTACTGGATTAAAATCACCAAATCTGGCATTCACCAGCTTTGTGACTGTAGGTAGGTTGTTTCACTCTTTGCCCGGGATTTCTCTTTTGCCTCATCTTTGCACACAGTCTGTGTTATATAAAGAAACGTTTCATAAAAAACTAAGGGAGCTTACAATCTGGTATATGATACAGCAACTACACTACTAATTAAAATAAAATAAAAAACTACAGAAAAATCCTTACAATAAAAAAGATTATTAAGTACATAGAAAAACGGGGATTCAAAATTGTGTCATGCCTTTGGCCAAAAGATTTGAGCATAAGAGACATGGTGATGTATAATGAATAGAAGACAGACAACTTAACTTGGATGTTTAACATCAGCACCTGAACACTGTCAGATAGTCACTATTTTCTCATTAATAAAGTCTGAATAATATATGTTATATTTAATAATTTAGTAACATTTATATAAATATTTATACTATAAATTTATATATTTAAAACAAATATAAATTATATTTTCATGATGATAAAGCTTTTACATTCTCTCCTTTGATCACACAGTAAAATGGGTTACTATATAGCTAAATATACAGCTGAACAAAGAGGAATATATATATATATATATAGATAGATAGATAGATATAAAAATATCTATATATATATACACACACACACACATATATATATATGGTTATAAATTACTTTCAGTCAATCCTGCTTTCTGAACCCGTATTTGTCTTTCCATTGCCCTATGCATGTGACTGAGCTCAATTCCCCGATTGGAAAGCAGAGATTGCACAGGACCGACCTGTAAAGCCCACACTTTAGCCACACACTTACAAATGTTGGGGAAAGAACAAAAGGAATCCAAAGACAATACAACAAAACAAGGATAAAAGCTCCGATTCATTAGGGAGACAGACACAACCTCACCAAAGGTGTCTCGAAACACCCAATAACATGCTTGCATTTTCTCCGATTGAGGAAGAAACAAAGATTTAGCAAAAATACGGGAAATTAGGAATGAAACAGGTGATGCCACCAAACATAAATAAATGACCAGCATTCACATATTTCTGCCAACATCACTTAGATAAAATGGATAATTTCCTTAAAAATAAAAACCAGACTGAAAAAGGCCTAGGGATTTCAAGCGCTCATCCTGCCCCCAAACCATCACGTTGGCGGGGCCCCGGCCAGCGCAGGAACCTACCTTTGGAGGGAGGAGCGGGCGTCCAGGTGAGGATGGCGGCGCCGGGGGAAGGACGGGAGGAGAAAGGGCACGGGAGGGCTGAGGAGGGAGGAGGCGAGGCCTGCGCCCCTGCGCCCTCTCCCAGACCCGCACCCAGGGCTCCGCTGCTCTCAGGGAGGAGGAACCAGCGGGACCCAGAGCAGAGCGGGGCCACGCACCAGGCCCGCCCTGTGCGCGGCGTGTGTGTGTGTGTGTGTGTGTGTGTGTGTGTGTGTGTGTGTGTGTGTGTTGGGGGGGAGGGTCGGGGGGGGGGCTCCCCGCCAGCGCTCAGGGACCTGGCTCCCGGCTGCGGGCCAGGCGCCTCCACAGTCCGCGGCAGCCTTGGCTGCAGGCTGACCACCAGGGCCCAGCTCCGGCAGCTCGGGGGGCCCAGCAGCTCAGGGGGCAACCCAACAGCTTGGGGGGGCCCAGCAGCTGGGGGGGCAGCAGCTCGGGAGGGGGGGACGCAGCAGCTGGGGGACCCAGGCCCTCGGCCCCCGGGAGGCAGCCCCACTCCCCGACCCCAGAGCTCACTCGCCCAGACGCACCCATGACACCAGGGTCCCAGCAAAGGATCGTGCATCCGGGCCCCTGGCTCTCCCAGGCGATTTAGGGCCCCGAGGCCCCAGGTCAGTGACCTCAAAACCCGCCTTCTGGGCTCCGGGGAACTCAGGCCTCGCTCACCTCCGCACCTGCCGCTCCGGGGCGGGTCCCACGCGGGTCTCGCGAGACAGGCTGCTCCCATAGCAACAAGTTCCAGATTTCCCAGAACCGGGGCCTCCCAAGCTGCAAACACCTGAGCTCTCCCGCCGCCCGTGGCTTCCTCCGCCGCAGGCTGTCCGCCGTCCTGGCGACAGGCCCACGCTCACCCACGTGCCACCAGCTCGCCCACGTGACCACCAGCTCGCCCACGTGACCACCAGCTCGCCCAGGTGCAGACAGTTCACCACGTGCAGACAGCTCGCCCTGTGCCGCCAGCTGCCCCATGTGCCCGTCATCTTGCTCACGTGCAGACAGCTCGCCCACGTGCCACCAGCTCGCCCACGTGCGGACAGCTCGCCCAGGTGCAGACAGTTCACCACGTGCAGACAGCTCGCCCTGTGCCGCCAGCTGCCCCATGTGCCCGTCATCTTGCTCACGTGCAGACAGCTCGCCCACGTGACCACCAGCTCGCCCACGTGACCACCAGCTAGCCCAGGTGCAGACAGTTGACCAAGTGCAGACAGCTCGCCCTGTGCCGCCAGCTGGCCGTGCGCACCTGCTCCAGCCCCGCTGCTGCCGGGCGTGGCGGCCTCAGCTGCGGCCCGGCCTCCTTTAGGCTCCGGCGTCCCCGCAGAGCTTCAGACTCCGAGGCTCCTGGACGCAGAAGCCAGGCTCCCGCACCGACTGGCCCTGGGGACCCAGCACCCAGACCCCAGGCCCCCCAGGGACTCGATGCCAGGCCTGCCCGGAGCCCAGGCCCCAGGCTGCTTCCCGAATGGAGGCACCAGGCCGCCTGCGGGGGCTCCAGTGGCAAAGCAGCCAGGCCCCGGTCGGATCTGCCCGGGCTGGGCCTGCTGGAGCGGGTCATAGAGGCTGAAGAGGGTCCTGCCCTCCCCCTCCGAGGCGCAGCCCAGCCCCAGGGGTCAGAACCCGGGACACGATGCCGCCGAGGGCACCAGGAAAACAGACGGCGAGGACTTGCCCAGAGGAGTGGCCGCCAGGGCCCGGCCCGGGAGGAGTGACCTGCTCTGCGGCTGGGAGACTGGAGCCCCGGCCCATCTGCCAGGGGCCCCAGGAACCGCGCAGCAGTCCGCCTCCCGTCCCCGCCCGCGCTGCCCTTCCTCCGGGCTCTTTCCGGCCCCTCGTCATAGCTCATGGGAGGAGGTGAGTCAATGCTCTTTTGTTCTGACCAGAAATCCTCCACACTTCCCACAGAACTCCCACCATAGAGTAAAGACATAAAACTATGGCTTTTTTTCTTTTTCTTTTTTTTTAAAAAAAAAGGTTATTTGAAGGAAAAAGAAATAGTGTGAAGATGAGGATTACTGAGACTTAGGGGACCACAATAAAGTAATAGTTTTATTCAAAGCAATAGCATCAAGAAACCGGCGCTGAGTATTGTTTCCAACTCCAGTTTCTGTGTGTCTTGGGGAAATCCAAAGCACACCCTTGCTCGTTTCTTTTGGGAATGTTTGCGTCGGTCATTTTCTATTTTACAGTGTTCCTCGGCTCTAGAGGAAGATATTTTCTTCTCGTTATTTTTTTAATCCTCACCCAAGGACGTGTTTTATTGATTTTAGAGAGAGAGGCAGGGAGAGAGAGAGAGAGAGGGAAGGAGAAACAATAAATGTGAGAGAGAAACATCGATCAATTGCCCCCTCTCCGCCCCCCCCCCCCCCCCACACACACACACACACATACCATGAGCCCAACTGGGCATCAACCCAGAACGTAGGTAAGGGCTCTGACCAGGAATCAAACACACAGACTTTTGGGGGTACTAACGGGGGTGCTCCGACCCACCGAGTCGGCAGGCTGGGCTGTTTGGGGACAATTCTTTTGGAACGGAGTGTCCCTCTGAGTAACTTCTCGGATGCAGAGAGCCCAGTGATTCGTCCAGTCACTGTACAGTGGTCAAGCTACCAGCTATCTGGTTAATAATGAGTAGGCAGAGCTCAGATCACACTTCATTCCCCTTTTGCACTATGAGCGCGATGTTGTGCTGTTTTTTTTCCCTTGCAATGTCAATTAGACTTTTAGATCCCTATTATTTCCATCACTAGCTTTACAGTTTACTGCGTTTTTATAAATTAATCAGCTTCATAAATTAAACCACTCTACTGATCTTCCTAATGCCTGGGAGGGGAAAGAAGTCATATTAGCATAAAGGTTAAACATAGATAATTCTAAAAGTTTACAAAACTGAGCCCTAACCAGTTCGGCTCAGTGGCTAGAGCATTGGCCCAGGGACTTGAGGGGTCCAGGTTTTCATTCCTCCACGAGCCCCTGCGGTTGCCGATGGACACATCGGTGTTTTTCTCTGTCTCCCCCTCCCTTCCACTCTCTTCATGCAAATCAGTAGAAAAATATCCTCAGATGAAGATGAACAACAACAAAAATGGAGACACCTTACCAATTTTCCTTTTTCAGAAAAAAATACTTCCTGAGATTTAAACATAGAAATAATAGGTTTACAACCTCCATTTTATCGTACCTGTAATCTCCTAAGAAATTGAATTCCATGCAAACAGAGCATGCTTCTATTCTGCCAATAATCTTAGAATTTTGTATCTAGTAAAAATATATGACTGCAGAAATAAGAGTAAACATTTTTTATTCTTTGCTACTTCATGGTTTTCAAATTTTCTTGGAATTTTGCTCAGTTGTGCAAGAAGTCCCTGTCTACTATGTCATAAGCTGATGCCATACTGTGAGTCATTTTATAGAGCTTCTGTGAGAATTCTGCTCAAAGCAATCTTTAAGACTCTTGGAATTTTCCTGGTGGTAGATGTAGAGGTAAATCCATCTCTATTTTTGCTGCAATGGCCAAACATGGGGCTCTTATTTGTGAATCTTCTTTACTGTATGTCAAGGGTCTAAGTTGAGTGCAGCCCTTATGAGGGAGACTTAAGCTTGTCCATCAGCTCTTGCTGTTGGTATGCTAGTACAAAATTTATGCAAAGTGTAGAGATTAAATCCCAATTAACCAGATAATCTAAGAAATTTCAACTCACAGTTATCACTGACCTAATTGGATTCAAGAACAGATGTCTATGGGAGCATCCATCACAACTATTCTACATTTTCTAAAATTATTAATATCCACACTTTTCCAGAGAAAGAGAGACATATACAAGTGGAAAACAGAAGATTGCAATACATTTTCAAATTAATATTTAACCATGGGGAGTATAAGAATAGGCTTCTATTAAAATCTAAAAGCACCTGTTCTCACATACCTTCAAGGCTTCTGCCTCTAAGAGAGGTGGCAGTTCAATCACTTGATCTCTTTTTCCTCCAAGTGCCTTTTTTACAGGAATGTGACTCAGCAAAAGCGGTGAGATCACTGGAAGGTGATACACATTTTATTCAATTCCCAGTATCTTGGGAATTGTTGCCTGTTTCAGCTTCTGTAAGGCCCAAGCTGTAATTAAAATTTCACAAACTTTCTCAGCTCTATATTAGAAGAGGTTGTGTGTGTGTGTGTGTGTGTGTGTGTGCGCGCTTCAATTATAGAACCTATACTATACTATACTATAATAGTATATTATACATTTTTGGAGTTTACTACTGGTTGAGGCAGAACTATGGCAAAATAAAATTAACACACATACATGTTTATAATGGCGCAACCCTTCCCTCTGGCCATCACTGTCTGTCTATGGGTTAAGCATGTATGTTCTTTGGCTAATCTCTTCACCTTCTTTCACCCAGCCCCCTTCTCCCTCCAGCCCCTCTCTCCCTCCATCCCCTACCCTGTGGTAGCTGTCAGTCTGTTTCATGTATCCATGCCTCTTGTTCTGTTTGTTCGTCAATTTATTTTGTTCATTAAATTCCACATTTACCAGTAAATGAGATCATATGGTATGTGTCTTTCTCTGACTGGCTTATTTCACTTAGCATAATAATCTCCAGGTCCATCCATGCTGTCACAAAGGTAAGAGGTCCTTCTTTTTTATAGCTGCATAGTAGTCCATTGTGTAAATGTACCAAAAGCTTTTTTACTCATTTACTGATAGGAACTTGGGCTGTTTCCAGATCTTAGCTATTGTAAATACCACTGCTACGAACATAGGGGTGCATACATTCTTTCTGATTGGTGTTTTGGGGTTCTTAGCATGTATTCCCAGAAATGGGAACTCTGGATCAAAAGGCAGTTTCATTTTAAAATTTTTGAGGAAACGCTATACTGTTTTCTACAATGTTTTAATTTGCATCTCTCTGATGAATAATGACCTTGAGCATTTTTTCATATGTTTATTGGCCATCTGTATGTTCTCTTTGAAAAAATGTATGTTTGGGTCCTTTGCCAGTTTTTTAATTAGATTGTTTGTCTTCCTGGTGTTGAGTTGTATAAATTATTTATATGCTAGAGGCCCGGGGCATGCAATTCATGCACAGATAGGGTCCTTAGGCCTGGCGGGCAATCAGGGCCAATCCAGTCCTTCCTTCCCCCTGCTGCCAGCTGCCAGCCAGGGCCTTCCTTCGTTCCGCACTGACCCCTGGTGGTCAGTGCATGTCATAGTGAGCAGTAGAACTTGTAGTCAGTCAAACTCTGGAGGCTACAATTTGCATATTAGCCTCTTATTATATAGGATTTTTTACATTAACCCCTTATCAGGTGTATCACTGGCAAATATGTTCTCCCATGCAGTGAGTTCCTCTTTTATTTTGTTGATGGTTTATTTTGCTGTGCAGAGCTTTTTAGTTTGATGTAGTCCCATTTGTTTATTTTCTCCTGTGTTTCTCTTGCCCTAGGAAATACATCAGCAAAAATCTTGCTATAGGAGATGTCTGAGATAACGATAGATTTTCTATTGTCTTATGAGAGTTGTGAGAACTATCATTAATAAGTATGAATGGCTGAGTATCAGGTCATGAAATTACCCATAAAATACTCCATTAAGCACTAGGAGTGAACATGTAGATAAGAGAGAATTTTTTTTTTACCCAAGTTAATGTTTGCTTCTTGGTAAGTGAATAATTTTTTGCCTAATGAAAAATGAAATGATTATGTTCCTATGGCTCCCTCTTCCCCATCCCTCTACCCCAGGCGGTTTCTTGGGTATATTTCCGAAATAGACCCAACAGCAGCTACGGAGTCCATGGGTCTTTTCCAGGTACCTAGGTCACAGGTTATTCATTGGGAGAGGCTACCAGGCAGCTACAGTGCTCAGATATAATAGGGCACCAACATCACCCAAAAAAAGTGCCTGTCTCCAGCTAATGCTGTGAAGAAATAGTGCTAGTCAGTCCCACAGCTCCTGAGAGAGGCTCCATTTAGAAGTACCTCCCTTCAGGGAAGATTAATTTGTCAGTTCAGTCATATATTTCAACAGTATGTTTCCCTGCACTATCTGAAAATTTTATTTCTTTTTAGCACAATATATAAATTCAGTACTAAATAATACGACAGAGTGCCCTCAATGGTAAAGTATATTATCTAAAAATAGCAGGTATCTTTTCAATAATATATGGAAAGCATAGCTAAAGCCTTCAGAAACATTTTTTATGTGTGTGTGTAGCCAGTTCATTAGGTTTTCGTTAGCTCACTGAGAAAACTTTATAGATTAAAAAAACAATGAGCAATGTTGAAATATCTCTTCAACTGAGTCTCCTGGGATATAGATGTATAAGATTTGTGCTATTATAATAATTTATTATTATAATCAAATGCAATGAAATTTCAACTCAGTGCTATTCCCTAAAACAAGGACTTGCAGATTTTTGAGCAGAGAGCAATCTATATATATAAAAGCCCAAGCGACCTTTATGACCGGACAACTGGCCAGTAGCTATGATGGGCACTGACCACCAGGGGTCAGATGCTCAATGCAGGAGCTGCCCCCTGGTGGTCAGTGCGCTCCCAAGCCAACCTACCGTGGTCCCTCCCCCTGGCCAGCCAACCTCCTGCTGTCCTTTCCTTGCACCCCCCCTCCCCCCCGCCAGCTGCCCCGATTGGTCCAGTTGGGACTGGGTGACGGTCTGGGTCGACCCCCAATAGCCGGCCAGGCCAAGGGCCCCCACCCATGCACGAATTCCTATACTGGGCCTCTAGTTTTTAAATAAAGATAACATTCTATTTCATGCTTTCAGAATCTATCAGATTAGGTGCCACTTTCACATGGTATAAAAGAGTCATTTGCTGTCCAGCGGTTTTCACTCTCCTAGAGTTTGAAAAATATATCCCAAATTTCACCGTTTCATCACTTTATACATAACTATTAAGGTTGTTTTAAAATCCTAGATAATGATAATAACATACTATTTTTAGAATCACTGGGAAAAACTCTACTAAGGCAGATTATATTTAAAAATAATTTTATGCTGCCCACGACTTTACCACTTACCTCAACTAGAGGGAAGGTCAGCTCACACCCTGCACTTTGTGAGATGCAGTTTCCGATCTGTCCTGCCCATGACAAGAGCCGAGTGTAGGGCCAGCTTCAGTCTCAGGTTAGCCAGTGTCACGTTGAGCATATCTGTCGGTGGGCCCTGTACTTTTCTTCCTTTTTGTAAACTGTATTTTATTTCCTGAGAGAGGAAAAGAGAGGGAGAGAACGATAGAAACATCAGTGAGAGAGAAACATCACTGACCAGATGCTTCCTGCATGCCCCCTACCGGGAGTTGAGACCATCTTATGGGCATATGCCCTGATGGACATGGAACCTTGACCTCCTGGTTCATGGGTGGATCCTCAACCACTGAGTCACACCGGATGGGCGGGTCCTATACATTTCAAAACAGAAAGTGGTAGTAAGATCTGAGCTCCTCATACAAGCAAGCATTTGCTGTCCCATCTCATACTGTATTTGTTGCTAACAAAATAGTATTTTCATTTTTAATTCCAATCGGTTTCGTTGTGTGGTTTGAACAAATGTCTGTCTCCCACAGTTCTCCCTATGCAGGCTGCCGAATTCTCACCAAGTACTTTAAAAAAATGGTTGTGAATGCACTGTAAACAGATGTGACCATGTGTTGCCATCTTCTAAAAATGAGTTTTTATCTTTCAGTGAGGGAGTATTGGAGTTTGCCCAAACCAAGCTTAAAATTAACTTGCTTCTTAAGTAGCCTTGAACTACTATATAGGCACTTTAAGCTACCTCTATACAATGAAATTATTTTATCAAACTCTCCTCTATCTAGGCAAGCTTTATTATCAAACCTAATAGCAAATAAGAATTCTAGAATATGTAGCTATCCCTGAAATAATTATAGTTAATTAGAGGCCTGGTGCACAAATTCATGCATGGGTGGGGTCCCTCAGCTGGCCGGTGATCGGGGCTGATTGTGGTGTCTGGCCCAATCCGGGGGGAGAGACCATGGGAGGTTGGCTGGCCGTGGGAGGTTGGCTGTGGGAGCACACTGACCACCAGGGGCCAGATCCTGCATTGAGTGCCTGCCCCCTGGTGGTCAGTGCGTGTCATAGCGACCAGTTGACCAGCCATAATGGTTGCTTAGGCTTTTATGTATATACTAGTGGCCCTGCACACAAATCCACGTGTGAATAGCTCGCTGCCGCATGCCTCAGCTGGCCACCTGGCCCACTACCGCTCGTAGCTCTCCGCTGCTTGTAGCTTGCTGCCCTGCCCTCCTACTGATTGGTCATTATGCATCATGGTGTAACAACCATTTGCATATTACCTCTTTATTATATAAGATAGACTAGAGGCCTGATGCATGAGATTCGTGCAAGGGGCTTGGCCCTTGCATCCCCACCTGCCTTGGCCTTCACAGCCCTCGCTTCATCTGGAAGGTCATCCAGATGGTCATCCAGATGATTGTTCTGCCATTTGGTCTAATTAGCATGTTAGCTCTCTATTATATAGGATTGCCTGGAGAGTAAATTATTGAATTTTGTTTTACATTCAAACAAAATTATTGTTTGCCATTAATTTTACATTGTAAAATTAAGTATCTCAGACAAAATAATATGGATAAGTGTGATAAATTAATAGATTGTAATGTTAACTGCAGTATTTTAAATTGCTTCTTGCTGTTTCCCATGTGTACCTCCAGCTGCTGTCAGGTCTTAGGGTCTTCAAGGCTCACCTCATGGCTTGAAGATTAAATATTAAATATTTAATCTTGCTTAGCAATATGTAATTGTTACACTGTGAATATGAGGAGACTATGGATTAATTTAACCGAAAACTCTTTTCTCTCTGCCTTCTCATTTTTTAGTATGGTGTTTGGCACATCGTGGTGGAGTGTCAATAAATGTTTGCTAAGTGAATATTAACACAAATAATTGTTGCATTATTTTGAAAGTGAATCATTTGTAGTACAGGAGTAAATTTAATTTATAAACTCATAGAAGATAAACTTACCACAAATTCATGAAATTTGATAAAAAGTTCTAATGAAGCTAAAAGATCTAAAGGATTGTCATTTATAATGAATAGAAAAAGAGTAAAGTTAGAATGCCTAGTAGGGAAATATAAATTATAATTTTCTTCTGATTTATATTTAAAATTTTTAACTTTAAAATACTGTGAAGCTAATGCATTTCTCTAATATAATTTAACAATGAATTTTTATTGCTAATACTTCTATAATTCTATTCTGCAACACCATGCTTTGAATTACAAGTGATTTCTAAAAGTAATGCCAACATTTTTGTTCTCATTTATGTTAGCTTTTCTAATATTCTTGAATTATATAAAAGATCATATAAAATTAAATCATATTATTAACATAAAATGATTACATTTTTAGTTATAAATAATCCTTGGATCAACATATCATAAGGGCTATAATAGTCCAATTTAAAGTTGAGGTGAAATCAGATTATTTATGCTTAATTAAAGAATTGGATAAAGTTAAACACAGAATTTAATACTTGAATAATACAGATAATGGGTCAAGAAACAGCCTAGGCTAAGTGATGGCGAACCTTTTGAGCTCGGCGTGTCAGCATTTTGAAAAACCCTAACTTAACTCTGGTGCCGTGTCACATATAGAATTTTTTTGATATTTGCAACCATAGTAAAACAAAGACTTCTATTTTTGATATTTATTTTATATATTTAAATGCCATGTAACAAAGAAAAATCAAACAAAAAAATGAGTTTGCGTGTCACCTCTGGCACGCGTGTCATAGGTTCACCATCACTAGCCTAGGCCCTAGTAGTTACTGGGCTCTTCCTTCTTTTAAGGCAGGGCAATAAGTTTACAAGGCCCTTTCCTCTATAAAATTTCATTGGATTATCATGTCAGTTTGTGTGCTGAACACGCTTAGGGGTTACTCTTTTCATTTTATAGCTGATATCAAAATCTCAAGTGGTATAGTAGCAAATAAACTTGTGGTATACTTAGATTAATTACAAAAACTTTCACATCCAAATGTATTTACAGTTCATCAAAGAGAATGAGGTTATCACATTCAACAATAATATGTACGTAATGAATAATACAGGTTATGGGTCATTTCCATTCTGTTGGACAGTGTACTACTCTGTGAGATCGGAAGAAATTACCTTAGCCTTGTTAATGGTTTTTAATTTACCTAAGCTGATATATACAGAGTACAAGGCCTTATTCATAACCGGTGATCTACCAGTGTAAATTATTTTTAGAAAATTGGTTTACAATTTATAAAAACTGAAATAAGCAAAAATGTACAATGTGTTTGAAACACTGGTTTTCAATAAACTACATGTATGGGATAACAAAATATAGAATATTCCTAAGAAGAGGCGAAAGATTTATGTGGTCAGTGGTTGAGCATTGACCTATGAATCAGATCATGGTTTGATTCTTGGTCAGGGTACATGCCTGGGTTATGAGTTTGATCCCCAGAGTGGGGTGTGAAGGAGGCAGCCATCCAATGATTCAATGATTCACTGCCATCATTGATAGTTCTCTCTCTCTCTCTACCTCTCCCTTCCTCTTTGAAATCAATTAAAATAACAAAAACACAAAGAAACAACAACAAAACAGGTAGGGAACGAGCAGGAAAATATTATCTCTAATTAGGAGGAAACCAACCAACAGAAATCAACCCAGAATTGACTCAGATATTAGAATAGAGTGAGGACTTTAAACATAGTATTTAAAATGTTTGTATACATTTGAAAAGTTAAATAGGGACCTGTGCATTATTAAAAAGATAGAAAACAACTTTCTAAAAATCAAAACTATTACTGACATAAAAATAACTGGAGACAATTAAAAATAGAGTAGATATTGTGCAATAAAAGACTAGCAATCTTGAATACTCAACAATGCAATTGAAAATAAAATAGAAGACAGTATCAAAAGCAAAAACAGACAAACAAAAATAAATAATTCAAGTTGCAATCTGTGAAACTGGAAAATGAAAGGCAAATAAATTCCAGAGTAAGTAGAAGACAGGACATAATAAAGATCAGATGGCAAATCAATGAAATAGAAAATGATAGAGCAAATGCATTTTTATAAAACTAGTTCTTTTTGAAAATTAAAGAAAAGGTTAAATGTTTAACCAGAATAATCAATGAGTAATAGAAGACACTGTGCCAATATTGAAAGGATAATAAGGGAAGAATATCCGTATGGATAAGTAAAATAGATCAGTGGAACATACTAGACCAGAGGTTCTCAACCTTTCTAATGCCGCGACCCTTTAATACAGTTCCTCCTGTTGTGGTGACCCCCAACCATAAAATTATTTTCGTTGCTACTTCATAACTATAATTTTGCTACTGTTTTGAATTGTAATGTAAATATCTGATATGCAGAATGTATTTTCATTGTTACAAATTGAACATAATTAAAGCATAGTGATTAATCACAAAAACAATGTGTAATTATATGTGTGTTTTCCAATGGTCTTAGGCGACCCCTGTGAAAGGGTCGTTCGACCCCCAAAGGGGTGGCGACCCACAGTTTGAGAACTGCTGTACTAGATAGTCCAGAAATACATGTGGATTTAAATGGGCAATTGATTTTTCACAAAGGTCAAAGTGCAGTGAAATGGAAAAAGAAAGATAGTATTTTTAACAAACCTGGAAAAATTGGATGTCCATATGCAAACAGGAAAAAAAAAAGAACTGTGATCCATACTCATACTATATAAATTCTAGGAGCAAATGTTTATGACTTTAACTTAACTTCAATAATGGATAATGGTGGAACATGCCTATCATAGTGAAAACGTTATTTGGCGAGGATGTGGAGAAAAGGGAACCCTCTTGCATTATTGGTAGAAATGTAGGTTGATGCAGCCAATATGGAAACAGTATGGAGTTTCCTCAAAATATTAAATACGGATCTGCCTTATGACCCACAATTCCACTTCTGGGGATTTATCTGAAGGAACCCAAAACACTAACTGTGAAGAATATATTCACCCCATGTGTATTTCAGTATTTAACAATAGCCAAGATATGAAAGCAACCCAAGTGCCCATCGGTAGATGAGTGGATATTTTAATGACTTTTCTATTAACTCTATCATTTTTGTCATTGCTGAGTCAATTTTGATTGATTGTTTTTGATAGGAAAGTTTAATTATGAGTCATAATTCCTGGTTTCTTTTAATCATCAATAATGTTTTAAAAATCCTCTACCGAGGATATTTTTCCATTGATTTTTAGAGAGAGTGAAAGAGAGAGGGAAAGACAGAGAAAAACATCCATGTGAGAGTCACACATCAATTGGTTGCCTCTTACACGTGCCCTGACCAGAGCCTGGACCAGGGAGAAGTACATGCAACTGAGGTACGTGCCCTTGACAGGAATGGAACCCGGGACCGTTCGTTCCACAGGCCTAAGCTCTATCCACTGAGTCAAACCGGCTAGTGCATAAGTAATTTTTTATTGGATTCACAGCTATTTCAGTTTTGCCTCGTTGAATCCTGCATACTTTTTTACTCTTATAGATACTCTTGCACTTCCTCTGGGATGCGTTTAGCTGTGTGAAAACAGTTACAGGGGATCGCTTTGAAGTTTGTTATGTGAAACAAGTGAAAGTTTCCGTTCAGGCTAATAATATCCCCATTAATAATGCAGCTCCCTCTTGAGTAACCTACTTGAAGTTCTTTCAGCTATGAAGCACTCAGTTCGAATGATAGTAATAGAAACTGGCCCTGGCCTCTGGGAGTTCCAGAAAGTTCTCTCTAATCTTTGTGTGGTGCTTTTTCTGGCCTGGAGTTGTGTATTTTCAGGAACTTTTGATTTTAATTTGTTTGAAATATTTATATGTATACAGTCTATAATGATGCTGGCATTGAATATGGGAGATTAAAACATAGAGGTTTTTAAAAGGCAGTGGTCCTGTACTTTAGAATGTATCTTCAGTATAAAAATGTTATCAAATAAAAAGTATAAAAAGTGTTAGGAATAACACCATTAACCTTCATGTAAATTCAAAGTATTAAAGGATGTATCTTCACCTTGGAGCTGTATTACCATCTCACCACTTACTACACAAATATATTTTTAAAGGTTGCCTTAGTAAAGTCAGTCATACAACTCATGAATGTAAAAAACAAAGTTAAGCATTATAATATAGTGAGGATCAATACCTTATTACCATTTCTGGGAAAATGACCCTGGTAGCAAAAAAGCTTTCCAGAAGTTAGTTCCAAGTACTTTTTAATGGGGTAATGTTTTTCCCATTATTTTAAGCCCATAGATGATGAGATGTCAAAAGAAATCCCCAGCCCATGTTGTAACAATGAAAAGAAAAAAAATTGTTATTAAAAATCAAGCACAGAATGATAGTTGTTGTAAAGTATTTCTTTAAAATATCTATTCACTCTTGCTAAAAACATTATGTGCACACATTAAGTGATTTCTTTCACCAACTGAGGAGAGCTACAGTTCCTCCTAGGGAGACGGAATGAATGCTTATTTTATTCTCTTTTATTACACATTTTCAGCACAATGGATTAGCTTAATAGCATCCTATCTACTGATGGCATTTAAGTGATCTCCCCCTTCTCCATCTTTTAGAGGATATAAATGGATTTATGAATTTTTATTAATTCAAGATACTACAATAAGTTACAATCCTTTTTATTTTTTTCAGATTATCTTAAATTTAGCTAGTAATAATCTCATGGATACTTTGCAGATTTTCTTGGCCTTTGTGTTTTATTCCAAGTCACTAGTGTGCAAAACACACCTACTAAAGACCTGGAATAAGTAATTTCTTCAAGAACCCTAGAGTCCTCTAGTGAAACCCAGATCTTTTATGTAAGATGTGACTATTATTACTGAAATGTCATTACTTCTGGACAATTTTAGTATAGATATACATATAGATAAAATATGGTTGTGGCTGTTACTATGAGCATGATATGAATATACAAATATGGTGAAATATACAAATAATTATATTAAGAATGTAAAGCTATAATAAACTAGAAAATTATGTTTGCATTTGTTTAAATATTTATAAACATAGTAGAGGCCTGGTGGATGAAATTCATGCATGGATGGGGGCCTTCGCATGGCCGGCAGTCAGGGCCGTTTGAGGCCTTCCTGCTGGATGGGGGAGGAGGGACCGCAGGAGGTTGGCCAGCTACGGGAGGTTGGCTGTGGGAGCGCACTGACCACCAGGGGGCAGCTCCTGCATTGAACATCTGCCCCCTGGTGGTCAGTGTGCATCATAGCTACTGGTCTTTCCAGCATTCCGGCCGCTTAGGCTTTTATATATATTTATAGATTATGATATATGTGTATATAAATGTTCATTATCAAGCACTCGGTTTCATATAAATTTTTGGAACATTTGTTCTAAATCTATTAAATATACCATTAATATTTTAATAGAATTGCATTGCATCTATAGATTGCTTTGGGTAATACGGGCATTTTAATGATGTTAATTCTTCCAATCCTAGAACATGGTATATGCTTCCACTTGTTTGTATCTTCCTGTTACTTTTTGCAATGTCCTATAGTTTTCCAGGTAACAAGTTTTTTATGTCCTTGATTTAATTTACTTCAGGGTATTGTTCTTGTAGTTGTTGATACAATTGTAAATGGGACTGTTTTCTTATTTTCTCTTTCTGATAGTTCATTGTTGTATAAAAATGCCACTGATTTCTGGATTAATTTTGTATCCTACTTTGCCGAATTCACATAGTATATCTAGTAGCTTTTTTGATGGAGTCTTTAGGGTTTTCTATGTACAATATCATGCATAACCCATAGAAACAGACAACAGTGTGGTGATAGAAGGGTGGGGTGGGGGCAAGGGCTGGGTGGCGGAGAGTAAAATTTGGGGGGATGGGGACATCTATAATAGTCACACAATAAAAAATAAAGTTTAAAGATTGTTTACAGGGAAGGAAGTTTGAAAATATCAACCGAACCGTAATGAAGAGGAATACAAACCAATCTAAGGCAGAGACTTAGCCACATCTTGCAAGAGTTCCTAACGATTAAGAAAAAGTTTAGGAAATAATATAACCCTACTAGAGAATTTTCATTGTTTATGTGTGAAGCTAAGATGTTTCATTATTTTACATATGCATGATTAGATTATCTCATATGATTCTCATTCCTTAATGAATGTAAAACTAATTTATTTTATTTTTCTTTAAGAAATTTTTTGAGCTGAATAAACAACTGGTCAAGATGGATTAAGGGAGTTCACTGGACAGCTGCTGAGTCTGGGGAAGAGTAGGTAAGTGGCTCTTTTGCAAAATGCTACTTTAATATGCTTGTTGTTGTTGTTAGTGTCTGCTACATATCACATATTCACAGACTTGGAAATGTTTTCCTTTTCCAAAAGTTCTTTAATAAGTAGATATTAGAATGTAGAAATATTTCCCACGGCAGCAATGCCATTAAGAGTATTCATGTTCTCAAAGTATCTCCCAAATCGTTACTTAATCTAAAATGCAATAATAAAACATAATAGAAAACAACTCTCATGCAATATTACTAATTAGACAAAACAGAAAACAATAAAATGTAATAAGAACTCATTTTAAGTTTATCTTAATGCTGATATGAATGATTGGTAGACCCAAACGAGAAGAGAATAAGGCGATGGGAGAAAGCAATTTTATGTTTACTTCAGGAGACTTTCGGCATTGTTAAGGGCTTTAATGCATTCTTCTTATTGCTTTTGTTATTATTAATTATTTCTTTTTCTTCATTCAAGTTTTAAAAATCTGAAAACAATCCCTGACTGTTTCATGTGTATTGTTATAGATTCTATGCACAAGACATTATGGGGTTTGAACAGAATTATTGACTGATCTGATATGACTAAGGTTATTAAGTGACTTATAATATTGTGTTTAAAATAGAAATAATATTCAGTAACTAATCAGAGAAGCTACTTGAGTGAATATTTTTATATTGTGTAATAAATGGAGAAATAGTATCTCCATGCTAGTAGTTTTGTCATCATCTGCTCTAAATAGCAAGTGAATTGTGGAAAAGGAAAGCAATACAACTAGTATTTGAAGCTTAAAGTTGAACAAATAATGAACTAAGATGATAGAGGGGAGTACATTGTCTCTTTATCTCTGGTCGTGGGAATAATATATTCAGTGAACAGACACTACGTATCAACAGAACATCAGAACATTTGCAGATTAGACTTTTCCAGATGTTTTTAACTGCTAACATTTCAAGGAGTGCTCTGTTGTAGTTTAAAGCCAGTGCACCTTTCTATGAGTCATATCACTCTCTCCTTATTGTTTCATTTCTTCTATTTTGTTTTTAATTTGCTGTTCTTTTTTTTTTAGTTACTTAAGTTAGAAACGGAGGTATTTTATTTGAGACCTACTTTGCATGTGGATATTGATAAGTGTAGGGTTAATTCTATCTCCTTGTTATTTGTGTGTATATATTTTATTTGTTCATATTCATTTTCTCCGATTCCTCCATCTTTTCTAAGGATAATTAAGTGCTTTGGGTGATAAAATTGTATCTCCTTTGATGGTATGTTAATTATTCTCAAAGAAAAATTGACAGGATATAGTGAAACAGACATTGAATGTTTTATTCAAGATTTTTGCAAGGAGGGGAGGGAAGTTGCGTTCAAGTCCTCGGAAACATAGTGTGAGGATTTCTAAGTGCTGGGATGAGCTAGGAAAAATACTGGAGGACTTTCTGGGGAAGTTGATTAATGAGACTAGGTCGTCAGTGTTTGCTGAGTAGTGCTCACAGAAGGTAGGCTCCTACCCATCCACACACACTGGGAATTAGAGTTTCTCTCTTTGTTGATGATTATATTTCAAGATAGCTCCCATGTAATTGAGAAAGATATTCCTGGTCCCCATTTTTCTCCTTTTGCTTCTGGTGTCATCTATTTTACTTGTTATTTATGTAGTAAATCCCATTTTGCATTGTGATACTTTCTGTTTAAGCCACTATATTTTAATTAGATTTAATTAATTAAAACATTGAATCTTTACATACACAGTTAACTTTGTCATTGCCCTATATCCTTTGTGCAAATCTATATTTTAACCTTGTGTCATTTTCTTTAGCCTAAAAGACTTTCTATAATATCCATAATGTAGATCTACTGATTTCTTTTAGCTTCATAAACAGTTTATAAATGGCTTATCTTGCTTTGCTTTTTACTTCAGTAATGTTTTCTTTTCCTGCCAAGTCCAATCAACTGTTAATCTTCTACAGTGTAGTTTTAATCATATCCGTTGTAATTTTTATTTCAAGTAGTTCAGTTTGTGTGTTTTCCAATATCTCTAGTGCTCAATGTAAGTTTCTGAACTTACGAAATGCAAATAAAAAAACTGTGTTAATACCCTGGTCTTCTAATTTCAGTATCTCTGTCACTTTGGGATCTGCTTTCATTATTTTTTTCATTACAAATTGCAGATTTCTGCTTCCTTGTATGCCAGGTATTTTTGTTCAGTCCCTGGCCAGGTAGCTCAGTTGGTTAGAGTATCGTCCTTATACTCTAAGGTTGTGGGTTTGATCCCCACTCAGTACACATACAAACATCAACCAATGAATGCATAAATAAGTGGAACAGCAAATTGGTATTTCTCTCTCTTTCTCTCCCTTCCTCTCTCTCTAAAAATCAATTTAAAAAATAATTCCTTGTATTTTTTCATTATTTTTGAGCTTTGCCTTTTGTAGTTATTTGGAAGTAGTTGGTCCTTTCACATATTGCTTTTGACCATAGCTTAATCTCTGGAAATGATCCTCACAACATTTACTAGACTCTTCTTCATCATCAGATGCTCAGTGCCTTATGAATCATGAGGTTTCTTCTCTACCCAAGAAAAGCAGGCCTTCTATGAGCACTGGATACTGTGCCCTCTACTTGTCTCAGACTCTCATGGGCTTTTTGCCTTTTTACTCTAGATGTCTTGGTTTTCCTCTTCCCTAAGCTCAATATCCTGAACTTTTCATGTATACCCAGCTCCATCTGCCATTCCCCTCCCTGTATAATGGCCAGAAACTCTCTCAAGGAAGTAAGATGATATACTTTTAGGGCTTTTCTCATTTGTTTTCCATTTCTCAGAGATGTTTCCTATCATTTACTGATGTCCATTCTGACGCCTGATGTCTTAAAAACCATTTTTACTATTTTTGGATTATTTCAGTGGGAAGTTAAATTTATCTTGGCTACTGATAGAGTCTCAAGATATATTTTTATTATTTCAAAAATGCAGTTAAATCCATTTTTATATTTCAACGTACAGTTTTCAAGTTGAATGAGGAAGACATATAACCACCAGGAGAGACATCTATCTCTGTTATTAACATGATGATTCCAACTAATATGAAAAAAGCTGTTTAATTATTAAAAATACTAAAAGTTTGAACTATGCCAATAATTGATTTCTTTTAGAAAGCATCCTGTCATTTATTTACTTAAATCCCCTAAAACTGCTTTTTTTTTCTTTTTACAATTTCTACCAGTAAAGAAATCCACTGTATCAGAAAGAAATCCTAGCATGTTAGGTAAATCTATTTTATTTTGAATGGCTGACTGTTTTAAAGGTATGTAAAACACTGCATTTATATAAGATTCTGCTTGAAAGTAGTGATTTCATTGGCAACAGATTCTGCATTTGTCTGTGCACACAATCCATCATTCCCTCTGGTTCCTAAGCTCTAGTACTGCTAGTGGATTTTTTGTACTCGGACTAAATTCCCCAGCTCTCTGGCTTCATAGAATTGTATTAATACATGTTAGGTTTAAATTATGTTGGCATATGCATTTTGACTCTAAATCTCAATATTTCCAACAACACGCAGAGGCAACCTTACCATTCAAAACGTAAAGGACAATGCCCTATAGGTTGAGATTTGAACTTTCAGGTAAAAGGATTTGGTATGAAGATTGGCTTGAGTATCTCAAAAGTTGCTTTAAGAAATGTCAGTTAGAACCAATGAAAACAATAACTTACGGTGGGATTAATTATTATCATTAAAAAGTTTCATAAATTATGCATGAATTAAAACACAGTTTTAGTTAAGCAGACATTAAGTGCAACTCACTATAGCAGGTGCATTTTCATATAAATGGAGAAACATTACCACTATTCCTATTTGAAAGTCCTTGCCACCATCTCCTCAAAACCACTGTTGCCTTCATGGAAACAAAGGGATATGCCTCTGTGTATATAAAGCCCTACTTCCTTCCACATGTGGGGAATGGAATCCCATTCTGAAAGATGGGATTATTCCTCCCTCTCTCTACATCTTTTCCACAAGTTCAATCTCTGAGGAAAATACTGCTTCAAATACGTTTTCCAATTCCTGTGGAGGCTTCCCTTTGTTCTTTTGTTGGGGAATTCTAATAAGTGTATATAACTTAAAGTCACATAGCTTATAGTGGAATTGCCAAGATTAGAAAAAACTCAAATTATTGTAATTTGATTTTGATTTGACAGATGTTATGTGCATGGACTGTGTAAATATTCTATTCAAGAAAAAATATATTGTAAAGATTCCTGAATTTTCTTTAGCCATCATGTATATCATTCTGTGTAAAAATAAAATTATGTTTTATAAAATAATTATGTGATAATTATATTTACCTACTAAGAATAGCTACTAAGTCAAAATAATATGAAAACTATAAAGTCAATGAGTAAGTTTTTCCAGCAGTTAAAATGATTCTGGCTTGCTTTATTTATTTTGATAGGTTGATCGACATATTTAAATAAGATTATTATTGTGATAACAAAAATTGAAAAATATCTTTGGAAATAGACGTAATTTGTAAGCTTAGGAACAAAATAATTTTATGGAGTTTCTTAACTATGTCTCACCACTCACTCAGATGTCCCTTTAATGCTACATTTATGTGCTCTGAGCATAGGGTGCCAGCAAGATACTCTCATTAGGAACTTATAAGAAATTATATAAATATTATTGCCATTAACATTTAATTTATTTAAGTGGAATAACATTGCTATTCTATGAAGTAATAATTTAATTATATAAGTAGTATAATACGTATCATATAGTAAATAATACATCAGAATCTTAGCTGCCTCCTCTGGGCTCTGGGCCAGCCCCTTTTCCCATCTCCGCCCTTCCAACCAGTGTCAGTGTGGCTTCCTCTGTAAATCTTTGGTTATTAGACTCCTGTTCAACTAGTCTTCAGTTTGCTATTCAGGTTGATGGTTCTATATTTTAGTTGTAGTTCCAGTTTGCCTCTGGGAGGAGGTGAGTGTACTTTCCACGGACTCCACCACCACCTTGGTTCTCCTAAACTCTTCCCCTTGCTCTACACCATCTTTCTCAGCCTCAGTGGAACAGACAGCGGTGACGTAAGGAAAGCGTGCTTGGTGGTTTCTGGTGAAAAGATGAATGCTCAGGAGCAGCGAGGAGCACCTTTCCCCCCAATCTTTAATGGCAGTGGGAGAATACGCTGCATGCTGCCCTGCTGACCACTCCCCCTGCCGTGCACCAAGTCTCAGTGCCACCAATCAGCAGGGTCAAGAGGAAAGTATAAGCTGTGTACACATAAGATATTTTTAGAAAATAGAAGTTGACCATCAATGCATCTGAGCTTATAGAGGATTATCTCAACAGTTTTTGAAACAAAGTATGCAAAGAGCGTAATGTGAACTCACATGTTAAGTGCTTATGATTCTAGTGGAGCATTGGGAGTTTGGAATTCTTGAATGCATGTCTATCCATTGAACATTTACATAAAAGGGGTTTATTTTTGAAGGCATATGATTTTGAATTTGCAGACTGTGCATGTGGGTATTTATTTATAATGAGTCAAATTAGTGTGCTGTTACCTGTAAGAATAGGTTTGTCATCTTCAGCACTTTAATGTAACTAACGTACAAACTACTTAATTGAAAAAGAAAATAGTTAACAGTGTGTTGCTTTTTTTATAAGCTTCATATGGAATAAAATGTCAGAGAGTGATGAAAAGATTTAGCAATTCCATTTCTAATGACTTTAATGACAGATGCAAGGCTAAAACCCCATGCAGCATCAAGAAAGTTTATCCTGTGTGTGCATTTAATCATACATGCTAACTTTATAGACAAAACCGTTGTTCTAGCTGTCAGCATAGGGTATCAAGTATAAATATGAATGCATATGGCGCACACTGTGTGTTAATTTTCCTAATCGCATTCAAGTATTGTCTGCTTTCCTGTTTCCTACTTGACTTTCTTAATAATATGAATAATGATTGTTAGACCAAGATACTTAGTAGAAGACAAAATGAAATTGTATTCTTATTATCATTTCAAAAAAAGAATCATTGATTATTCTATATATAATTTAAGAATTAATAGAATTACTAAAACATCATGGGCACGTTTGTCTTTGACCAGAGTTACCAATGAACCAGTACCTGCAAAACTTAATAGGAAATACTGTAGTGGGTACAGTAAGAGTACCAGAACAAAGATTAAGACAGGTGGATCTCCAAAATATCCTTCTTCAAAATGAAAAATGCAGGTTTACTTTACAATATCAAATGGAAATGACATTGCCCTGAAATATACTTTCTGTATTTCTAGAGACCACTTTTAATGATAACTTTTATGCTAAATCATTATATTACAATGGATTTATTCTTATGTTAAGCCTGTAGTTCAGGCCCAAACAATATTAGTTTAGTGTTATTTTAGAGATCAATTCCCTTAAGTTGAAGCTACTCAGTGTACTTTGACAGTAATGTTTTCAGAAATAGTATAACATGCTATTTCTGCCTATTTCTACCTATGGAAATGCACAAATAAATGAAACAGTTGTAGCAATGGCCTTAATTCTTGACCCTTTTCTAAATCCGTCATTCGTCATGTAACTTTCCCTTCCCATTCATTTTGTGTTCCTCTGCCTTCACTGAGAACATTTCAGTGACTCCCTGTTAAATAATGAAATAAATAGGAAATACAAATCTACCCAGTCATTTCACATGAGGCCAATCTACAACTTACCAACAGACATCTGACCAAACCTAGGTAAGTCCAGACCAAATTTTTAGTCAAACTGCAGATTTCAGGCACTAAGCTTTGGGATGATTTACTGACCGTAATTATAGCAATAGGTCATTGATTCAATCATTTATTTAGTTTAATTTTGAACTGGTGTTTAAAACGTATCGCTGAATGGAACTGTGCCTAATTTAAAAACTTTAAATTTCAGTTTTTTTAATTTTTTCACATTCCTCCAACTAAAAATATTCATTAACCTTCAGGAATATGTGGTGTCATCACCAGATACATGTTTAATAACAGGACACTTGGTCCATTTAACTAGAATCTCACTTCAGCGCACTGGCATGAAAAATAGTATTTTGCCCCACCTACATCTTCTTACCCAATCAATTGAAAGTCTAGATTTTTTCTAAATAAACTTCCATAACCAGATCAGGTTCAATTCTTCTAATTTAATCATTGCTTAGTAGATAATTTACCATCCCAGTTAACTTAGATGTTTTGGAACTACAGAAATTGCCACTGAGATCTGTGAAAACTAATAAGGCTTTCTGAAGTAACAATTTTTTAGAGACATTTTTGGTCTTACTGTGCTTAATGAGCACTGGTTTTCCAAAAATGCCTGGCCAGTTTACCTTCAAAAACAAGGGTCTGCAAACTGTGTCCACAGGCAAAGTCCTGCCTGCCCCACCTCTTTTGTTTTTCCCCTTTTATTTTATTTTTTATTTATTTATTTATTTTTTTAAAAAAATATATATTTTATTGATTTTTTACAGAGAGGAAGGGAGAGAGATAGAGAGTCAGAAACATTGATGAGAGAGAAACATCGATCAGCTGCCTCCTGCACATCTCCTACTGGGGATATGCCCGCAACCCAGGTACATGCCCTTGACCGGAATCGAACCTGGGACCTTTCAGTCCGCAGGCCGACGCTCTATCCACTGAGCCAAACCGGTTTCGGCTGTTTTTCCCCTTTTAATCGTGTTTTGTTAGAATACAGCTATGCTGATTAACTCACATGTTGTCTATGGATTTGTGAATAACCCATAAATGCCCCCCCAAATACTGTTTGATACTTTCTTGAAAAAGTTTGCTGTCTCCTGTAGTTTATCTTTTGTTTGATTTTGAGAATTAATCAGTTATATATTTATCCTACCTTTCATTGATTTTGCTAAGTCTATTCATAATTTCCATTCATTTTGGTAAAAAAAAGATATACATTTAAATATATTTTGCAACTAAAGAACCAAATAAAATCAATGAATGACAGGCAATGGTATTGTCAGCCCTGCAAATGTAGACCAATTTCAAATGATTCATTTGCTTTTTCAAAGTTCTATCTTGTCCCTATCTGTCACTCCACTACAATTAGTTCATCATTATTCTTTTACCCCAACATTCTTTAAAATTATGCCCCACAGAGAAAAGTTTTCTGTTAATCTTCCATGATGACTATCCCTTCACTTTTCATTTTAAAATGTGTTTCCTCCTCTTTTATTGTAAAATAAAAAAATAAATATTCATAAGCATTTTCTTGCTAATTATAGTAACCTAAAATTTTTAAATCTTCAAATGCCAATTGCATGTTGATCTTTAATATAATTATATACTCAATTATGTTTATTGCTGATGACATATTTCAAGAAAAAAAACACCTGACTCTGCAATTAAGATATAAGTACACAAGTCAATTGTAATCTTTTAATGTATTTTGCATTTTTCAAGAAATGAGTAAATTGCTGGTTTCTGAGTGTTTAATAAACCTTTTTGAATAAATAAATGGTCAAAAGTTCAAATTAAAGAGTTCAAGATGCTCAATGAATTTGAATTCAAATTAAGCACTGATATTAAAAGTGTGGACAACAAGGGTGCCTGGCCAAATGACAGTTTGAAAATGAAAATGACGTAAGTAGAACGTATTCATAAAACTAGCTATATAATAGTATAAAATAGATCTTATAAAAAGGACTTGATGGATTTTAATGAACATATATAAACGTTCAAAATGAAATAATCTGATTTGTACAGTAATCTTATGTATGTCTCCATAAATATGAAGTAAAAATATAGGATGAATCTCTTAACATTATCACAACTCGCTGTGCTTTATTTTTTCAATTATTTATTTGAGAATATATGAACATGGTCAATAAGTTGCATTTCTAAGTTAAAGGAGTTTTTTTAAAGTCACTGAAAAAATATGAAAAATATTAGTGATGTAATTTTGAATACAAATTAATATTTAATTTGTTACTAAAATGTAATCACCGTCCCCTAAGCATTTTGTAAGAAATTGGCAGTGTTCTGCCATTCAGATATTAATATTTTTAGTTACCCTTGAGTAACAGGAACAACTTAGTGACACAATTTCATTATGTCATACCAAAATGACCTGAGAGCCAAAAGAATTTATATGGAGATTAAATTTAAAACACTTAAACCACTTTGGAGGTTTCGAAGTTGAAAAATGTTGAATATTTATTGCTAGTTAAGTCACCAGGATTAATAAAAGACACCTTTGAAAAATTCTGAATATTTTCTTCTATACTATCAGAACCTTTTGAGTACAAAAACCTGATAATTAACTATCAAGAGGGAAGAACTGTGGTTTTCAAAGTGAGGTACAATTACTCTGAGAACAGTCTCTCTTAGGACACCTATTTCCTTAATAAAACATTGGCAGGGTGATTTTTAAAGGCAGATTGAATTTCCTATGTTCCAGTTGGATATCAAATAAAAATTGCTAAAACACTAAAATTACTTTATTTGTTTTCACAGTTTGATAAAATGTTCTAAATGAAATTTCTCACATCATACCCTTATTTACATATCTTCTAAAATCAGAATAACTTTGACTTATTACTAGAAAGGAAGTATTGTAAGGTATCAGTCAGAAATAGAAAAGCATTTGAAAGAGGTACGGCTTTCTTACTTTCTAGTACAAGAAATATTTAAGAAAAAAAAAATTCAAGAAAAAAGAATAAATGTAAAATACTAGACCTAAAGAAGCATTCATTTTTATGCATTTGTTAGCATTTATGGCACATATCCAAAATTAATTTTTATATTCTCATCACTGAAGACAGTGCCTAGCAAATAGCAGTTAGTGAAACAGTATGTGTTGAATGAATGAATGATTTAATTCAGCAAGCCTTTGTGTGCTCTCTCACATTGAAAAAAAAGTCTGAAGGCAGGAAGGGAACTGTCACTGGTAAGTCTGCCTCTCCTGGAGGGGCTTAGGCTTCTACTGGACACGTTCAGCATCGGCAGAAATCTGGAAGATTGTTCTTGTCGGGTGAAGGGAATGCAGGCAGGCAGAGATACACTTGGGATAGAGTTGTAGCTCAGCAGGGCACCAGGCTGAGCAGTCAGTATTTGAAAACACTTGCTCTAAGAGTAAGTCACATGAGGAGAAAGGAAGGAACAGATAAAGATGGGAACTGAAAAGGAAGACGTAGCACTTGTTCATCTCTGAAAGTCAGCTTCGTGGCTTGCAGGGGAATTTATCAGTTTACTTCTGGAAAATTTTGAACCTTATGTTTTTTAAGAGAGGGAAATGGATTTCTCCTTTTCCAGTTCCAACCTACAAAACTACATGTAGTTTGTCTTCTTTTGGGAGTTAGGGCTTCCGTGAATAAGAAAAATGGATCAATTGTTGGTAACATTCATTAACTGCTTTAAAGGTCTTATGAAATAAAAAAAAATCCAAATATCAAAAGTATCATTTAATCTGTGTCTTCAACTTAAAAATACATTTTAATATGGTTACATTATCTGTAGTCTAGGTTGATTTGCAGAATGCCCACCACTCACCAGAGGAAAGACCTGCATTTTACTCAAATTGGAGGGATACTTATATAGATCTCATTTACTAATGATTTCATTTCATCACAAGACCAAAAAGGAAAAAAAAAATATACATGTTGGGGGAAAAAACCCACACAATTGGATCAAACAGTGACTAAGACCTAAAATCATGATTGACTTATTTTTATTATCTTTGCTATGCTGTGTTTCTGATAAAAGACCTTTATTTTAAGGTATTCCTGATATAGAGATCTGTGGAGTGATGTAAAAGACAGTCTTTAGAGTTAACACTCTACCACTGCATTTCACACAAGATGGAATTTAAACAGAGACAACCACACAAGTGAAAACAGAAAGGCACTATGTGTATTTTATATTGACTTGCTTTGCTTGTTTACTATAATGCTGTTATGGGTTGAATTGTGTCAAAGAAAGAGAGAGAGAGAGAGAGAGAGAGAGAGAGAGAGAGAGAGAGAGAGAGAGAGAGAAAGAAAAGAAAAAAGGAAGGAAGGAAGGAAGGAAGGAAGGAAGGAAGGAAGGAAGGAAGGAAGAGAAAGAAGGAAAAGAAAGAGAAAGAAGGGAGGAAGGGAGGAAGGGAGGAGGGGAGGGAGGGAAGGAGGGGAGGGAGGGGAGGAGAGGAGGGAGGGAGGGAGGGAGGGAAGGAGGGGAGGGAGGGGAGGAGAGGAGGGAGGGAGGGAGGGAGGGAAGGAGGGGAGGGAGGGAAGGAGGGAGGAAAGGAGGGAAGAAAGGAGGGAGGAAATGAGGGAGAAGAAAAGAAGGGGAGGATATGTTAAAGTTCTAACCCCCAGCACCTGTAAATTATTTTATTTGAACAGGGGGTCTTTGCAGGTAGAATCAAGTTGAAGTCATTAGGGTGGCCCTAATCCGATAAGACTGCTGTTCTTATAAGAGGGAAACTTGAACAGAGACACGCAGGAGATGGCATTGACCCTGGATGTGCCTGAAAGTCCTGGAGTGTCCACTACTGAGGCTTCCACTAGAAGCTAGAAAGTGGCAAGGAGGGACTCTCTCCTTTGGGTTCCAGAGAGAGCATGGTCCTGCTCACACACTATTTCAGATTCCTAGCTTTCAGAACTGCGAGGCAAAAACTTTTCTGTTGTTTAAAGCATTCAGTTTGTGATATTTTAGTATAGTAGTAATCCAGATTTTGCTACTACAGAGTAGGGTGGTGCTGTACAAAAGACTATAAAAGTGTGTAAGTGGCTTGAAATTGGATAATGGGTAGTGACTGGGAGAATTTTGAGGCCCTTAATTGAAAAAAGTCTAGATTGTCCTGAAGAAACTGTTGGTAGAAATGTGGACATTATGGGCAATTATGGTGAGGGCTCAGAAAGAACAGGGGGAAGCAGTAGAGTAAGCTGCTATTGTCCTAGAGCCGTGGTTCTCAACCTTCTGGCCCTTTAAATTCAGTTCCTCATGTTGTGACCCAACCATAAAATTATTTTCATTGCTACTTCATAACTGTAATGTTGCTACTGTTATGAATCATAATGTAAATATCTGATATGTAGGATGGTCTTAGGCGACCCCTGTGAAAGGGTCATTCGACCGCCAAAGGGGTCGCGACCCACAGGTTGAGAACCACTGTCCTAGAGAATACATAATTGTCACACAGGATTGCGATGAATATGCACATTAAAAACACTCTGGTGAGGTCTCGGATGGAATTGAGGAACCTATGATTGGACCGTGGAGGAACTGGCGATCCTTGCTGTAAAGTAGCAGAGAACTTGGCTGAATTGGCTTCTTCTGTTAATAATCTTCCTAATGCCGTGACCCTTTAATATAGTTCCTCATGTTGTGGTGACCCCCAACCATAAAATTATTTTCGTTGCTACTTCATAACTGTAACTTTGCTACTGTTATGAATCGTCATGTAAATATCTGATATGCAGGATGTATTTTCAGGGGTCGCGACCCACAGGTTGAGAACCTCTGTAAGCTGCAAGGTAGACCTTGTAAGCAACATACTTGGAAGTAAGCTGAGGAAATTTCCAATCAAAGTGTGGAAGGTACAGCCTTGTTTCTCTGGACCAACTTCTGATAAAGAGATTTGGTGTGTGATTCAACCTTCTCTGCAGAAGCCAAGGATTGTCATTCAGGAAAGATTGGTGAAGTACTCTTCTCTGATGGCTGGGACCCCATGAATTGCACAGGAGTCTGACTCCTTTTGAGAATGTTATAACTGAAGAAAAACCGCCAGCTGGAATGAGGCAGGACCAGTGAAGGAAACACTTTCCCAAAGTAGAGTGAGGGACATAGAGGCCTGGTAGGCCAAGAGTGCAGGTATGCCATCCTGGCCCCAGGCAAGCCCAGAGGACCCAGCATCACTGCAGAGGATTATTCTCAGGTCTGGACATTTAATGGGATTTTGCCTACTGTGTTGCAAACTTTCTTGCTTTAGACCTCTGATTCCTTTAATTTTTCCATTTTCTCCCCCTTCAAATGGGAATTTCTATCCTATGTTTGTCCTACCACTGTGCCCTGGAAACATAACTGTTTTCTAGATTTCACAGGTACGCGGATGTAGAGAAATGTTGCCTCAGGATTAAGCATACCTAAGGGAGTCTCCACCATACATGGCTTATGTGATTCATTATGTGAGATTTGTGATCTTTTGCTTTGGAGTTAATTATACTTTGGTAAGATTTTGAACTTAGTTGGTATTGGAATGGGTTAAGACTTTGTGGCTACCAGGATGGAATGTATTTTTCATGTGGGAAGTACCTATTTTTCCGTGTACAAGACGCTTTTCTTTTTCTAAAATTGAGGGGCGTCTTATACACGGAAGTCAGCTGAGGAGGGAGCCCCACAGGTACGTAGCTGCCCATACTTTGTAAACAGGCTTCCTCCAATCATGAGCCTTATTGCTACTGATGTCAGCTGATGCTGTAATTGGAGGTGGAGGTGGAGGTGGAGAGTGCGCAGATGCAACAGGGACCTGACCATTCTGAGCCCATAAAGATGTCAAAAATAAAAAGATAAATACTGGTAAGCGGTTGTCTTCCTCTGTGAAATTCAAACTGAATGTAATCAGCTCTGCAAAAGAGCAGGGAAATAGAGCTGTAGAAAGACAATTTGAACCTCCTCCCACTGATCAGACAGTGGAGAAAACAGGAAGAACAACTCCTTAAGATGCCATCAGTGGTTCTCAACCTGTGGGTCACGACCCCTTTGGCGGTCGAATGACCCTTTCACAGGGGTCGCCTAAGACCATCCTGCATATCAGCTATTTACATTATGATTCATAACAGTAGCAAACTTACAGTTATGAAGTAGCAACGAAAAAAATTTTATGGTTGGGGGTCACCACAACATGAGGAACTGTATTAAAGGGTCGAGGCATTAGGATGGTTGAGAACCACTGCCTTAGAGGAAAACCAGCAAAATGGGCGAACTTGGAGCAGAGGCTTCAGACTTGGATCATGGAGCAGCACCAGAGTGGCTTATGTGTCTCAACCAAGTTTACTCAGTGTCAGGCAAGAATTGTTTGCAAGCGGAATGAACATTGTTGATTTTACAGAAAAGGCAAAATGGTGCTTCAATTTCATGAGGAAAGAAGGGTTGTCCATGAGAACACAAACAAGTTAGCTCAGAAAATGCCACCAGTTTATGAGGAGGATCTCACATATACAGACAGTGACTCAGAAGTCAGCAGTGATACTATAGAAGGTGAAGAAATTGATATGTCTGGAACTAACAGTGATAAAGAAGAGAGCAATGATGCAACAGAGGCTGGATAGAATGATCTGCTGCATAATATTATAGCCCTGGTATGTAAACATTACCTGCAGTAATTACTAAATAAAAATGTATTCTGTTTTATGTTTAAAATATTGATTTCTTAATTTTGGGTTGGAAAAGGGGGGGTGTCTTATACATGGGGAGTGTCTTATACATGGAAGAATACGGTGCATGAATTAATATTCCCCATTTGTTTTCACTTTATTTTTATTTTATTTTCTGTATGTACTTATTAGTAGACGATCCTATTTCTTCCAATGTATAAAATCCCCTCCTTAAATGTGTTCAGCAACATAACATATCGGATTTGTTTATTCTGGAGACATTTCTATTACAGGCCTTTGCTCCTGTGTTCCAATCTGTGCTATTTGCTATCTGGATCTTCTGAAGAGGTATCATTTTGGTATTTCCCCTTATCCTCACATGGACTTCCTTATACTCAGATTCCTGGTTTTAGGGATTCCATTTCTTCCTCTCATTTTTGTAGGGCATATCTTTGGGTAGCTTCAGAGAACGGGTGGATGGCAGGGAAAACACACTAACTTTGTTCAGAGAAGACAAGCTTCTATTGATTTTAACATGAAGGTGGTTTATGGGGCTCAGACCTTCCACAACTGTAGGAAATGGGGGAGCACCTTTTGCAAGGGGTGTTCCTGCATCTAGTGGTGAGCCTGAATAAACTCCAAGCCAGCTGGGCTGGCGGTGGGGAAGGAACACTGGATGTGCAGAATGACAAAGATCAACTGGAAACCAGGGGGGCGATAGAACATGCAGGAATATACTGGAGTTGTCTTCAGTCACCTCCTATCTTAATGCCGTGGGTGGCTGGCAGAGGAATTGTTGTCCAATCCCATAGGAATAGACATGCAAAGGCCATTAAAATCTAAAGTCTTGTGACTAATGCTAACCGGAAGCCATGCAGAAAAGGAAATCCTGGAAAATATCTTGTCAGACTTTGAATATACGTGAAGGCAGAGCATGTTCCCACTTACAATATGAACTTGAACCTGCAGGATGCTCTTACCATGTGCCATAGCATTATCAGTTGATGCCAGTTAACTGGAACGTGGGCTCACCTCTTTACCTGGGAGTCCTGGGGAGGGTTTAGTGGCAACTTGTGAAGGATTTTTCTCCTTTTAAAGGTCACTGCTTTCCCATCGGGGCCAATTTGACCTGATTTTCCTTCATAGGCGCCAATTTAAATTATTATTACATTTTTTATCAGTTGAGTCTTTTTGTGAGGGTTCTTGGGCTTGAAAAAAAGAATAGTTATTAATTCTGAGTAAATGTTTTGTGGAGTATGAATTTGAAGTTAATAGAGGAAGGGATACTTGAGATTTTAGAACTATAACAAACCGGTGCTTATCAGAACCTATTGCTCTAGCTACAGTTTCAGTTTAATGAGCATACTAACATTTCAGCATCCATTACCCACCGAAAAGAGTTTTTAATAATTAAGGATAATTGGCAATAGAAATAAGATGAGCAGATGAAAATGACTCTGCATTAGACTTTGGCGGTCTGCTCTTCCCACATGTGCAGAGAGAAGCGTGGAGGAGGGTTTGCAGTAGCAATCCAGACTGGTCAGCTGTGTCCTTATTACTTTGCACCTTTTTCCCACCCTCTGTACCTCAGCTTCCACTTTAAAATTATTGTATCAGGTTTCCTCATACTGCCCACAGAAGACTCCCCTGGGATTAGATACCAGTCAGGCTATGACTATCTACAATAATTGTGCCATATCCTTTTGTGTCAATTAGCTTTAATTTGTAATGTCATTTGAACAGCCAAATCACTTTGAACAACCTACCTAATACAGAACACCATTGTTTCATATATTTTCCAACACAATATAATTAAGCCTATCATCATGCCATTAGGGAGATTTTGTTGTTTAAAAACAATCTTCAAAATAGCATATTTAGGGCTTTATTTTATATCCGTGCTTATAGGAAAGAGGAGTATCTTGAAGGTCATTAAAAAACATGTTAAAATTATACCGCCGTCTACTCAGCTTGATATAAAACCTGATTAGATACTTGTCTACATTAGATTTATTCCTAAATGTCCTATATCATTTCCATTAAAAATGTTAGAGCATTAAAATTAAAATAGCATCTTGAATATCCTGTCCCACATGCTTATGAACTATAGATATGTGGTAAGTGCCTTAGAGATACACAACTTGCAGAGACTCCAGCTGCCTCGTGTACACTGAACTGTGCCCATCACTGTGGGGAAACGTCGGTGCTGTATTTTTAGGGCAGGCCTAGTACTAACCTCCCTCCTCTCCAGTTTAAACACATGTAACCAGAGACTGTAACTCTGTAGAAATGATCGTGAAGGAAGAAGAGAGAATGGCAGGTGACGCATCGCATTCTGTGACATGCAGACGTCTTTAATGAAGTGTGTGGATGGTTGAAGGGTATCAGAGGAGGAGAAAAAGGAAGAGATCACTCTATGGTTGAGCTTTTAGTTTTACATACATTCTAGTTGTGGAATGTGTGGGGACAGGCGGAGGGCCTGGAAGTCTATTGCATGTCATTACAGCAGTTCTGTAGTAACACACTGTACACTGGAATAACACATTGTCTATAGATGCAAGTGGTGGACCTTCCCCACACGCACGCGCGTCAAAAAAAACAAAATGCTTAGGTGGCAGCCTGAACAACTTTAAAATAATTTTTCGTGAGCATTTTCAACTGAAAATATTCAAGAACACCCAAATTGTGAGTAATATGTTTATTTTTATAATATTCATTGCAAATTGATTTTTTAAATTAAATTCAAAATACCGTGGCGTGTGGGGATGGTTCCCATTTTGGACGTGTGGTAGTTAACTGGTTAAGGGAGGTAATGGGAATTACCTTGGACCTATACATATCAAGCCATCCATTATATTTAGAGCTTAGGGGAAATTAGATGAACAGAGGACAGGCTCAAACAAACAAACAAAAAAGCAAAACACAACATCTCCTCACCCAGGCTATGCATTTTTAACAAACATCTGCTGAACTCTTGTTATGTATCGTCACTGACGATGGAAAAGGTAGAGTGAGTGTTGGGGAAGGATACTATTTAAATAGAGTAGCCATGGAAGATATCCTGCTGAAAGCAACATTGAGCAGAGGCCTAAATGCTTTGTACCATAGGTGAGGGCACGGACCATGGGCATTTCTGAAACGAGCATTGGCCATCATGAGAAGAGCAAATGCGGAGTTTAGTGGGAGCTTGCTTAATGTGTCTATAAAAGCAAGGAGGCCAGTGTGGCTGAACAAAAGTGAGGGGAAAAAAGCCTAAGAATATACATTCAGACAGGTGGGAGTTTGAGGAGCATAGATTTGGAGTGTATTTTTTAGAAATATATTTGTATTGATTTCAGAGAGGAAGAAAGTGGGAGAGAGAGATAGAAACATCAGTGATGAGAATCTTTGATCATTTGCCTCCTGCAAGCCCCACATTGGGGATCAAGTACACAACCCAGGCAAGTGCCCTGACCAGGAATGGAATGGTAACCTCCTGGTTTATAGTTCATGCTCAACCACAGAGCCATGCCGGCTGGGCTCGGAACACGTTTTTGGCTATGGTAACATCTACACATATTACTATGAGTCAGATGGCAAACTCTAAGAGGGATCTGAGCTGAAGGATGGCATGACCTGGCTTATCTTTTAAATGGAGACTCTTGGTTGCTATTTTGTTAGTACACACAAGGAGGAGGAAGCAAGGAGACCGTTAGAATGATGTTATAATGATTCAGGAGAAAGACGGAAGTAGCCCAGATAAAAGTCCTGGAATAGTAACAGAGATGAGATGAAAAGAGTTGATTATAGATACATTTGAAAGGTATTGCACCCCCACCCCACCTTATTCCAGTGTGATTTAATGAGAAGGGCGCCTCTCTTCTGTGATCTCATTCAGAACCCATGACACCAGTCTAACCAAGACAAAATACCAGACAAGCTCAAGTTGAAGGACATTTTATAAGATATCTCACAAGTATTCATCAAAGTTCATGAAAAACAAAGAGTGAGAAACTGTCCCAAACCTGAGAAAATTAAGGAGAAATGATGACTAACTGCAATGTGAGATCCTTGATTGAATCCTGGGAAAGAAAAATGATACTAGTGCAAAATCTAGTATAATCTATATAAGGTCTGTAGCTTAATTAGTAGTTTTGTTCCAGTGATGATTTCTAGTTTTGATAAATGCACTATGATAATGTAAGATGTTAACATTCAGGGAAATAGGTGGGTAAAGGAGTGTATAAAAACTCAAATATCTTTGCAACTTATATGCAAATCTTAAATTATTCTAAGTTAAAAAATTGTTTTAAGTAATGCCAGAAGGATTCATCAAAGAATTTGCTGTATAATGTAAGGCAAACAGAAAATGACATTGAAGAATACTGCAAGGATTTTAGCCTAATTACAGTATAAATTTCCTTTTTTCATTGTAAAAAAAGGATGTGCCTTTTCCAGATAGTTTCTTAGATTCTTCAAAGCAGAGATTTGGAGTTAGAACAGAGAAGGCAGAAACAAAATATTGGAAGAACAAAAGAAGGAATATATAGTTAGAGAGGGGGAAAAAAGCAAAAATATATTTGCAGGATTGAAAATAAGAGATCTAGAATCAGAGTGAGGACAGTTGGGGAAATAGAAAAGAAGGGTTAATAGAAACAGCACTGAGATTGTTGGATTATATACATTTTAATGTTCTTTGGGAAAACAAAGTATATATTAGATTTTTTTTTTTTTAATCCGGACTATGTTTCCTCAAAATTACTTCACTACTGAGATTGGGCTATTTGGTTCAAAAATCCATAAGGTTTACCTCTATTTTTTTTAATCTTTACATTTTCAAGGACAATTTGAAAACTATATGTGGCACACTAAATGGAATACTACAAAATTAGAAAATGTGAGAATTATCTTTATCAACCAGAATACCAGCATGTGTTGTGTGTGTGTGTGTGTGTGTGTGTGTGTGTGTGTGTGTGTGTGTTTTACAAGTAATCACTGCAGGAGAAAAATTTAGTAAACTGGAATCAGGAAAACCTAAAAATAAACAGAGGAATTTAGGCAGAGAATTCAAATAAAGTAATGTGATAGCACTTGATTGGTTATAGAAAATGTCTTTGTTTGATTGCAGACAGTCTTGGGCAAAAGATATATTCTCCGTGGGATGTGTCAGAAAGCAGTGAACATTGTAATAGTCAGGGAATGAACATGTCATATAAAGAGGAAAACTAGTGTATGTCCTTAAGGCTGTAGCAGGCAGGGTGTATGTGAGAAGACAGTGAAGGTCAATGCGACTCTATAGGAGTCGGTTTGGAGGAATAGGAGTTGAAGTCAGGCACCGGCCATGGTTGTTGACCCTTAAAAAACGGGGATTGAGTTTTTAAAGTGCTATGGCAAGCTGTTAGAGAGATTTTACACAGGAGAGTGACATCATCTGATTTAGACCTTTTAAGTGTGTACCATGGCTGAATCTAAAGAGTAGAATTAAGGGGGATTGTGGGAGGATGGAGGCAACTTTCAAAAAAGGGTGGCAAAGAAGCTAAAATTTCAAAGTATATACACACGCACGTAGTCTTTGAAAAGAGTTAAGAGTAGGGCTGGTATTGCCAAATTTTGAATGTCACGTACTAGCAGACACTGGAAACTGTTAGCATTTATCACATTTCACGTGCTTCCTTCCATTTACCGGCTTCTCCTGTAATGACGGGCTATGTGGTTGCTCTGACCCAGCTCCTCGGAGCATACGTTTTAAATCTGAAGCAGATGAGACTCTGACAAATAGGTAAATCCTGATGGTGTTAAGTCACAGAGATTCAAGGATTTGTTCATCTCAGCAGCTAACATTATTTGTTCTAAGTAATACATGTACTCATTAGAATTATGTTTAAAAGAACTATTAAATTCGCTGAGTCAGTGAGATATGGTGATGTGGTAGTTAAAAAATAAAAGTTGAAACCATCAATACACTATGACTCAAAATGCTTTATAAATTTTAATTTATAGTTAAAATACCTGGTAGAGAGATTATACCAACATGATAACCATGTTTATTGCTAGGCAGATGATTTTATTTTTATACTTGGCTCTGTATTTTGTATATATATATCTCAGAATGGGAAAAATTGCATGTATAAATAAGCCATATAAATTTAAAAAGAGAAAAAAAATGAAGTTAAAAGCAGTTCTCTAGGAAGTGGAAGTGTTTTCTTCTCCTTTGCTACTTTTGAGCTGTAAGGCCTTAATCATTTAGTTTCTTGAGGATCTCTGCTCTCATTGTCTAATGGGAACAATTCCTTACCTGAAAAAAGGCAGGCAGATCACCCACATCACCTTTTCAAAACCATGTAAGCATATGCCTCTGTGGCTAGTCTACATGTTTTTAAAAGTATGACTCTTTATCTTCTCATTCTCTATGAAATTACAGGAGCTGTTTTACTAAATCTCATGCATATTCCCATAGATATTAACTCTCACATTATATATAAATCCAGTGACTTTGACTCATCTTAATAGAACTTATATTAGCTTTATTTTGTGTATTTCTTTTCTGAACTCTATCAAATTTCTTTATTTATAGCCCTAGTGGGACATAGAACTCCAATAATGTTCTATATTAATGCTGGCGATGTTTAAAAATGGCAGAGTTTTATTTATGTACTGTTGGGAAAGCAATTTTGCAAGCATAGCTGAATCGCATGCATATGTATTTAATGCATATAAATTTATATGTATATGTATATTCTAGATTTGTGAAACATTAAATCATTTAACCATTCTTTTGTGGTTGATATTCTAACGTTAACATGTAGATACCCTTATGGTACTTCCGGCTGCAACTTGGCCTAGCTGTCCTCAGAGCCATCTCTTGCTCTTCTGTGGATGCAGGACAAGTGGGCTGGGAGACTTCAGTGTGTGTCTCCAGAGTCCTCTGGTACAGGGTTCCTGGATGGAATTGGTGACGAGAGGCAGTGGCCAAGGTTGAAGAACAGGATGGTAGAAGTTGGGACATAATTCTTTATCTTTGGAAGCACCCATGACAGACAAGGGTGCTATGGTTCTGTCTTCCAGTGATGACTCTGGTCCCTAAGCTCTGCTAGCTCTCCTTCTCCCCTTTTCCTTCAGATTAGCAGCATTCGTGATTCCTAGTTGTCACATGCTTGATTGTCTCCTAGTTCTGTGTTTGGCTATGCAGCGTTTCAGTTATTAGCATGGCCAGTGTTTTCAAGTTATAAAATGGTTTATTTCTTCCTAGTTGGACTCTAGCTAGTACAATTTTTGGAGTGGTCCTGGATACAGACCTTCAAAACGGTATTCTGAAATTTGGATTCTTACTTGTTTATCACTTTCCAATGATGATATACTTTTAGATAGAAAATTTAATGTGGTGGACATTGTGGTTTGTATCTTGGAGTTCCTGCAATTAAGAACATGCCCAGCAACTAAGCATACTGTTTGAAAATAGCTTTTACTTATTGCCCCCATCATGGATTGCTTCAGCTGCATAGTTACCAGGCAAACAATTACACCATTAAAATAGCTGACATCAGCTCGAGAAACTAAGATGGCGGCATAGGGAAACACCGAAATTGCTGCCTCCTACAACAATTTCAAAACACAATAAAAAGACAAAACGGACATCATCCAGAACTTACAGGAAGGCTGGTGGAGTGGAAATTCTACAACTAGGAGGAAAGAGAAAAGCACATTGAGGGTCAGGAGCTGCGGAAGTAAAGTGCAAAGGTACGGAGGCTCACACACGTGTGGAAAGGGGCTGGTACCTGAGGACTCCGCTGTCTTTTTGAATCAGGAGGGAGTCACAAGCTCCCGACTGCTCTGAACTCCGGTTCCGGGAAGTCTCTGGGGACCCAGGACTCATACGGGGAGAAACTGGACTGTCTGGCAGCGGGCAGAACTCAGAACTCGAGGGCGGCTTTCTCTCAGAGGTGCTTGCAGCAATTAAATTATCAGGACACTGAGACACGTGCGGCCCCTTAGGGCAGGGCTGAGAATCTGCCATAGTTCCTTGCTCCGCCCTTTGATTCCTTGAGACCCCGCCCCACCCAGGCTGCAGCAGAGGCTTTTGCATATGAATGCCCTGACCCTTTGCAACCTGAAAATTACCTAACAAAATGCAGCTGGGCCACAGACCCAGAACTTCCAAGAGAAGGCCAAGGCCCCCCAGCAGCTTGCATTGCTTCACAGCTGGGCCTCATGAGGGCACCTCCAAACTCCAAAAAAGGAAGGGAAATCTGCAGTTCTCTTCATAGCTCCTGCTGGGTAACCTCCAAGAGCCAGTGTACCCAGTGGTCAGAGGGGGACCATCTGGATTACAGCTCCTCAGATCCATAAGGGACACACTCAGGGGGCAGACTCAGTGAGCACCAAAGCCCCACTGAAGCAAGTCTTGCCCCAAAAGGGTGTCTTCAGCACAGAAGTTCCCCCACTGCAGACACAGCTGATTCTCACTGCCAATTGGCCTGGAGGTCAATTCCTCCCAGTGATCCTACAACAATCAAGGCATAACTACAACAAGACTGTGCACAAAGCCCACAAGGGGGTGCACCAAGAGTGTCCACCTCAGGTAACGGGGGAGGCTGAACCACTGGGCCCTACAGGACACCTAGCACACAAAACCACTCTACCAACACAGGGAAGCATAAAAAATACGGAGACAAAGAAACAGGTCACAAATGACAGAAATGGAGGAAAGCAAATGACTGGATATAGAGTTTAAAACTACGTTTATAAGATTTTTCAAGAATTTTATGGAAACCGCCGATAAATTTAGCGAGACCCTCAAGAAATCTAGTGAGACCCTCGAGGATATGAAAAAGGACCAACTAGAAATTAAGCATACACTGACTGAAATAAAGAATAATCTACAGAGATCCAACAGCAGACAAGAGGATCCCAAGAATCAAGTCAAAGATTTGAAATACAAAGAAACAAAAAATACCCAACCGAAAAAGAAAAAAGATTCCAAAAATATGAAGATAGTGGAAGGAGCCTCTGGGACAACTTCAAGTGTACCAACATCAGAATTATAGGGATACCAGAAGAAGAGAGAGGGCAAGATATTGAAAACCTATTTGAAGAAATAATGACAGAAAACTTCCCCCACCTGGTGAAAGAAATGGACTTACAAGTCCAGGAAGTGCAGAGAACCCCAAACAAAAGGAACCCAAAGAGGACCACACCAAGACACATCATAATTAAAATGCCAAGAGCAAAAGACAAAGAGAGAATCTTAAAAGCAGCAAGAGAAAGAAAGTCAGTTACCTACAAGGGAGTACCCATACGACTGTCAGCTGATTTCTCAACAGAAACTATGCAGGCCAGAAGAGAGTGGCAAGAAATATTCAAAGTGATGAATAGCAAGAACCTACAACCAAGATTACTTTATCCAGCAAAGCTATCATTCAGAATAGAAGGTCAGATAAAGAGCTTCACAGATAAGAAAAAGCTAAAGGAGTTCATCTCCACCAAACCAGCATTATATGAAATGCTGAAAGGTATTCTTTAAGAAGAGGAAGAAGAAAAAGGAATTCTTACCATTTGCCACAGCATGAATGGAACTGGTGAGCAGATAAATACCACATGATCTCACTCATTTGTGGAATATAATGAACAACATAAACTGATGAACAAGGACTGATCCAGAGACGGAGAGGCATTGAATGGACTGTCGGGCCTTGGAGGGAAGGTAGGGGAGGGTGGGGGTAAGGAGGAAAGATCAACCAAAGGACTTATATGCAAGCATATAGGCCTAACCAATGGACATGGACAACGGGGGGGGGGGGGGGGCGGTGAGGGCATGAGCGGGGGGGTGGGGGTAGGGGGTAACGTGGGGATAAGGACACATATGTAATATCTTCATCAATAAAAAATATATTTTAAAAAAATAGCTGACATCAGTGACCAATCAAATCCTATCTAATAAAGAGGGACTATGTAAATTGACCATCAAACTGTCACAAAGATGGTGGTGGTCAGCCCCACTGGAGTCCCCCAGTCCTTTTATCCCCACGGGGGCGGGGCAGTGGCAGGCACACGGTGTGGCCGGACCCGCCCTCAGCCCCCGAGCCACCCAGGTAACCAGGGCCGGCCAAGGCTTGTGCTGCAGGCAGTGGCAGCAACAGAGGTGTGATGGGGCGTCACCTTCCCCTGATAGCCAGGTCACCTCCTGCCCCTGAGGGTTCCCGGACTATGATAGGGGTCAGGCCAGGCTGAGGGACCCCCCTCTAGTGCATGAGTTTTTATGCACTGGGCCTCTACTGTATATATAAAGCCTGTCTATCTTAGCCCCCACTTTGGAAACTCTGAAGAGCCTTGCTAGTTCCAGGTTCCCCTGTATAGTTGGCCAAGGCAGCATTAGGCTTCTTCCACAGTTTAAAATACCTCTCTGTCCTTGTCCTCCTCCCTTTCCACAGGCACTCCTTCATAAACATTCCAGACAGTAAACTCTGCTCATCTCTTTTTCCAAGGAACCTAATATAAAAAAGAACATTATATTGAAATATTAGTGTTCATTGCATGTAATATTATTATATTTAAAATGATTTTTCCTGAAAAAAAGGAAAATTACATTATTAACAGAGATGGTTTCCATTTTCCTGACTAGTATAATAAAAGCACCCAAAATATGGAATATTTTCTAAACTCCTTATCTCAAAGTTACAACTGTGTTCTAGACAGTGAGATATCCATTTTCCCATGGAGAACATATTTGAGACATCTGTGAATATCAGAGGAGATGATATAGTCATAGAGAACTTTTCATCTTGCCTAAAGAGAAACAAATAATGCCAACTTCACTTTCCTTAATTTTGCATCAATGAAGACATTTGTTTTAATATCACACTAGGATTGTGTTCTCTTCCATATTTAAATTTTCATCAAGTTGGGATTAACTGGTAGCTCCAATTTATATTGATTCAAGACTTCATCTGTGATGACTCTTGGAATTGCAAAACTTTGAATGGATAACTTCCTATCTATCTATCCAAGAGCAAATGCTGTGTGCTACATGAGTTCTTTCATTAAAGTTTTGGTTAGGTGAGGAACTTTAGAGTCAATAATACTGGTTAATCATAATACATATTGCACAAATATTTTTTTGTTGTGAATTTGTTTCCCATGTTATATGAGCTTCTGGAATACAGACTTATGAAGGGACAGATACCTACAGAGAATCTTAATCAGAGCTTCACTTAAAAACTTTAACAACATATTGATTCCTCCTTTTCTCATTCTCCTTAAAAACATTTCCAATTTCTGTTCACCCAAGCTTTTCCAAGTCACCATTCCTATAAGCTTGGGTTTTCTCTCTTTACTCACATCACCTCTCCAGGCCAGGCAGCCTTTTTGGCCAGCAATAACTTTGTATTTTGCTAAATGAACTCCTCTTCATATTCAGACTGTTAATTCCACAAAAGGGTGTGTTGAATTCTAACAACTTGTGATTGAATTAAAACTTGAATATCTCTAAGTATCCTTTAGACTGCTGATTTAAGAGAAAATTTAAGCTACACAGTCATCACAGCTTTTCATTCAGGTGACCCCAAAAGTTGCATTTTTTAGCCAGGACATCAGGGAAACCTTTCCCAAATGGCCTAAGGAGAACAGTTAGCAAACACTGGCTTAAATGAAATCAATGTCTCAGCTAGAGACTTAAAACACCAACTTAAAATACTGCAGATTCTGCCTCACAGAGAATGTGGTTGAGGAGGGCAGGAGGCGCCAAATGTATTGATATTGTCCCCCATCTGAAGCATTTTGAGCTTCGGTCCATAATGTACATGTGTTAATTTTCTTATTTTTTATGTACACACACACACACACACACACTAGTGGCCCTGCGCACAAATCCGTGCGTGAGTAGCTAGCTGCCGCTTGTCTCAGCTGGCCTCACCACCCACTGCAGCTTCTAGCTCTATGCAGCTCATAGCTCACTGCCTGCCTTCCTGTAGCTCTCTGCTGCTTGTAGCTTGCTGCCCCGCCCTCCTGCTGATCAGTTGTTATGTGATGGCATCCTGATTTGCATATTACCCTATTATAAGTATAGATTATATATATTATATAATAATATGTATATTGTATAATATATATTTATATAATATAGTATATGTATTCTATATATCTATCTATATCTATCTATCTATCTATACATATATCTATCTATCTATCTATCTATACATATATATATATATTACATATCACCTTGTAATAACAGAGTATAGGTATTTTAGAGAAACAAATAGAAATTGAGAAACTACCAGTAAAGTGAAAAGCAAAATTAACAGAGGATTCTATAAAATTTTCAACTATTGCTTTTGTGTTCCTTAGGAAATGTGTACACCCATTGGAGACCCCTGATCTGTATAGGATTACATGAAAATATAATTATGGAATAATATTGTAGGAAACTTAGAGTGCCTTTACCTGTAGCAGCAAAATTCATGATAGTAGAAAACAACTAGAAAAAGACTTTTTTTTTTCTTCTCACTTTTTTTTTTTATTGCTTAAAGTATTACAAAGGGTATTACATATGTGTCCTTTTTTTCCCCCCGCCCTTGACAATCCCCTGGCCTCCCCTACCCCCCAGTGTCTTATGTCCATTGGTTATGCTTATATGCATGCATACAAGTCCTTCAGTTGATCTCCTACCCTCCTCCCTCCTGCCCCCCCCCCCAACCCTCCCTGGCCTTCCCACTGCAGTTTGACAATCTATTTTAACCGAAGAAGAAAGGAACGCTTGGAGGATGCTTCCACGAGTGGTGGTCTGGGGGCTTGTTCTTAATGGATGAAAATGGGCTAGACGTTCCCAGAGAAACAGACCCGAAACTGTGGAGAGCAGAGGTGCATGGCTCTAGAGTTTGAACCTCATCATTTGAACACATATAAGTGTGGGTCAACAGCCAGGTCCTGCACTGCCAGCCAAAGGGAGGCAACCCACAGGGGCAGGTGAGAAGGATGACTGGGCACCTTCTCGGACTTTGCCACAGTTTCTGAATTGGAACATTGAGGACGGATCTCAGGAGACTCCAAGCTAATCTAACAGGTACAGATGAAGGGAGACACCTCCACAAGGAAGGATACAAGTGAAACTGAAAGCGGTGACACTTGCAATTTGCCCTCCTGTGAATAAGCTGTTCTGACAGCTCGTGTGTCTGGCTCGGTGGCCTGTGATTACGGCACCTTGTTGTCTTGAGCTAGTATAGCAGTCTTCCTTGCAAGATGAGGGCCCCCTGGATGCTGAAGCTTCTGTGACACCAAGTGGCCAGTAATCAGTGCTCTGTGAATAGCTTGTACTGGGGATCTTGGACTTTCAATTCTTTAATCCCTAATGTGTGCGTGCATGTGTGTGTGTGTTATGATGTGTTGGTAATTTGGATTAAACCTGCAAGTAATGAAAGCTAAGCTGACAGCATAGTCAACTCACTATTGTTACTTGGTGTCAGCAATCTAGAGGGCCAAGTGGCCACCCAGGATCTGGTCTCTATCGGACATCCTGGTCTCTATCAGACACCATTTTTAGGCAAAAATTACATATTTATTGGAAGATATGAGTCTTTTTATAACCCCAAAAGCAGTAATTGATATCTATTTTCCTTTGAGCACACCTGTGACCTAAATCAACTTTAGCAACTCCAGGTCTACATGGTGATGTGTGTGTGTGTGCGCGCGCGCGCAAGTCTGCAAATTGCAAATTCCAAGTTCCTGGGTTGGAAAATCTGAGCAGATGAGGATTCTGATTCCCTCGCATGAATCAGTCAGCAATAACCAGGAGCAAGCATAGAAAATTTCCTTTTAGTGGCTAATACTTCCAGACCCAAAGAACTCAGAATGAAAGGGGAAAGAAGTGATATATTTTAGTGTATTATTAGATAATAAGGGGCACTCACTGTACTCTTTGATTCCTCCACACTTACATGGCTCCTGGGAGAGAGAGAGCTCTATATGATGGTACTTGGCAAGAAACACATTATCTCATTTTTCAAATAATAACCCAGTCCTTTAATGTATTCTCTCTACTAGCACGGTATAAAAATTGTCAATAACTCATTCTATCTGTGTATTAAAGTTGTGTCAAGATTGAATCAGTGGACTCTGTGGATATCGATTCCTTTCTTTGGCTAGTCAGTGGCTTTTCTGGCTGGAATTAATATAAAGTGAAACGCACTGACAATATATAAAGTAGTCACATAGATGGCGATTCTGGAAGAGTCACCAAGGTCAGAGAAACCAAACTCAAATTTATATCAGGTAATTACTCTGTAGGAATGAATTGCTGGCTAAAACATGATATAATGGCAATAACTTATCCACAGATAGCAAGTTTCCTTTGTACGGTGCCACCACCGGGAATGGGTTTGGTTGCTGCTATAAAGAAATTAGCAGACTTGCTCAGGAGGGGTCTATGCTGTCCAGACTACGCATGGCCTCTGGGCTTACACTATGCCTGCCTTATACAGAAGCATCGTAAACAACACCCTGTACTGCCATCCTACGTTGTACAGAGAAGGGGAGGGCTGACATCAGCAGAGTGGTCATCCTGACTAACTGGTTATATAGAACATCTTTTAAGTAAGGAACTTCTGATGAACACTTGTATGGATTTGGATATTTTCATGCCTTGGGTCTATATGGAAATGTGCAATATTAGCCTTCACCTGATATATCTTCAATATTAATCTTCCTTCTCTTTTGCCTCTACCAGCCCACTAGCCACTGACAGGGAACAGGTAGTAATTAGATGGACTGTCTGCTAGACATCCTCTTCCACAGCTGCACTTTCTGAGTTAAGATCATAAAGCAGAGACATTTATAAATCAGCTTTGATTTGTATGTTTTCCATTTTTATTAAGAGATAGTTGACATACAACATTGTGTACGTTTTGTAAAATGAAAACAGCACACTACCCGGCATAACATCGGTAAGAGATGATAGCCAGATGGGCCTGCTCTGGAAAATTCTGTACATGCCACTTCTGATTGACAAGTGGTTATTATTGGCTTAATATGTCTATTTTGTTTGCCTTCTCCAGTAACATCCTCTGTCTTAATCTGCCTTGTTCTATCCTTGTTATATTATGCCAGAGGTGACGACAGCTATGGGTTCCATATCCTGGATTATTGAACACTTGGATTCTTGTTGTATTTGGCCAATGGAAAACACTGGTAGGAAATCAGAGGGCAGTGAAAAGAAATCAGGGGTTTTTATAATCTCCTTCCCTAACAACACAAATCTGGTAATTGCTGCATTCCTCTAAGTTATAGCTCTTATAAATACCATAATTATTATCTTTCCTTTGTCACTTCAGGCCTAGTGGTACTAAATGCGCCCTGCTATTGGATCTCACTGCCTATGTAATACACACCCAAGTAAATATACACCTATGTAAATATCTGCTACATTAAATTTTCTTTGCTTATTAAATCTGCTACATCAAATCTTTGAGTATGCTTTCTGCTTTATGGGAATATCTTGACTAATATATTGGCTCTGCCATCATTTATCCATGAGTGTCTAGTTCATAAAAGGAAGTCACCCGAAAAGATAACTATTACATTGCAATCTTTGATTGAAAGGATTAGCATTGGGAAAACCACATGGTATTCCAAATATTTACAACGTATTTAAAATATTTCTTAAATGTTGGTATAATTTGGTCAATGATATTAACAAGAAATATAAAGCATTACTATGTAATATAGTCGAGTTTTATATCACTTGTCACTATTATTTGTTTTCTCCTCTTGGTTATAAGAACGATCTTCCTTACATAAACATAGTGCACATATGGCAATAATAAATGAGCAGTTGAAGCATATTAAACCAGTGGGAATATATTGACTTGCTCCCTAGCATGTGTTCATTGGCATATACTATACATTTAGTAGAAGTCCTGCCAAATTTTAAGCAATATACAAGAGTAGCATAATTATGATAAAAAATAGTAGCAACAGCCATGCTAATATGTAAGAATACCCATACTGGTACTAAGAAGGAGGAGGAGGAAGTGGGGGCAGGGGGGAGCAGAGGAAAGAAAGGATCAAAAGCATAGCTGACATCCAATAAGATGGACAAGGTGCCTGACCATGTACAAAGTGACCTACATTCCTCAACTCAGTTATTGAACCAGAAATAAGGTTTAGGCAAATAATATGCTCATGATATGAAGACACCAAGGAACAGAGGAAGATGTGAGAAAGATGGGAAGAAGAAGACACTGAAGTACTGAGGGGATGAACTGTTCACTTGTTCATCCATCCTGTTAGTGTTGGAGTCACAATCTTATTGGAGTCCTTTTTGTTGAGTTGCAAGGGCTTTTTTTGTATACAGGGTGGGACAAAAGTAGGTTTTACAGTTTTCACATGGAAAATAATACAATAATTAAAAAGTAGTAACAAAAAATAAACTATGGGTTTCATGCGCTCATAACTGTAGAGCTACTTTTGCCTCGCCCTGCATAGTACAGGGTGCAGATGGTGTTTTATGGAGCTGTACACTTGAAACCCGAATGGTTTTATTAACCAATGTCACCCCAGTAAATTCAATAAAGTAAAGCATGCTAGTCATCCTCTTTCTTATAATAAATTATATCACATATTTTACTGTAGTTAATGGTTTGCACTAGGAAGTGCTCCGTAAAAAATATGTTGAAATGCTTTGAAAAGCAAGTGATAATGTGTACTTTGCCACTTGGGTCTTCTAACAAACTTTTTATATTTTATTCTTCTGGTATTCAGTTTACTGTAGGATTTAATTGAGAAGTAGAAATTTGCAAAAGAAACTAAGTTTAAAGTAAATATAAAAAAAATTACTGAAATACCTTCTCTCACACCTCACCTTATTTTGATTTAAAATAAATTAGGACTGGGTATGTAATGAGTCTTATGAATGAGTAGAAAGGAAATTGATGTGTGTCAATTCTTTTTCTCCTTGTTGAGATTGAAGTTCACATTTGGGAAAAATAATAGTAACCAGATATAAAGCTGTTGTCTTTTCTCCAATTGAAAAAAAGAAGAGGAAAATGAAAGTTTTATATTAGTACATAATACATGTAGAATGAACCAATGGCGATTTTGTAGAGTATTAGTGTGTTCCTTTTATACATCTAATTTTATTTAATTTTGGAAAAATAGCAAAGTCAATAGGTTGCAATATATTATGCTTGTATTTAAATGGAATTGTAAGCATTGTAATTATTGAGCACCATGGTAATGGTTCAATGTCTCAAATTTAGTTGGTGCAGGATATGTGCAGTTATGTGAAAGCACTGGCATTGGTGTAAGTTTTTAACTAACGGGTTTCAAGAAAAAAGTTACAAGGAATATTTTTAAAATCCGTAAAACCACAAGTTGTGGCCAAAACCGGTTTGGCTGAGTGCATTGGCCTGCGGACTGAAAGGTCCCAGGTTCGATTCCAGTCAAGGGCATGTGCCTGGGTTGCGGGCACATCCCCAGTAGGAGATGTGCAGGAGGCAGCTCATCGATGTTTCTAACTCTCTGTCTCTCTCCCTTCCTCTCTGTAAAATATCAATAAAATATATTTTTAAAACAAACAAACAAAAAAACACAAGTCGTGAAATGTAGTGATACAAATAAAAATTCTTAAGTCATAGAACACACTTCTGGTTGGATTGAGTGTGGTTTAGAGAAAAAGAAGAATGAATCAACTTGGTGAATCTCTTAAAGTTCCATCACTTTGAGTCACTGGAAAATGATAGGAAAGAAGTTACTGCTAACAACTTCCAATTGCATAATATTCCCAAGACTTATATTAGCAGCCTTGAGTGTTATTAAGACCGATGTTTATAGTCCTGCAAAGTCTCTGTAATGAAAATGTATCCGAACGAAGAAAACATTAGTACTGAGATTCTGTAAAATCTTGCCTTGTCAGGATACCCTGAGGATGGTGTGAGAGTTGAAGTTTAGTTGTGCTTATCTAAAGCTTCCCATCTCAAGGCTAATGAAGAGATCCCAACAGCTTTTCTGTACTGTCAGTAGAGAGCTTTAATGACTAGAGATTAATCAGTTTCCAAGGCAGCAATCTTTAGGGATATCTACCCAATTAAGGCAAGGAAACAAAGTGGCAAAAATTTATACCACTGAACAGGAACAACAACAACAACAACAACAAAACAAACCGAAAAAAAAAAAAAAAAGGCAAAAAGCACTTCTGCTCCTTAAAGAAATTGCAAGGCAAAGAGTCTTGGATTTAGTGGTGCATTCACTTAATTAGAACAGCCAGGATTTTCATGTTCCTATCAATGTAAATCACTATTGAGAAAATCATTCACCACCTCTCATATTTCCTGGGCAATAAATTTAGCTGGATTAATTATTCTACTTATTCAGAAATTCTAAACCATGATAGGTGCTTGCCAATAGACTATAAAATTCCCAACTCATTGTTTTTTAGATGCCAGAGGAGACTGGAGAGATTGTGGAATGACATGAATAGAAATATAAGAAATAAATCATTCTAGGCGAGGTTTGCCTATTTAACTTTTTACACTCTAATTAAGCATGGATTATATTATTACTTGTATATAATAGTACAATAATATTATTGTAGTGTACTGTCCTATGCTTAAAGCTTATAAAGTCACTATGATTTTGAAGTATACCTGAAAGAATTTAACTTTCAGTAGAAACTTCCAGACTTTTGCTATATCAGTCAAGCCAAGTTTCTTAAAATTAGGGTTGCTATATAATTCATCTTTTAAACAATGTCACCTTTGAGGGTGAAGGAAGGCACATACCATAATTAGATGAAACTACATGTATAAAACAGAGTTCTTCTGGACGATTGGGACAGATTGTCTAAATCACTTTTATCAAAGTACTGGAGGCCCAGTGCACGTATTTTTGCACTGGTGGGGTCCAGCTAGCCCACCTAATGGGAGCCATCAGGGACAGGCCAGCAGGGGTAATGGTCCGTGGGTAGTTTTCTCCCCATCAGGGTGGGGATGCCCACTTGGGGACGGGGCCAGACGATTGTTCTGCCGTTTGGTCAATTTGCATATTACCCTTTTATTATATAGGATAAGTGCCCTAGTTGGTTTGGCTCAATGGATAGAGCATCAGCTTGAGGACTGAAGGGTCCCAGGTTAGATTCAGGTTAAGGGCACATGCTTGGGTTGCAGGCTCAATCCCCAGTAGGGGGCATGCAGAAGGCAGCTAATCAATAATTCTCTCTCATCATTGATGTTTCTATCTCTCTCTCCCTCTCCCTTCCTCTCTGAAATCAATAAAAAAATATATTTTAAAATATTTCTAAAAAAAAGTATAAGCTAAGCTGCTATAACAAAGCTGGCCCAAAATAGAGTGTTATATAAATGTAAAGAGGAAGGTTCTGCAGTTGAACCTTTTGCTCAACAACCAAGTTAGCTTGGTTGACTATGGCTCATCAGCAACAAGACAATGTTCCAGACTGTGAAATGAGATAAAAAGTGCTTATCTTTTAAGGAAGTGAGAAAAACTTGCATACTTAATTTTTACTTCCATTTCAGGGAAGATAACTTAGTCATGTTGCTACATGTAACTGACTGACTAGTGATTTGGTCTGCTAAAATGTGGATGTGGGTGATGAGGGATAGCCTGTCACTAGAAAAATGGGGGAGTAGAAACGGGGGGAATTAACTCATCTTTTTCATAAGATTGTTTCTCAAATAGGATAAGCTGAAAATTATCAAAAGTAGTGTGATTAATGGATTAATCAAATTAGATATCTTTAATGCTACTTGAGGATATTTGTAATCTTGTGGTTTTTACAATGATTTAAATAGTGTCCTAGCTTGAAATTTTATTTAATGAGGACAGTAATTTTTCCACTTGCCTTACAGGGATGTGAAAATTAATAAGGTAAAATTCCTGAAGACATTTTGAGCTCTTTATGGAAAAGTCACTCTATATCATTGCTGGAGAGGGGACTCGCTAGAGCGTGAATTACGGTTTGCCACAGGAAAAGCAGATTATCAGTAAGAGCAGAAATGAAAGAATATGCTTTAAAAGATTTACTTCTCCTATGTTATTATGAGATGATGTGACATGTATTAATTTGAAGGTCTCTAATTTACAAATATGTGTGAGAAATTATTATATTTTCCCAGGCAGGCTTTTCCTTTCTTTTAAGGATTTATTTATGGATCGTTTCCTCTCTAAACCTTTCTCACAGCAGAGCTCATTATCAGCTCCCTCCTTTGCACCTACCTGTAGTAATTGTCTCTCTTCCAGAGGACTATGAGGCTTTCATCTTTCAAATAACTAACAAGAAAGCCATCTCTTAATTATCATCATTAAACACAGGAGGTCAAGATTAGATCTCAAAGGAGAGAGAGGAGGCCATGGAGGATGAGACAGAAAGCTGCCTCAGGTTCAAGGATTAGCGAGAAGCTTTCTCGGTATTATTCTTACCTCTGTACTAATTTCTGAGAATTTCCTTTTAGCTAATTTTTTCTTTAGTGACTGGATGAAAAATGACATAATAAAAATGGCATTTTTTGAAGTCCAATACTAAGGTTTACTCTCCTTTATATTATACTAGAGGCCCGGTGCACAAAAACTTGTGCACTGGGGGGGAGGGGGAGAGGGGTCCCTCAGCAGGGCCTGTGCCCTCTCACAGTCTGGGACCCCTCAGGGGATGAACACCTGCTGGCTTAGGCCCGCTCCCCAGGGGATTGGGCCTAAGATGGCAGTCAGACATCCCTCTGGCAGCCCGGCGGCCCTCGGGGGATGTCCACTTGCCAGCGGGGAGCAGACCTAAGCTGCAGTCGGACATCCTTAGCGCTGCTGAGGAGGCAGGAGAGGCTCCCACCACCACCGCTGTACTGGCAGCCATCAGCCTGGCTTGTGGCTGAGCAGAGCTCCTCCCATGTGAGAGCACACTGACCACACCAAAGGGCAGCTCCTGCATTGAGCGTCTGCCCCCTGGTGGTCAGTGTGTGTCATAGTGACCAGTCATTCCCAGTCGTTCTGCTGTTAGGGTCAGTTTGCATATTACCCTTTTACTATATAGGATAGAGGCCTGGTGCATGGGTGGGGGCTGGCTGGTTTGCCCTGAAGGGTGTCCTGGATTAGGGTTGGGGTCCTGCTTGGGTGCCTGGCCAGCCTGGATGAGGGGATGATGGCTGTTTGCAGCTGGCCACACCCCCTTCAGGGTGGGGGTCCCCACTGGGGTGCCTGGCCAGTCTGGGTGAGGAGCTGAGGGCCATTTTCAAGCTGGCGGGTGACTGAAGCTCCCAACCTCTCCTTTTTTTCTTTATTCTGGGATTTATTTACCTTCTGTGGCTGTCACTGGAGCTGAGAGCCGGCTTTAAAACTCTGAGGCTCGGCTCCAGCTCTGAGACCTCGGCTGCTGAAAGCAGGTATCTGGGTTTGTTTGGCTTCTATAATTGAAACACTGTTGCAGCTCCAGCTCTGAGGCCCGGCTGGCTGAAAGCAGATTTCTGGGGTTTGTTTAGCTTCTATAATTGCAACATTGTTGCATCCGGAGCTCAGAGACCGACAGTGGCACGCGGGGAACCTTGACTTCCTCCATCACTGGAGCAAGCAAGCCTCCTGTTCGCTTCAGCTGCCTGGCTGCCAGCCGCCATCTCGGTTGGCAGTTGATTTGCATATCGCCCTGATTAGCCAATGGGAAGCATGTCAGAGGTATGGTTAATTACCATGTTTGTCTATTATTAGATAGGACTAGTGGCCCGGTGCACAAAAATTTGTGCACTCCGGGGTTGGGGGGAGTGTCCCTCAGCCTGGCCTGCACCGTCCCCAATCTGGGACCCCTGGAAGGATGTCCTACTGCTGGTTTACAGGGATCGGGCCTAAACTGGCAGTCAGACATCCCTCTCACAATCTGGTACTGCTGGCTCTTAACCACTCACCTGCCTGCCTACCTGATTGCCCCTAACCACTCTGCCTGCCAGCCTGCTTGCCCCCATCTTCCCCCCGCCACCAGCCTACTCGCCCCCAAATGACCCCCTCCGCCAGCCTGTTCAGCCCCAACTGCCCCCTGTACCAGTGTGCTCACCCCAACTACCCCCCCCTGCCGGCCTGCTTACCCCCAACTGCCCCCGTGCTGGCCTGCTCACTCCAAGTGGCTCCATATTCTATTTCATTTGTGTCCTTTCCACTCCTAAGTTAATGTCGTGTCCTTAATATGTGGTTGTGAGATGTCTCTGTGACTGAGCTGGGAAACCTTTCATGTTTCTCTTTCCTTTCATCTCAGGATAACTGAGCTCTGCGGTTTGTGTGGGACCAAAGGCCCTGGGAATACAATGCTGAGCCCCCTGAACTCATTTTATTCTTTATGGTATTATTGATTCTTGGGGCTGAATTAAACATGAAAACAGAAGAAAATACACCCTTAGATATAGAATCTGAGTCATTACCCGGAGATTTCTGCGGGAGTTAACACTGAGGCATGAGACACGTGTGTTTATTGGTCAATTTCCTCAACTATGGAACGAAGGTTGATCCTGCCTCTCGGATCCTTTGGAGGTTGGATATGATGCATCCAGAGGGATTGACTGGCAGCTCTGAGAATAAGATCAGAAGTCAACAGACACTTGTTTCCTTTACCCAGACAGAGTTAGAAAAACACAGCTCCTTTTATCATATCAGCAGCAAGGGCCTGTGGGAGGAGGAGCAGGGAACCAGGGCTTCCCCCTTGCTCCTTCCCAGCCCTCCCTCCCTCCATCCCTGCACTGGTCCAGCTGCTATGCTATGGTGGAACCCCTCACTCAGGCTCTGGCCCTGCCCATGTCACAGAGAGGATCGTGTGCACTTCTTGCAGACACAGAGCAGCTGTGGAGTAGGGAGGTGGTGGTTATTCCCCTGAGCAGGCACTGAAGTCCTCATTGAAGTCTCCACTCCAGAGCCTGCGAGTTCTGGGAGGCTGTACAGTGGAGGCGCCACATTCCTTTCAGTAGAAACTGAAGATTGATAGGAGCCTGCTGGCTGTGGGGAAGGACCAGGAGGTCTGCCTTGTGCCCATTCCCAATCCACAGTCCCACTTTGCTGGTCTAGCCTCCTGAGCCCAACCCCCATGGCCTGGGCGCACAGGGGGCAGGGCCACCGCCATCGCCATGTTCCCTCTGAGCCCTGCGTGGATGGCTGGGGCTGCGCTCAGGAAGGGCTGAACACAGAGCGGGCTGTACATGGGGCGGGGACCTCACCTTCGCCGCTTTCCCCCTGAGCTGCCTGCCGATGGCCTGGCTGCACATGGAGCGGGCTGCACACAGGGTGGGGACCCCGCCTTTGCCGCTTTCCTCCTGAGCCCAGCAAGGATGGCCTGGCCGCACAGGGGGCAGGGCCCTACCATCGCCTCCTTCCGTTTGAGCCCCAGGGCCACTTTTGCCCCGCCACCCTGCTCTTAGCTGCCACTTGGGTTTCCAATCACCAAGTGGCAGGCGGCTTCTTCCCCTTTCGCCTCCCAGCATTGCGCCTACGTATGCAAATTAACCACCATCTTTGTTGGTGGTTAACTGCCATCTTGGTTGGCAGTTAATTTGCATATCACCCTGATTAGCCAATGGGAAGTGTGTCGGAGGTACGGTTAATTACCATGTTTGTCTATTATTAGATAGGATGCTCTTACTAGGTAGGTGAGCTTAAGCAACTAATTGACTGTTTTGAGCCTTACACATTGTTGAGAAGTTACAATGAGATCCAGTAGTAAGGACCTTGGCACATAGCCATATTTTAATGTCTTTCCATTTTACTTCTCCAGCGATCTGTGCCATCAAAGCCATCAGCTTTGCTGCCTTTGTTTGTTTTGAGTACAGATATTTGAGTGCATTTTAGGTATTCCACACTGCTCTGCTAATATTGTTTATGTACAAATATTGTTATGGCTTTTGGGGTTTTGATCAATCACAGCTCACACACTCTGGTTCTTATGGTTATACTCCTGATGCCCTAGAAATAAGCTTAAGTGTATGTGCGCTCTAAAAATCCAGTGTATATTCCTCAAATATATCTTTCATTGACTTCTGTTACTAATTTTTGTTCAGTTTGCCTCCTCCATGGGATTCTGAAATTGTTACAAAGATTAAGTGGCATAGTCCTAGCCAGTTTGGCTCAGTGGATACAGTGTTGGCCTGTGGACTGAAGGGTCCCGGGTTCAATTTCAGTTAAGGGCACGTACCTTGGTTGCAGGCTTCTCCCTGGCTGAGCCCTGGTCAGAGCACATGCAGGAGGCAACCAGTCAATGTGTTTCTCTCACATTGATATTTCTCTCTGTCTTTCCCTTTCCCTTCCACTCCCTCTAAAAATCAATGGGAAAATATCCTCAAGTGAGGATTAAAATAAAAGATTGAGTGATAATAGTACTAAGCAGATCCTAATAAATATTTAGTAAATGATTGGTATATGGATACTTACACATCCAATGAATGCTGTACATCACAGTTGGTTTGAGGGGGAAAAACCCTGCAATTTGGTGATTGGGGAATAAGTAAGCTAAAATCTGCTTTTAGGTAATTGTGCATTTTCAACACAGAAGACCCCCAATGTTTTGATATTTATTGAAATTTATTAAATCAATATTTGATATATAAATAATTTTAAAATATAAAGTACTACTATGTATTTTTATATTTTCTATGTCACAATGTTGTGTGTCATACACTGCTTTTGAAAACAAATACAGCCTTATATATTCTTCAATCTAAGTGCAAAGTTGATAAAGGTAACATCTAGGTCTTATATCTAGAGCAGTGAAAGAAAACAAAAACCCACCAGCAACTCCCCCATGATTTGCCCACAGTAGGAAATGTGAAAAACATGCATTTAGAAAATGTAATCCAAACTATTTAGGGGGATGGACTAAATTCTATCGTATTAGCCTAGAGCAAGATATAGGATTCATTGTGTATCACATGATTTTCTTCATCTGAAACCTAACATCATTAGACACTATAAAATTGAGTATTTTCACATCTTAAAAGCTCCAAAGCTCAGCAAAAGATGAGCACCTCTACTTGCATCAATACCGTCCTCCTCTGAATGCCGCTGTTAGAAGTGTTATACCATCGCAGTGATACACTTCTAGCTGCAGGGAAAACAAATTTCTGTGTACATTTCTTTAGAATGAGGAGCAGCAAAAATCTCAGGAAGAATTTTCAGAGGGAATTATACAGATGCCAAAGGAATTGTGAATTAGGACATTATATTCTGAAAATCGGGTGGAAGGCCTTGCCCAAGTTATACACATTAATCACAAATAGTATAAAACATGAATTTGAAAGTTATTTAAAGATTTATGTATGATTTATGTGAAATATATACTGTCAGTACAATTTAGATACAGGAATCCGCTGTGTAAGTATGATAGTTGAAGCTGTGTAAGAATGAGTGAGTTAACTGAGAGAGAAGAAATACCTAAACCCAAGCTTTAATACACCACATGTAGTAATTAGGAAGATGAAACAGAGCCAGCAATGGAGTAGGTTTATAGAACTGAATCCAGGAAAGGTGAAGTCAGCAAGAACAAGAGGCACTTTCCTAGAGAAGAAAGTGATGGTGGTAATAAGTGCAAAATGTTTCAGTTGGGTTGGAAAATTGAAGATGGAGAGAATCCTCTTTTCAATTTTCCCCTTGGTTTCAAAGATAAAACTCTAGCTTATAGAAGTGACTTAGAAACTGTGAAAGCATCCACATATATTCCTACAGGTCAGTGTCATGAGATCAATTCTATGTTTATATAAGCAGGTTGAAAGGACAGCACCAGAATTGATAGGGATATTCTGTTGACCTAGTCCCATGGTCAGCAAACTGCGTGCCATATGCGGCTCTTCGGCCCCTTGAGTGTGGCTCTTCCTAAGCCTTAGGAGGACCCTAATTAAGTTAATAACAATGTACCTACCTATATAGTTTAAGTTTAAAAAATCTGGCTCTCAAAAGAAATTTTAATCATTGTGCTGTTGATATTTGGCTCTGTTGACAAATGAGTTTGCCGACCACTGGCCTAGTCAATGGCCATGGAGTCTTTAAGTACATTTAGTCCATTTTATAGACTTGGTCACAGATAAGATACCGGCTAGATATAAATTAGTTTAACAGGTAGTTATCAAGTACCTACAGTGTCTCAAAATGATATATTGGTGAATAAGACAAACATGTTCTTGCTTTCAAGGAGCTGAAATTATAGTGCAGGAAAACTTAATAGAGAAATAAATACGTAAACTAGACAATTTCATACTTTGAAAAGTGCTATTTTAAAAAGCAGTAAGCCCTGGCCAGTGTTGCTCAGTTGGTTGGAACATCCATAGTCCCGTACACTGCAAGGTGGCGGGTTCAGTTGCTGGTCAGAGCACATACCCAGGTTGCAGGTTCTACCCAGGTTGGGGCGTATTGGAAAGACCAACAGATCAATATTTCTCTCTCACCTCTCTCTCTCTCTCTCTCTCTCTCTCTCTCTCTCTCTCTCTCTCATCATTAAAATTTTTAAAAAGCAATAAAACAAATAAAATATTGGGCAGAGTAATCAGTAAAGTCATATGTAGGTAGCTTTTGTCTGAGAAGTTAAGACATGAAGGAGAGAATGAGTGTGTGCACATTCTCTGAGAGCAGATGCTCAGATGCTATTAAATTTTTAAGAAGTTTCTGAGAGAAAAAGTCCTGTGAGAGAAATTGGGATGAGAATGGGCAAGTCTGGAGAAGCCCTCATATTGCATTACACGTAGGGTGTACTAATAAGTCACAGAGGGAGAGCGGAAAGGTAGAATGTTCTGACCTCCTCATAGCCTAAGAAATGTTAGCAAATGCTGTGTGCAGTTCTAGAACCAAAGTCAGCCAGTAGAGGGTTACAACTATCATGTCAAATATATTGGATTATTTTATCTTACCCTAAGACAATTCATATATGTCCATGACTTACAAAGGGAGGAACCTAAGTTTTATAGATGGCATTTACAATTTACAAAGTGCATGCAACCATCATGCTAATAAAATATGTAAATATGATAGCAGGATTAGAGAATCATGGAAACACTTATATGAACACATTTTTGTCAGTGTGCAAAATAATTTTGTGCCATTTCAATAAATAGAACCACTAATGGCATGCCAAACAATTCATTTTAAGTGACTTTTACATATTCACAAATCTAGGCAAAAGAAGTACTTTGAAACTTTGAAACATTTTCAGAAGACCCTATTTATCTGCTCCAACATCATATCCTGATGGCTCACTTAAAGAGGTTACTAAAAATAAAGATTTCTTAAGAGGAGAAGATAGGGTTTGAAAAATAGAAACTAGCATTTCAAGATACAATTTTTATTTAACATACACAATCTGAAAAAAAAAAAACAATCACAAGGAAAGAATATCTGAGGTATTGACAAGTAAAAAGGGGAGATGGACCCATAGTTGAGAACAGGCATGTCGCACAGAGTGGACACACCTTTGTCCACTGCTTGTCAGCCAAATGGATTTCGATTAGCGAGCCTGAAGTATTTGAAGGAAATGGAAGGGAGGAAAAATAAGGCAGCTCACTTTTATTATTTTGGGCTTGTAAATATATTTCTTTCTTGGTAAGTCATAAAGAAATGAAAAGTAAATGCTTTAGAAAAATATTGCAATTATCTTAAAATAGCAACTACTTACAATCATTTACTATGATTATTGTACAGCCTCCTTTAAAACAGAATAATATTAATCATAGAATAATATTCTGGCCTTTCACAGGGGCAGCCATTTAACTCTTCTCTTTGGTTTTCTCACAGCTCTTGATTTAACAGCGTAAACAAGGTTTAAGTACAAACCTAAAGGACAGCTTCATTTCTCAGTCCTTTCCCTCATGCTGCAGGCTTCCATTTAGTTTTATTCATTACAACCCCGAAGCCCCTGCTTTCTAAATGGGTAGGTTAGAGAAAAGTACCTTGCAGCTCACCTGTGCGAGATTAATAATATCACTCCGAGAAGATTAGAGCCATTACTCTTCCTGACCCGATCCAAATGGTACAAATGGGATTTTAAGGATGATGCCTGTTCCGAGATCCAGCAGAGTAATGAGGTGCAGGGGATAGTTACCCAAAGGAATCAGGGAAGATAGACTGCCGGGGTTGTACAGATGATACACCATTAGCATTAGCTATTATCCAAAGAAAAGATTATGGCTATAAATAAATTCATCCAGGCCTTTTATACCACAGACAGGCAAACCCACGGATGGACAGGCCCAGAATGCGACTATTACTTTCAAAGAAAGCCTAAGGCTGAGTTCTTATTTCGTTAGCAGAATTGTAGGTAGTACCAGAAGGAAAATGAGATGAGCGTGTGTGTGTGTGAGAGAGAAAGAGATACTGGTCTAACTTAAACTTTTAGAAATACCAGTTTCGAATTTTTAAAAATTCATTTCTTAGAAAGTATCTTCTCTAGCCTTGCTTTTAGGCTATCATGATTCTGACTATGAAAACTAGTGTTTTCCACTTTGTGATTGACTGGAAGAAGCATTAACAAATGAGTGAACCTAGTCAGTTTGAAGTACAACTACTGAAATTCTACATACATTCACACACATGCATGCATGCGCACAGCCCTACCATTTTTTCATGATACCCTGCAGAGTTGCTTTCACATACTCTGTTTAAAAATAATAATATCGATAATAAATTAGTAGTAGCTAATACTTACATATGCCATATATTAGTCATGTACCTAATATGAATTAATTCATTTTATCCTCACAACTAAACAGTTATTGTTATATGCACATTTTAAAGATAAGTAAATTGAGTAATAACTAGCGTAACTTGCTTATGCCTCGCCTCTAAATGATTTACCCTAGTAACTTATACTCATCTAAAAATTTCTTTAAATCCTCTTCATTACTCTGATTTTCTCATAACATCTGCAGGCACATAATTCTTATCCCCCTAAAATATATTAATCTCCCTATTATTTTCTCTCACAGTACTATCCCCTTGGCAATATATGTATTTGCCCTCTTCAATCTAGATTTACAAAACACTTAAGAATATACAATAAAAATAATATTCTATCATATTATAGATCTTAATTATATTTACTATTTATATTAGTTTATTGTATCTCTGTTCCCAGTAAAATATAAGTCTGTGATACTATAACTTCAGAACCTAGAACAGTGCCTGTAACTCAGTATGTGATTGGTACATACTTATTAAATTAATCAATGAATGGAATAATTAAATATAGAATTGATAATTTAGCAAACATTAAAGAGGAATTGGTTATCCTTTATAATAAAAGCCTAATATGATAAGTGTCTAGTCATCCATTCAAGCAAAGTGTAATATGCTAATGACACCCTAAGGCCACTCAACCGCTCACTATGATGTGCACTGACCAGCAGGGGGAATATGCTCCAACTGGTAGGTTAGCTTATTGCTGTGGTCCAATCAGGACTGAGCAAGATGGACCGGACACGCCCTGGAGCCCCCTACTGCAGTCCCTCCCAGCTGGCCAATCTCCCGCATCCCTTCAGTGGGGTCCCTCAGCCTGGCCTGTGCCCTCTCGCAATCCGGGACCCCTTGGGGGATGTTGGAGAGCTGGTTTTTGCCTGATCCCGCAGGCCAGGCCGAGGGACCCCACTGGTGCACGAATTCGTGCATGGGCCTCTAGTGCAGTGGTTCTCAACCTTCCTAATGCCGCGACCCTTTAATACAGTTCCTCATGTTGTGGTGACCCCCAATTTCATTATTACAAATTGAACATAATTAAAGCATAGTGATTAATCACAAAAACAATATGTGATTATATATGTGTTTTCCGATGGTCTTAGGCGACGCCTGTGAAAGGGTCATTTGACCCCCAAAGGGGTCGTGACCCACAGGTTGAGAACCGCTGCTCTAGTGAGATAATAAAGGAGAGGAACAATTCAATAAGACTTTATGTTTTTTAGATTGATTGAATGCTTGAGTGATGTGCTATCAATAAAACAGAGGGTACAAAAGGAAAGGTAACTGCTGAGGTAGGAAAGAGCTAATGAGAACCTGTTTGATATGTTAGCTTTATGGTAACCATGGAAAGTTTTATATAGGCTTTTAGAATGAAACAGCTCTGAGCTGAAGGGATGACTAATTTGGAAAGGAAGGTTTACAAGTCAACAGCTTGTGGGGTCATTAAATGTGAACACGAGAGGGAGTGGTAAAAATTTTAAATAGATAAAAAGTGTAGTTAAGCCCAGCCAGTGTTACTCAGTGGTTGAGCATCGACCTATGAACCTGGAGGTCACGGTTTGATTCCTGGTCAGGGCACATGCCTGGGTTTCAGGCTCGATCTGCAGTAGGGAGTGTGCAAGAGGCAGCCTATCAATGATTCTCTCTCATCATTGATGTTTCTATCTCTGTCTCGCTCCCTTCATCTCTGAAATCAATTAAAAAAAACAACAACAAAAAAATCTATGGTCAAAATTCTACAGACACCCACTATTTCAGAGGTAAGCAAGGAGAAGCAAACAAGTAAAATGCTATAAATTAGTTTCTAAATATATGATCCAGAATTCTTGCTTTATTTGTACTTATTTCCTCAATCTTAATGTCTAATCGTCATCCATTACAATACCCACAAATGTTATAGGAGTTTTTTATTTCTACATGTATTGATACAAAAAAGGGAGGTAGCTGGATTGTGATGGGGAGTATGAAAATTGTTGCTAGCTAATAAAGTACTCTAAATCTTTTCATTCTGTCCTAAGATTTCAATATTTTATTATATTGGTTTTGATAAAGACTTAAATATTTCCTTTAAAAGACTTCAGACTACAATTATAAATAGAAATATGAAGAGATAAAACTATGCAAAGACATTCAAAGTAAATTATCAAAAGGTATGTTAAGGCATTTTCCATTAATTGACCTCAGATTTACAAAATTAAATAAAAAGCATAGATAGGCAAAGTGACACTCTGAAAACAGTTGAAAATTTTATTATTTAGTACTTTCTAAAATCTAGATTCAATACCTGAGGCTATGGAGCTAATAAGTAAGCGAATATTATATCAAATGATATAGGAAAATTGTTTTGACCATAAACATTATAAAGATACAAATTCATTTTCCACTGTTATTTCTTTGAAAAGGTTTCAGGGGGTTTATACATACCTCTTTTTAAAAAGTACGTTTATATTTTGTTTCTAAATTATATGTGTGTGCATTGCATGCACATACATTCTTCTAGGCTATATTCAGACAAAAATAATTGCGCATTGACAAGACATATAATAATAGCAGAAAATGAAGAAAGTAAACAAATGAAGAAATAAAAATAATAGTGAGCTTCTCCATTCAGGCAAATGTTGCACAAATGTCGTAGATTTGAATCATAAGAAATTAACGATTAACATGTGTCTTCATTGAACCTATCTGATATTCCATCAACTCTGATAGCGCCCAGTTCTAAAAAAACTTGAAAGCCCAAGTTAAATCCAAAAGTAGTAGGTTTTCAAAAAGTTAGCTATAATGCGAAGTCCCGCACAAGAATAGGACAATATGTTGGAAGTGTCATGTACTATTTAACTGAGATGAAAACCTGTGAGCATGGCCCACTGGGCTCAGGATGCCCTAGCCCCTGCTCCTCTTCAAAACCCTTTCATACCACTCTCCACTGAGATACTAGTCCGCACTTTGATCACCACTCTCCAGGCATATTATGCTCCTTTATTGTTCCTTGTATATCCCAAGCCCTTTCAAATCCCATAGCCTTTATACTGGCACTTCCTGCTTCTGCATCTCACAGGGCCTCTCATTCATCTGTGCAATCTGAAATATACCGCTTGCTGGAGGCTTCCCTGGAAATCAAATCAATATTATGCTAAGAGAAATAAGCCAGTCCGAGAAAGGCAAGTACCATATCATTTCACTCATACATGGAATTGGATGAATAAAATGAACTACCAAGCAAAATAGAGACAGACTCATAGATAGAGAACAGGCAGGCAGCACTGGTTGGTGGGGTGGTGGTGTTGGGGTGATGGAGAGATTGAGCAAAAAGGAAAAAAGAAAAAAAGAGAGCGATCTCATGGACATGGACAAGAAGGTGATAAATGTGGAAGGTGTGAGAGAGGGTGGAGGTGGAAGAGGGCATAGAAGGGATAAATGGTGATAAAAAAGAAATAGAAAAAAAATAAATAGAAAAGGAATAAATAAAAAAAGAAATAGAAGAGTGTGAAGATGTTTGGTAGTGTGTTCTAATGAAACCTATATGCTGTTAAGTCCTTTCACAAAAATTTGAGATATGCCGAAACCGGTTTGGCTCAGTGGATAGAGCGTCGGCCTGCGGACTCAAAAGTCCCAGGTTTGATTCCAGTCAAGGGCATGTACCTGGGTTGCGGGCACATCCCCAGTAGGAGATGTGCAGGAGGCAGCTGATCGATGTTTCTCTCTCATCAATGTTTCTAACTCTCTATCTCTCTCCCTTCCTCTCTGTAAAAAATCAATAAAAATATATTTAAAAAACATTTGAGATAGCATAAATGTGTTGATGTGAGGGCATATGTATCTCAATTGTTTTGATAAAGAGATCCTTTGTTTAAAAAACTTAATCCCCAACTCTCTAGTTATTCTCCATTATTTTACCCTGAGTACTTCCTCCATCTCACTTAACATATTATTATATTTATTTATGGGAGGAGGGTTCTTGAAGTCAGTAAATCATTTGGACATATCAAATGCTCTTGTAGCTTAACAATAATTGATGATTTAACCAAAAATCTAGTAGTGGAAGAAATTTCTGAAGTGTTGTTTTTTTTTTTCCATTGAATTTATAGGAGTGACATTGGTTAATAAAATTATATAGGTTTCAGGTACATGATTCTACAACGCACTGTCTGTATACTGTACAATGTGTTTACCACCCCAAGTCAAGTCTCCTTCCATCACCATTTACCCCCCTTAACCCTTTTCTACCTCCCTCACACCTCTTCCTTCTGGCATTCACCATACTGTTGTCTGTGTCTATGAGGCTTCCATTGTTTTTTTGTTTGTTTTTTTTTGCAATTAAGCAGAAGTGTTTATTTTTTAATTTCTTTCTTTCAACTGTAACATTTGACCAGTAAAATACTCAGTTGCCATTCCCACTTCTTTCTGAGTACCTTTCTTCATGATGGCATGTAGCTTATCTCTTACTGAGACTCACCAAGATAGGGAATCAGAATTGTAGGGCAGAGCTCTCACATAACCCCCCCTTTTTTTGGCTGTTAAATGGAATATCTCATTATGTGCCATTGGGTCAAATTTCATTTTTTTTATTCAAAAATACCATGACCACAATGTGTAAACCTTCCCAGCACTGTCTCTCAGCTAAGAGCTATGAAAGGTAGCTAAGAGCTAGTGTTAGGAGAAAAAGGTGATCAGACAGCCAAAAAGAAGATGAGAAAACTGTTCCTACTATAGTTGACTGAGTTTCATTCTTAAAGATGACCAGTAAAAGTATAATTTAGTTTAAATAAACTCCCCTTGAAACACTTCTGAGAAAGACGAAGTGTTTACTAAAGTGAAGGAATCAGTACGTGAATTATCACAGTCATTGGAGTTTTCAGATGACTGGAACATGACTTATGGTAAACAACATTCAGTCTAGTTTATGCATATTCCCTAGATTTCATCAAAAGTGATATATTTTTAAAAAGACAACAAACAGATCATTCCTGTTGAGGTTCTTCTTTCAAAAGGATGCTCATTGTAAATTAATTTGCCTTTTTCTCCATTGCAGGTGTTAAATTCTGCAAAGCATCTTTCTAAATTACAGGGGAGGCTGTGAGCTTTCTGAGCAAATACTCATTTCTTTTGTCTTGTTGAGGACTAAGAGTGATTCTCCCAAGTGGCTATTCAATCGTGAAAGTAGAAGGTGTTAGAATGGATGTAGAGCCTCACAAATCCCTGTTGGTTTTGAGTAGACCAGTGAAGTATTATCATGTCACCACTAGAAAAAAATAACCTCAGTATGTTCTAGTGTCGTTATTGTAGGTATAAATTGATCTATTGGATATTTAAGAGGAAAAGAAATGTAAATACTTCCTATTGAAGATGTTTGCAGAAGCAGAAGAACTTGAGCACACATTTGAGAGCTTTGAATTTGTGTGATATTCCTTATATTATAAATTATTCATGGATTAAAAGGGTGAAAGTTCATCAAACAATTCCTATAGAAAGTGGTAAAAAAAAAAAAAAGGTGGGATAGATAGTGGAAAGCCTTTGGAAGTAGAATCAGATTCACATTGCAGTCCTGGCACTTGACAGGTGAGAATCCCAGATTTGGTAATTTTCTTCTATGAATCTTTGTTGCATTTGACTTAAAGAAAGATTACAGCCCAGTTGGTGTGGCTCAATGATTGAGTGTTGACCTAAGAACCAGGAAGTCACGGTTCAATTCCCTGTCAGGCATATGACCAGGTTGCAGGCTCGATCCCCAGAGGAGAGCATGCAGGAGGCAGTTGATCAATGATTCTCTCTCATCATTGATGTTTCTATCTCTCTTTCCCTCTCCCTTCCTCTCTGAAATCAATAAAAAAATATTTTTTAAAGAAAGATTACAAATTCACTCATGTAAAATTTTAAGTTTTGGATATAGTAAATATAAAATACCAAGAATGATGTCTGTCACTCAGTATATGAAAGCTATTAAACATCAGAGTATACATAATTCACTAGGTGTATCAGTCTGGTTTGCTTTCTATAATGATCTGAGATTTATGTACTTGGCTAATATGCAGGCATTTTGAGCAATATTGATCATAGTTTTCCTAAATGTAGACAATTACTTTTCAGATTTATTTGTATTAAATTATTCTCCTGTAACTCTGAATTTTTAGTAAGAAGCAGCCTTTTTCTCTCTAGACATGGATGGGTTTTGACAGATATTGTATTCATACCCACACACACAAACACAAAGACCTCTGTATATTTAATAATTATACATGATTATATTTATCAGTTCAAATCTATTCATTAAAGTGTTCTCCAGATGGCCAGAGTTTATAGTCATTACTTAGCAATTAATTTATAAAAGAACCTTGAACCAAGAATGTGCTACACACACACACACACACACACACACACACACACACACACACAAACACCCCTTATCTTTGACCAAGTGCCTTACGTTTGTTAACATATATATCATTCTATCTGAATATCTTCTAACATTTTTAATGTGTATCTGCTAGTCGAAAATTCCCCCAGTATTTTTTAATGTCTTGATTGTTCCTTTATTCTATGTTCTTCTTGTTCTAGTTGAAATGCTTCTGCTCATCTCTTAGATTTTTATTGTGTAAATCTTTAAACATTCTACTTTAATAAGTTACATTTAAACTTGCTAATTTTTATTCACTAGTTCTCTCTCCTTGTTTAACTTGTTCTTAAATCTATGAATTTGGGTGTTATTTAGTTATAAAATGTTTCACTTCTATAACTTAACATCATTTTCTTTAATGTTGGTGTAAGATCTTTCTAAAGATGTTTGTCATTAGGTGTTTATATAAATGACTCAAATTAATGTAATGGTAGCAAAAAGTTAACTATTTAAAGCTATTATTCAACAGATACTGAGCAACCATTATGGCTTTGGAAGCCAATTAGCCATTCATATGGGAGTTCCAGACTTAAAGAGTGATATTTGTAAAGCTCATTCTAACACAAAGAGAAATCTAAACATCAAGAACAGTGGGACAAAGCACAATGAATTTACATCATCCACTACTAAACAAATTATAAAATATTAAAGGGAGATTATGCAAAGCAACCAAGATTAATTGCTGCTAATTGAAGAAAGTCATAAAATCAAGGGTTGGTTTCCTTTGTGATATAATGTCATTTACAAGGTTAATTGCCGTGTCCCCTCACAGTCCCCGGTTGTTTTTTGTATTGTGGCAGCGAAAGTGTGAACAGATGGACCAGAGCAACATCTGGTTTAAGTGAGCAGCGAGAGCACCGCTGACACCCTTGAAGGATTTCCTTCAGTTGCACAGTCTCAGGAATAGAAAGGAATAACAGAGAAACACGATGGCAAAAATAATCAACATGATATATACTTATTAGCCTATGGGCCCTTGCAAATTTCAGAGTGGACATCATAATCAGACCTAAAATGGCTACAGTAATGTCCTTAATATAATGTTTTAAAGAATAGTTATAGTTGATTTAGCCAACTTGTCATTAATATCTCACTTCCCCACCTTTGCATCTAAACATGCTTATGCATACAAATAAAAATAATATCTTATGTTCTATGGAAGATCAAAATATTTAAAACTTGCAATACCCCTCTTGATCTTCAGGGTAGCCTTATAAATTAGATATTACTACTTGCTATCCAAAGTAATAACTGACACTCAGAAATACTTTATCCTAGGTTTAAAAGGTAATGCAGAAAAACATAAATCCAGAATTATTGACTTTAACCTATTGCACTAACCTTCAAAGCTACATTATGTCAGTAACTGAAGAAAACCTTCGATAATAACTATTAGACATTTTAAAGCTAAAATTTGCAATTTTCATTTCTTACTATGTTTTTAGTAGTATTATAATCATTTAGTAATTTACCGATGGTTCAGTTTTATTTCATCTGTTAAACATATAAAGCTTTCAATGGCCCAGAATGTGCAATAATGCCATTTGTAGTTTACCAAATCTGCTCACACAATCCAAGGTGAAAATACAACTCAATATAACACACCACAGCCTGCTAGAAAAGAGGGAGCTGTCAGAAACGTAAGGTGTGGTTATTTTTAAAAATGAATTTGAATGTCCTTTCCTATTCGTTTATGTGCTCCGAGTTCTTGCGGATGCCTGCCCTGTTCTGGCCGGGTTCAGTGCAGAACACAGGCCCAGCAGGACACACTAGAGCGGTAGTTCAAGGGTGAGCTCTCTCCGCCTTCGTTTCTCTCTGAGGTGTGAGAGTGTTGCTGCTGCCTTGTCAAGGAGGAAAACACTGAACATTGCACGTGTGATCAATTATCACTGTAGTTGTTATCGCCGAGACCCAGTGAGGCCAGCTCCGCCTGGCTTTGCTGGCCCATGTTAGTCAGGCACAGTTTATGTGGTTCTCAACCTTCTGGCCCTTTAAATACAGTTCCTCATGTTGTGACCCAACCATAAAATTACTTTCGTTGCTACTTCATAACTGTAATGTTGCTACTGTGATGAATTGTAATGTAAATATCTGATATGCAGATGGTCTTTGGCGACCCCTGTGAAAGGGTCGTTTGACCGCCAAAGGGGTCGCGACCCACAGGTTGAGAACCTCTGGTTTATAGTGACTCCTCTCTGACAGGGCTCCGGAGCACACATCTATGCCATTAAAGTACGTATTTGGGGGAAACGCTCAGTGGTAGATGTCTGGCTTTAGAGTCAACCTCCTCTCATCTTGAAACAGGCAACCGCTGATTTGTTACTGATACTATCATCTTGCCTTTTCAGGAATTTCTTACAAATGGTCTCGTAGTGTGAAACCTATTTAGGTTGTTCTCTTTCATTGAGCAATATACAGCTAAGACTAATCCATGTTTTGCACGGCTGGTGTTAGCGCTTTACTTTTTACCACTGGGGGGTAGTCTATTTTAGGGGCTTACCACAATTTGTTTTTCCAATTGCCTGCGTAAGAGCATCTGATAGCTCCCACTTTTTTGGTTATTATATGTTACATGGGTGTGGAGCTTTATTTTCTAGTGTTGATCTTGGCAGAGCTCGTGTGATTTGAACCTCCCTCCTGCAGAAGCCACAGGATGGCTTACACAGGCTCTTTAGCCTCATAACCAGACGCAGAGGACGAGGGGAGGAGGGAGCTTGAGGCTTGAAAACTGTCCATGTTTATACATCAAAAATGGAGTCAAACTCTTGTACATCTTAATTTTTTAAAAGAGTGAACAAAAGAGAGTGGCATGAGGGCAAAGGATGTGTTGAGTATTATTCAGAGCAGTTAAAAATTTACTTATTTTATTTAATAACAGCAAGCACAACATTGAAAAAGATAAAAAAAAAAAAACAACAACAAACAACAAAAACAATTTGAGAGTATCAGCGTCCTGCCTAATGCCTCTGACTCAAGCCCATGGAGGGCCTCGCTGTTGCCACACCCCCAGGGGCTTAACTGTGCCTCCAGCACTCGGAGCATTTGGAGTGTTTCTGATATACCTGTTGCCAAACTCAGAAGCAGGCACATAAACAACCAATAGATGTATATATTACTGATTTCAGAGAGGAAGGGAGAGGGAGAGATAGAAACATCAATGATGAGAGAGAATCATTGATTGTCTGCCTCCTGCATGCCCCACTCTGGGGATTGAATCTGCAGCCCGAGCATGTGCCCTGACCAGGAATGGAACCCAGGATCTCCTGGTTCACAGGTCGACTCTCAACCACTGAGCTATGCCAGCCAGGCCCAATAAACTATTTGTAAAAGCATATGAATGCATTTATGGAATCAAACTTGCTGCTACCACAAATGAGATCTTTTGCCTTGGGTCTTATACAAGGCTCATGACCCTCCTTTAGCATCTAAGCTTCCACACTTGACCCGATGTAAGATGATCACATCCCTGCTCATAGCATGGGGCCTGAGTCCCTCTAGATTTCCTGCACACATCCCAGTTACTCTAGCTGGAGTTTCACATTTGCTATCACCCATCCTGCCAAGACAGATGTTCTGCTCTAAACCCTAATAAATCCGGTGTCTGCAGCTACCTCCCCACCCCATCTTAAACTGCTGCACAAGGCCCAAGTTCTCAGTACATTGCCTTGTGGGGAATCCAGCTTATCTTTAAATCTATCCCATCATTTTAACTCCGTTCATATTTAATTTTTCACTCAGATTGCTGACATAGCCCTTTCCCTGCTGCACTCCTCCCTCTGGCCTATCTTTTCCACACTCCGCCAGACCAATCACTCTAAAATTCCCAGCGGGTCATTTGTCAATTTCATATAGTTTACTAAATCTCCATTAATTTAGTTGAGATCTAAACCTTTTAGAATAGCATCAGCTTTCTTTTTAATTCTGTCTCCACCTATCTTTGCACAAATTCTGTCACATGGCCATAGTAGCCTACCTTGAGCCAGAACATGCAACAGAAAAGAAGGCAGAAGACAGCGGTGGTCCCTAGGCAAACAGGTATCCTAGATTGGTACTCTAGAACTTGCTTGCTGGGAGAGTAGACTCCTGAATCATACTTCATTGATAATTTTAGGTTGCCAGTACAGCAGCTATGTGCTATCACTTAACGTGTAGGAATACTGCATGTGGTCACCCCGCTACGTGTCTTCTCATCGTCTGAAGCTGTAAACACATTCACATTCCTATTAGTAACAGTGGCTGGGAATCCCTTTAGGTCTTGCTCCTCTAAATAACATCTACCATACAAGCTTCTCCATCCTTCATTCTACATTCTGATTAGAGCTTTTATGATGAATAATGATGATACCAATAAGACAAGTAGTATCAAATATTTATTGAATATTTGCTTATCTTATGGACTGAATATTTAGCAAAGCTCATTTAATCTTCACAGAGAGAAACTCAAATTCAAAAAAAGTTACTTGCCCAAGGGCATGCAGCTATTAAAGAGAATGTATCTGTTATTAAAATCCAGTTGTACCAGACTCCATAAGCTGTGCTCTGAATGTTCTATTATTCTACATTCTCTCTCTCTCCATTTTCAGAATTACTTTAATACTTTGAGTTTTATGTTTACATTATTTTGTGAGATCAATGTGATTATAGTTTTTGAGGTCCAGGTACAAGCTATTGAGGTCCATATACCTACAGCCTTTCTTTTTTTTTAAGATCCACTTTTTTAATAGACATTATTTATTAGAGCAGTTTTAGATTCACATCAAAAAAGAGTAAGTTACATAGAGTTCCCATATGTCCCCTACCCCTCACACACGCAGACTCTCCACTGTCAATATCCCCCACCAGACTGGTACATTTGTACCAACTGAGGAACCTACATTGACATGTTGTTATAACCCCAAGGCCATAGTTTACCTTAGGGTTGACTTTTGCTGTTATATATTCTATTGATTTGAAAAAATCTATAATAATAAAAGTATAATATGCCAATTAGACCAGATATCCGAACAATACTTCCAGATGACCTTCCAGACGAAGCTGGGGCCACGAGGGCTGAGCCCCTTGCACGAATTTCGTGCATCGGGCCTCTAGTATATAATAATGGCATGTTCACTATTACAGTATTATATTACAGAATAGTGTCACTGCCCTAAAAATTCTTCGTGCTCCACCTGTTCATCCCTTCCTCTGCATTCACTCCTGGCAACCATGGATCATTTTACTGTCTCCAAAGTTTTGCCTTTTCAAGAATATCATATAGTTGGAAGCATAGAGTATATAGACTTTTCTGATTGGTGCCTTTTATTTAGTAGTACGCACTTAAGTTTCTTCCAGCTCTTTTCATAGTTCGATAGCTCATTTCTTTTTTTAGTGCTGAATAATTTTCCATGGTCTGGATGTGCCACCGTTTATGTATCCCTTCACCTACTGAAGGACGTCTTGGTTGCTTCCAAGTTTTGGCAATCATAAAGAAAACTATGTGTGCTATTTTTGTGTGGGCATCAGTTTTTAGTTCCCTTGGATAAATGCCAGGAAGCAGATTGCTGAATGCTATAATAAGAGTATTTTTAGGTTTGTAAGAAACAGCCAAACTGTCTTTCAAAGTGACTGTACCAATTTGCATTCCTACCAGCAATGGATTAGAGTTCCTATTGTTCCACATTCTCACCAGCATTTGGTGTTGACAGGGTTCTGGAGTTTACTCATTCTCATAGGTTTGTAGTGGTATCTCATTATTGTTTTAATTCACATTTCCCTATTGGCATAGTTGTACCTTTTAAGACAATATTTCTGCTACTTCTGAGGATTTGGTCTATCATGTAATTGCTATATTTTTTGTTTTGTTTTCCTTGCTAGGAAAAGTTAAAGAAAATGATCCATGTTTTATGCAGCGACACATTTCACTATTGAGTTTTCTTATCACTAAAGGCAAAAATCAAAGCACAATTTTTCGCTAACATAGGTCAATCACAGGTTTATGAATATAAAACTGCAAATATGCTGCAAATATGTTGTTATATGCTGCAAATATTTACTGTGTCAATATGAAGTAGTCAATATCTCAATAGCAATGGCAGTTTGTCCACTGGCCTTTTGAATGTTTAGGCTCGAAGCATAGCTCATTGTTGTCATGAAGTCCTCTGCACCTAAATCTGCTTCAGGGAATGCTCTGTCTAGTGATTTGGTGTCTTGTCATGACACGTGTTGTCTTATCTGTACAACAGGACAGTAGTATTCTCCAATGATTGAGAAAGGGAAATAGATTGAATTAGAGCTACAGGTAGTGGGACACACCAAAGCTGAAGCATGGGAAGACGGAAGGGAGGGGAAAGAAGATGAGAAAGTTGCTCATGGAAAGGGGTGTGCAGTTTCTGAATGCATGCATCTCTTGATGGAATTCTACTCAGCATTTTATTTTTAAATCAAAATAGCCCCAGCTGGTTTGGCTCAGTGGTAGGTCATCAGCCTGTAGACTGAAGTGTTCTAGGTTCTATTCTGGTCAAGGGCATATACCTTGGCAGCAGGCTCCTCCATGGCCCAGGAGCTAGTTGGGGTGTGTGCAGGAGGCAACCAATCTATGTGTTTCTCTCACATTGATATTTCTCTCTGTCTTCACCTCTTTCTTCCACTCTAAAAAGCAATGGAAAAATATCCTCAGGTGAGGATTAAAAAAACAAAACAAAAATAAATAATCAAAATGCACTGCAATTTTTTTTTAACATGTGAAATACTATGCTAGAGAAGTGAGGAATAGTTATAATGATAACTATTTACAAAATAGTTTTCAATGCATTATATCATTACATTTCAATTAAATTAGGTAGAACACTCAAAGGGCTCTCTTTAATTTTATATAATACTGGCAATAAATGTGTCAAATGTTAACAATCTGGGTAATACTTCAGGCATAATATCACTGCATCTAAGAGTGAACAATTCCAAAAGCTATTTGAGCTGGAGTAGTTTTATTTTCACCTTAAAATGAATTGCATATATCATGGATGAATAATAAATACACTGAGCACATCTCCAAGTCTTAAAGACACGTTTGTAATACCTTAATAAATAAAATTTTTTAAAAAATTAAATAAACGTTTAATTTTCAAAATAATCAATGGAAGAAGCATATTCAGAGACCCTACTATGCCTTTAGGGCCTTGTATTGTGCTCTCTGCTTATTGCACCTGTTGGCTGCATGAGTACGAAGACTAAACAGCTTTGTTCATAAAGACAACTTGTAGAAGAAGAAAAAGGGTGTTTTGGGGAAAAGAGGCACTTTGCCATTATATTGAGATCATTTTAAGTAGATCATTTTCTGTGCTACTTTAATTCCTAGAGATACCATTTCTGTGTGATGTAAAGACATTTTATCCCATGCCTCTGTGTGTGTGTGTGTACGTGCATGCATGTATGTGTCACAGAGTGATAGAGAGAGATTGATTATATGCACATGTGGATGCAGCTGGGGAGAGAGATTGTATGTGCAGGTGGCTGGAATAAATGTCAGCTAAGACTTATCTGTATGTATGAAGGTGTTATTAGGTTGCATAATGTAGATTAGAGATAAGTAGAGAATCATGCAATAGAAATGAAAGTAAAACTAAAGTCCATTGGTTCAAATACATAGAATACATAATATTTTTTCAAATAAATTCATAACAAATATATTATCTACTAGAAACTAGTACAATCTTGCTATTCTTATTTGAAACATATTTTTATATTAAGAATCATCAGTTTTCATGTCTTAGCAAAATCCTCTGTTAAATTGATCCTCCAGATCTTTCATCACAAATTCTCATGTGTGTTGATAAATCACTGCTTGGTATTTTGTCATGGGTCTATTTCAGTAAGTTAGGTGGCCCAGGTTAAAAGCATATAGTCATTATACCTAAACATGTATTTCAGTATAATTTTATAGTCTCTACCTACCGTAGTGGATGTAAAGTCCCTGCTTCCCTCCAACTCTCTTGTTTTATAATTTAACTTTCCTCTGACCTAGCTAACAAAGAAATTATTTTGTACACAAAGGGAGGGATAACGTAAGTCACCAAAGTGGGATCATTTACATTTTTATTGTTGTTCTGTGCTAACTTCTTACGGGTTTAGTAACCCTAAGGGATATTAGAAATGCTATTAATATGCAGTGAATATACAGTGGACAAACTGCTGTGTGACATTGTTTAATTTTTTAGCAAAAATTCATTTTCTCCTTGTCCTAACCTTTATTCTTTGCTGGGAAGACTATAAACATTGATATGGAATTTGAGACAAAGATAAACTAGTGGGCATAGAAATGCCTTCTTGAGAATCCTATGTATTCATGTAAAGATTTATAGTTTTAAGGATATACTGTTTCGTATTAAATTATGATTTATTGAATTTATTTTTCTTTTGTTTTTTTTCTAATATATTTTTATTGATTTCAGAGAGGAAGGGAGAGAGAGAGAGGGGAGAGAAAGAGAGAGAGAGAGAGAGAGAGAGAGAGAGAGAGAGAGAGAGAAACATTAATGATGAGAGAGAAGAGAGAATCATGGATCGGCTGCCTCCTGCACGCCCCACACTGGGGATCGAGCCTGCAACCCGGGCATGTGCCCTAACCAAGAATTGAACTATGACCTCCTGCTTCATAGGTCGATGCTCAACCACTGAGCCATGCGGGCTGGGCTAAAGTAGAACATTCTTATGAAATATCTCTGATATTAATTAAAAAGGGCCTCAAAATTGTGGCTAAGTAGAAGTAGAAAATGGAGACTCAGTCATTCATCAGATGTATCAGATGTATGCAATCTCTGTAGAGCAGTGCTGATGCATCGGTACACAAGTAGAGTCTCTCTCTCTCTCTCCCTCTCTCTCTCTCTCTCTCTCTCTCTCTCTCTCTCTCTCTCTCTCACACACACACACACACACACACACACCATAAAAGGAAACCAGACAGTTGTTTTATTCAATATAGACTGAGAAGGACATCCACTAGGGAAAAGTCCACAGTGTAATTGAAACTAATGTATTCTCTTTCACTTTGTTTTCAGGCCTCTGGCTTATAGGGGAGAGGACTCTTACTACCCTAATATTTTCTCATTTTTAGTGTCTTCACTGACTTTAATTACCTTCTCTCAGGCTCCTACAATGATTACTTCTTTTTAAAAGGAAAACAAGAGAAATGAACTCGTTTGCTAAAGGCCTTTACTAAGGTTTCACGGCTAGAGCTATTTCAAATAAAAATATTGTTAGCAATTAAACTAAATATGAAACTCACACTTGCACTTCCACAAATTTTAGCCCCCACCCTTGGTCATCAACTCTAAAGTTAACCCTTGTTTAATATTCTGATGCATATCACTTCTTTTCACATCTTGGTTTACTCTAGGGTTTTTAAAAATTGCATTCAAGGGTATTCTATACTTGTGTATGTCGGCATCATGATGCTTTTTATTCCTAGGAAAAAGGATTTTATCATTGTCATGTTTGCAAATCATTAAGCATGTCCATTACTTAATTAGGATGGTATTTATTTTAAAAGCAAAAACAATTTTAAATTTTCATTTATCCAATTTATTTTATTTTAGATTTTATACAACTGCCTTGAAATAATTAAAAGACAACAGTGGTAATTCTATTGTGGATTTGCCAATATAGCATTTTTGTAAATTAAATTGAATTGTGTTACTAAAGTAGATTCAATGGGAAGAACAAGTAGCAATAAGGTGCATCTGTTTTCATTATTTGCTTTTCATTCATTGGTTAAGGACTGATTTACTACTATGAAATTTACAACAATCCAGCCAGAAACCTAATCTGATTACTTGTTCAATCAACTATCCCAGCAGATAGCTCTTCCTGATTCTGTTCTCTACCTTCATTGGTATTCCTTCGAGGCCCAGATATTTCAGTAACATAGGAGGCAATAGAAATCAGAGATCCAGAGCCTGGCATTTTAAGATAAAATGACTTAGTTCAAACCAGAGATTTGGCTACTTGCTCACTGTGTGCATGTTGGGAAGTAACGTATCCCCTCTTAGTATAATTTATTAAATGGTAATGGTGATATCAATAGTAGAGCCTACTCCATATGACTGTTGGGATAGTTACTGTAAATGAGGTAACAGAAAGGTGAATAGAAGCCTGACACATTGTAAAAGCCATACAATGATGAGATATTATTTTCACTGGTCACATAGCCTATGACGACCTATTCATTTAAGGAATGTTTAAACATAATAATAGTTACAGCTGAAATTATGTATTGGTTACAATGTGTCATTAACTATAATAAGTTTTTTGACAAATTGTGTTTTATCTTCTCATCAATTCTATTACCTTTATTTATTTAAATGCTGAACCAATATTAGATGAGTGTTTCAAGGTCACACAGATTCAAATAATCAAACTAGCAGCCTCTGTGTAAGAAATTACAGGTATATCAGGAATATTCTGTGAACTAAAGATAGAAACCTAAGAGCAACTAGATGTACCAATGTTGCTTTCAAAGATAGAAGATGGAGCCCGGCCAGTTCAATGGTTGAGTGTCAACCTATGAACCAGGAGGTTCCAGGTCAGAACACAGGCCCAGGTTGCGGGCTCCATCCCCAGTGGGAGGTGTGCAGGAGGCAGCCGATCAATGGTTCTCTCTCATCATTGATGTTTCTGTCTCTCTCTCATTCTCCCTTCCCCTCTGAAATCAATATAAATATGGAAGAAGAATCAAGAAGTCAAGGTATGTGGGTGGCTTCTAGACTTTGGGAACAGCTCTAAGTTAACAACCACCAAGGAAACAGGAACTGCATTTCTACAACAGTAAGAAACTGAGTTCTGATAACCTACTAAAAAAGCAAGGAAAGAGAGTCCAGATAGAAAGAGTCCACACCTCGCTTTAGCTTGCTGAGACCCAACCCAGACTTCTGATCCCCAGAACTCTAACGTAAAATATTTGTATTCTTTTAAACTGTTAGGCTTGTGGCACCTTGTCATCATAATAGTGGATTAATGCACAGAGATGCTCCAACTTCCACCCTGGAGTTCCTCACTGTTGCCTTTGAAATTCTGGGGATACAGAAGATATGATGATGATCACTGAATTGAGGGCAGCCCATGGCGCTGGTGCATGTTAGTGATGTGTATCCTTCACCAGTGCTCCCCAAGCCACTCTGTTCATTTTCCCATTGTGCCAGCACTGCGGAAGCTGAGGACTGAGCGTAGCTGATAACAAATGGCCAAACCGTTAAGAGCACTTGACTTCTAGTGCCTCCATATTGTGGATGTTCTCGGGAAGGCATCCATGGGAGATGCAACATCCTTAATTTACTGCCTGCAGTCATCAGTGTATCCACATACATCTTCCCAAGACCTCTTGGCTCCAGTCTTTCTCCATAAGGGACCACCCCTTCACCACCGCCCATGTATCTATATTATAAATGTTTACTGTTTTCAATAGGAAGTGGTCACATCCATTGCCCGAAGCTCTACTCATTGGATTTCCCCTCACTTACTACATTTAAGGCCACACCTTAGGGGACTGTACAGCAGCCACCAAACCAAGCTACTGGTGTGCTGGTACCATAGCCAGGTTGAAACTGTGTGCTATAAACACTCCTATCTAATTTTATATTCTTACCCTTCCCTTTTTCAGCACCTTTAGAATCCAGCTCATATATACTTTCCCAAGTACTGTCTGGACTTGGTGACTAGGTTCTGTAGCTTGCTTAGGCTATGGTCATTTCCTTCCTTAGCAGGGCCAGTCCTCCTCTACCTGAGATATATTGGGACTTGACATTAGCTCCTGGCTGGTGACTGGCATGAGGCTATATCTTGAGGGGCATGCCATTGTTATTTCATAAAAAGGAGGCCTTTTAATCACCTTCAACTGTGGGAGCTCAAGCCATTGAGAGGGAGAGGCATGCCAATTCTGCAGGCTTTAGAGTTCGGGGAAACCTGAGATTCCCAGTTTTTAGGGAGTTTCAACCGAGATATTACCAATTCTCATTCTCAGGATCTCTCCTCTGTCTAATTGATATTTTCTCTATCATGCTTGTCATGCATGGCTTTCTAGGCCTCTGAAATTTTAAATTAAGTCCTGGGACTGAACTTTAGCTTTTCTACTCTCTGACTGAAGAGGAGAGTATGTTTCCAGGTAGATCTTGTCATTGTCACACTTTGCACTACATTGGTTATTAATCACCCTCTGCTTTTGTCTTTCTAAACTTATTTTGTCTTTGCCTTTGTTGTTGCACGTTATTGGGCTTAATGTCAACATCTAACCCTACTGTTTTCATAATTCCTACTTTCTGAGAACCTCTGAAATGCCTGGGACATTGCAGCAGCGAGTGACAGTGCATGCCCTTCCCCTAAAATCCCCTAACATCTCATCCCATTCTGTTAACAGTGAGAGTATATTTAACAATTGTTCTGTGAACAGCGTGCCACGGGCTAATGCTATCCAAGGGCTCCTAGCTGCCCGCTGTCCAGGGGGTGATCCTGCCCCAAAGTCACATTTTTAAACTTGTTTCCTTGGGTCACTTAGAGTCTTAGGATGGATTCCTTGGGGAAACAGACCCTGAGTTGCAGACTGGTGAGCATGAAGTTTATTGGGGAGTCCTGTAGGGCACACATTTGAGAGAGTTCATGAAAACATCATTCGGCAGAGGGAGAAGTTGAACTGCAATGAAGTGAGCTAAGATCTCAGTCAATCCCACAGGAAAGGGAAGCCAGGATGACATTCACTTGTCCTGAACTGGGTAAAAGTCCCACCATTTGTCCTCCCATCGCAGTCAGTCCTTGAATGCAAGGTTTTCCTGGGGGTTCCCGGACCTGAGCCAGGAAATTAGTTCCCTTCGTCTATGCCGATTCCCAGGGGGAGGCTTGGTTGTGACCCATCCGCGTCCAGCGCTTCCGGCAGCTGGGGATTGAGGGTCTAAGTACTGGAAAGATCTAAGCAAGAGAATATGCAGGTTTTTAATGCCTCCTAAAGTTTAATACAAAACAAATTGTATAGGATTCAGATTTTGAACTTGAATAAGTATGGGTTTATATTATTTTGATTTTATAAATATTTTTAAGGAAATGGCTTTGAGATAAGAAAGCATACTAAGAGTGCACCTTTCGCCCTAACTGGTTTGGCTCAGTGGATAGAGCGTCGGCCTGTGGACTGAAAGGTCCCAGGTTTGATTCCAGTCAAGGGCATGTACCTTGGTTGCGGGCACATCCCTAGTGGGAGGTGTGCAGGAGGCAGCTGTCGGTGATTCTCTCTCATCGATGTTTCTAACTCTCTATCCCTCTCCCTTCCTCTCTGTAAAGAATCGATAAAATATTTAAAAAAAAGATTGCACCTTTCATGAAGACATTAAGAATGCACAATATTTACTCCAGATGGTTTAAATGCTATTCATAATTATTAAAACAATGGGATTTAATTGAACTGAACCTGAGGTAATCAGTGTATACACAGGAAAGAGTGTGTTTTACACACCTCATATAAATTACCATCCTGTGTATGGATTCTTGTTTACACAAAGTAACCTGAAGTTAGTAATCCAAGTGTATCAACCTTCTTTTCAGTTTTAACAGTAACTTTTTAAATGAGGACGTCTACAGTCATGGTGGTTTTGTTGTTTTTGTTTGGTAGTTAAGTACAGTCATCAGCAGGCCAAGAATATCATTGTAATTGTGTAGTTACCTTCACCTCCAAATCAAGTCACTTTCCTTGAAATGAAGGGTTCTGACTAAATAGACTGTAGCTTATTTGTTGCTGTAAACTCTGCACCACTTACATCTCTTGCATTCAAGGTTAATATCGTTGCAGAAAACTGTTTGCGAGGCAGCACTGTTAGCACCGTAGCTCCTGGCATTTTACAATCGCAAATGTAATAAGCTGGGGAACTGCAGTTTATGAGTGCGCGCTTGTGGTGGGAGGGAAATGTGGACAGAGGTGAGGGTCAGCAAATACAAGGTTAGAAGCAGCGAAGTAGCCGGAGGGACACGCATCTCGTGTCTCATTCTCTTTCCCTTTCTCGCCCTAACAGCTGCATCACCTTTCTCAATCAAATATCAGCCGCAGTAACTTTCTCTACTAGTAAAAAATGTGTTAATATACAACCGCAATAACAGCATTTCTAGTAGTAGAATTAGAGCAGATCTAGTGGAGGCCAGCAGAGTTGTTTTTCTTTTCCTTTTCCCTGTATACTGGATATAGTTCTAGCAAGATAGCTTTGTCATGTTTATTTGTAAGGCTGTAAATTCGTTTTTTACAAGCATAAAATTATCTTCTTAATAAGTCCATCAAGAAATGCTTAACCCATACATTCAAATATAATTAGAATTAGCATAAGACATCACTAAGACATAGAACTAGGTATGTTATCCCATCAACCAAGAATATGCATGTTTATTAACTTACAAATGTACTGAACCACACATAACAGAGGATCAATAAGTAGATGTTAAACCTGAATGTTTCCATACCACAAAACTGATAGAAGTCCATGATTTACTCTTTGAGGAATGAGATATTCTACAAAAGGAAATTTCCTGCAAATGGATGTTTACATCTCTATGTGCCTATTATTTTATATTTACAAAACAAATGCCTGCTAGATTAGGCAATATATTAAATAGGATTTAATGTTTTTATTGACGTTATTTTTCTTAAAACAAGGAACATAATAACCTCATAGTTATATGCTTATTTAGCAGTTGTGTCTCCTGTATGCAGTAAACACTTTTTCGGTCGTTTTGGGGTTTTTTTGTTTTTTGTGTTTTTTTTGCCTTCATTCACCTCTAGTTTCTCTTCCCATGTGAGTAACTTGCACAAGGTTATATAATTTGCAAATTGTCGAATTCATGAGTTGGCCTTAGATTCCAAATCGATGTTTTTAAAACATGCATCCCAGAGGCCAAGGAAAATTAAGCTTCTATATGATGTCCCAAAGTGTTATGTGCCCTGTTACCACTAGTTTTTATTAGCAGATAAAACAATGTTGTTTCCCTTTACTATAATTCCAGATGCACCAGAAACGAACAAGAAATTGTCTAAATTATTATAATTATGATCAGTTATTTTTATTGGATTCTGTGAGTTAATCCCTTCATTCTGTTCTCTATGGTGCATCTGAAGAAATTGCTTACAATGAAAAACCTTTTAGGGCAGAAACCCGTTTGGCTCAGTGGATAGAGCGTCGGCCTGCGGACTGAGAGGTCCCAGGTTCGATTCCGGTCAAGGGCATGTACCTGGGTTGCGGGCACATCCCCTGTGGGGGATGTGCAAGAGGCAGCTGATCGATGTTTCTAACTCTCTCTGTCTCTCTCCCTTCCTCTCTGTGAAGAATCAATAAAATATATTTTAAAAAAAAAGAAAAGAAAAACCTTTTAGGATCATCTCACAGTTCTTTCAAGACAAGCAGAAGTCTTCAGCATGTCTACAGAGCTCCGCATACTGAGCCCAGCCTTGCCCTGCAGTCCCACCAAAATCGTGACACTGCTTGTCTCAGGGGTCTCATGCATGCCCTTCTTTCTCCCTGGAAGGGAAGAGTTTACACCTCCTCCTCACTGCTCCCATTCTCTTGCTTCTCCCATTTCACCAAACTACCACTACCCTCTCTAATGCTCTCGCCAATTCTTCAGGTATCTTTCGCTCCTCCTCTTTTTATAAATCACCTTTTATATGCCCTCTTGACTCTCTCTACATCCCTTTTGAAATAGGTATCAAAATTGTTCAATATATGAAAGATTAACTTTAGCATCCCTTTCTCTACTAAACTTTAAGCTCCAAAAAAGAAAAAAAAATAAGTCTGCATTATATTCATTTATATTCCAATGTCTAGTAAAATATTCTGCACATTGTTTGTACTCCATATTATTTACCTAATGACGAGAGGATACATGATAAGCTTTCTAGCAGTATTTCTTCAAATGTAATCCTCAAACATTTTGGTTAAATTTTCTGAGCTCTGGAGTCATATCATCTGAGTTTTAATTACATCTAATCACTTACTAGTTGTAATTGAGTAAAATTTTGGACAAGTTGCTTAATTTATCTGCTTCAGTTTTCTCATTGGTGAAGTTAAAATAATAGTAGTTCTTATCTCTTAAGATTACCATTATTGTAAGAAATAAGTACTTAATATATGTAAAGATATTAAAATAGTACCTGGCACAGGTAAAGTCCACAAAAATATTAGTTGTTATTAATGTCCGAATTATATGTACATGCATAATCTGTTATATACTATCATATTTATTGTAACATTTTATAATATTATTTTTAATTTTAATTATACACACATTCTGAATACACCCATTCTTGACAGTTACGGAAAGTAGACTCTTTTAATTAAGAATTAAAATGACACAATTCCTGATAACACAACTCTACAAAGTAAAATTATAAGTTGAAAAGGAAACAGCATAGTGTTTTATTCTTTGTTTCCCCAGAGCCTAGAACAGTGATGGCGAACCTTTTGAGCTCGGCGTGTCAGCATTTTGAAAAACCCTAACTTAACTCTGGTGCCGTGTCACATATAGAAATTTTTTTATCTTTGCAACCATAGTAAAACAAAGATTTATATTTTGATATTTATTTTATATATTTAAATGCCATTTAACAAAGAAAAATCAACCAAAAAAATGACTTCACATGTCACCTCTGACACGCGTGTCAGAGGTTCGCCATCACTGGCCTAGAATATTACAGAGTTGGTTCTTCTGATTTGAAGAGTGAGTAAGTGGCTGATGAGCTTTTCTGACTATGAAATGGTGACTGTAAGGCCAGAGTGGGCCACAGAGAGCTACTTAAGAGGGACATACAAACGTTCAAACATCTAATGAAAATAAGACAGGCTTGTAATGGACACGGGAGCCCCAGAAAGTCAAGGAATTAAGAAACCAAAACAAAAATATGAGAATGAACAAACATTTTGACCAAATGGGTATGTCAGGTGAACGTTGGAAATAAGCCGCTGCTGTATATCTGGAAAGGTGTGTTTCCTTCTGTATATGGGCCTATTTATGGGTTCCCATTTGAATCCCAGATCCAGGAACAAAGCAGAGCCCTCTTTAGAAATAAGCATTAATTAAGAATTAAGGCAAATAGTGATCTACTGAGAATACGTCACTATGATTCCAAAATAGATGGGTGTGTTACCGGAGAAGTGAGTGGCTTGTCTGTCTATGTTGCCTGTGGGAGAGGGGTTCTTGGGGTATCGCTGGAATAAGCATTTCTGGAGGCCCCCACGGGAGGATGCGATGTGATAGAAAGCTTTATTTTTGGTGGAATTACATCCGTTGGTTTCCAAAGTCCCATTTCCCTTCATGCAGTCCCGAAAGATGTGTGCCTGGGGAGATTCAACGGAGCTAGAAGCACAGCCGGGGTCCAGAGTTTTCATTCCGTGGGGGAGCCGGGTCTGGTACAGCATCAGGCTAGTTCCAGCCCAGCAGTCCACCGAGTGGGGCCCATTGGCTGGGAGCCATGGGGCAAAAGGAGGAGTCTGAGTCCCAGAGTCAGAGCGCAAGAGGCCAGAGCGCGAACCAAGAGACAGGCAGAGAGCCCTTGTTTGTGAGGAGATTATGTGTCTCACATCTTCCTGTGCTTGCAGGGCCACACCTACTCCGGCCAAAGACCTGTTCCCAGGTGTGCCTGGCATGCATCTCCTTGCCTCGTCTCCCACACTTTACTGGGCCTGCGTCTGTTCTTCCCCGTCCGGTCCCTTCCCCAGAGATCTGTGTGGAACAGACCGGAGGCCTTGCGGCTTCCTGGCAAAGCTGCACAAATGAATGCCCATCATGTGTGGCCTCCCCTTGCTCCTTCCCCATTATTAGTAACTGGGTTAATTACAATGGTATCAAGTGCTACAATAGAAAATGAAATCCAAATCTATTTTTTTTTTCTCAAAAATGACCTCTTTGAGCAGTTGAAATAAGGGCCTTTGTAGATATACTAAATAACTTGCTACTACCAGAGTTCATTTAAAAAGCATGCTCATCTCGTTTATTCATTTTAATTTCAGGAGCATTAAGGTGAACAGATAGTTAACAATCTCTCTCCCATCTAGGACTTCCAGATATTATTTCAATATGGTATTATGTGAGGAGAAAAATGTCTGAGCTAACAAGGACTAAGCATATATTATGGAAATAACTGTACACATCTTGCTGGCAGGTTGCCTATGACACAAGCAGAGCCTAGATAAAAATCAACATTTACCAGAGTGGGCAGCCATTGCATCCACTGTAGGATACAGGACATCAGAGAGATAAGTGTCAGGGAGGTGGAAATACTAAGGTTCCTGTGGAGAGCCAGAAGTGAGACTTGGAAAGGAGGGAATTTAGCCAAGGAAGTGGAAGAAATAGATATTGTTAATATCGTTCAAATAATTCACTTTAATGACCTCTCTCTTCTAATTCAGGGATATTTTTACTGGCTTAGGAAAATTTGTTCTCACATTAACGACCAACACTTGGTATAAGTGTGATAATAATTGTTACGGTATATAAAAATATAATCAATAAATGATAAACAGTGCGCAAAATCACCACATGTAAGCCACATCCAATTGTAGACTGTGTGTATCTATAATTAACTTACCACCCTCTTGTTAACAGACTGCTAGCAAAGCTCCGAGAAAGGAGAAAATACTCTTTGTCTTTGGCTGGCCGGGAAGCTCCACTTCCTCCTCGAGGGTATGTTTTCATTCTGTTGTTTGTGTGTGTGGCCCTGGGTTTCTTCCTGGAAGGAAAGCCCATCTCTGCTGGTGGAGAGCCTCCCTCTCTGGCAGTAATGGCTCCAAATGAGCTTAGAAAGCGTTGCGCTTTCAGCAACCTGGGATGGTGTAGCTAATGGTCTTTATCTATATCTACGCACCTTAGAAACTTCGGAATGTAGAGTGTTGGTAAAGGGGCTTATGAAAACTCTTACTAGTTTAGATAAAGGGAACAAAACAAAAAAATCTCCAAGACTGAGAACAATGTCTGTGATTCAATTGAACAAATGTTCATGGAATGCCTACAATATATACCTATCTTACCTTTTACTGATGCTATTGAAGTTTTTGAGTCCTGTCCCGGTAAAAATTGTTCTTTTTATATGCAGGTTGTAGACATTATTTTAGCTTATGCACATATAAAACAGGTGGAAATGAGGCCAGACATCCTACTTATGTCCAGTTCCTATCTGAACAATGAGGGTCATACTCTGAAACTGTTATGAGTCAAATTTAGGACAAATAATAATGGCAAAGTTATAGGCTACTGAGACATGTTTGCAATATATAGTGTAACTAGTAGGTATGGCATTGTAGGTAGTTTTTCTGACCTTGGGAGAACCTTAGCCTGCTTCAAATTGATGGGATCGTATGATGCTCTTTGTGGACAACTGACAAAACAGAAAAGGTGGGAGAAGATACCATTCACAAAAATCTTTTCATGCTTAGATTTCAAAGGTTATTTTTTATTTTTGCAGATTTTTTTATTTTTTTATTTTTAATTCTTTATTGTTTAAAGTATTGCATATGTCTCCTTTTCTCCCATTGACCTCTCCCCAGAGGTTCCCACCCCCCAGCACATGCCCTCACCCCCCCCCCCAGTGTCTGTGTCCATTGGTTATGCTAATATGTGTGCAAACAAGTCCTTTGGTTGATCTCTTACCCACCCACTCCCTTCCTTCCCTCTGAAGTTGGATGGTCTGTTCGATGCTTCTATGTTTCTGGATCTATTTTAGTTCATCAGTTTATGTTGTTCATTATATTCCACAAATGAGTGAGATCATGTGATATTTATCTTTCCCTGACTGGCTTATTTCACTTAGCATAATGCTGTCCAGGTCCATCCACGCTGTTGCAAATGGTAAGAGTTCCTTCTTTTTTACAGCAGCGTAGTATTCCATTGTGTAGATGTACCACAATTTTCTAATCCACTCATCTGTTGATGGACACTTAGGCTGTTTCCAAATCTTAGCTATTGTAAATTGTGCTGCTATGAACATAGAGGTACATATATCCTTTCTGATTTCTTGGGCTATATTCCTAGAAGTGGGATCACTGGGTCAAATGGGAGTTCCATTTTTTTAAAAATATATTTTATTGATTTTTTACAGAGAAGAAGGGAGAGGGATAGAGAGTTAGAAACATCCATGAGAGAGAAACATTGATCAGCTGCCTCCTGCACACCCCCTACTGGGGATGTGCCCGCAACCAAGGTACATGCCCTTGACCGGAATCGAACCTGGGACTCTTCAGTCCACAGGCCGACACTCTAGCCACTGAGCCAAATTGGTCAGGGCAAGGGAGTTCCATTTTTAACTTTTTGAGGAAACTCCATACTCTCTTCCACAGTGGCTGAACCAGTCTGCATTCCCACCAGCAGTGCAGGAATTTTCTCCACACCCTCACCAGCGCTTGTCATTTGTTGATTTGTTGATGACAGCCATTCTGACAGGTGTGAGATGGTACCTCATTGTTTTGATTTGCATCTTTCTGATTATTAGTAACTTTGAGTATGTTTTCTTATGTCTCTTGACCTTCTGTATGTCCTCTTTCAAAAAGTGTCTATTTATGTCCTTTGCCCTTTTTTTGATTGGAGTATTTATCTTCCTTTTGTTAAGATGTGTGAGTTTCCTATAAATTTTGGAGATTAGGCCTTTATTGGATATAACATTGGCAGATATGTTCTCCCATGCAGTGGGCTCTCTTGTTATTTCATTGGTGGTTTCTTTTGTTGTCTTCTTAAGATTAGAAGGTTGGAATCTTTATTCCTAAAGATTATACTCAGAGGGATTAAAACAAAAAAACAAACAAGAAACCTGTACTTTATGTTCTGGCAATAACAGGTTTGTTTAAATACTTGTCATTTAAGAACAAGAATAAAAAGAGCATAACATGTATTTAAATAGCTCAGATTAAAAGACGAAAATAATCTTAAATTTAAAAATAGAAGGAAAATTTTAGGGAAAACAGACTAAATTAAATTCTATGTCAATAATTCAAGCATATATCTGAATTTGATTAACCGTCAAACTGTGTATAGTCTTTTCCATAAAGAAAGCCTCTAGGTGTTTTGTAGGATCAATATTTGAGTTGGTCTTCACTTCTTTTAGCTTCAAATTCTGCTGTAAAATGCAGAGATTGGACTAGATGGTCTGGAAGATTTAGGTCTAAAATGCTAGAGATTTTATGGTCATCAGTAGAGAGACTTTACAAAAGGGACATTGGGTAAATTATTTCAAGAGAAATAATGAAGCCGACTAAAGAGACCACATCAAAAGTAAGATTGTTCAAATTCCCCAGGTAAAGGGATTTTAAACAGAACATGAAAACCCTCGTTCTGATCATTAGCCTGCTAGAAAGCCACTGTAAACAGTTTAGATTCCGAATAAACTCTTTACCTAATCTTGACTCACCGTGAAAGGCCATTTTTCTATTTGTAATTGTGTTTATTTGTTTAGCTACTCTCTGTTGAATGTTTACCTGAGGATTTCCTTTCCGGTTGTCATTTGGATAATGCTCATTCTTAAATTTCAACATAGAGAATTAAAGGGGAGAAAGCAAGCAAATTGCTAAGCGTACTGCCTAGAATTTATAAAGTAATCAGTGCTGGCCAATATAAATAATCATTAATTTGAGGGAGTATTTTCATACACAGATGTTTAATTATTACAGTTGGAAACAGTACTGTTACGTTTTTCATTCTCAAATGTTCTAATTCCTAATACTTTAATAACTTTCTTGAATATGCTATTTCATGAATAGGGGATCAAATATCTACAAAGTTCTTAGACATGAGAAATTTGATTTATTGTTCTTATGAGTGGAAATTATTTTGCACTCATTTCACTCATCACAGTTATCCTCCCTAGAGTTTAGAATCATTGTATATTCACCTGACACAATAAATGTTCTTTCACATATGTTTATATTGGATTTTGGTATTAACTTAAACTAAGATAAATGCAGGATCTATCGGTTTTTCCAGATACTAAATTACAAGCATTCATTCTTTCAAGAGACAACTTAAGAGCAATTAAACAGCCATTTCTTTGTCTAAATAGTTCAGTTTTCTCTTTTCTCATTGACACTCCTATGAAGAGAATCAACATGTAACTACTATTAATGCCACTGTAAATTTCAAAAGCAACACTTATTCATGCAGACACATTTATTGTTTACATTCTGACTAACCTTGAAGTTCAAATTATTACAATTTAGAAAGGCAGGTATCACCTATTTATCAATATGGATTTAGGTGCTTCTTTTTCCTAATGAATTCTAGGAGGATGGGAAGCAACAGTTACAGTCAATAGGATGATTATATTGACATTAATTTATGAAAGTATTTTTTTTTTGAGGGAGGGGAAGCAAAAGAAACTAACTTTGCCAAATCAACAAAAATAAGTGTGTTAACCTGAAGATGGATTTATCAAGCTTAGGAAGAAATACGGTATGATTTCCTGCATCGTGGTTTCAGGGAATTTCCTGGGATAACATCATCCAGGGCCTGAGCTCTCATCCCTTTCCATTCCTGTGGTTTGGACTCGATTTCAAATTGCCATGTTGGGTTAATTTAATATGTATCATCACCCTGTAGTGAGTGGATCGGGGTCCTATAAACCTGCTCATGCTAAATTTCTCTGTGTCAATGAGATCAGGAAGTGAAACTTTCTCTTCACCATTTCTGGTCTAAAGAGAATACTTACCCTCTGGTAAGGGTCACAACATTCTCTGATCCTTGTGAGGGACATTGCGAGATGTGCTGTGCATGCATTATATTCAGTGGTTCAACCCAGACTCCTCCAGCTCCGTCCTTTCTCCCATGCACCTTATTCCCATCACGCTTTGATGTGCCATGTAGTGTAAATTCACATTAAATTAATCAGTGAAATACAGTGGGAAAATGGCTAGCTCATTCAGTGAGAGCACTGAATGCATGTTTTGTAGATCAGCAATTCTTGATTATTTTAGCTTGAACCAATGTGTATTTCAAAACTATCCTAGAAATTGTAATGTGCTGATCCCAGTCTCTCCACACCCTGGGAACGTGTCTCTGAATTCCCAGAAAGGTTGAGCTTGAATGATGGTTCACACAGAGTCACAGCTTCCCCAGGCGAGAAAGATGGAGTGAGGAGCGGAGTGGGTGTCTGATGCTTCAATGGCCCAAGAGCCTCCAAGTATCCGAGGTCAAGTTTTTTGGTTTTCTTTCCAAACTAGTGTCTTTGTTGAGTATTAACAATAATATTTATTTTCCATCTGTCATTTCCTTAGTCCATTACAGCTTTGTCCCCACCTACTGTTTTGTGCTGTTACTGGCCAATATATTACTCAAATATTACATTTATTTATGTTATGTAAACAACAATACCACTTATATTATTTTACACAATTGCTTTTCAGATCAGTTAGGACAATAAAAAGGAGAAACGATGCAATAATAGAATAATAGAATATTACAGTTACATAATTCACTTTTTTTAGCTTATTTTTTCTTAATGTGTTATTCCCTTCAAGAAAACTGTCCTATAGTCTCTGCATTTTTTTTATGTTATTAAAGACGGATAAGGCAAAATTTTCCCAATTGCTTGAGTTTCCCACTTGGTGGGCACATTGTCCAGATGATGTGGCTTCTGGATTGGCTTTTCCTCACTGCTCATGGCTCCACTTACTGAAGTGGAACGTAGACCAATCTGCCCTTTGCCATATCTTAGTCTGATAACCACTTGCTAAACCCCCGTATCTCTGAGATACATACATACCCACCAAAATAATGTCTAGAAATTAGGTCTAAATCACTTAAGTGTCTTTGTAATTGGAAGCAATCACAAAATTGGGCATCAACCGAGGGAGGAGTGAAGGGATGTCTCTGTAGGTGACTGCCATTAGGCAAGTCAGTACCACTCTACTTAGCTTCCGTTTGTACATAATCCTCAAATTCTCAAAAAAAAAGTTTGATGGGCATACTGAAGGTTACATGCCACTAAACCAGGTGAGTTCCACCAATCCAAGCCAAACTCCAGAAAGAGTGTGGAAAAAAAATGAGAATGTGGAGTTACTATAGGGTTTCCCAAAATTCACGCAAGAAGTAATTTTGATAGAAAACACAGGTTTATAATTAAAAATTGTAAATTTTTTATTGATTCATAAAGTATACAGTATAGGGTTATGTATGGAACAGCACATCGAGTAAATGGCCTCCACGGCTTTGCTGGCACATACGCAAAGTTGTGGTCTTCATTGGTCTTCCTTGTCCCTGCTCCTGGGCCATCATTGGTACTTGGTAATGCTTATCAAATTGAAGGGATTGAAATCAAAGGGCAACAGATATTAGAATCTGATTCAATAAACCAAGTAAAATTAGGCTTTTACTTGTTGTTGTTGTTAATGCTCACGCAAAATTCAAATCTTGCGTGAATTTGGGGACACCCTATAGAATGGTGACTACATGGAGAGAAAATACAACAAACCTCCTTTTCCTTCCTTTAATGATGGTTTGGGCAAAGGCAGTACCTTCCCAGGCATTGGTTATCAGTTAGAGACGTGTACAGTCAGCTTTAAACTCCTCCCTCTCTCATTTACCCCTTCCCTGGGCATCCGGCCTGCGGAAGGGCACGCTCTGCAGGCCACTCCTCCTTGGATGCTACCCACCCTCGGCGGTTTCTAACTTTTCCAGGAGGGGGGACAAGGGTGGGGAGGAGCACCATGTGCTTTGTTCTTGAGTAGAAAGCTATTGCAGTTCTCTCAATTGCTGTGTCCACTAGCTAAACACTGACACGTCATCGATACTTCTGTGTGGCAGACATTTGGGGGCTCCTGGCTGAGGTATTGTTTCTTTGTTTTGTTTTATTTTTTTAAGGGGCAAGGTGTTTGCCTCATCCCTGCTGCGCGGGTCACCGAGGTGTGCTCCGCATGTTCACAAGATCCGGGCTCTTCTTCCAGCTCCTGCCCACACAGGTGGCCTCTACAGCTGCTGCTGCCGCTCAGATGCGCTTGGTTGGCAGGTGGCCCTTCTTCCTGCCATAGCAGCGCCGATGTAAAGCCTAGGGGGCCTGTGGTGTCCACTGGATCCCCACGGATGCCCACGTGGCAGTATGGTCACAGAGAGCAGGGGCTCCTTCTCCACGGCCCGCTCTCTCGGGCCCCCTGAGCTGCGGAGTTTCTCACGCAGGCAGGTGGGCACAGCCGCTCCCTCGCAGTCAGAGGGAATGAACGCCCTTCCCAGTGTGGTTATTTCACATGTGAATTGTTTCCCAAAGAAATGCACGCAGTACCATTTGTCCACTCGCTTTTCATATCGTGTTGTAAGTGTTCTATGCGTGACAGAGAAGGCAGCCCTTTAAGGTCATGTGTTTGGTAAATATTTCCCTATTTTAGACATTGCTTTTGGAAATTTTTACCATATTATGCTGAACATGAAGTTTCAGTTTCTAGGTAGTAAAATTTACCATTTTTATACTTCTGAATTCTGTGCTTTGCCTTGAAACTCCTTTGAGTCTACAAGATTATAATTTCACCAATTTTTTGACCCTCATGCAAATCATTTGTAAATGTAGATATTTGATCCATTTGAAACTTATTTTATTGTATGAAGAATGGTAGATAATTAATTTTATGTTTTCAAGTGGTCACCTAATTTTTTAATGTAATTTACTTAATAATTTGAATTTCTTCACTGATTGGAGTAATTACCTTAGTATATATTAAATATCATTTTGGTTTTCTGGGGGAATTCTATTTCTAAACTATTAGTCAGATAGTCATTTTATAGATACTGTGCTCTTTAATTTTATAATTTTTAGTTAACATTTTAAAATAGTAAATGTAAATACTAAATATTTAACTCTTTTTTGGTCTCTTGCATCTTCCACATAAAAACTTAAATCCTCAGTAAATAGTGATAACTTTGCCTTTTGCTTTTCAGCATTTCTGACTTCACTTTGTGTGTGTGTTTTTAATTAATCACTGAATTCTTCCAGAGCAATGTAAATAATGTCAGTAGCATGGCATTTCATTTTTCTTTTCCTTCATCTCTCCTTTTTATCTTATTGATTTAGTAGGATGCATTAAGAACTCTACTACTAAACAAGATAAAGGATTTTGCTGACACACAGTGTGTGTTTGCATGTGAATGTATGTATTCACTAGAGACCCGGTGCATGGATTCGTGCACATTGAAAGGAAATTAATTAGAAGAAATATTTTAGAGGTCTGGAAGGAACTGTAGGAGATAGGCCAGCCGGGGAAGGACTGCAGGAGGGCTCCAGGGCATCTCCAGCCCATATCACCCAGTTCCAATCAGCCGGACTCCAGCAGCAAGCTAACCTAATGGTCGGAGTGTCTGCCCCCTGGTGGTCAGTGTGTGTCGTATCAACTGGTCAAACAGTCAAATGAATAGTTGGACACAGCATATTAGGCTTTTATATATATAGATAACATATTTTAGCTTTATCTGGAAACAAAATTGAGTTATTTAATATTTTGGATATAAATACTTTAATGGCTTAATATAAATTTCTGAAAAATACATTTCATTCTGTGTATTACTTCAATGTTTAAGGATTCTATATTTGTGTCTACATTTGATTTTTTGTATCAGTATTCATAACTGCTCTTGATATTTTTTTGTTTTTTGTTTCTTAAAATTATGTCTTTACCAGTTCTCTGCCTTAGCTTAGAAATCAGTGTCTAAAACCGAGATTAAAGTCCTGATACTTTTATTGGGAACTACACATTCAGGAGGGTGAGAAAACTACGGTAAATAGATTTAAAAAAAGGGATATGGGCTATTGTTGGCTGCTGCTTGAAGACAAGCCTGGCAGATGCCTGCCAAGCAGCTCAGACAAGGTGTGGTCCTGTGTATTAATTGCCAGGGCTGCCATGATAAACGACCGCAAGCTGAGTGGTTTAAAGGACAGAAATGGCTCTGGAGGACACGTCTGTCAATGACTCAGCTACAGGCAGATGTGATTTCTTCTGAGGCCTCACCACTTGGCTTGCAGACCTCCTTGCTGCGTCCTCACATGGGTTTTCCTCTGGGCATGCTCATCCCCAGTGTCTCTTTGTGTGACCAGATTCCCATTTCTGATAAGGACCCCTGAAAGATTAGAGCAGAACACACCCTAACACCCTCATTTTAGGGTAATAACCTCCTTAAAGGCCCTATCTCCAAATCTAGTCACATCCTGAGATACTGGGTGTTAGGACTTCAACATGGGGATTTAAAGGGTCACAGGTCATGCCCTAACCAGTATTGCTCAGTGGATAGAGCTTCGGCCTGTGGACTGAAGGGTCCCAGGTTCAATTCCGGGCAAAGGCATGTACCTTGGTTGAGGGCACATCCCCAGTTGGAGGTGTGCAGGAGGCAGCTGATTGATGTTTCTCTCTCATCGATGTTTCTAACCCTCTATCCTTCTCCCTTCCTCTCGGTAAAAAAAAAAAAAAATCAATAAAATATATTTTAAAAAAATAAAGGGTCACAGGTCAGCCCGAAACACCACATAGAGTGCACAGAGTTAAGTGGAGAGGGAATTTTTTGTATTAAATTCCCCTCATTTTCCATTTACCAAAACTCATCCCTTAAGAATCTACTGCTCCCAAATTGTACCATTTTATAGAAGAGCTCAAGAAAAGGCTAGTGACATGAATAGGCTCAGAGTAGGAGGCCAACTGGCCAGAAAACTAGGGTTTTGACTTATCTTCCAGGCCAACCAAGAACACCATAAACACTGGAGAAGCAGTGCCAGTCAGAATCTGAGTAGGTGCATGTGGTGTATATCTGACACATTTTCATCATGGTTATGCTGATTTTGTGGGGGGCATTTGGTAGCTATCATTTTCTTTCTGAATTAAATTGTTTCAGAATTATTTGTTTAGTTAATTGAAATTGTTCACTTGAGAAATCATGTAAATGTGACATTTTGGAGAAGAACATTCTTTGTCAAAATTCTCTATTTGTTTTTAATGATGATTCATCTATTTAAGATTTTATAACTCTTCTTGAATTAATTTAAATAATTTATGTACTAAAAAAATTTTCATTACATTCATTGTCAAATATACTTGTATTGCTTTGTATGAAATTATGCACCAAAAGCCAAATTAATTCTTTTTCTTTGAATATTTCTACTTTCTAATATTAATGTTTATAAATCTAACACCTTTAATTGTTTCTTAATTCTAATGATTTTCCTTTCTAATTTATTAACTTCTGCTTTTAAAAACACATAGTATTCCCTTTTTTTTAAACCCACTATACTTCTTCAGTAAAAAGATACACGAACAAAGGAAACAAAAACATATCAAATTTCCTTTCATCTTTGTCTCTCATATTTTTGCATTAACATTTTTTTACTTGAGAACATTGTCAATTTCTTTCTAAAGTATTATGCAAAATACTTGTATTTTTAAATCTGAGTTTCCTTTGTTTTTAAGATATTTGGATTCAGCTCTTTTAAATATATTCATATTTCTTTTAATGGGAATATTTTATCTTAAATATGCCATCTTACTTTATGATATCTATGGAGAATGATTTACATACAATTAAATAATATCCTAACTTACTGCTTCAATTAGTTTTGAAATGTTATACATCCATGTAACTACAACTCAAAACATGATACATTATTTCATACCCTTTTCCAATCAGGTTTCCAATTCTGGAGAAACAACCACATTCTGACTTCTGATGTCAAAGATTAGTTTTGCCTGTGCTTATGTCATAAAAAATGGAATCAAGTTATAATGCATTTTGGGGGCCCATCTTTCTTTAGTCTACACAGTGCTTTTGAGATTTGTCCACATTATTTCTTTAAATAGCCAAATAGTATTAGGTAAATTTAAAGATACCTGAATTTGTCCATTTTCCTGTTGATGGCACTTGGTTGTTTTAATACGGGGAAATTTTGAGTCCTATGAGCTGAATTATGTCTTTCCAAAAGAAGCTCTAACTTCTCATATTTCAGAATGACTCTCTTTGATGATAAGACCTTTAAAGAGGGATTAAGTTAAAATGAGGCCATGTGAGTGGGCCCTAATCTAATCTGAGTAGTCTATCTATATATATAAAAGGCTAATATGCAGTGTTCGACTGACCAGTTGCTATGATGCGCACTGACCACCAGGGGGCAGATGCTCAATGCAGGAGCTGCTGTGACGCACACTGGCCATTGACAGAGAAATGGCACTGCGGACCTGGCACCCACAAAGCAATACTCGTCTTCCCCCAAGTGGGACACAGGCCCCACCACCACCTGGAGCCACAGCCCACTAAATTGCAGCCCATGCTGCCGAGACCCCATGGTGCAAAATGCAGCCCACAGCCCAGCCCAGCCCGGAAATGGTCACTGTGGGCGCCGGGGAATGGGGAATGAAGTCAGGTAGCAAAGCCCGGCTTCCTCTCCCTAGCGGCTAGCCCAGGGGTGGGCAAACTTTTTGACTCGAGGGTCACAATGGGTTCTTAAACTGGACCGGAGGGCCAGAACAAAAGCATGGATGGAGTGTTTGTGTGAACTAATATAAATTCAAAGTAAACATCATTACATAAAAGAGTACAGTCGTTTTTTTCAATAGTTTTATTCATTTCAAACGGCCGGATTCGGCCCGCGGGCCGTAGTTTGCCCACAGCTGGGCTAGCCTCTTTGGAGTTTCTTCAGCTCAGGAACACGACTTGCTTTACAGCCAGGTGCAAACATTTCACACTTCAACCAAATATCTGTGGAGCATTTTCCCATGCCTCATCTCATTTGATCCTCACAGAAGTCCTGGAGTAGGCAGATAGGAGACTCAGTGGAATTCTGTTTTCTTTTCATTAGCCAGAAAACAGAGATTTAGAAAGCTTAGAAATTTGACCCGACTGAAAAGAAGTAAGAAATGGTGGACCTTGAAAATGACGTCAGGTTTTCTCACTGCACAGAATATAGTCAAACACTGCTGTAGTTAAATATTTCACCCTTTGTTCTCCCTGCGTGATCTACAATAATAATCTGCGTCATGTTGATATTTACTGCTGTGTTGCTGACAATTACCTGAAAGGGAAGTTGGGGTGCTTCATTGGGCTGGAAAGAGTTTAGCTAAATCAGAAAGCAGGTCTAATTAAGCAAGTTTATCTATATATATAAAGCTCTCGCTGGTGCCAATCTCGCATGTGTTTCCATCTGTCATTGTCGATCGTGAATTTGACACTTCTATTATAGAAAAAGGGCGAATAGCGATATTAAAATATTTCTTCTAATTAATTTCCTTTCAGTGTGCACAAATTCGTGCCCTGGGCCTCTAGTAGTAGTATAAGAAGTTGGGGCATATGAAATAGATGCCGGGGTTGCATGTGCACAGAAAAAAGATCATGGACACACAGTAAGAAGGCAGTCAGCTCACTGCGAGTCAACGAGAAACCCACAGAAGCAGCAAAATCTCTGACTCCTTGATATGGTACTAGCCATACTGTTATTAATTAAATAAATCTAGTTTGAAATTCACCAAAATCTGTTTGTCAGTAAGAATCATGACAATGAGCAAAGTCTTGTAATTTTTGAGATCTTATTCATTTTACTAATAATCTCTTCATATCTTATATTTGTTATAGGCTTCTCTCCATTCTAGTGGAAAGATATTTGATATTTTTAGGTACAGGATATGTCAAAATATAACCTAAATATAAGTTACATGTAGAGGGATTTAGATGGAGGGGTGCTAGCTATGCATTAGTTCTATGAATATGAATGTTTTTATAATTGTGATAATAGCTTAATCCCAGACTATTTTCTCAAGTAAGGCAGGGATAGGAGCCAAGTTGGCTGAACTATGTGTAAAAGATGCATTATTCATTATCAAAGATATGGGAGGTCACAAAGTCATTATTAATTAAGAGAGGTGCAGAAAAGTGCAAGAATTACAAATTGAACAGTAAATTTTCAGAACAAAAAGAAGTACAGAATTTTTCTTGGCAGCATTTGGTATTTCCCAAATACCATATTCTGACTCACAGTTATACATATTATTACTCAAAATTTTCAACTGAACAGGAACTCTAGTTAATCTAAAGACAGCAGATAATGTTGATATTTTAATATTGATTAGCTTTAAGTAGAGAATACAGTTATAAAGCTTTCTTGACACTGAATCAAAGAGCCTGATGCTGAGCCCTTCAAATTCTTAGCAAATATCTATCTCATGTCTTTGTTCACACAGCATACATGTACCTGCTGAGAAAATATTACTTCAAAGTTTTTTAAAAGCAACAACCATAAAAAGGAACTCTTCCAGAATTGCAAATATGTATTTATATGAACACAGGGTAGAGATGCACATTGTTCTTAACAAAGAGAAATATTTATGAAAATATCAATAATATATTAACTAAACTCATTCTATTTTCAAATAAGTGAGGATTTCAAATTAGAAAAAAAAGTCAAATTTTATGGCCCATTCAACTTTCATCTTTTCATTGTTTCTCTTGTCTACAGCCAGCAAAGATCAAAGTATGTGTGCTACCAGATTACCATCTCCCTTAAGGAACTGGTGTATTGAGGAGAGAGAAAGAAGCCAGACAGATAGCGGAAAAGGAAGTAACCCAAGGAGGGGGCGTTACTAAGACACCCCAACTGGGCGGGGAAGGAAGGGTGCACCAGGAGACATGAACTTTAAAATGTGTGGATATTGCTAAAGATAGGCAGCTTGCAGATAACCAATCAGGAGCTAGCAAAGACTGTCTCCACCCCTAAATTAAAAACAGCTGGCATTCCTGTTCAGGGGGAGCACATCCCCTTTGCCCCAGCTGGCATTCCTGTTCAGGGGGAGCACATCCCCTTTGCCTATGTGGCTCATGGCCATGTGGGCCTTGACACATGGACTATTCCACTTTAATTAGCTTGGATACTAAACTACTCCCTGCGCCGCTAGGTTAGTGGCAGGAGATGCGCTCCCCGCTGCCCATGTGGCTTTTGGCCAGGTGGAACTCTACATGTGGACTAAGATACTGTAATTAGCATGGATGCTCTCAATAACCTTTGCTCCCACTAACTATTTTTGTCTGAGACTTCATTCTTCAAATTTTTTTCGTTTCAGTATGATGCTAGGTGTTTGGGAATTAAATAATAGCTCAAGATAATAGAATGTTCTAATATCTTATCTGGGACCTTTTGCTACTCTGGTAAATGCCACTTAACTTTAATCTCTGACAATATGCTATCATTTCTTTTTTATAATATCGAATTATTTTCCTGTGATTTATTTTAATGTCCCATCAATGTATGCTTTTCTCTTATTACTTAGGAATAAGCCAGTGTTCCTATTTCTGGTCTTTAAAAGCCCTGAGACTGCTTATCCATCCTTAGTCATGGAATGGATAGAATATAGATTTCATGGGATTAATTACCTCCTGTCTTGTTTGTCACTATATCCCAGGTTCTTAGAAAAGCGGCTAGCATGGTGAATATTCACTGTATTTGTGGAATAAATAAATGAGTAAATATCTTAATTCACATAGAGCAGAATGAATTAGTTTTATTTTAATTGTAGGCACAATTAAAGCCACAACCGCTATTGAAAGGATTCTCATTTGTTTTCAAATTTCTTATACTCAGGAGCCTCAATCTGAGTCACCTCCAAGTCCGTGCTTGTCTGTCCACACTCCTCTCCAAAAAGAAACAAGCCACACCCCTTCTAGCTGTGCAGAAGGCGGCCTCCTCACTGCAATACCCACTCCTCACGGTTGATTTGCATTCATATAAAACTCCTTGCAAATAGTTCATGGCCATCTGAGGACTTGAAGTAAACCTAAGAGCCAAATTCTAGAAGCAACTTTGTGATATTTTTCTCACATCCTGAAAGTCTGATAATGCTGCTGCATCTCTCAAGCTATGTCTTCCATTTAAAATGAGGACACTGATTCTCCTGCTATTACTGAACTGCAAAATGCTCTCAGCAGTTCTGTGCTCTCTATTGTAACGCCCAACAATGGGAACCTGTAGAGCTTTCTTCCAGCGTGTGGTTCACAGTGTAGGAAGCAAGGACATGTTTACTCCGAGGTACAGCGCTTCCTTTTCATAGTCTGTACGGCGTGAGTGTTGGATGTGGCTGAAGGACAACCTTTACAACAAAGGTCACTTTGCACAGAAAGCGATACGATCAGCACTCTTAGAAGTTTATATATGGATTGGGTATGGAAAATGCAACATTGATGAAAAGTATGTGGCTGCTTCATTTTTCTTAATGGCTGCTTCTCAGATTGCCCTGAAAATGCATGTTTCCTTCAAACGCTGTAGGTCTGTAAGTAGGAAGATGTAGATTAGCATAAATTCCCAGGATTTTTCTTTTTAAGCTACCAATAAGCAGATTAGACTTTTTGCTACTACTGCTTTTCCTACTGGTTTCAATTATCTCCAAGCATATCCAATAAAACCCAGAGAGCCCTGTGGAACAATAAACATCCCAAAATAGAAAGGGCATGAATGTGCGACAAGACCCGTACAAAGACACAGGGAAGCGTGCACCTGCCAGAGGTCTAGATCCAGCTGCAAAACTGTGTATAACAAGGCAGTGTTAGTGGCACTGAACTCTCCCTGGGACACAGGAGCCTGGAGTTAGTAATAGATGAGGAAAGGCATTCATTATTGAGGAAATTGGAGAGCAAAGAGGGGGAGAAAGACCTCATTTTCCATATATAAATGGAACTTTATATTATTGGAAATATTAAAGAAATAGTTACATTAAAACAATTCTTATTTTTACTTTACTATTTTCTAGTTTGAGATAAGTTATGTTACCAATTCTCTATAAAATTATTCATATTTAAGGTGACATTGCTAAGCTCACATTTTCCTATAATTATTGGATCATTTAATGCATATAAAGTTTTGAGAGTTACTGGTACATACTTAATACTTAGTAAAGATTTAATAATAGTTGTTAATTTTTTTTTTCTTGGAGCCATTCATTTTCAGTCAGGTGACTGCTCAAGGCTAATTGGCTCCCTGAAGCATTATAATACCCAGGACACCACAATGTTGTTAAAATACCTACATATTTCTGTATATCTGTATATCTACATATAGCCTATAAAATTATACTTTAAAGTATTAATGTATTAAAAACCATGCATCCTTTGTTTTTAAAAATGTAGTTTTCCAACTTTTAACCTAATTTACAATTTAATCCACGCATCTGCACAAAGTGCGGAAAACCATTGGCTTTGGAGTCTTGCAGTCCCACTTTTGAGTCCATCTGGGTCATTTACCTGCATTATCTTAGATAAGTTAAACTACAGAATCTCAATTCTCTATGTGGATAATGGAGACAATAACAAATCCATTAGCATCACATGACAATTAACACCAGTATACAAAGCCTAGCACATAGAAGATGCTCCTCATTTTAGTACAATTGTGAGAAGAAATGTTAATAGGAAAAATTGTTCATCTGTTGCCAAATCAACCTTTGTATTTTTTAATAATTTTATGAAATTCTATGTGACAATTATGTACTGGGAAAATCAATAAATCTATTTATTTCTAATAAAGTATTTAGTATCAATAATTATTAGCTTTAGGAGAATGTGGTAGTTTGAAAAATACTAGATAAACTACATAAATGCATTCTGATACATTTTTTTCTCAAGTTTAATACTTGAACTGAGCCTTTCCTGCTCAAATGAGAACAGCAGGTTTTCAAAACTCCCTTTTAATCTTCGGTGCTTTCTCTCAAATATGTTCTATGACAAACACTTCTGCCATTTAGCATAGCCTGTTATGTACCTGATTATAAAGGACGCCGGCTTGATGAATGGAAGGATTGTCATAGGTAGACTTGAGAGAACAGATTTTCTAAGTGGAAGCATGACCATGACATACATATAATATATGTGGAGGGAAAGAAAAGTCTTTTAGCTTGATTTGATCACAGGAGGCATAATGAATACACAGTGAGAAGTTGTAGTGGAAAATGTAAATGTGGCTGAGAGAATCCAGGATGACAAACTAGAAATTGATCAGGAGGCTAGTTTATTCATCTGTATTGAGATGAGGCCAGGAATTAGTGCACAGTGGGCTTTAAAAGGAGAAGAAAATTGTGAGAAAACCTGGAGATGTAAATTTAGAAAGAGTTGACTATAAGCAAAATATATGCGAAGTCAAATAGAATTCTTTGATAATGCCAAGGATTTTATTTAGAATAACTGGAAAAAAACACCTTATTTAATTCTGTATTGATCAGCTTTCTAATGATACCTGTCACAGAAACCTCTGAATACATACACTAGATATCCACCTGTCTGGATGAACACCTGAAGCCCGTCTTATTGAACACATTAGCATTTCCATATACTCCAAAGGCCAGCTGATACCAAGTTTCCTTCTCTCTGTATAAAAGCTGTACCTTAACTTTTCTACAGCAAGGTAAATAAAGAAAAGAACATCTCTTAGAAAACCTTCAAACTGAGGCAACATATTGCCATTTTGGTTAAAATTTATATATTTATTTTATCTAATTTTAATTAATTCTAAGAACTTGTATATATTATTATAGCATGGCATATATTTTTATTTTGCATTATTTATATTACTAAAATTCGTATGTAAACAGACATACAAATTGGAATCCTGTATTAGGGCTACAATTTAAATATCATATTTATACAGAGAACGCATGCTCATAGATATGGCCCATGACCAATATAATGCTCTAACAGACTTGCCTTTAATTTAGAAAACTGTTTCAACTTCAAGAAGTGCAAAATTATATGAGTAATGATAGAGGAAAGCTATTCCCCGCAATAACCTCCTTTTCCTCGTAGGGAAATTGTCCTAACTAGACATAACAAATAAGTCAAAATTATCAAGCTCTTCTAATCATGCCTTGCAGGGTGTTACCATCCTAGAATCTCTAGAGAGCATCTTAAGTTAGAAATAATGTGTTGCCTCATCCTGCCCGCAGGCATTTCCACCTCCGCTGTGTGACACACACCCACTGCACCCAGGCTCATAGCGGGCTGGAAGGGTGGGGGTGTTACTTGATGGTTACCGGAGAATTCCCTTGCCTGTCTGCTGGGCTTGCATGGCGAGTATTAGATTACTACCAGTTTTCACAAATCGGAGGATACTTATGTACCCTGTAAGTATGAGAAATATTTGAATTCAACATCCATCCCAGAATAAGAAATACCATTCTGAAAACATACTGTGCCCTAAGAAACTCAGTAAACTATATCAAACCCTGGCATAGTTTATCTGTGTTTGGGAATATTAGCATTAGCTGTTTCGATCTGATTCAGTCTATCAACTTGTTTTTTGTGTTACTTGTTTATTAATATATGTCTGTAGTTCCTAGTACATAAATATTTTAAATATTAACTTCATGTAGATAATGTCAGGAACATACATAGTTATTTATATATCCAATTTATTTGTAAAGCTATCAATACATTTTAGATTTCCATGAAGTCTGTTAACTATTCCCATTCATGATTTCTTTCTTACTAACTTTATTCCTGTTTTCTTTTAATACATTGACATTTTAGATTTATTATTTATCAAGCATTAATTGCTTTAAATGACTATTAGGAAATGGTAAAGGAATAAGGGTTTATGTGAATACTAGAGGCCCGGTGCATGAAATTCGTACACAGGTAAGGTCCCTAGGCCTGGCCAGCAATCAGGGCCTCGAGCTGCTGGCCGGGGCCTCCCTTTCCTGGTTGCCCTCTGCTGGCCAGGGACTTCCTTCCTCCTGTGCCTCCCCCTGGTGGTAGATGCACATCATAGCAAGTGATCAAACTCCTGGTCTCCCGGTCAAACCCCTGAGGGGACAATATGCATATTAGGCTTTTATATAGAGAGAGAATTCTTGTCCCAGATGGAGAAAAGGAGTACTACATATTATGCCATTTTTCTTCACATGGCCCTAGCCCTTCCTAATAAATTAAAACAGATGCCGTAAGTTGGTCCAAATACATCTATAAATGTAATAAACATATGCTGTAACAAAGATATTCAGAATGGCAACATCATTTGATTATGAGGCGCAATAGTCTAGGCCTCAGGATTCTTGGTACCTATAGGTCTTGCTGGGTTCTGAACAGAGTGGGATAATTGTTCCCTCATATCTCTTGCCCCCTCTTTTACCCCAACAAAGCCAGCTTACTTTTAGAGCCTTAGGTGTACTGTTATATTAATACTTCTTCCACATGTTTTTCTCTCTGCCTGAACCACTCTTTTAAAACTCTTTTATCCAGTTTAATCTTGTTTTGCTTTCATTACTCAGCAGAATCTGTGGCATATATTGGAATTTGTTGCTTCTCTTACACATTAAAAAAAAAAATCAGTCTGGCCTGGTCAGTGTGGCTTGGTGGTTGAACATTTACCTGTGAACCAGGAGCTCACAGTTCGATTCCCTGGTCTGGGCGCATGCCCAGGTTCAGGCTTGGCTCCCAGGGGGCATGCAGGAGGCAGCCTATCAATCACTCTCTCTCATTAGTGATGTTTCTATCCCCCTCTCCCTCTATCTTTCTCTCTGAAATCAATTAAAATATATTAACCAAGAAAAAAATTCTGTACACCTTTATCATGTAATTAATCATAATACATTTAAAATAATATTTACCTGTTGTTCTTAATAAGCTCTCTAAAAGGAAGAGATTTCATGTTTGTATCCCAAATACTTTAGTTAATTGAATGCCGGAAGCCGGTTCATCCTTGCTGCTTGACACAGTCGCTGCAGGGAAGAAATATCTGCACAGCATATGTTTCAAGGGACCTGGTGTACATGGCATATGTTTGCTCCCCCTCTTAGCACTATGTGTTTTAACCAGGACCACCTCCCCAAGAAAGGTTGTTTCCCCAGGTGTGGATTTTTCCCTGGAGTTAGGGATTAACAGGACTAAGGAAGGGAATAAATCAGTAAAACCTCTTAGCTAAGTGCCAGGCAGATAGTTAATCGCCTTAACTACGAACAATCACGCTTAAGCTACATAATCTTTACTTAGGATAATCTCCTTCAGTTACTTCCTTGTAGCTTAACAGAACAGTAGAGTAGTGACCTTGGAATGGAGATAACAAATGCCCTAACCTTTGTAATAGAATGGATAGGATTAAAATCAAATGGTATAAATACAGATGTAACAGGAGAATAAATAGAGAACCTGGCTAGAGAACCTGGCTGGAAAACCTGGCTAGAGAACCTGGCTAGGCTGCTGATCAACTGAATGCTGTCTCTGTGTCATTCCTTCTTTGCCGACTCCGTCCATACCTTTGGGAACCCCTGGACCTGCTGGGGCTGGACCCCAACAACTGAATAAATGAATAAATAAGTGAATTGATGAGTTATATACAATATAATCTTCCAGTGACTTATTTTTCTTGATACATTTACTTCAGATGTTTTTTGATCTATGAGTCTTTGCTTAAAATAAATCTATAAACACATTGTTCCCGATATTTTAATTCATGTATGCTGTTAATGATGTTCTACAGTATTAACTGTATTTTTATTTTTGGAGGCAGTTGCTCTATTTTCATCACCATGCTAATTAATTTACCTGCTTTATGTAATCTAGTCCTCCCAACAATCCCTTAATGAGGCTACTGTTCATTATCTCCATGTAAGAGATGCTAAAAGTGAAATTAGTAAAAAATTTTTAAATGTTTCAAAATTCGGAGCTTGTAAGTCAAAGATGTGAACTCAAGTCCAGCTCTATAGGAAAACACAGTCTGTCTCTTAGGAACCATATATTTAAAATGTTGATGCCCCATAAAAGTCACACCCAGCTCTCCCGGGAAGTCTTTTGGGCGCTTGGTACTTCTCACCATCTGAGATGCCCTTGTGTTGTGAGCCCTAATGGAGCTGATGCTTGTCAAGGCTCTAGTCTCCTAACACTCCAACAGCTACAAAGCTTCAAGTTTGTAAGGTATCTTTGCATTATACAGAGAGTTCAAAGCACAAAAGCCAGACTTTGTTCTATGCAAGCAAATAAAATATAACTGTGTCAGCGACTGTGTCCCACTTTATCTGGGGCTAAATGAGCAACTGTGAAAGCAGTTCTTCCAGATTCTAATGACAGCTCCTCTCTCCGTCAGTCCCAGCGTGCTTCTAAGAAGCTAGGTCCATGGCAATGTCTAAAAGATAACAGGCGAGCTTTCCTGTATTTCATCATCTCATATGGATTGGTCAGATCTGAAATCTCAGCACTTCACCACCTCGCATATATACGTTTCACCAAGGATTGACCAGCTTCTTAACTATCAGGGGTCACGTTTTAGGTGCTCATTAAGTATTTGTTGAATGATTGGTTGAGTGCATTTCTTAAGCCATATTGTAGTAATGATATATCTTTTGTTCCCCTTAGGATACCCTAACCCTCTTTTCTTCCTCTACTATACCTCTTCCCCTTTCCACCACCAGCATACACATGCGTGCATGTACACAAAAACATACTCAGAAAGCGACATAGGCAAAGGGAAATATTCATCACAAAAACCTCATTTAAACATAGTCTTAACTTTTGTACTCTATGTCCTATTGCTCATTCTGTTTAGAACACATTTCTAACTCTCTACTATCTACTTTTGTAAAAAATGAAGACATATTTCATAAGCCAGCTTGACTCTGATGCAATCTGACTTCCTAGAGGAGAAACGAATCTTGAAAAAAAAGTCTCATTTTGAAACATTTAAATTTAGATTCATCACTAAAGACCAGAGATGGTAATAATCAATTTTGATTAGAGATAACTCCATCATTATATTGTTAGAAGAGCTCGACAATAGTTCCTTACAGGAGTTGAATTAAACCAGAGCTAGCAAGTTATAAAACAAGAAACTGTGTGTATTTTATGATATTGATGAATAAATTATGAGGAAGTGGGGAGGATGAGTTGAGGAATATGTTGTGTAAATTCAGTAAGAAATCAAACTTCAGCCGAAACCGGTTTGGCTCAGTGGATAGAGTGTCGGCCTGCGGACTGAAAGGTCCCAGGTTCGATTCCGGTCAAGGGCATGTACCTGGGTTGCGGGCATATCCCCAGTGGGAGATGTGCAGGAGGCAGCTGATCGATGTTTCTCTCTCATCGATGTTTCTGGCTCTCTGTCCCTCTCCCTTCCTCGCTGTGAAAAATCAATAAAATAAAAAAAAAAAGAAATCAAACTTCAAAAGTGACATTAAAGGCAGTGATGTCTGAGGGAGCCAGTGGAGGAGGGACAGTGACCTAAGGTCGGGGTGAAACTGAGATTCCAGGGATAACTAACCAGAGGTCAGTGGTGGGAGCTCTGAAAAGCTTTGGGCACTGGCACTGCAGGGCCGTGGGACAAAAGGCTGAGTGTCGCTTTAATATTAGTCCTAAAGTTAATAACATCTTTTTTGCGGGGGTTAGGGGGGGAGGTTGCTGGAATTTAAAACATCCTCTGCTGTCAACGTGAATGTACCAGTCTGTGGTCAAATTCTCAAGTATAAAGAAAGCTGATCCTAGTTATTTAAGTCATGTTATGTTTTCTGATGCATGGTTTTCGATATTTTTAAGGCCATTTTCTGGTTCCCACCAAGATAAAACGACAATAAAATCCGTGTCTTCATTTTGGAAGTTTTTCAGTATCACCTGAATAGTTGATCTAGTCTTTTTTTTCTTTTCTTTCTTGACTTTAGCTTCTTTTATGCTAGAAATTAAGCTTTAACTTTTACCAGCGTATATTACTGTCTAAGAGTTTTAGTGTGTGTGCAGTTATTTTTGTTGTACTTATTTAATATGATGACTAGTGAAAATCAACAGAAGGATACGGGAGATGGGCTGTGCCCCTAGACAATGGAGGCTCAATGCTTTCCCTCTTCACTCACTCCAGTCAGTCCATTTCAGTGCCTACCTGTTCTTCTCTCTAAAGAATTCTAGCTCACCTCTAGGGTCTCCTTTCCTTGAGAAGGTTGGCAGACCCACCCTATTTAATAAAAGCCTAATATGCAAATTGTCCCCTCGGGCTGTCTTTCAACCAGGAGTTTGACTGGGAGACTGGGAGTTGGACCACTCGCTATGATGTGCGCTGACCACCAGGGGGCGGGGTGCAGAACATGGCGGGCATCGGCCAGGAGAGAGTGTGCTGCCTGCCTGCCTGGCTTCTGTGCGGTGCCACTGGGCGGCCCAGAGGCCCCTCCTGCACCCCGGCCTGTGGTGTCCTGCCACGCTCACCACATCTCCATGTGGGGACTCTGGCGCCTTGACTCAGGTGGAGGAGGCATGTGGGGGCCCAGGTGCTGCCCAGGGCCCAGAGGTCAGCTGGGACCTGCCCTTCCATGCCAGACACTCGCTCTCGGATCACAGGCCAGGCCTAGGTGATTCTGCCCCTGTGCCAGAATTTCTTGCACCAGGCCTCTAGTACTTAAAATAATTGTTCTGGGAATACCATAGAATTTTTATTTAAAATTCTCTCTTAAGTGAATAAATAATAAGCCCAGCTAGCTCGGGAGCTATTGAAAGGGTCAATTCTTCACCTATATTTGGAAACTCTCTAAGAAAAACCTATTATAATATGCAAGAGTGATGCTAAATTTAAATATTTACTTAGTATAATCACCCCCTCCAAATTTTCGCAAATTGTTGTTTAGAGGGTTGAGCAAATGGAATGTCAACCTAGCAATCACCTTACAATGTGGTTCAGTTAAATTTTATTTTTATTTTTTCTAAAATATATTTTATTGATTTCTTAGAGAGGAAGGGAGAGGGGCAGAGAGTTAGAAACATAAATGAGAGAGAGACATTGATCAGCTGCCTCCTGCACACTCCCCACTGGGTATGTGCCCGCAACCAAGGTACATGCCCTTGACCAGAATCAAACCCGGGACCCTTGAGTCTGCAGGCCAACGTTCTATCCACTGAGCCAAACCGGTCAGGGCTAAATTTTAAATATAAAAGAAAGTGTGGGTCAAAATAGCACTTTTACCCATTGCTCTCATCTTTTAAAAGATGAAAGCAAAGGATAAATGATTGGATGAATGATTAGATGAGTGCATTTTTTAAAAATATATTTTATTGATTTTTTACAGAGAGTAAGGGAGAGAGATAGAGAGTTAGAAACATCAATCAGCTGCCTCCTGCACACCCCCTACTGGGGATGTGCCCGCAACCAAGGTACATACCCTTTATCAGAATCAAACCTGGGACCTTTTAGTCTGCAGGCCGACGCTCTATCCACCGAGCCAAACCAGCTAGGGTGATGAGTGCATTTCTTAAACCATATTGTAGGAATGACACATCTTTTGTTCCTGTTGGATACCCTAATCCTCTTTCCTTCCCCTGCTACACCTCTCCCACTTTCCACCAGCAGTGTGCGCGCACACACACACACACACACTCAGAAAGTGACATATGGAAAGGGAAACATTCAACAGAAAACTCATTTAAACATTTTGAAATGTATAGAGTTTATATATAGCAAAAGCCAAGACAGGCGTAATTGTAAAAACAGTTGGGACACTTTTTGTTAGATCATTATTGAAGACTAGATGCCCAATGCATGAAATTCATGTATGGGGCTCGGCCCTCGCAGCCGCGGCTTCATCCGGAAGGTCGTCTGGAAGGTTGTTCGGCTATCTGATCTAATTAGCATATTACATCTTTATTATTATAGATTTAAGAAGCTCTGTCACACTCCCCTTAGGAAACAAATACCATTCATATTCATTCATCAAGGCACAAAAGTATCCTCCTAACTTCTTGTGAGTTGGTGTCCTGTTGCTGCTGTAACACATTACTGCGAGTTTCGTGGCCTAAAGGAATATAAGTTGATTCTCTTCCAACATGGCTAGCACTGGGATAAAAATCAGGTTGTCAGCAGGGCGGCTTTCCTTCCTGGAGACCCGAAGGGGAAATCTGCTTCTTTATCGTTCTAGTTTCCTGAGACCACCTGCCTGCCTTCGTAAAGCCAGTAGTGATACACCTCTAACCAACCTTCTTTAGTCGCATCTTCCTCTAATTCTCATCAACTTCCCTCTTCCATTTGTAAGGATGTTTGTGACTATACTGGGGCAACCCAAATTATCCAGTAGAGTCCCTCTGTTTTAATGTCAACAACCTTAATTTCAACTGTAATCTAAATTCCCCTTTGCCATGCAACATAATGTAGTTCAAGATTCCGGGATTAGGGCATTGTCATCTTTGAGGGTGGACATTATCCCGCCTGCATAGTTTCCATGTTTTATTTCCTTTATTTTACCTGGAAGTCAAACTAGAAGGTGATGTCTAGATCAATCCACATGTTAAAGTAGTTATGGTTTTAGCTGCACAGTTACTCTCTCCTCCCTAAATTAGATAAAATACATCTTAACTTGAAGAACATGTCATTGCTTAATCTTTTAAAAGATTCAATTCAGACACTGCCAATAATACCAGGATTATTATTAATGTCACCTCAAAAACTTATGAAGTTTAAATAGCATAATTGTATTTGGAGTTATTTATGTGCTCTTTAATCTGCCTTGGCCTCTCACTACTGTACTAGGAAACTCAAAAGAAAGGTTTTTATACTTGGTGACAAATGTAAATGTGGAGTAGCATATTCTTCTAAGTCTATATATAATATCATTGATTTGGCTTTCATTCACTCAAACAGCATAATTATATCAAAGTATATATGTGCATATATTTGAGAATATATATAAAAGTTTGCTTCTCGGTGTTCAAAACAAGTCTGCTTTCTCAAATCTTTCATGAGCAAGAGTAGGGGATATTTTATGTTGGATGATGAAAAGTTCAGTTCTTTGGCCGAAACCGGTTTGGCTCAGTGGATGGAGCGTCGGCCTGCGGACTGAAGGGTCCCAGGTTCGATTCCGGTCAAGGGCATGTACCTGGGTTGCGGGCACATCCCCAGTGGTGGGTGTGCAGGAGGCAGCTGATCGATGTTTCTCTCCCATCGATGTTTCTAGCTCTCTATCTCTCTCTCCCTTCCTCTCTGTAGAAAATCAATAAAATATATTTAAAAAAAAAGTTCAGTTCTTTGAATTATAAAAATTATATGGATATTTTAAGACATGATGGGGTAGTCTAGGATATGATCTTTTAATATGTTGTGAAGGGTAAAATACAGAGGGGCAAGATCTGAAGCCAGAAACCAGTTAAAAGTCTATTTTAATAATGTAGTCAACAGGCGTTTCTATCTTGGAACAGAATGTAGTGGTAGGAATGGTAAGAAATGGTTTAATTCTGATTCTATATGTTGAGGTCGTAACTCACAGAAATAGCTGATGTTTAGATGCAGTTTTGGGAAGAAATACATGTACAAGGTTGACTCCAAGATACTCAACCTGAATAACCAGAATTATGAAATTGTAATTATTAAGATGGAGAAGATTACTTTTAAAAAGCAGGTGTATGGGTATGTTTATGTACCAAGAGTTTTTTGTAATTGGTTTTGTCAGTGAAATAGCTAGTCTGGTGATTGGTTGAGTAATTAAAGGAAGGAGAGGTGTTAGAGAATTGAGGTGAACATATGGAGTAGTAACCTAGATAGTAAATAGAGGAGCAAAAACTATATGTACATACATGGTGTTCCCCAAAATGTATATATACTGTAATAGCTGATATGTCAATTTTGAAAATGAAATGTATGTTAATAAGCACTGTCTTTATAATTCTTCAAAGTGTGTGTTTACATTTGGGGACACCCTATCTTTTTTTCTTAAGTTATAGTGATGGTTCATTGGTATTATTGAGACAAAATATGAACACCCTGAAAATTTCTGAGTCCATATATTTCTCCAATGTTAGATATTTGATCCCTTTTTAAAAATAAAAGCAGTTTATTTCTATCTGTACTTCTGGTATTGAGACCATACTGATTGCTTTTCAATCAGAATGAAGTAAATTTATGATACTTAATATTAAACTCAGTCTTTCATTGTTTAATATACTGCTTCACCAGATGTACAGCTGTGGGAATTGATATCTGATAAGAATACTCTGAAGGAAATATGAGTCCCACGTATTTCTCAAGATTCTTCCAGGTTTATACATGTACTCGGCTGGACTAATAAAAGCTTTACACTTGGTCCGTATTACACTGGTCCCAGCAGAATTGTGTTAGTGAGTTACAGATTAGTACCAGCTCCTTGGCTTTTCTAAGGTACCATTTACAAAACATTCATGGTTGGAACATCTGTAATTGAAAACGTCTTCTAACATTCCTGTCAAGGGTATCTCATTACACTGCTCAGCGTTTGAGAAATGTCTCTCTGGAGCCCTTGTGGGAGGGATATTCCTAGGATGAAGCCAAAAGGTCAGTTACTAGGAAGACAGTCTAAAAATATCATACCCAGGCGAGCCCAAGCTACAGCAAAGAATGAGCAGAGTTCAAGAGCTGGGAATCTAGGTCCACACAAACACCAGCCCTGGAAGAGCTCTCGCAGAACTCAGCTCTGCTGATAACTTGAGAGGGACACGAAGCAAAGATGATGCATTGAGGGGCGGGTGAACAACAGGATGGGTCAGATAAAAGGCATGGCCACTGACCTGTCTTCTCTCCCTAGACCTGTAAACCAGCCTGGCTTTCCAGTGCTCATGAAAGAGGTGAGACCCAGGTACAATAAAGACTTTTCAAATAAGCATTTTGCAGATGACCTGTTCTTGCTCTGATTGGCATGTTAGGTTGGTATGAAACGGTAGGGCCTGTAGCTGGCTAAGTCTTTAATTGTTAGTAAATATTGGTACATTAGACTACCCTGGATTTCCAATGGTTTAAGCATGCAACTGCTATTCATTCCTGCTTTGTCTGGAGCTTCTAACATTATCTACCCACTGAGCACTTGGAAATCCGTATCTAACACATAGTTAATGGGGAGGCTGATATATATGATCCTTCTGTTCCATATTTCCCTCTGTTATTAACTTGGCAAAATGTATGAAGTCCTCACTATTCTCCAGACAAGGGATGTTGGGAATATGAAGCCAAAAGATCAGTAGAATCTGAGAGCAGGAAAATAGTTGTTGTGTCTAAAATATTTGAAACAAGTTTGTAGTTATTCACCTTGAAATCTCAAGGATATCACTTAAAGTTGACTCAGACTAAGTAGTTTTGTCCTTTTTATTCCCCTTATGAAGAAATTAGGCAGGCATACTCAGTAAAACCTACAAAATAGATCTTACTGTTCAACTTCCATCCATATAGTGAGTAGTTTTCTACCTAAGGAAAAATTAAAGGGGCCGTGCGTCAAGCACCCCTACAGTCAAAGAATATCAAATAGTAGGCTATCTTTTTTTAAAATATATTTTATTGGTTTTTCACAGAGAGGAACGGAGAGGGATAGAGATTTAGAAACATTGATGAGAGAGAAACATCAATCAGCTGCCTCCTGCACACCCCAACTGGGGATATGCCCACAACCAAGGTACATGCCCTTGACTGGAATCAAACGTGGGACCCTTGAGTCCACAGGCCGACGCTCTATCCACAGAGCCAAACCAGTTAGGGCAATAGTAGGCTATCTTAATCATGTAACTTCCTCCAAAGTTAATATTCACTACGGTTGGAATCCCTTTCAGTTACTTTGTATGATGAGCCAATATGTCAGATTTCCATAAGCTAGCTCAGTGGTCGGGCTTGAATCATCATTTACATTGGGTACATTAGAAGGTTGGTGTCATGAAGTGAGATTTATCATGAGCTGTTTCAGATCGCATCATGAAATTATCTCGTATAGACAATGTTTGGAATAAATAAGCCTATCTAACAATACCTTTTCTTGGCAGCAGAATTAGGACTCTTTCAGAATAAGGTAGGGGGAACCATCAAAACGGTTGGCTAGCCCAGCTGGCATGGCTCAGTGGTTGAGAGTCAACCTATTAACCAGGAGGTTGTGGTTCAATTCTCGGTCAGGGCACATGCCTGGGTTGTGGGCTTGATCCCCATTGTGGGGCATGCAGGAGGCAGCTAGTCAATGATTCTCATCATTGATGTGTATGTCTCTTTCTCTGCCTCTATTCCTCTCTGAAATCTAGCTAGCTAGCTAGCTAGCTATCTAGCTAGCTAGCTAGATAGACAGACAAAAAAAATAGTTGACAACATGCAATGATACTGGCTGATCCTAGTGGAATGAACATGTCCAGGCAAAAAAATAATGTTTGTATTATACATTGATAGAATACTTTTTATCAGATATTGCTCAACTAAGCAGCAACATATCTAATATCAGGACACTTCTCCAGTCTATTAATTGCAGGACTGAAACTCCCAGTTTATCTGATTGGCATGTTGCCCCAGTTAATTCTAACATATACTAGTAACCTGGCCCCAAAAGCATGCCAGATTCAGGAGCATTTTGAGTTAACACCATTCCTTTGTCCCAATAATTCAAATGACCCTTAGATGCCTCATAAATAAACAGTTGCTGTGGAAAGGAAATTTCTGCCCTGAGACCTTTGGTTATGCTTGGAGAATTTTCAAGAGATGATTTTCTTATTCACCAAATAGCTGTGCTACTACCTTTTCTCAGTTTTATCATTTGTTACCCCTTGGACTACACTTATCCTCTGTGTACTGTCATCACTACCTTTAAAATTTTAGCTTCTGCTCCATTTGAAATTATTTTTCTCAGCCTTCCAGAAAATACCGTTTACTGGAAAAATAGTAAAATATGCTAAAGATTGGGAAGGCAAATAAAGTAAATTTGACAACTCATCTTGCACTTACCTGTCAGAGACGGAAGCAAAGTCCACAAAGACTTGGAAACCAACTTGAGATGTTGTACATTGCACATGTCTCTTCTCCTATGAGGTCCGCAGTTCTTTCTATTAAGAAACAATCCTTAATGGCTTTGATGTTTGATTGTATTTCTGGAAATTATAAAAATTAGAGCCTCACCACTAAACTTACATCAAAATAAGTTTCACATGGATAAAAAATAAGTGTACTGAAATAATCATAAAATTATTTTAAAAATACAAAATAAGAACTATAAGAAGCTGTTATTTAGGGTTTACTCTAGGCTAGGTCAGAGCTGAGTGAAGTAGTTACAATCATGTGAGCTGCTGAACGTCGTGTTGGTAGTCTGACACTGATGGGTTTCATATGGGCAGTAGGTAGATTTTATAGTTTTTATATAGATTTTATATTTATATAAATGTCAAATGTACAAGGTAGGGCTTTCTTTTGTTTTTGTTTGTTTTCTGCAGAGAGCTGGTTATTAAATACTTACTAGTGTACTACTGTTAATACGTAATGTTTACAATCACGCGAATGACTAATCCATTAGGCCCCACAGATGAGGAAAGTCAAATAGAAAAACTGGAAGGGAATGAATATCTTACTGAGAAACCACCTTTGAAAATTAGACCCACAAATAAAAGCACAGTAGGGCATTACTCTATTGTACCAAATAAAAGAAATGACAGATATACATTTCACTATTTTTAAGAGGTAAAGAGCTAGTACAGATCATAAGATTAGTACTCTAATAAAAATAAAGAAAATAAACAAACCAAAGAGAAGAAATATGCAAGATCAAATGGTACACAGAAAAGCGAGTGAATAGGAATAAAATTCACACACACACACACACACACACACCATTGGTGAAGATAGGAACAGTGTATATAATGAAATATTTGCATAAAAAGAGGAGGACTAATATAGGGTGGGGCAAAAGCTGGTTTACAGTTGTAATATGGGAAACAGTTTATTGTTTTATTATTTATGAATTATTGTATCATTTTTATACAAACAACTGTAAACTACTCTTGCTCCACCATGTATATGCATGTGATTTAATCCACATAAAAGTGTTGAAAGGATTTAGAAGAAGCTAATAGCAGTGATAACCTGCTCTCAGAATATTATGGGGATCAATGAGGCTAGAGAGAGAATACTTACTTTACACAATTTTATAATTCTACTTTATATCATTCTATAATTGCACTTTAAACCATAGGAATGAATAGCCTATTCAAATATTAATTAAATAAATTTTACAATGTTAAAATATAAATTATACAGTGTGACGTATTATAATTCTAGGCAGATCTGCAATGTGGGGAGCAAATGGCATGTAGAACAGTTTTCCTCACTTCCAATGAATGAATGCATGAGATGTCCATGTTGGGAAGTGTTTGGAACAGCTGCTTCCACAGTGAGGGCGCCCTGTTTCACAGATGGTTGTGTGTGTACAGAGAATCCCCTGAGGTCCTTCGTGAGGGGCGGGTCCCTGAGCTCCATTCCCTGAAGCTACACCTTCCATTGTGGGGGCTTAGCCTTTGCATGGGTTTGGTCACAGGAATCCAGACCACATTTCCACCCTTGTTTGGACTCTCTTTTCCCTGGAAGCTAATGTTAGGGATGCATTTAAGTATTGTCAGGGTTGAAATGGGTATTATGAAAGTATGTGTGTACCTCTAAGTAGTTCAGATTTCTTCCTTTTAAATTGTAATATGTTTCCTGTGTGAGCGGAGCACCAGGTGTTCTGTGACTAGTGTGAACATGCACTTAAATGAGGGAAAAATACCTGTTTAAAAAAGGCCTCCAAGGTGAAGGTTTTTCTACAGGCTGGAAGGTCCTGAATGTCAGAATGAAACCAAAGATATGTGTATACTCGTCCTCAATATTTGTGAAAATTAATTATGAACCATCTGTGATTTCTCTTTAATTGTATAAATCATAGAAGAAAATGATAGATTTCAATGCAAATATCCACAAGTGGTAACTGTATGTGTAGAAGTATAGTTTAAATTAGACCTTTCGTGAAACAAATGCAAAGCCATCATGGATTCAGAATGGCCATGAGACCCACCTTCAGCTTAAAAAACAAGAAATCACAGCCCGGGGAAGCTTATGACTCAGAATAAAAACATAAGGATGCCTGGAGGGGTGTCTTGCTTTCATAACTTTATTTCATAGGCAGTAAACAGAAAGGGTAAAAATGTGTCTCTGGTAAAACCAAAGAAAGAAGCTAAGAAACCCAGGGCACTTTGGAAAACCCTCTGGAGTAAAGCCTGTGGCTGGGGAGCCAATTATAAACTAGATCAGAGGAGTCACCGCACACAGGAGCTGCTTGCAAACTGTCGCCCAGAAGTGCAGATCCAGGAAGTAGATCATCCACCTCCGTGAGGAGATAACATGAAGCTTCAGAACTGCATGGGACATTTCCGAGAGACAGAGAGCAGACAGCAGGAGACACTGACCACACGTGCTGACCCATTAAACCAGTGGTCGGCAAACTCACTAGTCAACAGAGCCAAATATCAACAGTACAACAATTGAAATTTCTTTTGAGAGCCCAATTTTTTTAACTTAAACTATATAGGTAGGTACATTGTTATTAACTTAATTAGGGTACTCCACTCCTAAGCTGGCCTTTGCTAAAAACGTCCTCAATCTGATTGAGGTACGTTCTCCGAGGTCGACCCTTCCAACTCTCCCACCCATACTTGTCTTGTGTACTTGTTTCGTCTATCTCAGTGGTTGGCAAACTCATTAGTCCACAGAGACAAATATCAACAGTACTTCTTCAAAATAGACTCGGCCAGGCCGAAAACCGACTTCTGCGCATGGGCCACGAAACTTCAATCGCACTGCACAAGCTCCCGCACATGGTATTTTGTGGAAGAGCCACACTCAAGGGGCCACAGAGCCGCATGTAGCTCGCAAGCCGCAGTTTGCCGACCACTGCATTAAACAATAAATCAGAAATGCTGTTAATATGACACAACGTAGCAGGTGGACTTTGGGTACTTAGTCATGAGAGTGGAACCCTTATGAATGGAATGAGTGCCTTATAACAGAAGCTCCAGAAATACCCGCAGACCATTCACCCTATAGCAGCGGTTCTCAACCTGTGGGTCGCGACCCCTTTGGCGGTCGAAAGACCCTTTCACGGGGATCGCCTAAGACCATCTGCATATCAGATATTTACATAACGATTCATAACAGTAGCAACATGACAGTTATGAAGTAGCAACGAAAATAATTTTATGGTTGGGTCACAACATGAGGAACTGTGTTTAAAGGGCCAGAAGGTTGAGAACCACTGCCCTATAGGGACACAGGAAGCAGGCAGCAGCTATGATCCAGGAGGAGGTCCCTCACCTGACCATGCTGGTGCCACAGTCTTAGACATCGAGCCTCCAGAAATGTGAGAAATGAGCGTCAGTTGCTTTCAGTTGGGATATGTTGTGATAGCTGCCTAGAGAGACTAGACAGGGATAGATAAACTTCACTTTTTGAGAGTAGCAATGGCAGTGTCACCCTGCAAAGAGGCCTGAACCAGGAGGCAGGATTCATCGGAGGTGATTAAAGTAACATAAGGCAAAGCTAGACATTTCTTAACAGTCATAGTCATCATCACACATATTTGTGATTTTTCCATGGTATCATGTCAGTTTTCGTGGATTCAACATTTCTCTTGTTTTGACAAAGGAGGCTGGGTTAAGGTTTAATTTTCAGAAATATTTCAGAGATGAAAGCCACCCATATTGTCAGTGAGGAAGAGGCAAGGAAAGGTGATCAGCAGATCACTCCATGTCACTCCTACTCGGAACCCCCAACAAAATTAGATGAATATGCACCCATTTGCTGAATGATTATTTAGTGCCACGTTCCCAGGGAAGCAATTTAAAATAATTACTTTTCTTAAATTCACAATATTCTTTGTGTAGCCTATATTATTAGCTTCCCTTTGCAGTTGAGAAATATCAGTCCTGGGAATTAGTATACTGTCTCTTGCTGATAATTTCACATTAAGTAAGTGGAGGAACTCTGCCTCAAATGCAGGTCTCTATGATTATAAAAATACAAGCAATTTTTGAAAAGTAAAGCTAGATGTTCAAGTGAGCCCAGAAATGGAAAAGAAATCTTCATATCACATCTATGAAATGATAAATGCCCCGGGAAATGAGGTGCCTTTGTTCTGAAGAGTAGTTTTCATATCCATAATTATATAGGTGATGGTCATCAGTTTTCCACTTTTAGACTTAAATGACAGGTAAAGCTTGGACAGTTTAAAATAGTGAACAGAATGCAGATGCAATCCGCCTTGAAAATATAAAGGTGAAGGTACAGATGAAAGAACTGGGAGGTGCAAGAGCAGAGACTAAGGGAAGGCTTTTGAGATTAAAATGTTCATTTTTAGCTCGACTAGTGTGGCTCAGTGGTTGAGCATCAACCTACGAACCAGGAGGTCATGGTTGGATTCTCAGTCAGGGCACATGCTGGATCCCTGGTGTGGGGTGCGCAGGGGCAGCCAATCAATGGTTCTCTTTCATCATTGATATATCTATCTCTCCCTCTCCCTTCCTCTTTGAAATCAGTAAAAGTAATTTATTTTTTAAATGTTCATTTTATGTTCTTGGAGCCGAAGTTGATAGAAAAATGTTGACACAAGCATATTATCTAAAATTACATGTAAAAGCAGTAGAAGAGTTAAAATCAATTGTACAAAGAAAAAATTGCCGGAAGGCATTGAGTGGATGTGGAGGTTGAGGATTGTGAATTAAATTTTTACTTTTATAAACTGGACGTCAATATCTAAACTTGAAAAAGTGAAAATATAATGAGCTTTGTTTTGTAAATAAAGGAGAAACTGCCATTGGAATTAGAACGAGGGCCAGTTAAAATTTATTTATTTGTAGACTGTGTGACTGAGAATGAGGTGAAGGCAAAGAGTTGCTGCTTTTCATTATGAGACTCTTTGTAAACTTCAATGTTTATCACATATGTACATTACCTTGATTAATATTTAAAAATAAAGTTTTGAATGAAAACACTTGAAGGCTTTCCTTTGATGTTTGATTTGAGGGTTTTAAGTATACACACACTAGGGGTTTTATTTCATTAACGGTAATATTTTTATCTAACAATTAAAATCATTTATCCTCACCCTTCACTATTTTGTTATTTTTTTGTTATACAGTTGAAATTTTCAAATAATTTCATTCTGACCTATTTTAACAAATGGCACAAGAGACAAAACATGGAGGACCTCTTAGTGTAAAACAGATTTAAAATAATATATTTGTACTAACATACTTTTGTTTCTCTATGTCATTCTGCAGTAGAAGGCAAGTAAAGTTTACTCACCTAATTTGGGACAATGTATTCAATCTATGAAGGAGCAGAGTTACCAACTAACGTACAATGATATTGTATGCAAAGCTGCATATGTTGATATGCAATGTGTATTTCACCTTGAAAGCAAGTATGCATGCAAATAAAAATGAAGAAAAGTCAGACCTATCTCTCTTAAAATGTAATTGTGAAGTGTTTTGAAACTACTTGCCAATAATAATTCTCATTTTGGAAATTTATTTTTAGGTCCAACTGTATCTTCTTAATCTTCTCAATAGATTTAATACATAACCTCCCACCCAACCCCCTCACCCCCCGCATACACACCCAATTTCTGCAATTAAATTCTCAGCATGGAATACAGTTTTCCAAGGGCATCAGTCAATGCACAATTGAATTTCAATGCAATGGCAAATGTGCCCAAATATAAAAATAATAACCCAAATAAATGAGCTATTAAACTCCATGCCTTTAAAAATGCAGGTGCAAAATATAATGCTGCAGCTAAATCTCATGAAAAAATTTGGCTCTTCAGAGCAAATGAAATTGGTAGTCATTCCTTTTGGTGCAGAGATGAAAAGTATTATATTCTTGAGGAGAAACACATTTGAATTCTGAATTTCTCCCCCTAGAGTCTGTTCACCATAGTCATATTTGAAAATGCCTGCACTGTTTCAAAATAATTAGGTCAATTGAAATAGCTTCTTGTAAAGAAATATTTTGAAAAAAAATTGCCTGGTAAGGATGAATGGAAGAAGCAATTATATGCCCGAAATTGGAAACCCGATACAAATCACCTTTCATTATATTACTATAAAATCTGAAGTCTCTATTATATAAACACAGATTATTATCCCATTAGCCAGACCTTTCTTTATTGGTGAACACAATACAGGAAATGTTAATGATGAAGATAACAACAAAGACTTGCCTATATGTTATGAATTTTTTTAAATATAGTAAATTAGCTGCCTTAGAATATTATTTTAAAATAGGAGACCAAGGATGTATTTACAAATTTCAGACATTCTGGAAATATTGCCTGGGATTCCCTGGCCACAATTGAGGATGGAAATGCTCTTCCAAATAATCAGGAAAATGTAAAATGCCTGTCAACGCTTGGTCATACTTTTTGTTACCCTAATAATGATAAACCTAAGTAAAATAACCATTTTTATTTGCAATTGAAATCATATTGAAAGTGCAAGTTGCTAAAGAAAGACATCCTAATTTCATCTAGTATTATTTAGTTTCCTGAAACTGATTTGAGAGCTAGCTATTTGCTTATTATACAATTATTCACTCCATTAAAAACACCAAAATGCCTTGAGTTAAAATCTCATTGCAGATATTCTTCCTGATCCATACTGGTTTTAGATATCAGCAAATAGAACAGAAATGGCTGTAAGTTGAGAATTCCCATTTTCAAGGCCAATGTAAATTAAAATGTACTTTTTTAAATAAAGGAAGAATTCTTGACCATGCAAGTATATATAGAATATATTTCATCCATGAAGGAGATTAGAACGATGTAAGATACCAGTTGATAATTCCTTTCTGCCTCAAGTAGAGTGATGTGAAATAAAATGTTCTATTGCATTCAGTAATATTGCTGATAGGTTCTATGCCTTAAATTCATGGAACAGCTCATGAAAATCACCTGTGATACTCTTTATGTGGTTCTATTGACAATAAATATTTAAAATTATTATTTAAAAAATAGGCAATATTATTATGTCTGTTATTTTCTTTCTTTTTTTAATTATCAACCGAGTATATTTTTCCATAGATTTTTAGGGAGTGAAAGAGAGAGGGAAAAAGAAGAGAAACATCAATGTGAGAGAAACGCGTAGATTGGTTGCCTCCTGCAGGAGGCCCTACCAGGGAAGAGCCTGGGGAAGAGCCTGAAATCAAGGTACATGCCCTTGACTGGAATCGAACCTGGACCGTTCGGTCCGCAGGCTGACTCTCTATGCACTGAGCCAAACCAGCTAGGGTATTATGTCTGTTATTTTCAAATGAAGAAACTGAGGCATAGAAATAACTTGAAAGAGACAGAGTAAATCACAAGAATTACCAGGAAGACCAGCTCAACATCCTGTGGGGAGCCCAAAGGGATTTTAAGGGATTTTTTGAAAGATATTAAAGGTCATTTAAAACATGTAATTTTTCTACTAGAAATGCCATAAACAGTATTCAAACAATTTTCAAATTTGCTTGTCATGTTACTATTTTGGCTAAAGACATTAAAGTGCTTTTTGAAGTTTTAATAAAGCTCCAGTTTACCAGTTAAGGGAGAATAGCGAGCACTCCATAACAGACCCAGCAGGACCAGGCTTTTCTTCTTCTTCTTTTGAAAGGCAGTTGAAAAGAAAGGAATTTAAGAAAGAGGTTTTGCAAAATTAAAAACTATAGGCATGTGTTGATAAAATACTAAAATACTTTCTTTTCTATACTGTTATTCAACAAATATACCCAACACAGAGTAAAAATATAAAAGATAGACTGAGAAAACATTTGTGCCTCATATCTGGATTAATATTCACAGAAATATGGAGAACTCCAATAAACCACTAAGTTCAATAACTTAATAGAAAATTGAAGAACATGTGTATACAGCATCTTCCATACACTTTTAATGACAAAGTAAATTAAAACAAAGTAAATTAATGTAAATACCTACTTCCATTCAGCAATCACTTTATAGGGCACTACCAAGGAAGATAGTCTCATATTCTCATGTCCACAAAGAGAGATCATTTCTGACCCATAAGTTTGCATGTTAAAATGGATGTCATTTTTCACTAGATTTATTTCTGTAAACAAATAACAAAAATTGGATTGTATGTCAATTTGACCAGATATATTTTCATTTACATATATACATCCATATATATATTTATATATAATACAGTGGGGCCTTGACTTACAAGTTTAATTCGTTCCGAGACCGAGCTCATTAAGGAGCTTAAGGAGCTCCTTAACTCAAATTACTCTGTCAACTCAATGCAAAAAATTGGCCCAGAGACAGCTGGTATCTCAAAAAACTCGTTAGTCAGGACACTCGCAAGTCAAGGCCCCACTGCATATATTTATAGACATATTTGTGTGTATTTAGTATATGTGTTATGGATGAATGACACTAAGGATCTATTGCAGAGTCAAACAGCACCCCTTTTAGTAAGGAAAAAGCACTGCACGGGACCATCTATGTTTTGTTTGTTGTTTCGTTTTGTTTTTTAACATTACTTGGGTGATGAACTGAGTTTATTTTTGTCCTTAATCATAATTTTAAACTTTATACATTTAACATGTATATGTTTCTTAAATCAAAAATTATGTTTTAAAGTTAAGGTAGTTTAAAATAAGTGCTGGCTCCAAAACTTACAAAAAAACATATAACTCTTATTTATGCATCAAAATTATTTTAAAAAGTCTTAGATCACTGAATTATGGACAGGGATTGGACTTCTACACATGTTATGAACACATTAATTACATTGTTAAACATGATATTTAATGCAAGGTCCCAGGTTAAAAGGAAAAGATAACGTGTAGAGAAAGATGGAATATGAAGTGGGGGGGAGAGAGAGATCCTATCTGTTGAATAAATTTATAAATGAGATTTACTTTTCATTGTTTAGATAATTGAAGGGTTAATATTAATGGTATGTAAATCTATAAGACTGGATTTCATGCATATGATTGGATTTAGGCAAGATTTGGGAAGTTTCCAATTTAAGTGATTACAACTGGATTAATCTGGCCAGTCATTGCTGATATAACTCAGTGGCTGATTTGAGCATTTGAAGAAAGCAGAATACAAATAAGAACATAAACACAAACAAGTAGTTTTGCTTACAATACAGTTCCTAAACGAAACAGTGACAGGATAGTCTCTGATCTACAGGCTTATTGCATGTTGACTCCTTCCTTGCTTTTTTTTTCACATAAAACTAAATCCTAATATATAAAAACCTGGGTCCATCATGACCGGAGGCTCAACCAACCGGAAGTCAGTCCTGCAGTCAGCACTGGGTTGCCATGGCGACCCAGCGCTGACTGCTGTGGCTGCAGGTGCAGCAACCCAGCACTGACTGCTGAGGGGGCTGAAAATCAGGCCTAGAGAGAGGCCTGAAGAAAGAAGCAGGGTCTGATCCATAGCCTGTGTGGCAGCTGTTGACCAGCACTTGCCTCTCTCTTTCTCTCGGAGCCAGGCCAGCAGCAGCACCTCCATCTCTCTCCAGGCCTCTACCAGGGCTGCAGATCAGCCCCACCTTTCTGATTAGGTCCTGTTGATAGGCCCAAAGATGCTGACTGGCATAGAAACTGACCAATCAGAACCAAATCTGGGTCAACTGTGAGAAGCCAATGGCTGCCTAGGAAGCAGAGCTTTTGATGCTGACTGGCATAGAAACCGACCAATCATAACCAAATTGGCATGCAGAGAAGGGCAGTTGGGGAGTGAGATCAGGCTTGCAGGGGAGGGCAGTTGGGGACAAAATCAGGGTGGCAGGGGAGGGCAGTTAGGGGTGATCAGGCCTTCAGGGGAGGGCAGTTGGGGGCAAGATCAGGCCAGCAGGGGAGGGCAGTTAGAGGTGATCAGGCAGGCAGAGGCAGTTAGGGGTGATAAGGCTGGCAGGGGAGGGCAGTTGGGAGCAAGATCAGGCCAGCACGGGGGCCAATCCGGGCAAGATCAGGCCAGCAGGGGAGGGCAGTTAGGGGTGATCAGGCTGGCAGGGGAAGGCAGTTGGGGGTGAGATCAGGCCAGCAGGGGAAGGCAGTTGGGAGTGAGATCAGGCCGGCAGGGGAGGGCATTTAGGGATGATCAGGCAGGCAGGCAAATGAGCGGTTAGGAGCCAGAGGTCCCAGATTGTGAGAGGGATGTCCCCAATGGGAGAGGGTGCAGGCTGGACTGAGGGAACCCCCCTCCATACACAAATTTTGTGCTCTGGGCCACTAGTTTAAAATAATTCACTTTATTGTATTAAAAATCGCTATGAACTCATAGTACCATTTTGGTTGCTAGCTTACTGTAAGTATGCAGGAAGTGTAATAGGAGAAGTTCAATGTGCCCTCCTATAATAAATAGCTTGCTAGAGTAGGTCACATTCAGTTGTGCGCTGATGTAAAGTAAGCGGCGTTAGGAAAGAAAGAAGGAATCATGGGAATAAGAAGTCCTCTGGTTGAAAATGGCATGAGGCCTGCTCATAAGGTCCACACATGGCAAAGGATAAGATGCTTATGAATTACAGTCAGCACACAAGAATGGACTTCGATCAAACAAACCCAATAAAACACACAAAGGACACCTTTGTTTAGATATTTTCCCTGTTGCAAATAGGCTTCATGGAGTGGAAGGCACTAGGAAAATCGCAGTTGGTCAAAAGCGCCTCATTTATTTTATGTCTTTCTGGAGTTATTTTAAGGCCTTCCTCATATCCTTAAAAGCCTTAGACAACTTTCTCATAAAAGAACTGCAAAACCAAACAGCCAGCTATTTTATTTAAAATTACAGTGATGAATAGACAAGGAAATTATGTAATCTATGGATGCTATTTTTTCCTACTTAATGTACTGAGAAGAGTATAACGTTTCCCACACAGACCTCCTCTTCTATTCACCGATGAAGTAGCATAACCCGCCAATTTCTCTTGACAAATGGTTTATACTGAACACCTGAGCACCTGTGCCGAGACATCCAGTAACAAATTATTCAAAGTATGGCTTCCAAAAATCTAAATAAATACACCTTCCTGTTAAAGGAGCGCTCTTTAATTGCAGGGCTTTTTTAGTACTTTTGTGCCAAACAACTCTCATCCCATCCTCTTTCCTCTGAAAATTGCTGTTTGCTGCTTAAAGTATAAGTTTCGTTTCCCCCAGCTGACGTATCCATATTTAAACAGCACTAAAGAACAAATACTCAGTCTTTCTAAACTTGCTTTTGTGACCCAGGTTCATGGAAAAAGATTAGAATTGTATGTGGGGGGAGTATATTTTGCTGCAGTCTTCCTGTCATAAACGTCATGTACCTGCATTCTCAAACTTAAAAGCAACTGCTTATAAAAAGAAGATATTAAAGTGGGGAGGGGGAATCTACACTAGTAAAAGACAAAGATGCTAATTGACCATACCTTCGCTACGCCCACCAGCCAATCAGAGCGACTATATGCAAATTAACCCAACCAAGATGGCAGTTAATTTGCATATACTGGCTGGGAGCGAAGACTGAAGGCAACGTAGAAGGAAGCCAAGCGCTGCAGAAGGGAGCAAAGTAGAGGCAGTGGAAACAGGAACAGAGCTGCGGAGGCGGGAGGTGGGAGCGGGGGCACGGGGGTGGGAGGTGGCGGGAGGCAGCAGGCGGCAGGAGGCGGGAGGGAGCCGAGGCAGCAGAGGCGGGAGCAAATCCCCATTCTTGCAGGAATCTTCCTGCAACAGGCCTCTAGTAATCACATAAGTATCAGTCATGAGAAACGTTCGGAGTATAATAAAAGCTAAATCCTCCACAGAAGTGTTGCAGGAGATGTCCCTCCCCAATTCATTTGCTTGCTAGTTTTTGTTTTGTTTTGTTTTGTTTTAAACTGATTTAAAAATAAAACGTGTCAGTAGTAGTTTGTAACACTGGGTGAACCAGAGAGCAAACAAAAGCATGTTTCCAACCAAATGTCTTAGGAACCAGTTTACTTTTGTAACTGCTCTTAATTTTGCCCGTTATTTAAAAAGAATGCTGAACACTATGACTTTAATAGAGTCCATCAGTACCCACATCCGAATTAGTAATTAATAGTTAAAAAATTCAGGCCCTAGAGCTGAGCCCAGATCTACAGCAACAGAATGGCCAGGGTGGGACTTCATTTTTATTTGTAACAAGCAGGCCTGGTGATTCTTACAACACACACTAAGGCTTTTTGCAGACATTTAGTTTGGGGGTTTTCGATTACATGCAAAAAGTACGGAAACACAGTTCTTCAAATATTCTGAAGATTGTGTATTTTGACTATATCAATGTCAACATCATGGACATCCAAATCTGCTTAATTATATTATCAAACAGGTCAAGTCATGGCCCTCATGCAAATGTAATTTACACACATGTCAAAGATTTAATTTAACTCATTAGTTAATGAAGGAACCAGTAAAGTGTCAACAACCAGTGCAAATGAGATCAGAAAAATAAAAATAACCCCACCCCACTCCATCCCCCCCCCCCACACACACATAAACACACAATCAGGGAAGCTGGAATGAATTTAGTAATGGGAGCACAACTGGTCACTATCAAATAATATATTAAAACTTAATGTTTGGTGTCAGCTTTTCTAAAAGTGGAAAATAAAATGTATGTTTATTAAATAACGTAATTTGTGTTTGTATGGACAAGGGTCAATATTTTTTTAAAGATATTTTATTGATTTTTTTACAGAGAGGAAGGGAGAGGGATAAAGAGCTAAAAACATCAATGAGAGAGAAACATCGATCAGCTGCCTCCTGCACACCCCCTACTGGGGATGTGCCCACAACCAGGGTACATGCCCTTGACCGGAATTGAACTTGGGACCCTTCAGTCCGCAGGCCGACGCTCTATCCACTGAGCCAAACCAGTTAGGGTGAGTCTATATTTTTATTGACAGGAAACAGTTTTCCACAACTTCTGTCTCTACAGATTTGTATGAATTATCCTAACTAGTCAATAGTAATAAAGGTACATCCTACTACAGAAGCACTTAACTCTCAGAGAGTCCACTGGACAGTGCACAGGACTGTATTAAAAATAAACGTTTAACCTCTTTTTTTCACTTCTGCGATGGCAATATTTTTTTCCTGAAACAAATATTTTTCTGAAGCAAAATATTTGGGATTTCACTTGATTGGAATTTTATTACATGTAGTTTTATTTGCAATTATTAAGATCATCCCATTCTTCCACTCACTAGGTCTATATATTTCCCTTGGTAGGTTTAGAGGTTTTCTTGTAATATCTCTTCTCTCTCTCTCTCTCTCTCTCTCTCTCTCTCTCTCTCTCTCTCTCTCTCTCTCTCACACACACACACACACACACTATAGGCCCGATACATGAAATTCATGCAAGGGTCTCAGTCCTCACAGCCCCAGCTTCGTCTGGAAGGATTCCAAGAGCGTAGAGCACTAGGCAAGTTGGTTCACTTCATAGCAAAATCCAATTAAGAGAATGAAAGTTTCAAGCAAACCGTCTCAAGATGCTACAGCTCCAGAGATCATTTCTACCAGCAAGCTCTGTTGGGGTCTCCTTGCTATCCAGTTATTTGCCAACTGGTGTAGAAAACAATGTCACACAGGACTCTCTCCCATTGACATGCAGCCAAAGAAATGTTACACCTTTTATAGATCCTAGAAACTCTTAATTTTGGTGCTTCCACTTGATAAGATTGCAAATCCATTAAAATGCATTAAGCTCATATGATTAACAATCCTATATAATAAAAGGCTAATATGCAAATAGACTGAATGGTGGAACGACTGGTCGCTATGACATGCACTGACCACCAGGGGGCAGATGCTCAATGCAGGAGCTGCCCCCTGGTGGTCAGTGTGCTCCCACAGGGGGAGCACTGCTCAACCAGAAGCTCTGAGTGGGGCTCATGGCTGGTGAGCGCAGCGGTGGTGCTGGGAGCCTCTCCTGCCTCTGCAGCAGTCGGCCATCCCCCGAGGTCTCCTGAACTGCGAGAGGGCACAGGCCAGGCTGAGGGACCCCGTGAGTGCATGAATTTCATGCACTGGGCCTCTAGTTTATATATAAATTGAGTTGAAGTGTATTGAAATTAACAAATGGTTTTGTTTTGTAGATAGATGTGTTGCTTTCAATTTTCTGGACATTCTCTTTCAGCAATTTTTATTGGTCCTTAAATAGTTGCAGGTGCAAGATGCTCAGGTTATAGTGTACAATGAAGTGAACGAGGCTGCTACACACAGCCTGACAACCACCATTGTCTCCAGGTCTTTTCATCCTGTTTTAAGATTGGAGCTAATTTAGCAGGTAGTGTCTCCTGCATTGTGAGAGTAAAACAGACCTCCATTTTTTCTTTTCTTTTTTTAGGGTCTTTATTGTGTAAAGCAGTGGTTCTCAACTTTGGCTGCACATTAGAATCACCTGAGAAGCTTTTTAAACTCCTGATTTTTGGGCCTCATCCTCTGGAAATTCTGTTTCTTTGTTATGGGGTGGGGCCACAACATTAGTCACAAAGAAACAGAATTTCCGGAGGATGAGGCCCAGAATTCAGGATTGTAAAAAGATTCCCAGGTGATTCTAATGTGCAGCCAAGGTTGAGAACCACTGGTTTAAAGTATTACATATGGATCCTTTTCCCACATTGACCTCTCCCCGCTCATTTCCACCTCCCCCCCGCCCCATACATGGCCTCACCCCTCTACTGACTGTGTGTGTGTGTGTGTGTGTCCATGGGCTGTGCTTATGTGCCTGCTTACAAGTCCTTTGGTTGATCTCTCCCCCTCTTCCCCCCACTACCCTCCTTCCCCCTGAGGATGGATGGTCTGTTCCATGCTTCTATGTCTCTGCATCTATTTTAGTTCATTAGTTTATGTTGTTCATTATATTCCACAAATGAGTGAGATCATGAGATCCATCTTTTCTTTTTCTTTCCTTTTACACTTACACTAGCTTCAGGTTAAACTCTCTCTAGGAAATAAAATGTACTAAAGAGTTGATTTCAACTGTCTTTAATATAATCTTTTCCATTTTAATTATTCATTATATTAGCAATATTCTATGTATGTAAATATTTTATTTAGACTTGTTTCTTTTTCTTTCCAATGCACCAAAAACATACATTAATTTTATTTGCAATCCTATCAGAGTCACCGGTGAGTTGTATATAGACGGATAAATATTCCAAAGAACTTTTCATTTCAGAAGTTGTGAAATTTTAGAATAGTCACCTTGAAAAAATCCTTTAGAAAAAAGAGGGATTAATTATCTAACTCTAATTTATTGATCATTAGAAATTTACCTTTAGGATATGTTTTTGTTAATCTGTTTGGTGTTCTTAATGAGCCATTTAATGGGACTGTTTTTTGTTGTGGGTTTTTTGTTTGTTTCTTTTTAGATTTTTAAAAATCATTAACTAGACACCAGTGAGGTGGTTTTTTTTTTTTTCTTTCTTGAAACGTATATGTTCTTTTCTAACATTCTGGCAAACTATATAATTTTTGCAAACTCATATGTACAGTCCTCTGCTAGTCTCAGCAGAATTTAGCATCATATAAATTCTATAAAAATAATGTATTAGAAATTTAAAAGTGATTATAAAAATAAAATTTAGAAGTCTAAAAAATCCAATATTATTTCTGCATAAAAATAGACTAAGTTTAGAAAAAGTGGACATATACAATAAACAAGCTAGACATAGATGTTTACCTAGAAATGACAAAGTTCAAATGCTTTTGTATTTAATTGAATGATTATTTTGGTAGCATATAATTATAATCTTGTTTTTCCTTTTATGTGTTTAATTTAATTGCTTAATTTGTCGCTGTAAGGGAAGGCTTGTTTCATTTGTATATAATCAAGTCAGGATCACAGAACTATAAATATTTATGGGTTGAAAAGACTTCATTTTATATTTATATACTCTATAGTTCTATTAATGGAGATAAAATAAGTTAATGCATTTAAACTACATTAATCTGTGTCTGGCACATAATATATGCCCAAGCAGTCGATGATGATGATGACGATGGTGATGATGGTGATGATGATGATCTAAGCCAAATATATAAAATGAATTTTTCTGAAGGATTAAGCTACTTAAGTATAGAGCAAGAACTATGACAAAGTTATCTGGTTCTTGTTTCAATATTTTTTCCAATTTTGGCTTCTTTGCTCTGTAATAGATTATGCAATGTGCTGCTAAGGGGGAAAAAGTCACATAAATTACTATATGTATTCTTTATACATAATTGTATTTTATGAGTGACATTTGTGTAGTCTTACATGTAGACATGTAAAGAGTGTGCTGGAATAATCTCATTTGTGTAATATAATGAGCAGTGTAAACTGATAAACAAAAATATGTAGATCCAGAGACATAGAAACATGAACAGACCATCAAACCTCATAGGGAAGGCAGGGGAGGGTTGGGATAGGGGTGGTAAGAGAGAAACCAAAGGACTTGTATGAGTGCATATAAGCATAACCAATAGACACAGACATTAGGGGGGCAAAGGCATGTGCTGGGGATGGGAGCGGCCAGGGAGAGGTCAATGGGGGGAAAAAGGAGACATATGTAATACTTTAAACAATAAAGAATTTAAATTAAAAAAAAAGAGTGTGTTGGAGAAATTAGTTTGAGATTTATAGACAGGTTTTTCCCCCCACTGGTGAGTCATTGTGTTTTCAAAAAAATGGCTCTTAACGTGAACACATTTGTTTCTGCTAAATAACCTGAAACGCTAACTGAGGTGGCACGGCCAGCTCCCCACCAGGAAGGCTGACTGTGCCTCCGTGTGTTGCTGTGCAGCAGAGGTGCCCTCAGGATAGCTGACAAAGTTGGGGGGAGCATGTCCTTTACGTGAGTGGCGACGGTCCCCAGGGAGGCGGGAGGATTGTCACTGGCCACGGAGAAGGCATGTCAGCTCCCAGAGAAGACAAGCAGTCACATGTCAAAATAAGGCTGCCCCCATTTTTGGATGGCTTTCTCTTTTCTGCACCTTTGTACCTGTTTCATACCATTTGTGAACCACACTTTTTTAGGCATAAACTATTCACTAAACAAGACTGTGCTTCTGGTATATTAAGTGCTCATTGGAAAGAGTTCTTAGTTATCATTTTCAGAATAAGGACGGTTTGTTCAAGAAATCCTGAGTGTTCTTCAAGTGAAAATGGTTTCAAACTCACGCTGTAAGTTGCATTAACTACGAGAACTGGCCTTCCCGTCATCTCTTTTCTGCAAGCCTAGTGCTTCCCAGGTTTCTTCACCAAGTCTCTGTCTGGCAACCCTCCACCTCCCTATTTCTTACCCAAGTAAATCTTGCTGTTTGTAAACCAAGCCCTCTTCTGTCTCTGGTCGCTGTTTAATATCCACTTTCAGGATTGTTGTTGGCACTTCAGTGGGAGGGATGGAGCCTCAGGCTGCTGAGTTGTGAGGACTGGCTGTGGCTACAATGGAGGAGCTGTTGTGCAGGGGCGAACCCGTGGAGCAGCATTCACTTTAGCAGGCGTCTGGTGCCTGAGTCTTCCCTTCAGATGTGTCATTTGTAGAGGTAGTTGGGGGATACTCTAGTGTGGTCTGAATCTGGCCACTCCGTGTTTTGGTTTGGGGGCCTCTTGGGAGGCTCATGCCAAGGTCAGCCACTGCCTGTGCCCTACTCAAGGCCACCTGGTATGCGTTACAAAGTGACCTGCAGATGGTTGCCACTCATGCTGGGCTTGGAAGTGTGTGGGAGGGGCTAAGATGTGAACCGATGCTCACTGTCACTAGCCCCAGGCTTGGGGCTGCTTAGAGAGAGGTAGAGGGCATGCTGAAGCCAGATGCTGCCGGTTTGGGTTTGGTGGAGATTTTAGGAAAGTCCACAGCATGAGCCAAGACAGGTTATTTGTGTGGAAAAGCCACTGGAAGTAGCTTGGGTGGCCCCACACTGTAAGCGCAGCGAGGTCTCAGGGAATCACCGGAACTGTATAAGCCAGGTTGATGGAGACTCAGATATGGCACCTGTACCTGCAGAGGGAGAGCTCAGCATAGGAACACTGGCCTCTGCCAGTACTTCTGTCTGCTAGAAAGCTGCCCCTCCAGCCCTAGCTCTGAACCGGATAATCTAGTTCCTCCCCACATTTCCCTGCCTCCTTCTGAGCTGCCACTCCAGCAACAAAGCTCAGAGTGAGTGAGTCCTTTAGCAAATAAGTCTGTGCTTGAGCCCTTTCAGAGGAACGCTTGGGGCTCCAGCAGCCTCTGTCTTTCTTACTCAGCCACAGTCCCCACAGCTGATCACAGTCAGAAGTCATGGGGACTTCTCTTCCCGGCATCGGACCCTGGGCTGGGGGGACTGGTCTGGAACTGGTCAGTGCTCATGGGGACTTGCACAGCTGAAATATCCCCCCTGATTTTTAACCACCACATGGGGGTGTGGGACCAGCCCAGTTCTGTGTCTCCACCTCTCCTACCAGTCTTGATGCAGCTTCTTGTCTATACCCTCAGTTATATGGCATCTGTTCTGCTGTCCGTAGCAGGTTCTCAGGGACGGTTGCTCTTTAGTAGTAACGTTGATGTGGTTGTGGGAGGAGGCAAGTCCAGTGTTTGACTACTCCACCGTCCAGACTGACAGCTCCAGTGGAACTTTCCAAAGAGAACACATCTCACATAAAGGAAATAGGACAATAGGAACACCCTGAAGGTTCCAAAGCAAATTGGTCAAGAATAAATTCTTCTTACCCTAGTATTGGATTTATGAAACTATTCATTCCTCAGTTCCTTCAAAAGCCTTCTAGGTGTTCTAGTAAATTTTCTTTCTAAATATGATCTTAGGGATCCAATGACAAATGAATAACAAGAGCGAAAGGGAGGCAGGGTGAGAAAGAGAAAGAAAGAGATGGAGATACAAGAGAGAAGAAAGAGCAGGAAACTCTATATCTTCTCATCTGACCTCCAAAGTCACAGAGTCACTTCCACTGTGTTCTGTATTTAACTAGAGGCCTGGTGCATGGAATTTGTGCACCCAGGGGGTCCCTTAGCCTGGCCTGCACCCTCTCACAGTCCAGGAGCCCTCAGGGGATGTCCAACTGACGGCTTAGGCCTGCTCCTTGGGCCTAAGCCGTCAGTCGGACATCCATAGTGCTGTTGCAGAGGCAGTAGAAGTTTCCACGGCTGCTGCACTCACTCACCAGCCCTGAGCCTGGCTTCTGGCTGAGCGGCGCTCCCCCTGTGGGAGCACACTGACCACCAGGGGGCAGCTCCTGCATTGAGCATCTGCCCCCTAGTGGTCAGTGTATGTCATAGTGACTGGTCATTCCACTGTTCAGTTGATTTGCATATTAGCCTTTTATTTATAGGATAGAAGTGTAAACAAAGGCTGGTTCAGAATCAAGGGGAGGAGATTTAAAGTGAAAAATTCTGTCACCAGGAAACTAGTTAAATAATTACCATACATCTATAATCTTAATTCTATAAAGCTATTAAAAATGAGAATGGATTTCACAAAGCATTATTGGTTAGTGAAAACCAAAGGAACAGAAGAGTTTATATGACATACTGCTAAGGTGGGGAGAAGAGTAGTTTTACAGTCCTATATTTGCCTGAGAAAACTTTGAAGGAAAGCTGATGTGGATGACCTGGAGAATTTGGGGTTACAGAGAGAGCTGGGCAGATAGAGAAGGGAGGAAGGAGAAGGCTTTAAATAATATTGTTTATATGTTTTGATTTTTGTTAGTTTATTACCTATTGAACAGTATTTTATGGAAAATAATACACAAAGCCAATCAGGTAAGTAATGATAATGTTAATCAGTTATTTCTGCAGAGGAATACTCTTGTACTAAGTGCTTGGACATGTGGAAGGCAGTGACAATAGAGTAATATATAAATCATCCACCATAAAGAATCAGGATATTATACTATGCACAGATGCCCCTAAAAGCAAAAGATAGTGTATGCCAGTGATGGCGAACCTTTTGAGCTTGGCGTGTCAGCATTTTGAAAAACCCTAACTTAACTCTGGTGCTGTGTCACATACAGAAATTTTTTGATATTTGCAACCATAGTAAAACAAAGATTTATATTTTTGATATTTATTTTATATATTTAAATGCCATTTAACAAAGAAGAATCAACGAAAAAAATGAGTTCGCGTGTCTTAGGTTCTCCATCACTGGTGTATGCTAACACTTGACAATACAGATAGGTGCTGCCACGTATATCTTTTTCCATAGTTTTGAAGTATAAGCTGTTCTCCTTTAAAATGTAGAGTGCATTATTTATTCATTTATTTTCCCTATTGATTTTAAAGAGGAAGGTGAGAGAGATGGATGTATGGATGTGAGAGAGAAATATTGTTTGGGTTTGCCTTCCACATGTGCTAACTAGGGATCAAGCCCACAACCAGAGTATGTACACCAAACAGAATCGAACCCACCACCCTTTGGTGTTCATGATGATGCTCCAACCACCAAGCCATATTGGCCAGGGCTAGCATCAAGTATTAAATTTCTCAAAATAATTTCTAAGATATACACAATCTAAATTAATATTTAACTGCTATTATATCTCTGCCTCTAACTTGTTATTGTTTAAGATATGAAGCACTGTGAAATTCTGAAAGTTTTCTGTATATTATCCAAATAATTTCTTAGGAATAATATTTATATTTGTCACTAGACTTGATGTATAATGGGTAAATACAATGTTGTAGACACATAATAGATAATACAGTGACAGAGTATTGGCAAATATTTTAAATGCAGCAGAATATATATTGATTAATGTGAAAGAAGGAGGAATCTGTGGATTCTGCTTTTGTGTCCTGAGGCAAGTAAGAGGCTAATGTGGTATATTGATCATAATATTGAACAAGAATAAGGAGATACATGCTCTGGATAGTTCTGCTACTAAAAGCAATTGTTACCTCGGCTAGACAGTGTCACTGTACTCAGCTTTCTTGTTTCAACTATAAATGAAAGCATTATACTGAAATGTCTCTAAGCAACTGTCAGTATTATCTTTCTATGACTAGTTAAATATTCAAAGTGAAGAAAAAATAATAAAAGAATATGGCATCAATCTATCTATATAAAAGGCTAATATGCTAAGTGTCCTTCCCACCTTCCGACCGGTCACTATGACAACATGCTTTAGAGCCAGGTGGAAACATGTTACATTGCAACCAAATGTCTGTGAAGCATTTTCCCCTGCTTCATCTCATTTGATTCTCACAGAAGTCTTGGAGTAGGTAGATAGGAGACTTGGTGGAATCCTATTTTCATTAGCTGGAAAACAGAGATTTTGAAAGCTTAGAAACTTGGACCCGACTGAAAAGAAGTAAGAAATGGTGGATCTTGAAAATGACTTCAGGTTTTTTCACTGCACAGAATATAGTCAAACACTGCTGCAGTTAAATATTTTACCCTTTGTTCTCCCTGTGTGATCTATAATAATAATCTGCTTCATGTTGATATTTACTGCTGCATAGCTGACAATTACCAGAAAGAGAAGTTGAGGTGCTTCACTGGGCTGGAAAAAGCTTAGCTACATCAGAAAGCAGGTCTAATTAAGCAAGTTTATTCTATATCTATAAAAGGCTAAGTTGACTCGCGCATGTGCAATACATATAAAGCTCTCGCTGGTGCCAATCACATGCGTATATTTTGATCTGTCATTGTCAATCATGAATTTAGTTGATACTTCTATTATAGAGAAAGGGCAAATAGTGATATTAAAATATTTTTCTAATTAATTTCCTTTCAATGTGCATGAATTTGTGCACCTGGCCACTAGTGTTGATATAAATATCAGTAACACAGCATATCATGAATACAAGCTTTTCATGTACACTTTACTAACCATTAACTGTATTTCATTTATGGTGCATGATTTCACCTAATAGAGATAATGCATATTTGTACATGCACTTATAAATGTTTCCAAAATTAACTGATAACTGTGCATGCCAATCAAAAGATTGGAATCATCAGGCAAAATTTCATTTTAGATATTTCCAGTGTTCTTTTAACTGCTCTTCTCACATAACTTTTTTCATCAAAACCTATTGATGGGACACATTTCCTACTTGTACTTAAAATACAAACAGAGGATACATACGATAAAATGAAAGGTGTTTAAAACAAGAGTAGATGAATTATATACTGTATTCTTGAAAAGTTAACCAGATGAAAGGAACCTAATTCATTTTTTGTCCCCTGAAGTGATATATATATATATTAAATTTCTGCTGATTTTTTACAAATAAACTTGAAATTTTATTTCTAATTGGTGAAAGACTGAATTATATTGCAATGAAGAAAGCTAGATGAAAAAAAGAATTATTGATTGGATTTGAAAAATTGATTTAGGAGATAGGCAGGCTAGCGAGGAATTCTCAGTGATCAATCACAGATTTAAGGGCAGTTAGCCCAGGAACAAGGGTGGAGAAAGTGTCATCATAATATCATGTCAAGGAGATTGAATTACTGAGACTAAAGCAAAACTGCTGTTTAGATAAGAATTCTTGTTAGGAATGAAACTAAATTATCTTCTTTGACCCACGTTTCAGAAAACCTTGTGATTCCACCTTGAATACTAAGTTAGACAATTAGTCTGAAACAAGATTTTCAGGCTTCTCAAAGTTATTTATTTTATTTTTATAAAGTTAGACTGAGAAATTCTCAAATACTGCCTTCTGAGGGTTTGGGCCTTAGAAATAAAAATTATAGGTTTAAATCAACCCAGTCCCCAACCCTGTATTCAACTGAGCAGCACTGGGTTCGTAGTTCTACGGTTCTAGTTCATAGAATACTCTCCTCACGTAGTCTAATCCCTTAATCACTCTGTAAAACCTCCCCTTTGGATTCAATCAACATATTTGTTCATCATGTACCCGTTGCATTTTTATTAGGTGGCAGAGACCGTTTTAGATACTAGTGATAAAGCGATGGATGAACATACACCATAATTCTTACCTGCAGGAAAAAATTATATTCTTGCAGAGAGAGCATAAATTAACAGAATAAATCAAGAAAATGTGCGCTGTTTTGCATTGAGATTAAGGGCTGTAGAAAACAAACAGAACAAAACAGGAAAGCCTAACTGGGAGCGTGGAGGACATTGCAGGGCTACCTTGGGCGTCAGGGAAGGTGTCTTGGAGAAAGTGATGTTTGACTAAGACAGGCAAGGAGCATGGCAAGCTGCAAGCGTATCTCTGGAGACGTTAGAGGAAGTGGGAGGATGTTGCTGGTGTTTGGGAAACAGGTTTTTCACAATGGACTTTGAAATTGTATTTTAACTTTATGAAAGGCCTAGCAAGCAGAAAACAAAGCTAGGTTAAAACCACGGTTTTGGCTGTGTTTGAGGACTTCATGTAGGAGATGGGAAATTTGGGGAGGAATTTTATGTTTGAGGAACAGGTCAGTGTGATTTGAGCCAAATGGCCAGTAGGGGGAGCAGTAGAAGATGAAATCAGAGTAGTTAAGAGGGCTGGTCCTGGGACCTGCAATCCCTTTCACTGACTTATTTTATCCTGAGGGTTTGAGAAAAATAGAGACATGACACTCTCCTGCTTTATTGGGTGTAAACTAAAAGGGATGAGAAGCTATTGCAATAGTGCAGACATGAAATAACAGTGGCTTGGGCCAGAGAGGTGATGCTAGAGGTGAAGTGATCCGGCTGGAGTTGTTTTTGAGGGACAGCCAAGAGAGCCTTGTGTGGGGCGTGAGGAATGAGAGAAGGAACCGCGGTAAGGGTGAGCACCTTGAAAACATGCTGGCACCCACCAAGGGAGGGAAAGCTTCAGATAAAGTGAGATTGGGAATGAGTATAAGGAGTTTGGTTTTGGACACATTAAGTTTAATATGGCCATTGAATATACAAATGGGATTTTGAAGTAGGCAATTGGGATAAATGCGTGTGGAATAAATGGAAGTGGTCCAATGAGAGAGATAAATATGGGGCCATACGTCTTTAGATTATATGTTTTTAAATGGGTTTGGATGAGATCACTTAGGGAGTGAAGGTAGATGAAAACTCATGTTCGGTGACTGAGCCATGAGACACTGCAATCAAGGTGAAGAAACCAAAAATCTGAGGAAAAGCCAGGAAGGTCTAAAGAGATGTAAGAGAGATAAGAGTCATGGTCTAGTCCTAGCTGGTTTGGCTCAGTGGATAGAGCGTCAGCCACGGACTGAAGGGTCCTGAGTTCAATTCCGGTCAAGGGCACCTTACCTTGGCTGCAGGTTCCCAGTCGGGGTCAGTGCAGGAGGCAACCAATCGATGTGAGACATCAGTGTTTCTCTCTGTCTCTCCCTCTGCCTCCCACTCTCTGTAAAAATCAGTGGGAAATATTCTTGGGTCAGGATTAGAAAAAAACAAAAAAGGAGTCATGGTCTAACCTTAGAATTCGTTTCTCAGAGAGTAGTTTATCTCAGGGTTTGAAGCTGAGTATTTTGTGCATTTGTGTTTGGGTGTGTGTGTGTGTGTGTGTGTGTGTGTGTGTGTTTATTGATTTCAGAAAAGAAGGGAGAAGGAGAGAGAGGTAGAAACATTAATGGTGAGAGAGAATCATTGATAGGATACCTCCTGCACACCCCGCACTGGGGATCCAGCCTGTGTCCTGATCAGGAATTGAACTGTGACCTCCTAGTTCATAGGTTGGTTGACACTCAACCACTGAGCCACACCTACCAGGCTCCTGCTTTTGTTTGTAAGTCAATGCCATCTTGGTATAAACGCCTTCTTCATTACTAACCCATTCTTGGTTTTACACAGGGCTCACAAAAATAGAAGCTTTTTTTTTTTTTTTTACCAGAAAATCGGTGATTCTATATGAATAGCTGAAAAGAGCAGGATGTGAGGGAAAGCCTATTAATTCTAAAAAGAGAGTTTATTAATTCAGGGTAATTATAGGGAAGCTTTGATTTCAAATGTATTTTCGCTATAAACTATTGGCATTTCACTACCAATATGTAGTATCAAAAATGTATTCTCCAAATTTGCCTTCACACCCAGAAGTAGCACAAATACATGCGCTGCACTGATAAAACATATGTGAATTTGTAATCTATATCAGAGAATCATTTATGATCATATAGTTCCATGATACATGGAATGAATGTATAAATGAGTTTGTTTTAGTCAAATTGAATCTTCCATTTCTAGTTACTCTTTCCCTCTCTCTCACAGGTCAGTACCCCCACACCCACTTCCTATGCATGTCTTCTCGAGAGGTAATTAACTGTATTGGGGGAACAAAACAGTCAATAATTTATTACCCGACAAAAATATTCTCACGCTTTTGAAAGTTCTTCTATCATGTAGCTTTTTAGTTACATGCTTATTTAATGTTTCTCTATAAAATAATCAACATGCTCCCAATATGTTTTATGAGAAACAGGAAATCAGGGATATAAACTGAGTTACTCATTTTAATTTTCTAATGCACATAAGCCAACATCCTGTCTCATAAATACGTTAATGCATTTTCTCATGGCTATAAATTAGTGCTGTGCAACTAGACAACAAAGTGTATGTTTTTGTATTCTAAGTAATTGGATATAAGTGCATTAAGTATATGTCATACTCCATCTGCAGGATTAATAATTTTTATAATTATTTGGTGCATAATACAAAAAGACTGGACATTTGTCATCACTATCATCTTACTAATAAAAGCCTAGGTGGTCCTCATACCGTCACACTGTGATGCCCTCATGCCGTCACAAGATGGCTGCGTGCACAGCGGGTGTGCACAGGTGGGTGGGGCTGGGCTTGACGCTGCGTGAGTAGCACAGAGCCTGCCTGGGAGTCCTGCCTCCTCCCAGCACTGTGCACGGCCAGGCCGCGCAGTGTGGAGGAGGCGGGTCCAGCGGGTCCCCCCACCCCCGCTCGGTGCAGAGGCCTGGGGGTCGCAGCTCCCGCCTACCTCTTTGGGGCAATCCATCGAGGAGCCCCAGATGGGTGGGCGGGGCCTACCTCTCTGGGGTGATTGATCCTGGGGCTCTCACACTGTGACAGAGCACAGGCCAGGCTGGGGGATCCCCCCTTTCAGTGCACAAATTTCATGCACCAGGCCACTAGTATTTCATAAAATGAATAAATTAGGAATGGCTTTAAAACAGCTAGTTCTTATATTTTCACATTTCTGCAAATGAAAAGGTAGAGGCCGGTATTGGTAAGTTTAAATCTCAGTTTCACATAAAAGCAGACAGGTTTGTATGGCCAGCTGTTACTACTTTCATTTTATTAGTGACCCATAAATTCAGTCCTGTGTAAATTCATAATATCATGCTCTAACTGCATGCAAAACAGCTTCAAGTTGCCATCTCAAAATCACAGTCTTGTTTCTATACAAGTGATACTTTTATTTAATAGACTTTTCCATTTTAGAATAAATTTAGGTTTTGATAAATGTGAAGATAGTATAGAGATCTTGTATACCCATCACCCACATCACCCCAGTGTCACTATGTCATACCACCATGAGGCATTCATTAAAACTGGTTAGACAGCAGTGGACATTATTGTGAACTAAACTCCAGAGTTTATTTGGATTTTGCCGGTTTTCCAGCTGTGTCAAGATCCAGTCCAGAACACCGCACTGCATCTAGCCACCATGTCCCCTTACTTTTCATGGCCTTCACAGTTTTGAGGATTACTGGTGAGATATTTTGTACAATGTCCTCAATTTTATTTTTTTCTCATTGTTTAAATGAATGAGTAGACTGGGGTTATGGATTTGGGTGAATATCACAGAAGTGAATTTCTCTTCTTATCATATCATTTCAAAGGGGATACGTGCAATCAACGTAAGTTATCACTGATAATGTTTACATTGATTACTTGGTTAATATAGTTACACACTAAAGTCATTTTTCTGGGTAGCTATATTAACACAATATTACTTGGGACCTGTCACTAAGTTTTGCTCCATTTCTTGGACAGAGGAATACCTAATGAATTATTTAATACCTCCTCATTTATTTATTTATTATGTATGTAATAATTTATCATATAAATGTGGATGCATGTGTATTTATTTTATATCTCGCATTATAATCCAAAGATAGTTTATTCACACTGTTGTTCAACTTGTCCCAGACGTGGCCATTGAGAGCCTGTTCAGGATGATACTGTGTGTCTCTTTGATGTGCCCCAATCCTCCCCCTTTTAGTACTTCAGCTTCCTGGTGCTGTTGGATGGCTGAGTGTCATTTTATATTTTGTCTGTTCCAGTTGTAGAATCAGACATTTTGCCTAAGAGCTCTCATTTCCTTATTGGAGAATAGTGTTTAGAAACCAATGTTAGGAGTCTGGGTGTGCTTATGCTATTGGGGTGTCACTGCTTCTAGCCTTTCCAAGTGCACAGAGCTAGTAAATACATGTATGTATACTAACCCCTGTTTGCACACATGCAGTTATTTTTTATCTATGCTTCCAGGTCTGTATTAGGGGAAACATACTAATGTTTTCAGCGATAGTCTGCCACACATTTCCTTCTAGTTTTCGTGGACATTTCTAGCTTTTAAGGGGACCACTGTTCTTATTTGTTCAGGACTGGGGGGTAGGGGGTTTCTAGTACGTGTGACTCTCAGTGCTATTGCCATGACAATCACAGGTGAACTAGGACAGTTGTTCATTCTAACTCCCTCTTAAATATCGAGAAACCTGGCTCCTCCAGAGTTATTACTGAATAAACTATTTGTTCAAATGCAAGATGAACCAATGTATTTTAATGTAACAGTGCAAAGCAATCCATTGAAATGGTTTTCTATTCCACACTGCAACTAACCAGTTTTGGTGTCGTATCAATGAACATTCAAAAATATCGGGAAAGGTTAGCTAAATACTCTCCCCTTTTCCAACTAATAGCTGTCTGAGGCTAAATTTTTTATACACTTTAACTAAAACGACATGACACACTGAATGCAAAAGTGAAGTTTAAAAGTGAAGATTAAAATTTTATGTGTCAACTGTCGAGGCAAATGAAAATCCAGCTCTCATATCTTAAAAGTATTTTTGAAAATTTAAACATTGCCACTTTTCTCATTATAATTTTTTGCTTGTTTTGGAAAAAATGTTGTTACTCTTCTACCTATTTGTTGTTTGTGTTACCATATACTGGAACTATTATTATTAACTTAATCAAATTATGAACAAACTGTTTTTAAGGTTATTTAAATTTCCAATATGGTAGATATTGATAGGTATTATTCACATAACCTAAATTCATGGGATCCTTAATAATTTGTAAGAGTCTAAAGAGGCTCTTAAGACAAAAATAAGGCAGGGAACAGCTGCCTTAAAGATCTGAAAGAAGAATTTTGAGCGCTAAAAACCATTCTGAATACTAAAAACCAATAAGGAGGAATTTTTCAAAATAGTTGAGTCCGACATCAGGCGAGATTGAGTCCACCTGTCCATTGTGTGGGTCCACATGGCCGTGAGCCACCTGGGGGGTGCAGGGGAGCATGGCCCTGCAGCAGGAGCCCCAAGAGGGCAAGGGGGCCGAGAGCACAGAGAGCAGGAGAGACAGCTCTTTGTTCCTGGTTGAGTATCTCAGGGTTCCCTTGGAGCTCTTGCAGTGACCACGCCTATTTTTGCTACTGACTGGCTCCCAGGTGTGACTGACAGAGAATTGCCTTCCCCCATCACCCAGACCTTACTAAGTGCGCCTCTAGCTCGCAGCTCCCCTTTGCCCCTCTCCAGTTAAATAATAACCAGGTTGTTATTATAATGGTATCACTTGTAGTCCTTAGCATTTTCATGATGGGCATATCATTAGAAAGATAAGGATACCATTTCCTTTTTGGAGGAAATGTGTTTTTCTGGAAGTAGTGCGAGGGATGATATGGAGATAACCACTCTAGAGGGAAGACAATTAGCGATTGACTACTGTTATAATCCAAATAAAAAAATAACAGTTTTGATTGAAATGAGGACAAGGACAGCGTAGCAGCTAGCCAACCAGATTGTTACACTGTCCGCAGCGCCCTGCTCTTTGCTTTCCCAGTTGTTTCCTGCCCCTCATTCCCCACCCCCCAAAGAGACCTAACCAATGTTTTGTCTCTTGACATTTTTGGAGTTTGGGTTTTGAGGTCTAAGCCATCTCCAGTGGAGCAGAGTAGCCATTCCTGTGGGTCTACCATATTTTAGTGGCTTTCCTTTGATCTGAATTATAGAGGAGTGATTGGTTTCTATGGCAAAAACATTTATTAAGGGACTGGCTATACCGACCTCCCAATTATACAGTATCCAAATGTGTTATCAGCCAGATGAATACATTATTAGAAAATTCAGTTCACCTCTGCTTAGAGATGGAGCTGCTACGTTAGTTAATTCTACTTTCTAAAGAGAATGAAGCATTAGTGTATTCATGCATGGATGTTCAGTCATGGGCAATTATCAGATTAAGTGAAACATTTGAATGTATAGCTTCCATTTTCAAAGTCTTCGAGAGCAGTTTTCACAAAGCATTTTCTCCATTTGTATTAGGAGAAAAAAAAATCAATTTCTTAAAAATTAATCTCATAAGTTCCACAGAAAGAGAAATTGATAACAAAACAAAAATATTGACATTATACATGGTTAATGGATGGGACATAATACATTTTCCCTAATGTAAATGATCAGTCCTAGTTAATGATGGCACTGTTAAATACGCACTAGAAAGGACTACATTCTCCCAATAATTCATGTTTCAGACACTTTATCTCAAGTGCTACCTTGTCTCATACATACTTCATCTCATCATTTGGAGAATGTGCAAACTGTTACACAAATAGGCAAAATCACTCTTATTGAGATGCGCATGGACAAGTTTCCACTCCAAACTGATGTGCTTTTTGGTCGCGTAGGTTAACATTAAGGAGTAACAGACAATAATGTGCACTTCTTTTAGATCACGCTCCAGGAGATCACGGCAGGACCTTGATTATGATGATTTTATAGTTCTGAAAATAGACAAAAGGAAATCGTGCAGTTATCTAATTTACAGGACAAACTGTCATTTAGCAGGATGGTCTCGTTCTGAGTAGAGGCCCTTCATGGGGATTCAGGAATAATGCCATCCTTACCAATCATGTTCACGGTTCTAGCGGTACCAATGTTTAATCACATCTGATTATCATAAAATAATTCAACGCGACTGTCCGGAGAACCTCGGCTTCTTCCCCAGCGGAGCTGAGTTAACACATATGAAATTAAGTCATAGGAGTTATTGCGGTTTTGGATGGTTTCAGTATTGGCTTTATTTATTTTTAATTTATCTTTATCGGTGAACATATTGCAGATGTCCCCTTTTTGAGTCCTTATTCACTAAGTTGACTTTTCAGTACAGGTGTATGCTCTGCCCTAGACCTTAAAATTAGGTATTTTGACTTCAAATATCTTTTTTTTCCTTGTACTGAATCTAAGGTGAATCTGTCCTATTATTAAATATTACTTTACTGTAACTGGTATTTAACTGAAGTTACAGTCCTTATCATCACTAGCTCAGGTTTAAGTAGTGGAAGTAGTGGCAGGCATGATTTATGATCAGTATTGAGCTAAAATACTTTAGCTTTATTGTTCAGCCCTTTACCTTCATCTCATGACTTCATCTCCTCACCTAGAAATCACTCACTTCCCACTTCCAAAAACCATGGTGAAGTTGAAGTTACTTCAGTAAGTTTCACTCTGTTTAAATCAAGTCACTTAAGGAACTTTGTGTTTCTTTCTTTCTCCCTTTTTCCCTCTATTACCCAAAAATATAAGAAGCATGCCACCATGTGTAATGATAACAGATCTGTTCACATTTCCTTCTGAGGATTTACCCTCCACATTGAGTGCAAAGATCAGATTCAATGGCTATTTTTTTATCTGAATCTTTATAAGCTTGCCACCCAATTTTAGGTGTAAAATGAGGTTTAAGGCCAACCACCCATAAAATATCTGTTTAAACTAGAACTGCCTTTGTCTGAAATGCTCACTGCTTTGCACAATGTGTTCTTACTATTTATTTTTTTCACAGTTGGTTGAATCTTGACCTAACTTGAAACACTAAATTCCTTCACAGTAAGGCACCCGTTTCACAACATTCTCTTTGAAACTTTAAGAATACCTGCTGAATAAAACACAAATGGAGATAAAACTCTTAACAAAAGAAATGAATTTTTATGCACAAAATTCTTAGATGTGAGAGAGTAAATATTCACGTGTGTTAAAGAACTTTCTTTAGACTACATTCACATTATATTTTAGTCAAAGAAGGCCAGCTGTCTGAGTTAAAAAGGTTTCAAAACTTATCTGTACAACATTCTAAATACAACAAAATCTTGTCACTAGGTCCAGATATGGCTATTAACTTTACCTTATTGTAAAGATTCAGAGACTAAAGAATGGGGGTGTTAAATGAGCATTTGATAGGCAGAATATGTTAGGAAGTCAAGGGGAATTACCCATGATATTGTTATCAGTAGAAGTGGAGTTCTTGTGGGGCTGTGAGGAAAAGAATTTCCCGAGAATGAGTAATATTTAATCTGGTGGATATAAACCCCTGGGTTTCCGATGACCCATGTCCCTCTGCCCAGTCGTGGGGAAAGTCCAACTATACCTTCTGCAGGGCCAGAATCAAGGCCACGGCTCCTTATTAAAGTCCAGTCTGGCCTGCCTGCTGCCTGTGGAGTCCACACAGCCATGGGCCATGCGGCTGCTAAGGTCACATGGATATAGAGCGAGAACATGGAACACACAGGCAAGTACAGGTCACGGAGCGAGAGGGAGAGGAGAGATTTTTGTCCACTTGGAGTTGTGTTTTCCAGGCGTGGAAGGAAGCCGGAGCTTATTCAGAATCACCACCTAACTTCCCACACTTCCATGGGCTTGCTTTGGCTCCACTGCCCCGGCCAGTGATCTGTACCCAGGTTAGACTGACAGGCCTCTCTCAGCAACTTGGCTACTTGGTACACAGGTACGATGGCTAAGGTCACCAGGGGTTGATCCTAGAGGTAACGGAGTTGAGATGGATGAAGCCTGGGTCCCTCAGGAATGGTAGAAATGCCTAACCCATGTTGCACTATCTATTTTTGGAATTATTATGAATGAGATAAAAGCCACTATTGTCTTAATTTTGTTTTTTCATTTTATGCCACTAAACTCAACACCTATCTGATACCAAGAGGAAGCCTATTTTCTAAATATTTTGAGCCAGATGGAAATATTCTAGTTTTCTCACAATTAATTATATAACATATGGCATACTAATCATTCAAAAGGTTAATACATAATAATATGCTAGTTATAAGAAATGTTCTGTTAATTTTTTATTAATCCCAAAACTATCATATTCACAAGTTTTTACTAATAGAGGCCCAATAGAATTAAGGGCAAAAATATTAATATCTAAAGAACTTGCCTGTATAGAGCGTATTTGCATAAATGGAAAAAAAGAAAACAGATTGCACACTTGTTGCACACACAGTATACATTTATTGAAAGAGAAAAAAGTTGAATTTTTATTATGACTGTTTGCCTTTCTGTGATTGCAGAAACTCACAAGTCATTTTAGTCAAGACCCAGTTCTTTCTGCTGGCTGGGGGGAAGTAGTAAAAAGATCATACAGCAAAATCTTCTTTGTGGTACCTACACTTTACATGTAGGGAATAATTTTTCTACCTAATCGTTTCAGGAAAGAACTTTTTCACAATTGAAATGCAAATTGTATATATGTATAGTGGGTTAATTTTCTTACTTAGAATAAAGTCATTGAATAAGAGACATAATTAAGCTAAAGCATTTGGAGGTTTAAGGATAGATGCCAGCTTATGGATGTTTGTTAGATGAATCTCTTACTTTTGTTTTAAGTCAGAAAGTTTTCATGATAAAAGTCATCTGAAAATATATATGAAGACATGTTTAAACCATGAACTTTTTTGTCCATTCACATTTTTGTTTCTACTTTTTCCAGAGATACTCTTCACATTTTTAAAATTATTATTGCAGAACAGTGGTTGCAGGTGGCATGGTCAATAGCAGATCTGGGAAATGGCTCTTATTAGTTCCAGATCTCTACTTGGGAATATTGACTCTAACCTGGCACTATCAGCTAGATACAGCTAGAAACAATGGTTTTTTTACACTTAGCAAGAACTGATCCTATGATTTTGATATTATATCTCATATATACAAAACATTTAAATTTGGGGTATTCTGTGTTAATAACAATTTTATCTGTATAGGTACATTGTACCTATTTTTCCACTCATCCATCTACAAGATAACACAAATTAAAAGCCTATAAAAATTTAAAATGAAAGCAAGTATAAAAAGTAATATATCATTTAATTAAAACACTGAATTTATGTGTTATAAATTTACTGATAACCAGAAGCAATGCTCGGCAATTTATGTACATTCTCTCATTTAAACTTCTACAAATTTTCTTTACAGATTAAAAGTAAGTTTCATAGAGATTAAATAGCCTTTTCAAAGTAACAGGTATAGCATACAGAAACTGAGATTGAATGTTTAATTTAAACTACTACAGGATTAAATTAAATGGAAGGGAATCATGGGAGAGATAGTCATTAAAGAAAATATAGTTTATCTATATCCTCAATATTTTTCCAACCTGCTGCCATTCTTGTATATGTTATCCTGTAAAACCTCTTTTCAGCACTGTTATAAGATATATAAAAGTTAATTGTCATTTTCCTCTCATATTCTAATATGATTTTCAATATGGCATCATTATATTTAGTTTCCATTGGTTTACTAACATTGTTGAAGTTTGACTATGATGTGTCTATTAGTGCTTTTCATTATATTTCTATTTCTGGATAAAGATTGTAATCTATTGTACAATTACAATTTTTGTTATAAACCTATGAGTCACTAATAATATTTAAAATTATAACCCTCTTGCTTTAAGTGAATAATATTAAAAGTATTACATTATATGAAGTTCCATATAATAGGAAATAAATATATATTATTCTTAATAGTTGATATAAAGAAAAATGCATTTAATAACCATAAAGAGAGATTTACCTCTCTTTGTGAAAAGAATGTGAAATAGTTCTGCTTGGTGCATGTGTCTTAACTAGGCAAATATTATAGAGGTAGTCAGCAGTGTTGAAAGATGTTTAAGATACAAGGAGGAAGGATTGTTTATATGGGGAGCTCAAATCACTCTAAAGTTACTTCAAAATAACTGAAGCTCCTGGATTTGCCTGCCTTTGAATACTTTTCCTGTTGATAATCTGTGCATTACAGGAGAGACCAGTTTTAAAACCGCTTCTCAAACATTGGTCCTTTACTATATAACACTTGAAAAAGAATGGAAACAGACAATTCAAAACCCAGAAAAGAAACATAGTCAATCAACATTGGAAGAATGTCCAATTCCATTATTTCACTAGTTTTAAAACATTCCTTTCGATAATAGTTTTAATTTCACTGTATAATTAAAGGCTAATATTAGTTATCTCTTGATAGTGGGAATAGAGATGTTTTGTATTTTCTTTTCCCTGGGTTTATCTGAAGTTTATATAAAACAGGTATTACTTTTATAATTTAAATATACATATCAATTGCCTATATTAAATCTACATTAATGGAAACCATGGAAATTGTACATTTAAAAATATGTACTGATCAGTAATGCTTCTTTTTTAACCTTGTATATTTGAGTCATAGACTCAGAAACAAAATATGATATATGAGTGAGTAAAAGCATTGCAGTAAGGCAAGGAAGTAAAGGCACTAAAGATTAAAAAAGCAGAAATAAAATTGCCCTAATTTATTGATGATATGACTTCCGGCATAGAAAATCCAAAACAATCTATAAGTAAACTCCTAGAAATAATAAATGAGTTTTAAAAGTTGCGGAATACAAAATCAGCACACAATCACATTTCTATACACTAACAGATAGCATGCACATACATAGATGTAACTTAATGAAACGTTAGAGTATCAATATTTTTTAAATGACAAAATGTTTATTTAATAAAATCAAAGACTGCCCAGCCAGGTGTGGCTCAGCTGTCGAGCATCTACACAGGAACCAAGAGTTCACTGGTTCAATTCCCAGTCAGGGCGTATGCCAGGTTATTGCTCCTTCCCCAGTAGGGGGCATGCAGGAGGCAACCAATCTATGATTCTTTCTCATCATTGATGTTTCTATCTCTCTCTCCCTCTCCCTTCGTCTCTGAAATCAATAAAAAATATATTTAAAAAGAAAATCAAAGTTCTAAATAAATAGAAAGTCATAGGGTTCATAGTTGGAAGACTCAACATAGTAAATATGTCACTTCTCCCTAAATTAATTTATAGGTTAAATTCCTATCAAAATCTCATGAAGGAATTTGTAGATATTGCCAAACTAATTCTAACATGTATATGGAAAGGCACAGGTCGGTAAACAGCTAAGAGAATTTTGACAAATAGAAAAAGGAGTCACACTACCTGGCTGACTATATAGCTAGAGTTTTCAAGGCTATGGTTTTGACAGAGGGATAAAAACATGCATAGCTCAATGGAAACGAATAAAGAACCCAGATATAGATACGCAAATTATATTCAACAGATTTTTGTCGAAGATTAAAATAGTATTATAATTCAATGGAGGAAGAAAAATGATGATGGAGCAATTGGACATCAAATAGAAAAAAAATAAAACTTTAATGAAACTTCACACTTTATACATAAATTAAGTCAAAATTGACTTAAATGTAAAACAAAAAGTAAAAACCTTTTAGAAAAACACAGAAACAATATCAAAACCTTAGGCTAGGCAGAGTTCTTGGACTTGACAACAGATGCATGATGCATAAGTAGAAAATTTATAAATTCAGCCTCATTAATATTAAAAATGTCTATTCTGCAAAAGACCATACAAAAAAAGGAAAACACATTTGAAAATCATATATGTGACAAAGGGCTAATATCAAAACTGTATAAAGACTCTTAAACTTGATAGTAAACAAGAATAATTTGATTATAAAATGAGCAAAAAACCGTGAATAGACATTTCAATGAAGAGGGTTTGCAGATGAGAAATAAGCATGTTCACCATCTTTAGCCATCAAAGAAATGAATATAAAAACCACAATGATATATCTCTACATATTTACCAGAAAGGGTAAAGCAGATAGATAGATGATAGATAGATAGATAGATAGATAGATAGATAGATAGATAGATAGATGATAGATAGATAGATAGATAGATAAACATGCAGAGATAGGTAGACAACCCCAAATGTTGGTGAGGCTGCATAAGCACTGAGTAATTCATGCCTTGTTGGTGAAACATCAATTGTACAGCCACTTTGGCAATAGTTTGGCAGTTTCTTATAAATTACCATATGCAGTTACCAAAGGTTCCAGCAACTACACCTCTGGAAAAATGCACAGAGTAATGAAAACTTTGTATTTATTTTAAAACCTGTGTATTCATGTCCATAGCAGTTCTCTTTACAATAGACAAAAGTTGGAAACAATGGATGCCCTTCAGCGGGTGAATGGCTCAGCAAACCAGAATACATTCATCCCCTGGAATACGATTCAGCAATGAAAAAGAGAGGGCTACTGATCATCTCTAGGGAATTGTGCTGAGTAAGCCAAGCTAATCCCAAAAGGTTACGTACTCTAAGATTCTATTCAGGTAACATTTTTTAAAAAGGAAAATGTTCTAAAAATAGAGAGCAGATCAGTGATCGCCAAGGTTCTGCTATGGAGCAAGGAGAGGTGGGGTGGGGTGGAGGGGAGGGGATGGGATGGAGCTGTTGTGCTTCTTCATTGTGGCAGTGAATACACAAACCTCTATGTGTGATAAAATCGACTTGGACTAAACACACAGACACATGTACAATTAAAACTGGGAATTGTTGTATACGGCTGGTATATTGCATCAATGTCAGTATCCTGTCTGGTATTATATTAGAGTTTTGCAAAATGTACCCGGAAGGAAACTGTACACAAAAACTTCATATGCTTTTACAAGTATATGTGTTTCTATAATTATCTCAAAAATGTTGTTAGTTAAATAAATGTGAAAGAGTAAGTTTATCTGGTCATCACTAGGACACAAGGAAACTATATTCCTCCAAATTTAGAACAGTATCTCATACAGTTAACCCTACATATGTGGTTAGATTTTATTGGGGTGCATATAGAAATTTATATATTTGAGCGTCTACAATTAATTTTGCTTTGATATTTAGATCATATACTATGTGTTTTAATTTAAGTAATTATAATAAAAATTATATAAACATTCACATATTAAAAACACTCAGGAAATGTTTATTAAATTATTAAGCAATAGTATATAAAGGATATCTATTTTAATCTTATTGGCCATTTTTTAAAATTCTGTAAAAAATAGCAGTTCTTAAATGTATATATCTTAATATAGGAATATATTCATAGCATGATGAATCACCAGGGTATAAAATAAATGACTAGAGATTTCTTCAGAGTGTGTGTTGAGGGGGCAGGAACCTTGGCTTTGTTTGTTCATGCATTTCCAAATCTGCAATCTGTTCCATTCATGCTGCAACCCATTACAGTGTTAAAGAATTCACATTTTGCCCCGCCAGTGTGGCTTGATAGTTGAGCATCAACCTGTGAACCAGGAGGTCCCACAGTTCAACTCCCAATCAGGGCACATGCCCGGATTGCACGTTCAGTCCCCAGTAGGGGGCGTGCAGGAGGCGGCTGATCAATGACTCTCTCTCATCATTGCTGTTTCTCTTTCTCTCTTCCTCTCCCTTCCTCTCAGAAATGAGTAGAAATACACTTTTTAAAAAACAGAATTCACATTTTATATGCATTCTCCAATGAAAGGGAAATGACTAAAACTCCTCTATTTTGTAGGCATTTTGATTCTATAAAAGTACAAAAAGATACATGACAATACCAGGGACATGGAGTTTGTCAATCCACTCACCCATCATCATTTTGTCAATCAGAATTTTCCCCATTGATATCTGAAATTAATTACAGGGAAGGGCACTTTCCAATCATAATTTCCTCTACAATCATCATCCTACTGTATGTCTATTATTGCATTATACTGTCAAATAAACACATCATGTCACGAACCTATGTTCATATTGTTGACAAATTGCTATTTTTTGGACAGACCCATAGTTTTTGTTGTCCAAAGAGATGACTATTGTAGAAACATCTGAAAACATGACTGCATTTCAGGCTGCTTTTGTTTTTGGTCCAAAAGAACCATGACATGGTAGCTGTGACAAGTGACCTGTGAACACTGGGATTGATGTTTAACCACTGTTTTTGATGTTCTGCCTATTATGTTTGTCATTTAAAACAAAACACTGACTGTTACTCCTTTCATGCTTATTCAATACACTACATGTTTATGCCAAAGCCTAATGCCAAAAATTCTCCAGACATGCACAGCGCAAATGAATAAAAATATAGTTATTACTAAGTTAGTGAAACAATTTTGCTGTCATCAATATGTATAATACTTTTAAATCTTGGTAGCTCATATAATTTAAAAACAAGCATAAAATACTTTAAATTCACTGTACAAAGAGTAGGAAAAAAAATCACTATAAGTTGCATAATGCCAACTGTTTTGAAGAATATTAGGAACAAATGTATTTAAATGAAGAGAACTCAGAGATTAGTGGGTATGACTCAATGTACAGTAACTGAAGACCATTGAACCATGACTAAAGAACAGTGAAGAGACAAAGTTTCATTTCTTTTTCTCTGTCTTCGAGACAAGAGAGGGGATAGGGAAGAAATGTGAATTTGGTTGCTGCTATTTAGGACTTGCTTTTGAAAAATGTATAGATTCTATTAGCTAAACCTTTGTCAATATGTCACAGAAAATTATTCATTAGCCAGTTTGGAATGAGAACATCCAAGTTTCCCTTGCCGTTGACAGCCTTGGTCAACTAACTGCTTGTTGGCGGTGGTAATTTACTACCTCTTATTATTTTTAAGGACAAAAGGAAACTATTAATTACCAATAAATACAAATGGAAAAAAATCTGGTCCAACAATGTGTTATTAGTTCAGTTAGTAAGAATTTCTCTGCTAAGAGAGAAGTAGTAATTTTAGCCCCAATGAGCTGAAGTCCCTGTAATCTATATGATAAAAGCCTAAGCGACCGTTATGGTGGAATGACCAGAATGACCGGTCACTATGATGTGCACTGACCACCAGGGGGCAGATGCTCAATGCAGGAGCTGCCCCCTGGTGGTCAGTGCACTCCCATGGGGAGTGCCGCTCAGCCAGAATCCGGGCTCATGGCTGGCGAGTGCAGCAGCGGTGGCAGGAGCCTCTCCCACCTCAGTGGCAGTGCTAAGGAGCAGTGAGCCAAATGGTAAGTAGCAGCAAGCAGGTGGGTCATAAGGAGTGAGGGGGTCCTGGACTGCGAGAGGAATATCCCCCAAGGTGTCCCAGACTGCAAGAGGATGCAGGCCGGGCTGAGGGAATCCTCCTCCCCCTGCAGTGCATGAATTTTGTGCACCGGGCCTCTAGTAATCTATAATTTTAAAGTAAAATGTAGCTCTCTATTGTTGTCATATAGTAACATCATCAAGTCTAAGTTTACTTGTTTTTCGTATATACTAATTGGATTTCCTCCTGGTGGCATACAAGTAATTTTGTCATCCTGTAACGTGTAATTGAATATATAGGCATATCCTAGAACAAAAATTTTTACTTTAAAATTAAGTACATTTTCTACATGGTACTCTTTCTACACTTTCTGCTGCCTGTAATAAGTTATACCTAGGTGCAAAACATTAACTTTAAATCATTTAGATTGGCAAAATTAATATAGTTATGTTAGAACCATTTTAAGTTAAAAACACTACTGTATTTTATACATCAAATAGATGCCTTTTATTTCTCACAAGAAACAGAAGTCCTTTCCAAAATGTTAATGTGTCCTATAAGTCTGATGTGTTTTCTGTATTGCTTAATAGATAGCCAATTCAATTTCAATAGATCCTCTAATTTTATTTTTTAAATTTCCTGAATATATAGGGAGTAAGGACTAGAATATATAGGGGGTAGGACTAGAAGACCATATGATACTAAGTGACTTGAATCTACAAAGAGAAACATAAAATCTATATCCATCCATGTGAACACCAAGTGATTACTCAATAGTTTTAACAATTTGACTCACGTTTTTGGAAGAGAAATCAAATCAGTGATAGTAAACTGAACATCAATTTCCTGGCTCATCTGATTATAAAAGACTGGGACTTTCAACTATGCAAACTGGAGAGAAGCTGGCAGTCCCTTAATTAGGTTGATACTCCTAGTGACACTCCGATAGTTTACTTGTCAGGGTGTAAATTCTTATAATATCAAATGAAAGTGACAAACTTCCCCAAGGACCTAGTGGAAGTTCTTCTACAGGGGATCAATTTGCACAAATTACTCCTGCGATTTCCCACTTACATGACTTAGAGTCAAAGTGGACGTGGTGTCAGCCACTCGTCCCACCTGCTGGGTGGGCAGGACGAAGACGAACAGGCTCCTGGGACACCGCGTTGTGCAACACTGGCCAGAGCTGTAATTTTGGAGGAGAAATATTTACTTTTTTTAATATTTTAACTTATGAAACCTCAAGGGATAACACAGACATAGTCACCGGAAGATGACTTTTTGCAATGGAGAATCGTTCAGGACGGTGGTTCTCAACCTTGGCTGCACATTAGAATCACCTGGGAATCTCCGGAGGATGAGGCCCAGAAATCAGGATTTTAAAAAGATTCCCAGGTGATTCTAACGTGCAGCCAAGGTGGAGAACCACTGGTTTAGGATACTGAGAGCTTCTCCCGTTATGTGCATCTTTAGAAAGATTAAGCCTGACTCACAAGTTCCGAATGTTAGTTTTCAGTGATCACGTGAACTCCCTTTTCCACTTTTCCGTGAAATGAGGTCTGGCTCCACCCAAGCAGAACATGTGTCAACGAAGACCTTGATGAAGGCTCCCGAGCTTCCAGGAAAGAAATTCTAATAACACCAAGTGCAGCACATGCCCCTCACTCCTGCGGAGATGCGATGGCCCTGCTAGCCATGTGCAGGGAGCCATCACCAGTGTGACAGTCAGAGGATGAAACGCTGTGTCAGGCAGCCCGGCTTTCAGACTCCACACATGTCCTGAGCAAAGCTGACAGCTTTAAGAAGCACAGCGAGTCCTGCTGCCTCCCTCCATGCGAGCACACTCACGCCTTTAAAAGATGTGAACGGGGTCAGCGCTGTGCTGAGCATTTACCCAGAGAGAAATGCTTTGGCAGCAGGTTTGAAGCTCTGACGGATGTAAAATATTAAATATTTATACAAGAAATGGGACTGCCTAGGTAATATAATTTAAGAAGATGCAGTAGGCTCCATTTGTTCTTAAAACATGACCTCCTATAGCTTTTCTAATTGCCTGTAATGACAACTATTTGATATGACTTATTTTTACCTACTGTCTCCCAAAGACTTCTTTACAATACTGATCAGTAGACAGAAGCATCACCTTAGCTCCCACTCATCATGAACAGAGATGCATTCCTATGGTTATCTATCAAGCCCCCTCCCAGACACCAGGTCCTATACTAGAGAAGAGAAGAAGGTAAAATGAATGTTGAGACTTTAAAAACACCTGGAACACAATGTGGTCTAGTCAGCCGTGCTTCCTTTTTGTGTGACGTGTCCTTCCACGGGAAACCCTCTGTTGTACCACATCTGTGGCTGATTTTTTTGTCCATCCATGTTTCTACTAATGATGGAAAAGTCAAGAGAATATTGTTTTAATAGGTTCACAGAATTCTGTGGAAAGAAGCTCCCTTTTGAAACCATATGGGCTTGCCCAGCTGGCCTGGCTCAGTGGTTGAGCATCAACCTATGAACCAGGAGGTTACGGTTCGATTCCCAGTCAGAATACATGCCCAGGTTGCAGACTCGATCCCCAGTGTGGCACATGCAGGAGACAACTGATCAATGATTCTCTCTTATCATGGAGGTTTTTCTCTCTCTCCCTCTCCCTTCCTCTCTAAAATCAATAAATTTATATTTAAAAAATAAAATAAACCATTTAGGCTCAAAGACACTTGCCTTCCACCTGGCAGATTTAAAAAGTTTGTCCTGAAAGCCTTCCTGCACTTGTCCTCTCCTCCCAGTGCCCATCACATGACATGGAGAGGTGTGCTGAGTTCTCCCTTCAGCAGGCAGTTATTCCTTTAAAACAAAAGTAACTCATTTCCTCCCTATTCTTAGAACTCCCATGGTTTCTCCCCTCCCATATGAGAATGTGCTGGGGTCCAACCCCAGCGGGTTCAGGGGTAAACTAAACTCTTTAGAATAACAAGATTTCACTTTATGACTGCACGATCCCATCGTCTCCCTTTCTCTCCTGAGATGACAGCACTGTGCCTCACCACTCTTCCTCAGGACGGCAAGGGTGCCCTCATCCTGGGAACTTCGCCCTTGGCTCTTTCTTCTGCCTGGAAATCTTTTCCCTCAGGTATCCACAGTGCTTGCTATTGATCTTCTTCAGATTTATACTCAGACTAGAGGCCCGGTGCACGAAATCTGTGCACTCATGGGGGTCCCCTCATCCCAGCCTGGGCCTTCTCACAGTCCAGGAGCCCTCAGGGATGAGTTTCAGTCAGACATCCTTAGCGCTGCTGTGGAGGCAGGAGGGGCTCCCACCACGGCTGCTGCACTTACCATCCGTGAGCCTGGCTTCTGGCTGAGCAGTGCTCCCCCTGTGGGAGCGCACTGACCTCCAGGGGGCAGCTCCTGCATTGAGCGTCTGCCCCTGGCGGTCAGTGAGCATCATACCGACTGGTCGTTCTGCCATTCTGTCGATTTGCATATTAGCCTTTTATTATATAGGATACCATCTGATAGAGAGCTCTTCTTTAATGACTGTGATCATTAATTTGACCTGCCAACTAAACTGAGCTCAGGGGTGCCCAGAGAGTTGGTAAAACATTACTTCTGGGGATGTCTGATAGGTTCTTTCTGGAAGAGAGTAGCATTTAAATTATTAGGCTGAGTAAAGAAGACCCACCCTCAGTGGAGGCATCACTCAATTTCTTGAAGTCCCAAATGAAACTATGAAGATCTGAAACACTGAAACCTCATTTAAACTGGAGTTTAGAGGGACCGTGGGGGACACCCTAATGCCCTGCCACTCATAAACAGTTACCCCAAACGGGAAGACACCTATTTCCCATCAACCGCAGAGAAATGTTTTCCAACTCTACTCCAGCAAGAAGCAGGATCTTTTTCTTTCCCTGGCAACTCGGCCAATCCAAGGCTGTTACAGCTCAGCCAATGAAAAGCCACCGCATTTCCTACTCCTAGTGTCCTCAATTGACATGTTTACAATAGCCCCTGGAAACTCTCCTTCTCTCTGTAAAAGAATGGTTTCCTCTTTTGTTTCCTGGACTTGCTGATGGTTTGCCATTAGACCACATGTCCCAAATTCCAATTCTTTTGTGTGGTTCCCAAATAAACCCATTTTCCTAGAGAAATAGCTGGCTGGCTGTTTGTTTAAGGTCAACAGAATGATCAAAGCAAGGGACAGGAACACTGCTGTCTCCTTAAGAGGAGGTATCCATCTCTCCTGTCAGATGTGGGGGCTCATGGTTCTGGGCTTGGAAAGCTACCTGTGAGTTAGACCTTTGGCCCCTCTGGTTCTCAGGCCTGTTTCTCAACCTTGGACTGAATTATCCTACTGGCTTTCCCGGTTCTCCACCTGCAGATGGCAGACTGTGGGTCCTTGACCTCCATATGCAAGTTTTACTATATATATATATACACACACACACATACACACACACACACACACACATACACACATTATTGGTTCTGTTCCTCTGGGAGAAAACTAAATAATACAACTACTATCTCTATATTTCCCTTTAATATTTATTATATATAACTTTTCTTCACAGTCTACATAGCCTCCTGATAGACCTACCCATTTATAGTCTTTCATAAAATTAGAGGCAGTGTCAGCAGACTTTGTTCATTGCTGTATCAAAAGCAATGTGAACAGTGCCTGGCACATGGTGGGTGCTCAGAAATACTTGTTGAATAGATGAATGAATCCTTTGAAGTTTACTCTAATATAATCTATATTTAATGACAAGTGACGAATCACTTTGTGTCAGGTCAACTGAATTTTCGGGGGGAGGGGCGCAAAGCAGCCACTTAAATTGAATTAATTTAAAATGTGAAATAATTTTCAAAGTATAAATAATTAGAAAAAAGTTGCAGTGGAAGGCTATCTTGAGAAATTAAACAAAATAGTTTGTTTTATGTTATATTTTATTATTTGGGTCTATAAGAGCAACCACAGTATAGCTCTTAGAACCACACAAACGAATCGATCAGTATGTGTAGAAGGACTTAATTTATCATCTTATTTATATTGTGTGCAGTTGCTCATATATGCTTTACCATTTAACATTTGAGAGTGACATTCTGAACAGTCATTTTAAACAAACAAAAAACATTGATAACCTGTCAGTTTTCAAAAGAACCTCTCAAGAAAATTGTACTCAATTCACCATTTTGGAAACTTCCTATTAATTTTCTTTAGCAACGGATTAAATTGTCAAATTCTAAGTAGTCAGTGAGCTTGCATGTGATTTGAAAATTCCAAAATCACTAAATGATATCCTGAATCTTTTATAACATTTGTTCACTGTGCCATATGGAGTATCGTATTTACAATGGAAATATGTGTAAAGCTAGAGAAGAGTTTGACACCATATATGCACACAAAAAAATTGGGAGGTCACGTCCTTATTAAGTGCTCTTATGCTATAATAAATTGAGGATTTCAATGACAGAATAAGGAAATTGGTAGAATCTTTCTCCAGAAATACAAAAATTTTAATGAGGAAAATTATAAAAAATAACTGACATCTCTAGAAATTGCCCAAAGGGCATACAGCAAATGGTAAACATTATTCAAGCAAACTACAAAACCTCAAAACAGTGAGAGTCTGAGGCCTTTGATACACAATTCATATTTTTAACACCAGCCTCACCCTCAGAGGGACAGAACCCATTTCAACTTAGTCTATTCAGCCACTGACTCTAACAGGAGACAAAGACAATGCAGGGAAAGAAAACTGCAGATCAATATTTCATATGTAAATAGATACAACCCCCTCAACAAAATACCAGCAGTCAAAATCCAGTTACACACTGAGATGACAGGGATTTATTACAGCAGTGCCAGGTTGGTTTCGTATCTCAAAATCAATTGATTTAATGCACCATATTAATGCAATAAATAAAAACATGATCATCTTAACAGATACATAAAGAATTTTAGCAGAATCCTACAGGTAGTTTCACCACATACATAAAAATGGTAACTATAGGAGGTAATGGATATATTAATAAGCTTGATTGTGTTAGTCATTTCACAGTGTATAAGTATGTAAAAATATCATGTTGTAGACTTTAAATATATACAATTTTTATTGGTCAATGAAAAATAAAATAAAAGCACCAAGGGACTAAATTAATGCCATTATTTCTCTAATATATTCAGTCTAGTTATTTGAGATTATTGCATAATATCTTCTGTGCAGAGAATGTTTTCCACATAGTAACTTAGGACAATGATCTAGTAATAAGTAAAAATATATTCTAAACCATTTAGCGTCATTAATACATGCTTAATATTTGATTAAGGACACATTTTATTAAAACCAGCTTTTCTGATACTTAGACATACTTCATGGCAATTGAAAATAATTTTCTTCACTTAGTTTCATTGGTGAGATATACTATATAATAAAAGCCTAATATGCAAATAGACCAAAAGGTGGAATGACCGGTGGAATGACCGGTTGCTATGATGTGCACTGACCACCAGGGGCAGACGCTCAATGCAGGAGCTGCCCCCAGCCCACAGGCCCCAGGCCAGCCAAGGCAGGTGCCAGTGGGGGCCCCTGATCACCCTGCCAGTTGCCTTGCAGAGGGAGGTGACTGGCCGTGGCAGCAGGGGAGGGGGCTGGCTGGTGAGCAGGAGGCGGTGGGAGGCAGGGCCAGCAAGCAGGCATGGCCAGGCCAGCCAAGGCGGGTGCCAGCGGGGGATCCCTTGATTGCCCCCACCGATTGCCCCACAGATTGGCCCTGATCACCAGCCATACCTAGGGACCCTACCCATGCACGAATTTTGTGCATCAGGCCTCTAGTGTATATAGAAATACAGTGTTACGAGTCCTAATGGAAAAGGGTAAATCAACTACTTTATCCTACTTATCACTTCAGTCCAACGTGACCACATGTGTTATACATGATGACATGTGATCCTGCTCCTTACATGTGCTACATTAATTTTTGTTCACTAATTGACATTATTTTAATATCACCCGCATGTTTTTGGAGAGGAAAGAATTATATATTTTTAAGTTTGACAGCAAAAAATGAACAACTGTTTATTTTAATTAAAGACATGTTCTACTTTAATAAGAATATGCATATAAAATTTCATTTTGAACAAATAAGAAAATAAAACTCTTCAGATTATAAAATTATTTATGCATCCTAATGGCATTCATGGATGTTTTATAATAGAAATAAAATTTCTTCTTTTAGACAAAATTCTACTGATGAAAACCACACTCTGGCTTGTATATGCATGGCGGAGCGTGACTGAATGAAACTGCTTTGCATTTGTTGCAGCGTTTGCCAAGGCTGACTCTGTCATTGGCAGCAATCTTAATATAATGTTTACTAATAGCTCTGTAGAGGAGCAGTATTTCCATAGCAACAAATGAACAATACCGGAGAGATTAATCGCTTCTACACTCTCAGTGTTCAGTTTGCTGTAAAGCAGTGTTCTGCAGTTTGATAATTGCAAGTCTAGAGTGAATGTACATTATAAGTTGATTAGCATAAACACTTAAGATGAAGAATATCTCTGTTGAAATGGGGAGAGCGGTGCAAAATAGGCAGGACTATCTAATAAATATGGCCATGGTTCAAAGAACATGCATAGAGCTAATAAATTGTAGCATTAGTCATGTTATTTGACACTGGTCATTTGATATGGCCCATTTTGGGAGGGTTTTTACACACACATACACACACACACACACTCCATGTGAAAAAATGGCATTAGAATTTCAGTCAGAATTCCCTCATGAAATTATTTCTACACAAATCCACTAACTGGTGTTTAGAAGGTGCCACCTTGACTATCTGTAGAAGCTCTATGTAGCCTGTGTCCACACTTGCCTGTCATAAACCCTTGTGTTTCATTTAAAAGTGTTTTTTTTTAACAAAATATGCTTTTATTGTTTTCAGAGAAAGGAAGGCAGAGTGGAAGGGAGAGATAGAAACATCAATGATGAGAGAAAATCCTTGATGGGCTGCCTTCTGCAAACCCCACACTGGGGATCAATCCCACAACCCAAGCATATGCCCTGACCAGGAATCGAACCATGACCTCCTGGTTCATGGATCACTGCTCAACCACTGAGCCACATGGTCCAGGCTAAAAGTTTTTTGAGTATTGTGTAGAGTTGAACCCATCACACCGATTGGCTTAGGTGAAGGTATTATCCAGATAGTATCCTTAATCTAGGACTAGGTGCTTTTACTAAAAAAAAAAAAGATTCTATTCCAAAATGGTGTGTCCAGTTGCCTCATAGAGGCACAATGCATAGTTCATTTGTGCACAAGCACAGAGGATTGCATTTATTTAGCAATTTCTTACTACTAATAAAACAAAAATGATGAAAGAATTCACATTTTTGCTGTTTTATTGAGAGACCCTGATAGATCTATCATTTCATGTATAAAAATTAAAGTTCCATAAGAATGAACATCTGTGAATTCAAAGGAAAAAATAATTTCATTTAAATCTAAAATTAAGACCAATTTATGGGTTTTCTTATGTTTTGATTGTTTGTTGAGAATTAGTGGCAAAATAAATAATAAGGGTAGAAGTATTAAAATGATTATTTGTCATTGATTCTCATAGTAAATAGTTTTACCACCAGCAGTTTCTGCATTTTTAGTGTTTGTTATTATATTTATATGGGTTATTTATTTTTAAAGGAATGAGAGGATACAATAATGACAAGCGAAAAGCACCCACTGCAGCTGTTCGTAATCAGAATATCATTGACTAAACAATACTTGAAGATTTTCATTTGTGCTGAATATAATGAGTATACGATCCAATTTAGGCAGTAAGCATTGCCCAAATGATTTCATTAAAACCACAGTTCAGAATGATTGTAAAGGAAACAACCACACCACTGCACCTGGGGACTCTGTGGTTAACATCTTGAGAATGAACCCAGTAAATAAGATTATTTTCCCAATGAGCTAACGAGCTTTTTCCCCCATGTTTTCTCTAAAAGCTACTTCAATAGCAGATTGATCAATTCCTTCATTAATTCTCAAAGGTTGTACTGAGGAGGCTCAATTATTTTTATAGCACAAAATATCAAACAATTCTTACTTGAAGAATGGTAAAACTAGAATTGAAAGGTTATAACATTAATTTCTATATGTATATTCTATGTTGATATAATCACTGAGAGTTTATACAATAAGTGGATTCCTAAAAATTTGTGCCAATTGTTTTATAAAGTATTTTTTCAATAAACTCTAGAATTTAAATATTCTAGCCAACTATACTGATATTTTATTAATTTTTAATAAAAAGAGTACCTAAGATGCTCCATTAATGTCTCTGATGGTGCTTAATAGTCTACAAATAAACCAATACCTCCAGTGGAATTGCTACCAAAAACTTGTGAAATAATTAGTATGATTTTTAGGTTTTTTTATATTAATATTTTATATATCTGACTTTATTAAGGCAGAGATTACATATAGAAAGAATGTACAAGATAATGTTAGCCATTAAATAATACTCTGAATAACAAAATTTTACTATTATTCATAGAATAAATGATATTCATATGTTACTACCATATAAACCGTATATTTATGTAAGGGTTATAATACATGAATTTAGATTAAAAAAAACAACAACAAGATATAAAAATCAAAGTGTGAGTCTCCAGATATGAATATTCAAATTAGTTTTTTTAATTGCTTTCTACCTCATCCTGGTGTGTGTGTGTGTGTGTGTGTGTGTGTGTGTGTGTGTGTGTGTGTCTGTCTCAGGGTCTCAGTGCTGTTGTCTTTGATGGGTGGCTCCTTATCCTCTGATTTACATAGTATGTTGAAAACTGAGGAAATTTACAATATATCTTTGAGTAAATGAGTACATATGCTTTAAGAAAGTATAATACATAAATTCTATGTTTATTATAATGTTTTAAATTGAGAGTTATCTATTTATAAAATATTTTTCTATGAAATTTCTTAAATTACAATAATCTTGCCCTAGCCGGTTTGGCTCAGTGGATAGAACGTTGGCCTGCAAACTGAAAGGTTCCAGGTTTGATTCCAGTCAAGGGCACATGCCCGGGTTGTGGACTCGATCCCCAGTGGGGGACGTGCAAGAGGCAGCCGGTCCATGATTCTCTCTCATCATGGATGTTTCTATCTCTCTCTCCCTCTTCCTTCCTCTCTGAAGTCAATAAAAATATATATTTAAAAAAATAGCAATAATCTTAATGCATAGTAACGTTATAAAAGTACCACATGTGCCGAGTAAGAAAATCCAGAAATTTACACAAGTATGTACATATATAGAAGAAGTGTGCCTATCTAAAGTTTGGCATTCTGCTTTTTTTTTACTAGGTTTTTCAGAGGACAGTTCTGTCCGGTCCTCAAAAATTAGGTCAAATGGCTCAGTTTCTCTCTCATGTTTCCAGTGCAAAAACTTGACCCTAAGGCTCTGTATAGAATGTTAATTCTATTTAATTTAGACAGAACATCTTTTAAAGGGGAAAAACCACTTTCACACACTGCTTAAACCCCATTGTTGGTGAATCTCATGCTTAGAGGTCATTTCTTTCTGGCTGGTACCAAAGAAATAATTTAATAGAATCTTGGTCAAATTAGTGAGGCTTGAATTTGCCTAATTTAAAACCAGAGTAGAATTTGGGCCCAGGTAATTTAGAGTGTGCTGTCTTTTATGAATAAGTTTGGATTAAAATTGCAATATTTTAAGTGTATTAAACTTGAGGGATTTGTTCACATTTATGAACTCTGTCATATTGAAATGAGTGGTCAGATTAATATGAAATTAAAAGACATCTCATCAAATTCACTTTCCATCACTAATGATGTAAAGAAAAAATATGTAATGTCATTGTTTTACTCAATCTGCTCTGCATGGCAATGATGCATTATGTAGCTGATGCGGAGACACTACACACAAAGTGGGATTTGTCATCATCTAGGATGTTCTTCTACCTTCATCAGCTGACAATGTCTCAACGTTTTTCAGGTCAACCTCTCCTGCTCCAATATTTCCTGACAGCTGTAGCTGTCTGTATGGGATTAATTTATTCTAAAACTGAACTTGGTTTTCTAGGCAGTAATGTTGTCCTTTCCAGTGAAAAGGAACGGTTTCTGTCATCTAACAGACAAGTTGATAAAATCTGTTACTTCCAATCTCCACCCTTCCCTCTCTCCATTAGACACATATGATTGTCAGCTGACTGCTGCTCCCCCCTCCCCCAAATGAAGTACCAAAAACTTGAAAATCAGATTGAAAAACCTTTTTATAAGAGAAACACATAGTTTATTTCCATCAAAAGACCCAAGGCTGCCTCTCAGAGATAGAAAACTTTGCAAAATATCCAGTTATACTCATTGATTGAAAGCACCTGAATTTGAACCCAGGTCAATTTTTTATAGGTCAATTTTTTTAACATTTAAAAAAATCATATTATGATAGTTTTCAAAGCAACTTCATAAATCCACTCAACCCATAATATGTGTCAGACATTTTACAAATATCAAAATGAAGCTTGGTGTAGTAGAGGAAACACTGTCTTTGCTATCAGATGACTAGAGTTTATAGTCCCATGCTTCATTACTACCCTGTGACCTTTTAAAAAACTTACTTAAATTTAGATATTCAATTTTTTTCATGTGCAATTGGGACATAATATTTGATACATTGGCATGTTGTTCAGATTAAGTATATATCTGCATGTTATTTCAACATCACAAACATTCACTGATGAATCTCTAAGTGCCTAGTACAGAGACTGGCATTGTGAAAATAAAGGTGGTTGTGTGTGTTTTATAATGTAAGCAAGGATTTAACTCTTGTTGACAGGAATGAAATGAAAGACTTCATATACAGGTAGGGAAAACGGTCCTCTATCAAGACAAAATGGTGAGATAAAATTGGGTCCTAAGTTACAGGCAATAGAAAGCCACATACCATCCCAGCAATGAAAAGCAAGAAGCCTCTCTCCCATGTGAGGGGGTAATAAATGAAGATCGGTACTTTTGCAACAAGGCAAGCTCCATGGTAAGGTCCACATACACATAGTTTGGGTCAAGAAAGAGGCCTATTTGGATATTGTGTCTACACAAATGAAGCATAAAGATTGAAGAAAATCAAGAATGTTTAGCTTGGGAATTTTATAGATGAAATTAATAAGAAAAATACCTGAATGCATCTAGGGGGGAAACCAAAATAGATCTAATGCCCCCCCCCATAAAAAAGAAGAAAAGAAGACTTATTAATAGCCTAAATTAATTCCAGAAGATAATGAGAAAATGCTTTAAAATCTTGAGAAAGTATTTCCAATCTTTATTTCTTTATTTATCCAACTGGAAATGATGAAAGAAGTATGTTCATAGATAGATGATAGATAGATAGATAGATAGATAGATAGATAGGTAGATAGATAGATAGATAGATAGATATAGATACATAGATATATAGATATATGTCCTATTTAATAAAACCCTAATATGCAAATCTACCGAACAATGGAACGACCACCAGAACAACCGGTTGCTATAATGCACACTAACCATCAGAGGGCAGACACTCAACACAGGAGCTGCCACTGGTGGTCAGTGTGCTCCCACAGGGGGAGCACTACTCAGCCAGAAGCCAGGCTCACAGCTGGTGAGTGCAGCAGTGGTTATGGGAGCCTCTCCCGCCTCTGCTGCAGGCAGGTGGTAAGGAGCGAGGGGTCCTAGACTGCAAGAGCCCCGGACTGCCAGAGAGATGTCTGACTGCCGGCTTAGGCCCCGTGGTATTGGGCCTAAACCAGCAGCTGGACATCTCCCAAAGGGTCCCAGACTGCAAGAGAGCACAGGCCAGGTTGAGGGCCCCCTTCCCAGTGAATGACTTTCGTGCACCGGGCCTCTAGTGTGTGTGTGTGTGTGTGTGTGTGTGTGTGTGTGTGTGTGTGTGTGTGTAATATATATCACACTGTTTTTCAAAAAAGTTTGAGGGACACACATTTGGAATGTGTGGAAGTAGAGATTTTTTTGACCCATTGAGATTTAGATGGTGCCTGAACGTTACACGGAGAATTCAGGTTAGCAGGGAACAAGAGTGACTGTAGGAATGTAGGAATGTTAATCAGCTTAACAGTAACCCCAACCCTCAGACCAACTAGGAATGTAGCAGAGTGACAGTAAACACATGGAAGAATGGAGTATAAAAGTAGAGTAGAGAGATACATAATTAGGAAGTAGAGAGAGGACTTGGTGACTGATAAGCGAATGAAAGGGAAAAGTCTGGGATGACTTCATTTTCTGGCTCGGTTGACTTTTTGGAAAATTATGCCATTTATCAAAATAAGTATTACGGGAGGAGGACATGTTTGGAGCTTTATTATAATTGATTTTCATAAGAACTCGTTTTAACTGAATAGTACTTTTTAATTTCAACTAGTGACTCTGGCAGATGAAGTATTACCCTGGATAACAGGTCCAGCCACACTGGGCTCTGACTTCCCGGAAGGGAGGATGCTCCCAGACTGATTAGCAACCAGCTCCTGTCAGACCACTGATCAATTCCCCAATTACTCTCCTAGGGTGTCTATAAGTCTAATCAATCCAACTGTCCTTTGAAAGCCTCAGGTTACCTTCAAAGTAGACATGTATATTGTGAAAATTGCACTGGTGAACCCCTTAGGGCCTGAGATCAAAACTAAAAACCTTAAAATCATCTAAGAAACATTCAGTAACTACAATGAGAAAGGGGTATTGAGTTCTGAAAAATATTTCATGATCTGTTGAAAATATATATTTATAACTTAAACCCTAGAAAGAGCATGGATTCTTTTCGATGTCAAAATGTTTTGTAAACACGTGGCCTGATTTCTACGAATTATCCTAATCATCATTGGAGGGCACCTCCTTCTGTGAGAGAATCTACTGAATGTGATGCAAATCTGTGCACCTGTGTTTCCTCGTACATTGCTAAGAAGATGTTATTTGATGACATTTTCTTTTTAAAGTAATATAGTAGGGTTATCCTCATGCTTGTGCCTTTACATTAAACTAAAATCTCTTTATATTAAGCTCAAATGAATAAGATACATATTACCAGTTATCATGTCGGAGATGAAACAGTGAACTCTATCTGTGATTCCTAGTGGAGGAATATTTCTGTATTTCACGAATCATCCTTGGCATGCAGTCATCTCTGATTAGCGCTCATTGTACTCTTCATTTGTAAAAACTATCCCTGGGTTAAGATTTTCCTGACTTCCATGGGAGATAATTTATGTTTCTTCTTTCCCCCTCCCTCCCTTTTGTTCTCCGTTTATTTTTCCATCTAGCATTTGTTCTGTCTGCCACACACAGATACCTGTGAAGTCCTATGCCAGTGTCCAAAAAACAAACATTAATAAAATGTAGTATCTTATATCAAGGATCTAATACTGCAGTAACTATATGTAGATGAAAGACCATAATCAGTAATTAGTAGTGAAATATTCAAAAGTACAATGGCGACACGGTGCGGGGGATCATTTGCTCTACCGTGGAAAATCTGATTCCAAGTGGAACTGAGATTTGAGTTGGGTTTTGTTAGAGAAGTGGGTAAGACCTATACCAGATACAGAGGTCAACACACAGAGTGTGTATACACCCACAGAGACCAGCATATGGACAGGTCTGAATGAACGGCACTTAAGGAACTGTGGCTGGAGCATACTCAGTGTCACAAGGAGTGGTTGGGAGTCTCTGGGAACTTCAGTGGAACTAGATTATAAAGGCCTTGAATGGCATGACAAGAAGCTTAAACCCATACTGAGAAGGGGCAGCGTGAACAGATGTAGCAATCCCCACACAAACTCAGTTGAGAGGTGCGCTTAATGGGAGGGATTAAGAATAGCTTGACAATGGGAAAAGGATTATCTTTAAGGAAGAATGTAGATGATCGATGAAGTTGAATTAGATTGCATATAAAAGTCACTGAACTCAAATGGCTTAAATAAGAAAGGAGTTTTGTTGGCTTATGTAGCAAGAACTTAGCAGACTCCAAGATATGGACTGAAGGTTTTAAAATACTGTTCCTGGATCAGGTGTCTTTCTCTCCCTGCTTTTCCTTCCGTGGTGTCAGTTGGCTCCACGTTGTGGCTGCAGGATGATTGTTTTTTAAAATATATTTTTATTGACTTCAGAGAGGAAGGGAGAGGGAGAGAGAGATAGAAGCATCAGTGATAAGAGAATCATTGATTGACTCTCTCCTGCATGCCCCAAACTGGGGATGGAGCCCGAAACCCAGGCATATGCCCTGGCCAGGAATTGAACTGTGACCTCCTGGTTCCTACATCGACACTCGACCTCTGAGTCATGCCAGCTGGGCTAGAAGGCAATTGTGTTTTGAATCCAGAGTGGATCTTTCTAGCACATTGGAGTTAAAGCAGCTGGAAATGTGACTTTGAATATAATACTCTGGTTAAGGGGTTATAAAGTGCTAGGAAGTATGGTTCTGGCCCTGTTATCTGTCTTTGCAGCTATGTTTGAGTTCTAATAGGAAACCGAAGGGAAAATAAAAACTTTAAATAATTGAATTTCATGGACTGAGCACAGATGTCTATGGAATATCATATTTTTGAGCACTCATGTTCTCTGAGACGTGGCCAATATTGCATTCATGTATTACATTGTCACTATGAATTTTACCCAAAGCCACAAGTAAGCAAGCCATTGTGTAACAGAACATTTTCTTCTGACCCTCGGAATATCTGTGTGATCTCTGCTACGTAACTCTTTTCTCTGTTGCTTCAGTAAAGTATTTAACCAACTTGCTCGTAATGACAGGAGGCCTTAAAAGGTGAGGTCACACTCCCAGGAATAATGACTAATAGGTGTTGATTTTCTTTGCTTCCCTTTTTACTTTTCTATTTGTGACCTCTATAAGTTTTCCAAATCAGTATTGACTGAAGTCATTCCAGGCTAATGTGTCATCGTTCAGCATTGCTTTGATGCTCCCAATAAAGTAATTGGAGTAAAAAAAAAAAACTCATAAGAGAGATTTGATAAGGATTTAAATACAAAGTAGTTCTTTTCTTGGAATTTTTTTGGAAGAGGCGTGAGGGGAGAAAGGCTGTTGTTATACTTAGGTGTATAGGGCATGCACGTGCATACAGGTCGCTTCTGAATGTTTAAAATGTAGCTCACATGTGATATTGCTGAAACAACTAGAAAACATATTTTCTTCAGATGTTGGCTTTCTTTCCTGTATTCAGATTCTCAAAGAATAACCACAGTATAGCTCAGTTTCTCTTGCTCATCTCTTAATATCCGATCTCTCCCCAAATCCCTCCATTTCTAGCTTCTTGGTACTTACTTTCTCTTTCCAATGCCCCTGTCTCATTTTAGACATCATCATTTAGTCCAGGGGTCCTCAAATTACGGCCCGCGGGCCACATGCAAATACAAATATTGTATTGGTTCCTGTTTTGTTTTTTCACTTCAAAATAAGATATGTGCAGTGTGCATAGGAATTTGTTCATAGTTTTTTTTTTAAACTATAGTCCGGCCCTCCAATGGCCTGAGGGACAGTGAACTGTCCCCCTATTTAAAAAGTTTGAGGACCCCTGATATAGTCCCTGAACCATTGTAACAATCCTCAAACTGCTACCCCATTCCAATGTTTCACACTCTCAGCCACATTATACTATTGTTCCAAGTTAACTCTTGAGCCCTCAGACTGACGCTCTATCCACTAAGCCAAAGTAGCTAGGGCCGAGTTAACTTTTTTTTAATATATTTTTTTATTGATTAAGATATTACATATGTGTCCTTATCCCCACGTTACCCCCTACCCCCACCCCCGGCTCATGCCCTCACCCCCCCGTTGTCCGTGTCCATTGGTTAGGCCTATATGCTTGCATATAAGTCCTTTGGTTGATCTTTCCCCCTTACCCCCACCCTCCTCTACCTTCCCTCCAAGGCCCGACAGTCCAATCAATGCCTCTCCGTCTCTGGATCAGTCCTTGTTCATCAGTTTATGTTGTTCATTATATTCCACAAATGAGTGAGATCATGTGGTATTTATCCGCTCTCCAGTTCCATCCATGCTGTGGCAAATGGTAAGAGTTCCTTTTTCTTCTTCCTCTTCTTAAAGAATACCTTTCAGCATTTCATATAATGCTGGTTTGGTGGTGATGAACTCCTTTAGCTTTTTCTTATCTGTGAAGCTCTTTATCTGACCTTCTATTCTGAATGATAGCTTTGCTGGATAAAGTAATCTTGGTTGTAGGTTCTTGCTATTCATCACTTTGAATATTTCTTGCCACTCTCTTCTAGCCTGCATGGTTTCTGTTGAGAAATCAGCTGACAGTCGTATGGGTACTCCCTTGTAGGTAACTGACTGTCTTTCTCTTGCTGCTTTTAAGATTCTCTCTTTGTCTTTTGCCCTTGGCATTTTAATTATGATGTGTCTTGGTGTGGTCCTCTTTGGGTTCCTTTTGTTTGGGGTTCTCTGCGCTTCTTGGACTTGTAAGTCTATTTCTTTCACCAGGTAGGGGAAGTTTTCTGTCATTATTTCTTCAAATAGGTTTTCAATATCTTGCCCTCTCTCTTCTTCTGGTACCCCTATAATTCTGATGTTGGTACGCTTGAAGTTGTCCCAGAGGCTCCTTACACTATCTTCACATTTTTGGAATCTTTTTTCTTTTTTCTTTTTCAGTTGGGTATTTTTTGTTTCTTTGTATTTCAAATCTTTGACTTGATTCTTGGGATCCTCTTGTCTGCTGTTGGATCTCTGTATATTATTCTTTATTTCAGTCAGTGTATGCTTAATTTCTAGGTGGTTTTTTTTCATATCCTCCAGGATCTCACTAAATTTATCAGCGGTTTCCATAAAATTCTTGAAAAACCTTATAAACGTGGTTTTGAACTCTATATCCAGTCGTTTGCTTTCCTCCATTTCTGTCATTTGTGACCTGTTTCTTTGTCTCCGCATTTTTTATGCTTCAGTGTTGGTAGAGTGGTTTTGTGTGCTAGGTGTCCTGTAGGGCCCAGTGGCTCAGCCTCCCCAGTTACCTGAGGTGGACACTCTTGGTGCACCCCCTTGTGGGCTTTGTGCACAGTCTTGTTGTAGTTTTGTCTTGATTGTTGTAGGATCACTGGGAGGAATTGACCCCCAGGCCAATTGGCAGTGAGAATCAGCAGTGTTTGCAGTGGGAGAACTTCTGTGCTGAAGACACCCTTCTGGGGCAAGACTTGCTTCAGTGGGGCTTTGGTGCTCACTGAGTCTGCCCAGTGAGTGTGTCCCTTATGGATCTGAGGAGTTGTAATCCAGATGGTCCCCCTCTGACAACTGGGTACACTGGCTCTTGGATCTAAGGAGGTGCTAATTTAGCCTTGGCCTGAGGTTACCTGGCAGGAGCTACGAAGAGAACTGCAGATTCCCCTTCCTTTTTTGGAGTTTGGAGGTGCCCTCATGAGGCCCAGCTGTGAAGCAATGCAAGCTGCTGTGGGGCCTTGGGCCTTCTCTTGGAAGTTCTGGGTCTGTCTGCCCCAGCTGCAATTTTTTAGGTAATTTTCAGGTTGCAAAGGGCCAGGGCATTCATATGCAAAAGCCTCTGCTGCAGCCTGGGTGGGGCGGGATCTCAGGGAATCAAAGGGCAGAGCAAGCAGCTATGGCGGATGGTCAGCCCTGCCCTAAGGGGCCCGCGTCTCAGTGTCCCGGTAATTGCTGCAAGCACCTCTGAGGGAAAGCCGCCCTCAAGTTCCGAGTTCTGCCTGCTGCCAGACAGTCCAGTTTCTCCCCGTATGAGTCCTGGGTCCCCAGAGACTTCCCGGAACCAGAGTTCAGAGCAGTCGGGAGCTTGTGATTCAAAAAGACAGCCGCGTCCTCAGGTACCAGCCCCTTTCTGCACTGGAGCCTCTGTACCTCTGCACTTTACTTCCGCAGCTCCTCTGGCTCTCAGTGTGCTTTTTTTTCCTTCTAGTTGTAGAATTTCCACTCAGCCAGCCTTCCTGTAGTTCTGGATGATGTCCATTTTGTCTTTTTGTTGTATTTTTGAAGTTGTTGTGGGAGGCAGCAATTTCCCGGTATTTACCTATGCCGCCATCTTAGTTTCTCCCCTGAGTTAACTTTTTAAAATGTACAGTTGAAGATGCTATTTCCCGATTTAATCCTAAATAACCACCTGTAGTTCCTTGAACCCGATGTGCCTTTTAACACTTGCAAGATTTCCACATACTGATTTCTTTGCTAAGAATATATTTTCTAATAACGTGTGTCAGTATGTAGTCAAAATCTCTCTAGTCTTACTTGGTACAGTTGCTTTGCATCCAGTTTGGTGCCTGCAGCACAGGAATTACATAGCCCCTCCAAGCATTTACCGTGATGCACATGTGACTGCTTGCCTATGTGTTTTCCACCAGCCTCTGAGCCCTTCAAGGGGAAAACATTCCATGCTGGCGTCTCCAATATAAAAGATTGATATTTTGCAGAGGGCAGAGTAAGCCCTCATAGTGAATGAGTAAAAGTGAAGGCAAGAAATTAACTCAAAGCATGGCACCTATTTACTTATTAAACAGGAAAAAAAAACAAACATATATACTATATATACACCAAGACTATATGGTGCTTTTTTCACTTATCCAGGTCTGTCATGAAAAACAATAATAACATTTCTGTTTGGGTCTGAGTTGAGTGTCTTGCAAAATCCAAGGATGGGTTCATGGACAGAGACAATGGAAGCAAAGCTTATTGGGAGATAGGGGGTCTCCCTGCGGCAGGAAGGGGGCCACCGAGGTCACCAGGGAAGCTTCCGGGTCTCAGGGTCCCAGGTCCCCTGCCCCGCAGGCCAGTCCGGGGAAAGGTGCAGCTGGGGTTCCAGGAGAGCAAAAGCAGGCCAGGGGCCGGAGCTCCCAGTCCAGGTGCAGCGGGTTTAGCTCAGCCTCCGAGCGAATTGAAGTCCATCCATCCATGTGTGGAGGCCCGTTGGCCATAAGCCAGGTGGGCGCAGGGGAGCGTATATGCAGTACTGGTGCGTGTTGGTTGCTGAACACTTGTGCCCCACATGAGTCCTACTCTCTTTCTCATGCATAATGTTTATGTATTTTCTTGTATCTCTAGCATCACTTTTTTCCGTTTTTCTATTTTATTGCTCTTTTAAAAATTTATATCTACTTTAAATTAAACCTTTCTACTTTGTAGGGCTTACTACAGTTCTTTGTTTTTTTTTCTTAGCTTCTTAGTTGGTTGCCTAGTTCACTGGTGCTTTTTTCCCCTTCATAAATGTTTCCTCAAGGAAACATCCCACGTTGTTTCCTTTGCAGAGATTTTATTGTGATTCCTAAATGATTCCCATTCCCATCATCCTCTATTGTTTCAGAAGAACCCATTTTCTTTGTTGGGTTTCATAATTGTTGTTTGTTGCTTGGTTGATCAAGTTGTTTATGTTTTCCAAAGGAAAGGAATATTTTGGTGTTCCCTTTCATTGTTCATTTCTAATTTCTTACATAGTGAACAGATAATACTTTTGCATGCTTTCTACTTTCTCACATTTTTGTCATTTTTAAACTATTTTTTGCTACCCTATCAGTGAGATTTCTCTTACTGTATGTAGCATCTCCTCACGTAACACCACCTCACTAGTCATCACATTGATGTCTATCTTACCTTTTTTCCCTGTTATCTCTCTTTGCTATGTTTTAAAATGAATTAAAACAGAGGCTTAAGAAAATGTGGGGGACTAACCAGATTAAATTTATTTGCGTCTGTTTGTTATGGAAAAAAAAATTTTTGGCAGGTTTTAAGTTGTTTAATCAGTTTGTAAAGGATATAATATTTTACTTTGTGGGAGAGATCTTGATAATAAAAGATATTGATGCAAGATAAATGTTCAAATAGTAAAATTCTGGGTTTTATGATATAGTCATTTCAAAAATAGAATACACATACACAGGCAAATTGTGACTGAACTAAAGCCTTTACCTGCGGGAATTTCTTATTTCACAGAAAGAAAGATACAGCTCCCAGTGTACCCTGAACTGATTTTCAAAGATGTAAAATAAATTGGGTCAATCCAATGGTACATCTCATTTACTTTCAGTCTTATAAGTCCAAAAAAAGACCTAAAGTTTTGACTGCTATAAAAGATGGAAATTTTAGTTTAATTCATATTTTTTTCTGAAGTCAAAAATTATTTTCACAATAATTTCTCAAGAATTATTGGAGAGGACAATGGGGGGCAAAGGGGACATATGTAATGCTTTCAACAATAAAGACTTTTTTAAAAAGAGATCAATCAGTCAAATCTAAAAAAGAAAAAAAACGAAATTTTTTTTTTAATCTTCCAAAGCAAAAACCCTACTTACGTGGTGAAACTCAGTGATAAACTAAGTTAACACAAACTCCCTATTGAAACTGCCTGAGCACCAAGGTAAATAAATTTATAAAGTAAAATTTGTCTTCTTTTTTTTGGTACTTTACTGAAGACTATAAATATGCAGCTTCAGCCTTTTAGATTTAGAGAGCGACTTAAAACCTACATATAGAACTCTAAAAGACTTCTGAATTTAGTGTTTCTCAACTAGGAGTCACAGATCACCTGGGAGTAAAACAAGGACACAAATATGGGGTTTACTTTTAAATAAATGTAAGGGAACTTATTAAATTTTGAATTTAATTGCCACCCCTTTGTGTGTAAAGATTTTGCTTTTAGAAATGCTATGAGGTAAGCTCTTTAACATGACAGCCACTTGTTAAAATAGAAATTAGCAGTCTTGTGGGTCCCCAGCTGAGCCCCGCCCATAAAATCAAAATATTTGGGAATCTGGGAATAAAGGTGTGTCAAGGGCCAGGGGACCTAATATTGGCCTAAAAGTCCTGTAAGCCCGCGTTTCTATTACTGAGACACAGTAACAGGGCTTTTCTTCATAATTATTTTATGTGGAATTAAGAACTTTTCCTGCATTAAAATACATTCTAAGCTTTGTGAGCAGACACACTTCCACTTTTCCTAACAGAATGTTAAAACGAATGGGTGCAGTGGAGAGTGATAGAGAAAACTGGTTTTCTGCTCCCCCTTCTCCACCCCAAATGGCCAACACCTCCTGCTGTGAAGACAAAAACACTTGCTGCATTCAAACTGGCAGTTCACAAAAGAGCTTTCGGTGAACAGGAACTTAAATTTCAACGCCAACCTAAGACATTTAGAGTAAATTGAATTTTCTGTGGCCTTCCAAGTCCAGCAATGGAAATCAGCAAGCTGAAGAAGCCACACTTAGCTGTTGCTAAGTTACAGTGAGCACTCATTTAAGGCACGTGGCTGTACATTAATTCCAAGTGCTGTCATTATGCACTGGGGTAATCCAGAGAACAAACAGATTTAAAATGATTTTAACCCATTCAATTAAACACAAGCCATAGCCTCTTGCTTCCTTTTTTTCCCTTCTGTCCTGAAGATTTTGTTGTTATTAAAACGTAACACTTAAAAAATAAGCGACAGGAAATGTGACTGTGCAGGTGGAAATATAGCACAGATTACGTGTCTGCCTCTAAGACAACAGAAGGGAAAGCAGTTCCAGGAGAGAACTAAAGTGTGCACATGACAGTACAAATATAAAGCGTGCTTTTGAGGGAGGCATTAGACAGACACGAGCAGAGCAAGGACAGTGGACAAGGCACAGAGGTCACCAGCCTGGGAAGCCCCAGGTGCCGGGCAGCAGGCAACACTGGGAAAACAAGGACCTTGTCCCCAGGGTGACCCTTCCTCCCCTAGCATGTTGCTGGTCCTGCGATTTTGTCCGTCTGACCTTTCATAGCACTGGTCCTGTGGTTTCGACCCTCCTCTGACCTTTCCTTCCCTCCCCAGCATGTTGCTAGGCATTCCGCTTAGACCCCTTAGAAGGGGAACTCACAAGGGGCCAGAGACTAGCCCTCAAGCACTAAGCCCCCAGGACAATGAGGTTCTGACCCACATCAAATGCACTTAGACTTCAGTTGTGGGCTCCAGGCCCAGAAAAGGAGCAAAACCAGACAAACCAGGCCCTGGCTGATCTCAGGTCCAGCTGCTTTGATTAGTGACCTCCTGCCCTGGGGCTGACCAATCAGCAGAGACCAGGACCTGAGAGGACACACCCAGAAAGCTGATGAATATTCTATTGCGAACTTCCCCTCAGACTGCCCCTAAATCTTTGCCCTTGAAAGCCCTTAGGATAGAGGCCCCGGGGGCTCTCCTTCCTGGGAGCATGTTGGGGCTGTTTCCCTCCCTCCCTCCTCCCACCTGGCCCGTTACCTTTCCCTTCCTTTCTCCTAAGCTCCAAGGGCCCCTGACTCTGCTGTAACCTGTTTCCTGAGCCCATTTCCTCTATGACTCACTTCTACCTCTGTGACTTCCTAAAGAAACTTTCTCTTATAGTTTGAGTCTTGGCTCTGGATTCTTTCCTAGCCAGAACCCAAGTACCTAGGGTCCGGTCTGACCACATCGGTCTAACACCTGTTGCCATTCTCCCCGCCATCAACACCTTCAGCATTTCCTTGTTGCTCAGTGACAACACAGTGCTATTGCTAAGCTTACTTAGAATAATTTATTCTGAGACAGCAATTTACAATTTCTACCTGAAAACCAATAACTGGCCCAAACTGAGAGAGAACTGTTTGCAAATCATTTGGGAATAGATATGTCTTACAAAGTCTTCAGTCAAAAGCCCAAGTTGCTGGCATACATGCTATATCTTCCTAAGAAGTCTAAAAAGACAGTTCACTCATATCTTTAAAAGATGGGCTTTTAAAAATGGATTAATCATCTTGTATTAGTTATACTCAACATGTAATTTATTAAGCAATTTACTAGTTACTTCTATGTATCCTAGAGGCCCGATGCACTAAATTTGTGCAAGAGTAGGCCTTCCTTCCCCCAGCTGCCAGCACCCCCTTCCCTCTGGCACCTGGGACCCAGGCTTCCCTCAGGCACCCCAGGCACCCGGGACCCGGGCTTCCCTTGCAGCCCCGGCTTCATCTGGAAGGACTTCCAGTCTAATTAGCATATTAAGCTTTTATTATTATAGATTATAGCACATATCCTATATAACAAAAGCCTAATATGCTAAGTGTCCAGTTGTCAGGTCAGCCGTTCAACCAATCAAAGCATAATATGCTAATGATATGCTAAGGCCACTCAACTGCTTGCTATGACATGCACTGACCAGCAGGGGCCAGACACTCCAACTGGTAGATGAGCTTGCTGCTGGGGTCCAGCCAATTGGGATTGAACAAGACAGGCCAGACACACCCTGAAGCCCTCCCATGTTCCCTCCCTGGCTGGCCAACCTCCCATGTCCTTCCCCGCCCTGATTATGCACCCATGGGGTCCCTCTGCCTGGCCTGTGCCCTCTCACAATCTGGGACCCCCTCAGGCAATGTCGGAGAGCCAGTTTCAGCCCGATCCCGCAGGCCAGGCCAAGGGACCCCACTGGTGCATGAATTCATGCACGGGGCCCCTACTATCCTTTATAACAACTAATCTAGTATAGCCCTATCAATATCATAAGTATAAGTAAGATATATAAACTTGATATTAATCCATAATCTCTCCTCATTGAGGCCCATGTCCTTTTCTGCTCTTTTTATTTACTAATCTGCTTCTGCTGTCTTGCCTTCCATTCTCTGCAGTATTTCATATCTCTTCAAATTATATCTTAACTTTATTTTCTTAGTCATTCATTAAATTAACAAACATTTGAATACTTACCAGCTGCCATGGTCTGTGCTAGACACTAACAAAACAATAGCAAGTAGTATTGGATTGGACTTCTGCCTTGTAGAGCTATGACCTAAATGCAAATATTAAATGCAAATATTACCTAAGTGGCACGTGCTCTGGAGGAGCGTTGGGGGATGATGTGAACCTACACACCAGAGAAGTTGGTGCCAGCAGGGAGGCAAAGGAAAGGTGACCCTAGGGAGTAAGAGTTGAGGCAAGAGCTGCAGATTGACTAACTGGTCTGGAAGGAGACGGCCCAGGTAGGAAAGGAGGGACAACCACGTTCTCCCTCACAGCCAGACCTGGAGTACTCTGGTCTTCACTCCCCAGTCATACCCACTCTTACCTGACAGACTTCCTCTTGATGGAGAAATACACCAACAAATAACAAAAAGCAAGCAAAATGCAGTTCATTCTTTATTTAAAATAAGTAAATGAAACACAACAATTGATCAATTAGTGATATATTGGTCCTAAAAAACAATTATTTTAGGAAAAATTAATTCTTAAAACATAAGAATGGAAAACAGAAAGCGACCCCATCCCAGACATCTCTACTAGTAATTGCTTACTTAGTACTTTGCCAAGTTGTGTCATGGGGAGAAAGAGCATTTATTTTCGCAACATATTAATTCAATTAAAAAACAAAAAGTTTAATTTTTTTAATTTTAATTTTTTAGTTGCTTTTGGTTTGGGGGGTGACATTGGTTAACACAATTATACAACTTTCAGGTGCACAACTCCACCACACATCAATGTACACTGCATTGTGTGTTCACTATCCCAAGTCAAGTGTCCTTCCATCACCATTTCTCCCCTCTATCCCCTCCTCACCCCTACCCCCCTCCATGCTATCACCATGCTGTTGCCTATGTCCACGTCCATTTCTCTTTTTTTTTTTATCCAATCCCTTCACCCACCTCCATGAAATTCTTATTTTTAATCTTTTCCAGTGAGTTTTAAAAGTTCCAAAAGTTCATGTGAACATTTTTAAGAGACAAATAATATATATTTATGTATAATCTTTCCTCTCTCAACATGGCATTATTTTATCATAAAACTGAATTCTGGAAAATATTGGAATTAGAGAGAAACAGCTTCAATTTTTTAGTATAAATATCCACATAATTTAGTAATGAAGGAACATTTTGTTTGAATTGTTAAATACCATACACTGCAAAGAAAGAACAGGGTTTCAGGCCAGAGTAACCGTCCCTGACAGTTCAATTCCCCGTAAACTTAAGCAGATGCCACCAGATTGAAAGAAGTTGTTTCGAGTCTACCACTTTTGACCAGGTGGTACTATGCCTTCAACAGGTGGATAGGAATCCGATTTTCCAAGCAACACAGAAAAGTGCAGAGTTGTTATGTCACTAACTACTATGCCTGGCATAATCGTAATCTCCACTAATGGCTTCTAAACAGCTTCCTGATTACTTTTACCATTCTATGTCAAATTTATGGCCAGAAAACTTTCAGGTCTGTTGAGTATAATTAGCAATAGTGTCCACTTCTTCTGGTATAAACTATTTATTAATCAGTTTCATTCCTTATTCAAGATATCAGCCCTAGACAGTTTTGCTCAGTGGATAGAGCGTCAGCACGCGGACTGAAGGGTCCCAGGTTCAATTCTAGTCAAGAGCAAGTACCTCAGTTGCAGGCTTGGTCCCCAGCCCTGGTCGGGGCATGTGTGGAAGGGCAACCAATCAATGTGTCTCTCTCACATCAATGTTTCTTTGTCTGTCTCTCCCTTTCTTCCCTTCTACTCTCTCTAAAAATCAATGTGAGAAATATCCCCCCCGTAAGGATTAACAACAACAACAACAACAAAAAGATATCATTTATCTCTTTCCTAAACACATGAGTAATCACACACACACCCTTTTTTCCTTTAACATCCACAATTTCTGTTCTACTGGCTTAGAATTTCAGAAGTGGGAAGAGCAGGTCCAGGGGTTGTAAGGTTTCCATATAAATCCTTGCTCTAATAGATGCTGGGAGGATCCCATGTCAAATGCTGTTGCTCCTTAGGGCACTGAGGGAAGAAGGCTAGGTCAAAGCAACAGTGGCCGTTAAAAATACCCTTTCTCAAGCATTCTGTTGGCACACACTCATTAACTTTGTCTTACACAGAAAATAATATGACTGCATCATTTATCCTTCTAACAAGGATTTCCATCTCAACCCTTTAATGCAGCAAAGTTCAATTCTAGATGCAACAGACCCATGCAGATGACTGGAATTCTAGGAAATAATAAGAAAAGCCAAGAAATCAGCTATTCAAACATGATATTTAACCTCCTTTAAACTGTCAAGCTTGACTTGCCATTTCTACCAAATTTAACTCCAGATATTATACATGATCCATAGTAGCTTGCTTGTCAAGAACAGAGATTTGCCCTCGCTGGTTTGGCTCAGTGGATGGCGCGTCAGCCTGCAGACTGAAGGGTCCCTGGTTTGATTCCAGTCAAGAGCACATGCCTGGATTGTGGGCTCAATCCCTAGTGTGGGGCATGCAGGAGGAAGCAGATCAATGATTCTCTCTCATCGCTGATGTTTTTATTTCTTTATTTTATTTTATTTTATTTTATTTATTATTATTAGTTAAGGTATTACAAATGTGTCCTCATCCCCCCCATTAACCCCCAACCTCCCCCCCACACACAAACTCATGCTCCCATCCCCCCGTTGTCCATGTCCATTGGTTTGGCTTATATACATGTATACAAGTCCTTCGGTTGATCTCTTCCCCTTACCCCCGCCCTCCCCTACTTTCCTTCTAGGGATTGATAGCCTGATCGCTGTTTCTCAGTCTTTGGGTCTGTCCCTTTTCATCAGTCTATGTTGTTCTCTATAATCCACAAATGAGTGAGATCATGTGGTATTTATCTTTCTCTGACTGGCTTATTTCACTTAGCATAATGCTCTCCAGTTCCATCCATGCTGTTGCAAAAGGCAAGAGTTCCTTTTTTTTTTTTTTTACTGCAGCGTAGTATTCCATTGTGTATATGTACCACAGTTTTCTAATCCACTCATCTGCTGATGGGCACTTAGGCTGTTTCCAAATCTTAGCTATGGTGAATTGTGCTGCTATGAACATAGGGGTGCATACTCTGTTTCTCTTCAGATCGTATAAATCTTTCGCCTTTTACTGATGTTTTTATTTCTTTCTCCCTCTCCCTTCCGCTCTGATATCAGTAAAAATAACAGATTTAATAATTATAATTTGACCATTTATGGAATTATAATAAACACCAAGAAGCAAATATGAATAATACTGTTAGGATCACCAAAGGAGGAACACTTGAGGCTGAATGTGGTAAAGAATTTTAAATTTATTAGATCATCTGGAGACCAGATGGGCTGAGCCCCAAAATGGTGCCAGCACCCAGGGACAGGGAGTTGGAGGTTTTAAAGGTCTCTAGGTGGGCTTTTTCAGCCAGGAATTCTCTGGGCGGGTCCAGATCCTAGGCAAGTCCAGAGGGGAAAGTTACTGGTCTTAGCAAAAGGAATGTGGTCTAAGAGAAAGGAATGTCATTTGTGAAATGGTCTAAAGGCCAGTTCTCCAGGGGAGGGGATATCGATTTGATTATTTAAAATATACCTCCATAACTTTTAAATTGCTAAACCAATATTCTTTTTTTTTAGTAATTTCCTGACATAACCAAAATCTTATGCCACAATTACCTTTGAATACCACATAAATTGAATTGAAAGGAACCATAGAGATCAACAATTCATTTTAACAATAAAATAAAATTCAGGCCAACCAAATGATCAATACTTTTGGATGTCCTTCTATTCCATATTTCCCAGGATGAGTATAAAGTTGCTCACGGAAGAAAATAATAGTGCCTACACCACAGCCATGTTTTTATACACTACCTGTTACTACCTGCCATTTGTTTTTATGTACGTTTTATAAACATTAATTCTACTGCCTCCAGGATTTGGAATACTCACCAAATATAAGGTTATACATATTTTTATTTTGTTTTTAAAATCAGGTAATAACTTATATTTTGAAAGTATAGAGTTACAGATGATAAAATGATTTACTAACATTCTCATGTGTTTAAATGTAGATTTCATTTCCTGCAATGAGCTTCAGATATACACTTGAATAAGACTAATCAGACAATTAAAATCGTGTATCTTTTCCTCCTGATTCTGTCATTTGTTTTGGCTTCATTCAGATAGTATAGATTATAAACTCGCACAGTGTTTTCTCCTAATTTTCCCCTTTCATTTTCACTAATATCATTCTCACTAATTAAGGAATATGAAATCAACTCTTACTTTTGTACCACTGCCCAATCCCATTGTAATTATCCTCAACATCACCTGCATAATGAGGTGGTTTACTCTATGTGATCTGTGCCCTCCTCCCTTTAACTTGAGATAGTGCAGAGTTCGTTGTTCGTATGTGAGTCAAAACCTATAATAGTTTGTTTTTCAGGTAGATTTAACTTTGTATTCTTTATTGCAGTATTCATCACTTTCCTAACTACATACCGGTACTCACTTTCAGTAGGTATGGACTCCACTGCAATAGTGGATTCCTGAAAGCTCTGAAAAAAATCATTTACTTCCTCTTTGTAGTCACTGGCTATGCAGCCCTAGCGAAATCAATCTGTGTTCTGTAAATAAATTGTTAATAAACACACTCTTATTGGCATCAGCCACAAGAGCAGATGAAATCCCCAGCCAATTATTCTGCCATTCTAGGAACCAGGTAGTTGATTTGCAGTTAGATGCGCTGTCTTGATATCCTCCTCAGGTTCTCTGTGGGAATGCTTCCGGAACTGCATACCTATCACCCCATCACAGAAAACCCCCAGAGCAATCTGAAAGGCTCTCCTTTATGCAAAATCAGAGAGAAAGCTGCAAGGGACAAATCTTTCCCCTCCTTTCTAAGAGATGTGGAATTTTTTGCCTATAAAACAAGCTCTTTAAAAGAGAAAGAAATAAAAGCAACTTGTGTAAGCAGCATACATAAATAAGGGTAATGGAAAAGTCCTCCACCTCCCTCCTCCTCTTTCTCTCCTCTTCCTCCTTCCTTCCCTTTCCCTTCTCCCTCCTCTTCCTTTACTTCTCATTCCACCTGAGAATCCGAGAATCAGATTCACCAGATGCCAAGGACATTGCCCTCCCTGGGAGGGGTGCCAGGCAGCAGTCCTGAGCACCCACATTGAAAAGGAGCAGGCGTATAATCAGAAGGCATGGTTGAGAGAAAAGCTTAGTGGTGGGCAAACTGCGTGCAAAGAGAAGGATGGAGAAATACATATTTAGCAGACAATGTAAAATTTTTATTGGAAAATGCCCTTTGCTTGGATAGTGATGTGCTAGTTTTTTTGCAGTATGTTCAGAAAATACTGTCTACCAGATATTGACTCTTTAAAACACATTGGATTTGTTTTGCACTTTGCCTACCACATAGTCAAGTGTGTGTGTGTGTGTGTGTGTGCGCGCGCGCGCGCGCGCGTGTGCGTGCGCGCGCATGCACATGTGTATGTGGGCGAACTGCATACCTATCACCCCATCACAGAAAACCCCCAGAGCGTGCACGCACACACCCACACACACACACACACACACACATATTCGCTGGGATTTTTGAGTTGGGATTTAAATAAAAAGTAAGTTTTTCATTCTTGGAATGATGTGCCCAATTGAAAAAAATGCATGAATAAAATTCTGGAGGCTCTACAATGGATGGTATGTTTGAGCAGCTCAGCGTGTCTGAAGCACAGACTCCGTAAAGAATATGGTGCGGTAATGGGAATTAAAGACGCTGCAAAGTCTGGTTAGACAAGCAACCAGGTGATCTGAATACTATTCTGAAGAAATAATCACCATTGTTACATTCATGGGTTGGAATATGCCAGTTCAAAGTCATTTCTGGCTTTTCTTACTCCCTATAAAAACAATTCACATAGAAGACAAATTTTTAAAAGGCATCATATTTTCAAGTACACTGTATGTAATAACTTTTGTACAGTTACAAAATATATATAATTTATGTAACTGTACATTTATTCAAGCATTTCCAAAATAAGGAAAAAATAACAAAACCAGTAATGTATTATCAAAGAGAAGCCCAACATTCCCACAAAAAACGTCATCTTAATTAAAAATTTGCTGTCCTGGCCGGCCTGCATGGCTCAGTGGTTGAGCTTTGATTTATGAACCAGAAGGTCATGGTTCAATTCCTAGTCAGGGCGTTTGCCCAGGTTGTGGGTCGGATACCCAGTGCGGGGCGTGCAGGAGGCAGCTGATCAATGATTCTCTCTCATCATTGATGTTTCTATCTTTCTCCCTCCCCCTTCCTCTCTGAAATCAGTCAAAATATAATAAAAAAATAAAATTATAGAATCAAATACTCAGGAAAATTCAGAGTTTACTTACATGTTCGACTCATCAAAATTGAATGTGCAACCGCATACATGGGCGGGATCAGACTTGAGAAATTAAAAGCTTTTGTTTTCTTTAACAGGGTATTGAACTGACATTACAGAGCGTTTTGAATGGAGGATTTCTGCTTATTCTGGAAACTTCCCATAGCAGGATCCCTGTTAGCCTTTGTTCCTTTCCTCCACTTTTCCTCCGTTGCCGTATAATTTTACTACGTAGGTTTTCATACTGCATTTGCCTCCAGTACGTTGCCCTTCGGACCTATTTCGCTTTGTGCTCTGCTTGACTGGCTCTGCATCATCAGCTGCCTCCTTGTCAGATCATCCGTGGAGATGCAGGTTTTACTGCCCATAACAAATAAAAGTGTCTCCACTCGCTAAAGCTTATCTGGGACTCTGAGGCACCCTGAGTTCAGCAGCACTCACTGACAAGGGCTCTGGCACCAATCAGTAGATAAGACAATGGTATTGTAGCCATTTGTTTAGAAGATTTAGATCCTCTTTATAGTCCTAGCAAGCTGATGTGCGTGCTTTATTGTCTTCCTTGAGAAGGGCAGATAAGTCAGAAGATAATCTGAAGGTGTGTTTATGAGTAGATAAGACCAGGGAGTCATTAAACAAAGGTTACTGGGAGGTGAGGACTCAGAGAGCCCTGATTCTAAATATGAGATCAAGGATTGTTCGAGAAATAGGTCACTAAAGCCAAATGAAACATTTTGCCTTAGTGAACCACTTTATGTCAGTGAAACCAACCAACTTTAGTGTATGTCACTAATGGCCTCTAAAACACCTGATACACTATATACATTTTGTAAATGATGATGTAGATTACTGCTGTGTTCTTATGTGGCACAGAAGGGGAAGCATATACATACACATACACACACACACACACAGTATATATACACACACACTAGTGGCCCGGTACACGAAATTTGTGCGGGGGTTGGGGGGGGGCGCGTTGTCCCTCAACCTGGCCTGCACCCTCTCCAATCTGGGACTGCTGGCTCCTAACCGATCACCTACCTCCCTGCCTGATTGCCCCTAACCACTCTGCCTGCCAGCCTGCTTGCCCCCAACTGCCCTCTCCTCCTGGCCTGATTGCTCCTAACCGCCTCTGCCTGGCCCTGCCACCATGGCTTTGTCTGGAAGGATGTCTGGAATGTCTCCTGTAAGATCTTCCAGTCTAATTGGCATATTACCCTTTTATTAGTATATGTGTGTGTGTGTGTGTATGTGTGTGTATATATATATATGTGTGTGTGTGTGTGTGTGTGTGTGTAGATAGATAGATAGATAGATAGATGATATGGGGGAAGGTCACAATTTTGAAACATGGTAGAGGAAATTCATCCCACAAAAATGAGTTCACCATCACATTTATTTAGGAGGTGAATGTGATGGTGAACTTGAGGACTGGAGAAAAATCATTAGCTATAGTTCTAAACAGTTTATAATATATAGAAAATATACCACTCAAAAATTTCATATTAAAAATTCACTTCCTTCCCAGTCGTTATGATGAATGATTTTTCACTTATAAAGAATGAGACCAAGGAGTACTAGAAAACGAATCCATATTTATATGGATTATAGAAATACCACAAATTTTGCAATGAGATGCTTCAACAGTTTTAATTATTTTTAGTAAGTTTGTCAGTGTAAGTCTACTGTAAAAATATGCCTATACAATGATTTCTGATATTTTTATTTTTATTCCTTTTATTGGGGTGACATTGATTAATAAAATCATATAAGTTTAACGTGTACAGGTTATAATGCATTATCTGTATTTTGCGCTGTGTGCTCACCACCCCAAGTTCAGTCTCCTTCCATCACCATATATTTGACCCCCTTTATCCTCTCTATGGTTTCTTTTACAATAAACATTGGTCAAATTGTAAAACATACAAAGTGCTGTTAAATGCTAATATTTAACTGTTTTCTTCAAGATACTTTAAAAATGAGATACATTTCTATTACTCAGTTAACATTCTATCAGTTTAATAAACTAAGAAGTAATCTTTTATGCTAAAAATGTAGAATCATCAACTTTTATACCTTGATTTCTTCTTTTTTAAAAAAATATATTTTAATTGATTTCAGAGAGAAAGGGAGGAGAGAGGGATAGAAACATCAATGATGAGAGAGAATCATTGATTGACTGCCCCCTATATGCCCTCCACTGGGAATTGAGCCTGCAACCCAGGCATGTGCCCTGACCGGGAATCAAACCATGACCTTCTGGTTCACAGGTAGACGCTCAACCACTGAGCCACGCCAGCCATGCTGATTTCTTCTATATCATGCAGATGTATTTATGATGAAACTCTCATCCCTCAAACCTTATAACTACTTATCATAAATAACTGCCAGGAAAGTAATTTACATAATTTTAAATTGTAATTTCATTGGATTATGCAGTAGTTTTTAATTGTTTACATTATTTTGAAAGACAAAATTATAATAACCATTTTATTGTGATATTTTTCTAAAGAATTGAACAATCAATTTTATGACTGGAAGAGATAAAATTAATAAATACTTTTCAAACTTTTTATATTTCTTAGGAGAAAAATCTTCATAGTACTCTAGAGAAAAACACCTATTGTAGAAAAGATAGGAAAACAATGATTGCAATAGTAGTATTCATATCTGTTTCTACCTAAAAATACTCTATTTTCTTCTATTTGGAGCAAACAAGACTTACTTTTAGATGTTCGAGTTAAGCAATAAGCAGAAACTTTTCCTAAAGGGTTTATGAAACCATCATTATTCTCTCTCTTCCCAATAATATGCCACTATGGACTGGCAGCTCATACAGAACCACACAAAAGGCAATTAATTCATCCAGCAGAGTGCTGCACAGAGGCAATTTGTCTGACATGCAGCATTTGATTTTTCAATAGTTGCTTATCTACCAAGGGAACGTACCACGCTCATCCTTTAGAAGTGGGACAGGGCTGTGTGCTGGCTGTGAGCCTGTGACTCAGGGGCACTATTGCATTCACGATCTTAGGAGGATGGCATTGCAGGATCCAATAAAGAGCAGGCAGTTAAATTACATGCTCTTGAATAAAACAGACTCTGGAATATTGTACTAAACAAAACATACAATTTGCTATGTCATTTATGCATTTGCAACTAGCCCATGAGTGGATAAGATATATGGAGAGAGATAAATAACAGCTAGATGATAGATGGGGGGAGATAGATAGGTAGATAGATAATAGATAGATGTGCCACCCTCCCCCCACCCTTAACAAAACCAAGCAGCCTGGACTATTACTACTCTTCCCATCTGTGAAGTAAAGAAAATTGCATTCACTTTATAGTGTGTTGTTAGGATTAACTATAAAACACTTAGATAATACCTCATTTTAAATATCTGCTCAGTGAATCTAGTTATTACTATTGGTGCTGTTACTGTGATGTTTTGTTTGTTTGTTTGTTTGTTTTTGCCTTTGTTTTGGGTTGTTAGACTAGCAGCCCAACTCCTTCTCTCAGTTATATCTATCTCACTCAGAACTACAATCATAATACAAAATAACGGACTGATTTCCTCTTCGGATGTTGCCACCCTTGTCAATGAACTCTTTGAGACAAATATTGTGTCTTTCTCATCTGTGTGACCTCCAGCCCTACCCAGCCTGGTACCCGGCACAGAATACCTGCTCAGTGGTTCTTTGTAGTGCGACTGAGTGAGTGAATGTATAAATGAATAACTGCTCTACGCAGCATTATTTTGGGGGAATTTTTCTTGCACGTGTGAGGGAAGTGTGAAAAACTAATGCTAATTTTAAGGTTGTTTTAAATCAGCAAAGTTCTTACACAGTTGCTGGATTTTTTTTTTCATTCCCTCTTTAATCCTATAACTTACCAACTAGAATGTAACTGCTCCCCACTTCTTTTAGTTTTCGCTAACAGGGTTCTTTTGGGGTTCCATAAAGAATTTTTTTTTTATTTATGTGAAAAATGTCATTGGCATTCTTATAGGGATTGGAATAGATTTCTTTGTGAATATACCCAGCTTTAGTGACATAAACCAGTGTGGTGATTCAACCCGTAAATTGACTTTCCACACTAGGAGAGAGTTAGGTGGCAAGTGTCTTTCTCTGTTTAACTTATTTTACTTAGCATAATGCCCTCAAGGGCCATTGGTGTTGTCACAAATAGCAGGACTTGCTTCTTTTCATGTCTGAATAATGTTCCATTGCTTATACATTTCTATCAAGGTTAGCAAAAGAAAAAAGAGAAAGGATATAAATCATTACAATACAAAAGAGGAATGAAACACAAAAGGAAGTTAGCAAGAATGAAAAAGAGGGATAAAAGAACAACAAGAGCCCTAACCCAGTGGCTCCGTTGATCGGAGCATCATCCTGTACACCAACAGGTTGCTGGTTTGCTCCCCAGGTCAGTGGTCAGGGCCCTGTGGGAGGCAACTGATCGATGTTTCTTACATGGATGTTTCTCTCTCTCTCTCATCAATAAACATATCTTTGGGTGAGGATTAAAAAAAAAAGAATGAGAAGATAAAAATAAAATAATAAAATGATAAATCCTTTCCTATTAATAATTACTTGAGATGTTCTCCTTTTGTTTGCTAACCCAATTAGACCCATTTATACTGTTTGACTTTGTCCTCCATGTCTGTTAACCTTTCTTCCATGTTTTCAATGTCTTTGTTTACATATAGCACTTTATCTTCTTCAAATTTACTAATTCTCATTTTAGCAATGACTAGTCTGCTAATTAACTCTTCCACCAGGTTTTTGGATTTTAATTATTTCTGAAAATTCTATTTGAGAATTTTTTAAATCTCTTAACTGAAAATATCTGTATTTTTCACCTGTATGCTTTTTTCCTTTCTGTATGCACATAAATAATATTTTAGCCTACTGTTTATAGTGTATCTAATTACTACAAAAAAATCTTAATATTTTAATTCTGTTATTTGCCTCTGCCAAAACTTGCATGTATTGACTTGTGGAGGATTTCAGCCTTATGTTCTTTGGAAATACATCTATATCAGTGGTTCGCAATATGGGGCATATGCCCCATAGGGGGGCAATTTAATTTTTAAGGGGGGCAATTCGAGAATGAGTTATTAACAGTGAATTTTTTATATACTGTATATGAGGGGTCTCATATACAGTATATAAATAATATTGTGACATTTTTATGCATTTCAGTTCTCTATTATATGTTTTGAAACTTTATTTGCTTTTTTTTATATCACTTCATACTATTTTTTTTTTTTAACAATTTCTTAGTGATGTCTTCTTTGGCACTTCAGCTGTCCTTTTGTTCTTTTATTTTTCTCTTTCATGGATGCCATGTTCCTTGGAAGCTTTTTAGACCAAGTTAATGGCCTTTTACGCTTCCTCCATGTGAATAGGAACTCACTTTTTAAATAATAAGAATTATATGTCATGAGAAGGGGGATCAGGATTTTAGAGATGCTTACGGGGGTCATGGTCAGAAAAAGGTTGGGAACCACTGATCTATATGAAGTCTGTAAGATCTAAGTTGTTGACATATTCTTCCAAGAGTTTGCTTCTAAAATGTTGGAAGAAGTTTTTCAGCTTTGAATTTCTTGGGCCATTTATGCAATGTAACTTCATACCACAAACCTGTTTGAAGTTAGGTTTGTGTTTATTAATTCTTAGGGTAGACCTTTTCCTCCTGCAACGCCTACACCAAAATTGACAAGAATAGTTACAATTTCTTTTCTGGTGGTTAGTTCTTCTCTAGCTTATTTATTCACTGAATTTTCAAAACTTTAAGTGTTCCAGGTTTTTATGTCAGACTCAAATCTCACTGTCTATTTTAGGAAGGTATAAGTAAGCCTTGATCTCTACCTTTTTCGTGGTGTGGCCAGTGAAACTAAGATTATAGGTTGTGTAACTGTTTATACACTACAAAGCAAGCAGAACATCACCCCCAGAATAATTTTAGTACACCCATTATTTTCACCTGCATGTTTCTATTTCATTTCTGGGCTTTCAATGTGTGTAAGTGTGTCAGCATGTATGTGTGTGTATGAGAGAGAGGGAGGGAAGGAGAGAGGGAGGGAGGGAGATAGAGATAGATATAGAGATAGAGATAGAGATGATAGAGATAGAGATGATAGAGATAGAGATATATATATAGAGAGAGTTATGTGTCTTGAAGGCTATTTGTTATGCAATAACCAGAACTTCTCAGTGTTGTTAAAGTGGGAGAACTTCTTAGGATACCTTGTTTGTCTTCATCTCACATGACCAATTTCAATATAGACCCAACTCTTATAGTAGTGTTTGGAGCGCCCTACACTGTGCTTGCATTGAAGTTATCCAAACAACTGATAAGAAGCTAATTAACATATTTATTTAACACTCATTTGTAGAGAAGGATCAGTATCTTTAACATGACCTCCTATGAAGGCCACAAAGCCTCTCCTAAGCATGACCTTCAACAACAGCCTTGAACCCACTGCCAGTTTCTAATCTGAAAACCAAGCTTTGCATTGCTTGTCTATTTTATAACCCTTGAAGTTTTTTACATTCTTATGTTATTTATTTATTTTGAGATGAGATTTGCCTCTTTGGTTTCCTCAATCATATTTCATATAACAACTAGAGGCCTGTTGCATGAAGAGATTCGTGCAATAGGCCTTCTCTTCCCCTGGCTGTTGGCACCGGTTTTCCTCCGGCACCCGGGACCCAGGCCTTCCCTCTGGCTGGTCACTGCTCCAGCCAGAGCCTTTAGTCTTCGCTCCGCCACTTTGCGCCTACATATGCAAATCAACCGCCATCTTTGTTGGGTTAATTTGCATACTCTCCTGATTGGCTGGTGAGCATAGTGGAGGGACAGTCAATTTACACATTTGTCTATTTTAAGGTAAGATTCCAAGTGTCTGAGAAAGAAGAGGGTATCAGAATGTAAATTTTGATGTCTTCGTATCATGTCCTATCTGTCATATCTTCACTGGACATCATATATACATTTTAAGAAGAACATTCCTTAGCCTGGCCCGTGTGGCTCAGTAGTTGAGCACCAACCTATGAACCAGGAGGTTACAGTTGGATCCCTATCAGGGCACCTGCCCAGGTTGCGGGCTCTGATCCCTAGTGTGGGGCGTGCAGGAGGCAGCCAATCAGTGATTCTCCCTCATCATTGATGTTTCTGTCCCTCTCCCTTCCTCTCTGAAATCTATAAAAATATATTTTTAAAAAATTAAAAAAAAAATGCAGCAGGAAGGAGACCAGTTAGAAGGTTTTAGCAATTGAGGCATGATTATAAAGAGCCCCTAAGCCAGTGGTTCTCAACCTTCTGGCCCTTTAAATACAGTTCCTCATGTTGTGACCCAACCATAAAATTATTTTTGTTGCTACTTCATAACTGTAATGTTGCTACTGCTATGAATCGTAATGTAAATATCTGATATGCAGGATGGTCTTAGGCGACCCCTGTGAAAGGGTCATTTGATTGCCAAAGGGGTCGCGACCCACAGGTTGAGAACCGCTGCCCTAAGCCAAGGACTAAGTAAAGAGATATTCTAAGGGGGTAGAGCAGTTGATTGTTGTGAAATTAGATACAGAGGGAATCAAGAAAAAAAAAATCCTAACTTTCTATAACCTTTATTGGGCACTGTGTTCATATGAATGGGTCAACTTTTAAATACATTGTCACATCCTATCTAATAAAGAGGGAATATGCTAATTGACTGTCATGCCCTCACAAGATGGCGGTTCCCACAGCCACAAGATGGCAGCACTCAGTCCCCTCAGGCCCGCCTCATCCAGCCTCAGTCCCCCAGTCCCCTCAGCCCCACAGGGGAAGGCAGTTGGGGATGATTGGGCTGACAGGGGAGGGCAGTTGGGGATGATCATGCCAGCAGGGGAGCAGTTAGGTGTCAATCAGGCCGGCAGGGGGGCAATTAGGGGTGATCAGGCTGGCATGCAGAGTGGTTAGGGGCAATCAGTCAGGCAGGCGAGTGGTTAAGAGCCAGCAGTCCTGGATTGTGAGAGGGATGTCTGACTGCTGAGATCAGGCCTAAACCACAGTCGAACATCCCCTGAGGGGTTCCAGATTGGAGAGGGTGTGCACCGGGCCTCTAGTTAAATATAATACTGGAAGTAATCCTATACAGCATGTTCTTGAACAATATCACAGAGCTAAAGTGGGTACACCAGGATTCAAACCTATAGTTTTCCAAAACTAGTATTAATCTCAATATTGTACTGGTTTGTAGTGTAGAAGACATATTCATGTATAGCTATGACTGTGAATGCACTTACCTTTTATTACTGCAGGAAAGAAACATAAAAATAGATAACAACAGAAAAGAGAAACTTTGATGTATATGAATGATCTGCAGCCCACTCTCACAGAAAGAAGCAGGATCGGAAGAAGCACAGCCTGGCTGGCTATCGGGTTTGTGAAGTCTGTCCATCTCCCTTTGTCCTTCCTTTACTTGAAGAGAAGTGGTACTGAACGTACACCTGAGTTCTTTCTCTGATTATTTTGTGCTCATAAATAGATTTTCTTAAATACATATTCATACAAACAGAAAATATTTCCTCTAAGACAATGTAGTCAGTAAGCTTAGGCTCATTGAAGATTCTGAATGCTGTCCCAATGGCCTGTTTACTCAGAGCATAAATAGAGACAAGGTAGCAAAAACAACATAAACAATTGAGAAAAGACCCCACTGTTCATGACTATATTTAAGTGATTGACCTAAAAAGAGTTTTATTTCTGTTTTTTAATATTTTTATTGATTTCAGAGAGGAAGGGAGAGGGAGAGAGGGATGGAAACATCAATGATGAGAATCAGTGATCCACTGCCTCCTGCACGCTCCCTACTGGGGATCAAGCCCACAACCCTGGCATGTGCCCTGACCGGGAATCAAACCGTGACCTCCTGGTTCATAGGTTGACACTCAACCACTGAGCCACACTGACTGAGCAATGTATGTCTTATTTCTTAAAATAATTTCTTGAAATAATTTCTTAATTTCTTGAGTATAAAACATGCGGCATATATGCATATATATTGCAAGTTGCCTCAGTTTCTCTACTTCTTCGTACTCACTAATAAACTATAAAGTGGGAGAGCAAATATGTCACAGAAATTTATGCCAATAGAAAAAAAAGTAAACTTTTATGTAACATATTTGCAATTGAAAAATAATTATAAAAATAATATAAAAACAGTTATAATTCTGATATGCTTAAAGTGATTTTATATACTATTCTGTATGTGGAAACTCGGGTAAAAATATATTTATTTTCATTAAAACATTCCATTTTATTAAAAATGTATTAATTCAAGACTTTGATGTACTGGGCAGTGGCCTGGTTGCTAACAGGAATAATATATTATATAAAACCAAATTCTTATCATCAACAGGAGAGAATAAGATTTATTTTCCATGGAAGTAGTTCAGTAACCCTTCTTTTATATTTTTTTATTTTTTATCTATGTTTATTGATTTCAGAGAGGAAGGGAGAGGGAGAGAGATATAGAAACATCAGTGATGAGAGAGAATCATTCATTGGCTGCCTCCTACATGCCCCCTACTGGGGATCAAGCCTGCAACTTGGGAATGTGCCCTGACAGGAATCGAACCCAGGACCCTTCAGTCAACAGGCCAACGCTCTAGCCACTGATCAAAACCAGCTAGGGCCCTTCTTTTACATTTTACTAGAGGCCTGGTGCACAAAAATTTGTGCACTCGGGGGGGAGGGGGGTCCCTCAGCCCGGCCTGTGCCCTCTCACAGTCTGGGACCCCTCGGGAGATAACGACCTGCTGGCTTAGGCCTGCTCCCGGGTGGCAGAGGGCAGGCCCAATCCCCAGGTGCAGCCCCTGGTCGGGCTCAGAGCAGGGCTGATTGGGGAGTAGGGGCGCCTTCCCCTGTCATGCACAGAGCAGGACAGATTGGGAGGTTGCGATGCCACCCTCAGTCACGCTCAGGGTAGGGCCAACTGGGGGGTTAAGGCACCGCCCCCTGTCACACTCAAGGCAGGGTCGATGGGGAGGTTGCGGCGCCACCCCCTGTCACGCACAGACAGGGCCAATCAGGGGGTTGGAGCAATGCCCCCTGTCACGCACAGAGCAGGGCCAATCAGGGGGTTGGAGCAATGCCCCCTGTCATGCACAGAGCAGGGCCAATCAGGGGGTTGGGGCGCTGCCCCCTGTCACTCACAGAGCAAGGCCCATCAGGGGGGTTGGGGCTCCGTACACTGTCACGCACAGAGCAGGGTCAATCAGGGGGTTGGGGAGCTCCCCCCTGTCCCTCACAGAGTAGGGCCGATTGGGGAGTTGGGGCACTGCCCCCTGTCACACTCAGGGCAGGGCGGATCAGGGAGTTGGGGCGCCACCCTCTATCACCCACAGAGCAGGGCTGATCAGGGGGTTGGGGCGCCGCCACTGTCACACTCAGGGCAGGGCCGATGGGGAGGTTATGGCTCTACCCCATCACACACAGAGCAGGGCCCGTGGGGAGGGGGGCGGTTGGGGTGCCGCACCCTGTCACACACAGAGCAGGGCCGATCAGGGGGTTGAGGTGCTGCACCCTGTCACGCACAGAGCCACAGGGCAATCGGGGGTTGGGGAGCTCCCCCCTATCAGGCACAGAGCAGGGCTGATCAGGGAGTTGGGGCGCCTTCCCCTGTCACGAACAGAGCAGGGCAGATAGGGAGGTTGTGGCCCGCCCCCTGTCACACACAGAGCTGCAGGGCGATCAGGGGGTTTGGGCGCTGCCCCCTGTCACGCTGATCCCGGTGCCAGGAGGCATATTTCCCTTTTACTACATAGGATAGAGGCCTGGTGCATGGGTGGGGCTGGCTGGTTTGCCCTGAAGGGTGTCCTGGATCAGGGTGGGGGTCCCCACTGGGGTGCCTGGCCAGTCTGGGTGAGGGGCTGAGGGCTGTTTTCAGGCCGACTGAAGCTCCCAACTGCTCCTTTTTTTCTTTTCTCTTTTTTATTCTGGGCCAGCTTTAGCTCTGGCTCCAGCTCTGAGGCCTCTGCTGGGTTCTATAATTGAAACAATGTATAACTCCAGCTCTGAGATCCCAGCTCACTGAAAGCAGGTTTCTGGGGTTTTGTTTAGCTTCTATATTTGTTACAATGTTTCTTAAACTGCAATCTCAGAGGCCGGCAAGGCAGGCGGGGAACGTTGGAGTCCTCCGTCACTGAAGCAAGGAAGCCTCATGTTCGCTTCCAGCTGCCTGGCTGCCGGCTGCCATCTTGGCTAGCAGTTAATTTGCATATCGCCCTGATTAGCCAATGAGAAGGGTAGCTGTCGTACACTAATTACCATGTTTCTCTTTTATTAGATAGGATAGCAGTTGCTTCTCATTTATATGCACCCTTAAAAAGCCCTGTTATTCCTGATTTGTTCCCATTGAAAATAACTTTTTCATTGTATTTATATATATGGGTTTTTTCCTTCAATATATCTGGAAGTTTATCTATGTCTCCTCAAGGGTGAGGAGCATACTTATTTTGCATTCTATTTGAATAGAAATAGATTGATTCCCCACTTTTCGCAGAAATGATGGGGACTAACACATCACAAGATGAATTCAGCATGAACATTAATCTTCCTCTGCACTTCTCGAGTGATCCTTTCTCATCTTGATTGCCACAAAGCTAGCTTCACATAAGCCAAGACCTAATTTAACTAACATTAATAATTTTAATAAGATGAGAGTTCTTGTGTTGCCATTATTGGAAAACAGCGTCATTAATTTAGCTACTGCTATGAAGTCTTCTTTCGCAGTAATATTAAAACATCACACATTTGCAATTCTTTGTGCTTAATGAAGCACACGGGGTTTTGCCATTTCCTGAGAAAGATTAAGCAATATCATAAAGCAAATTTATTGAGTCAAAGATTGTGATATATTAAAGTTTTGTTAATAGCTATGTATTTATCTCATGAAAGACAGTTGGAAAGGTAATTATAACATGCAAATTAGTTTCCATTGGGCTGCACATTAAAATTATATATTAATGTACAGTATTTCAAGGTACAGCCTGTGCTGGGCTTTTCCCAGGTAGGCACGTCACTGAGGCTTTTATCTGAGGTTTGCTAATCATTCCTTTTGTGTTATTTTATTTAAAATTGTCTGATGTTCTTGTCTAAAGTCTGCTAGGAAGGGTTTGGTTGGTCCCCAAATGTTTGCTCCTCTCTTGTGTATCACCTGTTTCAATACTGAAGTTTTCTTAACTTAACAACATGTGCCATATTGTCACTAAATAGAGTGTAACCCAAACCAGAACATGAATCATTCTCAAAGAGCTCAATGATAAGAAATTGATGTATCATGTTTTTGTTAACAATTATTCAATTTTTATTAGCTATTCGGAGAAAGAAATATACCTGTAATTTAAGGAATTCAGACTTCTTCAACTCTTTCATTTTCTCCTTAGAACCAATAGTAATTGATTTCATCCTTGTTTAAGTCATGCAGCTATCTCATACACCCTGTGCTGTAGTCTGTGTAGTTGTTACTGGAAAATGACTGAATAGTGTTTGCAGAGTATAAGTCTTCTCCCTGATTTCACTGGGAATATGTACTGTCGTTTATTCTGGTTTGAAAGCATATTTCTATTTTGTTATTAGAAAGTGGTTCAAATACCTTATTTCTAAGAAAGGCTCTGAATATTTCTTCACTTTACTGTAAAGTTCATGCCTATCTTTTTAGGAGCTTTAATATTTTGTACCCCTTTCCAGTCACCATTATTTTGCCCACCAAATATAATTCCTCATTATTCAGTTCTTCAGGATCTTAACATGGAATCTGAGGGATTCTTTTAAATGTGTACATGAAAATGTTTTAGGGTGCTAATACCCTTGTGTTTGGTACCAACTTTTATATTAGATGTAAAGAAAAAACTACTTATTTATTTATTTACTTATTTATTAATATATTTTTATTGATTTCAGAAAGGAAAGGAGAGGGAAAGATAGATAAAAACATCAATGATGAGAGAGACTCATTGATCGGCTGCCTCCTGCACGTCCCCCACTGGGGACCAAGCCAACAACCCAGGCCTGTGCCCTGACCTGGAATAGACTCATGGCCTCTTGGTTCAGAGGTCGATGCTCAAGCTCAGCTGCTGAGCCATGCCAGCTAAATACCCTTGCATTTAGCACCTAGATTTATTGAACCTTTTCAGACATAACTATCTTTCTGAACATTTTAAATGTTCTAACTAGTTTTTATTATTTTATTAAATATAGAGGGGCCTTGACTTATGAGTGTCCCGACTAATGAGTTTTTCGAGATACGAGCCGTCTCTCGGCCGATTTTTTGCTTTGAGTTGCGAGCTAAAATTCGGGTTATGAGCCAGCTTCAGATACCCCACCGCTAGTTGGCGCAGTGAACGTCACAGTGAACGCCACAACATCAGCCCAGCGTCACGTGTCTCACTCGTTCACTTTTTGATTTGACATACGAGTAATTTGAGTTACTAGCTCCGTCACGGACTGGATTAAACTCGTAAGTCAAGGCCCCACTGTATGTAAGTCCCTACAAAAATAGTTCATTTTTGTTCAGTAAATAGTATGTATCTTTAATGACTTGCTTTACTGGTTCAATATTATATTTTTGAGATTTATCAACATTAATGTATATAGCTTTTATGCACATAATTTAACTGATTCATCATATTCCAGTGAGTGAATAAGCCAAAAATATATTGAGTATTATGTTTGTAGACAGTCATGTGTTTTTCATTTTTGCAGTGCTATCAAAATGTTGCAGTGGTACCCGTCTCATTTTATAAATCAAAATTAAATGATTCTAATGACTAAACCCCACGTCCAGGAGGTCACAGTTTGATTCCTGGCCAGACAGGTTGCAGGCTCGATCCCTAGTAAGAGGCATGCAGGGGGCAGTCAATCAGTGATTCTCTCTCATCATTGATGTTTCTATCTCTCTCTTTTATTTATATATCAAATATATAAATAAAAATCAACATATTTTATTGATTTCCTCTCTGAAATCAATAAAAATATATATGTAAAAAAGAAACAATACTCTGAAATAGCAAAGGGGGGTAGGGAGGACACTACACTGACCTCGGAGACCAGGGACAGGGAGAGCGCCACGCCTGAGAGGCATGCAGGGGAAGCAGGGTCATAGAGGAGAGACGGGTTTCATGCAGAGGAAGGCGAAACAGTTCTCCAGAAGAAAAGGCTAGAAGAGGACATTTTGATGCTGACCGAGTTTAAGGATGCGGAAGTGTTGGGGAAAAGTATGTCCGATAATGAGATGTATAAACTGTATGAGTCAGAGTCCAAGAGGTGTGCGAGGGCCTTGAAATCTCGGGCTTGGTGGTGAGCGAGATTAACATCAATGCACTCACTTCCTGGAGGGTCTGTGGGAAATCAGTTAACTGACAGCTTCCATTTGAGGTCTGGACTCTGCCAGATTGTGGCCCTGTGAAAGGCTACGTGTGAGTTTCAGGGGCTTCCCAGGAGGACAGGAGGTTTTCTTGACATCCTCTTTATTCCTGCCCATGAGGGCTCGGAGGCAGAAGGGGGGGTGTGCTGCCAGGATCCTGCGGTGCTCTGTGTGCCCCCCACACATTCCTGCTGATGAGTTTCATCATTATCATCATCCTGGTAGCAAGAAGCCGCAGCAGGGAGGACACCATCAACATACTAATAGATTAAAGGAGAAGAACCACATGATCGTCTCACAGAGGAAGAAAAGTAATTCATGGTGTTTAGGAAAATGTGCGAAGCACAGTAGAAATATGATTTCTTTTTACCTAATCTAGGATAAAAAAAACTTGTAGTCAGTAATAGTCTTAAGGGTGGTACCTTAGAAGCATTTTATTAAGAATCAGGATGGTTGCACAAATGAATGTTACTATCCTTTCTACTTACCATAATAGTGAAGATGCTACCCAGGGAAGTATGACAAAATGAATAAAAGGCATGTGGAGAAAGGAAAAAACCAAAAATATCATTAATGCTTTATACACTTTATAAGATGATATATGCTTGAGACTTTATTTGTTATAAATACATAACTATAATATGCACAGGAATTTTAAAAATCCATCCACCAAAGTAAGGATTATGAGTAACCACAAGGGATAGAAATTCATGAGATTGAAGATGATAGCACAGGCAGTTTCAAAAATATGTATAATATTTTATTCCTACAATTAAAAACAAATCTAAAGCAAGTGCTATAAACTTTTACAATTTGAGAAAACTAGGTTGTGAATACATGGATGTGTATTGTAGTAATTATTAAATTTCATTTTGAAATAGTTCTTAATTTAAAAGATATCTATGTGTCTATCTACCTATCATCTTCTCATCATTCCATTGTATTGGGAATCCTTCCTAAAAATGAATACCATCTAGCCCAGTGTAAATATTATCCGTAATCTGCCCCCAGCAGTCTTTAGACTTGGTAAATGCACTTCCAAGATTCAGTGTAAGTGTCACTTCTTAAAACTCTACTCTGCCCTACAACCTGGGTAGGGTTCTCCTAATTCACACTGTGTTACCATCAAGGGCTGGCTGGGTTGTCATGTTCTCATAACTTATGTGTATCTCACCAAAGATGATAAATTCTTCGAGAAAGGAACTGTGTCCTTTACCTTTGTGTATCCCACTTCTTGGTAATACGCCAGCATAGAGTAGGGAATGAATGGATTTGAATGAATAGAGATCTACTTAAAATTAACTAGAAACCAAAATTGAACCATGACAATGATATGTTACTATGGAAAAAATAAAGAATTCTACCTCTTATATTCTGAATACAGAATTTTGTCATCTCCAAAAGAAAGGTCAACTCTCATTTACAAAAGCTAGCCATTGCAGCAGGTTTGTTTTCCTGCTCATATCATTTACTTGTGTAACAATGGCCAAAACTTTTTGGATCTCCTGTAGCTGTTATTTTGTGTGAAGAATCATTTGAAACGTACATAGACTCATTCATCTGCAACTGCTAACAGCAGAACACTGAACATTTTAATAGGATAATTTCCAATGAGAGCCACTAAATAGCAGCCTGCAATAAAATATATTTTTTCCAAAATATTGTGTTTTTTATTGAACTGGCATTTATTTATATTAAAATGTTGGTGATATTTCTCAAAATCATGTTAAGTTGCTTGACATTTCTCCTACAAGAAAAAAAATCCATTGACTGCTTCAATGAAACAAAGGCACCTTTTGTGCTTGTAAAACAAAATTTATAATGTCTTGTTCTCTTTGTTTAAGACTCTTAGAGTATCTAAGACAGGCTCTAGGGGAGGAATTTTCAACCTTTTTCATCTCATGGCACACACAAACTAATCACTTAAGTTCTGTGGCACACCAAATATATATATATATATATATATATATATATATATATATATATATATATTTGCCGATCTGACAAAAGAAAAAGGTATAATTTTGATAAATTCACACCTGATAGCTATTGTTGTGTTGGCTGTTGTCATGTTTTCATTTGATAATCTAAGAGAAAAGTAGTCAGTGGCCCTGAGTAAATAATCAGGTATTGCATGTTTTAAAAATTCTTGCGGCACACCAGTGGTTGAAAATCACTGGTCTATGTCATAGGCTTAAAACATTTTGAGGTCAAATGACCTGGGGTCAGAGTTCAACTGCTAGTTACCAACCTTTTTATGTGGCCTTTGGCAGGCCACTTACTGTATCTCATCAATTTCCTAGTCCCTATTTGGACAAAATCCTATTTTGCAGATTTTCTGGTACAAACTTGTGGTGTTTTTATTGCTCTATGAAGCTTAGAAAGTATATTGAAAGTATATTTTACCACCCATATTTGATCATTATTTCATACCTGCAGTGGGTACTAATTCTGTTTCTGCTATTGATGTTGCTTAAGTAAATGCAAAAAAGAACTCTGGAGAAATGTAGCAAAAATATCTATGATAATATATTAGAAATGTATAACAGTATTAATCTAAAGCAGTGGTTCTCAACCTTCCTAAGGCCGCGACCCTTTAATACAGTTCCTCATGTTGTGATGACCCCCAACCATAAAATTATTTTCGTTGCTACTTCATAACTGTAATTTTGCTACTGTTATGAATCATGATGTAAATATCCGATATGCAGGATGTATTTTCATTGTTACAAATGGAACATAATTAAAGCATAGTGATTAATCACAAAACCAATATGTAATTATATATGTGTTTTCTGATGGTCATAGGCGACCCCTGTGAAAGGGTCATTTGACCCCCAAAGGGGTCGTGACCCACAGGTTGAGAACCTCTGATCTAAAGGCAAATAGCTTATTTTTAACTAGAGGCCTGGTGCACGAAATTTGTGCACAGGTAGGGTCCCTAGGTGTGGCCAGCAATCAGGGCTGATCAGGTTCCCCAACTCCCCGCCTCCTCTTTCCCTCACTCCCTCAGTGCCCTGCCACCACTGCTGGTTGCCCGTTATATTCCACACCGCCCCCTGGTGGTCAGCACACATCATAGCAAGTGATCAAACTCCCAAGGGGACACTTTGCGTATTAGCCTTTTACATATGTAGATTATTATTGAAGTAAATTAATGAACTAGTGATTTAACTCAATATTTAATTAGTATTCACAGCCCGGTCAATGGCTCAGTGGTTGAGCATCAACCTATGAATTAGGAGGTCACGGTTCATTTCCTGGTCAGGGCACAGGCCCGGGTTATGGGCTTAATCCCCAGTAGGGGGCGTGCAGGAGGCAGTCAATCAATGATTCTCATCATTAATGTTTCTATCTCTCTCTCCCTCTCTTTTCCTTTCTGAAATCAATAAAAATATATATATTAAAAAAATTTGTACTCATAAGTAAAACATCCATTCCATCTGTTGATCTTTGCAGTATCTGAAATGGATTATTAGTGAATGACTAGGGGTCAAATAATTCCCCTGGGAGAACTGAATAAAAAAATTACCTATTACTAAGACATTATCATTTCTATACAGACCCTTTGGTACCAATATGCATTATGTTTTTTAATAATGACAGTAGGTTCAATAGATCACTCATTTGGTACAATCCCTTTTGTAACTGAAAGCATATATTTGCAAGAAAATTGACAGAGGTTAAATGGAAATCTTAATTAAAATTAATGAAATCAAAGGGGTCAATAGTGGGACAAAACTGATTGCCTATGCCTCATTAGCATTGAAGTCTTATCAAATGAATTAGCTAGCTTTAAGTCATCACTCACCAAATCATGCCATTTGAGATACTTTTTTCTTACCAGAGTTGCTACTTTTACATGATCTCAACATAAAGCCAAATATTGACTTTCAGGAGGCTTTTTTACATGGTTACAAACATCTGCATTCAAGTTATTTAAGAATTTTCAAACGAATTGTTTGATATTTTTACCAATTGTATCTAGAATAAAAGGTGACTGACCTAGCCAAACCAGCTAGGTTTGGCTCAGTGGATAGAGCATCAGCCTGTGGACTAAGTGTCCAGGGTTTGATTCCAGTCAAGGGCACATGCCTGGGTTGCGGGCTCGATCCCCAGTAGGGGATGTGCAGGAGGCAGCCAATCCATGATTCTCTGTCATCATTGATGTTCTATCTCTCTCTCTCCCTTCTCCCTTCCTCTCTGAAATCAATATATATGTGTGTGTGTGTGTGTGTGTGTGTGTATACACACACACACACACACACACACTGAGTGGGCAGATTATTATGACCAGCCAGATTATTATGACCATCAGTACTTTGTTGGGCCACCTTTGCCTTCAATACTGTGGTGATCCTTCTTGGCATTGACTCCACGAGATGTTGAAAGGTGATGCGAGGAATCTGACACCATGCCTGATGAATAGCACTGTCCAGTTCTGTGAGATTTGATGGTTGTGGAACCAGCTGCCTGATGGCTCTTTTAACTTTGTCCCACAAATGCTCAATTGGATTGAGATCTGGTGATTGTGGCCACCTAAGCGAAGTAAAGTCTCCCTCATGTTCTTGAAACCACTCCTGCACATTATGAGCACCGTGGCATGGCGCATTGTCTTGTTGGAAGAAGCCATCTCCATTGGGATACGCCATCGACATGTTAAGATGAACTTTATCAGCAACGATACTTAGGTATGTTGTGCTATTCAGATGTTTATAATGGTCTGGCCCTCTAGCAACTTCAGCACGAAATTATAGCCAATTTGCCTACAAAAGTCAGGTGGTCATAATAATCTGGGCACTCAGTGTGTGTGTGTGTGTGTGTGTGTGTGTGTGTGTGTATGTATATATATTTTAAAGGTGATTTAATTTTCCCTCTCCCAACTATGTAAAAGGTTTTATCAGAGGAGAAGTCTTCCCAGATGGCACACCCTTTACTTTGCATTATAAGGCAGATAGCAACCCCAAACCACAGAAAGGTTGGGGTCTGTGCAGGTCTCAGCTGTGATGCTTTTAATAGGTGAGAAATTGTTGGTTTCAGTGCATTGATTTGTAATTTTTAATATCTGCTGGGTTTTTTGCCTGGCAGCCGTTTACTAAGGAAATTTCTAAAAAGACATTTAAACATTCATTGGTTAATTTTGTTATCCTCGAACTGTTTATCATGGCAGACATACCTATGCACATGTACTCTCAAGAGTATTTTTAAATAACTCAATAGAACAGAACTAATTTCAGTTTCTGTGAAATACTCAATGGAATGAGTTTTTCAAAAGTGGAAAATGACGTGGGAAGTGAAAACCATCTAAATAAAAGTAAAGAAGCTCTCTTCTATCAAAATTTGCTTTCTGATAACACTGGTACAATTACAACGAATGGCAGAAAGGAGAAAGAAAGATGTTTCTTGTGCCTGAGAAGAGGGAAGTTGGCGGGCAGAATGTTGTGGCCAGGAGGGAAGCCACAGTCACGAAGCCAGAAAGAAGGAAGTTGGATGAGATAATAGAGGGGAATTTAGAAAATCAAAGGCAATTTATTCTTATAATAACAATGAGACAACAAAAGAAAACCAAAAAATAATTCAAGATTCTTCAATTTTATCAGAAGAATTTTTTAGAGGATAAAATACAGTTAAAATAGGGAAACATTAAAGAGACATGCCGGGAGCCGGTCCATGATTGCTGTTTCAAGGGACCTGGCATATATGGCATACTGTTCTTAATATGTTTGCTCACCTTCTTGGCACTATGTGTTTTAACCAAGGTCTCTGAGAAAGGTTGTTTCCCCAGGTAGGGATTTTCCCCTGAAATTAGGGAGGGAATAAAACCTCTTAACTAAGTGCCAGGCGGGTAATTAATCACTTTAACTACGAACAATCATGCTTAAGCTACATAATCTTTACTCCCTGGAATGGGATAAGAAACACCCTAACCTTTGTAATAGAAATTGACAGGATTAGAATCAACTGGTATAAATACGGATGTAACAAGACAATAAGCAGCAGAACCTCTCTGGAGATCCAGACCAGAACTTGGCTGGAGATCCTGGCTAGGCTGCTGATCAACTGAACACTGTCTCCGTGTCATTCCCTCTTCGCCGACTCCGTCCACACCTTTGGGGACCCCTGGACCTGCTGGGGTTGGACCCCAGCATCAGGCGCCCGAACAGGGACCCCTAGGTAAGCGCCCCACACTCGGGACGGATCGGACTCCACCGTAGGAATAGGGTGGGTAGTCTTCGCTGACTCCGTCCACACCTTTGGGAACCCCTGGAACAGGATTCCCCTAGGTAAGCCCTCCCCCCCCCATTGAGAACCGCCACATTCGGGACAGATAGGACTCCACCAGGGTACTTCAGACCCCCCTATAGAGGATAAGTAGGGTAAGAAGGTGGATAGTACAGAACTTAGATTGAGAAGATGTGCCATACTGAGTCCAAAGAAAGAAGACTCTGTATTGATCCTTAGATTGAGAAGATGTGCCATACTGAGTCCAAAGAAAGAAGACTCTGTATTGATCTTTAGATTAAGAAAATGTGCCATACTGAGTCTAAAGAAATAAGACTCTGTATTGATCTTTTAACACATATGCTTGCTAGCAGAGGAATTAAGGTTACTCCCAGTCAGACAGAACGTTTTATACAAGAAGTATGTCCATGCTTTTCTGAGGAAGGAAAGGTAAATGTAAAGGCATGGGAGGAGGTAGGCCCAAGGAGCCTTATCCTTAACCCCACTGCAGCCTTTCCACCCCGGGAAAGTGCAGGATTGGCAAGCTCTCCCTGGGGTGATAGATCAGGACTCAGGTAATAGCGGAAAGCGCCAATCCTACTCTTAAAATGGATACAAGAGAGCATTTCGGGTTTTTCTTTTTAATGCCTGCTTTTAAAAAATAAAAAAGGGGGAATTTGCCAGGAGCCGGTCCATGATTGCTGTTTCAAGGGACCTGGCATATATGGCATACTGTTCTTAATATGTTTGCTCACCTTCTTCGCACTATGTGTTTTAACCAAGGTCTCTGAGAAAGGTTGTTTCCCCAGGTAGGGATTTTCCCCTGAAGTTAGGGAGGGAATAAAACCTCTTAACTAAGTGCCAGGCGGGTAATTAATCACTTTAACTACGAACAATCATGCTTAAGCTACATAATCTTTACTCCCTGGAATGGGATAAGAAATGCCCTAAACTTTGAAATATAGATTGATAGGATTGGAATCAACTGGTATAAATACAGATGTAAGAAGACAGAACTAAGAAGACAGAATCTACACAGAACCTAGAGACAGAAGAACTTTGCTGGAGAGAACATGGCAAAAGATCCTGGACAGAAGCTGGAGTCAGAACCTAGAGACAGAACCTAGCGAGAGATCCTGGCTGAAGACCCTAGAGACAGAACCTGGCTACAGAACCTGGATAGAACATGGCAAGAGAACCTGATTAGAACCTGGTGACTGAACCTGGCTGGAGAACCTAGCTAGGGAACATGGCTACAGAACCTGGTTGGAGAACCTGGAGAACCTGTCTGGAGAACCTACAAGAGAACATGGACACAGAACCTGGCTGGAGATCCTAAGCAGAACCTCTCTGGAGATCCAGACCAGAACTTGGCTGGAGATCCTGGCTGGAGATCCTGGCTAGGCTGCTGATCAACTGAACGCTGTCTCTGTGTCATTCCTTCTTCACTGACTCTGTCCACACCTTTGGGGACCCCTGGACCTGCTGGGGTTGGACCCCAGCAGAGACAAATACTTAAATTTATTTTTTCTTCTAATATCACATGCCTATTTTGTTCAGGCATTATGGGAAACTTTAGATGCAAAGATAAAAAAATATTTGCTCTAGGAACAACTATAATAACACAGTTGCTTCATGAAATTATGTACAACATACTGTGTGAACGAAGGGTAGAGGGTCTGAGCTTGCTGCGAAGATAACCGATAATGTATTCTGAGACCGGGAAGTTATAGGGATTTGTAAAGTAGGATGAGATAAATCTGATCAGAGCAGGCAGATGAGGCGATGTCTTAAGGACTTTTAAGAATTCTAGCTTAACAGTGCAGCACTATAGAATGCATAGCGATATTAGTGAGCTGAGACACAAGCAGGTACCACATCAATAATAGTCTTATGTGCCTGGGAAGAAGTTCTAAATTTTTTTAAGATATATTTTTATTGATTTCAGAAAGAAAGGGAGGGAGGGAGGGAGAGAGAGAGAGAGAGAGAGAGAGAGACATCAATGATGAGAGAGAATCATTGATCAGCTGCCTCCTGCACGCCCCACATTGGGGATTAAGTCTGCAACCTGGGGATGTGCCCTGATCCGGGAATCGAACTGTGACCTCCTGGTTTATGGGTGGACGCTCAACCACTGAGCTACACCAGCCAGGCGGAGCTCTAAATTTTATGCTGAAGTTAATGTGAAGAACCTGCTGGGTAATTTTGAATCAGAGAGTGACTTAATCAAATCTGCTATAAAAAGATGACTTGGTGAAAGTACAAAGGAAGAATGAGATATGGAAATATTAAATGCAGGAACGTTATTAAAAAGATAATTGAAACATTACAGGTGAGAAATTATAAAAGCCTCAACTAGGGCCATGGTAATGGACTAGGAAAAGAGGAGATAAATATTTAAGGCACAGAGTTAATAGAGCTTAGTGATTCTGATTCCTCAGTATGTATAGGGTTCAGGTAGAGCCAAGATTCCTTCATCCCCAGAACATCAAGCTGCATTGCCCATCTCCTCTGGTCCTCCAGATAATTGTGATCTCCTATGTGAGTTATATGTTAAAACAAAAAGTTGAAAATTGCTGATCAGTTTTATTTTTTTAAAAGATTTTCAATAATAAAAATGTTATAGTTTCTAAAATACTTATTTCCCATTTAAAAGAAATCTATTATATTTCATTACAACCAGGACAGCATTACTTCAGTATATGTATTTCTGTTCTCTCTGGCACAGAAGAGCTAGTTATTAATCTGCTATCCACCCCCTTCCAAACTTAGAAAATTGTTTTGACTTCATTATGCCCTTCAATGTCATGGCCATCTAACTAGTATACATCAAGCATTATTTTTAGACACTGGAAATACAAAAGTAGTGAAGAGAAACGGGTCCCTGCACTTCTAGAATTGAAAGAGTTGGAGAGAGAAATATGATATGAATATTCAGAGGAATGACTACAGGATTATCACCCACCACCAATGGTGGTTGAAAAATGCAGGAATCACAGGGCATTTTAACTGAAATATTGTAGTGCAGGATGTGAAGGGGAAGAAGCTAAAAGGAACTGGTCAGAAATAGGATGGAGCGAAAGACTGTTCTAGAAGAAGTATGCATAAAATCCTCCAGGCACTTGAGATTCTGATTCAGGGCCAGCGTGGCTGAGAGCCAAGGAAGAATGGGATAGACCCATGACCCGAGACTGGGGACGGTGGAGGATGCAGAGGAAAGACAGGCAGGGCATTTTTAACGTAAGAGACTCTCCGTTTATACTGAGGTAATGAAAGCACCTTTAAAAATGCTGAACAGAGGAGGGATATGATCCAATTTATGTTTTAAGATCTGAAAGATGCTTAGAACACATGCATATAAGATATAAGAGAGTGGAGGCAGAAAGATCTTTGAAGTGGAGAGAAGTGAATGGATCCAAGACACATGATAAGGATTGAATGGATGGGATTGGGACATTGTAATGACTCCACTCCAATTTTAACCACCTAGCAACTCCTATCCCATTGCATGTGCTGAATTCATGCTCAGGAGAGATTGGCTGAGCTAGTCTGTCCAAACTTCCCAGGCCCTCAATTTGAAACTATTTATATTAAAGGGTTTTATAAAGTAACTAGAGGCCCAGTGCACAAAATTTGTGCATGGGGGGATGGTTCCTCAGCCCAGCCTGCACCCTTTCGCAATCCAGGACCCCTCGGACATCCCTCTCACAATCCAGGACTGCCCCTAACCACTCTGCCTGCCTGCCTGATTACCCTTAACCACTTGCCTGCCTGCCTGATCACCCCTAACCACTCTGCCTGCCTGCCTGATTGCCCCTAACTGCTCACCTGCCTGATCACCCCTAACCACCTCTGCCTGCCTGATTGCCCCTAACCATTCACCTGCCTACCTGATTGGCCCTAACCACTCACCTGCCTGCCTCATTGCCCCTAACCACCACTGCCTTGGCCCCCACCACTGTGGCTTCATCTGGAAGGATGTCCAGAATGATGTCCAGAAGGTGGTTTGGCTGTCCGGTCTAATTAGCATAGTACACTTTTATTATTATAGATAATTTTTCTTTTTCTTTCTTTTCCTTTTTTTTTTCTTTTGGAAATCCACTGACATCTTGTAATTTTAAAAAAATTGGAAAAAGGAAAACATTTTCTAAATCAGTGCCTTCAAAGACTTGATTTCACATGTGACTCACATTATCCTACATAGAAATAAGGTCCTTGAATATCCCATATTATATTGATCTTAATATGCATGAAGAGATGGGGAAAACAATATATCCGAACATCCAAAGGCACAGTAGCTAACACCAGCTGGCCCTGGACAATGAAATTTCAGAATGAGAGAGATCTGTAGTTGAGTCTAATTCTAGAGAACCAGGGTAAAGACTGTGACTCCAAGACCTTCTTCCATGTTCTTGCTGCTTAACTGGGAAACTCAGTACAGTTTCCCCAGTTCTGAGTAAGCACTCTATTTTATTCCACTCGGTGTGGTTAACACCTGATTTCTGAAAAGAGGAACATATGTATGGGGCGGCGGTGAGAGAGAGAGGGAGAACACCAAAAGGATGACAAATATTCACTGGCTAGGAAACATTTAAGTAAAATTTAAGATGAGAGAGAATTTTAACATTTTTAAGTCCAGGCAGTCCTTGGGTTACGATGGATTCGATGTACGTCGTTTCGTGGTTACGTCACCCTCTCCCATTTATTTATTAAAAAAAAGTTCCATCATTTCGACATAATGTACATATGTGCTTTATGTTTTTTATTTATTTACCACAAGTAAGGGTCAGGAATTGTTATTTTTCTTTCTTTTTTTTTTTTTTTTACTGTTTCACTTCATTACTGCTGTGTATGTGCTCCATGTGAGTGACATAGGTGCTTATGTAGGTGGGTTCCAACTTACGGCGAAAATTGCTTTACATCGTACCGTAGGAACGGATCTCCGACATAACCCAGGACCTACTATACTTTCTCTTTTAATTGATTGATTGCTTGATATTGTGTGCATATCTGTGATTATAACAACAAGAAAACACACGAGTAGCTGTGTTTTAAGTTTAGTCCTATCTCCCAAACTAAGGAATAAGCCACACTCCTCTTTCTTTTGGCGGCGGGGGGACGGGGGGGGGGGGGTGGTGGGAAGGGGCTTGTATTGTGAGGTAAGCTAGATGGCTTGTTAGCCTTTAAGGATACAGTTTGTTCTGTTTCTTTGTCGGTGTATTGTTTGGCACAAAGAAGAAAGGTGTGCGTGTCATAATCATGGGTTGAGTTTCTGGACTTTCAAAAAGTACGGAGATGATTAAACTTTAACTAGAGAATAATTTAAATGACTCATCTGAGCTCTTGATTTTTCTAACTTCACTATTTTATCTACTCCAAAAGGCTTTTGTCTAATTCCTAAAATCTGACTCTAAATATGGTGATGCACATTCAATTGTTATTATTATTATTACTAGAGTCCTGGTGCATGAAATTTGTGCACTTAGGAGGGAGGGTCCCTCAGCCTGGCCTGTGCCCTGTCACAGTCCAGGAGCCCATGATCAATAGCTTTGCAGAGAGAGGCCCCACCCACCTGCTGCAGTGCCACCTGCCAGGTAACAGGGGCCTCCTTCTGCAGGGTGATGGATCGTGGGGATCCACTATTGATCACCCCAAAGAGGTAAGCCCCATCCACCAGGCCAGAGCTCTGCAATTGATTGCTCCACAGAGGAAGGCCCCATCCACCCACCACAGCACCACCAGCTGGGTAGCCTGGGCCTCCCTCTGCAGGGGCGATCATGGGGTGATGGCAGTGCCCCCCAACCAATTTCATCACACCCACCTTGGCTGGCCTGGCGCCAGGGTGTGTCATAGCATGGTCTGCCAGATGGTCGTCCTGACGGTTGTTCTGCTGTTCGGTCATTTGGTCTATTTGCATATTTCACTTTTATTATTATAGATTATTATTGCACTAGAGGCCCAGTGCATGAAATTCTTTCACAAGTAGGGCCCCCTAGGCTTAGCTGGTGATCAGGGCCGATCTGTGGGATGACAGGCAGGGCGATTGGGGGGGGTTTCCGCTGGCACCCACCTTGGCTGGTCTGGGGCCAGTGGGCTGGGGGCAGCTCCTGTGTTGAGCCTCTTCTCCCTGGTGGTCAGTACGCATCATAGCAACTGGCCGTTCCGCCGTTTGGTCAATTTGCATTTTAGGCTTTTATTATATAGGATTGTATAGAGAAGTGAGAAGAAATGGCCCTGGCAACCATGTGGGTCCTTTTGAATTTTATAATAGTATTCACGGACCAGTTCTAATCAGGGCCTGTCGTAATTTCATTTCAGAATCACAAATTGACAAGCTAATAAAAAGTATCCAAACTGAATACAAATGAGAGAAATCAATGAAGGAGAGGTGGCAATTGCCATTTACACTGGTTATTAAACTTCAGAAGTTTTCACCTCCCAATGATAATGTTTCATACACCACAGCCCATTAGGTTCTCTTTGTGACATACTTTTCCCCACTTTTATAATAGTTTTGTGATGACCCTCTCTCCCTTGCTTTGGAATGCCTTTGTGATTCCTACATTCATGAACTTAACTTTTATCACACTCTTTCCATGACATTCTTCAATCCCTACTGATGGCAGCACATAAACTTCTGTTTTATCAAATGAATTTATCTCCCCACATTGGTGACCTTTCTGCATCTTACATGAGTTCAAGTAGATGGACTATGCTTAGAAAATACTGTCATTTTGCAAGGAACCATCACTTTTTTAGTCTAGTAGGACACTTCAGTATGTACCAGTAGTAATCACATTTGTTAAACTTTCCTTGATACTATTTACTACAAATGGGCACATGCCTTGTTTCTATTTCTGTCAGCCACAAGTTTCTTTACAAAGTAGGTATGCAGAAATATTACCCAGCTATCAAAAAGCAGCGGGTATGGCTTAGTGGTCGAGCATCATCCTATAAACCAGTAGGTTGTGGTTCGATTCCCAATCAGGGCATGTGCTTGTAGGCAAGATCCCCAGGAGGGGGTGTGCAGGAGGAAGCCAGTCAATGGTTCTCTTCTCTCTCATCGTTGATATTTCTCTCTCTCCCTCTCCCTTCCTCTCTGAAATCAATGAAAATATTTTTAAAAATCAGTGTTTGAATGTCTCTCCATATGCAGAGTAGAGCAAAAGTAGGTTTACAGTTGTTCAGATGGAAAATAATACCATAACTAATACATAACAATACAGGAATAAACTGTGTGTTTTGCATACTCACACCTTTCATCCCACTTTCACTTCACCTTGTATAACCAAAATGGCATTAAGAAGTATAAGCAATATTGGTTATTTTGTTCTAGATCTCTTTTTATCATCTGTTTGTATTCTCCGGTGTTCATCTCATCACCCAATTTACTATCATTTGTGGTGTGAATTAATGTGCTGTGTACCTCTATGTCCAGACCAAAAATAAAATGTTAACATTCTTCTGAGATACTGAGAATGAGTGCAATTTAATACCAATAAAGCAGCGCTATCATGTTTTTCAGAAACAAATTGACAAAATATCTCTACCTAAGGGAAGTGCAGCAGCATATTGACCATGAAAACAGATGTCGAATTTCCTTAAAAAGAATCCCTTAGCGCCTTCACTTATTCTACTGCACAGCTGCTGTAGGGAAGCATAGCAGGAGGATGTGTCAAATTATTGTTTTAAACGCACTTCAATTAAAAAGAAAATGGCTACAGGAGATAATCTTCCATGTTATCACCATGAAATTTTAGAGACAGTAGTGAGCATAATAATAAGTACGAGTACTACTATTTGTAATAATTTAAATTTTTTGTTAGTGTATGTAATAATTTAAACAATAAAATAAATAAGTGTGAATATCCTTAACATATTAACAGGAGAAGTACAGCAGAGTGGGCATTCTGATTCAGAATCTTTACAACGTGAGTGGAAAGCTGTATTCCCAGGATGGCCGTATTGCTTAGAATGCCTGGCTTCACTGCCCTGCACACAGGTAGACAGCCTCCACGTTTCCATGAGAATGTGCTTCTACCTATTCCCTCATTCAGAGATGTAATGGTCCCTCAGAAATGTCCCTGAAAAGGTGTGGGATGCAATTCCAGAAGCAGCGACACCCACCTGTATGGCTGGAAATCCCAAGCCTGGCAATGCTGTTTGCAGTTGTGACATACTTTACAGTCTTCCAGCAAATTCTTACTGCATTCACGGTTTTTATTGGTATCGTGGTAATATAATTTTTCACTATTTCATTCTTACTCTGAAGGCAATGAAAGAGGAGGAGGGTTGGAGTATATGGAACTAAGGAAGAATGACCTTGATTCACTGCCCTTCTGAAACACATTGATCGGCTTTATATGGGCAACCATAGCATATTGAGCTTTAAGCCCTGAAGCAAACTGAAGACACTGGTGTACTACATAGGAGTGCCTTTGCAAAACAAAACAAAAAATATTATTTTTTTTAATACATGAAGATACGTATATACTTTATCAATGAATTCAGTGTCCCTTAGATGCCTATGAGCTTATGTGCTATGCCTGAAATATTTTTCTACTATGAATCTTCTTATCACCATTTATTCCCTATTTCACTAGTTTAACCATTGATGCAAATGATGGACTGCAGTAGACTCTATGTTTGTGTGTTTGGAGTGTATGTAGGTATGTGTGTATATGCACTTGTTTCTGAATATAGAAAATTTCAGGTAAGATATATTTCCAAAACTTTGTCTTCTCCTTACTCTCTTGTCTGCTTTATAACATATAACTAACTCTAAAAGATGCTGTGTTAGAAAAGGGGAAGATCAACTAATTGTTTCTAAGTTTGGAGATGCTCTTTCATATGAAAGCTTGCAAACATGGGATTTGTCAAACCAATAACCAGAGCATCCAAGAGTCGAAGGCAGCGGATACTTCCTCTCGGCCCTTCTGAGGGGCATCGGGGCAATCTAGGTGCTGCTCGCTCTATTTACCAAGAGTTTAAGCATTTCAGAGTAGACCAACCTTTAAAAACTGAATAAATGAGAATAATTTTATGCATAATTTCTCTCCCCTCCTAGAAATATCTGTCTTTATCTGAAGAGATTAATTGCGAGAAGAATCTGCAGGTCCCAGTACTTCTGGGAAACACCTCATGCAGTAAGATTTATTGGATGAAAACATTACCCAAAGAATAATGTTTTCAACTATTAAGGAAAACACTGCCTGTTAAAAGTAATTAAGGTAATTTCAAGATTCCAAAACACTGTCATGGATAGGAATGGAGAAATGTATGTAAATGGGAAACATTCTCTCATCACACATGTTAAGACAGTTTTGGAGATTGTTAAAATAATGAAGAGATAGATAAATTTAAAAGGATATTACTGATTTTTTAATAGGGATGAATAGATAGAGTTTAAAAAGTAACCGATTGCTTGATGCATGCCATGAGGATAGACATGTCATCCTTATTGACATGTCACCCATGAGTATCATATAAGAAAAAAGGATACCACAATTGTTGATTGGTGAGAAGATAAAATGGTTAACACCTAGACAAACTGTGAGAATAGAAACATGTACAGATTTTGATTTAGGCAAAGGAACTGGCATGCATCAATAAATCAATATGAGCATAATAGGTACAGTGTTATGGAATACCTACAGTCTTGAGGGCTAAGATTGGGTATAAAATTGACTGCTTTATGCATTTCTTTATTATTCAGTAACATGTGTATATTATTTAGTAAACTTGTTTAGTTTCTGTTATGTGCCAGTAACTGTGGTTGGGGGGCAGGGGGGAGAAAGGTTGTAAGAGTTTCCTCCATTGATATGTATTTATAAATATTTACTGCATTCTATACATATCTATTGTGTGCTTACTGTTAGGTGAGAGGCAGTCCCAAGGAATACAGAAATGAGAAAAATAGACAAACCTTGTAGGTTTTACATCCTAATGGATCCGAGAGAGATGATCTTTTAAAATAAAAGATTGGGACAAAGACAAAAAGAACAGAATGGACAGAAATAACAGTATAATTGAATTATCATACATGTGAGTTTGAGTTCCATTAAGCTCCTATTAGCAACTATTACATAATATTGAGGACTATTTAAGTACTAATTTTCCTGAGGTAACACAGAGTCATGAAAAGTCTAAAACCCATCCTAGAAATAGGATCAAATTAGGCTTTCATAAAGAGAGATTACTGTGAGTTGAGTAACACCTAAAATCTTGCTTATACTCTACAAGCATAATATAAAAACTATAAGTAGTTTTTAATGGTTGATGTCTGGAAAAGCATCTAGGTTCTCTTAGTCCATCATCAACAAAGAAGCAGAATCAGAGGATTTAGGAATCCAACCCCCTCAGTATGTGTCCCTAATCCCAACTGGTATCTGTGTATAATCCTGATCTTTCCCTATACCAGGAAAAAAAGGGGGGTGGGGAGAACATTGCTGAGAAATTCCCAACAGATGCCAGATCAGTTTAGTATGGCTATGACCTTATTTTTATTGTCTTGAGTCGCTTTAAACTGAAGTCAAGTATAGTTTTCTGCTGTGTATTCTCCGCGCCTCCACACACTGATTCTGCAGAACCAAAGAGCTTTCTCTCTTCCAGGAAAAGGCAGGTTCTGGTTTTAGTTAATATGTGCTTTTTTTTTTTACTTCGTTAATTAATTTGTTTTTAAATTTTGATCCCATTGATCTTCAAAACTGAGATTTATTAAAAACCATAAAGGAAGACTATGTAGACTGTTCCAACACTTTAACCTCCAGACGCCTACATGTCACTCTATATATTTTATATTAAGCATGGTGTTTCTGCATTATTGCTGTAATATTTCCGTAATGGGGTAGAAGCTGTCAAGGTCAGACTAGCTTCATAAGGGAGATGTGTAAAGAGAAAGTGTTAGATCTGAAAAGTGCAATTATAGCTGCTCTAAGGACTCTTTTTATTGAAGTGATGGACCGAATTATACCACACGGAACTCTGAGGTTCCAGAAAGCACCATGTGGCCGTTGTGCTCGGAGATGAAAAGTGGGTTTTGTTTCTGTTTCCTTTTCTGTTTTAGCACATAAACAACTGGGCGCCTTTCATTCCCAGTACAGCTTCGTGAAAGTGTTTTTGTACAGAAGATTGATTGAAACGACTGTAAATTGGATTTTTCGTCCGTGTAACAGTCATAGCATTTGCAGCGTGCCTGGCGGCCTGCAGGAGGAGCACTGGGCCACACAGGTGTTGGCGGGCTCTGCCTCCTGCAGCGTGCGCCTCAGGCATTCCTGGTCTTGCTCTGCAAGGTCATGGCGAGTAACTGGGAGCATAGCTTGGTGCTTACGCTTGCTTTGCGCTCTTCTTCCCCAATAGGAAGGAAATAGGCTGTTTTACCTAAGCAGCCCTTTCCCACATCCAGTTGTTCAAACAACAGCCAACTTTCAGATCACGGGATAAATCTTTCTCATCTTAGAACTCTGTTTATGCCAGAACTCTTAGCAATGGACATTCAGTTGTAACCCCGCAGCCCTTTAGCATGCGCATGGCATTCACGGTTGACTAGAAGTCCCTGTTATCTAAGTCTTCTTCTGCTCCTCCCACTATCCTGGGGAAGTAGAGTTTACTATTATCTTTATACTTTGCATCTGAAAACTCTGAAGTGCAAAAAATATCACACAGCTGATGGCTATCCAGTCAATGGGTGTTAGATGCAGGACCCAAACCAAGACACCCTCATGTTAGAATCTATAATCTTTCCTCTGCACTTAAACTTCTTACAAAGTTCTTTCCCACATCTGTACAGTACTAGGATCCCCCAAAAGACTCCAGTGAGTCAGAGCCTGCAAGAGCTATGCAACCCTAGAGAAGACGTAAACATTCACCATGTATTTTTTCTTTTTCAAAGTAACGTGAATACAAATGTAAATATTGCTTTTATTAAACTTCATCCTTTCTTATAAAGTATGTAGATGTTTATATTTTATTTCTGTATAAGTAATTGTTATATTAATAATGTCAACGGAAAGAACTTTTGCTTATATTTTTATTTTTATGCACTAGATATAATAAAGCCTTTTAAATGGACTTTTTCATTAAATCCTTTATTGAAATTATTTTGAAATCCAAAAATTAGGTCATATCATATTGTTTAATTGTTAGCCCCTTGCCATAATTCATTAAGTCAGTCCATATACCTTGATCTATCAAAATGCTGTTTCAATGATATCATTGGGCCACAAAATGACTGTTCAGTTTTTTTCATCATTTGTCCAACAATAATATTGCAGTGTTTTCGCATGCAATTAAATATGCCTGTGAGTCATTAAATGTCATCTAAAAATAAAATATCCTTAAAATTGTTTATTTGGCAGTAATATAAACATGAAGCATGAATGTTCTCAGGTTTTCAGAGAGGCAAAGCCTTTCCTGGAAACATACATATTTTTCCACTAGGGATATTTAATTCTTAACCAAATACAAAGCTAATTACTGTGTTCAAATAGTATTCAGAGGCTTCTGTTTTGACAGAGTATTTCAAGTATTCTTGACTGGAAGATTATTCTAGGTAATCAACAGTTTCTTTGAACAATCCCATCTCCAATTTAGAATAATCATTGATTTATTCCAAGAAGAATTTCAATGATAACCATTATTAATTTGAACACTAACTAAGAATCTGAAGTAAGGCTAACACAAGGCCAAACAAAAAGCTAGTATTGGCACAAGAACCAAAATAGTCAAGATTTCTGAACTCTCAAAATTGTGGGGATTTCAAAAAAATTGTGTCCTTATTTTTTGTTTCTGGGTGTGTTTTTTGTTTGTTTGTTTTTTTGGCGGGGGGCGGGGGGTTGAAAAACCAAGATTCTCCCTATGGTAGAATGGGCCAGAGACACCAATATTCTTCCCAGACATTTATCTGTATAACCATGGCTTATTGGCCAATTATATCCCCCTTAAAAGAACTTGGTAACAATTGGGCAGAACATTTAAGACATTTAAGTAGTTTTTATTTACATAGAATACAAGGAAAGGTGTGTTTTCACCATATTAACTTGACTTCAGACATCAGTTCTGCCATATTTAGCTGTTTGATTGCAAGCAAACCATTTCAACTCTCTTACACTATATTTATTCTTCCTTAAGATAAAGAATATAGAAAAATATAGCTCATATATTTCATAGACTTCTTAGATAATCAGATAAGATAGTGTGTCCAAAGCATCTGGTAGTTCCTAGCATACAATTCATGCACAAGTAGTAGCTATGATTTTGCATATACTTCTCTTTAAAAAAAATATATATATATTATTGATTTTTTACAGAGAGGAAGGGAAAGGGATAGAGAGTTTGAAACATCGATGAGAAAGAAACATTGATCAGCTGCCTCCTGTACACCCCCTCCTGGGGATGTGCCTGCAACCAAGGTACGTGCCCTTGACTGGAATCGAATCTGGGACCCTTCAGTCCACAGGCTGACACTCTATCCACTGAGCCAAACTAGTTAGGGCTTGCATATACTTCTTATATGGATGTGGCTATGTAAATGGATCAATTGTTTATAATTTTCAAGTTTATTAAAAATTAGATGAATATTATATCCCTTTAATATTCTTTTATTTTTAAATCATTATGCGTAAATGGATCTGCATACTGGATATGCAGTAAAGTTTCTACCACCTAAAAAAGTATAGTAGGACTCCTGAAAGATTACTGCTTCTGCATATTCTCTTATTTCCTTGAACACCTTTGAAAAGCTGGGGAAAAGTGAATATTTTAGAACAGAAGAATCTCTTCAAAGCTCATTCCCTAAAACAAAAAAAAAAGGATTGAACTGGAAAAACTCAGGGGAATTTTTCAAAGAATTGAGTCTCTTATGCCTCTTCTTTCTTCAGTTTTCTAAGAAAATCATTCTCACCTAAAACTTGCTACCACTAAGATTTAATAGACGTAATGCATCTAACAGTTTTTCTCAGAAAATGAACACAAGGAAAATGAAAGAGAGTGATTGGCAGGAAGGTAAATACAAGAGGGCAGAGAATAGACTGTGAAAGTACACGTGTGGATAACTATATGACACTAAAAGCTATTAAAGGTGACAGTAGCTTCATCAATTGTCTACACTGTCTTTTATGCAAAACACGCTCCAGCTAGCCCTGCAGTGACCTCTCCTCATACGAAACAGCTTGGGGTTTGAATGCCTCTTGGATTGGCTTGGAATTTTATTCATTTTTGTGCTGACAATGACAACAGTAACTAATAACATAGAGATTTTAGACTCTTCCTGTGTGATAGGTCATTTCTATGAAGTTCTCACTACTCTAGACAGCTGAATGTGTGAATTGGGGACAAGAGGTGAAGTAATAGAGGAGGAGCTTCAACACTTTTCTGGAAGCAACTTTTTGGGTCTCTGTTAAGTGAAAAGAGAATCAGTAACAATCATTTAAGGAGTGAAGAACATCATAGTACTTTCTGGATCATAGGCCATCCAGTCTGAGAAATCCTACAGAGGAAAAAGAACATGCAATTGCAATGCTTTCTATGGTGCATTCTCCCTCCGCCACCTATTTTATATTTTTATTCAAAGTGTTTGATTATAAATCCTGGCCTTCCGGTTCGTAATGTGAAGTTAAGGTACCCGTGGGGTTTTGCTAGAGGTGGGAGTTCCCGTCCTCCTGACCTTGCAGTTGTGTTTTCTTTGACTACTGGTGCCGCTAGATCTTGTCTGTTTCTATGAGATGGTAAGTGCCAGTTCTTGTTCACAGTAATTCTATAATCCCACATAGATTTGAGAACCCAACCTTCATAATTGTGTAAAGCTTTGATGTAAACATAATCTCAGAGCTAAAAATTGACCAAAATTGTTGCAGACTTTCAGACCTACGTACATACTCCCAGTATTAAGAGGGGAAGAATTCACCTGGTGATAAGAAAGGGGTATCCCACAGTTGTTGCTGTCTAACTATGGAAATAGCCCAGCTGATATAGCTCAGTGGTTGAGCGTCGACCTATGAACCAGGAGGTCATGATTTGATTCCCAGTCAGGGCACATGCCTGGGTTGCTAGCTTGATCCCCAGGTGGAGGCAGGCCGTTCAGGAGGCAGCCAATTAATGATTCTCATTCTTGATGTTTCTATCTCTCTTCTGAAAGCAATAAAAATAATTAAGTAAAGATAGAAATAAAAGTTGTTTTAGGAGTTTTCTGGCTCCTATCATGCAGGCTTTTAATCATGAACTGAACAACAACAAATACAGTTGATATAGAAAGATATCTTTAGAACCTCATGAACAACACAGCATAGGAAATATAACCAATAATGTTGTAAGAACCAGGTATGGTGCCAGATGGGTACTGGAAATATCAGGAAGAACACTTTGTAAAGTATATAATTGTCTAGCCATGATGCTCTCACTCTGAAACTAATGCAAAATAACATTGACTGTATATTGTAATTGAAAACAATTTTAAAAATGGGAAAAAAGAACCTTGTTAATAAAATATCTTTTGAGTCCATGTGTCATTAAAACTGCTTTTTACCTCTTTCATGGAAATGAGAATTATTAAATTCATCTCAGTGAATAAGGTAAAACCAATGGAAACACCCTTAGTAAGAGTTCACTTCATGGTAAGCATCTGGGATAGTAAATATCATTTCAGCCAATAGGGGGCTGACTCCAAGGCAAGCATGGAAGATAGTGTTTCCCATTGTTTGAAAGATGCATAAAAGCTACTGGACATGTACAGTAGCCAAAAGAAAGAAGAGCTGAACAAGAGAATGGCCGAGTCTCTGTGTGAATGCATCACCCAGGAGGCTTGCAGAAGGCTGGAGAAACAGGGAGACGCAAAGTGGAAACAGTGCCTTAGGTGAGAAGGCCCAGTTAATGGAGGAGAAGCAGAAAAAGATGAACAACAAATGCGGTGCATGTGCTAAGGGAGAAAACATCTCTCCATTGTGTTAGTAAAATGGGGTTCCGTTAAACTGGGGGGCCCAGGACTTGGTCTCGCTGTGATGAATGGCAGCTCTCAGTGAGTGCATTTAGTTTCCAAGATTAAACTCACCTCTGCTTCTTGGGGAGAGCGAATGGAACAGCTGAGCTTCTGCGGTGTTTTCAGCCTTCCTTCTCTTTTTAGGGCAGCGGTTCTCAACCTTCTGGCCCTTTAAATACAGCTCCTCATGCTGTGACCCAACCATAAAATTATTTTCGTTGCTACTTCATCACTGTAATGTTACTACTGTTATGAATCGTAATGTAAATATCTGATATGCAGGATGGTCTTAGACGGCCCCTGTGAAAGGGCCGTTTGACCACCAAAGGCATCACGACCCACAGGCTGAGAACCGCTGTTTTAGGGCAACTTTCTCTAAAATACTTAATGAAAATAAACAAATGTGAAATCATATGAACAAACACACTCACCGACGTTGGATTTACGGCATAAAATCTAACATAGAACAGCTCATGTGCGTTGCTACTTAGGAAAGTTAGTCCATGGTCCCCATGACAGCAGCTGGGTACACTATCTCTGTTATGACACAGAGACAGGATGCTATGTTCCCAAACAAATAATGCAAATTAAGTCAATATAATTAATTGAATATGATAATGAAAAAGAAATGTTGAGCAGTCAGCCTCACAAATCATAATAAATCCTCTAGGATTTATTCAGTTCCAGAGCCATTGGGAAGAAATATATCATGACTCCTGGCCTTGTATGAAACAGCAGACAAAGGAGGATGAGGAGCACAGGAAACACTCCATGCCTCTACCATAGCCTCTTTTCTTACTTTTAACATCAGGGAATTCAAGTGGAGTTTATGTAAATTCACCTTAATCTTACTGTGCTTCTTCAAACAAGAAATATAAGAAAGTAAAATCAATAACAAGGGAAATAAGCAAATCAAGAATGACTCTTGTAGAGTTTGGGCTTGGCTGCTGTTGTGTTTTTTGTTTTTTTAAAATATATTTTATTGATTTTTTACAGAGTGGAAGGGAAAGGGATAGAGTTAGAAACATGGATGAGAGAGAAACATTGATCAGCTGCCTCCTGCACACCTCCTACTGGGGATGTGCCCGCAACCAAGGTACATGCCCTTGACCGGAATCAAACCTGGGACCCCTCAGTCCGCAGGCCTATGCTCTATCCAGCGAGCCAAACCAGTTAGGGCTGGGCTTGGCTGTTTTATGGAACTTGTGCTAGTCAAGAAGAGGGGAAACCAGAGACATTACCCGTTTGGGTAAGGTGAAATAGTTCAGCTTCAGACATGTTGATCTGAAGTATAAGCAGGCAATTACAGTGCAGAGACCCAATAAATAATTGAACATGGAAACCTGAAGCTCAGAAAAGAAGCCTGGACTAAAGATACATATTTGAAAGTCATCAGTATATACGTCCTAGTTAAAACCATGGGAAAAGATAAGATGGATCAGAAAGAGGACACAGAATAGGGGGTGAGAAGCAGTTTGATGGTGAAACATTGGGGCGCTCTAATATTTGGGGAGATTGGAAATGGAGAATCCACAGAGAAGGTTAAGAAAGAACCCTAAGTAAAGAAAAAGAGAAAACTGAAGAATTTTTTCATAAAGACAAGCAGAAAAAAAAGGGGGTGGGGGAGTGTTTGGTAACCAGAGTCAATGTCATAAAAGCTTAAATTAGATGAGAATAGAAAATATGGCCTTTTTATTTAGCAGCTTTAAGTAGTTTTATCTGGGTATAAAATATATAATGACGATGATGAAATCCAAATTTCAAGTAGTAATAGGAGGTTTAAGACATTCTGAAAGTCTGTTTTTCTTCAATAAACCTGCATATAGAAAATAGAAAAAAACGTAGTGTAGGACTTAGAGGGCAGCATGGGCTCTAGAGGGTAATTTTAGAGAATAGATTCATAAAAAACAGATACTTTTTAGAACAAATTACTTAGGAAAAATAGATAAAATATTATTCAGAATCATGGCTGGGAATTAACCTATAAAGGCAAAGGAAACATCTCTCCCACTCATAAAAGGGTTAAGAATGACGCTGTGTATACCCTGAAACACGTATTGTGGGGAACAAGGTGTGGGGCGCCCATGTGTTTTCATACCTGATAGCCTAAAAGTTCTCTGTAGAAAAGGAGACATGATACTTTGGCAATTGAGAAAATGGAGGGAATTAGGTAAGATGATTGAGAATAATAATGACTATTATTTGAAAGAGGTATTATAAGAATTGACAAGAAGGTGAGCGAGAACAAGTAAAACATTTTCTGATAGAATTAGGTGTCCAGTGAGTATGAAGAAAACAAATGTATAGAATCACCAATCTGCAAAGATTGTGATTTTTCTCCAGAAAATCCTAACAAGAGGAGGTAGATGCTTTGATTAAGTGAATGAGAAGAATTTATTATGGTACTTAGGCCAAAAATCATATAAACAAGGCAGGAAAACAAACAAACAAATAAGACTAGCAAGCTGCAACTACAATGTTGGTATGATTCACCTCTGAGTCTGGGATTCATAGGAAACAAACTGAAGCAATGCGAATGGGAGAAAAGTGATGGAGGAATTCTATATCCAAAGACATGATAAAGATACAGTGCCACATATTGAAAGTAAAGAAATGAGAAGCTGGGATGAAGTCTATTACATGAGAGGTAATAAAAACATAAGTGATGATAAGATCCGGCCGTGGCCAGGGAATGGCTGTCTAAAGTAGGGTGGGCGTTGAGAGAACTGGAGTCCACGAAGTTAAGGATACCTGGGAAGCAGGTATCCTGTGGACTAGCCATATATTCTTTGAAGTCATGATGGAGGCTTCCAGGATGTGAAATAAAAGAAATATAATCCATGAATCCAAGGTTCTCAGCAGATGAGAGTATCAAAGGATGATAGAGGCAAACACTTAAGATAGGAGAGTGTTTGCGTGAGCGAAACCGCAATACTCAGAAAGTGGCAATGATCATTTATAAAGAGCAGACTCCAGCTATGACAGCATGGCCCATGGAGTGGGAATAAATGAAAGATATCCTCTGCGGGAGAGACTGGCAGGCACAGGGGAGATTCAGACTGCAGCTCAGTCCAAACTTCGGGGAAAAAAATGTTTGGATGAGAATTGAAGCATGTTTAAAGAGTTGTACAGACATGGAAAAGTAATCAGTGGGGAGGAAGGCAAAGTAGAGTAGGGATGACATCATAGAAGAGGAAAGTTGATCCAGGAGCCTTCCTTTTACATGTAGCTGTGAATGGCAAATCACAAAGTACAGAGCAGACCATAGGGCTGGGAAAAGTAGCAAAGTCTAAACAGTGAGATTTGGTGGACTCTGTTTGCAAGTCTCTTCTTCAGCCTACGGACAGTGGGGAGAAGTGAAACATTTAGGACAACGGAGTGGGGTTTAAAACATCATTCTGGCATTAGGGTGAATAGATTGGGGGCAAGAGATGCTTGTGGTAGAGAGAATATTTTCGGAGGCCATTGTAGGAAACCAAAGGAAAGATGATTGTGGACAGATGGAGAGTCACTGAGTGAGATGGAGAAAAGTGGGTCAATGTAAGAGGCACTTCAGGATGATTGTTGGACCAGACTGTCATTTCAAACGCACTGGTTCTCAGATGACATAGGAAAAATACTGATATAAGTGGCACTGAAGCTAAGTTTTGTTAAAAGTATGCATGTAGTTTTTATATATGCACTAGAGGCCCAGTGCACAAAATTCCTGCACGGGTAGGGTCCCTAGGCCTGGCCAGCGATCAGGGCCGATTGGGGCCTCTGGCTGCCAGCCGGGGCCTCCCTTTATTCTGCATCGCCCTCTGGTGGTCAGCACACATCATAGCAAGCTATAGAACTCCCCGTCGAACTCCCACTGGGACACTTTGCATATTAGCCTTTTATATAGAGAGATTTCCATGATCAGTTACTTACTATCTTGTGTCACAGAGTCTGTAAACCTAAAAACTGGAGTATTTCCCAGAATCCTTTGCTAACAGGGCCCTACTTTATGTTGCAACAATGGAAATAATGTTTTGAGATCCAAAAATCAGAAGAGAAGAATATATATTTTCCTTCCTTTAGAGCAGTGATTTTCAACCTTTTTATCTGTGGCACACATAAAGTAATTACTAAAATTCTGTGCTGATCTGTCAAAATAAAAAGATGTAATTTTGATTTATTCACACCGGACAGCTATTATTGTGTTGGCTGTTGTTTTTATTTATTTTTTTAAAAAAAATTTACAATCTAACGAGAAAGGAGTCAGTTCTGGCAGCACCCCATTTGAAAACCGCTGCTTCAGAGGCTTCCAGGAAGTAGGTTAACCCACTACATATATGAAGCTCTCATCAGTTTCCTGAAAAACTTTGTTGGTTCTCGAACTTGAGTGATTTCCTTCAACACTTGAACATCCTAGCGGCATAAAGTCCAGCAGCGCTCCTTCCTGGCCTGTTGTCAGCTTCTTTTTCCCTCTGAGCTACCTGGAGTGATTTCTGTGTTTCAAACCAAACCTTTGACCAGCGCAGAATCTTGTAACATAAATGGCTCACAGTGTTGTTACCCGCATCTGAGGTTCTTGAGGATGGAAATCAAAAGAGTTCACCACATAAAATAATGCTCAGTCGAAATGTGTATTATAGCTTGGAAACAGCATCAAAGGGAGAAAGAAAATGCTACTCCTGGAACAGCAGCCAGAATTAGTTTTAAAGAAGCTCAGGCGAGAAAGATGTTGTGTAGGTGTGAAGTCCAAGTATGTAGAGGTAGAGACTTTTTGGTGCTTGCCCAGTACAAGAACATGTTTCTTCATGGGTCACGTGTCTCAGCATGTTAAATCTCCAACCAGGGTTGTGTTTTTTACTATTAAAATGAGGGTAGGATCACACAGCGTTGCTCTGGAGCTGGCTAAACTGTACATTCATGTGGGATGGGATCAGGAAAGCCTTTTTTGTGGGGTAAAGCGGTACCTTGCAGTTGCTGGTGCTGCTCTGTCTGGCTGCTAGGTGGGTGCAGGGTTTGAGGGGCCACCAATGGAAGTTCCAATCTTAACAGGAGAGTCTCAACCTGTCTCAATGGAGCTGGGGTCCAACCCCAGCGGGTCCAGGGGTCCCCAAAGGTGTGGACGGAGTCGGCGAAGAAGGAAGGACACGGAGACAGTGTTCAGTTGATCAGCAGCCTAGCCAGGATCTCCAGCCAGGATCTCCAGCCAATTTCTGGTCTGGATCTCCAGCGAAGTTCTGGTTCAGGATCTTCAGCCAGGTTCTGTGTCCAGTTGTCTTGCTAGGTTCTCCAGCCAGGTTCTGTGTCCATGTTCTCTTGTTAGGTTCTCCAGGTTCTCCAGCCAGGTTCTGTAGCCATGTTCCCTCGCTAGGTTCTCCAGCCATGTTCTGTCCAGGTTCTCCAGCCAGGTTCAGTCACCAGGTTCTAGTCAGTTCTCTTGCCAATTTCTGTAGTCAGGTTCAGTCCAGGATCTTTTGCCATGTTTTCTCCAGCGAAGTTCTTCTGTCTCTAGGTTCTGTGTAGGTTCTGTCTTCTGAGTTCTGTTCTTGCTGTCTTGTTGCATCTGTATTTATACCAGTTGATTCCAATCCTATTAATCTCTATTTCAAAGGTTAGGGTGTTTCTTATCTGCATTCCAGGGAGTAAAGATAATGTAGCTTAAGCATGATTGTTCGTAGTTAAAATGATTAATTACCCACCTGGCACTTAGTTAAGAGGTTTTATTCCCTCCCTAACTTCAGGGGAAAATCCCTACCTGGGGATTCAACCTTTCTCGGAGAGGTGACCTTGGTTAAAACACAGCGCCAAGAAGGTGAGCAAACATATTAAGAACCGTATGCCATATATGCCAGGTCCCTTGAAACAGCAAGGATGGACCGGCTCCCGGCACAATAGGAAACTGGAATTGGTTATCAGATGGATCCAGTTGTTTGGAAAACAAGAATGACACTGTTGCTAAGGTAACTGAAACACTAGCAGACTCCAGAACGCCTGTGGTTGTCTGGAAAGCAATGTTCCTTCAAAGTGTGGCTCTGGGAGACCAGGATGATTATTGCAATAGAACTTAACAGTGAAGAGAAGCCTAAAAGAAATGAGAAGGCTGCTTCTGGCTAGGCGACCAGCTTACACCAAGAATTTACAAATGCAGGGCTTTAAATTTGGGGCTCAAGGCAAGACCAAAAAAAGCAAAAAAAACCAACAAGGTTATATTACTGCTTTTAAAGACTCTCTGATGCTCTGGAACCTGGGCGTTGATGTGGAATAATATAAGATCAACGTTAATCATTCAGGGCCCAAAATTATAGTTAGTTGTTTACAGCGTCATTCACAGACCATAGGCCACTTATATATGAAACTCAAAGCCTTAAATGGGGGTGGGGGGGGTGACACAGAAATTTGGAATGGTGCTTTTGGGGAATTCTTGTGCTGATGAACACAAGGACCTCAGAATTTCACCGTTTTCTCTGCCAGTGGAGAGTGCCTTCACATCTTAGATCAGTTTCCTCTTGTTGCAAGACCCTATGTTGAGATGATTAGCTTCTTTCAGAGGATTACTGATTCTCCTCCAGACCCATGCCCACCAAATTTCAGCTCCTACATTCTCATAAGAAAGGTCAAATCCCCGTTTATTCTGAAGAAATAAGTTTGCTTCTCTGGAAGAAGAGAACTTATAAACCAAAATAATTGTAATCATTTTGTCCATTTTTATCAAAGAAAAATTGGACAGTAGGTGTAAGAATGGATTTTTGAGGTTAAATACCAAGAAATAAACAATAAAATGCAGGCGTTTTGATCAACAAGCTATGTTTCTGGTCCACCATGTTAAAGTTTCTCATGCTGATTGGATAAGGAGAGGAGACGTAGCAAATACCCACTGAGTAAGAAACATGCTTGTCCTTCTAAAGAGGACCTGCCACCTTGATGAAGTCATTAGTCATCTAAGGATTATCCAAAATGGAAGGCGAGCTACTTTACTCTGCATAGCACTAAAAATGTGATAAGGCTTGTTGGGCCTCTTGGAACTCTACAAAGAGTACACTATTTGAGCATGCACCTCCTTATCATTTCCCGAGGTTTGGAGTGAGGATGTGAGTAAGCAAACGCTCTGCAGGTGGTAGAGACTTGATCCAAGATGCTGAGCTCATTAGACCTTGGTACCTGGGAGATTCAAAGATGCTCCAGGTTTCTGTCACCACCCAGGATGCAGTGTCCAGTCACCATTCATTTGAAGCAAAGCATTGCCTCCTTCCACAAATAACTATTTTAATTGAGAACAAACTCTTGGATTTCTATTATATTTGTGCATATTAACTAATTTAACATTTCATTCTCTTCTTCTTCCCCACATTTTTATATGTATAGTATTTTTATTTAGATATCTAATACTTTTTTTTTACATTATAGATATGAAGGTCGTTTGTTACAAAAATACAGTAATTATTATGCAGAGGTGGATACAGAAACTCACAAGAATCTGTGTTCTTTTTTTTACTTTAGGGGTATACAGCTTCATATACGTAAGACTGTTAGACCAGAGAAGAAAGAATATGACAAAACTTCTATCCCGTTAGAGGAGTACATGCTCTGGCTTTTATTGTTTTCTTAGAGAGTTTCAACATTAATACATGGAAGTGTTTCCCATATACCAGAAATTTAAGGGGGAGAAATGAATCACATATTTTTTTTTGATTGGTATTTATCGCTATCTCCATTGTTCTAAATTCTCTCTCATAACACGGGCTTCAGAACCCTAAAAAACTACACTTCCTAGGTTTTGTCAGTAGAATTCCAGCTTAGGTTTGGATAATAGGCATTTGTATGAAATTCAGTAGGTAGAAAGCAGAAGTCATTTTTCTTCTGCAGGAGTGGCTGATATGTCGGTAACCAGCCCGATGTACCTTGCAGAGGTGCCTGTCTATCTTTAAACCACTCCCCCAGTTCAGCAGACAGCTGAATTCATAGACAGTTTGCACTTGATATGATTTCCCCAAAGCAAGCAGCGGTTCCTTCTGACCTTCACTCACCCAGTGCCTCCAGTGGTTTTGTAAGAATCTTATTCCCTATTTTATATCCCGTCTCCCAAATTATCTAGATTCCTGACTAAATTGTGACTTATATAATACTAGAGGCCCGGTGCACGAAATTTGTGCATGGGTAGGGTCCCTAGGCCTGACCTGCGATCAGGCCCAATCTTCCCCAGCTGCTGGTAGCCAGCCCCACCCCCGGCCACCACTGGTTGCCCTCTGTGTGTGAGGTGACCAGTGGGGCGATGGGGGCCCTAGCACTGCCTATGTCCACCGCCACCCACATCTGGTACCCAGTTCCCCATTGGGCGATCGGAGCCTGCTGGCCGGGGGGTAGGGACCGAGAAGTTGGCCAGCAGGAGCTGCATTGAGCATCTTCCCCCTGGTGGTCAGTGCACATCATAGCCAACCGGTCATTCTGCCATCCAGTCGATTTGCATATTATGCATATATATATATATATATATATATATATATATATATATGGTGTGTGTGTGTGTGTATGTGATCTGAAACAACATTTTTTGGGGAATAAAATTAAAGGCTAATAAAGTAACTAATCATGAAAAAGAAAAATTTTTGAACAAATGCTATAATACTTTAAAATTTTAATGGTCAGGCAGCAATTAAGAGCTATGCAGTGATTGTCTCATATCACTCAAAATAATCTTTCTGAAATTCAGTTTCCTTATAAGCAACATGAAGACACTACCTCACATAAAAGGTATAAGAAATGAGTAAAAGAATATATGTGCAAATTGCATCATTACCAGTAGTTTACAGTATGCTTCATAGTCACTGTTTTGTTACTACTGTAATGTGGATTTATACCGGGGCTGACCAGCAGACCCTGAGCAACAGATGAATGGATTACTCCGACACATTTGCTGAAAGAGAGGGCTAAGGGACTGCCTGGCTAAAGGAACCAGAAAACCTCAGTGGCCTGCCTCGTTAGGCTTTTACTGTAGCAGCAGTTTGAGATAAAGTTTATCTTTTAGATATAATAGGGTGAGTAATATTGGGAGGACACGTGTTTACAGTGTCCTTTAAGCAAGGACACCCAAAGATAAAGCATAAGTATTCCAGTAAACACCCAAGGGTCTGCACGTGCACAGACTTGTTTGAAAAGGTCAAGGAATAATTAGGGGGGGGGCCACCTTTGACACTCCCCTAAGTTGCAATTCTGATAAACGGGGCAGGCAGCCTTCCACACACTTCCCTTTTCTCAGAATGTCCTCCTTACAAACTTTCCAACCAAGCCTCATGCTTCCCCACAGATTTATAATATCTTTCTACCATTGCAATCCTGATTTAAACAGATGTGCCTTATCATGTGGTGATTTCCTCATGATAAATCTGCCATAATTAAAAGAAAAAGGAAGAAGATTCATGTAGCATTCTTTCTGGGAAGACCCTTATTAAAGGAATTCTACTAATATCACTGTTGGCAAATAAGAGGTTTCTGAAAATGTTTTCTAAATTGGGTTCCCAGCTGTTTCCATGTTACCACAGCCACTGCAAGAAGCCAGGGACTGCTGCTCTGGCTTCTTATTCCCTTCACATGGTCCTCGTGGGCAGACTGGCTGAGTAAACCAGCTGAACATGGCTGGTGAGGAAACTAATAATTATACTAAATGTCCTCACTGTATATTCATGACTACTAATCTCAAGGGGCCCTTGGTGTCGCTGAACTTTTATTTTGCATTTCTTTAATCTATCTACTCTTCTCATTGGCATTGCATACCTTTTCCTCTCAAAAAAAAATTTTTTTTAATATATCGTATTGATTTTTTACAGAGAGGAAGGGAGAGGGATAGAGAGTTAGAAACATCAATGGGAGAGAAACATCGATCAGCTGCCTCCTGCACACCTCCTACTGGGGATATGCCCGCAACCAAGGTACATGCCCTTGACTGGAATCGAACCTGGGACCTTTCAGTCTGCAGGCTGATGCTCTATCCACTGAGCCAAACCAGTTAGGGCTCCTCTCAAAATTTTGATAAAATATTATTCATTCTAGAAAGCTTAGATTCTTTTTGACTTAATTTTTTAGATTAAATGTAAGGAGAATTCCTACCAGCTCCCATCATATCTATCCCCCTGATGCTTGGAATAACTTCTTTCTGCTGTCCCGTTCCCATTTATGAATAAATTGTCCATATCCCTAAGGCGGCCTCCACAACTTCAGTCCTAAACATTATATCTCTTGGGCTTTTTAATGACTGGAGTCCAGTAACTTTCTAAAAATCCATTTATCCTTCCCAACTAGGTCATTCATATGAATATACAAACATGCTCTTTTTCCTTCCATGTTCAGAAAGTACCACAAACCGGCTGGCCCAAATAACAGAAATTCATTTTATAAAAGCTCTTCAAGCTAGCTCTTCTTGGGATTATATTTATGGCCTTCAAACATTTCCCTAACATTCTCATGTGCATGTTTACGTGTTTGCATGCATGTGGATGTGGCTATGCCTATGCCAGCATGCCTCTGTGCAGCTATGGATTTGCAGCTCTAACAATTTCAGACAAATTTAGAATATGTTCACATGCAGTTCTGGGCTCATTTTATCTTTCCAAGGCACATGTCATTTTATTTTGATTTCCTATTGGTCCATTCATTTCAAAATGTTTAAAAATTTCCATGTAGTTATGTTATTCTATAATGTTCTTGTTACCTGGTTTTACTGCAGATTTAGAGACGTGGCCTCTGTAGCTTCATAGGCATATTCTTTGTGTCAATCTTGTCTACTGTATTAGCCAAACACGCTTGTTACCCATAGTAATCAAAGTCCAGTGTTAAGATATGTGAACCCTGATTCTCCATCAGATATTAATTTCTACTTGACTCTCATGTTAGTGGCTAGAAGGGACACTGTAGGCAAATGCATCCTGCTTATTTTGAACTCATATCTGTCACCTCCCACGTGGAACATTGTCCTGTTATTGATGTTACTTATGAGAACTCCTTTTTACTCACTAGAAAAAACCGTAAAGTCTCTCTTTCATGCTCATTATATTTTGGGTCTTCATCTTGGATTAATTTTACCCTTAACACATGGAGAAAGGGGCTGGAAGAATCAAAACAATTTTCCAAACAAATAGAAACCTCTTCTCAATTAAAAGGAAGGAAGGGATGGATGGATGGATGGATGGATGGATGGATGGATGGAGAGGGAGAGGGAGAGGGAGAGGGAGGGAGGGAGAGAGAGAGAGAGAGAGAGAGAGAGAGAGAGAGAGAGAGAGAGAGAGATTTCCGCTCTTTACTACACAACTAAAGAGTGAAGGGGGGAAAGGCAAAGCCAGCCAAAGAGATGGAACAAAATAGAAATAAGAGATTGTGACTTAAGGGTTCTACATGTGAAAAAAAGTTCCCATTAAGTTTTTTTCTGGTGAAGAGTACATCATAAGGGCCATGGTCCAGCAGTTTGTCCTCAATCTGAATCAGAAATCCCCATGCACAAACATGGAGTGATGATCTTAATGGTGACCGTGGAGGACAGACTCCTTTGAACTTCTATATGCTTTATTGTGATAGGAAAATTGCCCCCAGTTGAATTCTTTTTCTCTTCTCTTTCTTGCTGAATGTCTGTTTTGGAGTGGCGTTTCTTCATTATTCAGAGAGGGCACGATCTACTAACTTGCAGTCCCCCTGCGAAGGCTGCAGATGGTTTTATCTATTAACACCTTCTGGAGAGTACATGTTCGTTGAACATTTCCACTCGGGGAAGAGCAACTACTCTGTGAGCTTATCCTGTTATGACGCTACTCTTGGGACAGAGCCCAGGAGTGGTGGGTGTCTGCTTTCTGTTCCCACCCGTGCTGGGCGAGGTCCCCGCTCCTCGGGCTCCTGTATGTGGGAGACATCACTCCCAGACAGAGCCCTGCCACTCAGCTGGATTCCTGCTTCATGTGTCCACTAAGCCCTGGGCTATAGCACAATCTCCTCCACTTAGAGCACAAGAAGTAACCAGTTATGCCTGCGAGACTACGGAGAGGATTTCCAGAACAGATGGCATTAGAGTGGCTTTTTAAAGGATGGATTGCAACCTGCTCCGTGGAGATGGGCAAAGAAAGAATCTCCAGCTTATAGGAAAAACATCTGCAAAGGCGGGGTTCCAAATTAGATTTTTTTTTTTTCATATTCAAAGGCATGTATACTACAATGGCGTCTCTGGAATGTTCAGTTTCTGTGACTTTCCAAATAAGAATTTATATGCAAAGAGTTTTCATTTTTTAGGATGTTGGTGTCAAAACAAGGTTCCAGGATTGTATTGTTTTAGGATAATAATCAGGATGCCCTAATTAATGGATTAATCACCAAGCTTCCTGCTAATGTTCTATGTCTCCCCAGGATCATCAGAACTCACTCAGACTGATCATGACACTCACCTCCTCGACAGAAATTGTTTTAGAAGAAGTTTTGGCTCCTTTAAAGAGGATCGAGTCCCCAACTGATTCAGCAAAGAAAATAAACAATAAGCTCCCTGAATATTCTGTTTCTGGCTAAATGCCCATTCACACTTTACGGCCCAATTCTCAGCCCAGAGGCCCTGGATTTCACCACGATTTTCTTCTTCTCAGCCCTATTTTGGAAGATTCCTTTAATGATCAAATTCTGCCTGAAAATCCCCCTACTTATGCCCTGCATCCTGTAAGACTCGGGGACCAGTCCAGTTTTGTTTGTTTATGTAAAGGGCCAGATACTGAATATTTTACATTTCGTAGGCCACACGTTCTCTGTCACAACTGCTGAACTTGACCACCTGGTACAAAAGCAGCCACTGACAATGATAGAAGGAATGATCATGACTGTTTCATTAAAGCTTTCATCAAAAAAATGGAGCACCAGGCTACATTTGGCCAAGGGGCCGCCATTTTTGCTTTTAGGTCTGGCCCTTCCTGACCTTGAATCTCAAGCCCTCCTTGGACTCAGCTGAAGTTATTACTCTCGATTTCTTGGCTTTGTTCCCTACTGTTGATTTCATCCTGGGGACCACCACCTACCCCCCGTTGTACGGTGCTTAACAAAGAACCCTTTTGTTATTTCTGTACTGCTGCAGCATGGCCACTCTGCCTCCCAAGCTCTGGGCAGCTAATCCTGATTACATTGTGTGCTGAGAACAGTTAATGCTGCAAGAGCTCAGAAAACAGATTGTGAGGGCCAGGATTGTGAAGGATGGGAATGGGTCGATAATATTATCTAATACTTACAAGTGTTTGCTATGTTTCAGACACTAATTGTTTACATTTAAAAACTCATGTCATCCTCACAATAAGGCTAGGAGTTATTATCCTCTCTGTGGAACAGAAGAAGGAACTGAAACAGGTAGATTAAGTAGGTGCCCTGCTCCGGACTAAACAGCTGGTAAGAAGTGGAGTCAGCATTAAAACCCAGGCAGGCCAGCTCCGGAATCAACCTTCTTCACCACCACAGTCTCCTGGGAGGTGCTGCAGAGGAGAGCATTCTCTGAGAGGGAATGCGCAGCTCTCAGCAACCAATGAGAGGCAGCGAGAGCAGCAGGGGAAGCTGAGGATGCATTGCAAACCATTTAATTGGGAGATGATGATGATGATGATGATGATGATGATGATGATGATGATTATTTGGTTAATCCTCACCCGAGGATATTTTGTCCATTGATTTTTAGATAGAGTGGAAGGGAGGGGGAGAGAGAAAAACATTGATGTAAGAGAGACACATTGATTGGTTGCCTCCAGCACTGGGATTGAGCCTGCAACTGAGGTACATGCCCTTGACTGGAATCAAACCTGGGACTCCTCTGTCCCCACAGGCTGACACTCTATCCACTGAGCCAAACCAGCTAGGACTGGAGATTATTTTTAAAATATATTTTTCTTGATCTCAGAGAGGAAGGGAGAAGGAGAGCGAGATGGAAACATCAATGATGAGAGAGAATCATTGATGGCTGCCTCCTGCACACTAGTTGGCAGATTATTTAGGGCAGGGGTGGGGAACCTTGTTTCTGCCAACAGCCATTTGGATATTCATAATATCATTCGAAAGCCATACCAAATTATCAACTTAAAATTGTGTCTGCTGTATTTGGTCAAACGTTTAATTAACTCCCCCTAATGCTTTGGCAGGGCCAGACCAAATGATTTTGTGGGCCTTACGTGGCCCTCGGGCCGGACGTTCCCCACCCCTGATCTAGAGAATGCAGAAGAATACTTGCTAACTAAGTACATTTTCCAATTATTGTAAATAGGTTTCAACAGATTTCCACGTAGGTTTCTCATAGACAGAAGTAAGCATGTAGACTGAGTTCCTATCTAGAAATAGTCTTAAAAATCATTTCAGTCTATCAGTGATTCTCAAAACATACGAACATACAAATCTTCTAGGGATCCTGTTGGTATGCAGATTAGGAGTCAGTAGGTCAGGGTAGGCCCTGAGAGTCTGCATTTTTTTACAAGCTGCTGGGCTGGGCTCCTCGCACAGGTGCGTGACCTGTGAAGTCACAGGAAGGCCTCACGCTGACTGACTGCTCTGCTGGCAGCATCATCATATTCTTAGTGATTTATGAACAGAGAGCTCGGCATTTTTATTTTGCTTTGAGTCCCACAGTCTGTGTAGCCGTCCAGCCCACAGGGAATGCTGCTGCCAGAGGTCTGTGGACCGACCACCCTTTGAGTTGAAAGGGTCCGTCTAGTACAGGGGTTTGCAAACTATGGTTCACTGGGCAAATCCAGCCAGCTGCCTGTTTTTGTAAATAAAGATTTATTAGAACATAGCAACACCTACTTGTTTATATATTGTGTGGGGCTGTTTTTATGCTACAACATAATTTGTGTAGCTGTGACTAACAGAAACGATATGGCTTTACAGAAGTAGTTTGTTGCCATCTGGTCTAGTAGATGATATAAGAGGCCATGGGATCAGGAATAGCATGTTAAGCAAATTGTTTTCCCAATACTTAGTATAATATTTCCTTACATTTCTCAACTTGTCTTTTTTTAAAACAACAAAGTATTTTTAGCATACATTAACCCAATTTCTCTCATAACATCTTTTTGAAATAGATGCGCTATGTGTATTGTTTCTGTTGAAGACTGGGGTTCAGAAGGCCTCACATACTTGTCGAGGATTGTGTGATTACAGTTTGCTTTAAAAACCTAGGCTGTCTTTATTTTATTATACCCCAAGCACATGCTCTGTTTCTCTCTGATGGTCTTCTTAGAGAATTTTCCCTCTAAATAAAGGATGTAGCTACTTCTGGTCTTATCCCAATGACATCATTTTTATGCAGTAATCAAGTGGGTATCATATAGCATTCCACATAGCAGAGGAGTTCCCAGAGCTAATGCAGAGGCCAACTGAGAACGGGCAAGGTACAAAGAGAGGGTGGGCAAGGCAGGCCCAGGGCAGTTTCCTGACTTTCTGCGTTCCATTTGGTCTGAGCAAATATTTCCACTCAGCATTGCTTTTCAGCACTGCTTTCATGTTCGTTCTTTCTCTTTGTTTTGTTGCTTACCCCACCCTGAGTTCCCTGGGCATATGCTCTTCCTGCCCTTTCTCTCCTTCCTCAACATTCCATGGCTCTGCAATACATTGGCGCGCCATTATTGTCTTTAATAAAGTTGGCTATCTGTGAATCATGTTGCTCAGCATGACTACATTAAAGCATTATGTAAATGAGGCCTATTATTTTTTCCTTTTTGTATATGGAGGGAGGATTATTTGGTAGGAATAATGGTGAAGCTTGATTACACATTACACCCTATTATATACCACAACAGTAATTAAGACAGTGGTTGAAATTTTCACAGACATATGACAGAAAAGCATATTTAAGAAATTATGTTGAAACAAATTTTAAAAATGACCTTTATATGGCTTTAGGGCTTTTTCCAGAAATAGCATAAGACCATAAATATGACTGTGGTTTTAATACAGTAGGGTCACTTTTCACTCCTTTTATAAGAAACACAGAGTCAAAAGGAAAAGGAAATTTCCTTAATAATAGTTCAAGGCTCTGTAGGGATGGGAATGTATCTTTTTACCTTACTGTGTATGTTTATCAGAGATTATTTTAAACATTTCCTCAATGAATGTTTAAACAACTCTATTGCCTATTGAAACTGGCATCCAGCCCAGAACTGTCGCCGAGTTTGTGGTATTCCTGTTTTCTAAGACTGGACCCTACCTTTATTTCTTCTCATGAATTTCAATCCATAGAATGTTTTCAGCATGGAATAGTTATTAACCTCCCAGATAAAAGTATTCCCCACCACTACTCAGAAAACAGAAATGTAGTTGTTTAAAATGGATGAGTTTCCTAGACATTTATTGGGTGGGAAGTAAATCAAAGTTAAAAGACTTTGAAGAATGAGAATTAAGGCTGAATCCAAAATATAGATTCTGATTTCGGTTACTTCTTAGAATGTGCATGCATGGGTACGTGTGTGTGAAGAGGGTGCCCCTCGTTTTATTTGCCTACTCTTTGGGGATTTTAGATTTCTAAAAGATAATACAAAATAAGACCATATGACTTCTTAAATAGAACACACTAAAAAAGCAATCATCCTAAAGAAAATATCAATACATTGAATAAGATTTCAGTTTGATTTAGTGCGAATCCAAAAACCAATCCACCAGTTGGTTTATATGGCTTAATCTATGGCAATGCTGTGGCATGATAGGAGCTCTCAAACCCTGCTAGCCGGAATCTGAATTGGATAATGAGCCTAGAAGAATTTTTGGAAATATCTATCTGTGTTATAGATATGGACTGATATCATCTCTAGCTTTAAATGCAACTTAATAATGTGTACCCAGAGATGTGCAGAAAGATGCTTATAGCAGCTTTATCTGTAATTGCCAAAATTAGAAACAATCAAAATGCCCATTTACTATGGACTAGATAAATTATGGTGTAATTGTTTATTTACCTGGTCCCAGAACCTACCAGAATGCCTGGTATAGAGCATGATCTTAATATACTGTATATTCATTATGTAAATGAATATACATAATGAGAAATTGAAAGGGCTTAATTTCAGTTTCTAACATGGAATAGTATGGATGAAACAATACTGAGCAAAAAATATCTGACATAAGAGTGCACTTAGAGCAGCAGTTCTCAACTTGTGGGTTGCGACCCCTTTGGGGGTCGAACAACCTTTTCACAGGGGTTGCCTAAGACCATCGGAAAACACATATATAATTACATATTGTTTTGGTGATTAATCACTATGCTTTAATTATGTTCAATTTGTAACAATGAAATTGGGGGTCACCACAACATGAGGAACTGTATTAAAGGGTCGGGGCATTAGGAAGGTTGAGAACCACTGACTTAGAGAGTTGTTCCATTTATATAAAAAAATCAAAGATATGCCTAAGTCATATCTCAGTGTTAAAGTGAGAAGAGTGGTCCCCCTAAGAAAGGAAGTGGGCTTGATGGTGAGGGAATGCACATGCTGTTGAGAGGCTGGGGATGTTCTGTTTCTGGACCTGCTGGTAGTTTCTTGAGTTTTCATTTTGTAATAAATCATTGAGCTCTTATCTTTTATGTACTCGTGTGTGTGTGTGTGTGTGTGTGTGTGTATGTTATTTATTTCTTGAAAAAGGAGTAAGTACAATGATAGAATCAATACAGTAAAAATAATACTTTCCCGATTAATTCAGTCCAGAATAATGCAAATTTGTGATTAGATGCATTTTTCCACAGTTCACCAGAAGTGATTATTTTTCTTCCTACTCTAGAAATACATAAACATCTAATAATGCTACAAGTAACTTGCAACCAATTATTAATATAAGACTATGATAGGATGCCTTTTACTATCTATCCATAAAGAGATATTTCTATGGATAAAAGTTATGAATCAAATAATTTAAACTTAAAAGCCAGCAAGATACCACTTGAATTAACATTTGATATGTTTATCTTGAAATGGTTAAGAGATAAATTCAACCTTGTTGCTGTTAGAGAATGAGGAAAGATGTTCTTTTCAGAGAATCCTGAGTGGATACTGATACATAAATATATGCATTAAAAGCTGTGAAAGGGAAGCAACAATAAATATAGTTTCTATCTAAAGAAAATTCAAAGAAGGGGGGAAAGTAGAAAAAGGAATATCTGTGATATAAATGTACTGATAATGAAATAGCTTAGACTTGACATCACATGCTCACTTCTATTTGGCTCATCAACCAGGCAACTGGCTATTTCAGTTGTCCTCAAAGAAGGAATATAAAAGCCATCTGAAAAATAAGATTAATAAGTTCCAAGAAATTTTTTGGCAGAGTAATGAACAGGTTGGAAATTCAAAATCTCCAAAGGATTAATTATTTTTTTTAATATATTTTTATTGATTAAGATATTACATATGTGTCCTTGTCCCCACATTGCCCTCTACCACCCCCCCCCCACACCGCTCATGCCCTCACCCACCCCCCCGTTGTCCGTGTCCATTGGTTAGGCCTATATGCCTGCATGTAAGTCCTTTGGTTGATCTTTCCCCCTTGCCCCCACCCTCCCCTACCTTCCCTCCAAAGCCCGACAGTCCAATCAATGCCTCTCCGTCTCTGGATCAGTCCTTGTTCATCAGTTTATGTTGTTCATTATATTCCACAAATAAGTGAGATCTTGTGGTATTTATCCGCTCTCCAGTTCCATCCATGCTGTGGCAAATGGTAAGAGTTCCTTTTTCTTCTTCCTCTTCTTAAAGAATACCTTTCAGCATTTCATATAATGCTGGTTTGGTGGAGATGAACTCCTTTAGCTTTTTCTTATCCGTGAAGCTCTTTATCTGACCTTCTATTCTGAATGATAGCTTTGCTGGATAAAGTAATCTTGGTTGTAGGTTCTTGCTATTCATCACTTTGAATATTTCTTGCCACTCTCTTCTGGCCTGCATGGTTTCTGTTGAGAAATCAGCTGACAGTCGTATGGGTACTCCCTTGTAGGTAACTGACTGTCTTTCTCTTGCTGCTTTTAAGATTCTCTCTTTGTCTTTTGCCCTTGGCATTTTAATTATGATGTGTCTTGGTGTGGTCCTCTTTGGGTTCCTTTTGTTTGGGGTTCTCTGCGCTTCCTGGACTTGTAAGTCTATTTCTTTCACCAGGTAGGGGAAGTTTTCTGTCATTATTTCTTCAAATAGGTTTTCAATATCTTGGTCTCTCTCATCTTCTGGCACCCCTATAATTCTGATGTTGGTACGCTTGAAGTTGTCCCAGAGGCTCCTTACACTATCTTCATATTTTTTGAATCTCTTTTCTTTTTTCTTTTTCAGTTGGGTATTTTTTGTTTCTTTGTATTTCAAATCTTTGACTTGATTCTTGGGATCCTCTTGTCTGCTGTTGGATCTCTGTAGATTATTCTTTATTTCAGTCAGTGTGTGCTTAATTTCTAGTTGGTCCTTTTTCATGTCCTCCATGGTCTCACTATACTTATTGAGGGACTCATTACATTTATCGGCGGTTTCCATAAAATTCTTGAAAAACCTTATAAACGTGGCCTTGAACTCTATATCCAGTCGTTTGCTTTCCTCCATTTCTGCCATTTGTGACCTGTTTCTTTGTCTCCGCATTTTGGCTGCTTCCCTGTGTTGATAGAGTGGCTTTGTGTGCTAGGTGTCCTGTAGGGCCCAGTGGCTCAGCCTCCCCAGTTACCTGAGGTGGACACTCTTGGTGCACCCCCTTGTGGGCTTTGTGCACAGTCTTTTTGTAGCTATGCCTTGGTTGTTGTAGGATCACTGGGAGGAATTGACCTCCAGGCCAATTGGCAGTGAGAATCAGCTGTGTCTGCACTGGGAGAACTTCTGTGCTAGAGACACCCTTCTGGGGCAAGACTTGCTTCAGTGGAGCTTTGGTGCTCACTGAGACTGCACCCTGAGTGTGTCCCTTATGGATCTGAGGAGTTGTGATCTGGATGGCCCCCCTCTGACCACTGGGCACAGTGGCTCTTGGATCTAAGGAGGTGCTAATTTAGCCTCTGCCTGAGGTTACACAGCAGGAGCTATGAAGAGAACTGCAGATTCCCCTTCCTTTTTTGGGGTTTGGAGGTGCCCTGATGAGGCTCAGCTGTGAAGCAATGCAAGCCGCTGTGCGGCCTTGGGCCTTCTCTTGGAAGTTCTAGGTCTGTCTTGCCCAGCTGCAGTTTGTTAGGTAATTACAGGTTGCAAAGGGCCAGGGCATTCATATGCAAAAGCCTCTGCAGGGCGGGGTCTCAAGGAATCAAAGGGCGGAGAGAGCAGCTATGGTGGAGCCTCAGCCCCGCCCTAAGGAGTCGCGAGTCCCAGTGTCCCGGCAATGGTTGCAAGCACCTCTGAGGGAAAGCCGCTCTCAAGCTCGCCCGCTGCCAGACAGTCCAGTTTCTCCCCGTATGAGTCCTGGGTTCCCAGAGACTTCCCGGAACCGGATTTCAGAGCCGTCGGGAGCTTGTGTCTCCCTCCGGATTCAAAAAGACAGCCGCGCTCTCAGGTGCCAGACCCTTTCCGCGCGCGCGAGCCCCCGTACCTCTGCACTCCACCTCCGCAGCTCCTCTGGCTCTCAGTGTGCTTTTCTTTCCTTCTAGTTGTAGAATTTCCACTCAGCCAGCCCCCCTGTAGTTCTGGACGATGTCCACCTTGTGTTTTTGATGCATTTATCAATTGTTGCGGGAAGCAGCAATTTCCCGGTGTTTATCTATGCTGCCATCTTAGTTTCTCCAGGATTAATTTTTAAAATACAGAAAAGGTACGGTCAAAACAAGCAACCATTCACAAAGTGAGAAAATGGATACTTAGCAAGAGCCAGGATAAAACACACACACACACACACACTCACACACACAAGATAATTGTTTAATTGCTACTTAGAAAAAATAGAGCTAAATGTTCAGTAGGATCATTCTACAGCCAGCGGTCCTACAGGAGCTAATAAAAGGGAATCTAGGAAGTTTCTACAAGAAGAAAAAGCCCCCAGAGATGGGCAGCAAGGACGTGAAGGACAAAGTCGGGATCACCCGGCAGTCAGAGATGTTCTTATCAGAATAGAAATAACAACGGAATGTACCTCACACTATACTTTTCAGAAAAGAAAATTCTGGTCTATAGGCTGGTCACCTTGTGTGAATATTACGTTTAGAGTCCCTTATTTTCCCGGAGAGAAAAATAAGGATAAACCAGGTGAATTTTCACTGCAACCCTCAATCTGTGGTCAAAATGAACAGGCGAGCACAGGGATCTTCAGTGACAGCTGGGAGGCGGCGAAATGAAGTTTGTCCACAAGTTAAAGTTGTTGCTTCTTATGACCCTTTGAAGTACCCAGATAAGGGTATTGTTTATTTTATCTTGTAAAATCAGATTAGCATTTTTTGAATTTTAGGAATATAACTTGCATTTACTTCCTAGATTTTCAATCATATAAGTCCCCACATAGGCACAAATTGGGAGCATTAGGGTGGGGGAATGAAAATGACACTCTTGAGTGTGTAATGTATGCAAGGAACTAAGCTTACTAGTATTTTAGGGAACTGACCTATTTCCCACGAGTGCTTAGTACTGCATATGTTACATGCATGCAGAATGAGGCCCACAGAGGTGAAGCGAATTGGTAGAAGTCAGTCAGTGTTAAGTGCTGGAGTAAAAACTTTGAAAACAGCCAGTTCGGCGTGGCTCAGTGGTTGAGCATCGACCTATGAACCAGGAGGTCACAGTTCCCAGCCAGGGCATATTCCCCAGGTTGCAGGCTTGATCCCCAGTGTGGGGCGTGCAGGAGGCAGCCGGTCTGATGTTCGTATCTCTCTCTCCCTCTCCCTTCTCTGAAATCAATAAAAATATTTTTTAAAAACATTTTTTAAGTTGAAAACATACTATCTGAGGCATTCCTTTCCCCCCCCATTACTTCGTACTACCTCCCTAGAACCCAGAGAATGAGCAAACCTACTAGCAGTGCTCAGGGTTGACTTTCTTGTGGGGTCAAGAGCACAGTCCCTTATGAGACATAAAATATTTTCTCCCTGGCGCGCACGTTTTCTGAGGTTCCTGTGTGCATCTGTACGCAGAGGTAAAGGCACCCATGACAGTGCAGTATTTTCAGAGGAAATAACCATCACAATAATTCTTCAGGCCCTGAGCGCCTTAGAAATCCAAGTAGCCTCAGGGACTTGCTGAGAAAAACACCCAGAGGACTACTCCATCTCTCTCTTGTTTCCTGGAGACGGTTGTTCAGTTGCTACAGTGACAGCTCTTTAGAGTGTAAACATTATCAAGGACATACACATCTTAATGGTGGCTGGGAAAATAAAAGTTTGATGAAATGTTCTTGAGAAATGCTATGATTTGACATATTAAACCATTTCAATTTATTATTATGTATATTTATGTTTTTAATAAAGATATATGAAGAGCATAATCTATATCAGGCACCCTGGCAGGCCCTGGGACCAGGTAAATAAACATAATCTTTCTCTGGGGTCTGAACGTAAGAAACCGAAAACGGCGGAGGAGACAGACTAGTCTTGGCACTCAGTCCTACTCCCCTGGCCTCCGTTCCTTCAGCATGCCGCCTCCTAAAGCCACCTCCCTGACGGACATCAAGTGGTTTCCCACGCTCTCAGCCAAGTGCCCACCCTTGACATTCTGCCTAAGAGCAGACTTTCCTTTCTGGCTCAGGTCATCGGAAGGAATACATAGGTATGGATTACTGGAGCGATTGATTGCAATCAATGACACCAGCCTGAGGAGAACTGAAAGAGTAGCCTCAGGGAATCGGTGGAGGAGACTTTAGAATGGGGCATCTCATTCCACCCACGGGGTCAGCACACTAGTATGTCCAGTCGTGGATGGTCAACTCTTTGTTTTGCTGAAAATTTATCTAAGCAACGGGAAATCGTGTTTGATTTCTAACCATGTATATCACAGTCATCCTTGAATCTTTTTATCAAAATATGAATATTGGAACCTCACCTTCAGAAACAGTGATGTTACAGCTCACCCCCTGGGGCATCTTCCCATGGAGACTTCCTTGACCGACTCCTCTGTCGTTGAAGATAAAACTTATGAGCACTGAAACCTTTTTGTCCAGCTCAGTTCTGTGTCTCAAGTGCTTAGAACAATACCCAGAAGTCGTCCTTAATAGTTGGTTGAGAGAATGAATACCCCTTTTAATACCCCACTTGTATCAACTCCATAATAGTCCAAGAATTATTTATAATTGTGTCTTTCCGTGTTTCTTTTTTATTTAATATACTTTTATTGACTTCAGAGAGGAAGGGAGAGGGAGAGAAAGGTAGAAACATCAATGATGAGAGAATCATGGATTGGCTGCCTCCAGCAGGCCCCACACTGGGGATTGAGCCCACAACCCGGGCATCTGCCCTGACCAGGAATTAAACCATGACATCCTGGTTCATAGATCCACCCTCCACCACTAAGGCACCCTGGCAAGACCCTTAAGTGTTTCTTGAAGACACAGTCAGCATGTTCCAATCCCTTTCATGTACTAATGAACCAGAATATCATGTATGTCCTAATTCATGTTTGTCGAATACACAGACCTACTTGCTTATTAGGGAAGCACACACAGGATGCCTGGCATGCAGAGAATGGATGAGAAGCTTGCAGCTGGAGTCTCTCAGAGCAGTAACAACGTAATTACAATCGTACATAGAAAACATTATGTGTGCAGGAAACACGTTAGCAATACAAAGAGGAGGAGGAGGAGGAAATTGTGAATCTTTGGGTGTTTGGTTTAGCATAGATACATCAAGGAGAATGCATTAATAAATATTTAAGATAATTTACAATTTTCTAATAAAGGCAACATGGGCACCATTAGCCACAATAGGAAATGTAAAAGGAAAATCCAGTTTGCAACTGAAAATATGGCGCTAAATTGAATTTGAAGCAGAGATGGGATATGCAGGTAATGATTATGGAGGGACTTAGAAAAAGGAAACCTAAATGTATTTCTCAGGAAAGAGGCCTGGGCTAGCTCTCTGGCTTTGAGGCATGAGAGTTGATGCCACACAGCAAAGCACAACCAGTGAGAATGCAGCTGAGGACAAAATGCTGGAAAATATTATAATAGAGGGAGGGTGCTGGTAGAGTGATGCCATATATAATTAGACACTTTAGACACAATTAATATAAGAAATGAAACTGAAAACCAATGTAAGAAACTAGTTTCAAGAAAAGAAGGATTATCGGCAAAGTCAAAGAAACCAAGTATTTGCTGGTTTTAACAAGTCTAACTTTAATTCAGTTTAGACATGTCTGTATTGATTCAAGGGGTATGCTAGCTTCTGTGAATACAAAACGAAATAAAATACCATTCTTGTTCTCGAGGCATTTAGTGCGAGCAAACCTGGACCCTGTAGAAAGCGTGTGGGAAGAATGAGAGGAAAACAATACGGAATAGTTATTTGCTTCTTTCTCCTCTGAAAGATAGATTGACATCTGGAAGCTTCAACCTTGCCAATATCCTGAGAGAGAGATATTTTAGAATGGTTTTTCTGATATAATTTGTAAAATAAAAGTGTATTTTAAATAAACTTTACAATCAGCTTAAGAGTGTTTATGAAGACCAAGATTTTCTATACAATACAGACTTTTAAAATATTGAATTATATTTATACAAGGAAATTAAAATGTGGACATTTTTTCTTTTCTTATAGTTCTTGTCTGGTTTTGTTGTCAGGAAAATGATACCAAAACCAAGTAAAATTAGTTTGGAAGTATTTTCTCATCCTCTATTTACACGATAACCTATATAATAATTTTTTAAACATTATTAAGAATAAATTTCCATATGTATAGAGAAAGAAGGCTTAACCAGTATTTGATAGAGTTTTCTGAAGTGAGAAATTCTGTTTCTAAACAGTATAATATAAATTTCACAAAATGCTGTCTTTGACTTCATATATGCAAATATATGCCATTACTAATTCCATTCCACAGGCATGCTAAGTCCCGGTCCACTTAAAAGTAAATCATATTTCTAAATATTACATATTCCTACTATTAACCAGAATTTTTGTAAGTAAATATGTTACTACAATTGTGGGCCATTAAAATAGCAATAAAGCAATGACAAAATCCACATAACAGATGATAACTGATTATCAGCTGGCAGATTTTTGTCATTTCAAGAGAAGATGTATTCTAAGGAAACCACTTAGAGAGTAACATGTACATGATATCAGATACCCTCTAATCAACCCATCACCATTGCTAAGACTGGATTGTCCTTGCCTCTTTTTCTTTGTAAAGAAACTCAATCCAGAAGAAACTGTGTGACCATGTCTGTTAGACCTTAACATCTGCACAGCTTATGCCCTAGAATTTCCACTCCTGGGTTGAAAGCAGACATGTGTGCTCAGTTTACCGAAAGGCAGGCACGAGAATCCTCAGAGCAGCACTTTTCATAACAGCCAAAACTGAGAACAGTCAAAACAGTCACCAGTGGGAGAACGGGTTAAAACTTGTGGCATGTTTGTACGATGGAACACCATACATCAATGCGAAGGAACACACTACAACATACATGAATGAATCTAAAACACATGGATTTATTTATTAATTTTAAAATGAAATACAGTCTGTAAGGCTAAATACAGACAGCCAGATTCTCAATGGTCTTGTTAACTAGGAGCTTTCTTACCACTATGCAGCTACTTAAGTTTTTAACTCTTTTTTTTAATTTATTTTTTTTAATTTACTTTTTTAAAGTATTACAGATGCTCACCTGTTGACCCCCTCCACCCTGCACCTACCCTCTCCTCAGGCCTTCACCACACTATTGTCCGTGTCATAGGTTATGCATATGTCTTTTTTCATCAGGTATAATCGACCTCACATTATATAGTTTCAGGTGTATTACAGTGTAATGATTTGATTTTTATGTATATTGCAGAAGGATCACCACAGTAAGTCCAATTAACACCATGCATAGTTACAATTTTTTTTTCTTTTTAAGAAAACTTTCAAGGTCTACTCTCCTAGTTACTTTCAAATCAGCAATCCAGTATTATTAATTACATCACCGTGATGCACATTACACCCCCATGCCATTCATTTTATAACTGGGAATCTGTACCAGTATAATCATTTATTAGTGGAACAAGTCAAACACATCAGAGTGCATACTGAGTTATTCCATGTACATGAAGTTCATATGTAAGTGCAAGTAATGCACAGCGACCATCTCAGGGTATTACATGTGATTGGGCAGGGTGGCGACTGGAAGAGGACATGGGGGCTTCCAGGCTGCGGGTCACATTCAGTATCTCTGTCTGGGTGCTGTTTCCAGTCTGTCCACTTTGTGAAAAGTCATCAAGTTGTACCTTATGATGTGTGCGTTTTAATGCATCTAATGCTTTCATAAAAAGTTCACATTAACATAAATTATGGGGAACTATGAAAAAAATAGAAGTATACAGCAAGTTCTTGAAAAATGTCGTTTCATTCAGCATCATTTCATTATACTTTGATGAGAAGAAAACGTTGATTTCTGGCCTGAGCCACTGTCTGTATGGAGTGTCATGTTCTCCCCATGTTTGCATGCGTCTTCTTCACACTCCAGCTTCCTCCCACGTCCTAAGCATGTGCACGTTAGGTTACCTGCAGGGTCTGAGTGCCCCAGGCTGAGTGAGTGGGCGTGTGTGTGAATGTGCCCTGTGATGGATGGATGTCCTGTCCAGTGAGGGTGCCCACTTACACCCTGAGCTGCCAGGACTGGCCCCTGCCACCCTGAACTGGGAGAAGTGGGATGGGAAAGGATTTCCTAACTTGTTTTTATTTATCTTTTTTAAACTTACTTCAAGGTTTAATATTAGAAGCGTTTTAAGTTTTTATTGAGAAGTCTGGTAGTATTTTTGTGGCCAGAAATATACGAAGGAAGTTAACTCTTGTTGATATCAATGAGCCTGTGGCAACATTGGCTTCCTTATATGTCGTTTTGCTTAAGTTGCAGGTTCCAAAAACCTACTGACGACGTGAAGCGAGGACTTACTGTATTGGCAAGTCCCTCAGGGAGGGTCCTCGTCCCAACTGGAATATTGTTTACCGCTTTAACTGCAGGGTGACTGAATCTTCACCATCAGCCTAAGTAAGGCAGGGGAGAAAACTCAGCAACGATCTACATCCTGTCTGTATGCTTCGCGTCAGGGAGTGTTCCAGTCTGGTTTCTGTGTATGACCATAGTCAGTGTCCCTTGGTCGGAGGCTTAGGAAGAAGATCCACTGAGGAGTCTTGATGAGCAGATTGTGAATCCAGATGAGTCTCCTTGGATATTTACTCACAGCTCCCCGAAGCATATGAAAATCAAGTTGTTGTCTGTTACCTTCTTAGGATAACATAGACTTAACTTTATTTTCTTGCTTCCATTTCCCCAGCAAAGTATTACTCTAATACAGCGGTTCCCAACCTTCTGGCCCTTTAAATACAGTTCCTCATGTTGTGACCCCCAACCATAAAATTATTTTCGTTGCTACTTCATCACTGTGATGTTGCTACTGTTATGAATCATCATGTAAATATCTGATATGCAGGATGGTCTTAGGCGACCCCTGTGAAAGGGTCGTTCGACCGCCAAAGGGGTCGCGACCCACAGGTTGAGAACCGCTGTTCTAATAGACTATCAAATCTAAGCGTACTGTGGTACACATGTAGCCTGAGTTTTCTCCTGGATGACTGGAAAAACATTTTGCTTCGGATAAAAGGCCATAAAATTATTTCTGCTGTAAATAAAATACAATCATGTTTTTAAAAGTGTGACAGCAAACGATAAGCTGAAAAAACGAAAGGCTTGCAGGGTAGGAGGTGCCATACGGAAAGGATGAGTTAATCTGCCCACAAACATTGGTTGATCATCTACTGTGAGCCAAACGCCATCCTGGTGGTAAGAATCAGCAGCAAACATGACACGGGTGGCCCCTGCCGTCAGGGGGCTGTGGTAGTAGAACTAAGGCCAGTTAATCCAAAATATTGGCTATAATGAAGAATCATTAAAATTATTCAGACAAATTTAATCATTTGATTTTATCCCATATACTAGTACATAGAAAATTAAAACATTTTAACCGTTGTTAATATAATATACAAAATTTTTATTATGTCTCTATATTGGAGTTAAGAGCTTTTTTTTTTTTTTCATAAGGAAGACCATAAGATCATTTATGATGTCCAGGTTCACTTTCTTTGGGCAGAGCAGAAACTTAACAATACTCTCAAAGCGGGCTGAATGTAAAATCCTCTGGCTTTGGGAAACTTTTCCTTGGTCTTTCAGTCAGCTCTACAAGAATAATTCCAAAAAGAAAAGTAGTGTCACACCTTCATTAATTCTTTCCTAAGCATCTAACTTAATATCCATACAAAACAACTCTATTTCCACATTGATATTTTAAACAATTAAGCTAAATCATTGTAATGAAAAATATAACAGATATAAACAGGTCTGGGAAGGAATACAAGCGAGTCTTAATCAACATACAATTCGACTAGTGGAAGCAGATGTCCTTGGAGGCACAAGAATGCTGCCTGTGAGCACTGGGCGCGCAGCATCCCATCAGCACCTTGCAGTTGACAAGAGTAGAGAGAGTGGCTCCAGCAAGGTGTTTGAACAGGTGCAGGTGAGAGGCACTGCTGTGGCTGGGCTGTGTGATACTGCAGCGCCAGGCAGGCGTGGCCCGGAGCTTTTAAAATATGGCTGGTCCCAACTGAGATGCGCTTAATGTAAAATACACATGAGCATTTTGGGCTCGTTTTTATACATAACAATGTAAGATACCTCAACTTTTTATACTGATTTTACGTATTGAAATCATACTTTGAATATATTGACTTCAGTATATATATTTTTGAAATGTATTTTACTTGTGTGTTTTTTGTTTTTTTTTGCTCATTTTAAAGTGACCACTAAAAATATTGAATTACAAGGGGCTCACCTTTATAGCTCTCAATATATTGGTCAGTGCTGTTTTAATGTGTTTGTGTGTGTGTGTGTGTGTGTGTGTGTGTAAACTGAAGGACAGATGTGCTAAGAACTGTACTCAAGGTCATGCCCAGCAGGAAGTGAGGAGCCAGGCCGGACATGAGGCTACTGGTTCCAAAGAGTGTCCTCCCAGATTGCCTCCTATTAACACATCCTTGACACTAGCACGACCATTTTTATATGTTCCTCCAATAAAGTGACCATTTTCAACAGGCATGTTAAACTGGGTCAGCTGACAGACTTCATAAAGAACAGAGGCTAGGAAAATGAATGGGAGATGTCATGTACTTAGATGAGCAACATTAGGGAGCCAAGCTCCCCTTAGTGCTGAAAGGGCAAAGAAGTTTCCAGAACCCAGAGAGGTCACCCAGAGGACTGTGGCTAACTCGTGGTTACACAGGGATGAGTCCAGGAGAAAATATGCCCAGACTTTACTCTTCTCCTGTCTTCTGAGTTTCTGCCAGTGTCTCCCATCAACGGATGCCAATAGGAAGCCAGGGGACAAGGGCACCATTAAGCAAACTATCTGGATCAGCCTCACAGACCACGGAGAAGAGAGGAAAGAGGCTGAAGCATAGATCTAAGCAGACAGATGAAATATCTCGCACTCACATTGATTGTGAGCTTATTTGTAACCATAAGCTGCCATGTTGGATAGATGTACCTTCAATGCAGTAAAAGATGATCAGAAATGTGATTGCATCTAAATTTTGTGTACACTCAAATGGAGCGAATATTTTTAAGGCAGAGGCAATAAATAGAATGTGACAATAGCTTAAAGCACTAGACTGAAATTTATATATGAATTTTAGACCCTGATTCACAGCTCGATAGTAGTATCTCTTTTTTCACATGTGTTAAAGATTAATTTCATAGAGCAACAAAACTGCTGCCCCAACCATATAAGAAGATTGCTGCAAGGGTCAACATTTCACTACTTGAAAGGTATAAAACTAAGAAGTAGTCTATAATGTAAGACAGATGTAAGGGCCTTTAGGATTAGAATGGAAATAGTCTAATTTTTGATTTAATAGTCTAATGCCTGAGAAGTCCAAAGCCCTCCCCAAGGTGGCTGAAAATATACAGGGTGTTATGTTGTCATGGCCACATCATGCCCTTTCAGCCCAAGCCCTAGACTGGGTTATGTATTATCTCATTGATCAACATTCACTTTCTCTGTGTTATGATGTGAAATAAAATACCTTCCTCAATTTTCATTAAGAAAATAAAGTAACACTTGGACCAAGATTTGTGAGTGAAACAGGCTTGACTTTCAATTTGAGGAAAGCAAATATAGTACATTGCTATAAGCACTTTGTAACTTTGGGCATGTCCATGACATATTTATCTCTCAATGACTTCATTTAAAAATGAGTTGGCTAACCTTGGCCCAGTAGCTCAGTTAGTTGGAGTATTGTCATGATACACCAGGTTGTGGGTTAGATCCCCAGTCAGACACATACAAGATTCAATTAATGAATGCATAAATAAATGAAACAACAAGTTGATGTTTCTCTCTTTCTTCCTCCCTCTCTAAAATCAATCAATCAATAAATTTTTTAAAGTTTTTTAAAAATGTGCTAATTAGGCCGAAACTAGTTTGGCTCAGTGGATAGAGCATCGGCCTGCGGACTGAAAGGTCCCAGGTTCGATTCCGGTCAAGGGCATGTACCTGGGTTGCGGGCACATCCCCAGTAGGAGATGTGCGGGAGGCAGCTGATCGATGTTTCTCTCTCATCGATGTTTCTAACTATCTCTCTCCCTTCCTCTCTGTAAAAAATCAATAAAATATATTTTTTTTAAAAATGTGCTAATTAGGAGATCTTTATAATTTCTTGAGAGTATTACTTATAAATAACAATATAATCATAAAACATAAAACAAGATAATATTAGTATTTGTTTGGTTAAACATACTCATTTCGTAGGGATTATGTTATTGTTCTGTAACCAAAGTAATGAATTTTGTCAGTGATTAAATTATATTATGATTGTGAAGGAGGTGAAGGGAGAATTTATAAAAATTCTAATATACCCTCATACCATTTTCCATACTAAAACCAACTTTTCTTCTAAATCTCAAATTGCATTGTCAGTTGTTCCCAATTACAAAATGCCTCAATTGCTCTTTCACATCTACATATATAAAAGCCTAAGCGATGGTTTGACCATTTGGCTGTTCGACCAGTAGGTATGACATGCACTGACCACGAGGGGAAAAAGTTGCTCAATGTATAGGCATGGAAATATGCAGCAGACTGATGAATCTCAAAGGGAAGGGGGGAGGGAGATTTGTGCATTGGTGGGATCCCTCCGCCTGGCCTGCGGGGATCAGGCTGAAACAGGCAGTCTGACATCCCCCAAGGGGTCCCAGATTGCCAGAGGGTGCAGGCCAGGCTGAGGGACCCCATCGATGTGTGAATCCTTGCACTGGGCCTCTAGTCCAAAATAAAGTTTAAATCCCTAACATAACACTTCTTGCTTACCATTCCAGTTCTCTTTCATACCTTCTGCTGAGATCTTCAGTTTTCACATTCATTCATATAAAATCCATCTGAGACACATTTTCTCCCACAAACCCATGTGCATCCACTACTTGTCTGATTACCAATGTCAAGGCTGAGTTGGAATTATTTGTTCATTGTATGCTTTCCCATATCTGTATAAAATAACTCTACCAAACCTACTATAATGCATTATTCTTGTCCATGTACTTATCACTCTCTCCACTCAATTTTATAATATTTCTTATCAGAACTTGTGTCATAATCACCCTGGTATCTCCAGTACCTGACAAATAAATGAAGGTTCTATGCATGTGGAAAACTAGGCATTGACAGGAAAAGTAAATATGAATTGACATTTATAGTAAATATGAAAACTGGCCAAATTAAATAGACAAACAAAAGAAGACACTTTAAGAAAAAAACTAAAGGGAAATGTATATTGAAACCTAGGTAAAGAGCTATTGCTTAGACACAGAGATGTGTTAGTGCAAGCCAAAAAAGCTTAAATTTAGGATGACAAAAGTAAATTACAATAAATTCTAAAGAAATGAAGCAATGACAAAAATAGAGTCCTACTAAGTATGATTTGATATTTCTCTCAAATTCTCCACTTTTGCCACATAAAATAAAAAGTCCAAATATGCAGTGGCCATTTTGTTTATGAGCATGCCCACCAAATAAGTTATTACACATCAATTAAAAACGAATGCTTTCTCCATGCCCACATCTTTATGTTACTCATTGTTTTCAGAGGGGGTCATATACCTGAGCCTGGCATCAATAATTGTAAATTCACATTGAAGATGATTTTAAAGACCTCTGTCAAAGTAAAATAGCATAGACAAAGTTAAATAGTCAAGGGATATTTAATCATGCCCTAAAACGATTGCAATAAGGGACAGAAATGGAAGTCAACTCCATGGAAACAAGAGGCAGAAAAGTTTCCCAGCATGGTGAGCCGGTGGGGAATTAATGGAGGACATGAGGGGCGGTTGGCCATCTGCTAATCGGCACTTCTCAAAATTAAGCTCCCATCTCCCTCTTCAGCACACTCCCAATCTGGTGACTGCAGGGTGGTTCCCAGGTCCTTGAAAAAGACAGACTTGGGTATTAAAACTGGCAGGAGGATGGAAGCAGATTTACATCTTGGGAGGTCTGAGAACTTACAAGTACAAGTTTTCTGAAATACATACTCGGATCAAAGGGAGGTCAGGAGCTTAAAGCCAGAAAGGAACCTGTCTAAAATGTAGGGCAGTGGAGGGGAATTTTAAGGCTGAGTCACCTCAAAATCAGGGCTTTTACAGAAGGAATCTCTTCCCAAGAGAACAGGTACGTGCATGAGCTGCTGAACTCGATGTCAGATTCTTTGTCTGCTCCATTATCTGCACCATAAAGATCAGGTGCCAGGAGAGAAAACACAGGACCTGGATCATGCAATATCGGAGGACTAGCCCCTTTCCTAATAGGACACGGTGATTTCTAACACTCGGGTAAAATAGGCATTTCCTGGAAAACAATTGTCGCTGTCCTATCAGTCACACACACCTGAATCATCAGAGTCCCCAACCTTTGCTGCCTGCCTCCCATCGTTTAGCCCAGTGATGGCGAACCTTTTGAGCTCGGCGTGTCAGCATTTTGAAAAACCCTAACTTAACTCCGGTGCTGTGTCACATATAGAAATTTTTTGATATTTGCAACCATAGTAACACAAAGACTTACATTTTTGATATTTGTTTTATATATTTAAATGCCATTTAACAAAGAAAAATCAACCAAAAAAATGAGTTCGCGTGTCACCTCTGACACGCGTGTCATAGGTTCGCTATCACTGGTTTAGCCCTTGGCTTAGAATAATCCTAACTCTTAAAATGTCCTGAAAACATACTAGTACTAGAGGTCTGATGCATGAATTCATGCACCAGTGAGGTCCCTCGGCCTACCCTGCAGGATCAGGTCAAAACTGGCTCTCTGACATCCCAGAGGGGTCCCTGATTGCAAGAGGGTGCAGGCCAGGCCGAGGGACCCCACCAGTGCATGATCAAGGCAAGGGAGAGATGCAGGAGGTTGGCCAGCTGGAGAGGGACCACAGGAGGGTTCTAGGGCATGTTTGGCCCATCTCACTCAGTCCTGATCGGCCGAAACCCAGAAGCAAGCTAGCCTACTGGTTGGTGCATGGTGGTCAGTGCACCTCATGGCTAGCAGTTGAGTGGCCTTAGCATATCATTAGCATATTATGCTTTGATTGGTTGAATGGAAAACTGGACACTTAGCATATTAGGCTTTTATTATATAGGGTATCCAGTTTACTTGTGAGGACAATAAGGTACAGATGCATTACCCAACATTCTAATGCTTTCAAAGATTTTGAGGAAAATTGTATTCTAAGCAGTAGAAATATTCCTTTATTTTTCCATACTGAAACTAGTTTGATATCAATATGTTTCTATTCACAAGAAAAGCTAGTTGGATTAAAAATAGAAAAAAGTAACATCTCTGATCTCTCCATATTCTACTGATAGGAAGATGCCCATAATTTGTTCAGTTAAAAGGTATAGTTAAAATAGAAAAATGATAAATATTCCAGAAGAAATTTAATAAATTGGCAATTTTTATGAGGAAAAATGTATAAACACTCCTGAAAGACAGACAAATAGATTTAAGTAAATGCAAAGACATTCCTTGAGTTTGTCTTTATGTCATTATGATTTTTGGTCTCCCTACATTAATTTATAAATGGGAAACTGTCCCAGTAAAAATACCCAGGAGCTTTTTCTAACGAGGTAGCACGGTTGTTACCCAATAATGGCCAAGAAAACACAGGAAAAGAAAAGCTATAGGGCAGTGATGGCGAACCCATGACACATGTGTTAGAGGTGACACACGAACTCATTTTTTTGGTGGATTTTTCTTTGTTAAATGGCATTTAAATATATAAAATAAATATCAGAAATATAAGTCTTTGTGTTACTATGGTTGCAAATATCAAAAAATTTCTATATGTGACACGGCACCAGAGTTAAGTTAGGGCTTTTCAAAATGCTGACACGCGGAGCTCAAAAGGTTCGCAATCACTGCTATAGGGGCAACCAGTAAAGTCAGCTCCTGTGTACGTAATCCTTCTGTGTATTTCACTGTTGTCCTAACATTTTTATTCCTGGGATATGAATGACCTCATTTCTCCCGTCACAAGCAGGATGCCTCTCCCGTGTTTTAGGGAGTGTGTTCTAGTTATTGCATGTCATGGACCCTGGGCTATATAATATTTTCTGTTTTAACCCTTGTAAGCAGGAAACTTTGGTCTTAGAAATAATATTTTAAAATGTTTTCAAATCTAAGCCTACGCAGGGAACTTGTCTGAATGCTAGATTGCCATCTGATGTCTGCCTCCATCCCATAGTTATTCCTGACAGCAATGTCTCAGTCATCCCTAACTTTACTTTACGGTTGATTTTATAAAACTCCATTTGTAAAGTCCCTCTGGGAGGAAACAGCCCTATTCAGCATGCTCCCAACTCTCTGCCATCAAAGTTGACATTCCAGTGATTTTACACACTCCCTACGGGGGAAATAATTAGGTGAGAAGAAGTAATTGTAGCCTCACATTTCCCTGTGTGAGGAGCTGTTTTAGACCTATATGCATTGTCCCTTATTTCTCACCAGTTAATAAAACCAAATTTGAATGTCCTGGTAAAATGCTAGAACTTTGAATGTATAGAGTGTCCCAAAAATTGTATACATACTTTAACAGCTGATTCATATTACATTTTGAAAATGAAATGTATTTTAATAAGCACTGTCTCTATAATTATTCAGAGCATGTGTATATTTTGGGAGACCTATAAATAGATAGATATAGATGTATATGTAAATAGATATAGACATAGATATAAATATAGATATCAGATATTCAAGTAGGAAAGACCTGTATGTCAATTGAGGTGATTCTGAGCAACATGGTAAAGTAAAATTGATGGCCAATTAAAAAAATAGAAAAAAATATAGGGGAGAACTTGGAATTAATTCTACAAGAAAATAAAAAAAATTATAAAGCTTCTATAATTAAAAGTACTGGCACATGAAAAGGCAGAGCAACTGATGAGACAGATAAGAAAATCCAAAAATAGACAAAACTACTCAGAGAAATCTAGTTTATGAGAAAAGTGGAATCTAGAATCAATGGAGTGAATTTTTTTATGTTTGTTTTTAACAAGCAGTGTTGGTTCAACTGTTTGACTATTTTGAAAAAAGATAACAGATCAATTCTTCACAACATACACAACAATAAACTTCAAATAGCTCAGGTATCTAAATATGAAAAAAACTAAGTATGACAAGAAATTAAGGATGAATTCCTACTTAAGCTGCACGTATAGAAAAGTATTTTTAACTATGACCAAAATTCAGATGTAACAAAAAAATCATGGCAAAAGATATCATTTTTACCACAACAAAAATAACATAGGAAAATGAGATGACAAAGTGGGAGAAAATATTTTTCACATGGATCATAGGTAAAGAGATAATATCCTTAATATACGAAGAAATTTTAGCTATCAAGAGGAAAATTGCCAGAATGATATATTAAAAAAGGAATAAAATACATGAACAATTTATACACACACACAAATACACACACATATATTACTTAGCATGAACTTGAACCTACAGGATTAAACACAAAAAGATGTTCAATTTCATTGATAATAAGAAAAATATAGTAAGATCACACCGAGTTATAATTTCTCTCTATGAAACTGGCAAAAATTCAAAAGCTAAACAATACACATTTGGCAAAGCTGTGGGGAAACAGTTACTCTCATAGACAGCTATTGAGAATTCAGAAAATGTAAAATGATTCCACCCAGTGGAAGCGAATTTGGCAGAATCTCAGAAGGTTACAGATGCATCTGCCTTTCAACCCACGAATCCTACTTCTAGGAACTGACCCTGAAAATGCGTCTCTAATAACATTGATATTCATGTTCATAAACGTCATTCATTATAGAATATTTTTATAACCACCAAATATTGGAAGTTACCTGAATTCCAAGCATAGGGAATTGCTTAAATAAACAATGGTACCCACACACAATGTCATACCATCCTTTTGTTAAAAAAAAGAAAAAGAAAGGAAAAAAAGGAGGCAAATTTCTACTAGTATAAACTGTTATGGAATGATTTCTAGAACATATTAAGTTACAAAAGCAAAGCACAAAGCAAATATCTAATGTTTTACCCTTTCTATATAAAGAAAAACATACTTATATTTACTTAACTTTTCATAAAGAAATGCAGAAAGTAAACAATAAAATGTGTTACTTCAGTAGATGGAGGGTGGAGAGGTGGAAAAGATGTGGGAGGAAAGGAATTGTCTTTAAGTATAATTTTTTGTATTGTTTTGACTATTGGAAACATGTTAACATTGTGCCTACTCAGAAAATAGAATTATGGCCTTCTTAAAACTAGTTACAGAAACAGCAGCACCCGCTGCCTCGGTGGCAGCCCCTCTCGGTAACACATCTGTATGCTCATAGGGCCAGTTCTGGGTCTACTGTGTCCTCCAGAAATCTCTAACTCAGAGGCCAATATACTGTGCTCTTCTTTCTCCATAGCCAAGTTTTCAGGCCTGGGAATCAGAGGGTGAAATCGGTGTGTCTTTTCTCACTATCCACCATCGCAAGGTTGGCTTCCCATGGGTAACTTTGGATTTTGCTAGACTTTAAGCCTTGGGTCCTAAGAAAAAAGGTTGGGGACCAAACAATCATGCCATTAGATTGGGATCTGCGACTGCCATATGGTCAGTCTGGTGTCCTTATGCTGGTGAAACAATAGGCAAAGCAAAGGGGTTCCTCGCTTAGACTAGAGGGGTGCAGACTGAGTGGTAAGTGGAAATGGGGTTGATTGTACACCATGGGGATAAGGAGGCAAATCTCTGGAAACAGGTGACCCTGAAGTCATTTAATATTATTTTATCCTGTGATTAAAGTCAGTGGGAAACTAAAACACCTCAGTACTGATAGGACTGCTAACACTCCGGATTTTTAGAGATGAAGTTTTGGCTGACCCCACTACTCAAAACCTATGACCGGCAGAGTAGCTTGGTGATATCAGAGAAAATATGGTTTGGGTTGTGAGAAAAAATAGTTATAAGTACCATCTACAACCACTTCACTGGCTGCAGGCAAGTACTGTAATAAGTATGAGTATGTATTCCATATTTTGACATAATATGTACATATTACCAATTTCTTGTCTCCTCTTTCATTCCACTACCATCTAATGCACTGTGCATTAAAAGCAGTTCACTTAAATCTCAGTATTACAGTCCCAGGATATCAAAGGAGAATGTGCCTCAGAAGAGAAATAAACATAACTAAAACATGGAGAAACTCTATTTTGTGGAGAAGATTAGAATATTTGTGCTTTGCAAGGGATTATAGCATTAAGTTAGTCAGAAGTGTGTCTGTGTGTGTGTGTGTGTGTGTGTGTGTGTGTGTGTGGTGTGTATTTTTGTTTTTTAGCTGTAGCTTTTTGGAAGTTAAGTATAGTTGAAGAGGTAACTATGGGTGCCAAGCTGACAGGGGGATAGACTGTGGTGGTTTATATTGTGTCAAGTTAGCTAAGCTGGAACTGTATTTCTCAGAATTCTCTTCCCTGACTAGGTTTGAGTTCATGTGGGTTGTAAGAGACTTTCCCCACCAGACGGGAAGGCAAGTGTAAAGCAGTGGCTGTATTCTTTTTAAGAGTAGATGGTCACTGTTGTATGTGATGCACTTGTCACTTCCCTGCTGCTCCTCATTGGCTTAGAAGCAACAACTAGGCCAACAACCCCTCCTCTTCCTCAAGATCTGCTGCTTCTCCAACCCCTGGCCCAGTAGGAACTCAGCTCTGTGATGAAGGCCAATGTAAAACAGCCCATTGTCAAAGTTGGGGGTGTGGAAGCGATGAGAGACCAGTTCTGGTTCTATTCCATCCATGAAGATCCCTCCCCAGCCCACGGACTTTAGCTGTTCTTTACTTCCCCCACTTAATATCTACCTTGCCTTTCTTATGTTCTGTCCTGCGGATGCTAGCCTGCAGCACTAGTCAGAAACAGCCTGTTATAGACCATTTAGCCAGCTCTGACATGTACTCAAATCCTTAAAATATAGTGGTTCTGTTTCTCTGATTAAATATATTGATAGAGCCCTAGCCGGTTTGGCTCAGTAGATAGAGCATCAACCTACAGACCAAAGGATTCCAAGTTCAATTCTGATCAAGGGCACATACCTCGGTTGCAGGCTCCTCCCTAGCCCAGGCCCTGGTCAGGGTTCCTGCAGGAGGCAACCAATCGATGTGTTTCTCTCACATGGATGTTTTTCTCAGTCTTCCCCTCTCTCTTCCACTCTCTAAAAATCAATGGAAAAATAGCCTCGGATGAGGATTAACAAAAATAAATACATATATATATATATTGATAGAGTTGCCTGCATGAGCAGTAAAAGAATGGTGGAAGGAGTAAGGCTTTTCTGGATACATCTTTTTATACGATTGTACCAATTATATTTAAAATTAAAATTATAATTAAATGGGAGGGGAAGAAAAAGAAAATAGAGCAAGAATCCAAGTAACCTATGAACACAGAATTGGACTGTACATTCTCAAATATACGAGGGAGAACTTGACTACATAGAGGAGAATTCTTTCAGTAGATTTGTTGTTTGAAGACAAAATATAGGCAAATCAAATATGAATATATTTTAGATGCTTTATAGCTTTGAGAAGTGCTAGGAGTTGGAATTTTCACGTGGAAGGAGAGAAATAAAACTGTGGAAAGAAGGAGGGCAAGGAAGGCTCCTGTGAAGATGTATTGCAATTGGAAATATTTGTGTAAACTCATGCTTTCTAAAATATACTTAGGTCTGTGTCATGCATGTGTCTGCTGGAAGGGCCTGGAAGAAAACCTAAATGAACACAGCTTGAGCCCAAATCCTAGCCGCTATTACCATTCCCACTAAATGTAGCCAGTGCTGCTAATAAAATAAATAACTCACTGATTTCGGGATCAGCAAAGAGGGGGTTCAAGAGAATCTTGGGCCCTAGCCACTTTGGCTCAGTGGTTAGAGTGTCGGTCTGCAGACTGAAGGTCCTGGGTTCAATTCCAGTCAAGGACACATGCTGGGTTGTGGGCTCAATCCCCAGTAGGGGGCGTGCAGGAGGCAGCGGATCAATGATTCTCTCTCACCACTGATGTTTCTATCTCTCTCCCTCTCCCTTCCTCACTGAAATCAATAAAAAATATATTTTTTTTTAAAAAAAGAGGATCTTGGAACATGGTGCTATGCCAGGAAAGCAAGAAAATGCCCCTAAAACTAATTGGGTATGTCACAAGGATTCAAGAGCCACTTCATACAGCAGTTTGAATACCAAAAATAATTAAGTATAGTGATGAATTATTCACCATTGGGGAAAAATTCATGTGTCCCTACTGATATTAAAGAGTCAAATAAACGAGGGAGAATGGAGGGGTTTTGCTTATAAAGGCTTGCCAAATAATGAATGCAGTGAGAGTTTGGAAGTGGAAAACCAGCCTTTTGCAAACATCCCAGTTGATGGATTCAAGCAAGAATAATCAATTGTCCTTTCATTTCATGGGGAGTAAGATATTTGCATTGCCCTAAAATATCAATACCAGACTGTTGATTCATTGTAAAGAAAACATGTAGCTATCAGTGGAGAAATCAACAACCATTTGACTCTGATTCAAACGAAAATCACCAGTGAGGGGCATAGGGATATTAACTGTCTCCAAACGTGATCATCTAAGAATGGCAAAGGATCACTCGCATGGTGTGGTGTCTGGAAAGGCATGGCCTGCACCACATATGAGCACCCGCCAGACCAGTCCAAAAGGATGGTCTTCCAATTTTCAAAAAGTATTCTCCCAGATGTCAGTATCAGAATACACAGAGAGACTGCGGAAATGTCCCGGGTAACGGAGAGGACGCTAACTGATGCCTGTGGGAATGATGTGAACAAACGTATTCCAAGCCGCCATTCCAGAGGGACCCCCTCGCGTCTCTCTCCTCAAGCCTCTGGGAGTTTCAAACTGGGCCACATGGCCTTTGGATTGGGCCAAAGCAACACTAAATTCCAAACAAGGGTTTGCAAAGCTGACAGTGCCTCAGACCTCCGCACCACAGGACTGAATGTTAAAGACTTTCTTTAGACTGAGCACTGCCGCGAATAGCTAGAGAATAATTCAGCTTATTTGAACCTGTAGACATTTCTCCTTTGTCTTAATAACATCAATAGAAATTCCTCCCTCTGTTTCTATAATTATTTCCTTTCCCTTTTCTCATAAAAAAAAAACCCTAGCCTTCACTCTGTAATCAAAACACTATTTAGGTTTCTGCCTATATAAGTTTTTCCCATAATTGCAATTTCTCTGAATTTCAGAGGAAAACGTATTGTTTTTCTCTGTAGTCTTTCATTTGTATGGTTAGCATTTTTAACACAATATTTATTCCTACACTGAGTCCTATACTGGAGGGGTAAATTCTGTTTAGAGCATTATTGAGTCATTTGGCAAAATCGGAATATGAATAGATAAGGTATAAGCACTATTTCAACTTTAAATTTACTGAATTTATAATTATACTCAGATGATGTAAGAGAATATTCCTATTTTTATTTATTTTTTAAATATTTTTATTGATTTCAGAGAGGAAGGGAGAGGTAGAGAGAGATAGAAACATCAATGAGAGAGAATCATTGATCAGCTGACCCCTGCACGCCCCACATTGGGGATCGTGCCCACAACCTGGGTATATGGCCTGACTGGGAATTGAACTGTGACCTCCTGGTTCTTAGAGGTCGATGCGCAACCACTGAGCCATATCAGTCAGGCAATATTCCTATTTTTAAAAAATAAATAATGGAAAGAGGTAGGATAAATGTGATGTCATCTCTAAGGATTCATAAAAATATTGTATGTGTGTTGGTGTGTGTGATTATATGAAAGAAAATGGGGTAAAATGTTAACAATAGTTGAATCTGGTACTATTGTTCTATTCTTATTTTTGTAACTTTAAAATTATTTCTAAATAAAAAGACTTTTTTAAGTGTACTTGAAATCATGCAATAGTAGCTGACTAAAAAGGTGTCAAAACAAGGTATAAGGCAGCTGATTGCAGGCTCAGTCTCCAGTAGGGGATGTGCAGGAGGCAACCAATCAATGATTCTCCTTCATCATGATGTTTCTATCTCTCTCTCCCTCTCCCTTCCTCTCAGAAATCAATAAAAATATATTTTAAAACAGCGGTCGCCAACCAGTAGTCCGTGGACCACTGGTGGTCTGTGAGGTCCGAAAGGTTGGCGACCGCTGTTTTAAAATATATATAAAATTAAAACAAAATATAAAATGTCCTTAATTCAATGATGTATGTCTTATCTCATGAGGTGAGTATAACAGAAGCATACCTAACTCATCTACATAAGAAAAGGATAATTGTAAGGTTCATACATGATGGACGCTGGATAAATGGTGTCCTGTATGCAATCATTGATGCTTTTATTAGGATGGTTTTCTTCCTGTATTTTAATCTTTCTTTCTTTCTTTTTTTTGTCTCTTTCTTGAGAGACTTGAGTTGAATTATATAGGTGGAAATGAGTAGTTTTACAGAAATGTTGATTCATTTTTCACGTTTTTACTACATTTCTGGCAAATTTCAAGAATAGATTCCCATTCACACTCCTTCCACAGGTCTTCAAAGAGTTGGCACTAAGCCAGGGTCTGTGATGATCTCAGAATTCCTTTCCTGTGCACCTGAGGTCAATACATCAAATCCGGTTTGGGAGTAGTGTCCTAGTTAGTTGACTTTGAAACAAACCAAGTTGTTTCCAGATAAATGCATGCTTAGGGGAGGCAATTGCTTAGTGCTTAAAATGGCTTGCCAACTCTTGATTCATATTGACTAAAACTATTCAAGAGTAAGTCATTGCCAACATAAGCTGCATGTTTTATGACAGTTTAACTTAAAATTGTTTATTTTCATGTTGCTGTACTAGTAGCTATCTGAATGTGGGTTAAACAATGTGCCGTTTTCCTGAATGTGCACAAAGTTGGAAAAGAATCCTTGCATGTTTTGAGTGAAAGAAACTTTTGGCCAGTTGCTCTGTTTCACTTGAGCTGAAGAATCTAGGAGGTCAGATTTATGTTCTTATTCTTTTCTTTACCAGGACCCCAGAGTCCCGACAAAAGACAAAGAGAGCGCCACTTCCCCTTCTCAGTAACTCTGTAAATACACAGGCACCATGACAAGAGGGTTCATTGGGCAGGGGTCCATTCTGCTTTCACAATAGACGGGTAAATCTCTCTGGGTCAGAAGAGCCAGTCTGCTGGGGTAATAAAACTAAAGGGTCCTATGAAAGTATAATATCATAATAGCACCTTTTCCAGGACACTTGTGAATACCAATTTTTATCTACAGGCTATCACTCTTTCCTGCAAGGCTCCCAGGGGAGTGTACACACAATACAAGCAGAGCATAACAAAGAAGCATTTCAGACTTTGCTTTGGCCATAAACCCTTAAGTGTAATTCCCAGAAACGAAGCTGAAGCGTATGAAAGGCTACTTTATCTTAAAGGTGGGTATGTGAATATGCTATTTACATCTGAGAAGCATGATATCTTTCTGCTCTGTGATCCCCAGAGCCCAACTCCTGGCCCTTAAAGTTACCCTTCAATGGCACAAAGGGAACCATAACTTAAAGGGCCACAACTTGCAAACCTGGAAAAACTGCTCTAGGTTGGCATGATTCAGATTTATTACAGCACCTGTAAAACATAATCCAAAGAGTGGCCTGGGCTCTGACTAATGGAGGTAAGTGTCTGTTAGGGTTGCCGAAGGAGGAACGCAAGGCCAAAAGGGGTGAAGAATTATAAATGTATTAGGTCATCGGGAAACCCGGATGAGCTGAGCCCCCAAATGCCACCAGCCCCCAAAGATGGGGAGTCAGAGGTTTTTAAAGGACTCTAGGCGGGCTTTTCTGGGTGGAGAACTCTCTGTGCTGGTCTGGATTCTGGGAAAGTCCACAGGGGAGAGAGAATGGTCTTAGCAAGTGGGCTGTGATCTAAGCAAGTGGAATGTCTGTTGTGAGGTGGCCTAAAGGTCAGTTCCCAGGGGAGAGGGTATCGATTCAATTATTTGATCAGACCTAATGGTTTCCTTGTCTGGGGGCATGGAATAGCATGTGACTAGAAGGACTTCCTCCTTCTGGTGACTAGCTAAGCGGGCAGTATAGGAAATCATTTAGAGACATAGGAAACTTCAGACGGATACAAACTTGTGTTCTAGAGGTGTTATGGTTTATTGAAACTCAGATGGGCCCTAGCCAGTTTGGCTCAGTGGGTAGAATGTCGACCCGCAGACTGAAGGGTCCCAGGTTTGATTCCTGTCAAGGGCACGTACCTCGGTTGCAAGTTCCCTGGCCTGGGCCCTGGTCGGGATGTGTACAGGAGGCAACCATTCGATGTGTTTCTCTCACATCGAGTTTCTCTTGATCTCTCCCTCTCCCTTCCATTCTCTCTAAAAATCAATGGAAAAAATATCCTCAGTGATGATTAAAAAAGAAGAAAAAGAAACTAAGATAGTGTTGGGAAGAGCTCTAGGTTCCAATTCTGGCTCCATTACTTACTAGTATTGCCTTGGGAAATCTCAGCCATTATTCTAACCCTAATCCCCATGACTGAAATGTGAATAATAATTTCTATTTCAAATGGTTATTCTGAGACTCAAATTCCATGTAGCAGACGAGTATTGCTGGAGAGGTGCTATTCCGAACACTGCAGATTCAAATATAAATAAGATCTAAACATAGATATATGGGTTGTGAGTTAAACCTTCATGTGAAGTAGAGATAATTTATATGTAGTATGATAAGCACATTATCCTGGTATTCAGGAAGGAATTGGTGCATAAAAGAGAGGCATTTAACCTGGGTTAGAGGCTCAAGAAACACTGATTAAAGAAGGAGATCGTTCTCCTGAGCTTTGATTCGTAAGATCTGCCCAGGAGAGAAGAGTGAAATATGTATTCAGGGTGTTACGCCAGAAGGGAACAATGTATGCAGAGAACAATGAGAAATGTTTTATTTACTAAAAAAAAAAAATATATGAAGGGCAGAGATTAGAAGATAAAACTTAGGAAGTAGGAAGGGGTCCAACCATGAAAGAGCATTATGCTGGCTTAAAGAGCTTTTAGATAATGGTAACTTTACAAAACACGCATCACACACACCCCAAATCAAACAAGTACCAGAAAACACTGGAAGCCTGGAAATGCTTTAGCGTTGCAATGCTTGCCTGTCCCAGAAAGCTTGTTGCAGAGACACAAATGTAATCATTCTGATTTGGACGCAGTCGTGTTCCTGGCTCGTTTGCCCTGAGAGAACTAGGATCCTTATTTGATGCATCAAGCCAGTCTCAATCCTGTTCTCCTCACGGAGTCACTGTTCCGGTGGCCAAGTTCGGACCAATGCTGGACCCTAAGTCACACGCAGGCAGCACTAGAGAGGCTGAGAGAGGAGGAGTCACAGTTCAACACACTGAACAAACGCAAGCAAAAACGGAGTTTCTGACCGAGGTGATTTTTTTTTCTTATCCTAAGATACGGTGCCACCCTATTTCTGTTGTCACAGTGTTTCATCAAGTATTTCAAGTGCCAGCTACAGGCAGCATGGGGTCATGGGTCGTGCGGCTAGAGAACTCTATGTGAGCTGTAGGTACCACAGCATCTTAGGACCATTGTCACCAAGAGCCGAGCCATGCCGAACAAGCTAGAGGCAGGGGAGACACTCCCCTCACAGGTGGTTTCAGTGGTGGGAAGAGAATGCTTACAAGGATAGAGTCTCAAGGTGAAAATAAAGGGCTGGGAATGGGTCAGTGCTAGACACGGTTCATAGAGAAGACATACATTTTAACTCCAAAAAAGAGTGTAGAGCACTAATCAGAGTTTAAAAGGTTAAGAGTCCAGATGAAGGAAAGAGGAGGAGTGGTTGTAAAAAGGGGAACTGGGTAACTTGATGGGTGTGGGTCAGAGAGAATCAGGGTTGTAACAATGGAGGTGAGGTCTTCCAGAAGGCAAACAGGAGAACAGCAGTCTAGGTCAGTGGTCGGCAAACTGCGGCTCGTGAGCCACATGTGGCTCTTTGGCCCCTTGAATATGGCTCTTCCACAAAATACCGACTTCTGCACATGGGCCAAGAAGTTTCAGTCGCACTGGACATGCACACCCGTACGTGGCATTTTGTGGAAGAGCCACACTCAAGGGGCCAAAGAGCCTCATGTGGCTCGCGAGTCACGGTTTGCCGTGGACAGTCTCTTGTGAGTTTATGCTCAATTGCTCCCCACGCTATAGGTTCTGCTTTGTTTCTGGGGAAACCCTTGTGACCTCTGACAACATATCTATATATATAAAAGCCTAAGCGACCTTTATGACCAGTTGACCACTCGACCGGTCAACCAGTCGCTATGATGACGCACTGACCACCAGGGGGCGATGCTCAATGCAGGAGCTTCCCCCTGGTGGTCAGTGCACTCCCAAAGCCAACCTCCCATGGACCCTCCCCCTGGCCTGCCCTGATCACCCCAATGGGAACTGGGCAAGATAGCCCCGATGACCCCAATCACCAGCCAGGCTGAGGGACCCCCTCACCCATGCATGAATTTGTGCACTGGGCCTCTAGTCTACACTAATAAAAGAGAAAAATGGTAATTGGCGTACGGTGATACTGTTTTCATTGGCTAATCAGGGCTATATGCAAATTAACTGCCAACTAAGATTGGCAGTTAACTGCCAACAAGATGGCGGCTAATTTGCATATGTAGGCACAATGCAGGGAGGCGAAAGGGAAAGCAGGAAGAAGCCCCCTGCCACTGACAGTGATCAGAAACTCAGGGGGGAGCTAAGAGCTGGGGGGCAGGGGGGCCGCCTTTGCCCTGCCCCCAGCCATGATCAGAGAATCAGGCACCTTTGCCGCCCTGGCCAGTGATAGCAGGAAGTAGGGGTGGAGCCAGCGATGGGAGCTGGGCAAGGTCGAAGCTGGCAGTCCCAGGAGTTAGGGGTCCCTTGCCTGGGCCTAAAGCGAAGCCCATGATCGTGGCGCCCCCCGCTGCCACTGCAGGTCCCCGCTGCCTGGGCCGGACGCCTAGGCCAGAGGCATTAGGCCTGAGCAGGGGCGGAGCCTGCAACCGCGGGGAGCTGGGGGTCCCCTGCCCAGGCCTGACACCTCTGCCGGAGGCCTCAGGCCTGGTCAAGGGGCCGATCCGGTGATTGGTGATCGGAGGGTGATGAGGGTCAACTCCTCTGGCTGAGGCATCAGGCCTGGGTGGGGGGCAGAGCCGGGGATTGGGGGGATATGATGGTCCCCTTGCCCAGGCCTGAAGCCTGGGTCAGAGGCGTAAGGCTTGGGCGGGGGATGGAGCAAGCGATCAGAGGGAGATGGGAGTCCCCTGCCCAGGCATGATTCCTGGACCAGAGGCCTCAGGCCTGGGCGGGGGCCAGAGCCAGTGATCGGGGGGAGATGGGGGTCCCCTGTCCAAGCCTGACACCTCTGGCGGAGGCGTCAGGCCTGGGCAAGGGGCCGATCAGGCGATCGGAGGGTGATGGGGGTCAACGCCTGAGGGCTCCCAGTATGTGAGAGGGGGCAGGCTGGGCTGAGGGACACTCTCCCCCCCCCACCCCCATACCCAGTGCACGAATTTCGTGCACCGGGCCCCTAGTATTTATATGTTTGTGAACTCAGTAACCACTCTTGTTCTCTGGCTCTCAAATGTTGAAGGGGGATTGTGTTTTCCAACATACAGAGATTATATCTGTCCCTTCACCAAATGAGCCAGCAAATGCATGTTGAGGATTCTGCAATAAACACTACCTGATACAACAGAAGCTGAAGGAGTAAATAGAGGCTTATATCAACACCACTAGCCTATGTGCCTTAGAATCCAGTGCAGAAGAATCATAGAAACAGACCAGATAACAAAAGGAAAAAATATACAAAAATACTTTATTTTAATTATCACAGAGTACACAATGAGTGCCTGTGAAATCAGAGCATAGTAATAGCACTTTGAGATCTAACATGCACATGTATATTTATATTTTAATGCATTTCCAAAGAGATTATGGACTTCAGTGTAAAATGTACAATAATGCATAAATGATGTATAATAACATTACACAATTATTATTTTTATGGTAGCAATTTTTATCTAACTCAATTACTTTGGATAGCACTTCAATGTATAATTACCTGCCCAACAAAACTCTAAGAAATAGCATTTCCACTTAGGTAAATTGATTATGTAATACAAAAAAAGGGGATTATGTTTTTTGTAATAAATATAAAACCCACTCATTATAGAAATATGCATGGCTAATAAATAATATACTCAGCAAATGGTAACAAAGAGATATAATTTTTCTACCCATCAATTAAAGAATTTTCAAAATATTCACACTTGTCAAGGGCATTATGACTTGGTTTCACATATCCCTGGTGGGAGTGTAAAATTAAAACAACTTTCTGGGAAGCAGCTGGGCTTTGTGTCTCAAGAGCCCTAAGCACGTTCCTACCTTTTGACCCAGCAATTAAGCATCTTGGAACTTAGCCTAATGACACAGTCTCATGATTGTACACAGATCTATGTACACAAATTTTCATTTGATCTTTACTCATTGGAAAAAAATCTAAAATTATATTTTAAATTCCATATGTTCATAAGTAAAGAAGTGGTTTACTGAGAGCATGATCAAATGATGGGCTACAATAGCCATTACCACAGAGCTTTTCAAGGAATATTTGACACCATGGAAAAATGCTCAGATTAAAATTTGCTCTGGGAGCTTGCTGTCTTTTGACTTTCTTTACTATGTCCACCACAGTCAGACCTTATCCTACTTCATATCCATCCTCTGTTTCCAAGCCCTGGGCCCCTGTGCGTCTATTGGTGGAGACTCAATAGACGGAACTTTACAGAAACAAGGTCCAGCTAGACTCAAAAGCAATCAAGCAGTAAATACATAGAGGACAAGGAGGAGATGAGACGATCCTGTGTGGAGTCAGGAAGTCCATACCAGTATTCCTGCAGATTCCTAGTGAGGGGTCGGAAGTAAATAGTTCAGGACGTTTCTAATCAAAGATTAAAAGTTGCCTCACATGTTATCATTGGAATGTGTAAAAGCCCTCAAGGGCCTCAGCTTATACCACCAATCTCTGTGATGTGGTTTTTGCATCTATTTGCTTACTTGACATTCCTGTCACATTAGAAACCACCCTGTGCAACGTCTATTTAAAGTAAGTTCTTCCCCTGCCACTCTAAATTCCTGTGATTCTACAGTTCCAATATTGCACATTCTTCTATAGAAATTGGGGAAAAAAGTTTGTTAGGATGAAATGGGATAAGGTATACTGGTACAAAATGGCTTAAAAACCATAAATTGTGTTATAATCAATATCATATTAGGATTTATAATATTCTTTGTTGAAGGAGTAATATAAAATCATAGTTCTTTTCTGACTAATTAATTTTCCTATTAGTACAAAAGCATTTAAATGTACAATTGGGTTAAATATCCAAGTGTTTATGCTTGGTTTGTTTGTCAGGAAGAGGTTAAAATTTTACACTGGCCTCTAATATTTAAATGTTAGAGGAGGAGTTCAAAACGACCTCAATATTTATAGTTGTGAAGTACCAACCAAATTAGGTGTCTAAAAACTTCTTTTTCAGAAGTTCAGATTTCAATTGCATAGAAGTGTTTTATTTCCATGGTAGCCAAACAAATAAATAGACACAAAGTGCTTTTATAACCTGAAGGCAAAGTCATTCCAACTGGTATATAGGTCATTGGTTGTTTTCTGGTTCTGTTTTCTTCCAAACAAATACTTCTTTTCACTCATCATTGACCATTAAAGCCCACTACCATTTTTCAAACGCTGTTTCCTAAATCGTTTTCCATCAGTGAAATCTTGAAAATCTCACAAAGCAGAGTTTAGAGGAGGCTTCAGCTGAATAAAGACACCCCTGATGGCAAGTACAAGGGGCTCACAGAAGGGAGGGTGGTGTAGGGTGACGGAGTGTCACGCTGTTCTCTAGGACAGATGGGTAGGAGGCCCCACTCCACGCGATTCAACAGCCTCCAAGCTCCGGCTGTCATCAGCATTGCCCTCCTTAATCTGTTTTCATTCTTTCTTCCCCACTTGCTTGGTCCAGGATTTTTATTTTTAGATTCTTAGTGATTAAGAATACAACGGCCGAATAATCTCTTTATGTGACAGCTGGATGCGGCAGTAAGAACATAAATAATTTCTGCAGTCAAAACCTTTCTTGAGTCTTGGCTCAACTCTTAAAACTTAACCTATCTGGACCTTATTTTTACTTTTAGTTTAGAGTTGCTTTGAGGGTCAAATTATATCAATACTACAGATGACAATGCTTTATAAACCATTTTTTACAAAGACATTGCATAGAAATGAGGCCACTTTAAAATATGTACTTTATCTAATAGCAAAGTAGACAGTAGGGGTCCTCTACCTTCTTTTGCTACACAACTAGTGTTTCTACTTAGTCAGTTGTCACCATCTAAAAGAGGGAAGTGACTCAAAACAGGTAAGTAGGATCTGTGACAATAAGCTGGGGGAGGACTTCTCCTACCCTACCCCGGGGGCAACCAGTAGCTAATGCACTGATGTGTGAGGAGGGTTAAGAGCCCATCTTCACCAGGCCAGTATGGCTCAGTGTTAAGCATCAACCTATTAACCAAGAGGTCACTGTTTGATTCCCAGTCAGGGCACATGCCCTTGTTTCCTGCTCAGTCCGAAGTGGGTGGCATATAGGAGGCAACTGATCAATGATTCTTTTTCATCATTGATGTTTCTATCTCTCCCTCTCCCAAATCTATAATAATATATTTTTAAAAGAGCCCATTTCCTTTGCTTCCAGATGAGAAAGCTTAGAATTGAAATAGACATTTCAGAGCTCCTCATGAGAACTACCTGTGTCTAGACTTGACCTGAAGTCACACCTTTGCTTGCTTCCTTCCCTTCCCTGTCTTGCTGCACACTCCACCCTCACCTTCTTGCTCGTTTCTCCTGGAAGCACATCCTTCATAAATCACTGAACTCAATCCTTGGCTTAGGGTCTATTTCTGGGAGAAACCAACCTAAGAAACCCAATAAATTAGCTTTTCATCAATTCAACAAATATGTATTGAATTTCTCCGTTACTGCCAGCTCTGGTCTCTTCCAGAAAGAAGACAGAAGAGGTGAAGGAAACAAACTCTCTCTCTCTGCACCTTAGATTGTATTGGGGAGAGTGAGAAAACAAATAAACAAATCAGTCTATAATACAATTTGCTTTACAATTGTGATAAAAAAATGCTGTGTCAAAAACAAAGCAGAGCAATTGAGGGAGGGAATTGAAAAGGACAGAAAATACTATTTTAGATAAAAGATCAGATAAAGTGTCTCTGAGAAGTTCCCATTGAATATGAACAAAAACCACCCTCCCCCAACACTCAGTTATTTGTTCTTACATTTTAACATTGAGAATTATATCAGTTTAAGCCTTTGCAAGAACTTAACACGTACTGACACTCCAGTTGACCCTGGGAAGACACTTCATTACAAAGGAAAGGGCCTGTGGGGCTGAGGTAGGGGTTAGGCCTCTGTGGGGTGAGTGGAAGATGACAAGTACATTTCCTGCCCCAGCATCCTAGTCCACAGGGCAGAGGCAGCCCTGTGGGAATTCAGAGATGCAGGGGCACGTTGGTTATGCCAAGGAGATGCTGGCTTGTTAGAATAAACCCCAAGAAAAGGGTTTAAGCCACTGCTTTCTTGCTTCCCTTATAGGAAAAAAAATGTATTCTTATAACTTGCTATGCTCTATATTATAGAGTCTATAATGACGTGAATGCTTTTCTACACGCAGTAGGGGGCTCCTGCAATGTCAGTTAGAGGCGCGTGTGTGTGTGTGTGTGTGTGTGTGTGTGTGCGTGTGCATGCCCCAAACCTTTTTTACACATAGAGGAGTTAGCTAGAGTTTGCCTTCTGAAAGTAACAATTTCCTTCAAACCAGTGTCTAAACTGATTAAAATGAATATAGCCATGGGAATATGCAATTAAAATATACATACCCACTAGAAAAATTGCATAGTATTACTCTAAACCCACTTTTATATAGATGGCATTGTCCTTTTTTGTGACTTTTATTTTAACAATTTAAATTTTTTATCCAAAGCATTTGACTTCTGCTTGAAATTGCAATAAGAACATGCTGAAATAAAGCTAATGTATAATATACTCCAGTCTCCTATTTATTTCAACCTTTGGAGACAAATCAAAACTGAAATAGAACCCATAATTCATTCTTTAAAATTCAAGTTTCCCATAATTTTAATAAAAGCTCCTCAAACTAAGCATCCAGAAAAGGCTATTCAGTCAGCAAGTACTGCTGGCTTTGTTTCCTGGGAGGAAAGGCGGAATGGAATATTTTAAGCAAATCGTAAATGCAAATGTGATGCATTGCTTCCCAATCTCTGTGCCTGGTTTCCAGAGCTCAGTCACTGGGCTGCACCAGGGACTAGTCCAAGATGAATGAACCGTTTGGACTTACAGTTGGTTGGGATGGCCGCAGTTCACCACAAGTTATTGTCTCCTATGAGGTTGCATTACTCTTTTTCTATGAAGCAAGAGGAAATAAATAGGCCTGGCAATGAAATTGCCTATTGCATTGATCAGACTTTTGGCTTTAAAGTGTCTGCCCTGTAACCTTTCCCTTTTCAGAAATCTCTCAATGACTCCAATGTGCGTGCCATGACTATGTACCCCAGGAGACACCACGAGCAACACTATTTTGTTTTATCACTGACAGTGTAAAAAATGGACGTGTTTTAAACCCTCTCCAAACTACTATTTAACAACCTAAGACATGATTGATCGCCAGATGGAGCAGTAAAAATGAAAACTGGGAGATAAAGACGGAATACAAATATTTAGTCATAAATGGAAAAACAATAAAAATCTGAAGATAGCTATATTCTGCTTGCAGATAATACCCTTTCATGTGAGCAAGTGTCGAATGTAAAAACATAAATTTAGTGGCATTATAAATACAAATTCTTGCCTGCAGCACTCTCGCTTACGACCACAAGCACTTTGTTTAGCTATTCTAATTTAGAGAAGTCTGACATATTAGAACTTTTACATCACACCAGTCAAGAGGCATTCCTTCTCCTATCAAGAAAAAAAAAAAGTCATTTTCTTCTTTAATTTAAAGAAAATATAACAGTATCTTAAAATATATTGAAAGCTTTCAAACAGAAGACTTGGATCCATAATAGTAGAGGCCTTATACAATACTTTCTTTGACATAGAGAGCTCTTACTTCATTCAGTACTGGCGTTTTCCAGAATGTTGATGAAATGGCAATTTATTTAAAAATATTTAGCAGATGGTATTGCATTATTTCCTTATGCAGTTGAGGTGTTTAAAAATCACTTTTGAACATAAATATGTGTTAAACTGTAACTAAAATCATTTTACCAGAAATTAATGACCTACCTTATCATTTGTGTTTAGTTGAATCATCAGACACTAATACTGAAGTTTATTATACAATGATAAGTGATTTAGTATATGAATTTTCTGTTACCATGTAAATCATATTCAAATTTTAGCTCACAGCCTTAGAATTCAGACTATTCAGTAAGGTTAATGGTGACTCACCCAAGAAGGAAGTTCACTCTCAGGCAATGGTTAGCAGATTTTAGAGTAATCCATAATAGTCTCCCCTAGGGTTCTTATCTGTGGCTTCAGGGTACTATCAATGTGAGTACACAATACCTTGCTACAGGAGACCGTTTGCTCTGCTAAACTACAGCTCCTCAATTCCTAATGCTCTCTGATTTCTTGCCAGCCTACTAGCCTTCAGGAACACATAGGAGGGTCACAGCTGTTTTGAACCAACCCATTGCCACCTAGAAGTTGGCTCATCAGGAAGTCCAGTGCCCACCTTGCTCCTTGCTCTTCTTCCGAAAGAAGGGCCAGGTGCTGGGTATCTGAGCGGTAGCTGAATTAATAACAAGAAGTTTTGAATAAGTTTTATCTAGTTTCCTAGATGTTTTGTATCTGTTTAAAGGATTACACCTTAGAGAAAGGACTTTGTTTTCAGAGAAAAATTGACTCTACCTGTAAAATGGCTCATTAATACCTATTAAATTCATGAATATTAAATAGAATGATGCATGCAAGTGGCTAAGGCATGATGTCTAGTTCAATTAGCAGTGTTCAGTACATGTTAATTTTCATTATCATTAATACTCAGTAGGAGAGGCTGCTCATGATGCCACTGCGGGTAAAAAGCAAGATGTCCTGTTCAGTTGGCAACAGCAGCTCAGTGGGTTCAAGTCTAACGGAAAATAAAAATCGAAGAGAAGTCATATGTCCTTGCTAATTGCAGACGATAGCATAATGTAGACATTCACTGTTGCCACCTTTACCTTAGAAAGCTGTCCAGCTACAAGCAAAATGGTAACTGAAATTCCTGCTCAAATCCAAAGTCGTCATGAGACAGCCAATCCTAACCTGTGACCCTCACCTGAATCTGCTTCTCCGGTATCTCACTTTACTCTCCTTACCCTAAAAATAAACGGCCGATGTGAGAGGCCACAGACATTTATCTGAAATCCAGGGCACCGCTATTTCATGACACAAATACAGATAGAAACCCAAATGGTGATCTGATGAGGAGGTGAAGGAAAGGGGTATATGAGAAAGGGAAGGGGAACGGTTACATGAATGAAAGGAAGGATTTCTGTGGCTGTTAAGATAATCAAGGAATTTCTAGAGGTACCAGTAAGCCAACATGGTGGTGGTAATGCTGAAGAATGTCTTTAGTTTTCAGGCCTGTAGTCAGGATGTCTGCTCTCCTGTTAGCTTTGCGGTTCGGAATACAGCGCTGCTTTAGACACAGTCCAAGGGTTATTTGGCCCAGCTTTAACATTCTAAACTTTGAGGCATAGACTTGTCAAGGCAGTTCCTCTGGGATGACAGCTCTGACTCCATTTTATTTTATTTATTTTTAAATACATTTTTATTGATTTCAGAGAGAAATGGAGAGGGAAAGAGAGAGAAACATCAATGATGAGAGAGAATCATTGATCAGCTTCTCCTGCATGCCCCCCACCAGTGATTGAACTATGACCTCCGGGTTCATAGGTCGACGCTCAACCACTGAGCTACACCAGCCGGGCTCTGACTCCATTTTGAAGTAGTTACGTTTATATTATTTTTTATACTCTCTGTACTTCAATTCTTTCATCTGAAGTTTTCAGGCCTGTGAACGCCTTGACATGTGTTCTTTGTGATGTGATATTGCGACCTATGAGAAAGTGGTTACTGTCTTTTAAGAGAGAGCATATTTGCATTTTGGTAGTGTTTCCGTTGTTGGCTTGAAGCACTCAAAAGAGTGACAAGGGAGAGATCCAGGATCCTCCACTTCCACCCTGGCTTCTTTGGACTCACTCTTTCCCAAAGAATATCTCCTCTGATGAATGAAATCGTGGTCCTTGGATGCCTCTTCTCCCTCCGGCTCCTTAACCACACGTGTACCAACCACTCCATCAGAAGGTCACCCTACAGGCTGCTCCACACTGCAGTGGGAGGAGGGACGGGGGCAGAGTAGAAGGGTAGTTCCAGTGTGGGACTAAACTACATTTTCTAATCCAGTTTTTAATTTTTTTAAATATATGTTATTGCTTTTAGAGAGGAAGGAAGAGGGGGAGAGAGATAGAAACATCAATGATGAGAGAGAATCATTGATTGGCTGCCTCCTGCCCGCCCCCCACTGAGGATTGAGCCCGCAACCCAGGCATGTGCTCTTGGCCGGAGTCAAACCTGGGACCCTTAAGTCCGCAGGCCAACGCTCTATCCATTAAGCCAAAACAGCTAAGGCTCTAATCCAGTTTTTAAAAATTGATTTTTTGATCCATCATCTGACTCCTTTGACTTATTTCTCAATTACTCCTGGACATGGAGAGGGAAAGGGTAAGATTATCACCCAAATTATTGGTCAACATTTCTTAAACCCCTGGTAAACAACCTATTTTCTTTGAGTTTAGGAGCGGCCATTCTCTGGTTTTCTGGACACATAATAACCTAGGAAAGAAAACCAGAGCCTATTATTTATATATCCCTGTTGACCATTCAGAAGTAGGAAAGATATATTATAGGAATATGGATTAGAAGTTGAGTATCCACCGTCCCCAAAATAACATATGCTGAGTGTCTGACTCCCAGGGTGGAAAGCAGACATGGATGCTAGGTTTTCATCGGGCACCAGTAACTCTAGTGGCTCCTTCTCATTTTCTCTTCTGTTCACCGTCACTTACACTGCTTTGAAAGAAGGCTGAGCTGGAGACGCCTCTGTGGGAGCTGATATTTACCACAACGAGGTTTCTTGCCCTTATCCTCTGGGTCTTTATTTTGATTTGCTTAAAGTGCTGTGGCTTCTTAATGAACATCAAGTCACTGAGAAGAATTGCTTCATGGATATCTCTTTATTGATTGAAATGGAGAGTTAAATTCTAGTCTTAAAAAGGAAGTCTCACGCATATTTAAAATTGAAAAGCCTTTCTAAGGGTGAGGAAGCCACTTTCTTTGTGCAGCAGAAAGCATTGTATTGAATTCACAATGAATAGGCTTTTTTTTCCCTTGACAGCTATGTGTGTTGAACCTAACAATATTATCATAGGTGTTCATGGAGAAAGAGGAAAAAATGTATTTTGTATTATTACAGCTTATGAGTTATTATTATTAGTTTAGTATTTCCTAAAGTTACAAAATGGTTAACAACACATATCAACCGTAAAAGGATCTTGATTTCCTGAAAGATTCTATATGTTCACTAATGTTTGCCCTCCTTATTTTCAGTTCTTGGGAAATGATAGCACTGAATTTTATTTGGTGAAGGAATTGCTTAAAATATTGATAGAGCTCTTTTGCGGTTCACAAGAAGAAGCTGGTTTGTCATTCTTTTACCTGAGAGGCGGTTTTTGTTTTTGTTTCTTTTTAAATGAGGATGTGTTTTGAGGTTTGCCGCTTATTGCTGACAGTAACATAAAAGTTACGTTTGTTTCGCAGTTCCCAATATGTTTTACATTTTGTCCAGAGAGCATGGCAAATGGGACAGTGTGTTTGTTGCGTAAGTGGAATCACTGCATTGAAGAGGATGGGCGTTTCTAATTTCAATGAGTTGCTAAGTAACATCCATAGTGATGGGATCTTATTGCACCCCCACCTACACTTAGGAAAGTTGAATTTTTATTAAATAGGATGGTAAGAGAATGGTATGTTATTGAACTCTCTTTTTTTATTATGAGTGAAATTAAACATATTTTTAATGTTTAAGGGCCATTTTTTTATTTTCTATTCTGTTCTATTCTATTTTCCCTCTGCATTTTCCTGTCCCCTTTCTATCCTCCTCTCCCTCTTCCTCCTCCTCCCTTTGTTTTGTCTGTTTCTCTATTAATGTATAGGTCATTTCTTTATTTGTAGGAACTCTTTATATGTTAAGGATATTAGCCATTTGTGTATCATCTTATAATATTGGATATTTTCCTGGATTATTATTTTGACTGTGCTACATATTTTTTTAATTGTATGGAATTGAGTTTAATATTTTAAAAACTATATTCTATCTACCAGAATTTGAAATAGTGTAAGAAATATCCTCTCAAATCTAAGGTGATAAAATAATTCTATATTTTCTTCCAGTACATTTATGCTGTTATTTTGTATATTTGAATGTTATCTGAGGACATGATGAGAGAGAGAGAGAGAGAGAGAGAGAGAGAGAGAGAGAGAGAGAGAGAGAGAGAGAAACATCAATCGGTTGCCTTCCATACATCAGTACATGCCCCTACTAGGGATCAAACCCTCAACCTGGGCATGTGCCCTGCTCTGATTGAGAATCTGATTGAGAATCAAAGCAGCAACTATTCAACCAACTGAGCCACTCCGTCCAGGCTGCAATGTATTCTTGTATGTGATGAGATGTGTGTATTCTAAATATTCTTATCAGACCATTAATGTTCTATCGAGACCATTATCTATGGTTCCCACATCATTATTACCCAATCTACCCTCTCTCATTTATAAACTGAGTCGCCTATTATGTCCAATTGGACTATTGTGTGTGTGTTTTCACATGCCAGTAGCACCCTACTTTAATTATTGACATATTTTACATTATGGAAGGGCAAGTTTCTCCTCTGCACTTTTGTTTGTTTTTCCATAGAAGTGTTAGTTGATTCAGCTTGTCTAAGGTCCTCTCCTTCTCAAAAGAAGACCTACTTGTATTTGCACTTGACTTGCATTTAAGACTTACATACATTAATTTAAAAACAACAACAATGGACTTCATGCAATAGAGTCAGGATTTAAAACCCAGCCCACTCCACGTCCAGTGCATCTCTGCCTCTTACCCAGAGATGTGACTCGTTCTTTATAGATTATATCACTAACTGTACAGTAAATATATTTCAGAAACTGCTTTAATCACGGCTCTTCTCCCGTTGAGTGGTCATCAGGGGGATAGCTGGCTTTTCTCGGCGTTGCTTCACTAGATAGTGGGCTATTGAAGGCTGCACAGAACACTGGCATGTTTTGCTTGGCTCCCATTCCCCTTGGCCAAATGCCTCCCCCTGTCCGTGTCCAGCAGCACACTGGGAGCACATCACATCCTCTCCCCACCCGCCCCAACCACCTCCATCAAGAGTGTTTGTTCTTTGCCTTGAAATTTGCTCACACTTCCTCTCTGTGTCAATGGTTTGCTTCCAGCCTTTGAATTTAAGGCGTCCTTTACCACGTTTCATGTACCATCTCCTTAATTAAATCATAAGTCACTGAAGAAAGGAAATAATTCTCAAGCATGATTTTCATAGTCCTTACAAACAACGTGTGTATGTGCTTGCTTACTTTGTTGCTTTCTTAGGAATCTTCGTCTCCGCTAGGTAAGGGTTTTTCTCTGAATTTTGGTACAATCAGCTCACCCCTCCTTTGCTAAGAAATGAATTAAATACATGAGCCTGGTCCAATATGCAGACATTCCTTCCTTGTGGCAGCAATGCATTAGTCACAATCCTGCCCTTTGTCATCTCTCCAGTTTTTAATCACTGACAGAACTTTCCCTCTTCTCCCTGTGCAGCTCAGAATGTACAGGTTCTTGAAAATTGACCTGCAACCAGAAATGGATTTGTCCAGGGGCGGCAGCTAGCCCTGTGGTCGTGGTAAAGCTGAACCTTAGAAAGCTTCTTGTGTGTTCCTCAGAGGCAGACACCGATGCTCACTGCCAGGTGATGGTCAGGATAAAATTATCGCCTAAGAGGCAGTGAACATCTAAATTGAGTACATCTGGCAACCCACCTTTATTTACTCTGTGTTAAGCATCATAAAGTATCCTTTCAAGGCAGAGAGGAAATGATTTACATTTGCACAGCGCAGGCCGCTTCATCCCTAACAAACTGTGCTCACAGATGATTTGTGTTCCACCTTCCAAGATCATTTAAACTAGTCTTCCAGGTGCAAAGGTGAGAGCTGCCAGTGGATAATTTTTGGATTACCCTCAACTTCATTCCGCACGATGTTCCACACTTTGGCTACCCTCCAATCTCCAGCTAGCGTCTCTGCTTGAAAGGATCAATTACATATTTTTGTAATTATATAGAAATAAAAACACATTTACCAGTGAGCATGCCAAATCTGCCAACCATCTTCAAACATCTTTATTCTCATGCACCGAAATCTAAAAATAAGCTCTATTTCAAATTAGATCTTATTTTGCAGAACTTTACCAGCTTATAGTGAATCTTTAAAAAATAAAACACAAGTGCCCTAAATTTAAAATACATAGACTTAGATAGTATGATTAATGATCATTTAAGGAAAGGCATTACAGAGGAATTGTTTGAGGCACCAGACCCAGACCAACCCTTGGAAGAAGTGATCTCATACGGTTATTCAATAGAGACCTGTCTCTCTCTCCCCTTTCAACCTGAACTTACCAATACACTGGAATAAAGCTCACATCTATGATTCTCAACTTAGCTCATTATAAAATACACTAGAGGCCTGGTGCACAAAAATCTGTGCACTCGGGGGGACCCTCAGCCTGACCTGTGCCCTCTCATAGTGTGGGACCCCTTGGGGGATGTCCACCTGCTGGCTTAGGCCCACTCCCTGGGGGATCGGGCCTAAGCTGGCAGTCAGACATCCCTCTGGCATCCCGGGAGCCCTCAGGGGATGTCCACTTGCCAGCAGGGAGCAGGCCTAAGCTGCAGTCGGACATCCTTAGCACTGCTGAGGAGGCAGGAGAGGCTCCCGCCACCAGCACTGTGCTGGCAGCCATCAGCCTGGCTTGTGGCTGAGCAGAGCTTCCCCCTGTGGGAGTGCACTGACCACCAGGGGGTAGCTCCTGCATTGAGCTTCTGCCCCTGGTGGTCAGTGTGTGTCATAGTGACCAGTCATTCCCAGTCGTCTGCTGTTAGGGTCAATTTGCATATTACCCTTTTATTATATAGGATAATTGCTAAAAGTTTTTACTAGTGCTTACAAAATAATAGAAGGTAGATTTTTCTAAAGTAGGGTACTTTAGCCATGATTAAAGCAGTTTCTGAAATATATTTTAGAATAGCCATGATTAAAGCAGTTTCTGAAATATATTTACTATACAGTTAGTGATATAATCCATAAAAATGAGTCACATTTGTGGGTAAGAAGCAGAGATGCACTGGATTTGGAGTAGGCTGGGTTTTAAATCCTGACTCTATTGCATAAAGTCCATTGTTTTTTTAATTAATGTATGTAAATATTAAATGCAAATCAAGTGCAAATACAAGTAGGTCTTCTTTTGAGGAGGAGAGAACCTTAGACAAGCTGAATCAACCAACACTTCTATGGAAAAACAAACAAAAGAAAAGTGCAGAGGAGAAACTTGCCCCTCCAGAATGTAAAATATGTCAATAATTAAGGTAGAGTGCTACTTTAGAAAAAGCACCTTCTATTGATTTTGTAAGCACTAGTATAAACTACTAGTAGAAAAAGTGTTTAAAAGGTAGGTTGCCAAGGTTTGACTAAGCAGCGCTACCTTTGTTGGTCAGAAAAGCAATATTTGGAGAGCTTGTCTACGAAATCCATATGTACAAAACTCTCCTGCAGTAGTTGTTTAATTAGTCATCAGGCACTAGTACATTTGAGAAATAAAGCAATAGAACATTATCTTAGGATGATTTGAGCAGAGAGAGGATGTCCCAGGATGTTTGCCATGGCATGCAGGATGAGAACTTTGCATGAAGATCTGAATCTTTACCCTGGCCAGTGTGGCTCAGCTGGTTCAGTATCGTCCCATGCGCCAATGGGTTACCCGTTCGATTACCCGAGTTGCAGACTCAATCCCTGCGTTATCAGAGAATGGCATGGATTGCCTTTCCCTGCTGCTAGTGGGAGTGGGGTTCTTGGGGCACCTCTAGAATAAGCATTTCCAGAAGCTCCCCTGGGAGGGTGAGAGCTTTATTTGTGTAGAGTTACATCCCTCGGGTTGCAAAGTCCCATTTCCCTTAAACCGGTCCTGGAAGAGGTGCAGCTGGAGACTCAGAGAGTTAGGAGCAAAGCCAGTGGCCAGAGTTTCTGTTCCACGGAGGAGGTGAGTCCAGTAGAGCATCAGGCTGGCTGCAGCCCAGCAGTCCACTGTGCGTGGGCCCACATGGCTGTGGGCCACGTTGTGGGGGAGTGCAGAGCAGGAGAGCCCCACCAGCCGAGTCAGGTGTGAGCAGCAAGAAAAAAGGGAAGAACTCTTGTTCAGGATCTTATGTACCTCAGGTTTCACGCCCTTGCAGTGGCCAGGCTTATTTTGGCCAATGACTTGCTCCCATGTGTGATTGACAGGTAATCATTTTCCCTAGTCACCCAGACCTTACTCAGCTGGCCTACAATATTCAGCATTCCCGTTGTTCCTTTCCAGCTAATTAATAACTGGGTTAAATACAGTAATATGACCTTGTAGGGGGTGTACAAGAAACAGCCAATTGGTTTCCCTCTCACATTGATGTTTCTCTCGCTCTCCCTTTCTCTTCCTCTCTCTCTAAAAAATCAATAGAAATATATTTTTTAAAGAGATCTGAATTTTTCCTTACTTTCATCCATTAAAATAATGTTATCTTTGTGTAAAATTGTTGAGATAATAAAATAGAAGAAAATTATTAGTAGAAGGAAAAATAAAGCCAGCAAGAAACTAAAATCACACAGGAATTAATCAATGATGTGTAATCAATAATATTTAATCAATAGAATAAACAGAGATAGTCCCAAAGAGAAGTAAATGGACATTGAGCCTTATTAACTTTTATCAATCACTGTGGAAATATATACCTCCACCTGATTTTTTGGAGCATGTACATTAACCTTTCCCTCCTACAAACCCAAACCCATGACCTTGAATTTGAAATAGTTTATTAAAAGGGATGTAGAGGGAGAACAATTGGAATTAACAATCACTCTCTCCATGTGCTCATATGGACCCTTGTATAGATATTATTATCTAGCCCTTTTTATATTGCAGTTGCCTTTTAAACTATATTTTATCCAAGTAACACATAAAAGTGTGAAACGTCAGATATTACCAAAGAGCATGCAATAAAGTTAACATTAACACTGTCTCAATAGCCCTCATTCCCAGTTTCCCTAGCCAGAAACAAGCATTTCAAAACATTTCTAGGTTTAATTAGTTTGATGAATACCCCCAGAATTGTAAAAAGTTTAAGCTTTTGCTCTGTTTTATCAGATTTACACATGATCTATTGGTAACTCCAACTAAAAGCCCAGACTTGTAAGTCACTGCTCATATTTCCAAGCCCCTTCTCCTCAAAGAGTTATCTCATAGTTACATTTCTTCCTCCATGGGCCCATCTGCAGTTTCAAACAATGATATTCTGCCAACCTTAATTATCACGTCTTCACACCCACTTTGTAAGATGAGGTGTGACCCTCTCCAACTCATCTTTATTCTCTCATTGTATCTTTGCTTTTATATTCTTCAATCAAATTAAGTCCTTCATAATTTGTGTGCATTTTAATTGCAAGAGTAGAGTGCAAGAGTAAATTAGAGTTCAGAGTAGGACCAAGCGCAGTTGACCTTTGAACAATACAGGTTTGAATTGTACAGGTCCACTTATACACAGGTCCCCCTTCCCCCAGTAAATATACAGTCAGCCTTCTGTATCGCTGAGTTTTGAATCCTCAGATTCAACCAATGGCGAAATGAAAACAGTATTAGGAATCTACAGATGCAGAGAGCCAAATGTAGCATTGTTCTCGCTGGTTTATATAAGGGACTTGAGTATCTGTGCACCCTACATGCACGCATGCACACACACACACACACACACACCCCACTTATACTGAGGGAGGAATGTAGTTAAGCTTTGGGAGTCAAGAATCAAGTTAAAAAAATGAATTTTCACCTGGTGGGGTGTCTGTGTCCCTAACTCCCATGCTGTCCAAGGGCCAATGGTACTGTGTTAATTACATGTTTCCCCTGCAATGGTCACTGGGTTAATAAAAATAATATATGAATATTATGAATATTTTACATATATTTCCTTCTGATATAAATTAAACTTTAGGTTTACTGCAAATTATATTATTGGAACTTCTCTACCTGTTGTCTTACATTTATTATTTCCTGAATCTCATGTCTCCCTATCTCTTGGTTTACTCTTAACTTGCTGAAATATTCTTAATATCATAAGAAAGACTTTTTACCAAGTATACTTCCTTAATCCTTTCAGGTTTTGAAATATTGTATTAACATTGTAGTGAAAGTTTTTCTGAGTATATAAATCTACATTGAAAATCATTTTCCCTAAGAACTTGGAAAGTACTTCTCCATTTTCATCTGTGATGCTTAGTTAATGGTGGTCTGATTATCTGTCATTTAAAGGTGATTTTAGGATCTTTGATCTTTGTTTTTCTTATGTTTTACAATAGTGTCTAGATATTTCAAGGGGCAGTGCTTGAAAAGCTTTTTTAATTAGATGTATTTCTTTCTTTAGCTTTGAAGGACTTTTGGGTACCTTGTCTTTGATCATTTCCCCACTGATCTCTTCATCTTCTATGCCAAGAACTCCTATTAGTCCAATGTTAGACAGCCTGAACTGACCTGTTCTCTTGTCTATCCCTTTGTTTATATAGTACTTATTTTTTTTATTGTTTTCAGACAGGAAGGGAGAGAGAGATAGAAACATCAGTGTTAAGAGAGAATCATTGATCGGCTGCCTCCTGCATGCCCTGTACTGGGGATTGAGCCCGCAACCCAGGCATGTTCCCTGACCCAGAATCGAACCATGATCTCCTGGTTCATAGGCTTAGGCTTAACCACCGAGCAATACTGGCTGGGCCATTGTGGTTATAGCAAATGAGCAATTGCCTCATTTTACCTTCCAACTTCTTACTGAGCATTTTATTCCAGTGATGACTTTTAACTTCTAAGATTTTAGTTCTCTTCCTCCTCCTTTCTTCCTTCAATTTTAAGCATTCTGCTAGTTTGTACTTGCAGAATGTCCTCAGGTTCATCTGATCATGTTCATGAGATTTTTAAAACTTATTTTTGTTCTTTAAATGACTCCTATTTCATCACGATTAGCTTTTACCTAGTGCATTTTTATTATTCTTTTTCATGTTGCAGTATTTTCAGAACCTCTGGTGAGTCACAGTAGCCAATTCACACTTAATAAGAACACTGACTCAGGAGCCTTTACCTTCAATAGGAAATGCTTCAGAGGGAGAAATCACGAGGGTGACTCTCGTATGGGGCACTCGTGACCAGATAAGAAAGAGTTCACTCGCATGAGCTTTGCTCCACTTGCATTTGAGCCTGGGTTAAAGCATCCAGCGTAAGGAGGCCTGGGAAGAAGTGTGGGTGGTTGACTTCTGCCATCTATGCCCTCCATTCATCATCTTGTTCTTAGATCCATTCCTTCCTCCCACCCATCAGAGCACCTGCTGCTCTGAGCCTGCGGCCCCTTTGGCGTCTGCGCCAGAGAAGTCTGGTTTCCATCAGTCCCAGCTCCCTCTGCCAGTGCGCTCGATGGTGTCTGTTAGTTGATGAATCACTCGCCCACCTATCTATTTTTGTCTACCAGAAATTGGTTGAAATCTGTCTTTCATTGATGTCACTCCATGCTCTTACTTTTGAATTTTTTTTCTCCTTTACCTTCATTCTGATTGCCTGGAGGACCTGAAACGAAGAAGGGATAAATGAAAGGGCTCTGGCTCCCATCGTGTCCTGGCAAACCCTCCAACCGTCCTAGACAGGGACTCTCTGAAAGGCACTGATCGGGCTTTCGTGTCTTTATATCTCTGTTGCCTCTCACGGGGCTGGGAGGAATGTGCTCTGTGTGCAGAAATACGTGATAAGAGAAAACAAAGCGAATTGTATCCGAGGCAAAGTGTGGTGTCTACATGCTGTTGCCACTCTTCCAGGAAGCAAGGCTGTCTGTCCTTCATAGAGCAACTGTCCCAGCAAAGCGTGCGACCATTTCACATCCTTCCTAGGAAAACCTCAGAGTTCACATGTTATACAGTGAAGAAATGGTAAATTTCCTTAATGAGGAAAATTCATGAAACCATAAACCTATTAAATTAATAACACTTTTTATAAACCAAATGTTTACAATGGAAAGCTCATTCAAGGGAATGCTTAATTTGCATGAAATCTTTGCACAGAACAGTGGTAATAAGTAAGTTTGGATTTAATGACATGTACTCATCAAATACTCACATTTGTGCATCATATAAAACATTTATATACAATTTTGTTTGTCACCAATGCAGACTGTCGATAGCACAGTGGCTCATTCTAAATTATTGCTTCAGTACAATGATCATTAAATATCACCCACATGGAAGCTCTTGAAGGGTATGAATGAATAACATTATTATAACTTTGAGGTGTTTATGGAGAACCTACAATTTATTTTAACATTATAGTGAAGTGCTGTCTTTTTGCAAAAGACAAAGCACACCAGAAAGTGTGTTTTCTTTTTAAAACTCAGCGAACATTTTTCAAAATCCATGTCATATCATACTTACATGAAAGGAAAGAGATAAATTCCTACCTGTAAGTCAACTGATACTCCGGTGCTATTTTTCAGGTGAGGAAATACAGTTCTGAGGAATAATGTAATGCACCCAGAACTACAAAGTTATTTCCAGAGTTAGAAATAGGAACCAGGGACCTGGGTTCTAGTGCAATCTATTATTCTTTACATTACAGTTTGTAGGACATCTACCCATATGTGAGGGGAAAAGTGAGGAAGCAGGAAATACTTTTAAATACGTTATCTTAGGTAGCCTGGCCAGCCTGGCTCAGTGGTTGAGCATCAACCTCTGAATCAAGAAGCCATGGTTTAATTCCCAGTCAGTGCACATGCCCAGGTTGCCAGCTCTATCCCCATTGTGGGGCATGCAGGAGACAGCTAATTGATGACTCTTTCTCATTATTGATGTTTCTATCTTTCTCTCCCTCTCCCTTCCTCTCTGAAATCAATAAATACATTATATATATATATACACATATACACACACACACACACACACATACACACACATATATACATATATATGTACATATACACACGCACACACACATACTAGTATATGTATAGTCTTAGGTAGACCTGTGTTTCAAAAGACTAGAAGGACTTTGAAGGACCAGGTATAATTCTCCACAACCACCTTCCACAGTAAATTCCAGGACTCAAAGACCTTCAGAACCATCTCGGCTATGGAAGAGGAAAGGGGCGATGTTTGGTGGTCTCACATTTAGAGTTATTAAAATAACTGACTGTGGATCACTGCCAGTCTGACTTCTGTCATCTTGCTAAGGGACACAGCCATGTTGCTATCCACTTAATATTTCCACTGACCCATGTCTTGATGGAATGCACGTTAAGCACCATACCTTCTTGAGTCAGAAGATGAAAGACGTGGGGAGCACAGATGGTGCTGTCATCACCCTGTCTTCCCGAGAGTTAGGGCCTGAGAGAGAAAGATCTAAGACGTGAACAAGGGGCTGTGCAGATGGTATCAATAAAAAAGGATCTTGATTCCTGGATAATGGAATTACATGTCAAAAATATGAGATCATAGCCCAGGTGGAGTTCATCTCATGAGGATAGAAAAACAATAATTATTTTTTATCAGGGCCTGGGAGACCTGCTCAAGAGGGCTTCGAGCTAACTATAGATAAGTGAGGGAGAAAAATGTAATAAGTGTCCAGTGAGCAAAGCACAAAGAAAAGGAAGATGAATGGTTTAGATGATGTCACATATCATCGCAGAATGTCTAGCTGGGGTTACCTGGTTGCCCCTCTGGCCACTTGCCCAGGAATGTTCCTTGACAGCCATATATTCATTTTGCTCTGAGGCTTTAGTGGCCTTGTAAAAACATTCGAAACACTAGTCTGAGAAATGTAACGTGATTAGTAAAAGATCAAGTGTTATTGGTTTCCATATGGGATGTTTTAGGCGTTACAAAGCATTTTCTGAGACTCAGTAGGCAGTGAGATGCACTGTACTAAAACATAACAACTAATGATTTCCTAAATATTTGTTTTAAGGGATACGTCATTGGTAGGTGAAGTGCAGAATGGAGAAAGTAGGATTCACTAGGTCACCTCGACATGTCCTTGCCAGCACAGTCTCTTTTCAGGCAGTGATGTACGTTAGTGACACCAGGAGCAAGAACTGCAACATCTGTCTTATTTTTCAGAGGGTCTGTCCTTTGAAAGACTATACTGTGTAACGATTTTTGAGCTCTATGTCCTGGTTTTCTGAATTTTTACTTTGGCTTATATTTGTCTGCATTGGAAGACTAATATTTAGTTCTGTAATGTTTTGATAGTCACACATTTAATTACTACTTTATTTGAGCTCTGAAAAGTTCTGTCTTCTACTTGAGAGGCATTATATTGAAAAAAAGACATTTCGTTTGGAGAAACCATACATTCTCATGTGCACATATAGGAATGCACATAAAAATTACCTTAAAGAGGCGGGAAGCAAGGGGTATATGTCTGCTATGCAGTTGAATCTTTGAATGGAACCTGGTATCATATATTTTCCCTCTCATGAAAAATAATTAAATTAAACATTGGTATTTGTTGGTGTGATGTGAATAAGAGGGCTGGGGGAAGATGACAAGGATTTGGGAAAGGAGGTGTTGGGAATAAAAGGGATATAACTGTAAGAGGATTATGGAACAGGAATAAAAAGTTATTCATATTACTCCACACTTGATCAATAGTGATGTCCACTCTCAAGAGATTTGTGAAATAATGCTAATTCTTGATAATGCCACACGTGATAGTTAACTTTACATGTCAGCTTGGCTGGCCACGTTACCCAAATATTTGGTTAAAAACAGTCTATATGTCATTGTGAAGCTTTGAGATGAGGTTAACGTTTAAATCAGTAGACTTGGAGTTAAGCAGATTACTCTCCATAACATGAGTGGGCTTCATCCAATCCGTTGAAGGCCTACATAGGAAAAGACTGAGGTCCCTTAAGAAAGAAGGAATTCCACAGCCAGACTGCCCTCAGCCTCAAACTGCAGCATTACCTCTTCCCTGTGTCCAACCTACATGCTCACCCTGCAGATTATGGTCTTGCTAGTTTCCACAGTGATGATCATGGGAGCCAATATATGGAGAGATATGTGCATTTATACACAAACATATACATGTACAAACCCTATTGGTTTTATTTCTCTGACTAATACAGCCCACCAGTAATTATTTTTGTATTCCAGAGTTTTGGTCACTTTACTTACATCAGTCTTGACCTTGAAAACCAGTTTCATCAGCCATTGCAGGCACTAAGCTGCTAGACTTTCTTATATAAAGGGAAATACAACCGTATGTTTCTGATTCATGTATTGCTATCCAGAAAATGTATGTCCAAGATGGTTTAAAAATTATACATAGATTTTTTTTCTTGAAAACATGTAAAAAATAAAACAAAATGAAAAAGATGTTTACTACCAGATCCATATGCAGAGCTTAAACTTTGTTCACACAGATCCTTTAATGTATCCTTAGATTCCAAAGTTGATATAATTCCTTAATATTGAGAAACTAGCCACCACCAATGCCGTTGTTGCACTATAAAATACGTCACTAAGCCTTATTTAGGTATAGGAAAAAAATCCATTTTCCAAAACATATATGTGTATATAGTACCTTCACTATATGAATTAGATATGAATAGATAATTTTGAAAAGGCATGTATTTCAAAGTATGAATATGATATGGGTAAATTAAATCTAAGACCAAGCCATACACTTTCCCACAAAGAAGCATTTTTAAAAAATAACACCTTTCTAGTCTTCCCTAGCCATTAAAACAATACACTGAATGCAAGTCTCAAAGTGTCAAAAAGTGCCTTTTTGCAGAATGCCCCATGAAAAATGTCAGGCAGTGAAAGGTTACCAGAAGCATTGGGGAAAAAGAATAATTTTCTAAGAGAAAAATATTGCGCAATTTAGTCTTATTCTATATTTAATGAGATTATTTCAATAAAGTGCTGTCTGAAGAAATAACCAGGTAAATATCCAAGGAATTATTGATAATATAAAACTTCTTTTTTTGTCCTTTTTAAAAGTAAAAATATCTGGGGTAGGAGAAAAACATTTTTATTCTCTTCTTGATAGTAGATTAGAAATTTCTGAGACAGTCTTACTGTCAATGTCTGGTTTTTTGTGTACTATCCTTGTGTGTTCACCACAACAACATTGAAAACATGCCATGCTGTAAATGGGGGAGAAAATAGGACCCATACCAACTATTGGGGAAGCAGATGTTTCTGCCACAGCCTGGCCTTTCCTCTTGCGTTAGCATCACCCAGAGGCCTGATAGATGTGGGTTTGCCTCTCCAATCCCATAGGTCACCACAGTCATCTTGTATGATGTTAGGAATGCTGTTAACATTTCCATTCCCCTATTTCAAGGGCCCAGCAAGCCATCTATCATGAAAAGATCAAGGGGTGCCTGACCTATTACAATTATTTTCGATCCTGAAGCTTGTCAAAGGGTTTAAGCATCTGTTATTCCCAATGATAACTGAAGCTCATTTGAAAATCGGGGCTAATCTGCAAAGAGAGGCTTCCTATCTGGAGCCTCACGATGGCTTCTCAGAAGGTCAGTAATGAAAGACAAGCTGAGTGGTCTCACCTCGGCGTCAGCAAAACATCAAAGAAGGACAGGGCACGTGCATGCCAGCGACTTTGGACGTGTGGCTGCCTGCACAGAACTAGTTTTGGATGATTTATCTAGCAGAGGTCAGCATTTGGTGGGCCACTTGCAACTCCTGAAAGCCTTGTGAAATGTAAAGAGGTCAGAGGGAAGAACTGTAAATATGTAAATGTCTTTAAAAATAAGACTTTAAGGGAAAAGAGAGCAGTTAGGGAATATTCGTTGGGGATGGGGGAAGAGAAGTTCAAGAATTATAGGAGTGAACGGACGAACAGAGTATGATCTAGCGAGAACTAGAAGAAAAACACGAAAGCTTCACCTTGCTCCAGAGAATACAGTCTACACTGGCTTAAGGGAGTTCACACTAACTTTGCAAGATGGACCTAGCTGGTTTGGCTCAGTAGATAGAGCGTCAGCCTATGGACTGAAGGATCAAGTCAAGGCATGTACCTTTGCTGCAGGCTCAGTCCTCAGCCCTGATCAAGGCTCATGTGGGAGGCAACCAATCGATGTGCTTCTCTCACATCGATGTTTCTCTCTGTCTCTCTATCTCTCCCTTCTCCTCTCTCTAAAATTCAATGGAAAATTTGTCAATCCTATGGTGAGGATTAACAAACAAACAAAACAAAACAAAAAACAAACTTTACAAGACAGAGATTTTGAGAGGTAAGGTTATTCTACCGAAACATGGCCCCTAATTAGCTATGATGAAAGCACACATGCTTTTGATTCAAATGTTTCTCAAATGGACCACTCCCCTGGAGGGTAGATACTTTTGATGAGACAGAACTGCTACCATGATCCAGGCATATATCTGTAGACACATCTCTCCACATGGCCACGTCCTCGTATAAACTGCTGATACAAAACATTCTTGTGACCAGCGACACATGAAAAAACAGATGCGTCATTGAGCAGGGCAGTCATAGGTAAAATTCCTGAAGAGAAAACAAAAATCAATGCAGACAAAGAAGATCCACTGCCTTCCACCACTGAGAGGGGGGTGATGACATCCATGCTGCTTAGCCAGGTAATGCACTATCCACATTGAAAACATCATTCAATCAAGCATATGGCAGTGAATTTCTTTCTCGGTTGCACAGTTTATTAATCAGGTTTTGTAGGTTCAGATTACAAAGTCCCCTCCAGCTACTTTAAGCTGAAATTGGTATATTATAATAGGACATTGTAATAACTGACAAATGATGCACCCAGAGCAAGGAGGCCAGAAAAATGTCTAACTTGACAACTCAGGCTATTTCAGCAGAAATGCTACTGCTTGCTGGTCAATGCCACAAGGCCAGAATCCATGCCAGAGCTGCTCAAGGTCAGCAAAATGAAATGCCTCCAAGATCGTATGTGACAGAAAGACATTGATCTCCCAATTTCTATATGGGCATATCTGCAAGAAAATTCCTAGTAGCATGCAGAGTCCTAGCTGCAAGGGAGCCTGGCATATGTAGTCTTTAGTATTCCAGGCTCTCAGTGAAGGTGTCCAGAGTTTTAGCCACCAACACCCATAAAGAAAATCTAAGACAGATTTTCCATCAAATGCTAAAGGGAAACTAGGGAGTTGTTGAAAGGGGAACTAGGGGAGTTACAGCCACACTTCCTCCAAATGTGATGGAGTTACCTCTCCTAGAGCACATGGGTAAACTGTATTACTCTCAGTCCAACAATTACGTATTTTAACCTGCATTATACAGCTGTCCTTTTACTCTTTTTAATAATTTTGTTAAGAATGTGATACAGGAAGAAAACTGAAAAACATCTATATTAATATTTTATCTTCTTGTGTCAGAGATTATTTTCAGTCATTTAGTAGAACTCCAGATCCTGAAACTTGTCAATGCGTCTTTATACCAAATAACATTTTTTATTACTTTTCACTCAAAAAAATGACAGTATTTTCATGCCAGACAACATGAGGTCAATTATAGTCCATTTAGCTCATTTCATTTACAATCAAACAAACCACTACACTTTTACTTTGAAAATTATTTCTTCCAGGAACTGAACAACATAATCTACAATATGATGTGAGGTATAGGTCATAAACTTTAAACTTTATGCCATATAAGTATACATTTAAGAGCAAGCCAGTTGGATTTTCAAGCATTTAAAAAAGAATATGCACTTGTGAGATACCTGTGTATAAAAAAATCTGGTGGTAACATAACAAGCTGAGTTATTCATATTTTCCAACCAAACATTACTCTTCCTTTCACATACCAATTATTCTCTGTGCCATTTACCTAACAGGCACCGAGGCCAGATACGTGTGCACTTTCACCTCACTCTCCAACCTCATCTTCCTGGGATCGCTGACAGGTAGCATTGATTAGACTGAAAGTGTTGCTTCTGGAGTTGGTGAGATGTGATTTGCATTTGCTTGCATAGAAAGAAGAATTCTACTTACAAAAGCTGAGGAGTAGAACACAATGGCTTTTCTTTTCAGAATTGTAATTATTTTGAGTCTTGGGCCCTTCACATATTTTCCCATCTCATCTGTGTACACCTTGCTTTAGGATTTGTGATCAGTCTCTGAAAGCTATAGGCGTACATGTATAGGGACCCCCCCCCTTCCCCTTCCCTAAAGTGACATTATAAAGACAGGCAGAAAGAAAGGAATGAAGGCATGTTTATGCTTCTTAATCTTATCGTATGTTTTTTAAAGGTCTTGTTTGATTTTTTAATTATTTTTTTGAAATATATTTTTATTGATTTCAGATAGGAAGGAAGAGGGAGAGATAGATAGAAACATCAATGATGAGAGAGAATCATTGATTGGCCTGATCCCCTACTGGGGATTGATCCCACAACCGGGGCATGTGCCCATGACCGGAATGGGATTCAGGAACCTTCAGTTCACAGGCTGATGCTCCACTGAGCTAAACTGGCTAGGGCTAAAAGTCTTGTTTTAAAGATTTATCTGACGCTGGATTTGAACACACGGTCTAGCTTCTATTCAGAATTTATTTCTGAATTGACTCAGCAAACATTTTTGCTTTCCAGGGAATCCCTCCTGGTAGGTGGAGAAATGGCTAATGAGCGTATTTTGTATTAAAGGGTTATTTGTATCTTTTGAAAAACCTCACAGAAGGTTGTATTTCACAGTGTACTGAAATGCAAAGCAGGTTCCTCTGACCAGGAAGGGTAGCTGCTGTTGGTTAACACCTCACCCAGAGGTTTTGCTTCCTGTCCCACACTGAAACCTTGCGTTTTAGGACTAAAGTTCTCGGTCCTGTCACGTTAAGGTGTGGCAGGCCCTGAGCCGTCCAGATGATGTGGAGACTCACACAGCTTTATTTACTTCTGAATGCACCGGGGAGGGACTGGGCAGTCGGGAGGCCCTGACAATTTTCATTTGAACCGGCTGCGAAGCTTCCAAAGCATCCCTCTGCAGCCAGGGCGGGGCTGAGATGAGACCGGGCAAAATGCCTGCAGAGACACTGAAAAGACTTGATACAAATTACATTGTCCTGCTGGTTTGCAAGCACACGGTACTGGAGTCATTAAACGTAATCATCCTCAATTACAAGCCCTGAGAGTGTGCACACAGCAGCCCCGCGAGGCAGCCACTGTCTGCGTGTGCTGTCCATAACCTGCCTCCCCTCACTGGATCCAGCCCCCGCCCCGCTGCCGCTGTCCTCCCTCCTGTCCTGTGGTCTCCATTTCTCAAGCTTGAGCTCAAAAGAGTGACATTTGTTTACATATCCTTCCTCAGACAATTCAATCTCATCGCAGATATTACTGTTCCCCCCTATGTCAGGCTAGGGAGGATGCATTGGTTGTTACATGTGTTAGAGTAGCTCTGGTTATACGATTAGCTTGGTCAGTTTAAAAAAGAAATAACTGTCTAATTAGTATGCAGTAGGACCATAAGCTACATATCACAGCATGGAAGTAAATGAGGGAAGCAGGTGAGAAACCGGAGCTTTGCCACCGGACTATCACCCCTCTCATTACCAGAATCTATATGCTTCCAGTGAAGGCTGAATGGAGCAGGAGTGTGGGGATATATCCTTTTAACTCTTATTTTGAAATAATTTTAGAATAGTAAAGTAAAATGTACAAAGAGGCACAAAAATAGGACAAAGCTCCTCATATACCTTTCGCCTACATTTCATGAATGTTAATACATTTTCCACAAATTTCTGTCTCTGTCATTATCTGTCTACTAGAAGCCCGGTGCACGAAATTCGTGCATGCGTAGGGTCCCTAGGCCTGGCCAGGGATCAGGGCTGATCTGTGGGACCACAGGCAGGGTGATCGGGCCCCCTGCTCACACCTCCCTTGGCCTGGTGCCACCTGCTCACCGGCCCCACCTCCCAACACCACCACCTGTCAGGGCCTGTGGCCTTGGGGCAGCTCCTGCATTGAGCGTCTGCCCCCTGGTGGTCAGTGCACGTCACAGTAACCGGTCGTTCCACCATTCGGTCTATTTGCATATTAGGGTTTTATATAGATAGATAGCTGTTTATTTTTCATATTTTTTCAAGTTTCAAATTTGATATCTTAGCATTCCTTTACCACTAAATGTGTGTGTGTGTGTGGTGGGGCAAGCCTGGCCTGGGGGCCACTTGGGGCCAAAGTTATCTCCTCTGCACATGCTTCAGCTGCAGGGCTTGAGGTTTTAGTGCGTTGTCTCTGAAAAGCAATCCAGTATCTTGTTAAAAAGGGTAGGGCTGTTTTGAGCTGGTTCTTCAGTTACAAGTTTGACTAACTATTCCATATTATTGGATGCAGGTTATATTTTTTTTTTCAGGAAAACAGATGATGTTGTTTCCTTCTTGATATAGCAATCAGGAGGCACCTGGCATGGCTTTGTCCCGTCACTATGCTGTGCGTTTCTCACCACGGTTAAGGATGTGTCCTCCAGGTGTCGTCACTGCAGTTACTGTTTTTCCCTTGGAAACTAATACGTGTCTGTGAAGAGATACACTCAAGGCTACATAAATAGTTTGTTTCTCACCATATTTGTACCCACTCATTTTAGGGCCCTTTGATGCTTCTTGCTTGAAACTGTTACTACCATGGTTTATAAAAAATGGTAATTTTCTAATTTTAGGATTCTCTACTTATTACTTGGATATTTACTTTAAGAGCTCTCCATTATACTCATTTATTCATTCATTTCTTGTTTAAGGACAGAACCTTTGATTCCTATTTTAATTTTAAGGGTTATAACTTTGTATTATCATTCTATTTTTCTTTGGGGTAATTGTCCCAGATTTGACCAGTGGGAGGAACTCCAGGCTGGCTCTTGTGTCCGTTTGACATACCCCATCATTTCTGAGCATGTCTTTACTTCCTGGCACCATAGAGGGTTCCAAGTGCACCTTGTACTTTGCATTGTTTAGTCTTGGAATGTCACTGCCATATGTACATGAAGTTCTGTACACCTCTTATTAGTGAATGGTCCTTAGAAACAAAAATCTTGGCTTGAAGATTGACACATAATTTCTCAGAGCTAGGAAATATGATGTATACAGGAACATTATATGTGTGTGCATGACTATCCTATCTAATAATAGACAAACATGGTAATTGACCATACCTTTGCAATGCCCACCAGCCAATCAGGAGTGAGTATGCAAATTAACCTCATTGCCTCCATGGAGACTGACAGTAGGGAGGAGGCAGCTCCCAGCACAGCACGGCCTGCTTGGCCGTTGCCGCAGCAATCCGGGAGAAGGAAAATGCAGCCCGCAGGCAGCTCCCAGCACAGCCTGCGGCAACCCGGGAGCAGGGAAGCCTGACCCGCAGGCAGCACCCAGCACTTGGCAGTCGCTGCAGTGTGGAGCAGGCAAGCCCCACAGAGAGCAGAGAACCACAGGGAGCAGGCCTAAGCCATCAGTAGGACATCCCCTGAGGGCTCCCGGATTGGAGAGGGTGCAGGTCGGGCTGAGGGACACACACACACACACACACACACGCATACACCAGTGCATGAATTTCGTGCACCAGGCCTCTAGTATTTCTATATATGTAATTCTATTTATTAAAAGCCATAAGTTTATGCTAATTTTCCCATTGCAATCTAGCTTCACAGTATTCATTTTCATCTTCACTCTTACCATATTTGTAATGTCTTTCTCCTACAGTGGGAAGTCTGGCTCTTCTCACAAGTTGTTATATATTTCCCCAAATAGTTTCGGAATTGCTCATCCACACTACTGTAGAAACAGGCCTGCTTACAGAGTCTTTTTGTCTTTCTTTTTCACATTTCATTCCTGTTTCATCAAATTTAGAAAAATATTTTCAGTTTAAAAATTTTGGATATCTGATTCAATTTTTATTTCATTTTGGATTTTTGTCTTACTGTTTTCTTCTGCTTCCTAACCCCTTTGGAGGGGATTTATATCCATTAAAGTGTTTTAATTTTTATTTCATATTCTTTGTTAATAACTTTTAATAGACGTATTCACTTTCCTTTTACTTGTTTTGTAAATTTGAAATGGTTTACAAGATTTCTAGTTTAATGGTATCCTCTTCTGCCGGGGCAAAAAAAGTCCAATTTCTGTGAAGCATGCGTGTGTGTGTGAGAAGGAGGGTTCTGTGTCTTAGTTTTGTGGTTCTCTGTTGTCTTCAACCCCTACATTTTTCTCTTTCCCTTAATTCTCCTTGCCCAGCTGCCAAATGATACTTCTCACCTTGGGGTCCCAAGAGGGATATTTTTCCTCTCTCCTTCCCCAATATCTGTCTTTTGAAGTCAGCCACCTCAAATTGCTTTTTCAATCTTTACCTTTTTCACCTCATAGTAGACTTTTTCGTCCAGAGTCATATTTGAGCAATTCTAAGCTTGTCACTGCTTCCATGTTCCTCGTTAGCGTGCCATTTTCCTCTGAATGCCCTTGCTCTTGGCTGGAGTATGGAGACCACGTGCTGGGATTTGGTGTTTGTTTTGTTTGAGAAACTAATTTGCAGTTTTGGGATTCTCTGTGCTTTGACCACATTATTTTTGTTTATTTTCTTTGGTCATCTTGTTTTGTTGAGTTTCTGTGGAGAAACATAGATTTAAAGTGGCTGCCATTTCCACGGCTATGTCAAAGCATGAGTGGGTCTGTTTTAACAGGAAAGCATTTAAATAGTAAGTATAATGCATGTCTACAATTTACTGGTTTATACATTTTGCACTTGGAAACTTTGTGTTCAACACATACTATGCTGTGAGAAATGCTCGAGATACTTGCCATTTGAGGAAAATAGTCATAGTCCTTATCTTTAAGTCATTTTCCCTATCAGGATAGTGTAGGGCGAGCAACACCTGGGGTCAGGAATATCAAGAATCACAAACAATAAAGTTAGTCATCACTAGGTTTTGCCTTTCCGTCATTTGTGTGGCTTTGGTTTTAAACTCCCACAGTAAATCTCACTGGATTTCCTGCCCCATTTCAGTCTTTCCAGGGGGAAAGGTGCAGAATGCACGAGAAGTTCAGTCAAGCCCAAGTGGAATCCGTTTTGTATGTGCAGTTGTTGCTGAGATTTCTTGCCAACTTTCTTTTGACAAACAAAATCAACTCAGAAACAACTCAGCAATATCTGAATTTATCTTGAGCTTTTTAAATAGCTCCTTTCAGGCAATAAGAGAATATTAATAGGTTTTGTGTTGTTGTTTTTTTTGCCCAATGTATACCAGTCTTTGAAAATTAGTTAATAAATTCTTATTTCAAAGACTTATTTTCATAGTCTTTTTACATGTCACTGTTAGTTTACAAATTAAATTATGTGTTATCACTCACTAAAAACTAATTTTTTTCCAGAATTTAGCGAGAAAAGAGGCTATTAACGTGCACTGTATCTAGAGTTTTATAGGTTTGTTTTTATGTCCTTCGGTATTTTTAAATTCTAATGTTTTGTTTTCAGTAAGGGAAATGGTATTTAAAATAATCCCCTCAGATATGGGGCACAGGATCTGTCATTGAGATTTCATATGGTTTTATCTGTCCCTTAGTACATGGATAAGTGTGGAAATTCCATGCAGCATCCTAGAATTCAAAAGCAATTGTCAGATAGATAGAAATCACCAAAAAGAAAAAGAAAAGTGAATTAGTTGTTAAGTTCATGTTGTGGACTGAATGCCCCCCCCCCCTCCCCAATGCAAATATTGAAATCCTAACCTCTAATGTCATGGGTACTAGGAGGTGGGCCTTTGGGAGGTAATTAGATGATGAGGATGGAGCTCTCATAATGAAATCAAATTAATTCTCACATCAAATCATTTGGGGTATTTATTAGAAATGCAACTTTTTAGGTCTCATCACAGATGTATGGAACAAGAATCTCAAGTGGTGGAGTGTAGACTGGTATGAATTTTAAAATATCACAGGTGGATTTTACACATCTAAACAGTTAGGAGCCACTGGCATGGAGACGATGTATGGCCCAGGAACATAAAGTCACATTGTTCTTGTTCATGATTTAGGCTCAGTAGGAAGGTTGAGCAAATCCCTAATGTTGACATTGCATGCTAGATACTTTTAAAAGTAATGGCTTAAAATTAGAGTATAATTCAAGTGCAGTAGGAAGTTGAGATCCACAGAATGTCTCATACATACACGTCATCCTTTGTACTGCTACCTCATCTCTAAAAGAAAATACAAAATCAAACTGATGAAAACTGCAGAAAACTAGACCAAGGAATCTTTTTTAGGAATGGCACGTGTTCAGCAATATGACTGAAATACTTTGCAAACTCAGCAAACCGCCAAGCTTTCCACTTTTTTTGTTTGTTTGCTTGATTTAGTGTGTGTGTGCTGATGGAAAATGGCACCACTGAACTATTGAATACTACAGTCTATTTTGGAATCCCTGCAGGTTTCAGTAACCTCCAGCCACTCTTTGAAGAATAGCAGTTGACCTCTGAGTAGGTCTGACTTTCCAATGTTCTCTTCTTCCAAGAGAAATGAGAGCCTGGAAGGATTTTGATAGTCAATCAATTTTTATAGCAAAATAAAGTAATTTTTCCACTAGTTTATGACAATAGTCAAAAATAGGATATGATTTAAGCTAAATTTCAACCGAACTAGAATTAAATATAAGATTCTCAGCTTACAGAAAGGCTAACTTGAATCACACATAACCACATGGACCCAGAGGTCTATGAGTTTAGATGCACATTATGGAAACTGACTCACTGTATGAATCCTGTGAACATTTTCATGGAGTTAAAATAATAATATATTATCTCTGAAAATTTCATCAGTCCCACCTGCAAATCCAGTAATCCACTTCCCATCATCGGTGACATTTATGGTAGGAGTTTTGGATGTAGGGTCAGGGGATCTGAAGGCCTTTGGCGAGTGACATTTCAAAGTAGGATATGAAATTACAAAGAAGCAAAAGGTCGCACCACAGAACCAAAGGGTTTGGTCAGCAGTGGAGGCTCCAGAGTCATTCTGAGGCTCTCCTCAAAAGTACCCTTTCACAGTTACTGCAGGAAACCCGACATCTCAGTGGTCATTAGCAGAAGGCAATCCAAATGACTGCGGAAGACTCTCAAATGCTCACAGGTGATTCGCTGTCCATCATGAAGAAAAAAAAGACAATGGAAGTAGAGCCATCCCACTGACAAGGGAAATCGATCTGTCTGTAATAACCCTGATAAACTGCAGTCATTTCTCATCAGCAAATGCCATACAGAATGCAGGAACAGTAAACACCAGTGCAGAATGTGTGCAGTCAACTTTTTGTTTCACAATTTTCAGAACTCTCTAACCAACTTATCCCTCATCCCCCTGATACCCATCAGAAACGATGCCATCATTGCCAATTCCAGGTCCTCTGTAACTTAGGCCACACATGCTGCCCTGTGTTTTCTAAGTTGATTTAAAAACAGACATAGTTCAAGTCTATTGGAACCAGATAATACCAAACAAATATGTGGACCAACTTGAAAAGTTACATTTAGACCTATATAAGCGATGGAAATACGGTATCAAGCATGTTGAATAAGAGAGAATGCTCCGTGGGAAATGACTACCCATCATTTTCATGATTTATCATAAGCAGCTACTTTCTTCTTAAATTTACATTAATAAAGTATTACTAAGTTTACTTTGTTAACCTGGACTCTTCTCTCAGAGTTAAAATTATGTGCTTCTGTTACCAATCAACTGGTCAGTCAACTGAATTTCTTTGTTTTGACTTTCTCAGCTATCAAACAAATGTATGGGCTTAGATCATTTCAAAGGATTTTTCTAAATATCTTGTAGTAAAAGCTTTTGATTATCCCAATTATGACAAGTGCATCTCTCTAGACCTCAGTTTCATAAAAAGATTTTACCTTGAAACACCCTACATTGTACACGGTATTTATAAAATATTATTTGGAAATACAATATGCATTTAGTTTAACAAATTAGGGCAAAAGAATTAACCACTAAGAGAAGTGTTTAAAATTTGAGACATGTTTAACCTGCAATAAGTATTCATACATCCAATAATATATTTTAATATATGTGTCCTGTAAAATGTTCATTTTGAAATTGGACATACTATTGACTAATTATTGAAAGGGAGTGTACTCCTCTATTTATAATTCTCCATTGAGAACCCTCCTCGCTCAGAATCAAACCCACAGTCCTCACCATGTCTGCAAGCATCCAGATGCCTTTGGCTTCACCTTCTGTGCCTACACTCTCCTCTGCAGGATGCTGGCTGCCTTGACCTTCCTACAACTTTCCAAGAAGAGTAACATCTCTGGGTTTGAGTTCGCTCTTTGTTTTTCCTACAGCACTCTGCCCTGGATACCACACCTCCCTCTCTCTGCATCACATCTCAACTCACATAACTTCTTAGGCCTTCCCTGAGTGTCCTGTACAAATGGACCCTCAACATTGTAGCCCATCCCCTTAGACTGCCTAGTTCTTTCTTGCACGTCCCATAACGTGCCATGCCATGTACACGTCTGTGCCCTGTGTGAGACCCGAGTCTCTCGATAGAACATACGCTCCACGGGGCAAGCACTCTGGTTTGTTCCTACCTGTACATCATAGGCACTCAAGTGGGCATTGGTTTAATAGGTCATGATTTTATCTACACTTCATATTTCATGAAACTCATTTTGGGAACTGCAGCTCTAGGCAGTTTTCAAAAACAAATAAAATGTTAACCTTATCGTGTTTAGTCATATTTCCCCTAAATAAAGCTCCACATCTTGACTAAATTGTTCCACTTAATAAGTAACCAACAAAATTTGAAGCAAAAAAGCAAGTATATTTAAAAACTTAAAAGTTTGAGGTAGTATATTTAAAAAATTTAAGTGTGAAGCAAGTATATTTAAAACCTTTAAGTTTGAAGCAAGTATATTTAAAACCTTTAAGTTTGAAGCAAGTATATTTAAAAACTTTAAGTTTGAAGCAAGTATATTTAAAAACGTTAAGTCTGAAGCAAGTATATTTAAAATATCAGAAGCACTGCCGAATCTCCCAGCCATACCCATATTTTTCTGTATGAAAGTATTACGTATCTATCCCTCAAAAAAGTCAGAATCTTGTTTAGTGTAACATTTAGCAATATGTTTTTTCTAATTATTTTTTAATTTAAATTTTTTATCATTTCAAGTATTACATGAGTCTCCTTTTTTCCCCACTGACCTCTAGCCAGCCACTCCCACCCCCCAGCATATGTCCTCACCCCCCTACTGTCTGTGTCCATGAGTTATGCTCATATGCATGCGCACAAGTCCTTTGGCTGATCTCCTACCTCTCACCCCCTGCCTTCCCTCATAGGTTGGACAGTCTGATGCTTCTTTATCTCTGGTTCTATTTTTATTCATCCGTTTATGTTGTTCATTATAGTCCACAAATGAGTGAGATCATGTGATATTTATCTTTCTCTGACTGGCTTATTTCGCTTAGCTTAATGCTTTCTAGGTTCCTCCATGCTGTTGCAAATGGTAAGAATTTCTTTTTTACAGCAGCGTAGTATTCCATATTCCATTGTGTAGATGTACTACAGTTTTCTAATCCACTCATCTGCTGATGGGCACTTAGGCTGATTCCAAATTTTAGCTATGGTAAATTGTGCTGCTATGAACATAGGGGTGCATATATCCTTTTGGACCGGTGTTTCTGGTTTCTTAGGGTATATTCCTAGAAGTGGGATTACTGGGTCAAATGGCAGTTCCATTTTTAATTTCTTGAGGAAACTCCATACTGTTTCACACAGTGGCTGCACCAGTCTGCACTCCCACCAGCAATGAAAGAGTGTTCCTTTTTTTCCACACCCTCTCCAGCACCTGTCTTTTTTTGATTTGTTGATGATAGCCATTCTGACAGGTGTGAGATGGTACCTCATTGTTTTCATTTGCATCTCTCAGATGATTAGTGACTTTGAGCATGTTTTCATATGCATCCTGGCCTTCTGTATGTCCTCTTTTGAAAAATGTCTATTTAGGTCTTTTGCCCATTTTTTAATTTGATTGCTTATCTCCCTTTTGTTAAGTTGTATGAGTTCCTATAAATTTTGGAGATTAAATCCTTATCGGAGATAACATTGACAAATATGTTCTCCCATACAGTGGGCTTTCTTGTTGTTTTGTTGATGGTTTCTTTACAACATTCAAAGAAGAACTAAAACCTATCCTTCTCAGACTATTCCAAAAAATTTAAGAGGAAGGCACACTTCCAAGCTCTTTCTCTGAAGCCAGCATTACCCCAACCCCAAAACCAGATAAAGACACTACAAAGAAAGAGAATTACAGGCCAATATCCCCGATGAACATAGATGCTAAAATCCTCAACAAAATTCTAGCAAACCGGATCCAGAATTACATTAGAAAGATTATACACCATGACCAAGTGGGATTTATTCCAGGGATGCAAGGCTGGTACAATATCTGCAAGTCAATAAATGTGATTCATCATATAAACAAATTGAGAGACAAAAATCACATAATCATATCAATTGAGGCAGAAAAGGCATTTGACAAAATCCAACACCCTTTCTTGATAAAAAACAAACAAACTCTCAGCAAAGTGGGAATAGAGGGATCATACCTCAACATAATAAAAGTCTTATATGACAAACCTACAGCCAACATAATACTCAATGGGCAAAAACTAAAACCATTTCCCCTAAGAACAGGAACAAGACAGGGATGTCCACTATCACCAGTCCTGTTCGACATAGTACTAGAAGTGCTAGCCATAGCAATCAGACAAGAAGAAGAAATAAAAGACATCCAAATTGGAAAAGAAGAAGTAAAATTGTCCTTATTCAAAGATGACATGATATTATACGTAGAAAACCCTAAAGATTCCATCAAAAAACTACTAGACTTAATAAATGAATTCGGCAATATAACAGGATACAAAATTAACACCCAGAAATCTATGGCATTTTTATATACCAATAATGAACTCACAGAAAGAGAAACTAAAAATAAAAATCCCATTTACCATTGCAACAAAAAAAATTAAGATACCTAGGAATAAACTTAACCAAGGAGGTAAAGACCTATTCTCAGAAAATTACAGGACGCTGAAAAAAGAGATAGAGGAAAACATAAACAAATGGAAGAATATACTGTGTTCATGGATTGATGGAATCAGCATAATTAAAATGTCCATACTACCCAAAGCAATCTATAGATTCAATGCAATCCCCATTGAAATATCAATGGCATCTTTCAAAGACCTAGAACAAACTCTCCAAAAATTCATCTGGAATAAAAAAAAAAAAAAGACCCCAAATAGCTGCAGCAATCTTGAGAAAGCAGAACAAAGTAGGAGGGATCACAATACCAGATATCAAGCTATATTACAAAGTTACTGTTCTCAAAACTGCCTGGAACTGGCAAAAGAAGAGACATATAAACCAATGGAACAGAACAGAAAACCCAGTAATCAACCCAAGCCACTATGTTCAATTAATATTTGAAAAAGGAGGCAAGAGCATATAATGTAGTCAAGACAGTCTCTTCAATAAATGGTATGGGGGAAATTGGACACATACATGCAAAAGAGTGAAACTAGGCCACCAACATACACATAAATAAACTCAAAATGGACAAAGGACTTAAACGTGAGACGGGAAACCATAAAAATCTTAGAAGAATTCATAGGCAGCAAAATAGCAGACATATGTTGTTGCAGTATCTTTACCGATACAGCTCCTAGGACAATGGAAACTAAGGAGAAAATAAACAAATGGGACTACATCAAAATAAAAAGCTTCTGCAATATTTTTAAAGTACAGATATTTTATTTCAAATGTGACGTTGCTAATAAGCCTTACCAAAGGCAGGTGCTGCTTCCATGGATAGATTCTGAAATCTCTTTTAGACATAGCTTTTATTAGAATAAAGCTTCTAAGCATGTGACTATTTTTGAATATCCAATCTTTTCATCATAAATTACTATCTCAAAATAGTTTAATTGGAATCCATTTTAACTACCCAATGTCATAGAATGGAAGAATAATTTAGGGTCATATTTGCACCCGCAAATATATTTCCCCTCATTATGTCTATCTGATATTGCATTAAACTACAGAAAAGGTGGCTCAGATATGCCATTAAGGTTGTCAAGGCTTAAAATCAGTAGCGTGGATAAAAGAAGGGGTTACTCAAACATGTCAAGATGGAACCCAGCCATGCCTGATCTTAATAAGTCCATTATGAGCCGTATTGATTAACAAAGCTTGCCAGTCATTCCAGGACTTATCATTGGACTGTTTAATGTGTTCGAATATTTTAAGATATGAACAACTGAAATAAGCTGTCAGCATGTGTTTAAATGGCCATCAGTCAACTAGTGTGTCTTGAGGAAAAGCACTGAGTTAAGGACTCCTAGAAATACAAAGACAAATGGATGTGGTTCTTGCCCTGAAGGACCCAGCACCCGAGTTGGAATATAGGGTGTGCACACGGGTGCATGCTATCTTTGTTGGCCTAACTTTCTTTGTTCATGAATAAAAAGGTTAACCTAGTTAATTTATAAGCCTGCTTTTTTTGCCTTTTCCTATCCCTTTTTCATTTCATTTTTTGAATTTAAAGGCTTAAACAATAAAGATTTGGAAGTTCCTTAAAATTTGCCCATGGAAATAACACCATTTATTAGTTTCTTATGTATGATTTTTTTGTAATTCTTCTATGCAAGGCAAGCAAATATGAGTGTACTTTCCTCTTTTTAAACAAAAACATATATATATATATATATATATATATATATATGCTGTAAATACATTGAATTTTTCAATTGTAAATGTTTATTAAACCAATCTATTACAGTGGAGACTAAGATGGGTTTTTTTTTTCTTTTAAATGTTTCCTGTAACAAATAATATGACAACAAATATTTGTGTGTTTATAAAAGGTCTCATATGGCCAGATATATCCGTAGGATAAGTTCCCAGAAGTAGGACCACTGGGTCAAAAACAAATGCGAGTGTTTCATTTACCTCTAGACAATTGCTGTTATATTTCTTTCCCAGTAGCAATTCATGGAAGCTGAATTACACTCTCTAAACTGAAAATACTACGTGTGTCTTAAAAAACAAAAATGAAACAAAACCAGAGTCACCATGGCTAAAATAAAACATATTTGTGTTAAGAAAATGTATTGTTTCCTTTCCATAGAAACATAGTGGCATGAAAGGACATTTCGTCCTAGCGACCCGTTTTGGTTCCTCCCGCAAAAGCAGAAGAAAACTCGCTCTTCAGTACAAGGCAAAGGCTCATCATTCATCCTAAGATGTTTCCCATACTTTTCCTGTTACATTATCTCCAGCATCTTCCCATCCAAACTAGCCATTCCAATGCACATGCTTGGGAATATTGTGCACCCAAAAAAAAAAAAGTTATTTTTAGCTTGTAGAAATCCCTTTTTCCCCATAAATTTTCAGATCTGATCAATAAAAGACTCTCTTGCTTCTGAAATCCATTGAGATCCCACCAAAAGAAGGATATTTTTCTGTCCCGGTGGATAAGTGATCATGAACCCTAAACAGGTGACTGTACAAAAGCTATCTGATTCTGTGTCTAACCATTGTCCGGAGCATCATCTCACTGTCAGGAGTCTGAGGACCCTCACACCTTTACCGACTGCATTTGTGGATGATGGGAAACCCCGGACCAGCAGCTGCAGAAAAAGCCACACTTTATACATTTTTTTTCATGACTTTCAGTTAGAAAACACAATGAAGAAGGGAGAGGACCTACACTGGGGATCTGGGTCCGGTACTCCCAGGGTCTAATTGTTCTTTGAGGAGTGTTAATCCTTGGGGTCGCTGACGCCCTGGAGAGCAGTTATAGAGTAAGAAAACATCTGAATGTGCAACTCTAACATACAAGAACCATCCCTTGTCGTTAAGTGTGAGCCACCATCACTACAACCCTTAGGTTACCATGACAGCAGTGGACAAGCAGCTGTCCTATGTGAGGGAACACCTCCACTAAAGAATTCACATAGGAGGAAAGGCAAAAGTGACTATTCTCTCTGTCTAGTGTTTGCTTCTCCCGCTTGGAAGTTGGTAGCACCCCTGAGAACGAGTGAGATGATAGGGGCTGTAGTCAGCTTGGGCTGCCATAGCAAAATTCCATCGAATCAGTGGCTTAAACAACAGACACTTAACTATCTCACAGTTCCAGAGGCAAGCCATCCAGGAGCAAGGGGCTGGCTAATTCGGTTACTGTGAGGGCTGTCTTCCTGGCTTGCAGACAGCCATGTTCTCTGTGTCCTCACCTGGTGGAGGGAGATAGTGAGCCAGACCCTCATCTTATATGGACTCTTAATTCGATTAGATTAGGGCCCCACCCTAATGGTCTTATTTAAACTTGATTACCTCCATAAATGTCCTCTCCCCAAATATAGTCACAGCGGGTATTGGGACTTCATCATATGAATTTGTTTGTCTGTGTGTGTGGGGGGGGCAGTGGGGAGCATACACACACAAACATTCAGTACATAACAAAGGCTGAATTCATGGATTAGGGAGATTTGAAGATGGAAGTACAGGATTTCCTGATCATTTGGAGAAGTGGTGGCAACAGCAGTTAATTGGAGAAATCAGTTATCATACTGTATTTGTATAGCATGATGACGGTACAGGCCATAGTGCCAACATATCTATAAAAAAACACACAAAGATTTCAATACTATTACTTTATACATTAGTGAAATTAGACTAATATCTATATCAATAAGTTCATTGAGGTATTCCTAGAAATAGAACCTTTGGCAGTAATCAGATGTTTTGATTTGCATTCAACTTTTTTTCCTCAAAGCTAGAAATAGGTTCTAATTAGGGATGGTTTAGTGCATGGGTGAATATTCACTTTCATAAAAACATAATAAAAGACCAAAGTTTCTAAGCAAGGAAAAACTAGTTATTATTGAAAGCAGACAATTTCTCCCGTGTTTATGTTCTAAATGTAGCATGAAATGGAATAGACTCATGTAATAAAGAATATAATTTTTAGAAGACTTATGCCAACGTTTTTATTAGCTAGTGACTTCAGATGTAGACCCTTGGCATTTTTCTTACTTTCCACGTAATCTTTCCATTGCCAATCACCACAAACAGTTTCATCCGCACCTGTATCCTCTGAGGCGCATTTCTCTCTCCCTGGGATGTGTGGGAATATGGGAGGATTACCTCTCAGAAGAAGTGGCAACTCTCTGAAAGCCATGGATGAATGAAATGTCAAGAAAGTGAATAAAAGAAAATAAATCAGATTTTTATAAAATCTGGTTTTTATAACGTATATGACACCTACATATGTGCATATCTACATAAATGTTTAAAGTTTAAAATATACACCTAATATATTGCATGAGATTCCAATTTAAAAATTTTTAATCAGACTTCCTAAGATCTTCTATATGGTTATTAAAAAAGACCATAGAATTTGTTTTTGAAAAAATGAAAGAAGAATGTGTTAAAAAAAACATAGTAAATGAACTGTCATTTAAAATACCACTTGGACAACCAACCATGTCCATCCTATTTTGCAAAAGCCATTACCTACGCTTATATAAATCAGGTGGTTTCTAATTTGTGCAATATCCTATTGTCAGTGTGTGTTTGGAATTAATAAGTGGCATTAACATAAGCAGAAATTATAGATTTCATATAATTATGTAAAATTCCAGTCTGTATCTTTAAACTTGCCTATAGTAAGTGTGCTAGGTGGAACAGTCATGTTATAGGATTTGCCTGTAATTCAACTGTAAGTTTTTCTGTGTGGATCCTGCTCTGGAACTGTATTTATACATCTTCGTTCACACCTTAAGTAACACTTGATAAATCTAAAGAGCTGCTATGTATTCTGAGACATGTGTGCAAACCAATTTAGAATGCAGGGTAAGACTCCCATTGCATCTGATATCGAATGAATTTTAAAATATTTTCTAGGTGGTTCTGAAAGTTTTATAAGCTGATCATAATATAGCAGTTTTATTTTCAAAGTTAGTTTGACAACACACACACACACACACACACACACACACACACACTCACCCCTTTGCATTTATCCATTAACATATTTAAGATGGATCATGGGTCAAATATGTCAAAATGGCTAACAGGAAATGAGCTTAAGCTGGCAAAAGTTGACAATAGGTCTTCCTTGGAGAAATACAAAAGTATTTAAAATGGTGAATGTATACAGAATAGTGGTAGACAGCTTCTCTAAAACCACTCCCCTTGACCTCTGCCCCAGGGTCTTCACACTCTTGGGTAACCCCTTCCCCCAGTGTCATCTTCCCCCAATGTGACTTCCTTCTAATGAGCAAAATGCTACGAACGTGATGCCACTTCCATCCTAGATGTGGAAGATGGTAACTTCTGTCTTGTTGTTGTTATTGTAATATATTTCAGAGAGGAAGAGAGAGAGAGAGACAGAAATATCAATGATGCTGCCTCCTGCACGCCCCCTACTGGGGATCGAGCCCATAACCAGGGCATGTGCCTTGACCAGAATCAAACCTGGGACCCTTCTGTCCACAGACTGATGCTCTATCCACTGAGCAACCTGGCCAGGGCTGTAACTTTCGTCTTGCCAGAGCTCTCTCTTGCTCCTCTGACAGCCAGTTGTGGTGTTTGGTGCTGGCCCGTGGAGAGGCCCAGTGGCAAGGAAGTGAGAGCTGCTTCTTTACTCAGGAACTAAGCAACAACCAGGAAGGAGGAAAGGTGCTCGCTCTGTCCAACAGCCTCAGACACTGCAGCCTGTCAACAGCCACAGGGCCCCGAGGTGGACCCACCTGTGTTGAACGTGGGATGACTGTCAGGCCACAGTCCTGATCGCTGCCTTGTGGGAGACCCCGAACCCAAGGGCCCTTAGAAGCCACACCCAGATTCCTGACCCTCAGAACCTGTGAAATAATAGATGTGATGTGTTTAAGCTGCTAAATGGTGGACAACTTGTGCAGCAACAGATAACTAACGCGACAATTAATGTACATATTCTTTTACGTTAGGGCAATAATAATGTTCCAGTCTATAACATGGTTACATCCTGTTAAGGATTGATGTTTCTTATTCTCTGCTCGTTTTTTTGTTTTGTTTTTTCCCATGTTTGCAAAATGAGAATGCCCAGAAAGACTATCTCTACTATTGTTTCCAGATCTAAATTTTATATTATTTGCGTTATTCTAGTACTAAATTCACATCTAGTTGGGTTTTTTTTAAATATATTTTATTGATTTTTTACAGAAAGGAAGGGAGAGAGATAGAGAGTTAGAAACATCAATGAGAGAGAAACATCGATCAGCTGCCTCCTGCACATCTCCTACTGGGGATATACCCGCAACCCAGGTACATGCCCTTGACCAGAATCGAACCTGGGACCTTTCAGTCCGCAGGCCAACGCTCTATCCACTGAGCCAAACCGGTTTCGGCTTCACATCTAGTTTTGATGTCAGAATAGAAAGTAAGGACTGTAAAGATTAAATTATATACATGGAAAGTATCTAGCTCAGTGCCGTGCACTGTGAAAATGCTCGGAAGGAATGAGGAAGCAGACATTTGCACGGGACGAATACAGGGGGCAGGCCTGGGTCTACCCGTGAGCTGTTTCCTGGTCAGTGTGTGTTTATCAAAATGGGTTGAGGAACAGTTTGGGTCTAATGTCTTGATGGGACCAGTGGGAAAAATCTCAGTCCTTCAGCAGCTTTCCTAGACAACTATTTTAGATTGAAATACTTTTTTTAAAAATTTAAGATCAATTCTTAACTTTCTGTAGGAAAATGTTTAGAATGTCAGAATAAAAATAAAAGTGTGAAATACACATTCACAGCCTTACAGTTTCAAGTTTAATAGCACATGATTTTAACAGGGATACACGTTGAAAAGCTGGAATGGGGTTGGGGGATGAGGAAGAAATAGCTGATCTGTTTGATTTTTGTATTTTAGGATTCAAAAATGTAGCAGTACTGGTTCCCAGGGCTTTTAAAACTCCCCAGATACACACTGACAAGGATCCTTCTGTAGAATCTATAATAATAAAAATGTAGTATGCTAATTAGACAGGACGGCCAAACAACCTTCTGGACAACATTCTGGACGAAGTCAGATCTGCGAGGGCTGGGGCCCTTGCACGAATTTCATGCACCAGACCTCTAGTAGTTATATAAAAAAATTAGCATCACTGTGTTATGATAGTGGATTAGAAATGGCTGCAAATTCTTTCCTGGTCTTCCTCCTGAGAGGTAGAGGGAAAATTCACTTCCCTTTAGATCAGGACTAGACTTATTCACTTGCCTGGCAACAGAAGGTGGCAGAAGTGACGTTGTAGGACTTCCAAAGTGAGGTAGCCTTTCAGCTCCCCGCTGAACCTCACATAATGCATTCTTAGTCCACATGAGAAGTGTAGCCTCTGGAGACCACCACACTGGAGAGGCCACCTGTTGGTTCATTGTTAAACTATCTAACCATACACGATGAGAGTTGTAAATATATAATCAAAAATATAATATAAAAATCAAACAGATCAGCTGTTTCTTCCTCATCCCCCCACCCCTTTCCAGCTTTCAACGTGAATCCCTGTTAAAATCATGTGCTATTAAGCCAGTCACCAAACATGTGAACTAAGCCATAGTGGGCCCTGCAACATGAGAAACGAAGGAGTTAACAGCAGTCAGTAATGAAAACAACATCATACTCCTCTAGTTTTAACCTAAGGGTTTATTGTTCAACCAAGTGCACAGTCTCAAGGGATAAAACACAATTTACGACATTATCCTCAAGTGACCAGTTAAGCCCCAAATTACACGAGACAATGGTGTCACTGGACACCCAGAGGAAAATCATAAAGAAAAAGAATAAATAGAATGGAACTGGCGGGTTTTCATATTGGAAGCATACTGTGTGACTTTATAGAAATGTTATACTTCCGCTTGAGTCACTATAGTAACAAAATATAAAAATAAATAGATGCACATATGATTTCACTTATATGTGGAATTTAATGGACAAAATTAACAGATTAGAAGCAGAATCCTGGATGCATAGAGCAAACTGACAGCTGTCAGAGGGGAGAAGGTGGGGGGGGGGGGGGCACTAGGTAAAAAAGATGGAAGGATTACGGAAGAGAAAAAAATGCTCTAGACACAGACAATAGTATGGTGATTGCCGAGGGGAAGGGGGATAGAGGGAGGTAGGAGACGATAAAAGGGAATAAATAAAATATTATATATAAAACAGGTATTGGAGACTTTAATGAAGAATTAATTAAAGAGATATAAATGGAGAGTTTAAAACAGTAAGGCTAAAATTAGTAAGGATACCACTTCGTCTCAAATTAATTTTTAAATTAAATGTGATGCCAATTAGCCATGTGTGTTAAGGAGCACATGTTTTCAGTGAGGTGGTTAAAAATAGGTACCTGGGGAAAAAAGGGACTAAGACCAGCACAGATGATTCTGATCGATGAAAAACAACAGATGAGGTTTTACTTATTCTACAGGTGTAGCAATTTAGAAATAATTCGGGTAGTTTTGTATTGGCCCAGCACAGAGAGATGGATAGGACAGCGTAGATGGGACGGGCGAGGGCAGGCTACGGTGTCCTTCGTGTTGGATGATCTGCATTCGCGTAGGTGAGGGTGGGATAAGAGGGACATGATAGGCAAGAAGAGAATGGAACTGAATTTGATGGCATAGCATTTAGTACAGTATCCATCAGTGCATGGAAACATTATTTTAAGTAAGCGGCATTGTTATGAGGGGTGAAACAATGACATATTTAATTAAAGGCACTAAAAATCGTCACTCATAGAAAAATAAAGTCTTGACACAAAGCCTTTAATCTGAAAATCAAAACTTTAAGTTTTTATAAACATGGAATGTATTTATGACCTCAGGATCAGGGTGGACTTATTTTAAAAAGTAACATAGAGTACAAAACTTAAAAAAACACTTTGCAAAAGCACTTGCATAAAATTACACACCCACACAAACAGGCAATCCAGAGACTGACAAAGAACTAATATGCTGATATAAATAAGCTATGATGAATCTGATTTTTTTTTAAAAAAAAAAAAAAGGAAGAAAGGAAAGAAGGAAGGCGGGAGGGAAGAAAGGAAGATAAAAATACAACAAGTGAACAAAACATAGCAACAGTCAGTTTAAAGGGAAGGAAATGTGATTGGTGTTTTAACACGTTTAACCTCAGTGGTAATAAGAAGAATGCAAGTTAAAACTATACTAAGAAATAATTTCAGAATCAGAGATTGGCAACAGTTACTCTGAAAATACTGTCTGACAAGGAGGCAGAACAAATGTATATTTCTATAACCTGCTGGCGGGGATGTCCATGGCTCAGCCCCTCTCTGGGCCTGGTGAGCAGGAAGCCTCATCGTGGGAGTAACATCCGCCCAACAAAGACCAAAAGCTTTGCACAAGGCCATCCACCTAAGGGCAGGTCTCAGGCCAGATGAACTAACTCTGCCTGAGCCTAGTGGGGCTGAAGCGGTTGTTCATGTGTCAATACAGAACTACCTGAATTATCTATATATGCGACAGCCCAGCAACCAGAACAGCGGAATGACCAGAACGACCGGTGGCTATGACTGCAGCAGCCAACCAGCCTGATTCGGGCCCTGATCACTGCTGCCACCCCAGCCGTGCACGAATTTGTGCACCAGGCTTCTAGTTTCTAAATAGCAGGCCGCCTCTGTCCTTTCCCAGATGACCTACAAGATGAAGCATTCTGGCAGGAAGGGCTAACCTGCTGAGCTTGTGGGGACGTGACCCACAATGTGCACGTGCACGGGGTGCCAGACTGAAGGTGTGTGCAGGGGGTGGGAGCAGCCCGCCTGGATCTGCATCCTCAGGGCAGGTGGGATGGTATAACCCAGGTCCTCACCTTCCAGCAGCTGGCCCTGGACTACCCCCAGGTCCTCCTGAGGGCTGAACGGGGTACAGGCCTTTGGGAAAGGCTCCAGGAGCCCTCACAGCCACAACAAATGCCACCTATCCCCCAGGGGCAGGAAGTTCCAACACAAAAAAGATGGATGAGCCAGCCCAGCTGCACACACGAACCCCAGATCCAACCTCGTTAAAAAAAGACTTTGGTTGCAGAAACAGGAGTGCAACGAATGTAAAGGGTAATTCGACAACATATAGAAGCATTGAAGATGTACATATCTAAGATCCAGCAATCTTCTCTCTAGGGAGGAATCACATCCCATACAAGCACACAGGAGATGTATGCATAGAAATTCTTATAATAGAGAAAACTGAACAACAACCTAAATGTCATAAAGTGAAAGACAGATCCATATATTGTATTTATTCAATAGCTGTGAGATGGATGTACATAGTTATATGTACCAAGGTGAATTATTCTAAAATATATATTCTGAGTAAAAATAAGCTATTTGTAAAACAGTGTAGGTAACATATCATTTAAATAGACATTAATAAAATGAAAAAAATATATATTGTCTGGATAAAACACATCCTATCTAATAAAAGAGAAACTTGGTAATTGGCGTACAACCGCTATCCTTCCCATTGGCTAATCAGCGAGATATGCAAATTAACTGCCAGCCAATATGGCGGCCGGCAGCCAGGCAGCTTGAAACTAACATGAGGCTTGCTTGCTTCAGTGACGGAGGACTCCAACGTTCCCCGCCTGCCACTGCAGGCCTCTGAGCTGGCAGTTTGAAACATAGTTATAAAAATAGAAGCTAAACAAAACCCCAGAAACCAGCTTTCAGCTAGCTGGGATCTCAGACCTGGAGTTGATACAGAGTTTCGATTGTAGAACCTAAACAAACCAGATACCTGCTTTCAGGAGTGGAGGCCTAAGAGCTGGAGCCTCAGAGCTAAAGGTGGCTCAGAATAAAAAAAAGAAGAAAAAAAAAAAGGAGCAGTTGGGAGCTTCAGTCCCAGCCTGAAAACAGCCCTCAGCCCCTCACCCAGACTGGCCAGGCACCCCAGTGGGGACCCCCACCCTGAAGGGTGTGTGACCAGCTGCAAACAGCCATCATCCCCTCATCCAGGCTGGCCAGGCACCCCAGTGGGGACCCCCACCCTGATCCGGGACACCCTTCAGGGTAAACCAGCCAGCCCCCACCCATGCACCAGGCCTCTATTCTATATAGTAAAAGGGTAATATGCCTCCCAGCACCGGGATCAGCAGAGCCGTGAGGTCTCCCGGCACCGGGATCACCATGACAGGGGGCAGCGCCCAATCCCCCTGATCGCCCTGTGGCTCTGTGTGTGACAGGGGGTGGGGCCACAACCTCCCTATCTGCCCTGCTCTGTTCCTGACAGGGAAAGGCGCCCCAACCACCTGATCAGCCCTGGTCTGTGCCTGATAGGGGGGAGCTCCCCAACCTCCTGATCGCCCTGCAGCTCTGTGTGTGACAGGGTGCAGCGCCCCAACCCTCCCACCCCACGGGCCCTGCTCTGTGTGTGACAGGGTGCGGCGCCCCAACCTCCCCACCCCACGGGCCCTGCTCTGTGTGTGACAGGGTGTGGCGCCCCAACCCCCCCACCCCACGGGCCCTGCTCTGTGTGTGATGGAGTAGAGCCATAACCTCCCCATTGGCCCTGCCCTGAGTGTGACAGTGGCGGCTCCCCAACCCCCTGATCGGCCCTGCTCTGTGGGTGATAGAGGGTGGCGCCCCAACCCCCTAATCCGCCCTGCTCTGTGCGTGACAGGGGGGAGCTCCCCAACCCCCTGATGGGCCCTGTTCTGTGCGTGACAGGGGGGAGCTCCCAAACCCCCTGATCGGCCCTGCTCTGTGCGTGACAGGGGGCAGAACCCCAACCCCCTGATTGGCCCTGCTCTGTGCGTGACAGGGGGTGGTGCCGCAACCTCCCCATCGACCCTGCCTTGAGTGTGACAGGGGGCGGTGCCCCAATCGGCCCTACCCTGAGCGTGACTGAGGGTGGCATCGCAACCTCCCAATCCACCCTGCTCTGTGCATGACAGGTGGCGGTGCCCCAATTCCCCAATCAACCCTGCTCTGAGCCCGACCAGGGGCTGCACCTAGGGATTAGGCCTGCCCTCTGCCACCCGGGAGCAGGCCTAAGCCAGCAGGTTGTTATCTCCTGAGGGGTCCCAGACTGCGAGAGGGCACAGGCCAGGCTGAGGGGCCCTCCCCTCCCCCCCGAGTGCACAAATTTTTGTGCACCAGGCCTCTAGTCTATAATAATAAAAGCGTAATATGCTAATTAGACTTGACAGCCAAACAACCTTCCAGATGTCATTCCAGATGTCCTTCCAGATGAAGCTCCCATGGCAGGGGTGGAGGCAGAGGTGGTTAGGGGCGATCAGGCAGGCAGGCAAGCAGTTAAAGGCGATCAGGCAGGCAGGCAGAGTGGTTACAGGCGATCAGACAGGCAGGCAAGCAGTTAGGAGCAATCAGGCAGGCAGGCAGGCGAGTGGTGAGGAGCCAGCAGTCCTGGATTGGGAGAGGGATATCTGACTGCCAGTTTAGGCCCAATCCCACAGTGAAATCGGGCCTAAACTGGCAGTCAGACATCCCCCGAGGGGTCCCAGATTGGAGAGGGTGCAGGCCAGGCTGAAGGGCGCCCCCCCACACACTTGAATTTCATGCACTGGGCCTCTAGTATGTTATAAAATGCAATACTTGCCAAAATATAAGAATATCGAATTAAGTCCAGTGACTACTTACAGAAAAGTTTTCAATGGAATTGAAATGTGTTATTTCTTAAGTAGGTGATAGAAAGACAAGTGTACCAGGGATTATTCTTTCAAAGCTTTTAGAGCTGACAGCCAGCATGATGTATCTGCCTTTGATCTCCAATATTCTGCACGCCTCTGACGTTATGTAACTGTCTCTCTGGGAGGAAGCTTTATGCACTGAGTTAGAATATTTACAACTAGATACACTGCAGTTCCTACATCATTCTATGGAACACCCTCTTTGATTATGGTTGCTTTGGTTTCACTTCCGAAGACTGTGGTGGTTTATAAAATGCTTACTTCAGGTTTTTGCAGTACAGCACAAGAACATTTTCAATTAATATTATAGGAAATTGTTCCTTGACATCTGAGTGAAATTTATTTCTAATTTATATTTCAATTCATTAATACCTTTTAATAGCTTAATTCCTTCTGGAGGCATTTGGACCCAAGAAAATAAATAATAAATAATAAATAAATCCCACTTCTATTATCTCTCCATGCACTTTAGAAAAAATTCAATTTATGGATTGGATTTATTTTTCAATATGATACAAATTCTCATTGAGGTATGTAATTATTGTTATAGGAAATATAGGTAAACACAAAGAAGAAAATACCTACCTTAGTTGACGCTATCTATTGTATCTACAGTGCTATTATACCTTCCAAATATATAAATATTTTAAGAACATTTGTTCTTATATTTAGCAATCTCAAATTTTAAATTTGATTGAAATGATACTGGTCTTTTAAAAATCTCACACGCATACACACACACACACACACACACACACAGCAGTAATGTAATATACCGACAAGCAAAGCACACAGAAATGTCTTCTTGTATTTGCAGTTTGGCTGTAAAGTGATACAGATCTGATAAAGTATCCGCTCAGTGTCCACACTTCCACATCTCCTTCAGTTTATCTGACACTTCCGAATATCGCGGCTGCGAAGGTCACCACTGGGTAAAACTCTGCACGTGTGAGATACACTCCACACAGTCTTCCCTTGGATTTATTTAGTGGAGCATTTATACAGTTTTTTATTAGTGGGATATGTTGGGATGGAGAAGACAAGTTAATTCCATTGAGAGAGTCTCATATTATAAATTTATAACATTTAAATACCTTTCTCTTCAGGGCAAGAGACATATCTTCCTGCCAGACTAAAATTCTCAGGGCACCCTAAAATATTCATACACATTTGCGTTTCTAATCTATCCCAGTGTTCTGTCGTCATTTAGACACTGTAGTGGGCCTGGCTCCTATGAAGAATTTAAGGATTTAGGGAAGAGAGCAGGAAGGTAGTATATGTCTACTGACTTTCCAGCAAATAAAGGTAGGAGTATGCTATTTTTACATTATAATGGTAGCCCACAAAAGCAATAACAATAAAAATATTTAGAAATCACTCTCTCTGTGAAATATGTCCAAATATAGAAAAAAATATGAAAATTATTTCTGAAGTGCTTAAATGTTTCCTTATGCATTTATTAGTTTTATTTACATGTAATTAATAGCACATGTTATAATTTGGTAAAGAGTTTTAGAGACTCAGCCAAACTTTGGTTTAATATCAGAAAGCATAGCTCATAATCAATGAGCTGAAATGAAAATTCAGCATCTTTCCTGCACATTCTCCTGCATCCAGATTGATAACAGTAAGCGATTCTACTTGAGAATTTAATTATCAGAGGGTGTGTTGTATGGCTAACTCTCCCTGCTGGACTCATTGGGTTGCAGTTTTGCATAAAGATGTTCTGCAAGATGCATAGTAAGTTTCTTTATGATAGAAGCAGGCAATGAGCTACTCCCACCTGCACTATGTCCCAGGCTAACATAATGTCTTATACGTTTGTGTTACAGAGTCCTAGGCTTTTGTCAAAACAACTTTTTGAAAAATAAACCTATATCATGAAGTGTTTTTTGGGAAACCATGGCTATGCCTATAGGTATTTTTGCATTTATCCTCAATATAAAATGGGATGGCCCATCTAGACTTGAAAGTACTGGTCTTTTTAAATTAAATAGACAAATGTTAAATTTGACAACTACATGCTTTTTATGTCAAATATTTTTCCTTTTAAAAAATTACGCAGAATTTCTCCAGTTTAGACATCTACCAATGTAACCACTAATGGTGGTCTCTTTCTCATAAAAAAAAATCGACTGAGTCAAATAATTTTAAAGTGGAAGAGGAATAGCATAGGATACGACAAGGTAAACATTTATTTCTCAATTTTCTCTAAATTTAAGGGTTGTATCATACCAAATGAAAGCAAAATGCATTGGTAATATTTTTGCATGTTTGTGATAGAAAAGCCTTTATAGGATCATAGAGTTATGATACACAATGCGGCCTGGATGAGTGAAGCATGCGAAGTTTAAGTAATACACATCAATGTACTCTGTAAAGTAATTGTCCCAAATTAAGGCAAACCTTAGGCATATCGTTAACTTAAACATTTTCACATTTTAGGTCGCATTTCAGGTAATGTGAAGGCTGATATACAGGGATGGGCATAAGTAGGTTTACAGTTGTGAGCATGTGGAACAGAGTTTATTCTTACATTGTTATTTGTTTCACCTACATGTCTTTTTCCATACGAACAACTGTAAACCTACTTTTGCCTACCCTCATCTGTTGCAAATAGGATTCCCAAACCTTTCTGCTCTTTATTATTTCTCAAAAAAAAGAAAACACAGTTACGTCTTTGTATAATGATTTTCAGTAAGTTTGACGATCGATTAAAGCCAAAACAGATTATACTTCACAAAGGTCAACTCCTCGGCCAAGACTGTAAACCCTTCGTGTTATATGTCACCCTAATAATCACCTTTGGCTCTCAAACTACACAGCAGATGAAACCCCATTTTCTCCATACAGTCTTTTCTGATTTTCCAGGCCTGTCGATTGCGTTGCTCCCTGAACCACTATTGCATTTAAAGCCATCAGCACATTATATGGAACTAACACATTCAAGTTACATTTAAAAAACTCATGTTTTAATCTGGCAAGTCTTCTTGTTTAGGAAGTAAGGGTTCATGTTGTAGAGATCTCAATTAAACATCCCCCCAGTGTTTCCGTGACAAGGAATCCAGAAAAACCGAGAGGGAATGCCGAAGTATATAGGAAGTAAATGACCATTGGGATAATAAGTTCTTGCAAGAAAAATTAGTATTTTAAAAATTAGTAGATTTAGTATTCAATTAATTGTATTAGAGATATCTGAGACAGTATCATGCCATTGAAATCATTTTGTATTTGGTAAATCATTCTGTTCAGGTGTCCCCAGTATTCAGCCAGCAGTGCATTATAAGTTTGTAATCTCCAGGTTTATTTTTAATATGTAAGCAGAAACCAGGTGTCTCCTACTAAAAAGGCATTTTGTGGAAAGGACTCTCGTTTATCTTTCTGCTAGTGAATGCCACCCGCATGAAGGTCCTGGTATGTAGTCATTAACTTATTCACAAGGAAATTCGATTAAAACCGTTGTTTTTCCAGTTAATCTTCAGTAGAGAGGGAGTGAGTCATAGATCTGCTGTTAATTATTTCCTGTTCAGTTGCACTATATTAAATTTGAGATATCTGTTCACAAAAGAAACCATCAAGAGAGAGAGACTAGGCAAGCCACCACCAGGAAGAAAATGTGTAAAATACACACAGCCATCCAAGCTTTATATCCAGAATACTAGAGGTACAAATCAATGAAAAAGACAACTCGATAGAAAAATCATACAAGCAAAAAACAAGGCTAAATAGGAGGCCCAAAGGCTAATAAGTTTATGAAAGACACTCACCTGCAGAGAAATATAAACCCAAATGACAGAGATACGATTGCACGCTCATATGAATGGCTAAAACCAAGAAGGAAAAAAGTACCAGGTGTTGGTGAAAATATAGAGCCTCCAGAATTCTCAACCATTGTTGGTGTGAGTCTGTCTGTACTAGTGCAATCGCTGTGGGGACCTTTCTGACGGGATTTATTACAGCTGAATATGTGCATGCCACACGACCCCCACTCTTGGTAAAACACCCACCAGAAATGTGTGCACATGTTTACCATACAAGCATCTCCTAGGATGTTTACAAGCTCTAAGGACCCCTCATTTGAAATTTTCCGAATGCCCTATTGCTATAGGTGGGGAGCTCTCCTCCTTCCCACCGGTTGCTAGTGGGAGTGGGCTTCTTACCATGTCCCGAGAAAAAGGATTTTCTGAGACTCACATGGGAGGATGAGGTGTTGTAGAAAGCTTTATTCCTGTGGAATTACACCCCTGAGTTTCCAGGGTCCCAGTTCCCTTCGTCCTGCCCTAGAGGTGTAGCTGTGGCTTCGGCAGAGCTAGGATCAGGGCTGTTGCCCAGTCTTTGTCCCACGTCAGGGCACAGTCTAATCCGGCATTAAGGTAGCTGGGTTTGTGTCCCCCATTGCCATCCATCAGTCCATTGCTTGTGGGGCCTACAGAGCCACATGGCTATGGAGGGAACATGGGCAGGAGCAAAGCTGAAGGAACTAGGAGTGCCCAGAGCCAAAAGCACCAAGAGAGAGTGAAGGCCTTTGTCTCGGGAAGTTATGTCTTCCCAACTTCTCATGGGCTTGCTGTGGCCAACCATCTGGCCAGTGATCTCTGTTCCCAAGTTTGACTGACAGACAAGTACTTCCTCATGTCACCCCAGCTCCCTGCACGTGGGCCCATCTTCCTCTTTGCTCAGTCCCTTCCCGCAGTAATCTACAGAGAGTGGGCTGGTTTTCCCGGGGAGTGTGAAAATGCAGCTTCCTGGTGAAGCTGCCCAAATGATATGCCTCCAATGTCTGGCCTTCCCTTTGCGCCTTTTCTGTTACTAATAACTAGATAATGACAACAGGGTTGGTATCAACCACTGAATGAATAAGCAAAATGTTTCTTACAGTGGAATTTTATGCAGCAACAACAATTTTGAGTGATCTTCAACTATATGCAACAACTTGGATGATTCTCACAAGCAATGTTGAACAAAACAAGCCAGACACAAGAGAGTACATGCTCTATGGTTGTGTTTATATTCAGTAAAGCAAAGAGGCAAAACTCATGTCTGCATATGTGGTCAGAATGATGGTAGGGAGGTAGTGACTACAAGGGGGGCACAGGGAGCTATTGGGGCTTGTGTACCATTCAGTTTGTAATCTGGGCGATGTTTACACTGTGAAAATGTACACCCAGTTTATGGCAGCATGCTTTATAGATATGTAGGAAATATATTTATCTATCTGACACTTCAATGTGAAGTTTTGTGGTGGTGGTTGTTTTTTTCCAAGTAACACACCCACATGGTGAAACACACACATACACTACAGAAAAGTAAAAATTTATCTTCCTGCCCACTCCTCTCCATTCACCCCAAGTCTCTTTACCTCTAAGTGTTGTCAAGTTGCACTTAAATCCATGAGACACTTTCTCACATTAGGGAAGCTCCTATTAATGAGGGGGAGCACAGAGGATGCAGAAGTCACATGAATATGCAGCAGTTTAAATTAATTACCCGATGACAGCGCTGGTTTCAAGAAAACAATGGAATTATAGACTGCATTTCCCATGGGATCTCCTATTAACTTCTGTATCCCAATCTCTAGACCAGCGATTTCAACCTTTTTCATCTCATGGCACACATAAACTAATTACTAAAATTCTGCAGCACACCAAAAAATGTATTATAATTTTTGCCAATTTGACAAAAAAAATTGGTATAATTTTGATTCATTCAGACCAGATAACTATTATTGTAATTAACTGTTGTCATTCTTTTTATTTGACAATCTAAGGCAGTGGTTCTCAACCTTCTGACCCTTTAAATATGGTTCCTCATGTTGTGACCCAACCATAAAATTATTTTCGTTGCTACTTCATAACTGTAATGTTGCTACTGTTATGAATCATAATGTAAATATCTGATATGCAGGATGGTCTTAGGCGACCCCTGTGGAAGGGTCGTTCGACCGCCAAAGGGGTCGTGATTCACAGGTTGAGAACACTGATCTAAGGGAATATAGGTCAGTGCCCTCACTAAATAGTCAGGTATTGCATTTTTTAAATATCTTGCAGCTTACCAGTTGAAAATCACTATTCCAGATGGTTTTTCCAGCAAAATATCTATCTATGAGCTTTATCAATCTGTGATTCACTCTTCCAACTGGGAACAAATAAATATTTGTTATCTCAACATAAAAACAAGAGCAGAAACTCAAAGGATGGTGTGTTTTTTTGTTGTTTTTTTGTTTTTTTTTAATTTTTTGAATAGAACAGAAGATGAAAGCCCACTAGAATGCACTGTGTGTTAAATGTCTACAAAACTAAAAGCCGGCTGCGGTAACTCAGGGCACCCCAAGGAGGACATTGGGCCAATGCGCTGGGGTTTACTTACGCATCTCCTGCTCTTCTCCACCCTCGGAGCCGGAGGCTCGGAATGACCCTGCTCTAAATGAACTGGCAGACTCATCTCAGTGAGACAATTCAGAGCCGAGCTGAGGCGTCATTTCCATAAACACACCCTGACTGGAGACAGATTACTGCATTACTGATTGAAGTATTTCTTTAAAATTGCGGCTTGAGAGCCAATAAAAGCTCCACTGAATTACACCCCAGCCTGCTGCAAACTCCTTCCCATCAGCACAGCCATGGGGATATTAATCACCTTCCTGAAGCCGCATGCACTTATGGAGGCAACCAGGGGGGCGCCATGAAAGGGAGCCTGCCCTCCCCTCTCCCCCGCCCCAACCCACCCCTCAGGCCTGTCCTGTGACAGTCATTCCAGCCTCATGAATCTACACCCACACCTCCCCCTTGTCAGCATGCTGGGCAGGAGCGGCTTGCCTCTGGGCTCCTCTGAAGCGGTGGCCGCAGCCTTCCCCACCCACCTCCAGGGGGCGTTCTCTGCAGCACCAGCACCGTGAGAGGCACAATTGAAGGCTCGACTATCTTTTTATTAAAAGCCATGGGAAGACTATCTATCAGTGCCAAAGGCAGGACGCTGGCACGCTCCATCCAGAGGCGTTTAGCACTTGCACATCATTCCGAAAGATCAATTATGACCGTATTTATTTTAAGCCGCCGGAGTGGTAGTCACCGAAGCAGGCCATCCATCTCTATCAGCGGCCGAGCTTGAGTGCCCAATCTGGTTAACGGGGTATCGCGTCCTGCAGGCCGCCACTTTCTGGGGTCTGAGAAAGTAATACTTTTTAATTTCATTTAGACATTTCCCAATGTATCTTCATCGTCCCTCTCTCTGACATCAGCTCATTCTTGCTTTATGAATCCTCAAGGGGCTGTGGTGACTGCAAGATGTCCCTGAGAGAGCTGGCTCGGCCGCCTGGTTGCTCAACACTGTGGGAAAGACTGGGTGGAATGAACTTGACTGAGGGATCTTGTACTTGAACTCTCAGAACCTCCTCAGAAACCTTGCTTTCTGTAACAGGCGTGCGCCCAGGAAGCAGGGAGGAAAGAAGGGGAAAGCATTTGTAAACAAGGATGACATTTCCAGTGACCAGGTTACCCATCGAATTTCCTTAGTCTACTTAAGGCTCCCGCAGTTTTCGTCTTTCTGTGGAGGCTGGAATCTCGTGCCAGAGAGCCGCTCTTTGATGTTAATAATTTATAGACGTTGGCAATAGATATAATCACTTTCCGTGTTATGGGAACAGCGGCTGTGACTAACTTAAGTGTCTACGGGGCCTGGGGAAAGAGAAGTATCATTCCTCTTGCATATTCAGTGTCGCTATGTTCATGCAGAAGGAAGTGTGCTGCCCTAAATCAAACCACAGGATCGCGAAGCATTTGGATTTAACTGTACTGAGAAAACGGACAACATATGGATTGTGAAATTAAATGTATATATAAGCCAGTCAATTTGGACGGGGAAAAAGAAAATACCAATTACCTTAAAAACAAAGCTAAAATTCTCATAAGACAAGGAGATGGAGGCTATTATGGAAAGATTATAGTGGTAATGATAGATAGATAGATACATAGATAGCCAGTAAAATGCAGTAAGCTACATTTTCTGAGATTACTGGTTTCATAAAATTTATGTTGTATCAGTATTTGTAGCTCGTATCCTAAAAACTCTAAAAGAAGAAAAATAATGTTTAACATTTATCATTTAGCTTCAACTCACTTTCAAAGTATTCCTTTTACTGATATGTAAACTCCTGTTTGCCAGGAATTAACATTTCCTGTCATTAAAATAATTAAGGTGGAATCTCCAAATAGGTGAATTCATCAGCTTTGTGCCACTAACCTTACCTGGAAACTCTCCTTTTCTCCTTTCTATGTTAATCGGAAAAGCACTCAAAATCTTTTCCATACTAACCCTGACCTACAGTATTTTTTTTGTTGCCTAAGTGATTTTCATACTTTCATTACTCAAACAGTTTGTTTTGGTGATTAAATATTAGTTGTGAGACCACATGCTTAGGCTTACCAATTCCACCTCTTGGCTGTGCCACCTTAAACAAATTACTTAACTTCTCTGTGCCTCCTGTCTTCATCTATAAGATGGGAATAATGTGCCTTTAAAAAAGATGCTTTAGGGATTAGATGAGGTAAGAGGTGATATATGTAAAATTCTTAGAAAGATGCATGGTACACAGAAAGCAAGTAATTATAACAATAATAGAAGATCAGATATGTTAGCAGCGTTGAGGGGCTCTCTCTGTGAGGCCCATTTCTAAGCACATTGTACAGTAACGTACTCAATTCCAATGACAAGCCTATGAAACAAATACTGTCATCTCCACGCTGGAGCCCCTGATTCGGTGACACTGGCTCAAGTCACAGTGAGCTGGCTGGTCTCGGTTGTACTGTAAGGTCCTCTAGAGCCCAGCCTTTCGTTCCTTCTTTTGCATCTTAACAATTTGGAGTCTGCTCATTAATGTGACTTAATGTGTAACCATTCTGATGCCTCTGGATTCAGAGTTAGTCTACGGCGTCCCATGTATACGATAAGGTGTTCAGGAGCATTCTCATAGCCATTTATTACTACCTGTTAGGTACAAAGGACTATCCCAGGTTAGAAACCGGTCCTCATGGGAAGGGACCTAAGTCACTGAGATAGCAAATAGCATAGTCAAGAACTGGATGCAGGAAATTCTAGCCTTCACGTCCCTGACAAGTCTCTGGAAATGAATTTTTAGGCCATCTGCAAGGTATGGCGATAGGTATGAAACCCAAGATGGCTACTCCAGGCAAAAGGCATGCTTGTGCAACACAGGAATTTTGCATATCTGGAGAAAGCTATTTAGTTCCAACAAATTTAATTTGAAAATAGTTTTGTTCCTTTTTTACTGTATTTGTAATGTATATATTTATTACAAAAATCCCGCACACTTTCTAGAATGCAGCTCACTACAAGGATGCAGGTCTCAGAATGGGCAGGTACAAGGATAGAGCAGACCCGCATCACTGAGTAGATTGTGTGAGGGAAACGAATTCCTGAAATAATAATCAGTTACATACCCTTGTCCCCTCGCCTTAGAAGAAGCACACCGAACTTATAGTGAAGGCATATAAAGGCATAAATATGATGAGAGACTAAGAGAAAGAGAAACATATGGGGGGGGGGGGGAGACTGGAAAAGTCTGCTAAAGAAATAAAACATCTAATTAGACCTATCCTAGAGAAATGGCAAGGGGGCAGCTCTGCCTGACAGAACCCTCGCCAGGTCTGCAGATTCAGCCAGCAGGACAAAGGGAAGGCTAGATTACCCTGTGAAAGATGCCTACCCCCACCCCCAGAGTGTACACACTCACTCCCAGACACATACCTGCACTTACATACGCTCATCTGTGTGTTTCTGCTTGTGTGCAGAGCACTGCAGGACTTACATCCTCTTAAACAAGGAGAGTGACAGCAGCAGAGTCCCTTCCGGTGAGGGGGCACAGACCAATCTGCCTGGTGCCTAGGACGTCCCCAGTGAAGACCACCCGCGCCAGCGCCCACACACTCCAAAGCAAAGCCCACTGTGCACAAGTCGCCAGGTGAGCTGCTGCCACGTTAGTAATTACTCACTCGACTGTACATGTGAACTAATAAGACGAGATGCATACGCTCTTTGGCGAATTCTTCTACATAAGAGAGACAAAGGCAAATTGATAACATTACTTGCAAAGAAAGAGATGTGTGAGAAAAATGTATACCCTTAAAACAAGATACACTGTGAAAGAAGCAATTAGAGGGCAAGGTTGTTTAAATATCAATAAATATAAAAATTGCAATAAATATAAAAATTGAAAAATGTAATGAATAGAATATAGGTAGTGGTTATGCAAAATCTATAATAATAAAAGTGCAATATGCTAATTAGACCAAACAGCCAAACGACCTTCGGGACATCCTTCCGGATGAAGCCACAACAACAGGGGCCAAGGTAGAAGCAGTTAGGGGTGATCAGGCAGGCAGGCAAGTAGTTAGGGGTGATCAGGCAGGCAGGTAGAGTGGTTAGGGGCGTTCAGGCAGGCAGGCAGGTGAGCAGTTAGGGGTGATTAGGCAGGCAGGCAGAGTGGTTAGGGGTGATCAGGCAGGCAGGCAAGTGGTTAGGGGAAGGCGAGCGGTTAGGGGTGATCAGACAGGCAGGCGAGCGGTTAGGAGCCAGCAGTCCTGGATTGCAAAAGGATGTCCGACTGCCAGTTTAGGCCCAATCCCAGTGCACCGGGCCTCTAGTTTTATTATAAAAATCTTTAAACTGTTCTATGTTGGAACTTTTTTTATAAATAAATTATTGAGAATATCAATAGATATATTAGAGACAATGTTTGATAAGTTCTCCCCAAAGAGCTAAAAACAAAGGAAAAGAAATGAAAAAATCGTGAAAGAAGTAAAGAACCTGACGAAACAATTCAGAAGCCCCAACATGCAGCTAACAGGTGTTTCAGAAAGTCCAGAGAAATTGGAGATTCAAAAGGTCTAAAAAATACATTAAAAAAATATTTTCCAAATTAAGACATGTGTTTCTAGATTGAATGAGCCTACCCAGCACAACGTACTGCAGCTTCAGAATTGTAAGTATAAAAAGATTGCCCAAGTTGGGTGGGGGATTAAAAAAAAAAAAAAAAAGAGGCTGGGAGATGCCCACACAGGAATGAGGCCATGACTCCCAACAGCAAAGCTGCATGCCCAAGACAAGAAGCAAGTCCCTCTTGCTCCCAAGATTATTTTTACCTTGGAATTCTGTTCACATCCAAACTATCAACCATGTATGAAGAAAGAATTCAGCTGTGTGCAAACATGCGAGGTCTCAAAAAGATCACCTCCAACAAAGCCTTTAGACAGTCACCTAGAAGTGCAGATCTTTTGCTCTGGCAACATAAACAAACTAAGAATGAGGATCCACACCAAAAATGGGTTGAATCCAGGAAAGCATGAAACAAAACCAATCTCCAGGATGCTACAGGTCAGAAGGGTCCCAAGAAGTTAGTCTGTGCAAAGTTTGAGACTATGAACACAAGAGAGTGAAGTAAGGGGGAAATGGCGGAAATGGCGTGAGAAAATATTCAGAGCGGGGAAGCACAACATTGTGTAAAAGCCAGTGTAGTCATCACTTACGATTTGGTCTACAGGGAATATTGTTACGCAATTCAAATCATGCAGACACGGTTTATGCCAATGTTATCTGCCTGGAAATGACAAGTACCTATAAAAGAACAGGGATGCAGTTCAAGGGTGTGGGAAAGAGTGCAAATGTCTGTGTCTCCCAAAGCAGGGGGCAAATATTCTTAATGGAACAAGAATTAAGATGCATGGTTATAAAAGGCAGCCAACAGAGTACAAAAGAAATAAAGAAAGTGATATCACTATTGCGATGGGGTTTCCAAACGAAATGTAGATTTGCCAGTTAAACTGGGTTCTTAGATAAAGAATTTTATGAGCATAAGTATGTTCCATGTTGTCTTTGTCTGTCTGGGCAATTATACGAGAATATTTAACACTTAGTGGCTTATAACCAAGGACGTTTGCTTCTCATGGTTCTGGAGGCTGGGAGGCCTGAATCTAGGTACTGGCCAATGTCTGGTGGGAGCCTGCTTTCCTGGTCCTCACGCAGCAGAGCTTGCTCCGCCTCTTTTTTCAAAGCACTGATCCCATTCATGATGGCTACACCTCCCACGGGCCCCACCTCTACACAAAACTGGAGATCACCTTTAGTCTATAGTGCATGTTCCATTGGAGACATACTTTGGAAGGTATTAGTTTTTGCTTATAGGAAATCTTTATATATATATATGTGTGTGTGTGTGTGTGTGTGTGTGTGTGTGTGTGTGTTTTGTTGATTTCAGAGAGGAAAAGAGAGGGAGAGAGAAACATCAATGATGAAGAGAATATCATTGGTCAGCTGCCTCCTGCATGTCCCACAGTGGCATGTGCCCTTGACAGGAATCGAACCCGGGACCCTTCAGTCCACAGGCTGATGCTTTATCCACTGAGCCAAACCAGTTAGGACTGTTTACAGGAAATCTCCATTAGTTGGGTATTGTTCACTTTTATTTGTGAGATGTGGCAACCCTGTGTCCTCAGGAAGAGGGAGAAAAGCTGGAGATGGTGTAAGGTAGCTAAATCCTTGCCTCTTCAAACAGAAAATTAATATGTAATGTCTAAGGCAAATAAATTAAGCATGTTGTGGAGACATTATACTTAGGAATATTGAGATAGAAGAAGAAGAAAAAAAACAAGAAGCGAATAATCCTGCCTCTGGAGACACAGTTGGAAGTAAGGAGTTCAGCGCAATACAGTTTGCTTAGCCACGTGCCTCTGTTAGTTAAATCATATTATAAACCTTTAGAAATTAAGTGATTAGTGGGTCACATTTCACTGAGTATGGTAAAGAAAAGCATAACTGCCCTAACCGGTTTGGCTCAGTGGATAGAGCGTCGGCCTGCGGACTGAAGGGTCCCAGGTTCAATTCCTGTCAAGGGCATGTACTTTGGTTGCTGCGGGCTCGATCCCCAGTGGGCGGGGGTACAGGAGGCAGCTGATCGATGTTTCTCCCTCATGGATGTTTCTAACTCTCTATCCCTCTCCCATCAATAAAATATATTTTTTTTAAAAAAAAAAAAAGAAAAACAGAGCTACAATGCAAAGAAGAGTGCAAACTCCTGATAGTGAAACTCTGAGTAATAAAGTGAGGTATGATCTTGTGGGAAAAATGCAAAATTACACCCACACTGTCTCCACCCACAGCCTCCTTCTCCTCACAGCAGTGTCTCCTAGACAATATTCACCCCAATTCACGACCACACCACACACGGGGGGCAGAAGCAACCAGGTCTCGTACAAGTTCGCACCAGGCTAAACAGAGTGGGTCTGTGATGGCTGGGCTGCCGCGGCATTTGAGTTACCTAAATATGTGTCTGGTCTCTCCCAAGGCTTTCCCCAAAATCAATAAAAATGGGCTGCCCCAGCGTTTCTGTGAATGACTCCCTGCCTGTCCTGATGGGTTGCAGGAGGCGCAACCACCCACCTCACCCACTCAGGCTCCTGGAAGGGGAGGGTGGGGCGCTGGCCCAGGGTGGGTTTCACAGGGAAGATTGTCCCGGTCTTCTCAGAAATCCTCTTCAGGAACTTTCTCTTTCCCCACCCACTGTCTCCAGCTGCAATTTGAGAGTTACGAGGATTTGCCTTGCTCAGGGTATGAATCTGTGTTGTTGTTTTTTCTTCATGTTGTGTTTGCCCTTGTCATATCCTATTGCCTCATTTGATACTAACGAGAACCAAAATAAAATAGAGCAAGCCTTCGTATTACCAATTAAAATATGAGAAAACTGCGGGTCACATATCAGTGTGCGCAGGATCACGTGGCTTGTAATTTGTAGAGGCACAAGTTGAATTCAGAGGTGGGTTTTGTTTGTTTTTCTTTTCTTTGTTGTGGCTGTTTCATTTTACTCAGATCAAAGTATCATTTCTGTCATAATTCAGCTATTACAACAGCCAGAAGAACTGGGAAAACAAGTTCAAAAGAGAATTCCAAAGTTCCCAAAGTGAAAATGTTGGGGGAGGGGTTAAAATAATTTCTGATCTAAGAATAGCAGTGTATCCTATTCACATGGATCCAGGATATAAAAAAGAAAATAACGTAACATATATGACGTTACATTTGTGAGCTAAGAATAAGGTACTTCAAAGACAAATCAATGCTTTCAAATAAGGAAACACACCATGTTTACGCCTCAGCAGCTTTCCCACTGATACCCTTTGGTGTGTTTGGTCCCGCATCCTATCCACTGAGTTTGCATTGCTTCTGGCTTCCTATCCTCCAGTTTGTGACAGTTTCTCTGTCTTCCCTTAACTGTCATGACCTTGACATTTTTGAATACTACCAATTTTTTGGTAAAATGTTCCTCAGTTAGGGTTTGCTTGGTTCTGACATTCTATTCAGGCAAATGAGCAGTTAAGAGTAGTCCCAACATGTGACAGTTTATAAAAAATGACGACAAATTCTCTCATCCTTGCATCTATGCTCATGTGATGATGCAAATCTTCCTTTAAGAGGTGGAATCTGTTCATTCGCACCGTAAATCCGGGTTGGTCATGCCCCTTTCAGTGGCCAATGGAGTGTTAGCATTATGATGCCCACAGAGACTTAAACGTTGTGACACAGTAAGGTTCTCCCTCTGTGTCTGCTTTTTGGATTCCTGCCACCACCACTATGCGACACAGTCCTGGCTGGTATGCTGTTTGATGGACAACATGTGGCCCGCTCATGTCTGCCTCATAGCCTGCAGCCAGTCAATCCCCAACTGGCGGGAACTGTATTTACATATGCAACCTTGGTTGAGACGAACAGAAACACAACCTAGCAAGGGCCAGCCTAAATGTCTAACACAGAGAAATCTGAGATAAATGATTGTTTCAAACCACTAGACTTTGGGATAGTTCGTTATAAAGAAACTAGAGGCCTAGTGCACGAATTCATGCACGGTTGGAGTCCGGCTGGCCTGCCCCAATCAGGGCTCATTGGGGCCGGCCAGCTGGGGGAAGGGGCTGCAGGAGGTTGGCTGGCCCCACCCCTATCAGGCCAGTGGGCCGGCTGCAGTGCGTGTCAGAGTGACTGCTCGTCTGGTTGTTCTGGTTACTTGGCTTTCATATATATATATATATATATATATATATATATATATATATATACATATATATATATATATATATATATATATATGGTAGATAGGTAACATATATAAAGTCAGTGAGAATTAGGGCTGGAGATGATTAAACACTAGTGAGAGTTTGTGAATAGAAAGACTGGAAGTGTAAAATTCTCCATGATGATTTATAATATGCATTAGAAGTTGATAATAAATCATTCTATTGAGTTTGAAAGTCAAGGGAAATGGCTCATCTTGGTTATAACAGAAATAAATAAATGATATTTCCTTTTAAGATCTTAAAAGTAATTTAAATGATATGCTAAGGACTTTGAAATATATATTTTGGGGAACAGTGATTCATAAAACCAACATATAGTCAACTGGTGTTTCTTAAAACACAGTTACAGTTCCCAAATCACATTTGCTGATTTTGAAATTTTGGGGCAGTGAAAAGTGTAGACACGTACTGTGGAATATTAACCTAGAAACATACTATACATTTTATTCACTGTGACTATTTAAACTTATAGTAAAACATTTTAAATTTCAACTTCTTTTTTTAAAAATAAGTTTTTGTTGATTGAAGAGCGAGAGAGAAAAGGAGAGGGGAAGAGAGAGAGAAACAGCAATGTGAGTGAGAAACATCCGTCAGCTGACTCCTGTATGCCGCCTACTGGGGATCAAACCCGGAACCCGGGCATGTATCCTGACTGGTAATCAAACCAATGACCTTTTGGTGCATGGGAAAATGCACAACTGACTGAGCCACACCAGCCAGGGCTCAACTTACTCTTCTTAACATTTTGCCAGTCCTCTTTCTGTTTGCAGAAAGATGGGTGTTTGGCATGAACGCTTTTGTGGACTTCTCTGGAGTAGTCGATCTCATAAGTAAAATTACATTTCTGGTAAAAATAGAATCCAAATTCCAGAAAACCAACTCATAACATATTTTCCACAATAGAAGTATTCATTATGTTTGTGTATGTATATAATTCCTATATGTTACATTTATACATTAGAAATATAAAAAATTGCCTTGATTTCTAGATCTAGATAATTAACTATTGTTTTCACTTGATCAAATCATTCACCTGCTCTGTCCCTTGGTTTTCACATCCGTGAAGTGAGAATATTGAATTAGGATCTCTAAGGTACCTTTTGCCTCCAAGAGTTTATGATTTATGACCTAGCTCCCTCTTTTCAATCTCATACAATCCAATAGATGCTAACCATTTAATTTAACCACGCCACTACTCTCAGCTGAGCAGTTCTTGTTTGCTCATGCAATTATGTACACATAAGAGGACTAATTCATTAAGTCACAATCTACTTGGTGGATGTAAGCAGTAAATGGCTCCAGACATCAGCTTGTCCCATCTCTTCAGTATAATCTCCTTCCCAATCCATATTCTGTGGTCACCTGTCAGGAAAATGCAGCCGAGACTGATCTCCATGGGTGCACCTTCAACCTTATCGATTTGCCATCTTGGATTTATAAAATACATTATGATTTCCAATTAATGTTATTCAGCAGTGTTTGATTGCTTCAGTGTTTGAAGGGTTTCACTATTGATTTATTTTAACAGCAATCACATTAAGCATCCAATCTACACATGCCGTTTCTAAGAACATGTGAATATAGTTTGTGCATTCCGTTGTTAAACTGTTCTTACAATGGAACAAAAGGCTACCCCGTTTTCAGTCAGATATAACACTTTGATTCTTTTATTTGCTTGGTGTTATTTTAAAAGGGGATGATTACATTACACCAAGGGGCAGGGAATTAAAATACCATATAATTGACATGGACTTCTTAAAGAATGTGATCTGTAAAAGTGATAGCGGATTGGCTCTGCACAGAGCCAGAATTGACCAACTTCTGGATCTGATTTGAAAGACCCAGAAAGTCTAATCAAAGTAAAAGAAAAAAAGTCTAATAAAAAATTAAAAATAAATAAGTAAAAGAATCACTTTAACAGTTGAATTCACAATTTGGAATTATCTTTATTATTGTAATTATTGTCTTGAAATTATTTTCTCAGAAAAAAATATAAAATGTATCTACCTAACCTATACATGATATTAATTAATTCACATCCATTCTTTTAATAGCATGCATAACTTAAATTTCTTAGCTGAAAATCAATATGAACTATTGATTATCCAAAATGGAGCCAATAAACTTGAAAAATTAGTGGCAATGTGCACGTCCAGCTGTTAGGAGAAGAAATGTGGGCTGGCAGGGTTACGTCTGTCAGCCAAAGGAAAGTCAGTGCAGCAGGGATAGCACCATGTGTGTGCAGATGGCCTTCTATGAACACGAATAGCTCCGCAGCTCACCTGGGATTCTCCAGAGGATGCACCTGCGCTCCCCGTGCCGACACCCTGTTCAGGACCTGGCTCAGGAGCTCGGAGAGACCACGTAGCAGTTGTGTTTCTAAGAAGCTCCACAGAAGGCTCAAACAGTCACATGAATGTGAGAACCACTGCGTTGGACTAATTATCACCCACAAACCAGAGGAAAGTGATTCATGAAAGGCTGGGCTCCGGGATCGAGTAAAACTAGACTCTTCATTAACACAGCACCTTCCCATGGGGCTCATGGGAGTAACCGCAGCAGCAGAAACTCAGGCCAACATTAAATGAAAAATTGACATGCAGCCGGGGGCAGGTATGGGGATAAAGGGACAGAGATATTGTTGAGAAGTAAATAACATGAGTTAGTAAAGAAAAAGAGGACTTTTTTAAAATTAGAAGTTAGAAACAAACATATAAGCCTGTACAAATGACCCATGTGTTCAAATGACTCAAGGTTATCCCGCTTTTTTCTGAGTTAGAAAGTAGCCTTTCATATGATGAGGACAAATACAATTTATAAGAAATAAATTAATGTACTATAACATCACCTGAATTCACCAATTAATTGCAACTATTTTGATGTTTTTATTTTTTGGTTTATATTTTATTATATCTGCAATGGAAATTCATCTAATTCAGATTGTGTCTTTGTGTCTTACAATTGCTATCAGGCAGTTAGCAGTAATTGCTAAAAGTTTTGTGTTGATGCTTTATGGAAAGATCAAAAAGCACTTAGAATCAATGAATCTCAAATTTAAATACATTGAATATTTTATAATTATTTCCACCTTCTTACTAGCAATCCAGGACCAAAGGATATACCTCCAACTAACTTAAGCATTTGTAACTCCATCAGCATGTTTTTAACTATTACTTACATGAAAATTATTTAAGGCTGAGTCGTTCTGGTAGCTCATTTCAATTAAAAACCTGGGTCTAAATGGAAAGTCTAAGGGAAATCTTGAATCAGGTGTCTTATTTTCTTTTATCTATTCTTTTTCTAAGTTCTCAACATTTTTTGAGAACTCTTAAGACTGAGAACTTGTCTAATAATCCTATATAATGAAAGCTTAATATGCTAAGTGTCCGGTAAGCTGGTGGGCCGTTCAACCAATCAAAGCATACTATGCTAATCATATGTTAAGGCCACTCAACCACTCGCTGTGATGTGCACTGACCACCAGGGGGCAGACACTCCAACCAGTAGGTTAGCTTGCTGCTGGGGTCCAGCTGATCGGGACAGAGGAGACATTTCAGACACACCCTGGAGCCCTCCAGTGGTCCCTCCCTGGATGGCCAACCTCCTGCATCCCTCTCCAGCCCCGATTGTGCACCAATGCGGTCTCTCAGCCTGGTCTGTGCCCTCATGCAATCCAGGACCCCTCGGGGGATGTCAGAGAGCTGGTTTCAGCCCAACAGTGGAACAACCGATTGCTATAACACATAATGACCACCAGGGGGCAGGTGCTCAATGAAGGAGCTGCCCCCTAGTGGTCAGTTCACTCCCACATGGGAAGTGCCGCTCAGCCAGAAGCCAGGCTCATGGCTAGCAAGCGCAGTGGCAGTGGCGTGACATCCCCCGAAGGCTCCCAGACTGCGAGACGGCACAGGCCACTCTGAGGGACCCCCCCACCCTCGAGTGCATGAATTTCATGCACCAGGATTCCAATAAAAATATAATCATAGAATACTTGATAAAAATATAAACTTGTATTTCTGTTTAACAACTCATTACATAATAACCATACTTACTCAAACTAGTTTACTCAGCACTTGGGTGAAGAAGAGGTTTCCCACTTAATTTCTGGACTCTCCCAATGGTCTGTCTGAACTGACCTTTGACACCATTCCTTGTGCTCAGAGAGGTGGGCGACAAGATGTACTTGACTTTGACAGAGAACATTGGACGTTATCTGGTCCCCACTTCCTCACTGCAACTTCCCACCTCCCTCTTTTATAACAGAGATACTACCCGACAGTGCTTTCCTGTCTCCCTGGGGACGTTGGAGGGGTGCTTCCTGACCCTTTTACAGACAGAGCCTGTACACAGCCATCAGGTGGACAAGATGTAACCTATTAAGACCTAGAACACACCCCATACCTAGTTCCCCTGCCTCTTAAATTATAACATACATGAGTGTCCTAAGGTAACACCTTTGCACTACCATGGCTTCCTAGGCTGCTGTCCAGATTCATGTTCAGAAGGAAGCACGGCAACTAGCCAGTGGCCCAGAAGCCGCCACCCTGATTCTGCAAAATTGTCCGTTGTGGAGCTTTTACTAGATGGCAGCCATGGTGCTACGTGAGGGAAAGATTGATACACATGGCATCCTGGCCAGGGAGGCATGATTGGTGTGATTTTCCCAGGATATGCATTCACAGTCTTGGCTTGAAGATGGTTTGCAACTTCTCTGTGTGTCCCCTGGGCGTGGAGATAGTGTGCTCTGCTGCCTGTCATTCCAGACAGCTGGATGTGCTTGAACAAAGTCGGTACTTCTCACTCATCTATGGCAGGGGGGACTGGGAGCTCTGGGAGGTTGGAAGCACCACTAACGTTGCTCTCTCTTTCATAGCACCCTAGTATGTAATAGGTGATCACAAGTACCGAGGGATTGCCACAAACCTCCTCTTTCCTGGCATGATGCTAATTGCATCCAGTGGGGTTCAATCCAGATCAGTCCGATTCCACAAACATGTATTGACAGCTTCTCATTTGGGGACAGGAAACCAGGTTGAACTTGAGTGTTCTCTTCGGAGGCAAAGTGTAAAGTATTTCCCCAAACTGAACATAAAGCAGCATCACTTGCCCTTGGCAGTGATCCGCATGAGCCCCGTGGGAGTCAGCAGTGACGATGAGAGCAGCCCTGAGAGTGGAGAAAACATTGCTTTCTTTGAGCTGAGGTTTCCACTTCGGGCGTCCCCACCTCAATGCCCGTCCAGGCAGGCATAACTAAGCCAAGGTCTTAGGCTGGCTAAACCTGCAGCTCCCGCCAGATTCTGGTGAGATGTCTCCATGGTATACCAGTCAGTCAATGCCAGTTATGAGTCAGGTCTCTGATAATTTACTCACTTTACCAGGCTTATCTTTAGGAATTTGTATCCTTTTGGACAGAACGAACTTATGCAAATAAACACGTGGTTTTCAAAAAAAATGCACACTGTAACAGTTGCTATCTCAATTTTGAAAATGAAATGTATTTTAACAAATACTGCCTTTATAATTATTCAGAGTGTGTGTATACATTTTGGGGGTGGGCACCCTATGTATTATACTCATAAATACTGACTCTGGAAGTCTGGCCATTGGTTATCCTGATGATGCTACCTTTTGAAAACTCTTCTTCTGAAATTACTCTCAGAACCACTTTACCAGCCGCAAAAAGAAAGTAAAACAGACACATCCTTTGTTGTTAACCAGACAAGAAAATCCATTCCCTTGCTCTACTATCACAGTTCATTCATTTTCCATAATGAAGATTGCCATGCATGATTCTCAACCTTATTGAACCATCTTGGCTGATGAAGAAAATTTGGCTATTAAAGAGCAACAACAAAACTGTCCTCAAAAGATGTAAATTTTGGACACGTCGTTGTATGGTGTTCAGTGTATGCCATCTGTTTGCCTCTTGACCCTCACAGCTGGTGCCACCAGGAGAGAAGAAGGGGTTAGAATGTACCCGTGTCCTGTTACACTAACAAAAAGGCTAAGCTTAGAATTGAAAGGAAAAAAATGGAGAAAATGAAAATGCAGTCAGTTTAGCACAGAACAGTCAATAAAGAATGCCATCACTGGTCATTCTTAGAGTCAGTAAGATGAGACCTAATAAACCTTTGCCTGACAAAGGATAATAAGAAAAAACTCAGTCTGGACTGGGGTTGAGAGCAGAGTGGAAACAGAAGTAATTTCTCAGGGACTAGAAAAAGGAGGACCCTGTGCAGGTAATGGTTGCACATGTCAGCACAAGGCCGGTCATACAAACATGTGAAGGTTGTTAGAGGGCCACAGGTGAAAAGAGGGTATTCTTTAAGAAGAGGGAGAAGAAGAAAAAGGCAACCATTGATCTTCTTTCTGTCACTCCAAGTTTGCATTTTCCAGAATTTTACATAAATGGAATCATAAAAAAAAAAAAAGACAATGTCAACAGGAAGCAGGGCCACTCTGCCTTGGAGACTCACAGGAAAGGCCCCAGAGCAAATACCCCCAATACCCCGGCCCCTGGCCATCTTCTCCTTCTGAGCTTATAACCAGTGTGACCACACCATCCTATTTACACCACCGCTTGAAGCTGCGGTTCCCTTCCCTTCCCAGCCTCAGGGCCTGTCATCCCCAACCCTGATGACTGTAATCTCCATTCCCTTAGACTTCCTAGTGGGAGCAGAAGCTGTGATTTCTCAAATTGATACCTGTGACAATCAGAAAAAAGTATAGTCTGTGAGATATACTTTGCTGAGAAAAAATAAATCCCAGGTCCTTTTCTTTACCAACCAAAGAAACAGATGAAAACGGGCCATTGGGAAGTCTGACTAGAGAAGACCTCTAGTGAACTGAAACCTCATATAGGAAGACCTGCTCAATAATCCAAATTATGGGAGGGATGGGCATAAACCTAGGCTCTGCATATGGGCTTACAGGGATGCTGAATCCGGATGGAAGTAAAAAGAAGTCACATTCAGAAAGTATTTATTGAGATTTTATCATTTACGGAGAGAAACAGCCACACGAACGAAATATCATTCCTGCCATCAAGAAGCATTCACTTTAATTGAAAAAAATATATGTTTAAAATTCCAAAGTGACTCATCATTTCATCTCATAGGTAATGAAAATTTTATCAGAAAATGTCTGAAAAAAATAGGCTTTTTGAGTTTTCGAAGGAAATTCAAAATTAAAGGCAAGAGCAGCCACAATGCTCCCTGGGTCTATTTTTGAAGAAAAAATTCTGTTACCTTGTATATTTTTTACCACAGCAGGAATGGTCTGGGCCAGCGTTGATGTAAGGCCGAGATATGTGGAGAAGACAAGAAGGTAAATAGAAAGAAATCTAGAAAAAGAAACAAGCAAACAAATTAGACTTTAATATTAATCTTGGTAAAGAAACCAAATAAGTTTCTAGGACCCAACATATTTTGCAAACCTGGAGGAGAATAATTTTCCCTTTATCTGTTTTTGTAACTGAGGAAACTAATTTTTGCAGAGCATACCTTCTATAATAATAAAAGAGTAATGTGCTCATTAGACCGGGCGTCCTTCCAGACGACCTTCTGGATGAAGCCACAGTGGCGGGGGGGCGAGGCAGAGGCGGCTGCCACAGGTGGGCGGGGGCTGAGCCCCTGGCAGGAATTTCATGCATCAGGCCTCTAGTCCTATATAATAAAACCCAAATATGCAAATCGACCAAATGGTGGAAAGACCAGTTGCTATGACGCACACTGACCACCAGGGGGCAGATGCTCAATGCAGGAGCTGCCCCTTGGTGGTCAGTGCACTCCCATAGAGGGAGTGCCGCTCAACCGGAAGCAAGGCACACAGCTGGCACACGCAGTGGCAGTGGTGGGAGCCTCCCTGGCCTCCACTGCAGGCAGGCGGTAAGGAGCAAGGGGTCCCGAACTGCGAGAGGGCGCAGGCTGGCCTGAGGGACCCCCTTCCTCGAGTGCACAAATTTGTGCACTGGGCCTCTAGTGTATTTATAACACTCTTGTAATTGTTAGGAGCAAAGCCTTGTGGGCAGCCATCACAGGGTTGAGATCTCAGCCCAGCACTTCGCAGTTTGAGTCTCCAGCTTTCATTCTTCCTTTTTTCTTGTATAAAATTGATTGGGTGACATTGGTTAATGGGGTCACATAGGTTTCAGGTGTACATTTCTATGACACATGATCTGTATGTTGCATTATGTGCCCATCACCCAAAGCCAAATCATCTTCCATCACCATGTATTTGGCCCCTTTACTACTGCTCTACCCCCTTCCCTCTGGTAACCACCACACTGTTGTCTGTGTCTATCTAGAGTTTCTGTTTTAAATCCCGCATATGAGTGAAATCATTCGGTTCTTAGCTTTTTCTGAATGACTTATTTCGCTTAGCATAATATTCTCAAGGTCCATCTGTGCTGTTGCAAATGTCAGGGTTTCATCTTTTCTTTTGGCTAAGTACTAATCCATAATATATATATGGATGGATGGATGGAGATATATATATATTAGAGGCCCGGTGCATGAAATTCATGCATGGGGGTGGGGAGGGTGTCCCTCAGCCTGGCCTGCACCCTCTCGCAATCCAGGACCCCTGTGGGATCAGGCCTAAACTGGCAGTCAGACATTCCTCTCGCAATCCAGGACTGCTGGCCCCTAACCGCTCACTTGTCTGCCTGCCTGATCGCCCCTAACCGCCTCTGCCTGCCTGCCTGATCACCCCTAACCACTCTGCCTGCCTACCTGATGCCCCTAACTGCTCGCCTGCCTGCCTGATCACCCCTAACTGGTTGCCTGATCGCCCCAACCACTCGCCTGCCTGCCTGATTGCCCCTAACTGCCTCTGCCTCGGCCCCTGCACCCGGGACCCAGGCTTCCCTACCTCTGGCCAGCCGCAGGCACCCGGGACCCAGGCGGCTTCACCTGGGCTGGCCGCAGGCACCAGGGCCCAGCTTTGTCAGGAAGGATGTCCTGAAGATGTCTGGTCTGTCTGGTCTAATTAGCATATTACCCTTTTATTAGTATAGATATATATATAATCTTCTTTATCCAGTCCTCCATCAAAGGACACTTTGTTTGTCTCCATGTCTTGGCCACCATGAATAATGCTGCAATGAACATAGGGGTGCAAAAATCTTTACAAATAAATGTTGTTGAGTGGGATTGCTAAGTCATATGGTAACTCTATTTTTTTGTTTTCTGAGGAAGCGCCTTACTGTTTTCCACAGCGGTTTGTACCAGTTTACATTCCCACCAGCAGTGAATGAGGTTTCCTCTCCAACATTTGTTATTACCTGTCTTGTTGATAGCGACCATTCTAACAAGTCTGAAGTGGTATCTCATTGTAGTTTTCATTTGCATTTCCCTATTAGCTAGTGAAGTTGAACATCTTTTCATATACCTGATGGCCATTTATATGTCTTCTTGGGAGAGGTGTCTGTGCAAGTCTTCTGCCCATTCTTTAATTGGACTATTTGTTCGTTTGTTGTTGCGTTTTATGAGTTCTTTATATATTTTGGATATTAGCCCTTTGTCAGAGTTGTTGTTCGTAATTATCATCTCCCACTCACTTGGCTGCCTTTGTGTTTAGTTGCAGGTTTCTTCTGCTGCACAGAGCTTTTTAGGTTGATGGAGTCCCATTCACTTATTTTTGCCTTTACTTCCCTTGCCTCTTAGGTCAAATTCATAAATTTTTCTCTATGACCAAAGTCCCCAAGTTTAGAACCTATATTTTTTATGTCATTTATTGCTTCAGATCTTATGTATTAGGTACATTTTTAATTAGTACTATACAGATTACATGCAATCCCCGTCAAAATCCCAATGTCATTTTTAAAGAAATGGAACAAAAAAATTGTCAGATTTGTATGGACCCCAAAAGACCCCAAATAGCCAAAGCAATCTTGAGAAAAAGAAAGCTGAAGGTATCACATTACCTAACTTAAAGTTATACTACAGAGCCACAATAATCAAAACAGCATGGTATTGGCAGAAGGATGGACACACAGACTGATGGAAGAGAAGTAAGAGCTCAGAAATAAAAGCACAGGCATTTTTGGACAAAGGAGCCAAGAACACACAACAGAGAAAAGAACGCCTCTTTAAGAAATGGTGCTAGGAGAATTTGGAAGACACTAATAGGTTGTCCTCTTGTACAAAAATTAATCTTTTTCTTTTCAAAGGTTAAAAGTGGAATCCATCTTGGGTTTAGAAGGGGTGCTCAGCTCAGTCCCTATTACGGTGAACAGTGTTTATTTTGTTAATAGCGCATGAAGCGGTTCATATCATGTTAATTTACAAGTGTATAAAGCCTGGCCTTCTGGAAACCATACTGTGTTACACTTGCACTGGGCAGGAGTGATGGGTCTGGGGTCTGCGGCAAGACAATGAGAAAGCTGTTGTAGCCGGCCTCCAGGAGAGGCTGCCACCACCCTCCCCTTTCACAGTCTCTTCTCGGTTTTATACTCTACTAGAGGCCTGATGCACAGAATTCTTGCACAGGTAGGGTCCCTAGGCCTGACTGATGATCAGGGCCAATCGGGGCCTTCCGGCTGCCGGCCAGGGCCTTCCTTCGTTCTGTGCCGCCCCCTGGTGGTCAGCACACATCATAGCAAGCGATCAAACTCCCGGTCTTCTGGTCGAACTCCTGAGGGGACACTTTGCATATTAGCCTTTTATAGGTGTAGATTCCAATATAAATTCTTGCCTTGAAGATTTCTCATTGACTCTTCCCCTCAACAAACCAAACACTTTTTAAACAAGGTCTTACTGCACGCCAGCCACTGTCTTAATACTAAAGACAAAAGCAGTCAAGCACTGCACTACTTCTAACCCCCCAACAGCATAGAGTGAGGCCCCCTGGGTAGCAGTGTAGTGAGTCCCAGGGCAGACCCAAGGTCCTTTACCACCCTTGAGTCATCACACATGAATGTTGGGAAAGTGATTTAGCGTAGCTGAGCCATAGATTCCTCACATAGAATCCAAAGCTATCCCAGTTCACCTTTCAAATCTATAACGAATGTCATTCCCCTCTGATTGTCTAATTAGGAAAATAGTTGACTTTTCTTTAAAAACTTATACCCTAATTACTGAGCAGAGATTCCACATCTAAAAAGTCTATACTTAGAATATGAAATTAATTTTTGTCATAATTTTTTAATGTATATATCTGGTTCTGTATGTGATGGTATGTGTTTGTGGACACCAAGTGCTACGTTGTCTTTTGGGGACGTTAAGCCTATGACAGCAGGGTGAATGATTGTTTTTCTTTGAATTTCATCGCACCTGAACTAGCATCATACATTTTGAGTCTTTGATAAAGGAATGGGAAGATTATTAAAATAGACATTTTCTTTAAAGTTTTAATCATTCAAAATATTTTTACAGTGTTTTTTTTTCCTGTTTGTCCTGCCTTAGAGCTCTTATTTCATATTAGAAGTTGAGATATTATAGTAACTTAAAGTAGATTCCAAATTATAATTCAAATTTTATCGTGGAGGAAGGTACTACATAAAACAAATTAAAGTATATTATTATTTTAAAATATAGTATAGCTTTAGGCTATCTAAAGAATAATATTATGTGTCATTGTTCATTATTACAAATACAATTTCACTTTCAATTATGAATTAAAAAGAATTCTTTCTAATTATGTCCTTAATTCTTAGATGAATAAAATTAATTAAATGTTTGACTAAAGACTTTTGATGGCACTGAAAAAACTGTAAGGACAATAGTAATAGCAGTAAGTATTCACATGCTGTGCTTATTCAATATACACAAACTCTAGGAATTTTCAGTGCTTAAATTTAGAAATTGAAACATTAGAAAAAGATTACATTTCTAAATTCCTCCTACATGAAAGAATTATGTTGTGCATCATAAAATGGCGATGCATTGTTATAACAAAGCTATCACAGGTGGCCCTTGCTCAGAAGAGGATTTGACTTGTAGTTTAACCAAATGATATCCCTTGAGAAAAGTGCGGCATTTGAGGAACCAAATAAAATTTCTTCATTTAGATTAAACCCAGAGAGGCTGCCCAATACCCCTGGTCACTCATGGACTTGAAATTGGAATTCCTGTCTTGATTTCATAATCTATAGGCTAGGCCAGCCGTGGGCAAACTACGGCCCGCGGGCCGGATCCAGCCCGTTTTAAATGAATAAAACTAAAAAAAAAAAAGACCGTACCCTTTTATGTAATGATGTTTACTTTGAATTTATATTAGTTCACACAAACACTCCATCCATGCTTTTGTTCCGGCCCTCCGGTCCAGTTTAAGAACCCATTGTGGCCCTCGAGTCAAAAGTTTGTCCACCCCTGGGCTAAGCTGTGCTGGTTCCTTTGCATTTAAACTTCCTACCTGTAGATCTATCTGTTCAACCTCTGAAATAGTATTTTAGATCATATAGTTCCCCCATGCTCGAGTTCTCATTTACATGGCTGTTAAAAAGTCACATATTTCTCATTCAGCATTCCCAATTGGTAGAACTCATAATACTTCCCATTTAAATACAAGCCCTGTAATAGCCAAAATATTTATTAGAGAAAAACCACTTTCTACTCCACTCTGATATTATATACATACATTTGAGATTTTTCTCCTCAGGCAAAAAGAGTTAACAATTCTAACAGAGAGAATGCAATTTAAAGATCATTTAAAGTGATTTAACTTTTTTTTTTTAAATGTTCAGTTTAAATATGAAGGGGAAAAACTCATTCCCCAAAACTAGTATTTTAATTAGGGCAAATTGAGAATTTTGTTCCAACTATTAGGAGAGAAGTTCCTATAAATTGGCAATAATGTTTAATAACTTTCTGTTCTCAAAATGAAATATGTCACAGTGTAGGGCTAAATTTCTTAAAACAGCACCTCCCTCCATCTCCCTCCTTCCCTCCCTCCCTCTCACCCCCCCCTCCCTCCATCTCCTTCCCTCCCTCCCTCTCACCCTCTCCCTCCTTCCCTTCCTCGCCCCCCTCTCTGTTTTTCTGGCTGTCTGTCTCTCCCTCTCCATCTGTCTCCTTGCCATGGCCACTGCACCTGCTGTGAGCTGACGGTGTACACGCGGTGTGCCTGAAATCATGCTCTTTGGGTTTGCAAGGAGATGGATCCCCTCAGTGGCTCTTCGCAGTGTGCTGTGGGCTGGCAGCCCGCCATCTGGAAACACTGGCAGGGACTCCCCTGGGTCCTCTGAGCCGCATTGCCGCAAGATGGCATGAGGAGCTGAGGAAAATGGAAATGGGAGGCACCAGCTACTTGACACATATAAAATGGCACTGCCAAGTCTGCTTTTAAAGTAGAAGAGGTGGAAATAACAGGAACTGCTGGCCTTTCGAAAGAGTTTTTATTCAGTGTCTTTTCTCAAAGGGACACTTTAGAATTCAGACAAGAATGAAATTGTTTACTGTTTATTGAGGTGGTTAAAGGAACAGCTGAATACGTTATCAATAAGGAATAATCGGCACTCATCAGGGTAGGTATGACACGGTTCAAAATCATACCAAGAACTGGGGGGTCGTTCATTGTTCATTTATACCCTGAAAGACACATGGTAAACACTTAAATTTTATTCATTGGTGGAATGACTGTATACTATGTTGTTTTTATCTTTTAGACTCCCAAACAAGTTTTAATTTTTCATGAATCCTTTTTGTCAAAGATAAAAATATACCATTTAAATACTTCTTTTAAAAAAATCTCCTAAAATTACAATTTGCTTTTAGTTAAATATGCAATAAATATACTATCCACTTAAACCAAAACAGCTATTTGACAATCAAATTAAACATTCTACAAAGTATACAATTTATATACCATGATACTTTTGGTATAGTTAATTTCATTCAAAAGGTGCTATTTCCTGGATTTTGCAAATCATTCACATGAATAACTGTTGTTTACACTGTTAAAATTAGCCAAACTATAAATTTCCTTTTGAATAAATACTGACTTTTAAAAAAGGCAGAAATATTAAAACATATAAAACACTATATTATGTCAAGATGTAGAATCTGGATTTTATATCTGGGCCCCAATGTTAAGAGCATGGTGTTGTGTAATCTTTAAAGTTAACAAGCCCTTAGTGATATCTCTTATTGAGTATGTGTGATATTCGAAATTCTTAAAGTTGATTGTCATCTTCTGCCATGATCCTATGATATCGCAAGTGGCATCTATATATGTAAAAGCCTATGTGACCGGTCAACCGGTCGACCAGTCGCTATGACATGCACTGACCACCAGGGGCAGACGATCAACGGAGGAGCTGCCCCCTTGTGGTCAGTGTGCTCCCATAGCAAGAGTGACACTCAGCTGGCCGATGGGCACCAGACGCCGGTCTCATGGCTGGCAAGTGCAGCTGCAGGCGTGCAAGCCTCTCCTGCCTCTGTGGCAGAGCTACCAGGCAGGGCACCAGGGCTGAGATGAGCAGGAGTGGCGCGGTGCCTGGCCCAGGCTTGGGCTCCTCCCTGGCCGCCTGCCACTTGGTGCACTACTACATCCCTTGGGATGTCAGGCTGCTGGTTTGGGGCCAAAACCAGCAGTCCAACATCCCCTGGGGGGTCCCACATTGCAAGAGGGAGCAGGCCAGGCTGAGGAACCCCACCAGTGCACGAATCTGTGCACGGGGCCTCTGGTTGTACTATAAGTGTAGAAGAAAGTATGACAAAGAAGAGCTGAAGGAACTCTCCTAGAATTCTTAAGAAATGGTCCAGAAGCAGGAATCCAAGCCAGGTAGTTTGTCCTTTGACTCTTCAAATACAGAGTGGGGCAAAAGTAGGTTTACAGCAGCTCATAAGGAAAATAATACAGGAATGAATAAATAATAATAGATGAATAGACTCTGTGATTCACATACTCATAACTGTAGACCCACTTTTGCCCCACCCTGTGTATAACTGAATGCCTGTTTTGTACTTCTGCATGTGCTCCTTGTACCTAATAATTACTTTTACAAATGAAAAAGGAAAGATCAGTTTAAGAACTACTAACATTAAAGTACACCCAAATCTCCAAGAAGTAACCCATTCTGAGACTGTTTTACACTCAAAATTTAAATACAGATGGTATCCGATTTGCACATGATTTTTCAACTTTACGATGGTGCAAAGCGATGCACACTCAGCAGAAGTTGTACTTCAGATTTTGCATGGTGATCCTCTCCTGGGCTAGCGATATGCGGGATGATATTCCCTCATGATGCTGGGCAGCTGCGGGGAGATTATCTAGCCCAACCGTGGGCTAATGTAAGTGTTCTGGGCACGTTCAAGGTAGGCGAGGCTAAGCTATGATGTCGGGAAGGCTGTGTGTATTAAAGGCATTTTCAACTTAACAATATTTTTAACTTTTGATGGGTTTATCAGGACATAACCCCATCGTATGTCAAGGAGCATCTGTATAATGCCCCAATCTGGTGGGTGCTCGAATAATCTTTCCAGATAAAGCTTTGAGTATGACATCTATTAAAAATGTCTAATGAACTCATGTTTACTTTGGAATTAACTTTTACTCAAAGGAATTCTTTTACTTTCATCTTTTTTTTTGGGGGGGGGGATTTAAATCCTTTTTTGTTTCTTAATTTGCATGATAAACAAATACCTTTATGAATTCTCCCTGAAAAGATAATCACATACTGTATTCATTTATTTATTTTCAAGTTTCTTTCTCTTTTTTTTCATTTTTTCTTTTGTTGTTCTTTTTTTTATTTTTTATTTTTATTTTTTTATTGCTTAAAGTATTACAAAGGGTATTACATATGTGTCCCTTTTTTTCCCCCCTGCCCTTGATAATCCCCTGGCCTCCCCTACCCCCCAGTGTCTTATGTCCATTGGTTATGCTTATATGCATGCATACAAGTCTTTCGGTTGATCTCTTACCCCCCTCCCTCCAGTCCCCCAACCCTCCCTGGCCTTCCTGCTGCAGTTTGACAATCAGTTTGAGGCAGCTCTGCCTCTGTATCTATTATTGTTCATAAGTTTATAATGGTCTTTATTATCCATGAATGAGTGAGATCATGTGGTATCTTTCCTTCATTGACTGGCTTATTTCACTTAGCATAATGCTCTCCAGTTCCATCCATGCCATTGCAAATGGTAAGAGTTCCTTCTTTTTTACAGCAGCATAGTATTCCATCGCGTAGATGTACCACAGTTTTTTAATCCACTCATCTACTGATGGGCACTTAGGCTATTTCCAAATCTTAGCTATGGTGAATTGTGTGTAAAAGCATTTATAATGGTAACTTTGGTAGACTGAAAGGAGAGCACCCCTTGTTCCAAATAACATTACACAATTTATCTTAAACTGGAGGCCTGGTGCACAAAATCATGCACTGGTGGGGTCCCTCAGCCTGGCTGGCGATTGGGGCCCATTGGGGCTGTCTTTCCCAGTCAGGATTGGGGCCAATCAGGGCTGGTAGGCAGGGAGGGAGGGACCACGGGAGGTTGGCCAGCTGAGGGGAGGAACTGCGGGAGGTTGGCTGTGGAAGCACACTGACCACCAGGGGGCAGCTCATGCATTGAGCGCCTGCCCCCTCGTGTTCAGTGCGTGTCATAGCAACCGGTCGGCTGATTGTTTGGTCGCCCGGTTGCTTAGGCTTTTATATGTATAGATAATAACATAAACAATGGGTATAGTCAGAAGCACGAGGATCCCTTGCAATTCGTCCTTTTGGAGAATCTCTTCATTCTCAGGCTCCAGAGGAGCTACGTGTCATCGTGTTAAAACATCCCGTTATGCAATCATGTGTTATTTTGATATTTCACAATAGAATCTAGTGGAAATACCACTACTAAGTAACGATTAATGGATGAAATGTGATACCTCTCAGCCTCTAATTCAGCAGATTGTAGACTTGACTGCATTCATCTGCCCGGGGAAGATTTTAAGTCCCAAGGCTCAGGCCATACCTCATTTTAACTATGTCAGAATCTATGGGGGTGGAACCTGTTTTTTTAAATCTTCCCAGGTGATTCCCAGTGTACAGCCAGATTGAGAACCATTATTTAATATGACTTGTCTCTGCTTACTCCATCTCAACACCACCTTAATCAGGCAATTGCTTCCCAGTTTCTGTCTCAGGGAGCCACCTGACAGGTAGTAGAGGTGCCATTGGGGCTAGTCTATTTTTTGTTATTATGTCAACTTTGATGGTACCTTAGAGTTCCTCCCGTCTTATCTAGACTCAGGTTTAAGCAGGTTTTTCCTGATCCCATCCTGGTTCATTGTGAAGGCCTTCTGCGGGCAGTGGTCTTCAACCCCCACCAGAAGGTTCCCCCTGCCTGGCTGTGACACAGGCTACACAGAGACCAGTTGGTCAAAATCTGTGTGGAAATGATCAAAGACACAGATCTCCAGACCCATCCTATTTATTCTCCAATCTCTCCACTGACAGCTTCCCCTAGCAGAGCGGTATAACTGTTCGTGCCTTGAATAGAAATCACAGGCTTGAATATAATCAGATTTGCCTTTCCCTGGGGATAGGATAGGCTTGAACTTCCCCAGAGCTTTGAGTGTGCTACTAATGGCATCTACTTCAGCAGTTAGTCAGTCTACTTTGGTCACACATGTCGCAATAACGAGGGGAAAATAACCTAATTTAGTCAGATACATCTTTATGTAACACAAGCAAGACAAACAGGAAGCACTTAAGAAAGGTAGGTTCTCCTTTTCCCACTTGAGCAATTCTTTATGAAATCTTGTTGTTGTTTTTTTAACATAATTTCTAGCTTCAATCGGCTTCAATTCAAAAATATAAGTTGGAAAATACAGAGAAAGTGCTAGAAGACAAGTTTGACTAATAATACTAATTTTTAAAAGTCTGCCCCTCAGGCGCTTCCAGTATAGTAATGCACAAATAAATGCATGTCCTGGTGAAATGGGAAACTGAAGACAGCTTAAAGGAATGCTAAATGAACTGTCCGCCAGGATTAGTGAAATTGAACGTTGTGCCTTGACTAACTCCCTAAGTTCTCAAAAGAATGCTGAGGATGTCGTCTGGGTAGGGTTTATTTTTCTCAAGCCCCAAACTGCTCTTTTAACATGAAAAGGGGACGTTTTCTCCCTAAATGTTGGATGTGCTTTGTAAGGTCAGTGGCAGACAGTCTGCAGAGCTGTGACTGGGGCGCTTGGGTTCCCTTCCATGAGCACGTCATTTGCTAATTAGCTCCAGGGGCCGATGGAGGCTGGCCGGCCAGGGGAGGGACCGTGGGCAGTTGGCCAGCTGTGGGAGGTTGGCTGTGGGAGCGCACTGACCACCAGGAGTCAGTGCCTGTGTTAAGCATCTGCCCCCTGGTAGTCAGTGCGCGTCATAGCGACTGGGCAACCGGTCATTCTGGTTGTTCAATTGTAACAGTCACTTAGGCATATATATATATATATCCATCCCACACATTTCATTAGGAGATTCATATCATGTGAGTATGAATGTATTGCTACAGACTGGGAATGCTGGTCATGGAAATGGGACTAGGACTAGCTCTCTTGCATCATAAGAAGGGGGAGATCGTAGGTATCTGGGGCTCTGAAAGACATCTGATGATGTGGGGGAGCCTCTACTGCACCCCAACCCATTTGTATACTTATAGGAGACATGGCAAACATAACTTGCCTGATAAGCTTTAAAATGTGCCTTTTAACACCCAGGTGGTTACAGCTCCCAGTGAAGAGGGGCCTGGTGTAGACCGCCCCAGCTATCCAGCGCACATACGATAAGCCACCCAACATCTGCAACACATTTAAACAGTGAGCATCCCAGGATTGCTCCGTGGAAGACAGATCGCCATGATGTGAGGTCCTGATTCTTCCCCTCCCATTCGAGACCAGAGGTGTAGCAGAGAAGAAAACCCCTTCCTTGCTCATGGAAATGTTGTCTCAGGGCACATGACTCTAAGGAACCAAAGGAAGAAATCCATAGTAGCTGCCCTGTGAAGTCTTTTTTTAAAAATATCTTTATTGATTTCAGAGAGGAAGCCAGAGGGAAAGAAAGATAGAAACAATCAATGATGAGAGAGAATCGTTGATTGGCTGCCTCCTGCACCTCCCCTCCTGGGATCAAGCCTGCAACCCAGGCACATGCCCTTGACTGGAATCATACCTGGGACCCTTCAGTCCACAGGCCGACGCTCTATCCACTGAGCAAAACCAGCTAGGGCTCTTTTTTTTTTTTAAATATATATATTTTATTTCAGAGAGGAAAGGAGAGGGAGAGAGAGATAGAAACATCAATGATGAGAGAGAATCATTGATCGGCTGCCTCCTGCATGCCCCCTACTGGGGGATCGACCCTGCAACCCAGGGCATGTGCCCTGACCAGGGCCAGGGTTCATAGGTCAGTGCTTAACTACTGAGCCACACGGCCGAGTTGCCCTATGAAGTCTTTCCCTGCAGTTGCAAACTGCTAGGGAAAAGCAGGCCATGTTTTTCTTATTATTTCTAAAAGTGCCACCACAGTCCTAGGGGCTCTCTTGCTTTGATGCCATCCCTTCTCTCAACCGGCAGCCCCCATGGGCACACACGGTGCATGTCAGCTGCAGTCTCACGCCTGCCCCGTTCTCTGTCAGGCAGGTCTGAGCCTTCCCGGAGCCTCGGGCAGCCAGCACGGGGCCTGTCACACAAGCAGTGGCACTGCCTGTGAGTGGCTGTCACGTGGGCCCTTCATTTGTTCAGTGACAGAGACTTAGGACGAATACTCCTGAGACGCCGCCTGAGCTGAAGGGGGTAACCCCCGCGTCAGAGACCGCGTTCCCAGGGTCCCCGGAGCCGCGTGGTTGCCGGCGAAGCCGGCGACGTGCAAAGATGTTGCAACCTGGACAGGCCCCGGATCAATTTATCATCACAGGCCAGGAAGCTCACTTGTGGCAAAATCAATACCGAATTTCCAGCTCCCGGCTGAGAATCAGAGAGAATTCTGTTTACTCTTTTACTTTGCAGATGTTACCTTTAAATCCGAGGTGGAAAGCGACATGTCGGACTGTTCTATAAAGTTGAACTACAGAAAGAAAAAAAAATTGCCCAAATACTATCCAAGAAGTAATCTAGGAGGTTTCCGGGGCCTAGAAATTTACCATTTCAGCCTGATCTATTACAGAGAAATAAAGGTACATTTATCATGATAAATAAAACAGTCCTGAGGGGTAAAATATATATATATATATATATTCCAAAATGGAAAAGGTCTGAAAAGTGGCATTTATATACAAATGAAAATACTGCGTGGTTATTTCACCTGGATGGATTTCAAGACGTGTAACCCCTGCAAAGCAGTTGTTCTGTAAGTTCAAGGGAGCCGTGGCGTGGGAAGCTCTGATTTCCGAGAGGAGACGGTCGTTGTAACACCGTGATTAAACAATAATAAAAACTACCTGCTTTACAGTCAACCTCGTTTGGTTTTTGCCGGACACGGTGCCACGGCGAGTTACACACTCAGTGTTTTCACTTTACAAAGGAAGGCATTGAAAGGCAACCCAAGCAGCAATAGCACGAGGACGCAGAGCTGGTATGCACTAGTAGTTGATCTAAAATAGGGACCCAAGAAACCCAGCGCCCGAGCGTGGGCTCGCAGACGCCACGGCACACGCATCAGAATGAAGCCCTTTTGCTTCCCCAGCCAGTATAAGTCTTCCGTGCCCAAACGCAAGGGTTCAGAGGAAATTACCCAGAAAATGGCCAGATCTGATCCTAAAAGCATCGGCCATCCCTCTGCAGAACGCTACGGTAGCCCTGGCTGGTGTGGCTGAGCACTGTCCTGTGCAGCGGAAGGTGGCCAGTTCCGTTCCTGGTCAGGGCACGTGCCTGGGTTTGGGGCCCCACCCCGGTCAGGGTGCATGTAGGAGGCAGCTGATGGATGTTTCTCTTTCTCTCTTCCTCTCCCTTCCTCTCTCTAAAAGTCAATGAAAACATACTTTTAAAGAAATGTAAAAAAAAATATTTAAAAAATACTACTGTAGCCATAATCGTTCTGTGTGTTACCATTATGAGTTCCTTGAAATTGCTTGTGGTAATGAAATTAATGAGCGGATTCTCTAAAGCAAAGCATTTATATGTAGGACACTCACTATCACCAATTCCAGAAATATTGCAAACCACTCTCCTCCAAACCTTGGTATCTTATACTAACTGAAATTAGTTTTAAAAAGGAAAAGAAAATACCAGCTTGTTTTAATTGTAACTGCCTTTACAATTATGCACACACACACACATATCAAATCCAAATTCTAGGGTTGACTGGCAGTGCTACATAAGTTCCATTCCTCAAATTAATATTGATTTGCTATTATATTACTCCCCTTTTACTTTGAAGCTTACAATATAATTATCCTTGTTGACTAAATTAAAAGCCGTTTTCACAGAGGCAATCTTTAGAAAACAGATGGGCTCATATAATACAAAAAGCACTTCACATTTATTCTGGTTCTCTCTATGGAGTAAATAAAGAAGGAAACATAAAACGGAGAGTATTCTGTGTAAAAACAAATCAACACATTTCCCATGACACATCGGCCTGGATTGTATGGTCAGAGAATTTCCACTGAGCAAATCACCTGTACCATCTAACATGTGTCTTTGGAGCATTATAAGGTGTGTATCTGTTTACTAATGGACATATCCCTCTACTAAGAGGTCTAGCTTTCTGCTTAAAGCTACTCCAGATGTTGTAGAAATTCAAGCATTAGGCATCAGTCCATTAACAAAAAACAAAAAAAAAAATGATGTTTTATAACTTGACAGTTTTTATGGAGACAAAGGAGCATTATTAAAAGCCAATTAATTGCTACCTCTTGTTTTATAACCAAGGTTATAGCTAAATAGAATTTTAAATCCTAAAGTCAAGAACATATTTGCTCTGAAGAGATTTGAGGAGTAAAGAATTTATAAACTTGCTGCTGTTTAAATTCCCAATTGTTTTAAGACAAGATTCAACGATGGTTTTTTTTTATTTTTGTAGTAAAAAAATGTCCAAGTATGTATATAGTATATACATAGAATTGAATTCACTGGGGTATGACTTCTTTTCATAGGGACATAAATAAGAGGGTCCGGGAAAATATAAAGAAAAATATCTCCTCTCTGTCTGAAGTTCTCTGTCACTGAGACTCTAAATCAAAAACACATTTGCTTAATATTTCCTATTTATAGTATAACTTGTCTATCTTGGTATGTAATCTAGGATAACCGAGTAGATGAAAAAGCGCCATGGCCGAGCTCTCTAACAAATAGGCAGATGCACATGGCTGTTTATTTGCTTCCTTCCCTCCTAAACCTCAGGTCAAGTGTTCTTGACAACTCGTCCCCAGATCCCCACTGGGAAGGTCGTGTGCAGACGGCGTCTGTGATTGCCTTGCAGAATGTTTCCTGCAGCTGAGATGCCAGCACCCGCTGGGGATCACGCGTCCAATATCTGCCTCCTCACATCTTCCAGCCAGAATGGCTTTCACTCTCTTTGGGAAGAATTTATTTTCATTTCCCCCCAGTAAGGGGCCCACATCTCATGTCCATATTCATACATTATCATTGAAGATTAAACTTGGTAAGATTAACACGGTGTTAGCTTCTCTGTCGCTGTGATCAAAATAAAGTGTATGGGTGGGATGTGGACTGGGGATCAGGGCAAAGTTAGGCCGAAGAATAAGGCTGATTGTAGGGTTTGAAGGGTTCTTGATAATCTATGTGACATCAAATATTTTAACCATTAATTAATCATTGTAGTCAAATTGCTGAGGGAAGAAGAGTGCCAGAAAACTATCGATGATATATTACTACATATACAGACACTAGCCATGAAAATCCACGTGGATTGCCTTACAATATTTCGTATATAGGAAAGGTCAAGAAAATGTGTATATAAAGTTAGAGTAGGGTTTTAGTTCATTACATGCTTAATTAGGTTCAAGAGTATTTATGATGTGACAATAAAAAACAAAAAAATTAAAGCCACTATTCATCCTTTTCTCAACATGTGCATTTTATTGTATAAAACAAATGCAATTGAATATTTACTCTGTACAGCAAGCTTGCTAGGCGCTAGTGGCACATTAATGAACGTGGTAGGTATTCTCCCTGCCCTCGCTTAGCAAGGAGGACAGATGGTTAGCTAGGACACTGCATTGATGGAAGGTAAGTTTGAAGATAAATAACCACCTGTGTTGCGAAGACTGCACGCTAGAGGAAGTGGCACAATTGAGGAAGATATAAAACAAATAAATAACATCGTAAGAAGAAAGCAAGCTAGAGATAGAGAAGTGAAGAGTTCCCTGAGGAGGGCACGAGGACATGAGTGTTCTAGGAAGAAGACACTTTCCTAACGCCCCCGCAGCAAGAGAGAGCATGGCATCGTCAGGTCCCTAGAAGCAGTCAAGCACAGCTGGACTGTAGTGTGCGATGTGGACATTAAAAAGATCCCAGGGAGGAGGCTGTCCGAGTGACCAGTGTTTGCACAGAGCTATAACCGCCCTAACGGCCCCCAATTAGAAAAACCAATAAGGAAGCGATGGTATATTTAAAATATATAACATTTTAAGAAAAATAAATAACGCACTAGATCTATATGTCGATATGAGTAACTCTCAGTAACACCGTTGAAGACAAGTATGGTCATGAGGATATGTCTGTAACTTGGAAACATGTAACATGTAATTGTATGTTCACGGATGCACACGCAGATGGCGGTGGGAGGGAAGAATGTTCGCATCTTCAGAGCGGCTGTCGTGTCTGGAGAGTAAGCTGTGCTGGAGAGGACCGGCAGAGGCTGCGTCTTGCTGAACCTTCTCGCTGTGTCTCACACTTAGACAGAAAGCCGCAAGCTGCTTTCCGGGCCTTCCCGCTCAGTGCAGCGGGCTCTGGAATACAGTTGTTTTGTCCGTCGTTTTGTTATCATGGTGATGAGATGCCTTAGGAACCCAACTCTTGTTCATATCAGATTATGTCAAAATTGATTCCGTTACTTAAAGGTCGTGTCACTTAAAGTCACAGAAACTATTGACAATAAGTGAGGACTAACTGCAAATCATACCTTCCCAGAAAAATTAAAGTTAAAACAAAAACAACTTCTTTAATCTCATATTTTCCCTGGGACTAGTCATAGACCAGCCACCGATGGAGACTATGCCGGTAGTCAATGCAACGCCTGAGGATCCACAATGCTACCTCAATTTTCTTGGGGTGTCAAATTGATAGCAAATTTACTTTATTAGGCACAACCCCACTTGCTTTGAAAGCATATTAACATTGAAATCCTTAGAAGTGAGCTGATTGCAAACCTAATCTAACAGAGGTGATTTAAAGCACATTTCAAGGAGAGTGAATGTGTGTTCATTGAGTGTTTAGCTTCATTCTCCTAGCACATAATGCGGGGGTGGGGGACAGACAGAGGGAACTGGGTCTCTAGTTCTTAGGCAACCAGTTAGTTCCCAACGGATTTGGCTGTGAAGCCATTCTCAGTTCAGCACAGTCCGCAGACACGGAGGGATGTGGCGTGACCTTCTCTCACAGGCAGAGAGCCATTTCCACCACGTGTCCTCTCCTGGGGCTAATGGTTTGGTTGAGTCAACAGGATACTTTTCAAGTTTAATGCAGCGGTTCTCAACTTGTGGGTCGCGACCCCCCTGGCGGTCGAACGACCCTTTCACAGGGGTCGCCTAAGACCATCCTGCATATCAGATATTTACATGACGATTCATCACAGTAGCACCATTACAGTTATGAAGTAGCCACGAAAATAATGTTATGTTTGGGTCACAACATGAGGAACTGTATTTAAAGGGCCAGAAGGTTGAGAACCACTGGCTAATGTTTCAAAAATGTGTCCCAATTAGAAAAAACAAACAAACCAAAAAACCCTAAACGCGGTAAAATAGAGCGGCCGACCTTTGCTCTGCAAAAGCTTCCACTGAGAAAGGTCTTGGTCAGACCCGTAAACCACCAACGGTCTCTCATCTACTTAATATTAAGGTAGAGTTTGCTGGGAATTTTCCACAGTTAGAGGGATTTTCCTGCACACTCTAACTTTGTACTTTTCAATTGATTTTATTTTTTAAGTTTAGGGAGCCCTTTTAACTACCTGCAGGCCCTTGATAATTTGGTAGAGCAAGTTAGGAAGATATCTAATAAAACTTTGTGTTGACACCTTTGTCCAACACCTGGAGGCGAGGAGGTAGGGGTGAGGAGAAATGAAACACTGCCAGTGTCATGCTGGAAAAATTGGATGACCATGGCGTGTAACAGTCTTCTCAGTAACTGTAAGCTACTGCTACAGTGATAGAGAATATCATCACATTGTTATCACAGTAGCTTATCTTTTAAAAAATATATTTTTAGTGATTTCAGAGAGGACAGGAGAGGGAGAGAGAGAGAGAGAAACATCAATGATGAGAGAAAATCATGGATTGGCTGCCTCTTGCACACCACCTATTGGGGATCAAGCCTGCAACCCAGGCATGTGCCCTGATGGGAATCGAACTGTGACCTCCTGGTTCATAGGTCGATGCTCAACCACTGAGCAACACCAGCCAGGATACAGTAGCTTATCTTTTCTCTTTATATAGGGTGCACACAAGATCTGCAATTCAATTCAATTGCAAATCTTGCATGAATTTTGGGACACCCTATACTATGTCAGTTTCCTTCATCATCTGACCACCAAATTGATCTGTTAAAAATTATCATTTTATTCCTTTTGACTGTTTCTCCCAAAAGGCATATGTTTAGTTTATTTATTATTGTAGCCCTGGTATTAGGGGGTAAGCAGAGAAGAAGGGGAGGGATGGTCAGAGGAATTGGGAATAAAGGAATTGGTTCAGTAATGGGCATGTTGGATTAGAAAGGCTTAACAGAGACCTAAGAATGTCGCTTAGTAATTACTGTGGTTTGCAGCTTGGATTTGAGAGCTACAACGATCTGTAAACCTAAGGCCATAGAACAGCGGTGGGACTAGAAATATGGGAATGAAATGGCCAACTAGCAAAACTCCGGCAGGGGAAGAGGGCTGAGATCAGAAAGACTCACAAATACCTTTTGTTTAAAACCCACCTGAGAGGAGGTGTCAGGAAAAGAGAGCCCTGTGCACTGTCAGTGGGGATATAAACTGGTGCAGCCCGGCTGGTGTGGCTCAGTGGTTGAGCGTCGACCTAGGAATCAAGAGGTCGCTGGTTTGATTCCCAGTCAATCATTGCACATGCCCAGTGGGGGCTGTGCAGGAGGCAGCCAATCAACCATGTTCCTCTCTCCTCCATGTTTCTATCTCTCTATCCCTCTCCCTTCCTCTCTCTAAAAATCAATTAAAAAAAATTTTAAGGAAACAAAACAATACAATACTGTATTATATAATTGCAAGTTGCTAAAACAGTATAAAAATACATGGTAATTCTGCCACGTGATGGAGATACTAGCTAATGCTATTGTAGAAGTCATTTAGCAGTATATACGTATCTCAGATCAGCACATTGTACCCCTGAAACTTACACAGGAGTATATTCAGTTACATCTCAATAAAGCTGAGGAAAAAGAAGAGAACGACTTCCATATCAATGGTAAGCCTAACCAATATAGTGCATAACATGGACATTAATGTTAACAAAAATGCTGTGATGTCTATATTGATTACACACCAAGAAAATAGAGAATAAATACATAGACTAGAATAGGTCATTTTAAACATATTCATGACAAGTTAAACACCAACATTAAGATAAACGTTTTGAGAGGAGAAACCAAGATGGCGGCATAGATAAACACAGGGAAATAGTCGCCTCCCACAGCAATTGAAAATTATCCCAAAGGACGGAGCAAACACCGCCCAGAACAACAGGAAGGCTCGCTGAGTGTAATTTCTACAACTAGAAGAAAAGAAAAGCACGCTGAGGGCCAGAGGAGCTGCGGAGGCTGAGTGCAGAGGTACGGCGGCGGCTCGCGCGCGCGGAAAGGGGGTGGCACCTGAGGACTCGGCTGTCTTTTTGAATCACAAGCTCCCGACTGCTATGAACTCCGGTTCTGGGAAGTCTCTGGGGACCCAGGACATATACGGGGAGGAGCTGCTCTGTCAGGCGGCAGCGGGCGAACTTGAGGGCGGATTTCCCTCAGAGGTGCTTGCAGCCGTTACCGGGACACAGACGCGCGACTCCGGGCGTGGAGAATCAGCCATAGCTTCCTTCTCCGCTCTTTTGACTCCCTGAGACCCCACCCCACCCAGGCTGCAGCAGAGGCTTTTGCATGTGAATGCCCCGGCCCTTTGCAACCTGATAATTACCTAACTGCAGCCGGGCCAGCCAGACCCGGAACTTCCAAGAGAAGGCCCAAGGCCCCGCAGTGGCTTGCATTGCTTCACAGCTGAGCCTCTTCGTGGCCCGGCTGTGAGGCCTCAGGCAGGGGCTGAATTAGCACCTCCTTAGATCCAGGTGGTACCCAGTGGTCAGAGGGGGACCATTCTCCCACTTCAGACACAGCTGCTTCCCACAGCCAATTGGCCTGGAGGTCAATTCCTCCCAGTGATCCTACATCAACCAAGGCACCAAGAGTGCACCAAGAGTGTCCACCCCAGGTAACTGGGGAGGCTGAGCCACTGGGCCCTACAGGACACCTGGCGCGCAGGGCCACTCTATCAACACAGGGAAGCAGCCAAAATGCGGAGACAGAGAAACAGGTCACAATTGTCAGAAACGGAGGAGGACAGACGACTGGATATAGAGTTCAAGGCCACGTTTATAAGGTTTGTCAAGAATTTTATGGAAACCGCCGATAAATTTAATGAATCCCTCAAGGAGTATAGTGAGACCATGGAGGACATGAAAAAGGACCAACTAGAAATTAAGCATACACTGACTGAAATAAAGAATATTTTACAGAGATCCAACAGCAGACAAGAGGATCCCAAGAATCAAGTCAAAGATTTGAAATACAAAGAAACAAAAAATACCCAACCGAAAAAGAAAAAAGAAAAGAGATTCAAAAAGTATGAAGATAGTGTAAGGAACCTCTGGGACAACTTCAAGCGTACCAACATCAGAATTATAGGGGTACCAGAAGGAGAGAGAGGGCAAGATATTGAAAACCTTTTTGAAGAAATAATGACAGAAAACTTCCCCCACCTGGTGAAAGAAATGGACCTACAAGTCCAAGAAGCGCAGAGAACCCCAAACAAAAGGAATCCAAAGAGGACCACACCAAGACACATCATAATTAAAATTCCAAGAGCAAAAGATAAAGAGAGAATCTTAAAAGCAGCAAGAGAAAGACAGTCAGTTACCTACAAGGGAGTACCCATCCGACTGTCAGCTGATTTCTCAACAGAAACCATGCAGGCCAGAAGAGAGTGGCAAGAAATATTCAAAGAGATGAATAGCAAGAGCCTGCAACCAAGATTACTTTATCCAGCAAAGCTATCATTCAGAATGGAAGGTCAGATAAAGAGCTTCACGGATAAGAAAAAGCTAAAGGAGTTCATCACCACCAAACCAGCATTATATGAAATGCTGAAAGGTATTCTTTAAGAAGAGGAAGAAGAAAAAGGAACTCTTACCATTTGCCACAGCATCGATGGAACTGGAGAGCGGATAAATACCACAAGATCTCACTTATTTGTGGAATATAATGAACAACATAAACTAATGAACAAGGACTGATCCAGAGACGGAGAGGCTTTGATTGGACTGTCAGGCCTTGGAGGGAAGGTAGGGGAGGGTGGGGGCAAGGGGGAAGGATCAACCAAAGGACTTATATGCAAGCATATAGGACTAACCAATGGACACGGACAACGGGGGGGGTGAGGGGATGAGCGGGGGGGAGGGGGGGTAGAGGGTACACATATGCAATATCTTAATCAATAAAAAATATTTAAAAAAAAAAGATAAACGTTTTGAGACCATATCATCTGCTAAAAATTTTGTGAAAGAAATAGAGACATTAATGGTATTGTCTGCAATTTTTAAAAAGATCATAAGGTGATGCTATTCATAAAAAAAATTAATTACAGATAAAATGACAACAAACGCATTTTATTTATTCAATTGAAACTGGTGGGTAGAAAGGCAGGAGAACAGGGTGTGCGCCTTCGAGCCAGGCCTAGTCTGCGGGAATGGGGGAATAGATTCCCTGAGACAGCTTGCTGGGTGGAGGGGAAACACGGAGATTCACACACGCCAGGTGGCCTGTTGAGGGGAGGCTGCTTTATCTGTCTTTGAGCTGTCAATGCACCCTTCAAGGAGCGACTGATGCTAAAAGAGGGGGGGAACTGGCTTCAAAACTTTCTGTCTCTGCCAAGGCGATACGCCTCAGTACATGTAATACTGAACATGAGAAAGACTTTTTACAGTAAATCCTCAGGCTGCTGACTGAACCGGAAGAGAGTGATCAGTAAGAACAACATTAGTTAAGACTCACCTTTCTACCCATGCTAATCTATATATATATAAAAGCCTAAGCGGCCTTTATGACTGGTCGCTATGATGCGCACTGACCACCAGAGGGCAGACACTCAGTGCAGGAGCTGCCCCCTGGTGGTCAGTGCGCTCCCATAGGGCGAGCGCTGCTCAGTCAGAAGCCGGGCTCACAGCTGGCGAGCCCAGCAGCAGTGGCAGGAGCCTCTCTTGCCTCTGGGGCAGCGCTAAGAAGCAGCGATCTGAGCAGTATTGAGCAGCAAGCAGGTGGGCAGTAAGGAGTATGGGCTCCTGGACTGCGAGAGGGCGCAGGCTGGACTGAGGGACCACCCCCCCCCTCAGTGCACAAATTTTGTGCACCAGGCCTCTAGTCCTATTAATAAAAGCCTATATGGGGGTGGGGGGAGTCAATTGGGGGGAAAAGGAAACATATGTAATACTTTAAACAATAAAAAAAATCAAGTGTTTACTAAAAAAAAAAAAAAAAAAGCCTATGTGGTCGTCATGCCCTCATGCTGTGACGCCCTCACACTGCAATAAGCGATCACCAGGAGACTGCATGCAAATGCAGTGGGTGTGCGCAAGTGGGCGGGGCTGTGTGCACACGCTGGTGGGCGGGAGCTTGACACTGCATGCGTAGCACAGACGCAGGTCCCCCGGCTCCAGCCTACCTCTGTGGGGCAATCCATCAAGGAGCCATGGATGGGTGGATGGGGCCTACCTCTTTGGGGCGAGGTAGGGCACAGGCCAGGCTGGGGGATATTGTTGTCACTCTAGTCCCACTTCGGGTGTCCATTTATGCCGGGGTTCATGTCCCAGCATCAAGAAGGGTTCAGGAATCTGGAAAAGGGGCTGCGCGTAGATGACATAGGAATCCAGGGACTAAAAAAGAGTCTGGAGACTAGATATAATTTTGAAAGGCATTGGGGGTCAGAGGACCTTCAGTTAAAGGAACTAAAGAGTGTCCCTCCCCTTGCTTTTATTAACACAATTTGTCCTAAGGCAAGGTGGAGACAATATACTTCAATGGTAAGGTTTCAAAGGGTACAGAGTCCATTGTCAGAATGGGGGAATAGCCTATGGCTGTTCAGGCGTTTGGCCAGTAGGACGCAATAACATGTAGATGAAGATGCCCTTTAACTGTCTGGCAGCCACAATCAGTTTCCTATTCAGGTTTGGGGAAATGCCTTTAGCCATTCCCAACAGGTGACTACATGTGTGACTCAACCCTGTTGAGTCCCCAAGTCTCATCAACCTTTTGATGAAACTCTTGAAATTATGACATGCTGGAATTGGTTCCCGGCAGGGGGACCTCCCCTCAAGTGCACGAATTTTGTGCACTGGGATTCTAGTGTGTATATATATAGATGTCTTTACATACGTGTAAGGAGTAAACGTGGGAGGGAAACTCAGAAATATGGAGCATTCACTATTGAAAAGAATAGGACAAAAGGAGGGCTGAGAGCAAGTGATACATTATCTTTGACTACTGCATCTAAAACCCGGAATTGTAATTCCTACAGCTAGGGTTCTTCCCAATTTTTAGGTTTCGCTTAGACTTCTCAATTTTATATTAAAAGTGCCTCCTTCCAAGTCTTTTATTATCTAAAGTTTCAGTTATTCACTCCACTTCCTATGACGTAGCTCAAGTCACTGATATGGACAACTACCTTTTTTCTTTTTCCCTTTTTCTCATCATGAGTTCTCCTACCTGACTTTCTCAATGGCCACCCTACGTTGTCTTTCTCCTGATTGTTGTCAACTCTTTGGTGAGTCCTCATTCTTCCAAAATAAGTGAATAAGTAAAGGACTTAAGTGAGTGCATGAATTACAGTGAGCATGTGGTAAATTTAACTGGTAGATGAGTAGTAGCAACATTTTCTTCCCTTCTAGGTGAGATTAGTGTCCTTTAGGCTCAGAGACTTAACTTCTTTGGACTTAACAAATCCCAAAGAAATCTATGACTACCATCTTACTTCCTCACTGGAAAGCCCATTCCATTGCTATGTATCTCTATTCACTTTTTAAAATTTATTATTCTCTTATTGTTGAGAGTATTACAGATGTCCCCCATCCGCCCCTGCGCTCCCCTCCACGCAGCCCTGCCGCACTGCAGGCCTTCCCCACGCTATTGTCTGTGTCCATGGGCTGTGCATTCATGCATGTATGTTCTTGAGTTAATCTCTCCCCTTTCCCCACCCTCCTCACCTCTCACATCTGTCAGTCTGTTCCATGCCTCCATGCCTCTGGACCTATTTTGTTCATCCGTTTATTTTGTTCATTAGATTCCATGTATGAGTGAGATCATGTGATATTTATAACAACTTTTACATTTACTGAGTTAAATTTGACCTGCCCCCCCCCCCCCTCGCCGCCTTGAATTTCTGTCCCTTGGTCCTAATTATAGCCTCTGGAATGGTATCTTAGACTAAATAATCCCTTTCTCACATGACAACTTTATTTTTAATTTAAAGACGGCCATTATGATACCTCTGAATCTTTTCTCTTTCCATCTAAACACGGAGAGTACAAACATATTTTCTCATTGCTTGTAAGAGATTAAATTAACAAGACAAAAATTTGTCAGATTGTCAGCTTTCAAAAAAAAATGGGGATCCTGCAGATATGTAAGCAGTGGATTTCCTCAGTGTCGTATTCGGGAAACATCATGCATGTCTTTCTAGCTTTTTAGTGTGCAGCTTCCCACATTCATACTCAGCCCTCACCCAAGTCCTTCCCACTCGCTTTTATCAAAGGAGGCCATGTGACAAAGCCCCAAGCCACCCCGCTGCCTGAAGGATAAACTAAACTATCGCTCGTGTTTCCAAGAAGTAAGACGGCTCTTCTCACTAATTAGACACCAACCACACAGACTATAACACAAGGGAAGTGAAAATACATTTTTACAAAACACAGAGGTAGTCTGGGTGAGGGAAGGCGTGAAGGGGGGGGAGAGAGAGAGAGAGAGAGAGAGAGAGAGAGAGAGAGAGAGAGAGAGCTCACCGGCTAGAGCTGACTCTTAGAAGTTGTGTGACATTGACAATGTATCTTTTTCTTTCTCCGCCTCTGTGGCTTCCACAAAAGATGCCTAATTGTACCTGCTTGTGTAACTTACAGAGCTATCAGATTTCAAGGAGGCATAATCCGTTTTTCCATCAGACTAACATAGTTAGCATTTTCTACTCTCTAACCAAACTTCATAAAAATTAGACGCCATTTATATGTCCACTTGTTTGACACGCCACTGTCAGGATCTGTTTCCATTTCCCCAGCTTATGGCAGTTCTAATGCCAACCCCTCCAGTCCAATCTTCTAGACTTTTCAGACGAGTCACCATGCTTCTACAATGTCATATATAAAACCTAAATTCAGTCCAATGCAAAAGATATATATTATATATATCCATACACACATGAATATACATGCATATATTTATATACATATATACAAAAATATTTATATAGCATATATGTTTGTATTTGCATATATATATGCATATATATATATATATATATATATATATGTGTGTGTGTGTGTGTGTGTGTGTTTTCCTTCCTTACACACTTAGAACTCAGAGGATATCATAACATGTATTGTAATTCCTTTTTAAGAAGAACAAAAATTTAAAAATAAATACTTAAAAGAATCTGCTAACCTTAAGAAGAGTCATTCTTGGAAAGGGACCAAGTGTGAGCCCACACTAGGCTTGGTAATAACCAATGTTATCTGCCTGTCATTCTAAAAATAAATAGAATTTCTTGAATGTGCCCTTGAAAGGAAATAATACAATGGCACATTTTCACAAAGGGCAAATGCATATAAAAGTGTTACTTCAAAATTAATGAAGTTTGGTTCTTCATGTTTATACTAGACTCACAGAAAAAGTGTGGAAATGTCACAGCTTCTTTTCTGCAATGGCTTTAATAGCAAAAGTTAACTGTTTTGCTCTGTATCTGACAAATATAATGCCACAAGAATGAAAGCCTTCCAAATATTTTACATAGGTTTAGTCATCTAATACGTAGAACCTAAGATTTCTATTAACCTATGAATTTAATCTGAATTGTTTTGAAAATAAATAACTGTCATATATTTAAGCAATAAGCTCAGCAGCAAACACAAGCAGAAAATTGTTGGAGAACACGACAACCATTGCGCCCCGGTGAGGCGATGCCAGTGGTGTATTAAATGGCTCCCTCACCCTGGAAACCTCTGAGGATGTGTCAGAATCCTCTGTCGGTAGAATGTGAAGCCGTTCACAACAGAATAGTGAGGGACAGGGCCTGGAGTGAACTGGAGGCTACATTCGCCCCTAAGAACAATGGGCAGGCACTTAGATTACTGATTTGTGCATTTACACATTTGAACATGGACACAGAGACACACACCAATTATTCTGGCCAAACAAAATATATATGTGAACCAGAGTCAATAGATCAGCCTCAAAAACAAGCAGCTAAATTAAGTGGATAAAGCAGTATTATCTATGGTAAAAAATTAGTTTGTTAAAATATAGAAGGAGCAAGTAGATCTCAGATTGTGATATAACAGTAATGATAAAAATCCTGTCATTTTCCTCACAAAAAAGTCAAAGAAAAAATACATACCAAAAATGTTTATGAGTCATTCTGTGATTTGATCCAGAAGCAATAGATATTATAAATTTCAATTTAAACACATTTTATCATTAGAAATAATTTCTGAATGTATCAAAGTAACATTATAGAATTGTAAAATTGTGATGTCATTTCTTGAAGTTACTATAAGACAAGTATAGTATGAAACAATTATGCACGTGTATACATATATGTGTGTCAGTATACCCACACATGTGTATATATGTGGAAATGCTAAGGAAATATTTATCCAAAAGATATTAAGAAAATTATTATTTGTATACCTGAAATAAGAATAGGGTTATTTGCTAGCTTGTAGAATTAAATAGATGACAAAATCTTTGTAATGTTGTGACTATGGTACTTTAATTCTTTGAAATAGTCCATCTTAAGTCTATAATAAAAACTGCTTTTTCTGAGTAATTCTTATAAACCAAGCCATTTCTCTAAGGTTCAACAAATTAAATGTTTGGCATTATTACGCTATTTCCCAGATGAAGAAAGCAAGCGTTTGAAAGACTAAGAAGCATTTCAAAAACCACATTGTGAGTAGGGAAAATGGTTTGAGTTTAAAATATGATTTTCCTGATTGCCAAGTGCATCTCTTTACCTATTCTGACAACGTTACAATATTCTGTTTGATATTCATTATATTAACTGGTTTTTGTGCTACATGTTTTTTTCTTTCTCCAAGGTTGAATTAAATTAGCAATCATTAGCTCAGACAATAGGAATCTTTTTTGTTGATTTTTATCTTTGAGATCTAATAAATCGGACTTGATTTGACTCACTATCTTGTCATATTTTATTATTGTTTAAGGTTTATAAAGGCCTTGCATTTTTGAAATAATTGAATAGAAATAATTAACTTTGGAATGCGTAAGCCAGTATTTAGTGATAGGATTATATAGAGGCTGTCAAGCAATGGAAGGACGGCTTTCTCCATGGACAGAATCAATGTAAAACCCCTCCCCTCAACTGCGTGTAAGCAAAGCACAAATCTAAGATACATTTATCCAAAAGATATAAAAAATAACTATTATTTGTATACCTCAAGTGAGTTATTTGCTAGCTTGTAGAATTAAATCTTTCCTCAGAATTTCCAAATATATATACACACTAGAGGCCCAGTGCAAGAATTTGTGCACCGGTGGGGTCCCTCAGTCTGGCCTGCACCCTCTTGCAATCCAGGACCCCTCAGGGCATGTTGGAGAGCCAGTTTTGGCCCAATCCTTGCAGGCCAGGCCAAGGGACCCCACTGGTGCATGAATCCATGCACCAGGCCTCTAGTACCCATATAAGATCTTCGGTTAATCTCTTCCCCCTATCCCCCCTTCCTCTGAGATTCATCAGTCTGTTCCCTGTTTCCATGCCTGTGGTTTCTGCTCCTGCACTGAGCGTCTGCCCCTGGTAGTCGGTGCTTGTCATATCAGCCGGTAGGGGCCGGTCGCTTAGGCTTTTATATATATATATATATATATATATATATATATATATATATATATAGATACATGTGTTGGTGCCATCTCATAGGCAGTTCAGAATGTTGGAACCAATTGGCCGCTTGGGTTACTTTTATTTGTAGCATTCCTTTGGGCCAGGCCAGAACTGATTCTCTCTTTCTGGGCATTCTGAACACCTTCACTGCAGTGGCTATTCCTCTTATAACAACACTGCTGATTCCAGGTGCTCAAAAGACAAAGATGGGTCTTTCAACATTACTGTTGAAAATTGCTCAATTATATCTAAAGAGCCTTTTAAGATAGGTTCTTCCCCTCTGAGACTAAAATCAGACTTATTAGGCAAAAGGGACCTTCTCCTTCCAATTGCTTGGGAAGAACTAGCTGTCAAGGTGGTAAGATATATAATATATTCAGGTTGGAGAGATTTAAAGTTTTAAAGGTCACTCAGAGTTTATGAATTTTGGAAATTAGCAGTATCATCTAATGATGTAGTAAGAAGGACTTTGCAAACAAATTGGTGCATTGCATTTTTTAGTAAATAGTCGTTATTGAGTTATGCTAACTTTTCTACTTTTCTCCATATTTATTTAACCAAGAGAGAAGTAGCAGCATTCCCACTCCCCATCCCCCCAAAATAACCGTTCACAACACACACCATGTCTTGATCACATCAGATCAGAAACACGGCTGGTTTATGGTATTTCTTTGCATTTCTGCTAATAATGTCAGAGTCTTAATATTGTTTCAGAAATCTGCCTCCCAAGACCTTCTGAGTGAAAGGTTAGAGATGTAAATAAAAAAATCCCCTAACGCTTCTTAACAACTCTTCCTTAGACAATAACTAAAGGCATAATTTCTAAAGTACTAACGCAGATGTAAACACTTTATATTGTTCACAGATCATGGCCACATAAATTTGGAATGAATATTTTTAAAAAATAATCACAACCTTACCATATCACATCTTTCTTGGATCAACATAATTTAAATAGACTCAAGGAAGGGAATAATAGGGTTCAATTCTCACATTGAAAATCACCTGACAGGCCCTTGCCAATTTGCTTCAGTGTATAGATTGTTGGCCTGCAGAATGAAGGGTCCCGGGTTCAATTCCCGTCATGTACCTAGGTTGCAGGCTTGATCCCAGGCCCCAGGGTTCAGGGTACCTGTGGGAGGCAACCAATCGATGTGTCTCTCTCACATCAGTGTTTCTCTCTCTCTCTCTCTCTCTCTCTCTCTCTCTCTCTCTCTCTCTCTCTCTCCCCCTCCCTTCCACTCTCTCTAAAAATCAAGACTTGGGTAAGGTTTAACAACAACAAAAATTCACAGAACTGTCCACCACAAAGATAAAGTTTGTGAATGCAAATCAAAAGAAAAAGAAAGAAGAAAGAAAGAAAGAAAGAAAGAAAAGAAAAGAAAGAAAGAGAAAGGAAGAAAGAAAATCACCTTACAGTGCCCACTCAGGTATGGAATTTCCTAACTAGACAGGGAGCTCTGAACTCAGAGATTCCCCTAGAAAAACAAAGATAACGGCAGACATGTCCCCCCTTTTCACGATGTTTATTATTTCCATAATCTTAGACGGAAAGGCTAAATGAACTTCCAGCTTTGAGGTTGATGTTTGTTAATATATGATTAGTTACATTTAAGTCCTAATTCTATTTGCTTTTCAAATTAATAAAATTTACATATGCTAACATTTTTTATAGAGACCAGAGTGTTTACAAATAAAATATGTTATCAATTGATATATGTTGTATATTTTAAAGAATTTTTTTAAACAATTAACATTTTTCTTTCTAAACACATTTTTTAAATGTATTAGTGTTGATACTCTTAATTATATTAGTTTCAACATAGTTCAATGTTCTTTCTTACTCATTGGAAGATTAATTTTCCTAACATATACCACATGAGTAATACTTTTTGTCTGAAATATAAATAATTAATAACCTTTCATTAATAGACTAAGACAGAATGGAACCTTTCTACAAGTATCATTGAAATCAATAGGTTAAAGAAATACACACTTAAAATAAGAAAGTTAATATTTGTTAGTTATTTCAATAAATATCCATGTGTAAATTATGGAAATACTATTTATACTATTGATTTGATTTATAAACCAGCTGGAGAAAGGAAGAGTTCCTTTATTTACTTTAGACATTTCAGAAATGGTTTTCCACTTGAATGGTTATGGCAGTGGATGAAATTCTTGATTACATTTTCCTGCTTTCTGGCACCATGTGCTATATTTATCTTTTGATGCATAGAAATGTTACTGCACAGAACTGCTATTTAACAGTCATTTTTGTGACTTTGTAATGCAGCAATACATTTTAATATGAAGGAAGGTAAGGAATCAGGGTCAATATTTCACATACCTGTATGATTTAGCAATTCCTATGGAAAGAGATGGCATGAATAAAAAAAGAAGTAATTTCAGAAGCTGGTGAATAAACAGCAAAAGGGGGGAGGAAAGGATTCAAGAAATAGAATTGTAAAAGACCTACAGTGAAAGAGGGCAGCATTAATGTTGAACTTGAGCAGAAGCAAAGCTACATTTAATCCTGATTGAACGCCTTTAATTTCTGGAAGCTCTCCTCCTGTCATAACTATATCTGAATGCTATCATGAATTTATTAAGATAGATCTACAGATAGGAAGGTAGGTAGGTAGACAGATAGATGACAGATAGATATACATATAGCAACACATAGGTCTATTCATATGCTTGACACATATTTTTGAGTTCCTGTTATTCATGAGACATTGTCCTAAGCATTGGAAATATATTAGATAAAATCAAGAGGTAATTAAAATAGATGAACAATAAAAATCTGAAAGCATGAAGAAGAAATGAGTGATAACTTTTGCAAGGATATCCACTGGACCTGGACAAAAATTTTAAAGCAATGTGCAGATTTAGGGACTGGTTTATGTATGATAACCTTTCTGTCATTTAATTTCTACTTGCTCTTTCAGTCAAAGGTATAATGCCATAATAAAACCTTCCATCTTAATAACTCATTTGTACTGAATTCTACAGAAAATTTTATTTCTCACCTACTGTTCTTCAGTGGACATTGTTTCTTTTATGCCATAAATAGCGGATTGCTGCCTCATTGCTAGATCTCAAAGAAAAAAGAAAGTGGTCTTTCTAAGGTCATTGTTATTAATAGTCAAAGAGAAAAATATCAGTTAAAAAATTGCTGCTCTTTGTAAAAAGTTTTTCAATTTTGCAGCTTTTAAAAAATAACATCTTTAAATTACTAGCTAAATCAGAAACATGATTTTAAAAAGACTACAAATGTCCAATTGCTATAAATTTGGAAGACCAAGAGAAGTAATTGTAGGTCTTCTTTATACCAATAGATAAACTCAACTGTGTTTTGTTATGGAAAGCATTCCTTAAAAACCTTTAAGCTTAAGGTTCAACAAGGAAAGAGAAAGAAATTAAGTAGAGTTTTATCTATGGCTTTATTATCAACCCAAATAAGATTTTAAAATCTATGCTAAAGCTCTCTGGCTTCCTCAGGGGCTGTTTCATGCCAATGAAAGGGTGACGTGTGTAAATTCCCGAACTGTGTTTTAATTTTACAAGTTGTATTTTGTACGACTAGTCATGTTACAGAGAAGAACCGAGCAACGCTTAGAGAGATGGAGTTACATTTATGACATGCGGGCCCAGAGGAAACGTATCTCAAATTCTGGGCGAAGTCACACAGGAAGTTTCCTGTATTTATACTATCTTACCCTCTTTGTCTCCCCAATATGGGGTTTTTCCGGTTCCCTTTGCAAGTTCTTAAAGGGCCCTGTGTGCTGGCGCTTTGAGACCTCGACCAAAGGCTTGGCCTGATGCCAGCACTGATTACTTCGTCTGGGGAAGGTTTAATGGCCTCTCTGAAATGGGAGTAGTCTTATTTTCCTTATTATTTAAGCCAGCAGGCATGTACAGACGCCAGAAATAGCAGGGTTAACATGTCAAACAGCAGTTTTTATGTGAGATGGATGCTCAGTCACACGGACAGTGCTCTCCAGAGGGAGAGTGTAACCCAGAGGCGCAGTCAGTGGCATCTGGTGAATATTTCAGGACTGGCTCTCGGGGGAGGAGTGCTGAGCCTTCACGTTTGCCCTCCTGTGTGGTGTAAAAAGGTCACCGGGTCTAACTTCAAGCACCACCTTGCCGTCCCCGGGCGTGGCGTGGGGATGGGCTGCACACAAGGACTAGTTTAGAGCGTGAAGAGCCAGGAGGACCTGGCCTCAGCACATCGCTGGGCGATCCGATCGAATATGAGATGCTGCTGATGGCATCACATCGTTTTCGTCCCCAGTCAGAAGAAAGTAATGCTGCCAATTAAGTTCTGACAAAATGTTGTCTTGTCATTCTATTATTTATTGTGTATTCATCGAAAAAGCTCTTTCAAAGGTCCTCCCCCCCGAAGGGTTCCCCATCCTCTATGAGCCTTGAGAGAATGGGACAGGAAGCTGTGTATGTGCCGGTATATCATATGTGCAGAGAGACATACTAGTAGGCAGTCCTGGATGGAAGTGTGATGGCCGATAGATACCATAACTGGGTTGAGGCCCAAAGAATCGAAGTTGCCTAGCAGTGTGCTTGCCAGGTGGAAACGTCAGTCTGAGGATGTTAAGGCTCATGCTTGATGTGAAGGCACTGGTACAAAGAGACTGCATAGACAGGGCCTGGGAGGGGACCCGCATAGACAGGGCCTGGGAGGGGACCCGCATAGACAGGGCCTGGGAGGGGACCACATAGACAGGGCCTGGGAGGGGACCCGCATAGACAGGGCCTGGGAAGGGACCTGCATAGACAGGGCCTGGGAAGGGACCCGCATAGACAGGGCCTGGGAAGGGACCCGCATAGACAGGGCCTGGGAAGGGACCTGCATAGACAGGGCCTGGGAGGGCTGGGGTGGGGTGTGGTAGAGAGAGGACATTGCTCAGATCTAACCCTTAGAGCAGCTGGGCTGGGCTTCCCCCCTTGTGAAGTCAGGAAGCAGCAGAAAGCACATGCAAACAGCTGTAAGACACCATGCCATGACTGAAATCTGGAAACACCCGGCCTTGTAAGATACGGTGTCTTAAACACAACAATGATGAGAGCTGAGCATGACAGAAACCTAAGGTGTGGTGTGCAAGCTCTCAGGTAAACTCTCAGCTGCTTAGAGACCGCCAGGTTCAGGTCCCCTTGTAAGGTACTGGGACGTCCTCACTCCCACCTTCACAGCAAAATAAAAAGCAAAACTAAAAATCACATACCCTTTGTAGGGGCATCAGAGAATGGAGGTCCCGGGCAAACTGCTGCCCCCAAATTGAGAAACAGACAGGTGATCGGAGATTCCCAGCGAACCAGAGCGAACCCCGCTGGGACCAGTCCCGGGGCAGGAAGCTTAAACTGCAATTGACAAATGGCTGGAGGCTCCGTGTGGAGGAGAATGAGAGCGGAAAGCTCCAGGGGGCTGTCCAGGGCCGTCCTACACTTTGGTGAATTTTGCCTCCAGGAGCAGCACCACCAGGAGGAAAACAGAAGGAAGAGAGAAGGCGATCTTGGGAAGAAGAAGAATGGGAGGGAAGAATGGTGGGAAGGAGGGAAGCAAGGCAGCAGGAAAAAATAAACAGAAGGCCTTAAAAATATATCGGCTTCGGATTCTGAAAACAGTTGTAACACTTTTGGCTCAAGCTGCGCAGGGCAATTGCAACACCAGTGGAGTGAGAGCGTCGTCTTTTAAGCAACACACATTTCAAGACGTTTTCACGCGACCAGCACTATCTCTCGCCTTTGGGCACTATTCCTCCTACAGGCTCAAAGGAAATGATCATGAAAAAAAAAAAAAAAAAAAGGTGCATTTCTTTATTTCTACTGTTACTGACATCTGTGCGCTGCAGATTGCACAACGAAAAGTGATCACTAGGTAAATAGCATGATGGTTGTCTTGGTTACTTTTACAGCTTTGAAATTTAAGAGAAATCAGCATCCAGGGGACCAAAACCACACAAAAACGAGACAGAAACACCCACTCGGACTCTCTATAAGACCAGACAAGTCTGGGAAGCAATTTAATCTGAGGAAACGTTTAGAATCTTGAAGAAAGGCTTGTGCCCTCCCAGCACAGACACCAGTATATTGATGAGTCCATTGGCCACATCAGAACAGCAGTGCCTTCAGAGATGTGCAGAGCGCTAGCCAATTATGCCCTAAGACAGTTCCCTTACCCAGACTTCAAAATGATGATGATGAGCGTTTGAAAAGGGGGAAGAATGTAACAAAATGATGGAAGAGTTCAAAACGCCGCTGTCATCTGCAAACCAAGGCGCAGCCGCAAACTGCAGTGCTCTAAGGAATTACTGAAATAGCAGATAAAAGAAGGAAGACGTTTCTGGGGGGAAAAAATGTTTTCTAGAAAAAAAAATTTTTTACCTTGATTCTTATGTTCAGAGCTTTTACTCTATGAACTGTTTGGTTTTAAATGTACACCAAAGTGCTGTAAGGTTTCTCTGTATCTTTGTGTGTGTGTGTGTGTGTGTGTGTGTGTGTGTGTGTGTGTGTGTTGTGTGTTTTCACCCATTTAACAGTTCTCTCTCTTCAAAATGTTATACATCCCCCACCAGAAAAAAATATACAAGTCTGTGAGTGCTCGGTAAATACCCCTACATTGTGACCCTTTGTTAATTGAATTTAAAACAACAAAGTACAGAGATAAACATAAGCCTCATTAGCGTTTGAATATGCAACTACTTCTAAGTATATCATAAAATCAATTGCTTCAAGTTAGCAGATGGAGAAGGTTAAAGTAATAATTTAAAGTAAAGCTAAGGTCTGAAAGGCCAGGAAAGAGAATGGGAGCATTATATGTTAAGAAACAGATTTTATAAAATAAAACACTATAGACTGTTGAAATTTGGTTAAATATACATAATTTAGAGTCTAAGCCAGACTTTTCCAAACACAACTTTCTGAAAACCATATGTATAAAAAATGGTTACCTGAATGTGTGTTTTTTTCAACGTCTATATTAAATAGACCAGTAGCCACAGTAAAAAGCAAAGGACTGCACCTCGCTCGTTAAAAGATGTGGTCCCAGTGCCCGCCACAGGCATTGTCCTGCGTGGAAACAGCATCCATCACTGCCACACGGAGGCATCGGAAAAGGACAAAGAAGCAGATTCAGGAGGCTGGATGGGTCTCCGCAGCCCATGTACTCCCATCAGGCCTCAGCCCCACCCAGCTGCATTCTCACCAGGCCAGAGGGGTACAAGCCTAACTTTTTCTTTAAAATCTATGATAGTGAAACCAAAAAATGTGGAGTGCTTGGAGTCCCAGTTCTTCACTTGCGAAAATGGAAGGATGATGCCCAGGACAGAAACAATTCATGGAACTGAAGTTTGCTGAGAGCGTCCACGCGAATTAACGTCTATCAGTGCAGGTGTGAGGCCCGCACGGCCAGGAGCCATGGAGGCAGGATGTCAGGTGTCCATTGTGCACTGCGCAGAGGAGGGAAGGGGGCAGCACGTGCCTTTTGTGTGTAGATGCTGCCCCATTGCCTTGGGATTGGTTATCTGCACACAGTCTGCCTTAGCAATATCCATACATGTTAAAGGTCATGCCTCTGGTGCTCCTAATCCTATTTCCTTCCAACCCTGAAGCAGGGGGGCCCGCGGGGGTGAGGCCGACGGAGCCCTAAGGAAGCATGCCCGACTCCGGAGACCAGGTTCAGTGACGCAGATCTAAGTTTATTGTGTAAGTGCAGCAGTATATATAACATTTTGGACCAATCAGAAGTTTACACCATCCTTAGGGCAGCCAATAGTAGGAAAGATCAGGGGACTCTGTAGGGGCTCTAGGGGGCTTGCTCAGGCGGGCCATGCCACTTCCCGGTGGGCCGAGGAAGCTTGTACAGGCAGAGTGTGCTCACGCCATTGCATCTCCTGAGCTCTTCCCACACAACCCCATTTGGGGCGTCTTAGTAACTCCGCCTCGTGGGTTCTGGGTTCACTTCCTCCTCCTTTGGTCCAGCCCCATCTACCTCACTTTTTCTGTCTCAATAGGCCACCAAAGAGAACAGAGCAATCTCCTGCCGCTCCTAATACTATTTCCTGGCTTTTGACGACGCATCATTTTTAATAAATTCTAAATCAGTTTATTTTTTCTGTATGCAAGTCATGTTTGCATATGTGCCAGCAATAACCCTGGCGCCTTTGGAAGAAGCTGGTTTAGTTGATTGTTAAAACTTTGGTGACCAATATGGACCTACATCAACCCTACCTATAAAGAAATCACAAGACTGTATCTTGGTTATTGACTTGGAATAAGATTTGCCCCTGTTCTCAGGAAATCTGAGTAGAAATATTTCCCCAGAGAAAGATAGAAATATGATTGTGTCAGAGGAAAGTTAGAAAGGATTCTCCTTCAAGAAATAGAGGGACCGAGCTCTGCTCTGAGCAAGGACAGTGTTTGCATACTAAACGCTCAGTTCATCAGAGCAGCCCTGCTGTGTGTAGGTACCTTCCCTGTGAGAAGGGGTGCTGGCTAAACACACCAGGACTGTGCCATGGCCCCTGTAGACCTTCAGGCCAGAGCATTCGCTCCAGAATAACCCAGTTACTCATCTGGAGGGAAAGAGACACCAGCCCAGCCAACATGAGAGAGAAATCGAATTGCTGGACACTCTGGGATACAATGAAATCACTACATGAGGGTTTTTCCCTGGTCCCTGGACTTCTCACCTAAAATCACTTGAGCTGCTTGGTAAAAGTTCAGATTCCCGAGTCTCAGCCAGACCTTTAGAATGAGAAACTGTGGAGTTTCTTCAAGGAATCAGAAGTCTTATTACACATTCTGGATGATTTTGATATTCACTCAAGTTTGAGGACCAGTGTACTATCGGTACGGATCAACTTAATGGGAGCATTCAGGGACAGAGTTTCCAGATGAGTTAGCTCTGCAGAGAAGAGTGATTGGCATTGAGACTATAACCGTAACAGAACCACAAGACGCAGTCAGTACATCCGTCTAAGAATGAGTGTTTGCATGAGTGCAATGAAAATGGAATTACATAGTGCTCCCTGAGTTTTTCAAAGGCAAGAGATACCTCTGTGAACTCTGCTTAGTTTGATATGTTTCCTAAATTTCTAGGTAAGAACTTAAACCAATTTAAATGATGACTACTTAATCAATTACAGATATGTAATTAATGCATGTATTTTAAGCTCATTTTCTTTTCAATCTTCTACAAAAGTTGAAAATGCATATTTAGCATCATTCATGAGAATGTTTTTCTACTCCTTCCTGCCACACCAAGCAGACAAGAACTTTCTAAGCTGTGGAGAGGCATGCTTTGTTATAACAGAAAGTAATTCTTTTTTAAAAAAATAGATTTTTATTAACTTCAGAGAGTAAGGGAGAGAGAGATAGAAACGTCAATGATGAGAAAGAATCATTGATAGGCTGCCTCCTGCACACACCCTACTGGGGATCAAGCCCACAACCCTGGGCATGTGCCCTAGACTGGAATCGAGCCTGGGACCAACCCTTCAGACCACAGGCTGACGCTCTATCCACTGAGCCAAACCAGCTAGGGCCAGAAGGTAATTCTAGAGAAAAAGAGCTTTCCTAAACGTTTCCTTTTTTTGTTCTGATTCCATACATCCCAAGTAACTCCATATTTACAAATTCCAGTTTTCTAAAGTCTCTGATACCGGGAAAGTAATATAAAAGTACCCACTGGTATTGTGTTATATGTGAGTATCCTGGAGATTAGTTTGTGTTAATTCTGTTACATTAATCAACTTTCAACAGCTGGGCAGTAATCATATTTCCAGATTTTTAGTTTAGAATATCAAGTCCAACTGATGACCCAAGAAATATACTGTTCAAGAATATTTTACACTGTGTTCTTAGTATCTCTATGTGACACCATGACAATCCTAACTCTCCGCTTTTCAAATGCATTATCTCTTCCACTGCTCAAACAATTGGCCCTGGCTGTTGTGGCTCACTAGTTGAACGTCCACCTATGAACCAGAAGGTCACAGTTCAATTCCCGGTCAGGGCACATGCCCGGGTTGCGGACTCAATCCCCAGTAGAGGGTGTGCAGGAGGCAGCCGATCAATGATTCTCTCTCATCATTGATGTTTCTATCTCTGTCTCCCTCTTCCTTCCTCTCTGAAATCTATAAAAATTGGTGAAGCTTATTGGTACTAAATCAAAAACAACAGCTTGAAAATACTGTTACATTGGTCCCCATGCTAAGGCACTACTAATAACACAACGAAACTTTTTAAGAGGAAACCATTTCTTTTCTCTCTTACCTCTATGTTAGCAATGTGATATTACCTATTTGCCAATATTTTTAAATTGATCCCAATCTTAATCTAAACTTTGTGTGACACATATGAAATTTTGAAATGTATTATTTTGCTATCCTTCTACTTATCTAGCAATAGAAAAGAATCTTGAGTATGCTTCTTAAGTAATATAAGGAAAGTATGTTTCATCTGTTTGGCATAGTGTAATTTTCTTGTCCCGTATGAGGCACTTTAATATTTAGAATCTAGGGGCTTCGTTTTTATTTATTCATTCATTGCTTTTTTTTTTTCCAGTAAACACTATTCATCCAGTAAACATGTTTAAGCACTTACCAGAATGCCAGGCCCCAAGCACTGAATCAAACTCCTGGTGAGGGCTCTCTTCTCTATTAGAATTTGCAGAAAGAATAATGCTGACCTTTCAAAACTAAAGGCTAAGATCATTCATTTCTTCATCCAAAACAGGAAGTTCACGGCCAGCAGTCGACTTCAGCTAAAATGAAGGTCATGGATGTCCCTCACCCTGGAAGGCAACAGCTAAGATAGAAATCTGGGGAAAACTAGCCAAAATGTATAAGACCACACCAGATGTCACCTTTGTGTTTGGATTCAGAAGCCATTTTGGTGGTGATAAGACAACTGGCTTTGGCATGACTTTGAATTGTTTGGATTATGCAAAGAAAAGTGTACCCAGACCCTGGTCAGGTGTCTTAGTTTGTTGGAGCATAGTCCCAGTACTCCAAGGTTGTGGGTTTGATACCGGCTCAGGGCATATACAGGAATCGACCAATGAATGCATAAATAAGTGGAACAACAAATCCTTATCTTTCTCTGTCTCTCTTTCAAATCAATAAACTTTTTTAATGACCCCAAACATAGACTTGCTAGACATGGCCCATATGGGAAGATCTCAAGAAACAGAAAGGAACGCAGGAACAGAATGAAGAGAGTCAGGGGACTGCAAAGGCCGACCTTGGTGCTGGGGGAGAGGAGCAAAGATCCTTCAGTGACTTATCTGTGGTGACTGTGCAGATTTTTCATCGAGAAGATGAATAAACTAGAAACTTTTACGTGAAAAAATTGTATGACTGGAGTTGGATGATCCAAGGTGGGACCCTAGTAACCATGTGACTTGTAAATGTTACTGAAAGATTTACGGCTTAACTTCTCCCTCCACAAAATGGTTTCCAGTGACATGCGGATGAGGAGACAAGGCAGCGGGAACAGTGCTGGTTTTCACAAAGCAGCCATTTCTGCACCCTAGGGGCTAAGCTGAAAGCTGGCTTGAGGAAGCCTTCCATGTGAATTTTCATGTGCAAAGGTAAGGGCCTAGCCTTTCTTCTTTTTAAAAAAAAAAAAAAAGTATATTTTTTATTAATTTCAGAGAGGGAGAGAGAGCGAGAAACATCCATGATGAGAGAGAATCACTGATCGGCTGCCTCCTGCACGCCTCACACTGGGAATGGAGCCCGCAACTCGGGCCTGTGCCCTGACCTGGTTCATAGGTCAATGCTCAACCACTGAGCCATGCCGACTGGGCGCCCTTCTTCTTTTAAAAATATAGGCATAGAGAGAGGAATTCACATGTGCATACTTGAGACAGGACTCTAGGAAATATATTTAACAAATAAGATGTCATGATGGTCTTTCTTTTCCTCTGAAAAGGTAATAATGACTTTTTAGAACGTCTTATTATGACTGAAGTACGGTGTGTTAAATGTGCCAGATGAGAAGAGGATTTGTATCTCATGTGGGGACATGGGGCAGCTTAGACCTCAGGAACATGGAGGTGGAGCAGAGAAAAGGGTGGGGGTGTCACTCAAAGGACTGGCAGAGCCAGGCACTTGGGAGCCCGTGAAGTTTTCCTTCCCAGGAGCAGCGCTGTGTCCTCGTGTCCTCTTATCCTAAAGGCCCGCTTCAGCCTGTGGCCTCCCGGCGTGTGCCCAGGGTGTGGCTGTGATTACAGAGGAGGCCCGTGCCCACCCTCAGGGCAGCGCTGACTAGAGAGCAGGGTCACCGCGCTGAGTCAGTCACCAGATGGTCGGGGGCAACGGGCAGGGTCAGAGGAGCGCAGTGAAGGGCCAGGAAGCGAGCAGCAGCCAGGAGAAGGCAGGCCTTGCTGGGCGAGGGTCCTCAGGATGACCCAGGGGGACCCAGACCTACTGTGCTCACGCCACTGGGCGGGAACCCACACTGGTGCTGCCCAACCCAACCATCCCCTCCGACGGGGGCACAATCTCTGCCAACCACCTCCCCAGGCGGCTGGCCACCTGACACTCACCCTCAGGGAGAGCCAGAAAGGGGGTGGGGAGGATTATGCCCAGGGTCCCTCACGGGGACCCAGTAGGTAGGGTGAGAGACAGGAGCTCTTCTCTTTGCCTCAAGCCCCATCCCAGAGTGTCATCCCTGCAGAGCTCCTGGAGGGCTGGGCTGAGTCCCGGATGCAGCTGAAGCCCCACCAGGGTTTGGCAGGGCCCCCCATCTCTGCTTCCTGCTTTCTCGGGGGGGGGGGGGGGCGGGAGAATGTCCTTCAAGGTCACCAGCACCTCAGGCCTTTCCTCAGGGACTGCTGCTGGAAGACAGGCTCTTGGCTGGCGTGATGTGTCTGTGACTCCGAGCTGGACCCCGTGGCTCACAGAGCTTGGGAAGCCTGGGTTCAAGCACACAAGGAAGCTGACATGCAGCTGACAATTGCTAGTCACGTCCTCTTCACACCCACTCCCACCCCAGTTCCTGCTCCTGCGTGGACGCTTACCTACCGGGTTCCTTGTTCTCTCGGTAAAATGGTCATTGTTTTTGGACCGAGTCACTGTTTCACGGAACAAAAAGGAGCCTATCTCTGCAAAAGCTTTTTCAACGGTCACTTTTTTAAAAATAAGGACATTTATAGATGTGAACATTTAAGTCGTATTTAAATAGAAGTGCACATATTTCAGAAGTAGAAATTAGAGGAATATTTTTTTAAAATTTAAAAGAATGTAAACATTCAGAAGTTCCATTTTTATTGTATTAAATATATATTAGTTGTATTTTTTGTTACGATGGTCTTTGTGTGTGTGATAACCATCTGAACATTTAGGCCGGAGTCCTTGTTATTTCAAGGAAAGTAAATACCAAAGAAAGTAAAGTTTTCCAAGGAAATAGACACAACAGTTTGGGTACTGTTCTCTACTAAATGCAGACTGCTTTCTTCTTGCCTACAAGTGACTTTTATATTGTTTTGAATATCTGTAGGCAGTAGCTATATATATATATATATATATATATATATATATATATATATATATATATATATATTTACAAATGGGCTTCTATTAACTACTTCACAAAGCTGAATTTTAAAAGTAGTATTATTAATAATACATCAGATCCCCACCCTCTCTCTCTGGCTTTCTTCATGTACACCACCACCGCCCTATTAATTAGAGTGATGCAATATTCCTCTTTCAATACATTTGTTTGCTATTCCTTATTATCGATCCAATCACTAACAGATGAAGCGCTCGTTTCAACCCGATTACCATTCGTCATTTCATGTGAGCTGCTCTGTGCATAAATATTTTTAATATTATCAGGTTATGACAAAAGACAGTCCCCTGTTACAAGTTTCCATCATCCTGGAAAAAATAGACATGACTCCAAGGTTTCAAGTTACAAGTGAACATGACCCATGGAATTAAGCATGTGTGTAAGTGTTACAGTGATGTTTAGCAAACCCACAAGTCCATCTCACATTTGAAAAGTGGGTTTTTTTATGTGTGTATGTTTTTTAAAATACATTTTTATTGATTTCAGAGAGGAAGGGAGAGGGAGTGAGAGACAGAAACATCAATGATGAGAGAGAATCATGGATTGGCTGCCTCCTTGGAATCAAGCCTGCAACCTGGGCATGTGCCCTACCCGGGAATTGAACTGTGACCTCCTGGTTCATAGGTCGATGCTCAACCTCTGAGCCAGGCCGGCTGGGCTACCGTGGTTTTAAAGGCACATAGGCTGGCCTCGGCGTCCCCTCTGTCTTTACATTTACGCTGGAGTAAGAAGGAAGGGCGTCTGCTCCGCCACATGGGGCATCAGTACCCGATGCCATTCCCTGTGAGGCCCACACTTACTACCTGTGATGGGAGTCCTGCTACCCGCCCCCCCACCCCGGGCTGTGGCATGCAGTGTGAGTGGCCAGCGGTGCCACCGCCAAGGAGCATTCGCTGCCTGTAGCAGCAGCTCGCCCTGTTCCTAGAAGCAGCACCGCCTGGGCGGCCACAGCAGCACCTGCCCGGTGCTGGGGAGGATGGACGCGGCAAGGACCATCTGCTGGCCGGCTTCGCGGACTCCTCTGCTTCTGGCTCTGCCTTGCTGCACGGCTGCCTTTAGAAGGGAGATTCCATAAGGAGACTCTTCTCGCCCTCTTTCCTGGCTGCTCTTTTTCTTTCTAATATATTGATTTCTTACAGAGAGGAAGGGAGAGGGATAGAGAGTTAGAAACATCGATGAGAAAGAAACATCCATCAGCTGCCTCCTGCACACCCCCCACTGGGGATGTGCCCGCAACCAAGGTACATGCCCTTGACCGGAATCGAACCTGGGACCCTTCAGCCCGCAGGCTGACACTCTATCCACTGAGCCAAACCGGTTAGGGCTCCTGGCTGCTTTTCATCAGTAACTTCCCACGCCGAGAGGGAAAGACTCGTGCATGGCGTACTTTGCTGGACCAGGAATGCTTGGGAGATATTACCTCTGTCTGAACACATTGGTGCACATAGAAGAATGGGTGGGAATTCAAATAAAGGCGCTGCTTATAGGACAAAACCTTCCCATTCCCTTGGGCCCCATCCCCCTGACCGCATGCCTGCCTGCCTCACAGAGCAACTTCAGACCAACTGTGACGATAAGGAACAGTTAGAAAAATAACTCCTTTCATTTGGTCTTTCAATTTATTTTTATTTTATGGGCTGACTACACAAACACACAAAAAAGAAATAAAACTAGAAAATGTGTTTACTTTTTTATATTGACTTTCTGAGAGTTAGCAATATAATGTCTGAAGATTGAATGTAATATACCTCATCTTTTTTTTCTCCTGAGGTGGAATTACTTAGCCAATTGATTATCTTTTTTTTCTCTTTTAAAAACATTTTTCTAGCCCACTGGACTGTTCTATGATTGTTTCCATGGCATAGGTTGGTAGCCACTGATGCATTCTAGAGTAACATCTATCAATCCATTGGAATTCAGTAATTTGGAACTATGATTATATATTGATCTAGAGATGAAAGTACAGTTACCACTTTCTCATATATTTTCCTTCTGGCAAAGGAGTTTGTGAGCTTTGGGAAAGCTCTTTGGCTTTAGTCATTGTTTGAAAATTCAAGAATATTTTTTAAATGTTTATTTATTCTCAAGGGGACAACATAAGTATTTATATTATACAGAACACAAAAAATTCCTGTATCTCAGAAATGATAGATTTTAATGTATCAGTAAGTCCATTAAATCAGTAAGTACATTATAGTGTATCAAATTGGTATCAAGACAAAATCAATTTTAAAGCTATCATTTTATAAATTAAATGAAAAATAGAGATTCTGATTCTTATTTCATGATTTGGAAAAATGGCAATATTGGCGTTTTATTCATTTAGACCACAAATATATAACAAGTACCTGCTTTAGTTTACAAAGTTACTCTTAAGTTTCAGAGATAAGTGAATTATAGACACAGCCGCCTTCCCTCATGAAGAGCCTGACACCGTTAACTGTAGACATGAAGCTGGCTTACATTCCAAATGCAAGGTTGAAAGGAAGAGAACACATCCATGCTAACCTGGAATTAGCCTAACGTATAGTCTATTTGATTAACTTTCTCCTGCAACCCGAAAGTCACATGTATTAAATGAGTTTGTTTCTGCACCAACAATGCCATGGGTCACTTTACTCACTTGAGGAGAGAAATGATGCTCTGTGGAGTCTCCATGATAACACTTGAGCCTGAAACTGAAAGCTGTGGGAAGAAAAGCCCTGGTGCATTTGGTTGTGGTTAGGCTATTCTCTGATTTCAGCTCGGCTTTATTACATCAGCCTAGAAGATCCTGCATACGATGGAGACACTGTAATAATGAAGAACAGACATGGGCAAATGGAAATGCCACTATTTCCATTTGTACACCACTGGTAAGAACAGTTTTTTTCTAAACAGTTAAACTACTATGTTGTTTTTTAAAAATATTGTATTTTATTGATTTTAGAGAGGAAGGTAGAAGGAGAGAGAGATAGAAACATCAGTGATGAGAGAGAATCACTGACCGGCTGCCTCCTGTACGCCCCACACTGGGAATTGAGCCCGCAACCCAGGCATGTGCCCTGACGGGGAATCAAACCTTGATCTCCTGGTTCATAGGTCAACATTCAACCACTGAGCCACGCCAGCCAGGCAACCACTATGTTCTGACTATTGACTGTCAAAACACCTATAATAGCAATTCACATTTATTTACAAATCATGAGCAAATTTAAAAACAAACCGTGGAGCCCGAGGAAGCAGACACAACAGAAGACTTGCTGCATGATTCTGTTTTTAGAGTTTTCAAGCAGGCAGGCTTCTAGGATGCAGATGTCATGGCGGAGCTCATCACTGGGAGGGGCCCTGGAATATTCTACGTCCTGGAATGGTTGCAGGGGTGCAAGCACTTTGTAAGCATCTTTCAACTGTATACTTGTCATTTGTGCCATTTTCAGAGAAAAGGAAGAGAGAGAGAACAACCCAAAAGCCAAGTGCTTCCAAAAAAATTTTGGCAAATTAGCATTGTAGGACTTGGAAAAAAGGAAAACAAACTAAATTTAGAGTTTTCATCCTTTCATTACTAGGTTTCATTATCTAAAGTCCTAAAAGGCAAAATGAACATAAAACAATGCTAAGTTTTATAGTCATAAAAATCCACAAAGCAGGAAATATGGAGAGTCATCTATTTTGAGGAAAAAGAAACATACTCCATGTTTTTCATAAAATGTTTGCAGTGAATTTTGGCAGAAATGTGTAAATTAGGTGAGTAGCAAAACCGTAAATTATAAAGAGTCACATTTGTTTTTTTAATTGTAGAGCAATATGGGAAAGATAATCGGACACCTTTCAAAAGTTTAGAATTCTCTAAATTCTTTCAGGCTTCTACAGAAGCTAATACTACTTAAGACATTGCTGGTAGTTTACTGGGCCTGAAAACATCATATTTCAGAATAAAATCATCTAGTCACAACTACTGATCACTGGGAACAGACATGAAGTTATTAATAAGTATCTGAATGAGTGAAAAATTAATTTTGCATACAGAGATTTGATGTCGTGTTAACTAGCCATGAATGTCATATAAGTAAGGTAAGTATTCTATACTAATAAAAGGGTAATATGCTAATTAGACCAGATAGACCGGATGTCTCCCAGACATCTATCCAGACAAAGCCACCGTGGCAAAGCCAAGGCAGAGACAGTTAGGGGTGATCAGGCAGTCAGGGGAGCAGTCAGGGGCATCAGGCAGGTAGAGGTAGTTAGGGGCTATCAGGCAGGCAAGCAGAGGTGGTTAGGGGTGATCAGGCAGGCAGGTGAGCAGTTAGGAGCCAGTGGTCCCAGATTGCAAGAGGGATGTCTGATTTTCAGGAGCAGGCCTGAACAAGCAGTCGGACATCCCCCAAGGGGTCCTGGATTGGAGAGGGTGCAGACTGGGTTGAGGGACTCCTCCCATGCACGAATTTCGTGCACTGAGCCTCTAGACCAGGGGTGGGCAAACTTTTTGACTCGAGGGCCACAAAGGGTTCTTAAACTGGACCGGAGGGCCGGAACAAAAGCATGGATGGAGTGTTTGTGTGAACTAATATAAATTCAAAGTAAACATCATTACATAAAAGGGTACGGTCTTTTTTTTTTTTAGTTTTATTCATTTCAAACAGGCCAGATCCGGCCCGCGGGCTGTAGTTTGCCCACGGCTGCTCTAGACTATAATAATAAAAGTATAGTATGCTAATTAGACCAGATGTACTTCTGGACAAAGCCGGAGCTGGGAGGGAAATCCGGGTCCTGGGTGCCTGCCTGCAGCCAGAGGGAAGCCAGCCTGGGTCCTGGGTGCCTGCAGGTGGCCGGAGGGATGCCAGCCCAGGTTCCAGGTGCCAGAGGGAAGCTGGTGCAGGCAGCCAGGGGAAGGAAAGCCAACTCTTGCACAAATTTCATGCATCAGGCCTCTAGTGTATTAATAATATTGGAAAACTGGGCTATATTATAGTCCTTTAAAAATGCAACATGATCATATGTTTTTATTTTATTTTAAAATTTTTATTTCAAAGCTTGAAGTTATTGGCATGACCCAAACTTCTATTTCCGTAGATGTGGAACTTTGGACCCAAAAGTTAACACACACATCAACCAGATAATCAGCTGTTTAACTTGGGTCTTCTAACAACTTGTCCAAAACACTCACATGCTTCCAAAGAAAAATCTTTTGAGATACTGAAACAAATGTATGTTATGCCATGACCTTTTATCCCAATTGTCCATCTTAACAGATATCTACTGAATTTTCTTTTTTTAAATTGGGGTATAATTGAAATTTAACATTATATTAGTTTCAGGTGTACACGATAATGATTTGATGTTTGTACATATTACAAGTGATCACCGCAGTAAGTCTATTTAACATTCGTCCCCATACATAGTTACACATATTTTTCTTATGTTAGAACTTTTGAGATCTATTGTCTTCACAATTTTTGAATGTGTAATGCAGTCTTATTATAGTCACCGTGTTGTACATTACAGCACCACAACTTGTTTATTTGATAACTGGAAGTTTGTACCTTTTGATCCTCTTCACCCATTTCAGCCCCCCTCCCCTGCTTCTGGCAGCCACCAGAGTAATTTTCTGTATATATGAGCTTAGTTATTTTTGTTTTTGTTTTCAGATTCTACATATAAATGAGATCATATGGCATTTGTCACTCTCTGTGTCACTTCTTTCATAAAGCAATTGAGGTCTGTGTTGTCACAAAAAACAAGATTAAGTTTATTTCTTATGGATGAAAAATATTCCATTGTGTATGTATACCATATTTTTTAATTTATTCATCCATCAGTGGACACTCAGGTTGTTCTATATCGTGGCTATTATAAATAATGCTGCAGTGCACATGGGAGAGGGGAGGATATATCTTTTTGAGTTAGTGTTTTTGTGTTCTTCAGATAAATACCCAGAAGTAGAATGTCTGGATGATATGGTAGTTATGTTTTTAATTTTTTGAAGAACCTTCATACTATTTTCCCCAGTGGCTGCACCAATTTCTATTCCCACCAACATGGAATTTCAGTGGTTTGGTTCAAAGAATAAAAGGAGTAATTTCAAATGGAAGTCACTGCAGTTTGCCCTTACAATATTATCTGTTTATCAGGAGGTCATTGGGTACTCAGTATATGATCTACTATTAGGAGAAAGATAGACTTCTTTTATTACAGTTAGAAAATATAACTAAATATTTCCAGTTGTTTTGAAACAACCAACATTTTGCCCTAAAGACAGGAATTTGGTTCTCATATAAAATAATTTATTTAAGATACCAATTCCTGTTTGCTGAATCACTTCCTCTTGCTTATGACTTTTTTGCTGTAGAAGTTACATAATCAGTACTAATCAGTTTATTTACTTAGAATACTAGAATCCCAGCAATTACTTTCATTGTTTTTTTTAATATATTTTTATTGATTTCAGAGAGGTATGCAGATCTTCACTATGTTGAAATTTCCTTTTGAAAGATAAAGGAAAATATTCTTCATCCTTTCATGATTTTTTTATGACAAGCTCCTAGTCTACTGGACAGAGATCTGATTTTTTATTAAAAAGTCCATTTACAATTTGAGATCCAGTACCACTTTGGATATGTTCTATTGTTTTCCATTACCTTAGGATGGTGCAGCTTATACATTCTTATCAGTAAGCAAGTAAAATCTTGCTTACTGATGCCACAATTAGGACATAGTCCTTGGTTAAATGGATTTACAACAGATTTCAGAGTCTTTGGAAGAAAAATTAAATTACACAATTGTGATTTGTGAAATACCAAGGTGATACCTAGAGTAGCTGCAGTTAGCAATACACTCTAAATATTCAACTCAAGCAGATGGTGTGGAACTTGGAGAATAAAAGTGTATGTTACTCCAGTGCATACTGTCTAGCAGTATTATGGTATAATTAATCATTGGTAATGATACCTAATAATTAAGCCGTTACACTTTAACTGCTTGAAAACGGAAGCATTATGTATGTAAGTACATCACCAACCTAAATGTTAGGCTCATATTCAGATTCACCTTCCTTAAGTGCCAACTCTTCTTGCTATGTTTTTAATCCAGGTAAGTTGCTTGGTTCAATGTGCCACCTGATCCCTTGTAGCTGTTATCATTTTTTTAAAAGTTTCTTGTGAAAAAATTTTTGATTTGTTACTGGTAAGTTTTCATTAAACCTTGCACTAACTTATTCAACCTATTTTTAATATCCAAACTAGAGTAAATACAGACTCAAAAAATGATTAAATCCTAAATTATGCCCCCAAATTTATACTCAAAAAGCAAAATCCAGTTCACAGATACCTCACAGATACACACAGTAATCGTGTACTTAAGAGATTTCCAAAATATTTGCTGATCTTCTCAAGGCCCACCAAGTTCTATAAAAGCTCCAATGCTATATATTTTTCCTTTCTTTTCTTTTCTTTTTTTAAACTATATCTTTATTGATTTCAGAGAGGAAAGGAGAGGGAGAGAGAGATAGAAACATCAATGATGAGAGAGAATCATTAATTGGCTGCCTCCTGTACACCCCTTACTGGGGATTGAGCCCTCAACCCAGGCATGTGCTCTTGACAAGAATCGAACCCATGACCCTTCAGTCTGCAAGCCAATGCTCTATCCACTGAGCCAAACTGGCTAGGGCCAATGCTATATTTTTGAAATAATTTTCATGGACTCCAAAGTCATCAAAACATATTAAAATTCCATATTGAAATACCATCCTTTTATCCTGGTGAACTTCTGGAACCCACCTGATTCAAATATAAATAAGGTTGGTGACTTAAAGCTTTTCCTTTGTTACAGAAAATGCTAAGCTATTATTTATTTGGTAGACAGATTGTTAAGACTTTGCACTTTCCTTTGTGTTTTTTATTCTAATTAGGTTTTAGAAGATTGTTTATTGTATCTATTTGGAGGAATGTGTTTCATGCTGTGTCCTTCATTAACAAGATTAAGTACTTGATCAATCCTTAACCTCTTAGTGTGTCTCATTAGTTTGGTAATTTATTCATCAAAAATACACTCTGAGAAGTGTTGGGATTGAAGATCTGGTGTTGATCCAAGCAATCCCGCTGTGTGGTGTCATGAACCTCATCACTTAGAGTAATGTGCCCGCACAAGGAGACAGAGCAGAATTCCTTTATAATATGAGAAGTATGGGAATGTTTGTCTTTCAGCTGCCAAACCAAATAACATCTTTTGAGATTTTTCTATCTGTAAATCTGTTAGAGGTGAAAATGCTATGAAACTGTAGCACGTGGAGAGTTAAATTAAAAAAAAAAAAAACTCTAGCAGAAGTTCGAATCAGTTGTGTGTTTTTTTTAATGGTATATTTTTATAGATTAAAGGAATGTAAAATAGAATAATTCTAGAGGACTTTTATTAAAACCAAAACCATCGCTCAGCCAGTATGGCTCCATGGTTGAGCATCAACCTATGAACCAGCAGGTCACAGTTCAATTCCTAGTCAGGGCACATGCCCGGGTTCCTGGCTTGATCCCCAGTGTGGATCCCCAGATCCCCTATCAATGATTATCTCTCATCATTGATTATGTCTATCTCCCTCTCCCTCTCCTTTCCTCTGAAATCAATAAAAAATGTAAAACAAAAACAAAAAAACAAATCATCTTAAAATTTGTAATATATTGAATTACCCCCCAATTTAATAAAGGACCTATATACTTTATATGTGATTGTGTGCATCACACACACAGAGAGAGAAAGGAATTAAATATTTTAAATTCAATGGGAACAAATTAAAATTCATACACACTAACACATATGTACACATATATGTTGATATAAGAAATGTCCAAACCTGTAGAGAATTTTTATGCGTTTATTTGAGGCAAACATATGACAATTGCCAAATCCCAATGGATTGAGAAAATGCTTCAGAGAATTGCAGTTTTGCCACTTGTATGTTAGAATCAAAGAAAAAGACAGAAGGAGGTTCCCATGAAATCCATTGGTGGTAGATTAGGGAGGCAAGAGAAAGCAAAATGGGAAATCTCTGAGATTGGCTAAAAAGAAAAACAAGTAGACACACTTCTTTTACATCGGTAGGTGCAGGATAGTTAACGATTAATTTACAGCGAATAGAGATGGCATGTGGAAAACAAGATAACAATGAGGGGTTCTGTGGCTTCATATTCTGGTGGGAGATTGTACCCTGAGGGTCCTGGGAAAGGGGATTACTCTGACTTTCCAAAGCTGTGTTATCCTAGATTCAAAAAGATAATAAATAGGTTTAGTTAAGGCAAAGATTGATTTTTGTCAAGGAAGGTGTCTGCCTAGAACAGTGGTCGGCAAACTCATTAGTCAACAGGGCCAAATATCAACAGTACAACGATTGAAATTTCTTTTGAGAACCAAATTTTTTAAACTTAAACTATATAGGTAGGTCCATTGTTATTAACTTAATTAGGGTGCTCCTAAGCTGGCCTTTGCTAAAAACGTCCTCAATCTGATTGAGGTACGTTCGCTGAGGTCGACCCCTTCCAACTCTCCCGTCCACCCTCGTCTTGTGTACTGTTTCATCTATCTCCTTTCTGAAAACCAGCTTCTGCGCATGGGCCACGAAGTTTCAATTGCACTGTACGTGCGTGCCCGCACGTGGTATTTTGTGGAAGAGCCACACTCAAGGAGCCAAAAAGTGGCATGTGGCTCGCGAGCCGCAGTTTGCCGACCACTGGCCTAGAACATGACTACTCACCATGACTAGCCTTTAGTTAAGAAGTGTTCATTCCGGACTATCCTATGTGGTTACTTTAGGTCTCTGAGTTTGTAAGGCCTACCATGCAGGCCTCCCCTGAGCTAGTCAGGTTTAGTATGCAGTATCTGGGGCCTCTGTAATCTGAAGTAGTTTATAGTAAAAAAATAAATGTATATCAAACAGAAACACGTACATAATTTTGTGTATATTGATAAGGTTGAAACACAATTATTCTGAGGATTTATCGTCAGGAATCTCCAATCCAAGCTTTCCTAATGATGAATCCAAATTGAAGTCTTCTATCATATCTAAGTGCTGGGTGGTCCTTAAAATACTATTCACTCTGGAGCAATTAATCTTTTCTTTTCTCATTTTAGTAGACACATGCCCATCTGCTCCTCATCATTCTTACTGTTTAGCAAGGCAAGGGAAATGTCTTTCCTATGTTTCAAGCTTCACCTTGAATAAAATCTGAGAAACCTCCCTGAGGATATCCGATAAAAATTTAAAAGAATCAAAAAAAAAAAAAATAGAGGGGGAAAGGAAGAAGAATTGAAGGCAATAACTATGACAAAAACCAAACAAATGAGAAGATTGATTTTATTCAGGCATTTGCAACAGGAAATCCAAACATCAGTGTCTGAGCAGGACAGCCTTGCCTTTGGCCTTGACAGGAAGGAAAAGACAGATTAAAGGAGGGGTGATTCACAGTCGGGATTATTTTTTCCACAGCAACATGGGACGCTCGGTCAGCGAGCTAAAATGGAAATGGCTATCCCTGTGTCTAGCTAGTTTCAAAGGGGACAAACAGTTCTGACCTAACCTCCTCATCTATGAGACAAGGCATGGGAAGGAGGAGGACCCATGTCTGTTTTCGTGAGCAGGTTCAGGCAAAACAGAAAGGTCCCTGTTGGGCCTTGTCACAGGTCACCCGGGGAGTCACCTGTGACCTTACGGCCGTCATGAGAAAAGGCAGACAACGGTCTTCTCTAACTCACGTGGGAAAGGGTGGTTCTTTGTGGAGAGCTATTTCTCAGAGCACAAAAAATGGGATTTGGGGTAGCAAAAGCTTAAGGGGATTTCTTAACCATCACTTTCGTAGAGCACAGGGCTCGGAAAATTTCAGCATTGTCAAGAAAAAGAAAGAGAAAAAAAACATTAGAAACATTACATTTTTCTCTGTTAAATTTACTCCAAGTTAAATCCATTTTACCAACTAGAGCTTTTTCTTCAAGTGTTCCTGTTAGCAGAAAGAACGGGCCCACCCCGCACTAGCGGAGCCAAAACTAAACACTGAGAACTGCAGTGGGAAAGGAGCGGCTATTTCCTGGTGAATGATGCCACCCGGGAGAAGGAGGAGCTCTTGCTCGAAAGTCCAACTCCGTGCCCGGCTGGTGTGGCTCGGTGATCGAGCATTGACTTATGACCCAGGAGGTCACAGTTCGATTCCCGGTCAGAGCACATGTCCTGGTTATACGCTCAATCCCAGTGTGGGGCATGCAGGAGGCAGCCGACCCATGATTCTCTCTCATCTTTCTATTTCTCTCTCCCTCTCCATTCCTCTCTGAAACCAATTAAAAAAAAAAAAAAGAATTCAGAGCAAGACCCAAACTGTAAGAGAACATTTATTGGGTAAATTACAGAGGTAGAAAACGTTATCCTAAGGGGAAATGGGCTTAGCAAACAGTAATGGAGGCAAAGGAAGGGCCCTTGGAGCTTGGGAGTGTGGAAGCTGGTGGCAAGTGCCTGGGGAGGAGGAGGAAAGGGAAGGGAAAGGGAAGGCACAGGCGTGCTCCCAGGAAGAAGAGCACCCTGGGTCCTCCCTCCTCAGGCTTGTCAGGGCCGGGACTTTAGGGGAGGCCCCAGGGGAAGATCTCCATAGACTGCAGCAGCTTTCCAGGGGGGTCCATTCAGGCCTGTGGTCTCCACTGATGGACTGGCCGGCCCCAGAGCAGGGTCAGGATTCCACTCCGCTGGTCCTGACGTCAGCCCCGGCCGGTTTTGTTGCTTCTCTGGGCCTGGAGCTGAAATGCAACTGAGGCCTGGATCTCATCTCTAGACAGGAAAGATTGGGAGGCCCAAACTGCCTGACCAGTGATATGCTTGGGGAGGAACAGTCACGCTTGGCAGGAGGTCCCATCCTACAAGGGATTGTCCATTGTGAGGCACCTGGGGCTTTCCATCCTGGTGACCTTGCGTAGCTGGGCCATCGTCCTTGCTCTGCTCATGTCTAGCTGCCTACGGCAGTTTGACCAAAACTCTGTCTCTGGGTCAATAGACCCAGGATATTTTCCTAAGATGATTTGATGCTGATCAGAACCTTGTTGTCTTGGTCCTGAGGGCCTAATGCAGTGGTTCTCAACCTTCTGGCCGTTTAAATACAGTTCCTCATGTTGTGACCCAACCATAAAATTATTTTCGTTGCTACTTCATAATTGGAATGTTGCTACTGTGATGAATCGTCATGTAAATATCTGATATGCAGGATGGTCTTAGGCGACCCCTGTGAAAGGGTCGTTCGACCGCCAAAGGGGTCGCTACCCACAGGTTGAGAACCGCTGGCCTGATGGTTAAGGGGGCGATTGTTCAAGGGAGAGGGAAGCAGGTGAGTCAGGGGCTGGATGAGGCCAGTTTGAATCTAACGGAAAGAAAAGAGATTTTTTTTTTAAGAACTTCAAATTTAAGAAATGAAGTTTCTATGTGGTTGCAGCTAGAGTTGATACAGTTCTTGTAATGGCTTTGTGTACCTAATACTAATTAGGTTTAGAGTCGGAAAGGAAAGGAAAGGGATTTCTTGACACATCAATTTCAGCTCAAGGGCAGCCTCTGGTTAATTTTTTAAAGTGTAACCATGAGAAATCTTATTTTCTTTAATCTAGCTTCTTGTTTTATTTTCCTTTGACTCAAACTAGCCTCACCTAGCACCCCAACTCACCCATGTCCCTCTCCCTTGCTTAACCATTAAAACCTCGGGACAATGAGGTTCTGGTAAGCATCCAGTTGTCTTAGGAACAAGGTCCTGGATCTATTGACTATTGGGAAAGAGTTTTCAATCACATTAAACATATCTTGGCACCGGTTGTGTTTTAGCTCCAGACCCGGGAAAGTGGAATGATTCCACAGAACAAATCCTAGCAAAATTGGACAGAGCAACTTCAAGGCTGACATCAGGACCAAATGCAATGCTCAATGCAATGGAATGGTACCTTCCCCTACCAGCAAGCAATCAGTGGAGAACATGAACCCACCATTATTGGAGACCGTGAACCTAACTCTACTAATTACCATGATTAATTATTTTTCCCTACATAACCCAAATGCCTGGAAGCCATTTGGGGAGCCAAGTCTTCAAGCATGAGCTACCTGTGACTCTGAGCATGACTCCTTGATAAATCCTTACTTTCTTGGCTGCAAACTCCTGTTGGTGTCATACTGGGCTTTGATGCATATAGGCAAATGGACCACTTCAGTCCAACAGCAAAAGCTGGATTTCTAATGAAAAACAAAACAAAACGAATTCTTTATGTTCCTTACTTACAGAAAGTTATTATGACAGAATCACATCTGGTCAAAAGAGGCATAAAAAAATAACAGTGTTAGGGCAGAATAGAATATTGGGGACTAGCTATAGTTATAAGAAATACTAATGCTCTATTAACCACTATGACTTTGTTCTGATTAGAGAAAGGACTTTCTAACCTGGCTGGGAGTTGTAAGCCCCCAGGACCTGGGGCCAATCTTGGACCTGGGAGTCAACCGTGGAATGTGCTCCATTCTCACTTAAGAACTGCCTATTAACATGGAGAGAAGAACAACCTTGTTGCCCAAATAATGGAGTCCCGCCCAGCCCACATTGCCCACTTCCCCTGGCCTGGGATCCCTACTTCCCCAGGTAATCTCTGTCCTCCCCTATACAAGCAGCTGGCTTATGGGAGGTTGGAGACAAATTTTTGTGGATGACCCGCTATTGTCCCATGCTGCCGGCAGTACTGGAATAAAAGATCATATAGGATTCAACCCTGTCTCTGCTTAATTGGGAAAGGATATTTAAAATATTTCTAATACCAAGTTTATTACAGCGAAAGTAACAAAGCTCTTGGCACTTGAGAGGGGTCCCAAAAAGGAACCACGGGAGCTCACTAATCTAGGGGCTTATATTTTCCAGGTCTTGCCCCTTATTGACTCTTTGAAAAAAAATACACCAGCCAATCTCCTTTTGCCCTCACCTCCCCACTTCTAGTTCCCGCTCTTGGATTCAGGGGCAAGGGCATCTCTACTGGTGCCTGCTACACCCGACCCATCTTGCTCACATCCTGACCATCTGGCTCATTCTCTCCTTATCTACCATCTTCCCTCCATGAGACCCTTACCCTAAACTGCCTGATCCCATCTAACTCCTCATGTCCCCCTCTGATGGAGTAACCCTACTGCCTTTAGGGAGTTGGGGCAACAATGGCTCCGGATGCTTCCTGCTGAGTGGGGATGATGTCAGGAGCTGGAAGACAGGGTTCCATCAGGAGAGGACAATGTAGAGGGCTGCAGAAATCAGGTTATCCGTGACAGGTTCCATTTCCATAACCATCTGTAATTTGAAGGATTCAAGGTGAGAAAGCACAAATTTAGCTAAGCGGTTAAAAATGCAGGGTCCAAAAATTAGGAGCACTACAGAGACCAGGGGAGTCTAGAAAGGTTAGAAGTTAGGGTTAGATGCTAGGGTTAAGGTGAGGGATTAGGGTAAGACATTAGGGTTAGGGTTAGGGTTAGGGTTACACATTAGGATTAGGGTTAGGGTTATAAGTTAGGGTTAGGGTTAAAGGTTAGGGTTAGAGGGTAGGGTTAGGGTTACAAGTTAGGGTTAAGGTTAGAGGTTAAGGTTAGAGAGTAGGGTTAGGTTTAGGGTTAGAGGTTAGGGTTAGGGGGTTAGCATTAGGGTTAGAATTTAAGGTTAGGGTCAAAAGTTAAGGTTATGGGAAGGGTTACAAATTAGGGTTAGGGTTAGAAGTAATGGTTAGGGTTAGGGCTAGGGTTACAAATTACAGTTAGGGTTAGTGTTACAATTTAGGGTTAGGGTTAGAGGTTCGGATTAGGAGTTAGGGTTAGCATTTAGGGTTAGGGTAGGGTTAGAAGTTAGGGTTAGGGTTTGTGTTGGAGATTAGGTTAGAGTTAAAAGTGAGGGTTAGGGTTACAAGTTAGGGTTAGGGTTCGTGTTATAGGTTAGGGTTAGGTTTAGAATTTAGGGTTATAGTTAGGGCTAGGGTTAGGCTCAGATGTTAAAGATAGAAGTTAGGGTTAGATTTAGAAGTTAGGGATAGAAGTTAGGGTTAGAGGTTAGGGTTACAAGTTAGGGTTAGAATTAGGTTTAGGGTTCAAAGTTAGGGTTAGTGTTATGGACAAATGTGATCCCGAGTGGGGGGGTGAAAGGATTGAGAAAAGACAGATAAGAGAATGAAAGCTGGGTCTCGGTGGGACGCTGCTCCCTGTTGAGGAGACAGCGCCAGCGCCCACAAGCCGTGTCTTTATTTTATAGCAGATGCCACGAGGCAAAGTAGGGGCGTCATCACGTTGTTTACAGCATTCTCGTGAGTTTCAACCCCACTCAACTACATGCACCTGAACTCTAACACAAGACACGTGGGGCCACGTGTTCGGATGACAGGTTCAAGCTTACAACCACAGCCATTGGCTATAATTGTGCTGGGAGGGCCCTGCCTTCCAGCTGGGACTTGCACGTGGCAATGAGAGGACCCTGTCCTTTCATTAGTCCGAGGCTTGAACCCGGCCAAAACACTGTAGCCGCACCCCACAGATTAGGGTTAGGGTTACAAGTTAGGGTTAGGGCTAGGGTTAGGGTTAGGGTTAGACGTTAGGGTTAGGGCTAGCATTAGGGTTATGGTTAAGGTATAATTTAGGGTTAGGGTTAGGTTTAGGGTTAGTGTTCAAAGTTAGGGTTAGAGGTTAGGTTTTGGGTTAGAGGTTAGGGTTACGGCCAGGGCTAGGGCTAGGGTTAGGGTTAGGGTTATAATTTAGGGTTAGGGTTAGACATTAGGGTTAGGGTTAGGGCTCGGTTTATAATTTAGGGTTAGGGTTAGGGTTAGGTTTAGAAGTTAGGTTTAGGGTTAGGGTTAGGAATTAGGGTTAGGGTTACGGATAGACGGTAGGGTTAGCGTTAGGTTTAGGCTTCAAAGTTAGGGTTAGGGCTAGGGTTAGGGTTATAAGTTAGGGTTAGGGTTAGGTCTATTGTTAGGGTTAGGGTTAGAAGTTAGAGTTAGGGCTAGGGTTAGGGTTGGGGTTCAGGTTATAATTTAGGGTTAGGGTTAGAGCTAGGGTTAGGGTTAGGGTTAGGGTTAGGGTTCGAAGGTAGGGTTATAGGTTAGGGTTTGGGTTAGAGGTTAAGGTTAGGGTTAGGGTTAGAAGTTAGGGTTAGGGCTAGGGTTAGGGTTATAAGTTAGGGTTAGACATTAGGGTTAGGGTTAGGGTTTGGGTTGGAAGTTAGAGTTAGGGCTAGGGTTAGTGTTCGGGTTATAATTTAGGGTTAGGGTTACGGATAGACGCTAGGGTTAGCGTTAGGTTTAGGCTTCAAAGTTAAGGTTAGGGTTAGAGGTTAGTGTTAGAGGTTAGGGTTAGGGCTAGGGTTAGGGTTATAAGTTAGGGTTAGACATTAGAGTTAGGGTTAGGTCTATTGTTAGGGTTAGGGTTAGAAGTTAGAGTTAGGGCTATGGTTAGGGTTAGGGTTCGGGTTATAATTTAGGGTTAGGGTTAGCGCTATGGCTAGGGTTAGGGTTAGGGTTCGAAGGTAGGGTTATAGGTTAGGGTTTGGGTTAGAGGTTAAGGTTAGGGTTAGGGTTAGAAGTTAGGGCTTGCGTAGAGGATAGGGTAAAGATAGTATAAGCTGTATTGTTAGGCTTTAACTTCTTGGAAGGTCCCCTAACCCTAAGTTCTAACCATAAACATTTTCTAATAACCCTAACCTTAACCCTAACCCTCACTTCTAACACTAACCTGTAATTCAAACTTTAACCCTTACCCTAGCCTTCTCTAAAACCCTAAGTTCTAAACCTAACCCTAAACCTAATCCTAACTATAACCCTAAATTCTATAAAAAACCCTAACCTCTAACCATATCCCTTGCCTCAAGTCTAACCCTAACCTTAACCCCCATTTTGACCTTATCCTCTAACCCTAAACCTAAACCTAACCCTAACTATAACCCTAACATCTAACCTTAACCTCTAACCCTAACCCTAACCCTAACCTCTAAACCTAACGCTATCTTCTAACACTAACCCTAACTCTAACCCCTACCCTAACTCCTAACCCTAACCCTAATTTATAACCCTTACCCTAACCTATAACCTTAACTCTACCCCTAACACTAACTTCTAACCCTAATCCTAACCCTAACCTATAACCCTAACCCTAACTCTAACCCATCCCTAGCTTCTAACCCTAACACTAACTTCTAACCCTAACTCTAACCCTAACCAATAACCCTAACTCTAACCCTAACTGTAACCTATAACCCTAACCCTAACCTTAACCCTAAAGTCTAACCCTAATTCCAACCTCTAATTCTAACCCTGACTTCTAACTCTAACCTATAACCCTAACCCTAACTTCAAACCCTAACCTCTGATCCTTACCCTAACTTCTAGCCCTAACCTCTGACCCTTACCCTAACTTCTAACCCTAATGTCTAACCCTAACTATAACCCTAACTTCTAACCATAACCCTAACCTCTAGCCCTAACCCTATGAGTAGCACTCTCTAAGAGTAGTGCCTACTATTTGAGAAGAATGATCTCTGAAAGCCATAAGCTTCCTTTGGAGGATAGTAAAGCCATGATATTATCTACAATAATAAAAGCATAAAATGCTAATTAGACTGGATGTCCTTCTGGATGAAGCTGAAGCCGGGCTGTGAGGGAAGCCCGGGTCGCGGGTACCAGAGGGAAGCCGGTGCCGGAAGCTATGGGGAAGGAAGGCCTACTCATGCACAAATTTCATGCATTGGGCCTATAGTGGTGTACAAGTACTGTCAGGTCCTTTCCTAAGGTTACCTTGGTGGCCTCTGGAACCAGCAGCCCCACAGAAGTCACCGCTTGCAAACAGGAGGGCCAGCCCTTGGCCATGATGTCTGGTTCTGTACTTAGATATCTCACTGGCTGTTGGGAAGAGCCCCGGTCTTAGGTCAGTGCTCCAAGGTCCATGCCTTCCCTTTCAGTTACAAATAGGTTGAATTCTTGCCCTGTGGGGAGACTCAAGGCTGGGGCTTGGAGGAGTGCCTCCTTGAACTGGATAAACACTACTTTGGACTCAGGCTCCCATTCAATAATTCGGCCTTTATTCTTTATTTCTTTGAGTCTCTTTCACTAGTTAGTTTAAAGGTCTGGCGATTTCTCCATATCCTGGGATCCAAAGTCTACAGAATCCCATTATCCCCAGAAATCCTCTTAGTTGCTTGAGCATCCCAGGGAGTGGGAAGGAAGAGCTGGGTTTGATCCTGTCCTCCACTATAGCCCTGGTGCTTTTGGTCAGGTTTAGCCCTAAATATATTCTGGAGGGCCTGCAGAGCTGGGCCATGCTCTTCTCTCAGCCAAGAAGTTAAGCAAGGCTTGTGTGCTTCCCTGTGAGATTTCCTCAGTGGGGCACAGAGGAGGAGAGCATATACACACTGTAGCACCTTAGTCTGCAGACAAGTAAACAGAATTAAATCCTGTTCTAGTGCCTGACCAAACGAAGGGGGGCTATCCCTACATCCCAGGGGCAGAACAGTCCAAGTTAGCTGGTAGAATGGTCAGAGGGATCCTCAAATGCAAAGAGATATTGTGAGTCCAGGGCAAGTGGAATACAGAAAAAAGCATCCTTGAGGTCTAATACCATAAACCATTCAGAGTCACCAGGGATTTGAGACAGCAAAGTGTATGGATTAGGAGCTACGGGGTGTAAGGGTACCACAGCCTCATTTATTTGGCCGAGATCCTGTACCAATCTCCATTCCCCATTGGGTATTTGTACTCCCACAATGGGGGAGTTGTAAGGGCTATTCCAGGAGACCCTGTGTTTTCAGGTTTTCTACAATTACTTGTCTTTTCTAGCCTCAGGCTTTGGGGGGTACTGCTTCTGGTGGGGAAAGGAGGTTGGGTTTTGAGATGTATTCAGATGGGGGTTGCCCCAGTGGCCTGACTCACACTTCCTTGTATAGTCTTTACTTATGGGTTGATCTCAGTTTCAATGAGGGGCAGACATAACGCCTGCTCTGGGATTATATATCCTATATAATAAATAGGCAATATGCAAACTGACCATCACTCCAACATAAGATGGCCACCCCCATGTGGTCACAAGGTGGCCACCACAAGATGGCCAGCAGGGGAGGGCAGTTGGGAGGGACTAGGCCTTAAAGGGAGGGCAGTTGGGGGGAGGGGGACCAGGCCTGCAGGGGAGGGCAGTTAGGGGGACCAAGCCTGCAGGGGAGGGTAGTTGGGGGGGGGCCAGGCTGGCAGGGCAGTTAGGGGCAATCAGGCTGGAAAGGGAGGGAAGTTAGGGGCAACCAGGCCAGCAGGGGAGGGCAGTTGGGGGCAATCAGGCTGGCAGGGGAGCAGTTAGGCATACATAAGGCTGGCAGGAAGAAGCGTTTAGGGCAGCTGTGGGCAAACTAGGGCCCGCGGGCCGGATCCGGCCCATTTGAAATGAATAAAACTAAAAAAAAAAAAGACGGTACCCTTTTATGTAATGATGTTTTCTTTGAATTTATATTAGTTCACACAAACACTCCATCCATGCTTTTGTTCCGGCCCTCCGGTCCAGTTTAAGAACCCATTGTGGCCATCGAGTCAAAAAGTTTGCCCACCCCTGGGTTAGGGGCAATCAGTCAGGCAGGTAGGCGAGCAATTGGGAGCCAGCTGTCCTGGATTGAGAGAGGGATGTCTGATTGCCCATTTAGGTCCTATTCTCCTGGTGAGATAGGGCCTAAACAAGCAGTCGGACATCCCTTGAGGGGTCCTAGGTTGGAGAGGGTGCAGGCTGGGCTGAGGGACACCCCCTGTGCACAAATTTCATGCACCAGGCCTCTAGTATATATCCTATCCAATAATAGCCAAACATGGTAATTGACCGTACCTTCGCTATGCCTCCCATTGGCTAATTAGTGAGATATGCAAATAAACTGCCAACAAAGATGGCGGCTAATTTGCATACTGCAGGCAGGGTGGGACAGCACGAGCCGCCATCCAGGCCCCCATGGGCAACGCCAGAAGCCACTTGCCTGCTGCCCAAGACTGGGTTCGGTCCCGGGCCACAGGCACGCCAGCCCTGCAAGCCCCAGGAGCCACCTGCCTGCTGCCTGGGACCAAATAGAAAGAGGTTTTAAGGGGACAAGGCTCCTAAAATGAGAGTCCAAGAATACTTATGTTCTGGTAGGTCAAGAGGGAGGACTTTTAGGAGCCACAGATCAAACCAGATTCCTCTGGGACCTGGGGAACCTCAGGTCAGCCACTTCCTCCTACCATCAGTGGTCTGGCCAAAATTTGCGAGAGAGAAATTTGAGTTGGAGTCAGAAGAACATTCCCTATAATTAAGGGGATTAGATCTACCCTCCTTATAAAACCTGTCCCCCCTGTCTTAAGTCCAGCAGCTGTGCTGGTCACTTTTAGCTGATTGACAGGGTCCCGGTGTTTCAAGCCAATTCTAAACAGAAAACAAAGAGGCAGAAGCAGAGTCCCTGTTGCTCACCCCTTCGCGATTGCGGATGAACCCCCAAAACTATGAGACAGGAATGTGAGCTGTTGGGTTAGTTGTCTCAAGAAGTTGACAAATGAATTCATGGACAGGGGAGGGGGAAGCAAAGTTTATTACAGTGAAAGTAACAAAGCTCTGGGCATATGAGAGGGGCCCTGCAGAAGCCTAATAGTTTAGATGTTTATATTTCCTGTTCTTGCCCTCTATTGGCTCTTTCAAAAAAATACCAGTCAATCTTCTTTTGCCCTCATCTTCCCAATTTTAGTTCCTGCTCTTGGGTTCAGCGGGGAGGGCAGCTCTATGGTTGACTGGTACATTCTGCCTATCTGGCTCATGCCCTCCTTATCTACCATCTTCCCTTCCCACAGTCCTTACCCTAAACTGCCTTATCCCAGATAACCCCTTTTTGGCATTATTGGAATAAACACTCATTTATTAATCAACCCTCTTTCTGCTAAATTGGCTCAAGTAATGACAGGCAGCTTGGACCCATTCATTGTCCAGTTTCAACAGGACCAAAATTGAGTCATTTGCCCCCAAGACAGCAAACAAAGACTTAATTGCAATTTCAACTTCCCTCAGGAATGTCATCATTAAACAGCAAAATTAAAATTTCCTAATTAGCCCTAGTGAGGTGATCTGTATGATAAGACAATTCCCTTCCCCCATTAAAAAAAAAGTCCTGATCTGAAAAAGTTATTTCTATTCTTTCGTTAATAACTTCCTTGCTCCGCCCTCCTTCTATTTATATAAAAAAAAAAACCTTCCATTTGCACAGCCCCTCTGAGCACCTCTGTTTACTATATGAGATGCTGCCCTATTAATGAATTCCTTAATAAGTCCAACTGGATCTTCAAGTTTACTCTATGGAACTTGCTTTTTAACAGTGGAAAAACAAAATCAACCACACACTCCGCATTTCTCAAAATTATTCTCGGTATCATTGAATTTCTAATTCCTTCACTCATAGGTTTTTCTAGAAGTAAAAATATAAGGATATACTGTTTGAAAAAATCAATGTACAGAAACAAAATATCAGCATTGCTGATAGAAATAAAAAATTAGATTATTTGATTGTATAGACATGGTTGTGATAAGGCATTATATCATCCTATCTAATAAAAGAGAAACATGGTAATTAGCGTATGACCGCCACCCTTCCCATTGGCTAATCAGCGAGATATGCAAATTAACTGCCAGCCAAGATGGCAGCCGGCAGCCAGGCAGCTTGAAACTCACATGAGGTTTGCTTGCTTCAGTGACGGAGGACTCCAACGTTCCCCGCCTGCCTTGCTGGCCTCTGAGCTTGCAGTTTAAGAAACATTGTAACAATATAGAAGCTAAACAAAACCCCAGAAACCTGCTTTAAGCGAGCCTGGGATCTCAGAGCTGGAGTTATACATTGTTTTGATTATAGAACCAAAACAAATCAGATACCTTCTTTCAGCAGCAGAGGCCTCAGAGCTGGAGCCAGAGCTAAAGCTGGCCAAGAATAAAAAAAAAAAGAAAAAAAGGAGCAGTTGGGAGCTTCCGTCACCCGCCAGCCTGAAAACAGCCCTCAGCCCCTCACCCAGACTGGCCAGGCACCCCAGTGGGGACCCCCACCCTGATCCAGGACACCCTTCAGGGCTAACCAGCCAGCCCCACCCATGCACCAGGCCTCTATCCTATATAGTAAAAGGGTAATATGCCTCCCAGCACCGGGATCAGCGGAGCCGAGAGGCCTCCCAGCACCGGGATCAGCATGACAGGGGGCAGCGCCCAAACCCCCTGATCACCCTGCGGCTCTGTGTGTGACAGGGGGTGGGGCCAAAACCTCCCTATCTGCCCTGCTCTGTTCATGACAGGGGAACGCGCCCCAACCCCCTGATCAGCCCTACTCTGTGCCTGATAGTGGGAGCTCCCCAACCCCCTGATCGGCCCTGTTCTGTGTGTGACAGGGTGTGGTGCCCCAACCCCTCCACCCCCCACGGGCTCTGCTCTGTGTGTGACGGGGTAGAGCCATAACCTCTCCATCAGCCCTGCCCTGAGTGTGAGAGTGGCGGCGCCCCAACCCCCTGATCGGCCCTGCTCCGTTGGTGATAGAGGGCGGTGCCCCAACCCCCCCACCTCCCGGGCCCTGCTCTGTGTGTGATGGGGTAGAGCCATAACCTCCCCATTGGCCCTGCCCTGAGTGTGACAATGGCGGCGCCCCAACCCACTGATCGGCCCTGCTCTGTGGGTGATAGAGGGCGGCACCCCTGATTGGCCCTGCTCTGTGCATGGCAGGGTACGGAGCCCCAACCCCCCTGATGGGCCCTGCTCTGTGCGTGACAGGGGGTGGCTCTGCAACCTCCCCATCGACCCTGCCTTGAGTGTGACAGGAGGCAGTGCCCCAACCCCCCAATCGGCCCTACCCTGAGCGTGACTGAGGCTGGCATCGCAACCTCCCAATCTGCCCTGCTCTGTGCATGACAGGGGAAGGCGCCCCAACTCCCCAATCGGCCCAGCTCTGAGCCTGACCAGGGGCTGCACCTAGGGATTGGGCCTGCCCTCTGCCACCCAGGAGCAGGCCTAAGCCAGCAGGTTGTTATCTCCCGAGAGGTCCCAGACTGCGAGAGGGCACAGGCCGGGCTGAGGGTCCCCCCCTCCCCCCCGAGTGCACAAATTTCTGTGCACTGTGCCTCTAGTTTTAATATAAATGACTAGCGGCCCGGTGCATGGATTCGTACACTGGATGCCGGGGGGTGGGTGGGGGGTCCCTCAGCCTGGCCTGTGGGGATTGGGCTGAAACCAGCTCTCCAACTTCCCCAGAGGGATTCCAAATTGTGAGAGGGCACATTTTAGAGAGGGAGAGGGAGAGAGAGAGATAGAAAAATAGAGATTGGCCCCCATTGGTGCACAATTGGGACCATGGAGGGACTGTGGGAAGGCTCTAGAATGTTTCCGGCCTGTTTTGCCCAGTCCTGATTGGCTGGACCCCAGCAGCAAGCTAACCTACTGGTCGGAGGTCTGGCCCCTGGTGGTGAGTGTGCGTCATAACGACTGGTCGAATGGTCAAATGGTTGGACACTTAGCATATTAGGGTTTTATCATATAGGACTAGAGGCCTGGTGCATGAATCCATGCACAGGTGGGGTCCCTCAGCCTGGCTGGCTATCGGGGCCGATCAGGGCCATCTTGACCAGTCACAATTGGGGCCAATTGGCTGATTGGGGCCGGCTGGCTAGGGGGAGGGACCACAGGAGGTTGGCCAGCCATGGGAGGTTGGCTGTGAAAGTGCACTGACCACCATGGGCAGCTCCTGTGTTGAGCATCTGCCCCCTGGTGATCGGTGCATGTCATAGCTACCAGCCAGCATTCAGTGGTCGTAAAGGTCACTTAGGCTTTTCTATCTACACTAATAAAAGAGAAACATGAAAATTGGTGTCACTCTGCTACACCCACCAGCCAATCAGGATGAGTATGCAAATTAACCCAACAAAGGTGGCAGTCATTTTGCATATGCAGGCTCGGAGCGAAGACTGAAGGCTCCACCCAAGCGAAGACTGAAGATGACTGAAGACTGAAGATGACTGAAGAGGCTTTGCTTCTCTGCTGCAGCCGTTGCGAAGGCCTGGGTCCCGGGTGCTGGAGGAAAACCAGTGCTGGCAGCCAGGGGAAGGAAGGCCTATTGCACAAATCTCTTTGCGCAACGGGCCTCTAGTATATAGATAAGAGGATTAGGCTGCTGTTTCCTTTTGCATTAAATGAACTACAGCTAAATAACTTCCAACTTCCCTACAACAGTTACTTATTAGAAAAAATATTGGGGTTTAATTGAAAACTGAACTCACCATACTTTCTTGTTTCCATGCTAATCTATTCTGGGACAAAGCATACTTCTGGTTTTTTGCTAAACAATGTAAACAACATAGGGATCAAGTAAAATAACCTAGTTACTTTTTTCAAAAAAACACATTTATTCCTGGAACATATTGTGGGGGAAAAATAAACTTTACCCTCAAGGATCTTCTGGTTGGTCTAATAATCAAATAGACCTGAGACAGATTAGCAAGAGAAAATAACCAAATTTAGTACATATGTATGGGAACCCCTCATACATGAGAAAGTCAGATAACCCACATGCAGAAGTTTAAAGAAAGAATGGGAAAATGGGGATATAAAACATTCTGAGTGAGGGATGAGGCAAGGTGCCTTGGGGACTTCAAAGGGTCATTAAAGGAGAAGAGCAGATGTTTAGTAAATAGAAGTTTGCCTTGCTCTATTAATGAAAAGAGGTTATCTCTGATAATTATAATAATAACTAGAGACCTGGTGCACGAAATTCATGCATGAGTGGGGGGGTTCCCTCAGCCCAGCCTGCACCCTCTCCAATTGGGGACCCACAGAGATCAGGCCTAAACCAGCAGTCAGACATCCCTCTCGTAATCTGGGACCGCTGGCTCCTAACTGCTCACAGGCCTGCCTGCCTGATCACCCCTAACTGCCTCTGTCTGCCTGATCACCCCTAACTGCCCTCCCCTGCCAGCCTGGTTGCCCCCAACTGCCCTCCCTTTCTGACCTGATCTCACCCCCAACTGCCCTTCCCTCCTGGCCTGATCTTGCCGCCAACTGCCCTCCTCTGCTGGCCAATTTGGTTCTGACTGGTCGATTTCAATGCCAGTCAGAATCAAAAGCTCCGCCTGCTAGGCAGCCATTGGCACCCCACAGCACCCACATTTGGTTCTGATTGGTAAGTGTCTATGCCAGTCAGTGTCAAAAGCTCCACCTGCTAGGCAACCATTGGAACCCCACAGCACCGAGATTTGGTTCTGATTGGTCAGTTCCTATGCCAGTCAATGTCAAAAGCTCCACCTCCTAGACAGCCCTCCCCTGCCAACCTGATCTTGCCCCCAATGGCCCTCTCCTGCCAGCATGATCTCGCCCCTAACTGCCCCCGTCCCCCTCTCCCCCTGGTTTCCCCCAACTACCCTCCTCTGCTGGCCAATTTGGTTCTTCACAGCACCCACATTTGGTTCTGATTGGTCGGTTCCTATGCCAGTCAGCATCTCTGGGCCTATCTCAGGGCCTGATCAGAGAGGTGGGGCTGAACAGCATCCCCCATGGATGCCAGGAGAGAAAGAAAGGCCTGGCTGCTAGCAAAGCTGGGAAAGAAAGAGGGAGAGAAAGAGAGAGGCAAGTACTGATCAACAGCTGCCACTGAGGCTGTGGATCAGACCCTGCCTCTCTCTCTCTGGGTCTCAGCCCCCTGGGCAGTCAGTGCTGGGTCACCAGGCTACAGCGGGGCAGTCAGTGCTGGGTCGCCATGGCAACCTAGTGCTAACTGAAGGACTTCTGGGTTGGTCAGCCTTCGGTTGTGATCAGTCATTACAACCCTGGGTTTTTATATATTAGGATAATTATTATTAATTCAAATTCTTCTAGGTAGTTACAGGAAGGCCAGAAGTTTCTCTTGAGCCAGAGACTAAAGTTGCCTTTAGCTCAAAACAATCATCTTATCACAAAGTCACATCTTAGGGTGACTCATTCTGAACCCCCACAATATCACAGTGAATTACTAACATAACTTATTCAACAGAAGGCACTTGAAGATCCTCTTCTTGCTATGCCTGCCAATCCAAAGCTACTATTTCACAAACTCTGCCAATTTTAATCAATATTTCACCTTGCAAGATCTACCCTAAAGCCACCCTGCACAGGTCTTAAACCCCTTAAAAGTATACGGCCAGGGCTCTAGTCCTGCTAATGTCTTCACCACAGACCTTGCTTCTGAAACACTTCAAAGTCACTGTCAAAGGGGCGCACTTACTGCACTAAATCAAACTTAGCTTCTGGGGATCAACATATTTTCCTGGTAATAATTATGGAGAGTTATCAATCCACCCAGCAGTACTATTTACCATATTTAAAAAATATCTAAACCTCAATTTCTCACATGAAATTGGGTATTTCAATCATTATTTGTGAGGATAACTCATGAGTGAATATTTTAAACAATGATTAAAATATTTTCAATTTAAAAATTACATGAGTTCACAAACTAAAATTTATAAACTTAATAATTACAGGAGCTTATACATCCTTATAAATTCCTAATTTTGTAACCTCCATTCTTTTTGACATTGTTTCTGTAAATGCTGACTCTGACTATTACATAGCTTGTAGATCAACAACATCTACACTAATAAAAGAGAAAAATGGTAATTGGCATATGGCGATACCTTTTTCATTGGCTAATCAGGGCTATATGGAAATTAACTGCCAACTAAGATTGGCAGTTAACTGCCAACTAAGATTGGCAGTTAACTGCCAACAAGATGGCGGCTAATTTTCATATGTAGGCACAATGCAGGGAGGCGAAAGGGAAAGCAGGAAGAAGCCCCCTGCCACTGACAGTGATCGGAAACCCAGGGGGGAGCTAAGAGCTGGGGGGCAGGGCAAAGGCGGCCCTGGGGCCGCCTTTGCCCTGCCCCCCAGCCATGATCAGAGAATCAGGCGCCTTTGCCGCCCTGGCCAGTGATAGCAGGAAGTAGGGGTGGAGCCAGCGATGGGAGCTGGGCACGGTCAAAGCTGGCAGTCCCGGGAGCTAGGGGTCCCTTGCCTGGGCCCAAAGCGAAGCCCACAATCGCGGCGCCCCCCGCTGCCACTGCAGGTCCCTGCTGCCTGGGCTGGACGCCTAGGCCAGAGGCGTTAGGCCTGGGCAGGGGCGGAGCCTGCAACCGCGGGGAGCTGGGGGTCCCCTGCCCAGGCCTGACACCTTTGCCGGAGGCCTCAGGCCTGGTCAAGGGGCCGATCCGGTGATTGGTGATCGGAGGGTGATGAGGGTCAACTTGTCTGGCTGAGGCATCAGGCCTGGGTGGGGGGCGGAGCCGGGGATTGGGGGGATATGATGGTACCCTTGCCCAGGCCTGAAGCCTGGGTCAGAGGTGTCAGGCTTGGGCGGGGGGTGGAACAAGCGATCAGAGGGAGATGGGAGTCCCCTGCCCAGGCATGATTCCTGGGCCAGAGGCCTCAGGCCTGGGCGGGGGCCAGAGCCAGTGATCAGGGGGAGATGGGGGTCCCCTGTCCAAGCCTGACACCTCTGGCGGAGGCGTCAGGCCTGGGCAAGGGGCCGATCAGGCGATCGGAGGGTGATGGGGGTCAACGCCTGAGGGCTCCCAGTATGTGAGAGGGGGCAGGCTGGGCTGAGGGACACTCTCCCCCCACACACACACCCAGTGCACGAATTTCGTGCACCGGGCCCCTAGTGTTTGTATAAGAATCCTAGGAACCGACTTCAGAAGATACAAACTCCAGCCTTCAGTCATCTCAGTGCTGGGAGATTTGCTGACCTTTAATTGTAGAACCAGGATGAAGAAGATGAGGATGATGCACACCAGACCATCCCTTGACCAGTTTCAAAGTCCTTAACAGAATGGATTGTGCTGGCCTGCATGCAGAGAACTTTTTAATCCCCTTCCCTTCATTTCTTTGTTTTGCTTTCCCTCTCCCTCATTATAAAAACCTCTGCCTTCACTGAGTTGTAGAAATGGGCTTTGTGACAAGAGCCCGCCATCTTCTCAGGTGACCAGCACTTGCATAAACCTCTTTCCTTTTGCACCAGCATCTGTCTCACAAGGTTGACTTTAGTAGCAGCAGGCAGCCAAACTTGGGTTCTGGTTACTGTTTGTCCTTCTATTAAAAACAAGTTCAGAATATAAGTTAATTGGGATGTCATAATCACATTCAAAGAGCTGTTTACAATATAATTATAACATTTATTTTCCTTTATTTTTCCTAGCTTTAAAAAATATGGCTTTACAAACCTTGAAAGTGTACTTTCTTCCCCATGCAATAAATTAACTGCAAAGGTTTTCCCAGGAGGAATTTTTATTGTCTTTGTAAAGTATCTATACAGTATATCCAATTGAAAACAAAATATGCCAGTTAAAAACTAGCCAACAATAACAGAAACTTAGTGGCTCATCAATGGATATGTTCAAGCTGACCTAAGATGGCAGGCATTAGATGCCGTAGAAGGGATTCAAGAATCCATTAGAATGTAAGCTCCATAAGAGAAAGGCTTAGCATGGCTTGTTCACTCATGTATCCCAAATGACTAGACCCATACTTGCCATATAGCTCGATAAATGCTTGGAGAATAAATGAATAAATCAGCCAGAAACTCAGGCTTGATAACGTTTAAATATTAAGAATTGTACACATAGGGTAGCTCCATGTGTCCTTGCCATGGGCTCTGTATTTTATCCTTGATGCTAACATATGGCCCAACCCAGTTCCCAGTATGAGAAAGCACACCATAATTGGAAGCCAAATCTTTAGTTAGAATAAAGTGTGTACTTGCCTGGCAGGTCATCTTTGGTCATTTTTGGAAAGGGATGTAGAGGATTAAGCAGTAGAAGGTCAAGATCAGAGTATAGGATTCGGGAAAAAGAAAAAAGATACGACTCTTGAGTATGAAAGACAAAATGCCAAAAGCTAATAATGAACAAATAAAATTTTCCTGGATTGTGCTCTGTGTTTTAGTTATAACAGTAATGATAATGAACAGTTGTGTTCAAAATGACAGGCTCTTCATGCTCTTAAATTTTGTTGTTTATGCTCATCAACCCTATGCTTTCAAGTTGAAAATGTCCAATCAGAGTTATATCAGGGTATAAAAATCAGCAAGAGAGAGCCTGGGGAGGGGGACCCAAACTATTAGTGAGAGAAATTATACAGGAAAGACTCTACCTGTTAACGTTTGCTTCTTCTGTTTCACACATACAGGTTTCCCAAAGTTTACATTACCATAAGGTTTCATGAAAGTGCACTATTTGAAAATCTAGACAAAGTGGTCCACTTGAACATGCCACACTTCCTGTCATGTTTCTGATTTCACTCCTTTGTGCCTTTTCTATCTAAAACTTTGTTAGCCAAGAATTCAATGTGGTTCACTTAGAGTTCTGAACATTTCCAAGTTTTCTATATTAATCATCTTTCAGAAATTTTGAAGAATATAGAACCCTCAGAATATTTAAAAAATCATTCTCTATTCTCCTTTTATTTGCTGCTTAAGTCAGTCATATTTGACTCTCAATTTAGATGCTAAATTAACTTTCTTGAGGTTCTATAGTAATAATATAATAACATGAAAGTTATACTGTTATAATACATTAATAATTATATTACTAAAATACTATATATAAATTTAAATTACATATATATGTAATACAAACCCTTATATAAATAATAATATAAATCAATCATTATGTATTATGTATAATATAAGAATATTAATTACATATTACATCATATTACTAGTATATGTAAGTTATAATATGTAATATATAATTTATTAATATAATTATGTTATAACATAATACATAATATATCGTATTCATCATATTACTGTATTACACATAATTATATATAGAATAAAATAAGTTGCAATATATAATAATCAATAATTAACAAGGATAAGAATATTAAGGCTATCTTACCTACTGTCTTTGCTTAAGTGAAGTTGGATTTTTCTTCCCATAAAAACATAATAACCTGACACAATGTTGAATACTTACACATTCAAAGACTGAGTGGATTCCGATGGAATCTGTATCATTTGATAGAGGCTACTGAGTCATATCCTTCAGTCCCTGTGAACCGCTACAAATCTCTCAGACTCACATCATTTTAAGGTGAGTCACAGTGCTTTCCATTTTTACTGCCTGGAAGAAAGATAAAAACTCACTACGCTTTAGTGACCAAAAGAACATTAATTATATCTTTTCATATGTTTTTGGGAATCTCATTAATTGGTATGCAAATCCTATATACTAGACTGTATACTTACCAATCACACAGAGGGCATGGATTCTACTGCATGTTATATGATGAATACCATATTTAAAGAATGAGAATGTTTTGGGAAAATTAGAAAATGCGTACCTAGAATTAATAATCTACAAATTAATTGCTGTTGTTTCCAAAACTTTAAGTACATTAGTACATCTTTTAATTTTTTTTTTTAAGTGTAAAAAACATGGGCAGATTGTGAAAAAGTTTCTATGGTTAGGCAGACTCATGCTTCCTCACTGGTAATCTCTCTGCCTTAGAGAGGGCTTTCATGTGGAGATCCCAGTATTGCATTGGAGGATGTGAACATGAGATGGAGTTTCTTTTCAAGGGCCTACAGTTACTCATTCCAGTAATTTTAAAATGTTCATTATGAAAGGCATACTTGACACTGAATGTAGAAATATGAGTTCTGAAATCATTAGGTTGATATTCTTTGGAGGTTTGTGCAACCCTAGAGGAATCTTTTAGATTCTGAAAATAACTTATGTGTCACACTCTCTCTTTAACTTTTTCAAACACAGATACGACCAAAGCAAAACCTACAGAGAGGCACATTTACCGTCCACAGCACACACAGTCTAGGCTCTAGGCCAGGGGTGGGCAAACTTTCTGACTCGAGGGCCACAATGGGTTCTTAAACTGGACCGGAGGGCTGGAACAAAAGCATGGATGGAGTGTTTGTGTGAACTAATATAAATTCAAAGTAAACATCATTACATAAAAGGGTACGGTCTTTTTTTTGAGTAGTTTTATTCATTTCAAACGGGCCGGATCCGGCCCGCGGGCCGTAGTTTGCCCACGCCTGCTCTAGGCTCTTCAAAATAAGTATTCCAGCAGCATAAGACTTCTGGGGCGTCAGTGAAACTTCAAGGAGGCCCTTTAAGTCTGTGAAGCAACGGATTGTCAGTGACATAGGACTAAGGCGAGCCTACATGCTTCTGTTCTCTGATTAAATAATCTGTTCAAAGCATTCTAAGAAATTGACTCACAAAGATGATATTTTAGAAACGAAATATTTCCACTGATTCCCAAAGACATAATTTCACTAAGAAACCTAGCAGTAAGGATAGAAAGCACCTCACATTCTGACAAGGGGAAGTGTGGCAGGAACTTGGCTTCAGTTTCCATGAATAACTAGGCGATTCTAATATTTCTGAAAACAAAACTATGTTCTTTGGTAAACAGCCAAAAAACTCCCAACAATTCTCCCATAAAGCCGTATGCAGTTTACTCTACTGCATGTGGCACATTTTCAGATCTGATTTTTCACATTTTTTTTTGCAAAGAAAACTAGTTTTCTGTAAGAGGTGACTGAGCTGCTCTAAGCCGTGGAGGCTATTCATATTATGGATATGAATTAATTCGTTCAGAATCTCTTTCTCCATCATGATGCTCTAAGAGTTTTAATAGTCAATAAGGTAATAAGTGGTGCTGTAAATTATTAAAATGTAGTTCCTACATAGCTAATAAAAGGGATTGATATTCAGTTCACTGCTCACAATTTCATCCAAAATGTTGTCCATTTTATGAGGTGCTATGAACAGTTTCATTTGACTTAATCTTTCACCCCTTCCGATAACCATAAAATGTAGTCATTCTCCGTTTTCCTGGGTCAAACCCGTAGTGCCCTTCTACATGAGGTATGCTAGGATCAATAGCCCCATTTATGCTCCTAAATCTTTTTGAAAAGAAATTATGTCTTATAAACACTAAATTACAATAAAATTACACCTATAAAATTATAGCGAAATAAAGAAAAGGTATTGTATTAAGCATGCATGGGACTTCTAAGAAGTTAGTACCCCATCACATGCTGTTGGTGGTTTCTGACAATGGATTCATAAACACGAGGATTCTGCTGCTGTCCTCACTCACCTGGCACAGCTCAGGCCCTCCTGTGGTCAGTGGCCGGCGGCGATGGGTGACAGCCGCTGCTGAAACACAGTGCTGGCTGGAAGAGCTGTCCGCGCCTCAACCTTCATTCATGGAAAACCAGCACCGAATTTATTAAAGCATTTTGTGGTGTTTGTATTTAACAGAACTTTCAGGCAGGAAATTTTCTATCTGCGATGCTTGCTCCATCACTTTATGCAGCTTTCTGCTTAGTTGTCAGCTTATCAGAGCGCTAACATCTGATCTAAGTAGCAGCTATTCACTCCTGTCCCCACGAGTCCCCATACCCCACCTGCTTTATTTGCCCCTATAGCACTTATTACCTAAATTATCATCTCTAATTGTTTACTCCTTTCTCTCTCAACTAGAATGAAAGCACCATGAGAACTGCCTTCCGAAACTATTTTCTGCACGTCTGTATCCCCAAACTACACAGTATTGTGAAGTATGGAGAGGGCCCTCAGTAAATATTTGTTGAACAAATGAATGCCCAAGTTTCATATCTATGAAATACTTATGTTTTGGACTTCGTTTCTCAGTTAAAAAAGAAAGAAAGAAAAGGAGGATTATTCATATAAAAGTTTACCTCTAATTTTGGAAGTAGGTTTTCTCAGTGAGCTGTATTCTACCAGCATCGATGGGTTCTGTCTCAAAAGGCTCTCTGAAAATTTCAGGGAAGTTTTGACTGCAAACGGCTAAGGTATTGAGAGATGCAGGTATCCTATATTACATCACTAGGCCGCACTGTCTGGCTCAGCTGTGTTTCAAATGGGATCCTGCATCTGAAAACATGAACAGAAGTCCTGGTGGTACGGACACTGTTGGGGGCTGCTCGGGGGCCTCTCACCCGTGGTGCACCAGTCGCCCAGGTGCTGTGTTCACTGGCTGACAACAAGTCAGATTCTTCCCCAGAGAATTGCGCTCGCCCACCAGCATCTCAGGACACATTTCCCTTTCTCCAACCCTGCCACTGACTTCAAACGCCGGTTCCCCCGGTGGCACATCTCTGTCCTGGAATTTCGTCTCCAGTGTGTCCCGCACAGAGACTATAACTCCCCCTGAGATTACATCTTGCTGGGTTTTTTCCTCGGCTACGTCCTTTCTTCCCTCCTTGTCTCCCAAACCCGGGATCAGCGGAGCCACAAGGCCTCCCGGCACCGGGATCAGTGTGACAGGGGACAGAGCCCAAACCCCCTGATCACCCTGCGGCTCTGTGTGTGACAGGGGGCGGGGCCACAACCTCCCTATCCGCCCTGCTCTGTTCATGACAGGTGAATGCGCCCCAACCCCCTAATCGGCCCTGCTCTGTGCCTGATAGGGGGGAGCTCCCCAACCCCCTGATCGGCCCTGCTCTGTGTGTGACAGGGTGCGGCGCCCCAACCCCCCCCATGGGCCCTGCTCTGTATGTGATGGGGTGGAGCCGCAACCTCCCCATCGGCCCTGCCCTGAGTGTGATGGGGTGAGTGCCCCAACCCCCTGATCGGCCCTGCTCTGTGGGTGACAGGCGGCGGCACCCCAACCCCCTGATCCACCCTGCTCTGTGTGTGACAGGGGGCGGTGCCCCAACTCCCCTATCAGACCTACTCTATGCATGGCAAGGGGGAGCTCCCCAACCCCCTGATCGGCCCTGCTCTGTGTGTGACAAGGTACGGAGCCCCAACCCCCCTGATGGGCCCTGCTCTGTGCGTGACAGGGGGCAGCGCCCCAACCCCCTGATCGGCCCTGTTCTGTGCGTGATAGGGGGTGGTGCAGCAACCTCCCCATCAACCCTGCCTTGAGTGTGACAGGGGCGGTGCCCCAACCCAATTGGCCCTACTCTGAGCCCAAGCAGGGGCTGCACCTAGGGATTGGGCCTGCCCTCTGCCACCCGGGAGCAGGCCTAAGCCAGCAGGTCGTTATCTCCCGAGAGGTCCCAGACTGCGAGAGGGCACAAGTGAGGCTGAGGGACACTCCCCCCCCCCCCCCGCCAGTGCACAAATTTTTGTGCACTGGGTCTCTAGTATAGTAGTAATCATATATGATGCCAAATGGGTACTAGAATTATTGGGGGAATCACTTTGTAAATTACATGAACATCTAACTACTATGCTATACACGGTAAACTAATCCTATATAATAAAAGGGTAATATGCAAATCAATCAAATTGCAGAATGGCCAGTTGGTATGACGCCCACTGACCATCCTGAGGGTCCCCACCTGTGCACGAATTCATGCACTGGGCCTCTAGTTTATCTATAAAAGGAAAAATTGATAACTTAAAGCTTCATCAAAAGTAAAACATTTTGTTCCACAAAAGACCCTGTGAAGAGGATGAAAAGATAAGCTACAGAGTGGGAGAAAATATTTGCAAACCACACACCCAACATCGAACCAGGATATATAACAAACTCTAAAACCTCAATGATAAAAAGATAAACAATCCAATTAGGTAAAGGACAAAAGCCATGAAGAGACTTTTCACTGAAGAGGATACACCGATAGCAAATAAGCACATAAAAAAATTCAACATCTTTGGCCATCAGAGAAATGCAAATTAAAACCATAATGAGATATGACTGCATATGTATTTATCAGGCTGGTTAAAATATTGAACCATGAAAACACCAAATGCTAGTGAGAGTGCAGAGAAAGTCCATCACCCACCCATTCCTAGCGGCGGTGTAAAATGGTACAGGCACTCTAAAAACCAGTTTGGCAGTTTCGTAAAAATTAAGCATGCAGCTATCATATGAGCCAGTAATTACACTCCTGGGCATTTATCCCAGAGAAATGAAAATGCATGTTAATGCAACAACGGGGATAAATCTTCAAAGAATTCTGCTGAGTGGAAAAAAGGAGGGGCACCATGGAAGTGATCTCACAATATGGGGCTTTATTTATTTAACATTTTAAAGAATTGCGATATAATAATAGAATACTATTCATTCATTTGCCACTTGTGACATCGGTGGACCTTGAATGCATTATGCAAAGTGAAATAAGTCAGATAGAGAAAGAAAAAAACGACAATTTCCCTAAACAGGTGGACTCTGAGGAGAAACACAGGTCATACAGACGGAAAGCACACTGATTGCAAGAGGCGGGGTGTGGAGGTGGGAGTGATGCATGAACTGTTGTTGTCTTCAGATTAAATGAGTTGAATTTTTAAACCTTGGAAATGAAAATTTGTGGAACTGCAGCACAGGAGAGTGACTGCCAGTGGTTGAGTCTATGGGGCGATTTCGGCTCTAACAGAGCCGTAAGAGGGACCTTGTAGAGATGGAAGTGTTTCTCTTGACTGCATCTGTGCCAATAACTGGTTATGATATTGTACCAAAGTTTTGCAAGATATTACCGTTAGACTTAACTGGGTAAAGGATATGTGAAATCTCTCTGTCTTATTTCCGACAACTGCATGTGAAGTTACGATTACCCCAAAATAAAGTTTAGCTAACAAAAATAGATGGCCTTCAAATTTTTTGAATAATAACTGATAATAAAAACTGTGATTTCCTTAAGATTAAAGACTTGGTGTTATTTGTCTCTCAGATACACTGTAGCACAAACCTAGTTTCATGCATTGCCTAAAAATTCCCAATTAATGAATATTATTAGAAGTGGTTTCTCTATAATAAGTTACATTTATACCATAGCCCCAGTGATAGACTTTGCTAATTTGGTTACCATGAAAAATTCTTTACTACATATACTTTCAATGATCCCCACCCATGCAAATGTGTAATAGATTATGTACTATTTATTCTTAGAGAGGAGAGAATCACTGTCCTAGTTTTTTTTAAAAAAATATATTTTTATTGATTTCAGAGAGGAAGGGAGAGAGAGAGACGGAGACAGAAACATCAGTGAGAGAGAATCATTGACCGGCCGCCTCCTGAACACCCCACACTGGGGTCCAAGCCTACAACCCGGGCATGTGCCCTGACCAGGAATCAAATCGTGACCTCCTGGTTCATAGGTTGACATTCAACCACTGAACTATGCCAGCTGTGCTGTCCAGTATTTTTTAATATCCCTCCTAGCTTTGTGTCTGAACTTCCAGAAGAATTACCAAAAATCAAGTGACAGAATCTAAGACCACAATGAGGACTTTAGTAAAGGAAGATGGCAAGGTTGAAAGTGTAAAGATACTTGATTCTTCCCTTTCTTCATAGGGTTCAAAACATTTCTATTTTCTAGCTTTTACATAGCAAGCTAGATGTAAGCTCCATTTCACCTACTAATATTACAGACAGGAAGCATGACTTTGCCTAAGACTATTGTAAGTGAAAAAATGAGATTGCTATCTCATGAAGCTTCTTGTAAATTAGCTACATGAACAATAGCTAATAAAATTAACAAATTGTAGCTAATTTTTAGCTACAGCTAATAAAAACCAGTAGCATTCTTATACTTTGCAGAAGCACATGACCAATAACTTGTTGAGTAAAAGTAGCTGGTGCTTCATGAATACAGGTGATTAAAACAAGTACTGACCCAGCAATGGACAGGCATGGAAGAAAGCTGGACTAAGAAGAAAGCACATCTGTAAAAGAAATCGTGCAAAAGCATAGGTAAGATATCAAACATAACTGGTGGGAGATACGAGGTGGGAGAAGTGCAGAAACAGCCTTCCCACATGGTCCCGGGGAAGTAAAATGGAATTCACTTGTGTCCAAAGCAGTTTTCACACAAGGAGTGCAGAGTTGTCATCCTGACAGGACACCTTCATCTACAGGAATATTATAGGCACCTGCACGAGGCAAAGAACATGAAGACGCTTTGGCTACAACTGGATTGCATCCTTTTGTCATCGTGAGAAAAAGCGTTTCAGGTGAAATGTTATCACGGCAGCACTGACTCCGATGTGTGCTCACAGATGACTGTTTTATATGTGGGAGAAAGCATAGAACACCAAGCATATTCACCACTAAGCACAGAACACGGAGTGACATCTGTGCACATGTATGTAACGAAGATCCTCATGATACATGTTAAAATTCTTTTAAGTGATCAGCATATTGCAAATCAATCATGATTGTTTCAGTGGCCCCTGTTCCAAAATGGTATCAAGTTTTTTTCTACTCCTTTTAGTAGTTTCAACCAATAAGAAAGCTCGGGAATTTTTATAATGATGCATGACTCTCTTATTTTATATTAGATTTTATTTCCTTTATTAGTCAATAATTTAAATATTATTAAACTATTTGAAATTTTCTTCATTTTCAAATAATATATTTAGCAAATTCATTTTACCTTTGGTTTTTAAATAATTTAGCATCTGACATTCAGTGTTTGAGCTTTTATTACATACTAGAGGCCTGGTGCATGACATTCGTGAATGAGGGGGGTCCCTCAGCCCGGCCTGCACACTCTCATAATCCAGAACCCCCCTGGGGATGTCCAACCAGTAGTTGGACATCCTTCTCGCAATCCGGGACCACTGGCTCCTAACTGCTCACCTGCCTGCTTGCCTGATCGCCCCTAACCACTATGCCTGCCTGCCTGATCACCCCAAACTGCCTCTGCCTCTGCCCCCACCAGGATGTCCCGAAGGACATCTGAAATGACATCCAGAAGATCATTTGGCTGTCCGGTCTAATTAGCATATTATGCTTTTATTATTATAGATTATTATAGATATGAAATACCACTATATTTTGCTGAACTATCACAAGTACATTAATTTGAGTTCCATGAAATTGTACACAAAATATCCATAAATCCATATACGTGCATAACACTTAATCAGAGACGGATAATTTTTTTCCAAATCATGCCTATAAGATTGACTAAAATACACCTATTTTGACCAGGTATTTGTGATATTGAAAGGTTCTTCCTTTCATTAAGATGTGAAATATTTTGTACGCCTCTACTTCGATCCCAGCTTTGTATTTGGAGACCACCCATTGTTCTCCTTAACCACCGTTAAAGCCAGTCTGAGAAAACATCTATTGTCGGCTTTCTCTCAAGTTACAGGAACAAGTGGAGCGAATTAGCCTGGGCTCTCGGCTGGGGATTACATCATTTTCCCGCTAGTTCATCCCAATCTCCTACCAAATCCCTCGCCCGGTTTCAGTATGTACACAGACGCCTTGGACGGAAGACATGCTGCCCAGGTGGAGAGGAAACAGGATCATTTTATTCACTGGCCAGAAGACAAAGCACCGAGGGGGAGTTTAAAGCTGGGGTATTATCTCTGCTTCTTAAAATGCTGAACAATAACTCCACCTTCCCGCTGAAAGATAAGCCCAGGACAACTGACATTCCCTCTTCCCGGGGAAACGCTCACAGAACAAAGCCTGCGCATGGGGAGAAAGTGAGCCCGACTACAGCCTCTACAGGGAAGGGAGGCATCTCCGAATTCTGCACGGAGAAAGTCTGTGGTCAGATAAATGTCATCAACCATTCTCCCTAAGATGCTGGTGCCACTTGGAGAAGCAGGGTGCTTTTCGAACAAAGATGAAATTGCTTCCCCTGTGAGTGGTACCAGCGAGTCACATTCTGATGTGTCACAGAGAATAGACAGGGACCAAGACCAACACAAAAGGGAGGAAGGAAAACAATATTACTGATCAAACAGCTAGTTGTGCACAGCAGTGACTTTTAAAGAAAAACCCCCGTCTCCATCTAAGCGATCGGATGATTTCTAACAATGTGCAACAGCAACACCGCAGACAATTGTTTATCTCAAAACAAACAAAAGAGATTATTCATTTCAAAGCAAAACTGCAATGCCCAGCACTCCACAGCCAAACTCAAATGAGCATGTAAGCATTAAAGAAACCTTTGCACAGGAGAAAGAAGAAATTAGCTCGTGAGTTCTACTTTTGGCCTCCTAAGGCTAAGCGTGGATTAAAGGCAAGAGGGGAAGAAAAATTAAAAAGCAGAGACCAGCAGTATTTGACAAGAGCCAAATTCTTTAATCCAGTTCCTGTAAGATCCCATTTAGATTTCCACATGAGACATAAACAGCCTTGGAAATGGTTTTCAAAACTCATTAGGTCTATAAAATATATGTACAGCTTGCAAAATCTGCATTGGCCAAGTGCACGTAGATCAACTTACACCTACCTCTCCTATGCCTTCTAACCAGTTACAACTCCCATGGCTTCCCAGGCAGTTAAGGAATATTCACACACAGTCTATGTGCCAATAGACACTAAATTAAAACTATTTCATTAGTTTAGCATAAAATATGGCATAAGAACTTATATGTATCAGAATTTCTACTCAAATGAAGTATAAAATATAACATATATATATATATATATATATATATATACAAAATTTGCATAGATATGTCTCTACTAGAGGCCCAGTGTACGAGATTCGTGCACTTGGGGGGGTTCCCTCAGCCTGGCCTGTGCCCTCTTGCAGTCTGGGAGCCCTCAGGGGATATCTGACTGCTATGGAGGCAGGAGAGGCTCCTGCCACTGCCTCTGTGCTTGCCAGCCGTGAGCCCGGCTTCTGGTTTAGCGATGCTCCTGCATTGAGCATCTGCCCCCAGTGGTCAATGTGCATCATAGCGATTGGTCATTCTGCTGTTTGGTCAATTTGCATATTAGCCTTTTATTATATAGGATAGCTTATGAACATATATAATTTGTATGTGTGTTCTCTCAGTATATATATACTAGTGACCCGGTGCACAGATTTGTGCACATTGAAAGGAAATTAATTAGAAGGTGGCCAGCGAGGTAGGACTGGGTGAGACAGGTCGGACACACCCTGGAGCCAACTTCCTGAGGTCCCTCCCAGGCCGGCCGCACCTGGGGTAGTGCCATGGCTTGAAGGGCATCTGCAGGGTGAGCGAGGTCCCTCTGGCAGGAGGGGTCCCTTGGCCTGGCCTACAGGGATCTGGCTGAAACCAGCTCTCCGACATCCCCTGAGTGGTCCTGGATTGTGAGAAGGTGATTCTCAGGGGATAAACCCCAGAATCGGGCTCCCTCCTCTCTGGTTCTGAAGTGCATCACCCAAGAACCACCACTGTCAAGTCACCATAGCTCAGCAGCTCCTGTGTTGAGCGTCTGCCCCCTGATGGTCAGTGTGCATCATACCTGCCAGCCGGTCAGAGGGTTGGATGGTCTCTTAGCCTTTTATATATATAGATATCTCAATAGCTACATCACGAAATCCAGATATATTTCTGTGGATTACAAACTCATCACCCTTACTAAGGTAAATATTGTAGAAAGCTCAATTTCTGGGGAAGTTCACCCCTGAGTTTCCAAGGCCCCATTTCCCTTCATCCCATCAAGAAGGAAGTCCCATTTGCTCGCAGCAGAGCGGGGCTTAAAGCTGTTGCCCTGAGTTGCCGCCCCAACTCTGCAGGGTCTAATCCAGCACCGGGCAGGCTGAGTTTGTGTTCCCTGCTGCAGCCCATCAGTCTGCGGGGTCCACACTCAAGAGTCAAAAGCACCAAGAGAGTGGGAATTCCTTCGTCCAGGGGATCATGTACCCCCCAATTTCTCCAGGCTTGTATTGGCCCTGCCCCCTCTAGCCAATGATCTCTCTTCCCAGGTTTGACTGAGAGGCACCTTCCCTACCTCATCCTCACTCACTGAGCAGGGGCTCATCTTCCCTTTGGTCTAGTCCAGTGGTTCTCACCCTTCCTAATGCCGCGACCCTTTAATACAGCTCCTCATGTTGTGGTGACCCCCAATTTCATTGTTACAAATTGAACATAATTAAAGCATAGTGATTAATCACAAAAACAATATGTCATTATATATGTGTTTTCTGATGGTCTTAGGCGACCCCTGTGAAAGGGTCGTTCGACCCCCAAAGGGGTCTCGATCCACAGGTTGAGAACCGCTGGTCTAGTCCCTTCCCCCCGGGATTTGCAGGGAATGGCAGTGGTTCCTGGGGAGTGTGAAGTTGCAGCTTCCTGGTGAAGCTGCCCAATGACATGCATGATGCCTGGCTTCCCACTTTGCTCCTTTCCTATTTTTAATAACTAGCTAATGATTTCACTATCATCATCTATTTATTTTCTATCTATTTATCTATTTTCTGTGCTTAATGCCAGACTGTCTGGGTTCAAAGCTCACTCACATTACTTATTAATGGTGTGCCTTTATGGAAGTGACCTCATGTCTTTGGGCTTCTGTTTAATTATTGTAGCTCTTGAGAAAAATAATCATGCCTCTGCAGAGAGTCAGTAGAGGAGAAAATTCACGTAAGCCGATAACACAGTGTTTGGCCCCTTTCCTCCATAAATGCAAGCTCTTCATTTCTGTTTCTGCTGAAACCTTGATTTTAATCATTTCTCATTATCTGTGATTTTTCTCTCCGTGCTGAGTTAATGCTGAGCTGACACACAGCCTTGTTTGTTTATCTTCTTTCAAACCATCCTCACTTAACACCAGATGATTTCATGTGAGCATCCTTCATTCAAATCTTGAGGAAATACAAAGGCATTATATTACAGCACTGCCCAGCAAACATTTTAAAAAATTGAATTGCTGGTCATAAAAATCTGTAACTGTTGTGACCTCTGGGAATTCTTCACAGGTAGGTATTGCAAAGCGATTACTCAGGTTCTCTTCTCAATTTCCCAGCTGATGACCCGCAAACAAAACCTGTCAAATTCTCAGGGGGCAGTCTAGCCAGAGCCAGCTCATCTCTGCCTCCTCCGTCTCACATTCTTGGCTCAATAGCTTTATTAAGTGTATTTGTAAATAATTCCTGAGATGGATCCTGTAATTAGCTTTTAGCTAGTTTTTAGCCTGTAGTAAAGAAGAAAGGAGAAAAGGGAAGGAGGGAGGAAGAAAGGACAGAAAAGAGGAAGGAAGAATGAGAAGAAGGCAAGAGCAGGAAGTCTTAAGAAGCCAGCCCACACAGGTGTAAACAAGAACAGTTTAAGAAACTCTCTTCATCCTCCTATATAATAAAAGGCTAATATGCAAATTTTCACCTCGGGCGTTCGACTGACCCGCAGTTCAACTAACTGGGAATTCAACCGCTCGCTATGATGTGCACTGACCACCAGGGGGTGGCGCAGAATGAAGGAAGATCCAAGCCGGCAGCCAGCAGCCTGCAGCCGGGGGAAGGAAGGCCCCAATTGGCCCTGAGCACTGGCCAGGCCTAGGGACCCTCCCTGAACACGAATTTTGTGCACTGGGCCTCCAGTATACAATATAAATGCCGTCTCCTTGCAAAAGGCACCTCGCTCAAAATAATCCTTTTCACTAATTAAACACTTTCGCTTGGTACTTGCTGCATGAATTCTCATCAACTAAAGTGCCCCAGATGCCTACGCTTCTGCCCAAATTACTAATTGTGTGTGAGCTTACAACCGGTACAACTCGGTAACGTTGCTTTTTCCCCAACAACTCATTACACGGTAACTGGATTATCTGATCTTTAAGGTCCTTTCCAATCCTGAGATTTTAGAAGGTTGTGATGTCCTCAAGTACTTCAGAACCTCACAGGAAATGTGAGGATTTTTTTAGGTCCTGTTTGAATTCATGGAAAAGGTTAAACGCTGAGTTCTGAATGGTTTCCTCAAATGGATTCATAGGCTAATGTTCCAGAGATAGATATAGCCAGTCTGTATTTATTGACTTGATGACTATTACCTACGTGGACTTTTCTAGAATATTCATTACCCTATTTATTATCTAAGGAGCTCAAACTGTGAAGGCCATTTAGGTGTAGAATTTACCTACCTGTGGGTGTTTGTCCCATTAGCTCAGGAAACGATCATTGGAAGGCTTAGCCTGTCTCTTGGAACAAACACAATGCCTCCTTGAATTCACCTCCCAGACAGGGAAGTAAAGCTACAGTCAGCGGGTGGATCTCGCCGGGTTCGGATTTCACCCGTGCGGCAGGCAGTCTTCAGGTACACCGCGTTCATGTCTGTCTTTCCCAGGGCTTCTTTCACTAACTGCTCATATTTTTCTTCCTTTGTCATTTTGTGCCCCGTGGCAGAGCTCAGTCAATCAATTTTTGCAGCCAGGGCTGATGCTGCAGGATTCAAGCGAAGGCCCACCAGCAACAAGCGCGAGAGCAGGCCCCAGTCCCTGTGAGCTGATCAACCCGGGATTGAATTGTTTTTAAACGTGTGTCAGTTCAGGGATATATATATTTGAGGCAGGAAAGAAAGGAGGAGGTGTGATTTCAAAACAGTTTTCTTCATCGCAGTGTAGAGCTGACCTTGCATTTAAAGATAGAGGATGGTGGAGAGCTATAGGGAAAGTGTGAGCTGTATAAGTGCTGTTTATAGAAAGCTGTTTTAATACCTTTGCTACAGCTGAGCAATGCAAAGAGGCAAAGCTCTGGAAAATGCACGCCTTTCCTTGTGATTGATCTGCTTATAGGTCCATTCCTGCCCAGATGATAAAAAGCAGTCACAGGGCAGATAAGCTTTTGTGACTTCATTGCCCCCACACGTGAGAAATGGTCCTTATTTAGAATTTTGCTATTAAAATATGTTTATAGTATATCCCTACTCCCCATCTAAACATTTAAAAAATATTTGAAGTGAAAATCTGGATTCCACATAGAAATCTAATTGTCTTGTTTTGTTTGTTTGTTTTTGCAGTTAATGAACTCATTCTCGGCACAGTGACAGGTGGGGTGATGCTAAAAATAAAACAGATTTTGAAGTGAGACAAGCCTCCTTTGGAAGTAGGTGACACTCTTGAAAAAACACCCAGACAATTGCCAGATGAAAATAAATACTCAACCTACAACAATTTCTAACTGCCCCTCTTTTTAAAAAACAAACAAAAAAATTTATTGATTTCAGAGAGGAAGGGAGAGAGAGAAAGAGAGAGAGAGAGAGAGATAGAAAAATTAATGATGAGAGAGAATCATTGATCAGCTACCTCTTGCACGTCCCACACTGGGGATCAAGCCTGCAACCTGGACATGTGCCCTGATCAGGAATCAAACTGTGACCTCCTGGTTCAAAGGTTGATGCTCAACCACTGAGCCACACCAGCTGGGTGCTCCACCTCTTTTTATGTCATTTCTAGGTTTCTCTAGGAAAACATCCTATATAATGAAGAGCTAAAAGGCTAATTAGACTGGATGGTGGAATGACTTTCTGGAATGACATTCCAGAACAACCTTCTGGAACGACCAGTGGGTGGGGCCACTGTGGGGCAGCTGGGGCCATGAGGGCCAAGGCAGCGGGGGCAGCGAGGGCCAAGCCCCTTGCATAAATTTTGTGCATCGGGCCTCTGTCTATATATGTAAAAGGCTAATATGCAAATTGTCCTCTCAGGAGTTTGAGAGACTGGGAGTTTGATCACTCACTATGATGTGTGCTGACCACTAGGGGGCAGCGCAGAACAAAGGAAGCCCCTGACCGGCCTAGGGGCCCTACCCATACACAAATTTTGTGCACTGGGCTTCTAATAATTCAATAATAGCAATACATTCCATATTAAGTAGCAAAATTCATATTTATTTAACATTAACATTGTATCAGGCAATGGACTAATTGCTTTCACCTATTGTATTACTCACTTCTCATTATGATTCTTCAAGTAGCCCCCACCATCCTGCTTAAGGAAACTGTATCGTGGAGTTATTAACAACATGCTGTATGCATGCGGCTGAAGGGGAGCTGGCTTGCCACCCCAAAATATGCCACTTTGGCATGAGAATTACTTTGATCTAAAGGCAATCAAAACCCAGAAGACTCAAGAAAATATTTTACCTCTCTCTTAACTACCTAAAGGAATTTAGAGCGGCGGTGGCCTAGGAAGAGAGATATTACCAGAGATAACTTTTCATCTGAAAGATCTATCTGTAAACATCTCATTGCCAAACAGCTGCTCTTATTGGTCTTATAAATGCCTTCTTCCCCTTTGACACCCCAGGTCCCTATCCCATTCCTTAGCTCGGGATGGCATATAAGCCTCAACTGCCAGACTTGCCCTTGGGTCTCCTATTTTTATGGGGCTCACATATGCAGTTGGAGGACTTGTAAAAACAGAGATGGCTGGGCCCCAGCCCCCGAAGTTTCTATTTAGTCTGGGTGTGGCTTGAAAATTTGCATTTCTTACAAGTTCCCAGGTAATGCTGATGCCACTGGTCTGAGGACCACAGTTTGTAAACTCTACTCCATTCTGTGCAATGCTGCCTCTCAAAGAAAGCCATACTTGGGCCTGGTTGGTGTGGCTCAGTGGTTGAGCATCAACCTATGAACTAGGAGGTCATGGTTCGATTCCTGGTCGGGGCACATACCTGGGTTTCAGGCCCCATCCCCAGTAGGCCCCTCCCAGGGTGTGCAGGAAGCAGCCAATCAATGATTCTCTCTCATCATTGATGTTTCTATCTCTCTCTCCCTCTTTCATCCTCTCTGAAATCAATATATATTTAAAAAGAACCCTCTTAAAAAAATAAAGAAAACCATACTTGGGCCATATTTTACTACTGGCAAGATGTGCTATGCAAGATAAAATACTTGAGCATCATTTCAAAGCTGAAATACTACACACTGATGAATTGAATTTTATTAAATTCTTATTTCTTATGCACCTAGGAACTGCATGCAAATGGAGATGAAAATAATGACTAAAATATAATTCCTGTCCTCCAAGAGCTCGTCAACTAGTTGAGATTACAGTCATAAGTACATCCTTAAATTTATCATTAACAAGGCAAACACCACAAATGCTTCAGCAGGAGAGCTTTAAAAAATGTACTCTGGGAGGATGAGGAAATTCTATTACAAACACACACACACACACACACACACACACACACACGTTCTACCTTCATCTTGCTTTACTCTGAAGTCAATTCCTCCCTCTGTCTCCTGTTTTCTGGTAAAATCAAATTTACTGGGGCTACTTCAAATCCCACTTACACCTGAATCCCAAATCAGGCTTCCACATCACACACACCAGTGAAACTGCCCCGGAAAATCACCCCTCACTTGCGAATTGCACCACCCGAGGACCAGCAGCAGCTCTGTGTTTCCGAGGCCCTGGCCACTGTTGATGGTTCTCTGCCTGGCAAGCGCCCAGCTTGGCCCAGGTGACCCCATCCTGCTGTTCTTCCCACCGGCTGGGACCTTTAAGCTCATTTCTCTGTTGTCTCTATCTAGTCTTTAAGTTTGCGGTTCTCTGCGTTTCGCCCTAGGCCCGCTTCTCATGCCTTACGAGCCTTTCTCCTCACCAAGGAGTGATTTTTATGAAAACAAGTCTGTTCACCTGACTCCCCTTTCAAAAGGCCCACCGAATCCCGGCTGCCTGAAGGCGGGCGAGTCTTCTCACCTCCTGGTCTGACGCAATCCTGCCTGATCTCTTGCTTCTCTTTTCATTTCTCAGTTCATGCCGACCCCCGTAGGCCCACTGTTCCATTGCCTTGTCCTCACCGAGGATATGACTGAGCGAAGTACATTATCCACATTCCTAGATACACAAGACGCTCTTGTGTAAGGACACCGCAGTACGGTCTGTTTCGAGGGTGTCTTTGACTGCCACACTCACACAGAGCACTTCAGGAATGACACTTCTTGTGACCGAATGTGTGGAGGTTTTCCCCTCACCAAGCAATTCTCGGCCACCACCTCGGTGTCCTGCAACTTAGCTAACCTCTGACACTCTCTCTGAGACAGCGTCCGATTCCTCAGGTTAAAGGCTTAGCCCCCGGAGACACTCCCCTTCTCCCCACCTCCAGCGCATACACATTTCAGAGGCCAATAGCAACCCCAAGTTAGCACCTGGGCCAGTGACCGACCGACTGCAGATGGCAGATCCAACCATCCCCTCGTTGGATTTGATTAATTTGTTACAGTGGCTCACAGAGCTTAGGAAACATTTATGTTTATCAGTTTATTAAAAGGTATGATTAAGAATATAGATTAGCCTGGCTGGGGTGGCTGAGTGGTTGAGCATCGATCTATGAACCAGGAGGTCACGTTTCAGTTCCCAGTCAGGGCACATGCCTGGGTTGTGGGCTCAATCCCCAGTGAGGGGCATGCAGGAGGCAGCCGATAAATCCATGATTCTCTCTCATCATTGAAATTTTGATCTCTCTCTCCCTCTCCCTTCCTCTCTGAAATCAATAAAAACATATTTGAAAATAATAGTAACACAGATGAATAGCCAATCCTCTGTGTGTGCCCCTCTCCAACACCTTCACATGTTCACCAACCCAGAAGCTCCCAAACCCCATACTTTCAGGGGGATTTACATCACAATGATTAACTCCATTTTCAGTCCTTCTCCCTACTTGAGAGAATAGGGAATGGGCGGAAAATGCCAAATTTCTAATGATGGCCTGGTTTTCCTTGTGACCAGTGCTCTTCCAGGACCGTCCAGGAGCCCACTCAATGACCCCAACAGACACTCTTATCACCCAGGAAATTACAAGGCTTTCAAAGCCCCGTGTCAGGAGCTGGAGACAGAGGCCAATATATACAGGGTGCCCCCCCCCCCAAAAGTATACACACTTATTATCCACTAGAGGCCCGGTACACGAATTTGTGCACAGGTGGGGTCTCTCGGCCTGGCTGGCGATCGGGCCGATCGGGGCCATCTGGCCCAGTCCTGATCGGGCCCATCAGGGCCAGCCAGCTGAGGGGAGGGACCGCAGGAAGTTGGCCTGCTGCGGGAGGTTGGCTGTGGGAACGCACTGACCACCAGGGGGCAGCTCCTACATTGAGTGTCTGCCCCCTGGTGTTAGTGCATGTCATAGTGACCGGTTGACCGGTCATTTGGTAGACTGGTTGTAACGGTCACTTAGGCATATATATATATTTAATTCCAATGGGTTAAATCAGAAAAGAAACATCAATTGATCTATTAGTTGTTAAAGTTTGTATACATTTTGGGGGGACACCCTATATTTTCCATTTTCTCATGTCTCCTTTGCTTTTTTTGTCTTCTATGCTTCTGTCACCTTTATATGTTATTGGTACTCTGAAACTTTTTATGACAACAGATCTCCACCCTAATAAATTAACATGTGCCCCTCCATTCCATCTTACCTCTAATTAGTACCATGTACAGGGTATCCCAAAAAAACTGTATACTGTTGGGGTCCAACCCCAATAGGTCCAGGGGTTCCCAAAGGTGTGGTCGGAGTCGGCGAAGAAGGAATGACATGGAGACAGAGTTCAGTTGATCAGCAGCCTAGCCAGGTTCTAGCCAGGTTCTCTAGCCAGGTTCTGTCTTTCTTGTCCTGTTACATCTGTATTTATACCAGTTGATTTTAATCCCGTCAATTCTATTCCAAAGGTTAGGGCGTTTGTTAATCTAGTTCTGTTGAGTTTAATCCTGTCTAGGTTAATCTCTGTGTTCCATTATAAGGGCTATTCCAAGGTCACTGCTCTACTGATAAGCTACGAGGAAGTGACTGAAGGAGATTATCCTACCCAGCCCCGCTGCTTGCCTTCCCTGGGACTGCCCTGTGCTGGTGAGTCTCCAGGGGTATAGGCTTTGGTGCTTTCCCTGGTAGGTGGACCCCTGGGAATGTGGGCCCAACAAGTCCCAAATTTATTGCCAACAGTCTTAGTCCAAGTTCTTCATAAGTAGTACATGGTATTTCTGTAACACTAGGGGGTTTCACTGATTTATTTTCTTCCTTAGTCCTGTTAATCCCTAACTCCAGGGAAAAAATCCTCACCTGGGGAAACAACCTGGGGAAGGTGGTCTTGTTTAAAACACATAGTGCTAAGAGGGGGAGCAAACATATTAAGAACAGTATGCCATATATGCCAGGTCCCTTGAAACACATTCTGTGCAGATGTTTCTTCCCTGCAGCAACTGTGTCAAGCAGCAAGGATGGACAGGCTTCTGGCAGTATACATACTTTAATAGCTGATAGCTCAATTTTGAAAATGAAATGTATTTTAATAAACACTGCCTTTGTAATTATTCAAAGTATGTGTATACATTTTGGGGGGGGACACACTATATGTTAACACTTGAAAATCACACACTGTTTTTTGTGGAATTTGGTTAAAATATTTCAAATAATCTATTAATTATAATTCTTAATTCTATTTTGCTTCACTTAATGTAAATAACTTGAAATTTGTTTATTTTTCCACATAAAATTCCACTTAATTTTGTAACAAATTGTTCTATTTTTCATCCATGCTTAATCCTTATTATTCAGTATTCCTAATGTAAGTAATTTCCTCTTTTGCTAAAATGCTTTCTTCTAGGTTGCTACTTTCAAAAATAAATTTTTGTGATAAAAATTCTAAGGCCTTATCACTCAGAGAACATTTATTCCACCTTCATAGTTGCATGGTAATTGAACTACATATAATTTAATCTAAGTTTAAATTTTTCTTAAAAATTTGAAAATATTACTCCATTGTCTTTATTTTAAGCTAATATTTAAAGAAAGTATGTTTTACTATTAATATGTTATATATATTTAATATATTAACAACAGTTTTTTAAAAATTTTAAAAAATTTACTGGTTATAGAGAGGGTAAGAAGAGAGAGAGAGACTAATTTGTTCTTCTACTCACTCATGCATTTATTGGTTGATTTCTGGGTGTGCCCTGACCAGGAATTGAGCCCACAACCTTGGTGTATGGGGACGACACTCCAACCAACTGATCTACCTGGCCAGGGCCCTAATTATATAAAATGAAATAATTATGTAATTTATAGATAATATAAAATATATTATACTACATTACATAATTAAATACATTCAATGTGTATTTTATTAAATATAACACATATTTAATATTACATAGATAATGCATATTAAATGCAAGGACATTTTATCACAATCCTATTATAGATGCCACACAGAAATGAACATAAATAAAGTGTACCTCGAGGCGTCAAGGACTCAGGCATATAAAGTGGAGTCAAACTGCAAGCCCTTCATCATGCAGCTAATATCATTTATGTGAATGTCAAAGAGCAGAAAACAAAATACATTATGTGATAAACACCAAAAAGGAAAAGGAATGACAAACACAAAGTCAGGAATGCATGGCCCTTACATAGGCTGGCGTGGGACTTTAAACACATCCACATTTCTATTTCTTACACTGCAGCAGGTACATTAAGGTTGATTCCACTGCTATTCATTGATCAAAGAGTACATTTTTGGTGTATGTCAAAATACGTATGTATGCATATTACGTGTATGTCATTTATACTTCATTACTGCTATCATGAGAAACCACTGACTAGTACATTTTAAATGCGTTTACTCTAAGTTTGGGGTAAGAGCAGGATGTCTAGTTTTGTGGCTTTTCCTCAGCATTGCACTGCTGGTTATGTTCATTTGCAGTAAGGGAAGACAGGAATTAAAAAGTCTGGGTGCAGCCCTAACTGGTTTGGCTCAGTGGATAGAGCGTAGGTCCAGGGACGGAAGGGTTCTGGGTGCAGTTCTGGTCAAGGGCCTGTACCTTGGTTGCGGGCTCAATTTCCAAAGTGGGTGTGCAGGAGGCAGCTTAGAGGTGTTTCTCTCTCATCAATGTTTCTAACTCTCTATTCCTCTCCCTTCCTCTCTGTAAAACAAATAAAAGATATATATATATTTAAAAAGTATCAGTGCAATTCAATGGAGAAAGACAAGTCTTCATTCTAGGTGCTGGGTCAACAAGATAGCAATACGGGGAGGGAACAATGAGCCTTGACCATTACTCATGCTGTGCATAACTATTAACTTTTAGGTAGATTAATTAATTAGATTCGTGGATGTAAGGTAGTTCTATTAAAAAGCTACAGATCCTAAAAGAGCACATGGAGAATATCTTTGTGATCTTATTTTAGGCAAAGACACCTCAAATAAATTTTAAAAAGACCCCAAATTTACAAATTTGTAAACTGTTCTTCATCAACACGACAAACTTCTGTGCCTCAAAAAAGGCACAGTTGCGATATAAAAAAAAGTAGGACACAGAGTGAAAATATTCACAATACAGTTATCTGACAGTGGACTGGTATACTGAATATATATTGATTCCCATAAACAAGTATTTCAAAAATAACACATTTTTAAAAACAGGCAAAGGACTTGGAAGGGCATCTCACAAAGCATATCATCCGAATCACCAATAAGCACATGAAAAGTTGTTCCATGTTATTGTAAATGAAACCACAACTGTCACACACCGTGGAATAGCTAACATGTAAAAGACTACATACGACCCAACGCTAGAAAACATGTGGGCTCCAGAGTACCCTTATATTTTTCATGGGAGTGTAAAATGGTACAACCAAGCTGGGCAACCGCTTGGCAGTTGTTAATAATGTGAAACATGCACCTATGATAGGATTCAGCCATGTACTCCGTATCTGTTTTGGTTCAGTGAGAAGAAAGAAACCATGAGCATTTTGAACAGGGAACATTTGAAGTAAGAATGATTAAGATATAAACAAGAATTTGAGATTAGAGGAGTAAAGAGTATGCTAGAGATTACAGGGGCCACACAGAAGGAGGAGTCACTACTTGGGGGCCTGACAGCACCCAAGCAAGGGGCGCCCAGCTCGCAGGGGCAGGGTGCTCACTGGATGGCAGAGAAATGCTGTGGTGCTGAGCTGGCAGAACTAGCTGGAAATCTATTTCTTACGATTCTTTGGTATTATTTATTTATTGCTTAAAAAAACTCATAGACACAGACAACAGTATTGTAATTGCCAGAGGCAAAGGGAGGGTGGGGGGGCGGGTAGAAGAGGGTAAAAGGGGATAAATAGTGATAGAAGGAGATAACTTGGGGCGGTCAACACAGTGCAATATACATATGACATATTAGAGATTTATACATCCAAAACTTACATAATTTTGTTAACCAATGTCACCGAAATAAATTCAATAAGAAAAAAGAGTCTTGAGTGAATGCACAACAGCGTATGGTTAACTACAGACACTGTTACACAGTAGACCTCTAAAATATATTTATCTTATACTAGAGGCCTGGTGCACGAATTCATGCACTGGTGGGCTCCAGCTGGCCTGCCCAATGGGGGCCATCAGGGGTGGGCCAGCTGGGGCAAAGGGCCGTGGGCGGGACCAGTTGGGGCCAGGGGCTGTGGGCAGTACCAGCCAGGGCGAGGAGCCACAGGCATTCCAGTTGTTCTGCCATTCGGTCAATTTGCATATTCCCCTTTTATTATATAGGGTAACTGTATTTAATACCAATGAAACAACTCCCTATTTCCTCCTCACCCCATCCCTCAGTGGCTGCCACTTTATTTTCAGCTTTTATAAATTTGTTTATTTTAGATGCCTTGAATAAGAGGAATCATGTTGTATTGGTCCTTTTATAAGTGACTTATTTCAATTAGCATAATGGTTATGTTTATTTTGATGATAGTCATGGTGTCATGCTTATGTCCAAACTCATCAAACTGTATGCATTACATATGTGCAATTTTTAATAATATATGTTAGACCTCAATAGCTTTTTTTAAAATATAGTCTGAGGAAAATTATTTATGGAGAGGTACCTCACTGGAGACCTTCTCCTCCACAACATCTCACGGGCTGGCTGCCGGAGACACTGTGGGTTCTGGTGCAGCTGTCAGCCAGGCTGGAGAAGTCAGGTGCTGGAGAAGGTCCCGAGGGGAGTGGAAGCCAGAGGATGGAAACCTGTCCCCAACAGAAGCCTGCAGGAAGGCTCTGCTACCCTGAAGCCAACCTCTTCCCTTGCAGTGTTTGTCCAGCGCCCTCTATTGGCATTTTTAACAGGGTGCCAATGGACAAAGGGAAATATTTAAACAACTCAGCTCCATATTCATAGAACGGATGAAATTGTGACTCTGGAATAAACCGAGAGGCTATAGATCAAGAGCCGGCACACATTCCCAGGTATTTAATTTCAAAAGTTATAATTTCCAGGTATTTATTTCCAAAGGGTATTAGCATGTTCATCATAGAAACATTAAAAATATATGTCTTTATTTATTTAAGGGAGCGGGAGAGAGAGATAGAAATATCAATGATGAGAGAGAATCATGGATTGGCTGCCTCCTGCACGCTCCTTACTACACAAAACCCGTGCAGGTAGTCTGATTGGGAATTGAACCATGACCTCTTGGTTCATGGGTTGATGTTCAATCACTGAGCCACACAGGCTGGGCCATCATAAAAACTTTTTACAAGGATGTTCATTACAGTTTTGTCCATAATAGCAAAGAAAAAAAAATGGAAACAACACAAATATACATTATCAGAAGATTGGATAAACACAATGTGGTATATTTACACAAAGGTGTAATTGATACAGAAATTACAAAAACGACATCACACAACATATGCAAATCTCAAAAGCATTATGTTAAGCTAAAGAGGCAGGACACTAAAGAGTGCAGGTATAATTCTGCTTACATGAAACTATAGAACAAGAAAACTAATCTGTTGGGAAAGAAGAATAGTGGCTGAATCTAGGTGGGAAGTGTGGGTTAGAAATACCTGGGTGATCTCTTCCATATGAATGTCAGGATACTCAGGGTCTTTTTGAAAGAAGGAGTAGGACTGGGTGCCGGGAATGTACCACAAACCACCATAGCTAATAATTTTGGACTAGTGATGGCTCATTTCTCATGTGAGAAGAACCAAGGGACCCAGAATCTCCACTCAAAAAATTTTCCACTTCTAGAGAGGAGAATGGAAACTTTGCCAACATAAGAGGCAGGAAGTGTCCTTTTCAAACACATCCAGTAAGTAATTATATTTTGTCATAGGATGTTAGTAAACATGATGTCCTGCAACTTTATGTAGAAACAATTTTATCAGAAACAAATTGATTTTTAGCCATTACATACTAATGATAGATAACAGAATGCATGTTTTATCTTTAGATTTACATTTAGAAGGAATAAAAATTTAAAGAAATATACACTGAGTGGCCAGATTATTATGACCGGCCAGATTATTTTGACCACCCCATCAGTACTTCATTGACACTTCCAAAAATACTGAATATTGAAAACTTCCTAAGCAAATACTGTCAAGGTTTTATTATTATTATTATTATTATTATTTGCATAACTAATTCACTTCATTGTACTGATGGGGTCATCATAATAATCTGGTCGGTCATAATAATCTGGCCACTCAGTGTATAGCAATATGTACCATGTTGGCTAAATATCATAAGTGATGTTTATTATATAAATTTTTAACTTTATTGGGTCACATCCTATATAATAAAAGGGTGATATGCAAATTGACCCTAACAGCAGAATGACTGGTCACTATGACACACACTGACCACCAGGGGGCAGATGCTCAATTCAGGAGCTGCCCCCTGGTGGTCAGTGTGCTCCCACAGGGGGAGCTCTGCTCAGCCACAAGCCAGGCTGATGGCTGCCAACACAGCGATGGTGGTGGGAGCCTCTCCCACCTCCTCAGCAACGCTAAGGATGTCCAACTGCAGCTTAGGTCTGCTCCCCACTGGCAAGCGGACATCCCCAAGGGCTGCTGGGCTGCCAGAGGGATGTCTGACTGCCAACTTAGGCCTGATCCCCCCCAGGGAGCGGGCCTAAGCCAGCAGGTGGACATAGCCCCAAGGAGTCTCAGACTGCAAGAGGGCACAGGCCGGGCTGAGGGACCCCTCCCCCCTGAGTGCACAAATTTTTGTGCACCAGGCCTCTAGTTGGTTAATTAAATTATATAGATTTCAAGTATATAATTCTATAATACAGCATCTGTATATTGTATTCTGTGTTCACCACCCAGAGTCAAGTCTCCGTCACCTTTTATCTCCCCTTATCTCCTCTTTACCTCCCCCATCCTCTGTGGTCACTATACTGTAGTCTGTGTCCACAGGTTTTGTTTTTAGTTGCTTAATTCCTTCACCTTTTTCACTCAGTCTCCTAACCCCACTCCCCTCTGACAGCTGTGAGTCTGTTTTCCGTATCTATGAGTCTGTTTCTACTTTGTTTGTTTATTTTGTTCATTAGATTCCACATGTAAGTGAAATCATATGGTCCTTGTCTTTCTCTGACTGGCTAATTTCACTCAGCATAATCCTCTCCAGATCCATCCATGCTCTTGTAAAGGGTAACATTTTCTTCTTTTCTACGGCCAAGTAAATACTCCATTGTGCAAATGCCCTCATCTACTGAAGGGCACTTGGGTAATATTTTATTATTAGTCAAAAATAATAGCAACATGCTATTTAGCCTCCATGTCTTTGTGTGTTTTTCAGTTTTTCCCTTGTGATTGATTTCTAGATTCACACTATGGTCAGAGAAGATGCATGATATAATTTCAAACTTCTTAAATTTATTGAGACTTGTTTCGTGTCCTAACATATGGTCTATCCTAGAAAACATTCCACGTGCACTTGAAAAGAATGTATATTCTGCTGCTTTGGGGCGAAATGCTCTAAATTTAAGTATGTCAATCTTTGAAATAATTACACATGTCTCCATTAAACTTTCATTGCAATTTATGTAACATTTTATGTTTAATAAATGTCACAAAAAGGTCTTGTTTCAATTTGTGCTTGCACTTTCTACAGCCAGCAATTTCGTCCACCAACACTCCTAACTTCACCCCTAAATATAACACGTTCCCCCTGTGTTTGTATCTTGTTTTATGACCCAATTAACTCTAAATTAAGAAGGCTTTATGATGAAATACCACCGCCAAGTTGACATATAAATAATGTTATAAATAAACTCCCAAAGGATGAACAATGAAATGTGTTAATGCAACCCATTTTTAAAAGCCAGCTCTTACAAGCCTGATATAAAGGGCTTTGTTCCAAAGGGAGATTGCCATTCTATTTGAAACAATTCAAATTATGATGGAAAATTAATTTTACTTTTTCTGGGGGAAAAAAAGAGACATTCTTCATAATGTGTCCTGTATTTTGATCAAGTCTAACTCACACCTTGGAGGATTGTGGTGTGAACCATTTCATGAGCTTGTAGTTTATTTACAGCATCTAGGTAGACATGGATCAGCTAGAATTCCAGTTGTTCTGCAGGAAATGTCCTCTCCCTTTGGAAGGAATACATACATTTCTTCTTTCGGAAGTAAATTTTATATATAATATAAGTAATTTAAATAAACTTTAAACTTTAGAACAATTTTAGACTTAAAGGAAAAAAATTAAAATAGTACAGAGAGTTCTTGACTACCCTATACTACTCTTTCTCCAAGTATTATTATTTGCTGTTGTTGTTAATCCTCACCCAAGGATATTTTTCCATTGATTTTTAGAGAGAGTAGAAGGGAGGGGGAGAGACACAGAGAGAAACATCGATGTGAGAGAGACAGATCAATTGGTTGTTTCCCCCATGGGTCCTGGATCGAGCCTGCAACTGAAGGAAGAGCCCTTGACCGGAATCAAACCCGGGACCCTTCAGTCCGTGGGCTGACGTTCTATTCATTGAGCCAAACCAAGTACGGCTGTTCCTCCATTACTAATATCTTCCTTTAGTAGGGTGCACTTGACATTACTAATGAATGATATTGATGCATTATTAGTAATAATAGTCCACAGTTTATTAGAATTTCCTTAGTTTTTACATAATGTTGTTACCTGTTCTGGGATGCCATTCTAGATGCTGTATTACATTTTGTAATTATGACTCCTTAGGCTCCTCTAGGCCATGACAGTGTCTCCAGACTTTTCTTGTTTTTACTGGCCTCAAAATTTTGAGAAATCCCGGTCAGGTATTCTGTGGGTGCCCTTCTATTGGAACGTGTCTGATCGTTTCCTGGTGATTACACTGAGATTATGGGTTTTGTGGCGGGACGCCGCAGAGGTAAATGAGCTATTTCTATCACATCATAGCAAGGGTACATACTATCCGTATTATTCATGACTGTTGATGTTAAACTTGATTACCTGGCTGAGGTAGTGCTTGTCACACGTTTACACTATAAAGGTACTCTGATTTTCCCCTTTTCATACCGTACTCTTCAGGAAGAAGTCATTATGCACACTAAATGCAAGTTTTATATCCATGTCTTCAATTCATATCTTTTTAAATCTTATTTTATTGGCTCAAGAAAATAGAAGTAGTGATTGTAAGCACCCTGTTGTTCAAACCTTAGGTAGAAAGCTTTTAATATTTTATCTTTACTTTTGCTTTTATAAAGTACACTTTATTAGGTCAAGAAGCCACCTGAAATTCTCAAAATGTCAGGTATGGTCAGCCCTTTGTATCCATGGTTCTGCACCCATGAACTCAACAAACCACGTGTCAAAAATAATTTCTAAAAAGGTATATTCTGGCCGAAACCGGTTTGGCTCAGTGGATAGAGCATCGGCCTGCGGACTGAAAGGTCCCAGGTTCGATTCCGGTCAAGGGCATGTACCTGGGTTGCGGGCACATCCCCAGTAGGAGGTGTGCAGGAGGCAGCTGATCGATGTTTCTCTCTCATCAATGTTTCTAACTCTTTATCTCTCTCCCTTCCTCTCTGTAAAAAAATCAATAAAATATATTAAAAAAAAAAAAAAGGTATATTCTGGCCCTGGTCAGTGTTTCTCAGTGCAGCCGTGGGCAAACTATGGCCCGTTTGAAATGAATAAAACTAAAAAAAAAAAAAAAAAGACCGTACCCTTTTATGTAATGATGCTTACTTTGAATTTATATTAGTTCACACAAACACTCCTTCCACGCTTTTGTTCCGGCCCTCCGGTCCAGTTTAAGAACCCATTGTGGCCCTCGAGTCAAAAAGTTTGCCCACCCCTGGGCTAGAGCATTGGCCCGAGCACTGAAGGGTAACGGGTTCAATTCCAGGTCAAAGACATGTACCTGGGTTGCAGGTTCCGTCCCGGTTGGGGCCTGTGTGGGAGGGAACCGATTGATGTGTCTCACATTGATGTTTCTCTCCCTCCCTCTCTCCCTCCCTCTATCCCTTCCACTCTCTCTGAAAACCAACGGGAAAAATATCCTCAGGTGAGGATTAGCAACAGCAACACAAAGGCACCATTTATGAAACAAGCAGGCAAGTGGTAGACTGGAAGAAAATATTAGTGACACAAAAAATACTGATGATACTAGGACTTGTATCCACACTACCTAGACCACATGAGGAAGTGACACAAGTCTTGAACAGTCACTTCACCAAAAATGCTCTGTGGGTGGCCAATGTGCACGCAGGGCAGGTGCAGTGTCCCAGGTCATCGCGACACGCCTGCCGCTGAGGTGTCGGGTTTGGCTGATTTGTTTCGGTCGCAGCTCCTTCAGCGCACAAACTCTCCAGTGTCAGGGACTGCATCTCCCACATCTGTTGGCATCAGTAACCAGCACACAGCTGGCGTGCAATAACTATTTGAATGAATGAACTATACAAAGTCAAAGATACTTAAGTTAAAAGAAAAGCAAAGAAGAGAGGGAGCCTGGAGGAGGCCGGGGATGCTGCCTGGGAGAAGGCAGACCTCTGAGAAGCGAGGGCCGTCGGAGAGGCGAGCACAGCCCTGGGTTCCATCTCGCGAGGCCCTGCATCTTCGCTCTCCTACCTGATGAGTCACTGGGCACATTCCTTCCACTTTCAAGAAGGTTCAAGAAATTATCCCGAGAAGACGGTAAGGAGTTCTAAAGCCCTTCAAACATCTTGCACGGAAACCCAGCTCCTTTCAGAGCCGCAGGTTCCCTCCCAGCCCAGCGCCAGCTCTTTCCTCTCTGTCCTCCTGCAGGACGGTGGTAGCTTGATGTTCTCGCACCAAGTTTTTCCTCAGGTTTTCAAAAGACAAGCCGAAAACACCCTCTTCATTAAGAGCGCTGTGCCATCGCCTGTGCTTCCTGGGCGCAGTTTTATTAAGTGCTAATGACTGTGGTCCCCAAACGGAAACTCTCTTCCTTCCACAGGTTTTCCCTAAATCCCAGCCCGGGTTGGCTCTGTTGGTTAACTGCACTGTGTTTGCCCTTTTCATGTCAAAAGACCCTGATGCCTTATTATGTGAAAATCGTAAATGACTTCAGATCAGTTTCAAAACACGAGACTTATTTTGAGATCAAACACTCAGAGGAGTATGAAAACCTTATCTACTTAACAATTATCACACATGAGTCAATATATAGAAATTCTTTCAGAGCATGATGAGTCCTGCTGTGTTAAGTGAGCCAACATCTCTTTTAAAAAATTAGATGCCTTTCTTTTTGCTGATTTATGATTTTCTTCCTGAAAATCTGAAACTCAATTACTTTAAGATCTTTTCCCTGTGTAGCTCTTCCTTCTCCATATCCTTAAACAACTTGCTTACTTTAAAATTTAAGCTACTTGCTAGGCATTACAATAAAAAGAAATACAAAAAGGAATTGTTTTTTTTCCCTTTCTATTCATTTTTTTTACTTTCTTGAATTGATGGGGTGACATTGGTTAATAAAATTATATGGGTTTCAGGTGTACAATCTATATATATAAAAGCCTAAGCGACCGTTCGACCATTAGACCAGTAGCTATGGCACACACTGACCACCAGGGGACAGATGCTCAACGCACAGGCATGGAAACATGGAACAGACTGATGATTCTCAGAGGGAAGAGGGGAAGGGGGGAGGGCGGGAAAAGATTAACTAAAGACCTTATATGCATATTAGATGCCCGAGGGGTCCCAGATTGTGAGAGGGTGCAGGCCAGACTGAGGGACCCCACTGGTGCATGAATCTGTGCACCGGGTCTCTCGTTCAATAATACATCATCTGTATATTGTATTCTGTGTTCACTATCCCAAGACAAGTCTCCATCACCATTTATGCCTCCTACACCTTCTCCTACCTCCTCTCATGCCCCTTTCCTTCTGGTAATCACCATCCTGTTGTCTGTGTCTATGAGCTGGAACTGTGGAAGATCAACTAATCCTCTCTCGCTAACCTTAGATAAGCATAGATGATTAAAAATGTCTTATTGTTGCCTGGCTGGTGTGGCTCAGTGGTTGATTGTTGACCCATGAACCAGGAGGTCACAGTTAGATTCCAGGTCACAGCACATACCTTGGTTGTGGGCTCAATCCCCAGTAGGGGTCGTGCAGGAAGTGGCCAATAGATGATTCTCTCTCATCATTGAAGTTTCTATCTCTCCCTCTCCTTTCTTCTCTCTGAAATCAATAAAAACACATTTTTTTTAAAAGGTCTTATTATCCATTTGCTAAATATTAACTAGCATTTTGTTTTATACACTGATTTGGAGATTGAAATTGGATAGATACTTAAGTACAGGGCCAAATTATGACACTTTATTCTACCTTTCCTTAAGAATAGATTTTTAAAATATACACATGTTACAGATTAAAAAGATGGTGGGACATCTATTTTTTTTTTCAAGAGAGTTTATACAAAGAGATACCATAACCTCAGAAACTCTTATTTTTCTCGCCTCAATTGGAAAGAATGGTAGAGGACAACAAACATTTCTCTGATTTATGCTGACTGTGCGGTAGAGGCTGCAGTGATATGCTAATAAAATGTCCTGCAGCTTTCAAGAAACAAGAGCTATTCTCTGACCCCAGGATTTTTACATTTTCCCATTATGTAGATTGATTGTTTGGTGAGACCAAGGTGACTGATGATGGCCAGGTTTCACAAGGTTGGAACGAATTTGATTGTGAGTTGGGAGGGAAATGAATACTCAAAGCAATTGTCAGTTACATTTTGTTGTTGTTGGCTTCACATTTGCTCCAAATCCAATAAAGCTTTGAAGCCTCTGATAATTTTCAAATGCTCATGGAATGACAATTTTAACAAAATTCAAATGGTAGAAAGACAAAGATGAAAGTTACAGGTAAATAAAAAGGAGTCTTGGATATTACTTCTGATTCACATCATTTTTGTGACCTAGCCCTGCACTAGACGGTAATGCAGTATTTCCCATGGACCGAAAGGGTTTTCCCAGATGTCCTGGAGAGGTTTTCCAGGGTCTCTCTCCTGTTAGGACAGCTAATATAAACAGATTTTTTTGAAACAGGTACTCACAGATTTTTTAGATGTTCATAAAATTAATGAAAGTGTAGATGGTTTAGTTTTTTAAAACAGGAATCTTTTAATTAATGAGAAGGTTTGGAAATCACAAAATATTACATAGGAAAGTGGCAACCAATTATTCTTTATAATTCAAGAATGAGCACCTGAGTGGCAACCAACTTACATTGGATTTGGACGCCCTTTCTAACTCTCCTTGATCTCTTTCGTGTTTAGTGAACAACACTCAGTGTATAATTTGTCTTCAAATACAAATTGGCCAATGGGGAAAGAATGCTGTGACCACCAAACATGAGCATTGTGGTTTATTTGACAGCTATAATTTTTACTGGAAGTTATTTCACTCACATCTTCATTTCTATCATAGTCTCTGGGTGCTTGAAATCTATAGATGAGGGATCCTTGGGCACATTGACACAATCCAACTTATGGGCATGAAAAGTGACGATCACATCTTGCGTTGTTATTATTCCAACCAGGTGCTGCAACCCTAGAAGTTTCATCATGAGAGCAGACATCTGGCATCCCTTGATTTTATCAGGATATTATTGCAAAATTATTTTTAAAATTTACATATAGCAAATTCAGTCCTTGAATGTTCCCACAAAATTACAAGAAAATGACCATCATTCACAACTGCCTGAAATCTAGCTGAACAGAAGTCCTACAACTAAGGATGTACAGAGGACTCCACATTGAGTCTTGTAGGAGGGGTAGAGACGTGGGTGAGGGTGGTCCCACACCCGCCTGTGGCGATTAAAAATCGAGAAGAATATCTCAGCTATGGAGGTCCTCCCTAAGAAGCAAGGGGTCCCAGACCTACACTAGAGTTGACAGACAGGTGCCAAATCTGAGACTCCATTAACCTAACCCTGTTTGCTCGGCCCTGATGATTCCCTAAAATCCTGCCCAACCCAATTTTCAGGCCCCTGGAAGCGGTTTCCAGTGGCTTTTCCATACAAACTACTTGTCTTAGCTCATGCTGTGGACTTTTCTAAAATCTCTCAAATAAGCAGCATCTGGCCTCAGCATGCCCCAAGCCCCTCGATAAGCGACACCAGCCTTGACACTAGCAGCAGCCTCCCTTCGTTCACAACCTGACCTCCCTGGGGGACCTCCAAGCCCAGCACAGGGAATATAGTCAATACTACTGTAATTACTATCTGTGATGTCAGATGGGTACTAGGTTTATCCGTGGAAGTGAATATGCATGTCTAATCACGGGGTTGTGCACCTGAAACTAACATAATATTGTACATCAGCTATAATGGAAAAATTTAAGTTATTTTAAAAGATATATATATATATATATATATATATATATATATATATATAAATTGAGATCAATCTATCCTCTTACACAGTTTTTCAAAAATATTTCCTTTATATCCTCACATACATTACCAAAAAATGTACTTTAAAGCATTACTGTGTGTATATGTGTATGTGTGTATATGAGAAAGAGTGAGAAAAAAAGAAAACATAATTTGAGAAACTCTAAATACCTATACCTCTCAATTGTATTCCCACCACCAGAGTATCAAGAAGAATAGACAAGAAACAAGACATATTAGCTTAGAAAAACATCTTGATAAAATAAGTAGTAATGCTAACGTCTAAATGTTTGTATCACCCCAAATTTATGTAATAAAATATTAAACCTCAAAGATGATGGTATTGGGAGAAAGGGCCTTCGAGTGGTTCTTAGGTCATAAGGGTGTAGCCCTCAGGAAAAGGATTAGTGCCCTTATAAAAGAGGTGCCAGAGAGCTTCCTGGGCTCTTCCACAACATTGAGGACATAGCAAGAAGGCAACAGTCTTTTTATTTTTTATAATTTTATTTTATTTTATTGGGGTGACAGGGGCACAAGGATGGTTCAACATTCGCCAATCAATCAACATAATTTACCACATTAACAAAAGAAAGGATAAAAATCATATGATCTTGTCAATAGATGCAGAAAAAACATTTGATAAGATGCAACATCCATTTATGATTAAGATGCTCAATAAAATAGGAATAGAAGGAAAGTATCTCAACATAATAAAGGCCATATATGATAAACCCTCAGCCCATATCACACTCAGTGGTGAAACACTGAAAGCTTTTCTCCTAAGATCAGGAACAAGACAAGGATGTCCACTCTCACCTCTCTTATTCCACATAGTGCTGGAAGTACTAGCCGGAGCAATATGGCAAGAGAAAGAAATAAAAGGCATCCAAATAGAGAAGAAGTCAAACTGTCACTTTTTGTGGACGACATCATGCTGTATATAGAAAACCATAAAGACTCCACCAAAAAACTCCTGGAAACAATAAACAAATACAGTCGAGCTGCAGGATACAAAACCAATGTGCAAAAATCCACTGCCTTCCTGCATACCAACCACAAAACTTCAGAAAAAGAAATGGAGAAAACAATTCCTTTTGCAATCGCAACCAAAAGAATAAAATACCGAGGAGTCAACTTAACGAAGAATGTTGAGAGACCCAGATACTGAAAATTACAAAACATTTTTAAAAGAGATTGAAAAAGACACAACGGAAATGGAAAACTATCCCGTGTTCATGGATTGGAAGAATCAACATAGTTAAGATGGGCAACAGTCTTTTTTTTTTTTTTTTAATATATTTTATTGATTTTTTACAGAGAGGAAGGGAGAGGGATAGAGAGTTAGAAACATTGATGAGAGAGAAACATCGACCAGCTGCCTCCTGCACACCCCCTACTGGGGATGTGCCCGCAACCAAGGTACATGCCCTTGACCGGAATCGAACCCAGGACCCTTGAGTCCACAGGCCGACGCTCTATCCACTGAGCCAAACCGGTTAGGGCTGGGCAACAGTCTTGAACCAAAGAAAGGGCTCTCACCAGAATGCGACCTTGTTGGCACCTTGACCTTGGACTTTCCAACCTCCAGGACTTGGAGAAATAAATTTCAATTGTTTATAAAACTACCTGGTCTGTGTGCCATTTTGTCAGAGCAGCACAGATGGGCTAAGGTAAATAAATGGTAAATGCAGACCAAATAAAACAACTCCTCCACATTCACCCATGGCCAGTGCGTGAGCGAGCCATCAATGCGGGAGTGTCAGGTTAGAGAGAGGGTCAAGTAGAACCAAGGGGTTAAAAGTGATTCAAGCTTATACTCAGATTGTGGAGTTTGCATCCCTGCTCCCACCTTGCAGCATCTACCACAGTTCTTTTTGCCTCCGTTTTGCATCTTATGATGGAGGTGACAGCAGTGCTTCTAGGGTTTATGGAGTGAAGGCACGGGGCAAGCAGGAAGCGTTAAATTGATGTTCACTCATTATGGCAAGAGCACCCCTTACAAGGTTGCAACCTTAAAAACCACCAGCTTACACATGGGCAGATTTGGGTTATTACGACAACTGTTGCTTTCCTGGGATAATCTGAGTTATCCTTGTTTTCAACAAACAAACCACGAACAGTTAACACTAATCATGTGGAGAGCAACGGTGAATCTGTCTTTTTTGAGATCGCTTATGACAGCATGTGAATCTACATAAACGACAGGCCCATGTATAATGAGAGGGTCCACTCTCCCACCACAACCGGTAAAAAAATATGCTTACTGAAATAGAACTATGTCTCTATATGCACATACCTTATATTTTTACATTTTTGTGTTCTTGTCAATATCATGAAACATTCATTGGTGATTTAAGGTCCTTTTTTAAAATAGTAAACTTTAGGTATAGAAATGTTTTTGCAGCAGATATGTTTCTTTGATATTTGTGACATTTTATTGTAGATTACAAGATGCTCGGAATACACAGAACAGTAGTTATATTAATGCAGTCCCATTTCTTTCCACAAGCAATTTATCATCCAAAGTAAAATAAATGGCTTTCAATGAGAGATGTAATCACAAGCTAAAGAGAAATGGAAGCTTTAAAGACAAGATTTAAAGACAAGAAACGAAGCCATACCCGGAGAGGCAGATGGGACGTGCAGAGCGTACCCTGTCGGGCTGTCCCACCTGCGTCTTCCTGCACGAAGGCCTAGTGTGCGGGGTTGATTGGCATTTGCTGCTCACTGTCTTCAGCTGGTTAAATTCAAATTACAGTGGGGCCTTGACTTACGAGTTTAATTCCGAGACGGAGCTTGTTAAGGAGCTCGTTAAGGAGCTCGTTAACTCAAATTACTCTATCAACTCAATGCAAAAAATTGGCCAAGAGACAGCTGGTATCTCAAAAAACTCATTAGTCGGGACACTCGTAAGTCAAGGCCCCACTGTATCTGTTGAATGAATCCCCCTCTGTAATTAATGGTTCCTGGGAAGCTGGTGTATCTTTGATGGTCACAGATCTGTGTTCATCAGTTTATTTTGATTCATTAGATTCCACATATGATTGAGATCATGTGATACTTATCTTTGTCTGACTGGCTTATTTTGCTCAGCATAATACTCTTTAGGTAGATCCAGAGACATAGAAGCATGAACAGACTGTTGAATCTCAGAGGGAAGGCAGGGGAAGGTGGGTGGAAAGACATCAACCAATGAACTTGTCTGCATATGTGCATAACCCGTGGACACCGGCAATGAGGTGGTGAGGGCCTGGGCGGAGGGGGGGGTGGGTTATTAGGGGGAAAGGAGGACCTATGTAATACTTTCCACATAAAGATTAAAAAACAACAAACAACGAACAGTAGATCTTTTAAAAATATCAATTGGTTACACCACCATGTTCTTATGAGCGAAAGGAGGAATATAATGAAGAAAATGAGAATGGAACATCCCAGGATTCCCCCAATTATCCTAGAAATATTCACACACAAGCCCAGGGCCTGCTCCCCAAGCACCTCCACATCCCCACGCCCGCTCTCTCTGCCCTGGAGAGCCTGGAAACATCAAGGCCTGCAGCTTCTCCCATGTTCCCATTACTGCTCTGAGGACTTTCAGGTTAGGGTTAAGAAACACACACACACACACACACACACGCAGATCTCACAAGTCTTTATAAAAATGCATATGTCTAATAATTATGTCTATATGTCTTCTCCCATATGGTGTGTTACTGTTCCTTCTCATTAGAATTTTTCTGAACAAACATTCAAATGTTATACCTGCTACATAGACATGGAGGCTTGCTTTCTATCCTTCCTAACACCGCCCTCCCCTCCAGCAGAGCATGACTAACACTACCAGCTAGGAAGAAAGCAACCCCCCTAAAGCAGTGGTCGGCAAACTGTGGCTCACGAGCCACATGCGGCTCTTTGGCCCCTTGAGTGTGGCTCGCCCACAAAATACCGACTCTGCGCATGGGCCACAAAGTTTCAATCGCACTGTACGTGCGCGCTCGCACGTGGTATTTTGTGGAAGAGCCACACTCAAGGGGCCAAAGAGCCACATGTGGCTCGCGAGCCGCAGTTTGCCGACCACTGCTAAAGGATTCACTCCTCAAAACTATTTCATGGGCTGACCCCCAACCACACTGTCTGCCCTAAAGCGGTTGATTATAACAATGTGTTACTTGGCTCCAAAAAGCTTCCTTTGTCCAAACTATAATGACTCCTCTTACTAAAAGAAGAAAAAAGAAAAAAAATCTGTATTTTCTTACTAAAAACATCCTTTGGAATAATCAACTTCTATTAAATTATTTTATTACTTTTGAAAAGCTGTTGCTTAAAACTGCAACTCCCAAGGTGAAAGGTCACTGAAAACTTCCACTCTGCCAACTGAGTTAATGAACGCAAAGGGAAGGCTCCCCCTACCAAACAGAGTTAAATCTGATATTAGCATTTTCTAAGAGGCATGCATGAATTTTAACAAGCTGACAGTTTCACCTTAGATCTTCATCTTTAAAAAAAAAACAACCATAAAAATGTTTCAATTTCTTCCATATTTTTTCCAGCCAGTCTATTAGTATTGAAACAAATATAAGTGGTTTCAAGAATTCTGACTGAACTAATAGGCAATACAACCAAGCTTAAATTTGTTTTAAGAAGAGATTCATATTGCACAAAATAATTTTTATTAGAAAAATGAGCTTACAAACAGTGGTATAACTTCTCAATAGGGAGCGTTGTGTGTTACCGGAGTATGCTGTTTAGTGGGGAAAATGGCGATAAATTACCATGTATTAGAATACATACTGCATTGTGTCTTTTATCCCACATGTTTTTGTGTGTTTCAAATCCCTAAACTTACATGATCCAGGGAAACTGACATTCAAAGCAATCCTTGTGAATAGTTTTTCTGTTTCATGGCTTCAAGATAAGAGCTTCCATCTGCCCTGAAAAAAGTCTCTGTCAACAGAATCTATTTGATCAAAGAGTTTTTGTCAGTTATTAAAGGAGGGAAAATCCACAAGTTTGTGATTCTATCTTCTCTCTCCCATTTTCTGTTTGCAGCTTATACAATTTGCATGCTTTCAAATTGCAACAATAGTTTACCATTTTAAATACATGTTTGGCACAGCATTTGAGGAGCATTAGGGATATTTGCATATTTTCTGTTCTTTAGCAGCTCAATGGGGATGCTCATCAGCCCAGATTGCCCCAAAGGAATGTAACCTTGCCTTTGCCTACATTCAGCATCTCTAGAAATTCAAGTCACCTTAATTGGTGCCTGAATTGGCTCTGAACATTCAGTTGAGGTGATAATTCTGTGCTAGCCCTTTAGCCCCTGCAAGCAAAGATGCCCTTGCATTTTGGTAAGAATCAGTCTGTTTAAGGAAACCCTGCTGGGCCAGCATGGCTTAGTGGTTGAGCGTCAACCTATGAACCAGGAGGTCACAGTTCCATTCCTGCTCAGGGCACACGCCCGGGTTGTGGGATCTGTCCCCAGTGTGGGGTGTGCAGGAGGCAGCTAATCAATGACTATCTCTTATCATTGATGTTTCTCTCTCTCTCCCCCCTTCTCCATTCCTCTCTGAAATCAATAAAAATACATTAAAAACAAAAACGAAAAAGAAAATCCTAAGACATTTACACAATTGAAATAAAATTACGTTTCTGTAGGTGAACTGAAAGATAAATAGCAGTGTGATAGGGAGAAAGATCTGAAAGTTTTTTTCTGGCTATTTTTCTGCAAAGTAACGGGAATAAAATAATATGCTGTGTAGGTAAAGTAAAAACAATTACTCATGAAAAATTTATTTCTTTTTAAAAACAATTTATTTCTTTTTGAAAGACAGTGTTCTTTTCATGTTGATGCTGAAAGCATTGTGGTCAACTTCAATCACTTTGTCAATCACTTTAAAAGAAACTCTGATGAACTGACAGTCCATTCAAATATCTAATTTTCTAATCATCACCATGTATTGCAATTACTGAAGGGGCCTGGCCTAAAAGAGTAGCGTCTCTGCCACTCCCTTCCTCCTGTGAAACCTGACCTGTTCCACAATTCTTCAGCATCATCTATCCCTCAAGAATGGAACCAAACCCCTTAGAAAGCACATAAGACTCGACATACCCTGTCCCACCCTGTCCCCCAGGCTACACTAGCCACACAGGTACTTTATGCCCTGGCCTGCCTCAGAGAGTTTGGCTGTCAGAATTCACTATCATCTCTTATCATGTTCTCAACGTGGCTCCTCTATAAGTGAGTTCTTCCCTCCCCTCTCTAGCTGGCTAATTATACCTACTGTCATTGATATTTAAATTTTTGCTTCCATCAATGCAATACATATTTTTATTTTAAAAAAAATCTATTCTATAATAATAAAAGCATAATATGCTAATTAGACTGGACATCCTTCCAGACGAAGCCGGGGCTGTGAGGGAAGCCTGGGTCCCGGATGCCAGAGAGAAGCTGGTGCCGGCAGCCGCGGGAAGGAATGCCTACTCTTGCAGGAATTTTGTGCATCGGGCCTCTAGTGAGATTATATGAAAAACAAAAGTTTCCCCCTTAAGTCTTGATTCCCTAGAGCACAACCAGCTACATAATTGGTACAAAGTGAAAATATGGGACCTTTTGTTCTAAAAGTAAGAAAAATTTTTTTGTTAAAGTTACTAAAATATTAAGTTTATTTTTATTTCTACTGTAATCTCTCAACTTATTGTTTTTCTTTTAGAGAGAGAGAAAGGGAGAGGAAGAGAGAGTGAAACATCAATATCGATTGGCTGCCTCCTACACGCCCCTTGCTGGGGATCAAGCTGGAAACCTGGACATGGGCCCTGACAGGGAATCGAACCAGTGACCTCCGGGTGAATGGGTCAACACTCAACCACTGAGCCACACCAGCCGGGTGTTTTTTTAATGTTTTATTTAATGTAATTTAAGTAAAAATTTTAAATTATTAGATGAATCTTGCCGTTTATTTTTATATCACGCAATAACAATAATAAAATGCAAAGACAAAATCATTTAACTTGTATATGGAATCACCAAAATGACACAATTTGTATTTTAGAGCTTGTTTATGAGCATGCATTTAATTCTTACCCACAGTGGACATACATACCGCACAAAACTAACTCTATTTGTACTTTACTGCTTCCTGCACACACATTCCATAACCACTCTGCCTCGGGCTTATCTTCCCCTCTCCTTATCGGCATTTTCAGGGCAAATGGTTAGCTCATTCGGGGAAGTTCTACTTCCCCTCTCTCCGTTGTAGATGCGACATGCATACTCTCACTCACTGAATCTCATTGAGTTCCCACCTAACATTGATCCACCAGAAGTCTGTGCTCAGTCTGTGCATCTCAGGGATTCTATGCACATATGCTTGCAAGGAACAGTGGATATGTATGCTACATGCATCTCCTGCTTACACGCATGCTCTATTGTCCCGTTAGACTTTGCTTACAGAACCTGAGCTCAGAGATAAAACTATTTAAATTTTCCAGATTGTACAGCAGAGCATTAAAGCAAGGACAGGGCCCCTCAGATGTGGGGTCCCGTGTAATTGCACAGGCCACACAACCAGGAAGCCGGCACTGCCGCAGAAGCAGCCTCTTCTATCTATCTGAGTGGTCTTGTCCGAAATGTCCAAATAATGCATAATAAACTCACCCACATTTTATCGGTGTTAAATATTATTCATTACACGCAAATAAAACCCAAGGATTTAACATTCTGACACTGCACATGTCTAATTACATCCTCCCAGTGTAATTATATAATAATTTTGTTAATTGATAATCAGTGTTCATATTATGACTTAAAATATTATTCACAGTTGAGCAAGGTAGTATGTTAAAATTATTTATAATCACTTTTCTATAATTTTCTGTTTCCATTGAAGTTCATCAACTCCTTACTTACTTGCTTTGTTTCCTCTTAACTCCAAAATTTTCATAAAATTTCTTCTTAACATGGAAGCTAATCATATATATACTTAATTGAAAATTGAGCCTGGATTTGCATTGCTTTAGATTTTTAGATTTGCTGCACATGTTCTCCAGGGCTTTCTGCTAACATTATCCTACAACTATCTTCTCCTTTCTCTTACATTGATTCCCCTGTTTCCTGGGCCCCATCCCCACGCCCCTATTTTTTTGTATGATAATACAACCTGTCGCCAATGAGTTCCTAAGAATGAGAACATGGGAGGGAAAACTTCTGAGGCCTTGCATGGTTGAAAATATATTTTCTTTACCTCCAAAGCAGTTTGGGTAAAGAAGGCGAAGTTAGAAAAAATTTTCAATTAGAACATTGAGGCCAATGTGTCATTATCTTCTAACTTGAGATGTTCCAGTTAGGGATTCAATGCCTTTCTTAATGCCCGTTATTTGTATGGGATCAATGCTTTTTCTCTCCGAAATCTTCTAAGATGACAGCTGTTTTGTGTGTTTGTTTTTCAATATTTTGCTTGCATTGCTTCTGATGATACATCTACCCTGTTCATTTGTATATAGCATGTCTTTGTACATCGGATGTTTTAAAAATCTACTTTGTATCATTGGTTTTGAGAATGATAATGATAGAACTTGGTAATGATAGAACTATCATTTAATAATGAAAGAAACTTGGTCTAGTTTTTTTTCTTTTCTTTTCATTTTTAGGAAAAAAAGGCAGTTAGGGCTCTACATTCATTGAGCTTTGTTGATCTTGAAGTTGTCTCACACCTCACAATTAGTGTTCATTTTTAAAAATTCTCTTTTCTGTGCTTCATTTTGGAAAGTTTCTTTTGCTGTATCTTACAGTTCTCTGATCTTTTCTTCTGCTGTTAATCTCAATGAGCATATGTTTTATCTTATAGATATTTTAGTTTTCATTTTTTGAAGTTTGATCTTACTCTTTTTTATATTTCCTTTCTCTACTTAAACTTTTTAAACATGCACAATACAATTATAATAACTCTTTTAATGTCCTTGTTTGATAGTTCTAACATCCAAGTTAATTCTGAGTCAGTTTTGATTAATTTTTCTCCACATTATGGGCCTTATTTTTCTACTTCTTTTCATGCTTGTTAATTTTTTATTGGATGCTTTCCAGTGTGAGTTTTATCTTTTTGGGTGTTACATATGTTTGCTTTATTATCACCATTCTTAGTCTTTGTTCTGGGATACGGTTTAGCTACTCAGAAATGTTTAGCCCTTTTGGTCTTTTAAATATATATATGATTTCAGAGAGGAAGGGAGAGGGAGAGATAGAAACATCGATGAGAGAGAATGATCTATTGGTTAACTCTTGCACTCCCCCTACTGGGGATCAAGCCAACAACCGGGGCATGTGCCCTGACCAGTAATCCAACCATGACCCCCTGATTCATAGTTCGACTCTCAACCACTGAGCCACGCCGGCTGGGTGAGGACTCGCTGGACACTGGACATAACTCTTAGTGCCTCTCTAGGGTTCTCTCTCTGAGCTTCTCTCTTTTTCAGGACTCTGCCCTTGAGCTCTGTCTGGATTGCTCTTCCCAGAAGACTGTTCTCTTCTGGTCCTTTTTCCAAAGTCAGGGGGACTTCCGGCTCTACTGAGCTCTTCCTCCCTGAGCCACAGCCTGGAAACTCTCCGGACGCAATCGCCGGGCTTCTGATAGGGCTCCGCTGACTTGTTTCTCAATTTTCAGGTCACGGCCCTTTGTTGTCTGATGTCCAATGTCCTAGGGCCCATTGTTTCATGTATTTTGTCTGTTTTGGGTTGTTATGGGCAGAAGAGTAAATCTGTCCCTTGTCACTCTGTCTTGAAAAGAAACAGCAGTCCCACCTATGTTTTTAATTTCCAAGATTTATTTAATGATTTGGCGCTATTTTTTATTATTTAAAAAAATGGGATCCGTGCCTTGTCTCATCTTTCTGAAGCCTCCTTTCCTGTCTGGCTCTTGCAAGTTGCCTTCAGACATTTCCGGGCAGTGAAATGTGAGATCTATGATGTGTGGGGTGTCCAGGCAGAGATGATTGCTCTCCATCTCTATCTTCTTGTTCTTAGGAGACCAGCAGTGGCCCAGGTGGCCCAGCATCTCTCAGACTGGATCTCTGACTGACCTCCTACAATGGGCTTTGCATGAGTAAGAAATACATGTTTATAGGTTAAGCCTTGAGAGGTGGAGGTTGTTTTCTACGTAGAGAAGTCTATTCTATCTTGACAATATCCTAACTTCCAAAGAAAAGGTTGATTGCCCATAGGATCCTATTTCTTTGACTTGCTGCATTTTGCTTATTAATTTGTATTGTAATGTGTTTTTTCCACTGAAAGCTCTTTGAAGAGAGAGGTAGTAAGTGCCCAAGTTACTCCGAAAATATTGTCTGAATCGATGAATGGCAGAGCTTAATTCTTTTACTGTAACATACTGAGTGTAATTGATATTTATAATTATAAAAACCATATGGATTGAAATAATGTAGACCCACTAGTGGTAAAAATGAAATATAATAATATAATTGCATTCATATAAAATATTTGGAGAACATTCCTAACTTTTCTATTCTTGGCTTTTCTAATTCTTTTAAGTAGTAAGAATTTATTGTACAACTAGTAATCATATGCTGTGTTTCTTTCTAGGATATGGCCCTAGGAATTAAGAGAGAACATTTGAATTGAATTCTAGGACTTACAACCTTATCTGGGATTTCAGGGGGGAAAAGGCATAATAGACTTTATTTTTAAAAAAAAAATTGCATGGCCCTATCAGTTTAACACTTTCTGGAATGATTGTGAATACTATTTCCTATATTGGAAAGTTTATGTCTAAGTACGAAAGCATTTGTCTATGAGCTTATTGTATGGAAGCCTAAACAGAGATATAGCTCTAAATATCTTAGCTCCAAAATGGTGTATGGTAGTGAGTTTTCTTTATTTCCTGCTTCCTCTTCTACTTTCCATCTTCCATGGAAGTAAGCTTTCACTCTAATAAAATACCTATTTATTCCTCAACAGGAATTCATCATTATTGAATAGTCATTCAATTTGTCTGGTTGACAAATTCCGATAGTCGTATTTTGGTTCAGTTGTTTCCTTGTTTCATGCACAGAATGGTAGCTGGCTGAGGGCAGGGCTACAACCAAAGGGTATCTGTTGTGTGAACATGATGTAGCTGATCACATGGATCATCTACATGGAGTTCTCTTAACTGTATGAGCCCAGGAAAGTCTTGATGAAACTAATCTCTCTCAGAATTTCTTATACTCATCTCATACCATCAATATTTTTAAGTGAATATTATGTGCAAATCATGTTCTTAAGTGCAGGGGTCATAAAAAAAGGAAAAATAAAGGTAAACTTCTCTCTCTTGTGAAGTTTACAATTCTAATATGTGAAGATCATATTGTGACAAGTGCTGTAGGCAAGCATATATCTGGAAAGGGACAACAGAGCTGGAGAATAATGATGGTGTTGTTCATAATTTGATACTTGAAGGTCTTACAATACAAATGAGTATCTAATAGACTCTGTAAAAGGTTGTACTTTTTTTTCATCATAAAGGGTGGCAGTCTTGCTATGTGCCTTTTCTTTAAATAGATATTTTTATTGATTTCAGAGAGGAAGGGAGAGGGAGAGATAGAAACATCAATGATGAGAGAGAGTCATTGATCAGATGCCTGCTGCATGCCCGCTACTAGGAACCAAGCCCCCAACCTGGGCATAGGCCCTTGACCAAAATCAAACCTGGGACCTTCAGTCCGCAGGCCAATGCTCTACCCACTGAGCAAAACCGGCTAGGGCTGCCTTTTCTTTTGATATCTGTCCTTAAAAGGATGGTAAACAATAAGTGACCCATAAAAGGTCCTGGGTGGATCTTGTGAAATACACTCTATTTAATATATGTAAAATGCACTGATTTAAAAGGGAAATACATATATATTTTTCATTGTATGGACTGAGTATTTGAAATCTAAATAATTAAAATAATCAAAGCAACATCAAGTGAGTTAGTGTTAAATCTGGAAATAGAATTCATATCTTTTAATTTCAGTAGGTGTGCCAAGCATAGCTTTCCCATCACAAAGGAGGTGCTTTCTTAGTGCTAAATGTATTTAATATTAGAAAGTAAATATTTTTCAAGTTATACAAGTTTCTACAGAGTCTGCTATTTTATTTAACCTGACTGCAAGTCATCAAAATCTGGAGGAGTAAATTCACAGATATTTCTCTTCTACTATTATAGTCTGTGTGATTTGGTAACATGTCTTTTTTGAACAATGTTTGGGCCTCAGGAGATCGGATGCTTGTTTTCAACCTAACGATTTTTTGACTGATCTCACCCGAGTCTTATAACCTCCTGCTTGAGTTTCCTCATCTGAAAAGCGGAGATAAGAATAGTTTCTGGCTGTTACTGTTAAGATCAAAATGTGAGTAGCTCTAAAGCTTTGGTGCACAGAAGAATCCAGACAGAGTCACAGAACCCGGTGACTTTAGCCTGATTCCGCCCGCAGGGCACTGGCCCTCGACTGCCAGAGGAAATGTATCCACTGGTCACAACAATTACTTCAAGCCTGACTTTTGCAAAGGTCAAATTTAACTCATCCGTTATGTTTCATTGGGATCCCACTTTCATCCATCCTCTGAAAATTTAGAGTCCACAATAAAAGAAGTAGAGGAAAGGACAGCTGCATTATTAATAACGGAACTGGCTGTGCGCTCTCTCTCTCTCTCTCTCTCTAGCTCTGTCCCCTCGCCATTCTGCTTCCAGCCTCTGTCTCCACACTCACATGGGCCATGAACTACGAGAGAGAGCTTTTCCCAGTCAACTTCTCCACTCCGCAGTGTACATGGTTGAAATGCACGTTCCCTTTACTTAGGAGCTTAGGGTCAGACGGGGAGACAATGGAAACATGGGAAACAGCAACACGTTATTCTGAATCAGACACTAAGGCTCTTCGGTGCAGACGATAACACCTGTCGGCGCTAGTGGGTACATCCTGCGATTAGGCGCATTAGGGCAAGCTGTACTTCTCACCATCTCATGGCATCCCTTTGAGTCAATACCACGTACACCGTCCTTCTGTTCATTCATTCATTCATTCATTCATTCATTTTTAATCCTCACCCGAGGATATGTTTTTCATTGATTCTAAAGAGAGAGGGGAAGAGAGAAGGAAAGAGAGAGAAACATCAATGTGAGAGAGAAACATTTGATTGGTTGCCTCCTTTGTGTGCCCCGAACAGAGATTGAGCCCACAACCTGGGTATGTGCTCCCACCAGAAATCAAACTCATGATCTTTTTGTTTCTCTCTCACGTTGATGTTTCTCTCTCTTTCCTTCTCTCTTCCTCTCTCTCTTTAGACTCAAGAGAAGACTTTTAAGTGTACTGATGTTTCTATCTCAGTATCCTCTCCCTTTCCCTCTCTCTCAAAACATATTAAAAAGTAAAATAAGGCCAGAGCAGCCATTCTAGGAAACTGCCTTGCCTGTCTCCTCCTTGGACCTGGGGAATGTTTGGACTGGGCCGAACACACCTTGTCTTACAGACTATTGTTTGTAAAGCCAGCAAGACAGTGGGCATCTTGACCACAAGGACTGAAGATTATAAATCCAGAAGACAGAATCAGTAACCGACCATCTATAGCCAAGAGTAGCTCAGCTTATCAGCACCTGTAGAAGTTCCTTCTTCCTTTCATGTAATTATTTCTTTCATTTTCTCATAAAAACCCCTGGACTTTATTCTGTAATTGAGGCACTACTGAGGCTTTCACCTGAAACTATGCTCTCAGATTCACAATTCTATGATCCCAAATGCATGCTTATTGCCTTTTATTTCAGATTTTTAAAATTTCAGGTTGGCAATCACTGGAGTAGATGCATCGAGATGACCCTCAGTTCATGATACATTGGCCTTTTAATGGGAGAGTGTGAGGAAAGGAATTCCAAGGTTGTGGTGTGTTATTTCCTTCCTGAGTGGATATTTCTTTTATGAATTTAATGGACTGAATAAAACGAAATGCAAAGCTTAAGAGATATGTAGCAACTTGGAAAAATAGGGTGAGTTTTTGGCTAAAATAGACTCCTGCTCTAAAAGTTAGCATCATTTGCCAGCATAAAGGACATCTTTATTTTTCTAAATCAGGCCTTGGAGAATGATATTCAATAAGTGGGAAAATCATTTCATTCTTCATTTACAAGGGAATTAGCATAACAAAGCTGCTTAATGTGAGAGTTCTCAAAGCTCTGATTAATGCATTAATCCCAACATTTTACAATGGGATTTATTTTTGCAAATAACATCTGTAAGAAACCTCCTCTACTTTTATATTTTTTCTTTCTTTCAAAGTATTAACTTTTCGAGAACTGTCATTTCACCGAGTAATCTATGTTTCAACCCTTGGCATTCTTCGGAGGAACCCTGGGGAGGGTGGGGAGGGGCTCAGGCCTGTTCCTGCCTGAAGGACCCCTGGGGATGCCGCCTCAGCGCATGTTCATACCTTACGCTGCTTTTCATTCTCTAACGGACCCTGAGCCAGCTTCTTCTCGCTCAGCTCCTTGCTGGGCCAGTTCTGAAACTCTCTTTTTTTAAAAAAATACATATACATATACATATACATATACATATACATATACATATACATATACATATTCATTTCAGAGAGGAAGGGAGAGGGAGAGGGAGAGAGAAATAGAAACATCATTCATGAGAGAGAATCATTTATTGGCCACCACCTGCAAGCCCTCTACTGGATTGAGCCCAGAACCGGTTACATGCCCTGTTTAGGAATCGAACCGTGACCGCCTGGTTCACAGGTTGATGCTCAACCACTGAGCCACGCCGGCCAGGCTGAAACTCTCTGTAATAATTCCTGTAGTTATTGCTACAAAGTGCTCCAAGAAGTCAACGAGGTTTCGTTGGCCATGTGTGCACACGTAAAATACTCAAAAAGTTGAAATTCAGGAAGGTTAATGTGTGGTTCCGGATCCAGGTTTTCTTTTTTGCAGTTTCCTTGGGGGAAGGGTTTGACTGAGAGCCTAAGAATCTAGCCAATGCTGATGCCTTTACATCATGCTGCCACTAGCAAAGCATTTCATTTATTCAATGTGCATTTTGGCACTTCATTTCCTACCCAGTTTGAAACTATAAAATCAAAAATGAAAAAAAAAAATTAAATTTTATTTAAATGGGACTGTGAGATCCTACTGGACTGACTTGCTGAGAAATTTAATCTCCTTTGTTAGGGTCACTCTGCTTTTCCTTGGGGTCATAAAAGAATTGAGGAAACTTGTCTGCCTATGGAAGAACTAGAGAAAAGTTTCTAACCATTGACCTTCAATAATATCCTTTTCTTTAAAGCTCACACGGTCACTTCCATGTGGGTCGCTTAAAAGCACACCCCTTGGATGACAGCGTCTCCCAAGCCTTGATTCTTACAGCCAACCCTCTCACAGTCCTCGCCATTTCCCTGGGCTCAGCCACAAACAGACCCCACCAGGCCCTGTCTCCCTGCTCCCAGGTGCCATGCCCTACACCAGCCCCCTTTAGCATTAGCCCATGCAGGGACCCGGGATTCAGAAAACAAAGTCCAGAAAATAGATTGCCTGAGGGCAGCTTGCGTTGTAGCTTAGTCACAAAAATCCTCTCAGCCGGTTTTGCACAAAAACCTGGACTCCTTACTGGAAGCAAGTACAACTAGAGGTTGCTACCTCCAGGATCTTTAAAAAGTATACTTTTTGTTTTGTTTTGTTCTGTTAATCCTCACCCGAGAATATTTTTCCATCGATTTTTAGAGAGAAGGAAGGGGAGGAGGATACGTGAACCAAGAGGTCATCAGTTCGGTGCCCCGTCAGGGCACATGCCAGGGTTGCAGGCTCCAGCCCTGATGGGCACAGGCAGGAGGCAGCAGATCAGTGTTTCTCTCTCCCTCTCCCTTCCTCTCTCAGTAAAAATCATTAAAAAATTCTCTTGTGATTAGTAAAATTCAAACTTATTTAAAAAATATGAATACATGCATAATATCGTTCTACATTGTGTATTTTAAAAATCAATGGACGATGAAAGCAAAATGATTATCCTCTTGAAAGGGAATATGGTCTGGAATTCTTTTGACATTGAAAATTGGTGGTAAAGGAATTCAGAAAGGCCGATGCTTCTATGGCATCAACTTGAGAGAAAGCCAGAAAATGCCTAAAGAAAATTCAATTTTTAAAGGCATCCAAGAACTGTGAAAGCAATGGAGGCCCGGTAAACTGCAGTCGCGGAGAAAAGAGAATCGCTCCAAGTGAGTGGTGATCACGGGTCTGGGGACATTTGTCACTCTGGGTGGGGTCTGAGGTCCTGTGGGCCAGGCAGAGGGCCCTGCTGTGGGGAAAGAGACCCTGGAGAAGCTTTTTGCACTCACTTGTGAGGAGTGAGACACTTGGCATTGAACACAATCAAATGCTCAGGTACTTGCCGAGTTCCGGTGCCTAGTGGTGGTCTGGAGGGCTCAGCTGAACTCTCCTGAAAGACAGTGAAGTTCCCTCAACCTTTCAATGCTCTGAAAACAAAAACACTATCAACAGAAGGGGCCTGTGTTTCAATGTGTGATTGTCCACCCGTACAAGACATCACACACAATTTGAAGCTGCACCCATACTAACATCAGAACACCTACCTCTGTCTTAGTGACCCAGCCTCCCAGCCTCATCTCTTACAACACGGACCTTTGCGTCAGTGACAATAGTCCCTTGTAAATAAAAAGGACAGTGTTCCAAAACCCCATCAACTCCATAAATATTAACATGCAAAATGTCAACTGAGAAACAGGGTGACCTAAAGTTGAGGGTGGAGGAGAGAGAATACCAAGCAACAGATTGAAAACAAAAGGAAAAATTTTTAGAAGTAGTTCGATTCTAATTTTTTAGAATGAGTTGATTCACTGTCACAGTAAGTGGCAGAGAATAAGACAGAATAGCATTAGTATTTGAAGTGTTTTTCACAGTAATGGTGCGAAATTCTTAATTTTTGTAGATCTTTGACTATTTAATATATTTTAACAGAATAGTAAACTTCTTCTGGAATATAATTTTTCTTGTTTTATTTTTCTTAAGAAATTGTGCTTCCTAAGTTTATGTTCATTTAAATTAACATTATAAAGTTTTAGTTTTTCTTTTAAAGTCTAATAGTTTAGGTTGCTGACCTCATTATGCAAGAAAATTTCATAAAATCTCCTTTGTTTCTGAAGAAAATTGTTACAAATTCTGCTTTTTGTCTGTTTGTATTAGTAAATATTTATGAAATCAATGCATATCATAAGCCATATTTTATACTTATGTTATTTTTAATCCAAAAATTAACTCCTCTTGAATTTATATTTTATAAGCAAAAAGAAGCTAGTTGTCTTTCAAAGAGATTACATAACTTGCTAGAATTCATAAAACTAGGTAGTAACAGCTTTAGAATTAAAAACCAGGTCTCACTCCAAAATTCATATTCTTTCGACTATTCTGTCCTACGTTTACACAATTAAGTGACGCCAAAGCAGGGGGTAGTGTGTGGTCAATGGCGCTGCAATGGCGAAATCTTCTCATGCCGTTTGAGAAAGTCTACATTTGGTTCCATAAAGACTAAGAGGAAATTTGAACAGTTTATACTATGACCCTTGGCACCAGAAACAGTGCCCATAAATTCATCATCACCAGCAACACTTCCCCCTTCCCCTAATCTAGTGATAGAGGTATTCAGTTAGCCAGAAATGCTACCATTACAAGATACCAAATTCCATTCCCGTACATATGAGGAATCGCTTACAATTATACCCTAAGAGAATTGGGGGGGGGGGGTGTAAAAGAGGTATACATGGTTGAAATAGGCAGTTTTCTAGAGGGAAATATTAAATTGTGTCTTTTTATAGCAGGTGGATTTTTCTGTTTTATTATTTTTCTTTCCTTTTTTATTTATTTTTTTTTGTATATCATTGGCCTTTCCATGCCATTAAAAATGAGAGTTCTGTCTTGCTTTCCTATGTGGCTGCAAAATGTCTGCATATAACCTCTAATTACCCTCTTACTGGCATTAGTTTTCTAATCCCTAGTGACCAGCTTTCTTCATTAGATGACCGGCTGTTAAACATGAAGCATCCAATGACCATACTATTCAGGAATGGAACTCATGAGACAAAATATGGAAACTAATAGAAGGATATTGATTTTCTGTGCCATCCCAAGACAGGTCACACGCTAAGCAATAAAGCACATGATGCTCCTCAGGACATGTCCTTTCTGTGGAACTGGAGTTAGCAGAGCACAACCCACAGGCAGATGCATTAATCTCAGAGACCATGTAGATATGAAACCACATGTTGACATCTTGATCTTTATTGCTGCCTTCAAAAGATCAAACCCACCACAGCTGTACCATTTTATTGCTAAATTCTCTGACTTTTGCAAAGCTTTTCCCTCTCTCCCTCCCTATCCTCCTTCATGAATAACCTCTTCCGATGATTTTGTGTCATCATTACCAGGATATGTCAAAATGGGAGCATTGATGAGCAACTGTGCAGTGTTTTCTAAGAGGACTCGTCGGACACAGCTAATCAAGTCTGGTCCTCAGGCTGAGCAGCATCGGAAGCCAGTCGTTGGGTAGAGCAGAAGTACTTGCTGAAAAGCTGCTTAAAATTACAGTGCATGGTTGGTGGTTGATAGAAGAGTGTTGGCTCTTTTTCCCCCCTAAACAAAATGTTTTTTTCTTAGGTTGCAAGCCTTTTTTTTTTTATAATTATTATTGAAGCACATGAGCTGCCTTCCTATCTTGTAGAACTTTGTGTAGTAACCAAATCAACTGACCAACTTAGTCATATTAGTCTAGCTATTGACGAGGCAATCTACAGAACCTCAGCAGTGAGCGAGACCACAGCCACCCAATCATGTAGAGTGCATCAAAACCACTTGTCTGGGAAAACACAACTCTATCTGGGATTCATGCTCTCATATGTATGCCAAGAGGCAGAGCATATAAGCACAGATATAAAAAGACAGAGGAAAGAGAACATCTAATCTTCTTATAACTCCCGAGTGGTTCACTTTCCTAGCCCTGTCCTGGGACCCAATTACATGGGATCGCTTACCAATGTGATTAAAAACCGTGCTGACAGTGCGCATATCTGCCCCTGGTAAATATTTGTTCTGCTAGTAAGCATCATGGTCCCATGTTGTAAGAAACTATAATAATTGTCCTATTTTCAATGACAAATTCAATTATAAGTGGGGAAAACCAAATATTCAGGGGATTTTTGTTTGTTTAATGCTTGTGACATTTGTTTGTTATTATGGCTCTCACATTACGATGCCAGTTCTCCCTGGGAAACTTCTTCATTCCTCCTGGGAAGAATGCTGTAATTCGTACATCTGTCACCCCGAAAGGAAGCATGAGGCCCGATGTTGTCAGCCCACATCACCTCACTAGGCTTCCTTCCAATGAGGTAAGTAAGAGAGAAAAGTAATACTGTTTATGCTACAACACTTCTGAATCTTATGTCAGAATGTATTTTTACAAATAGGACCCGTTAAAAAAAATGCTCTAAATGTGCTAATTATCTAAAAAATAAAAGCATAAATGCTAATTAGACCAGACATCCTTCCAGACAACCTTCCGGATGAATCGGGGGCTTTGAGGGAGCCCGGGTCCTGGGTGCCAGAGAGAAGCCAGTGCCTGCAGCTGGGGGAAGGAAGGCCTACTCTTTTTTTTTAGGTTTTTTTTTAAGTAAATTTTATTGATTTTTTTTTTTCTTTTACAGAGAGGAAGGGAGAGGGATAGAGAGTTAGAAACATCGATGAGCGAGAGAGAGCGAGAAACACCGATCAGCTGCCTCCAGCACACCCCCTATTGGGGATGTTGCCCACAACCAAGGTACATGCCCTCGACCGGGATCAAACCTGGGGCCCTTCAGTCCGCAGGCTGACACTCTATCCTGAGCCAAACTGGTCAGGGCAGGAAGGCCTACTCTTGCATGGATTTCGTGCATCGGGCCTCTAGTATGATTATATTATCCCATTTAAGCAATGTGATCTTTTATATAAAAACAGTTTTACTGTCAAAAATGACAGATTGGGGTGATTAAGAACCTTTACAATTCAGGCCAAGATTTTCATCCTTTGGCTGTGTGCAGACGCAGTGAGAAGCCCCTGGCTATGGGCCAGCAGGGGGCCTTCCCTGGAGCCAGCCTCTTGACCTTGGACTTCTGCCGGGGTCCAGCCCCAGGGGGTCCAGGGGTCCCCAAAGGTGTGGACGGAGTCGGTGAAGAAGGAAGGACATGGAGACAGTGTTCAGTTGATCAGCAGCCTAGCCAGGATCTCTAGCCAGGATCTCCAGCCAAGTTCTGGTCTGGATCTCCAGAGAGGTTCTGCCTAGGATCTCCAGCCAGGTTCTGTGTCCATGTTCTCTTGCTAGGTTCTCCAGGTTCTCCAGCCAGGTTCTGTAGCCATGTTCCCTCGCTAGGTTCTCCAGCCAGGTTCTGTCCAGGTTCTCCAGCCAGGTTCAGTCACCAGGTTCTAGTCAGGTTCTCTTGCCAATTTCTGTAGTCAGGTTCAGTCCAGGATCTTTTGCCATGTTCTCTCGCTAGGTTCTGTCTCTAGGTTCTGAGGCCAGTTTCTGTCCAGGATCTTTTGCCATGTTCTCTCCAGCGAAGTTCTTCTGTCTCTAGAGAATGTTCTGTGTAGGCTCCGTGCCTAGGTTCTGTCTCTCTCGGTTCTGTCTTCTTACATCTGTATTTATACCAGTTGATTCCAATCCTATCAATCTCTATTCCAAAGGTTAGGGCGTTTCTTATCTCCATTCCAGGGAGTAAAGATTATGTAGCTTAAGCATGATTGTTCGTAGTTAAAGTGATTAATTACCCACCTGGCACTTAGTTAAGAGGTTTTATTCCCTCCCTAACTTCAGGGGAAAATCCCTACCTGGGGAAACAACCTTTCTCAGAGACCTTGGTTAAAACACATAGTGCCAAGAAGGTGAGCAAACATATTAAGAACAGTATGCCATATATGCCAGGTCCCTTGAAACAGCAAGCATGAACCGGCTCCCGGCAGACTTCCAGCCTCCAGGACTACAAGTTCAGATGCGAACCCTTGAAATTCCAATTTCTGAGCTGACATTACCAAGAGGGCAACATCGGTCATCCCCATGTTAGGTCCCCGTACAAGACCAGCCAACAACGCTCCAGAGACCAGATACAATTGTGAAAACCCCGCCACGCCCTGGAGAAGGTGGAAACACCAACGTTAGACCTCAGAGCCCAAGAGCAGCTCAGTACAAGGCTCAGAGGCACGGTTCCACTCGGAATGATCTGCCCTCCCCGAGGCCAGCACAGAACCCACAGAGCAGGCCCGAGCCTCTGGTTTCTCCAGCAGGAAAAGGGAGCCCCAGGTGAGCCTCCAGCCGCCCCAGCAACAACAGGTGCTTCGGGGAGGCCCACGTGGGTCTCCTCCTGGGGATTAGTGGGGGGAATCTGTGGGGCTTGACAAATGGGGATCAGATAGAAACAGAGGTGGGAGCAGGGCTTACAGGAGCCGGGATCTGATCTTGGCGGATTGCAGTCTTGCTAGCAGCAGTATCTGAGCAGAGGTGCTAGCCAGTGGCTCTGCCATCTGCACAACCAAGCGATCCCCAAATGCATCGACTAAAGAAGTTAGTTTACTTCACTCTCATGTAACAGGTCCGAGGTACACAGGCCAAGGCTATTGGAAGAGACCTCCACCTTCCTCTATCTCTGAGCCACGGGAATAGAGAAAGGGACTAAGGGAGTATGTGGCCAATTTTTCTTTTTAAAGTGTAAAACAGCGAATGTCAAATATAATTTCTGTTCATGTCACATTGGTGAAATAGGTAAATTTGTGCCATAGCAAGGTACAAAAGGCACTAGAAAATAGTCTTTGCCAAGGCGGATAAAATCCTTACCATGAAACGAAGGGACAATGGACCTTAGGCCGCACCCGGCAGTCTGCCACACTCACCGTCCCGTGGACATGCAATCAATAAATGCCTCCCAGGTGTATATGCTACCCCAGACTCATCAAAGTCTATGAAATGTTACGGCAATAAACTCTTGTAGATGCTGTTTTTCTTGGCATGAATTCTACTTTCAATAGGAAGAGATCAATGTCATTTTGGCTCACTTTCAACTAATATTAAAGAGTCACACAGTGAAAAGCTCAAGGCATATTCCATGAATAATATTAGGTTAATGTCGGCCGTCCTCCACTGTGAACTGGAGATCCTAATGGGTGGTGAGAGTTCATTGAGAGGCCGAGGGCTTCTGGGACGGATGAATGACGTGAAGCATAGATCGAAGTTGTGCTCAGTAGGCCTGCGCTGATCACATATTCCCAAAGCCACGGAGAGCCGCGCCTGTCAGCGGGATGCGGGGTGCGCTTCCCCGGCTCCCAGGCGGGTGCCCGCCCGCAGGTCTGCCTGGGAGTCTGATCACATCACCCCCGTGGCTCCTCACCGCCTGTTTGCTAATCTTATGAGCTAGAGCTCATTTCTAGAAGTGTGGTCTCTGCAGGGTGTAGGAGCCTGAAAGACTGTATAATTTTATAGAATTTATGTCAACTTATAGGTCATTTTATGCTGGTGGGAACATCAGAATATATTATAATATTTATTCGTGTCTGAAAGAATTCAGATGCCATTTCCGCCACTCAGTGCAAAATAGTATATTCTGGCCTCATTGTGTCTCAGACCCAAATGAATGCCACGATTACAGTACTGGGCTTCTTTTAAACGTCAAAGTTAAAAAGGCAACAGGCGAGTTTAAAACCTGCCTTTTGCTTCATTTGGAACATTATCCTTATTCTCTCTCTCAAGTCTTTCCGGGTATTTGTGCTCTGCACTGGAAACTTAGGCAAGCTTTCGATTGTTACTTTCCATTTGTTCAGTATGCTTTGTTATAATATTTGGCTGTGGAAATTCCTTAGTGGGATTAATAATACAATGTGGCAATATACGGCTATTAAGTAAATTAGATATTTGTCCCATATATTGACACTAGTACAGAAAAATACTGATTAAAAACCACCTTAGATAATGTACATTCACTGGCTTTACGTGTATAATAAATACTTACTGAATGGATAGTATACCATAAACACTGTGCTAATAATACAGTTTAAATTATTTAATAAAAATAATACAGTTTAGTTTTTTTTAATTTTCAAGTGCCTTTGCTCTATTTACCAAAGCATGTTCCAAAAGCCTCAATTTTTATGCATATGAATATCTAGTACTGAAAAAAATGTTATGGGCTCAAATAAGTTTGGAAAAACCTTATTAAATCATGTTAAACAAGTTACTTTAAGTCAGTCTGCCTTAGAGTTTTTAATATATTGATGTGGATTGGGAGTCTCCAAGATAATAGGAGTAATCTCCAAGATAGTAGGAGTAATTTTTCCTTTTTATTCAAAGGTATCTTAGCACTATTGTTCTTCAGATCAAACTTTAGTAAAATTTTGTTTTATCATGAACTCAAGCTAATTTACATAAAACATAATGCATTTTGGGAGAATCTGAGGTGGAAGTGAATTGAGGATAAGGATTAAATGCCTCTATCCTTCAATATAATCAAATACAATATTTATATCATTATTTAAATGTGTGTTTTTCTATTTTCAAGTCTGATTTTAAAAATTATTTATTTTCTGTATTATTTTCTTATATTTCCCTTTTCTCAGACAGTTTCCCTATTGAGAATTTAAAACTAAAAGTGCACCTTTTGATACATTAGTATTTTACTTTCTTATCACCAATTCGCCAACATCTTTGCAAAAATTAAGAGAGAAATAAGCACGAGAAGCAGAGGAAAGCATGCATCATTATCCGGATGCTCTACGGTCCGAAAAATTGTATAATTGTAGCCCTAAAAATACTGGATCCTGGGGATCTCAAGAAAAAGCACAGAACAATGTTTTATTTGCCACAAGTTCAATTCCCTCAGGTACCTATGGATGAGAAGCAGGGAAAACCTACCTGCCTCGCTCTACAAGGCCATGTCCTTCCCGATCCTGCCAAGGACAGGGCATGCACCCGGAGAATACGATGGCGCTGAGGCCCGCGAGTCCCTGTCCCTGCTCTGAGCTGGCAAATAGGGACGCGATGGGCTCAGTAAATAAAACTCACAGCGAGGAAGTAAAAGCTGGTCCAACAGTGACTATTATGTGTTCTGGAATGAGACCGATAAGCTCTGAAAAATCAGACAGAAAGTGATCTAACAATTTGTGTTGAATGCCAAAGGGACTTCCCGCAGCATCTTACACGCTGGCCCACACCCCACACTTCTAAAACCAGTGGGAAGAATCCCCCCTCCACCCCCCACCTCAGAAGCGCAATTAGCATTGTCAAACCCTCTTCTCTCCCGCAAAAGGTTAGGAGGGAGGGACAGACACAATTACACTGTCTCCTGACAAACTGCTTCCAAATTCCCTTCTACCTCAGCCCCGCGCGCGTTCACAATACCTGCAATTACAGACACAAGGATCGCATTAGTGACTTGATAATAGGCAACACAAATAGGTACTTGTCAATTCTTATCTCTTTTAACATTTCACGGCATTTGCTACTGTTAAATTTCTGCCTATTTGGTGAAACAGCCTTCTCTCTAAACTTCCCTAAAATTGTGGGGTTTTTTTAAATTCTTTTTATTCTGCTCCCTTTAGTACTGTTGTCTATTTCCATTGTTGGTTCCTAGGTACAAAGGACTGAGCCAATTACATCCCTCTTATTATCATCCACATTGAAAAGGTTTCTCTTATCTGGAAGGAGTGATGGAACGGACCTGGGGATTCTGCCAGTGGTGCATCGAATCCAATTATTTATTGTGGAACTGGGGACAAAATTGCAGGATGTGGTTGGGGACCCAGAGGGCACACTATGAAGCAGACCTGAGCTAAAACGTCATCGCCCACCTGACCATCACAAGCCCCTCCCCTGATTGGTGGACCTGTGACATTTTGGGGCTCCTGGAACCTGTGGCAGGTCAGAGCCAGCGTCCAAACCTTCCTGAGGTGCCTGAGGGTTCCTTTTCCCCAGGGCACAGTATTACTCTTGTCAGAGGCCTTGGTCCTTCTGGGGAAGGCGGGGAGGAAAATCACAAGTATAAGCATACGTTGCTGTCAGCGTTCCAAGGACGTTCTCAAGGGGAACTGGTCTCCCCGGCATTCAAGGTATTCCAGGTCTGCAGATTGGCTCATGGCTAAGAATGGATTGACAGGGCCACGGCTCTCTCTTCTTATAACTCAAGGTTAGACTTCTAATACCTTAACCCAGCGGTTCTCAACCTGTGGGTCGCGACCCCTTTGGGGGTCGAACGAACCTCTCACAGGGGTCGCCTAAGACCATCGGAAAACACATATATAATTACATATTGTTTTTGTGATTAATCACTATGCTTTCATTATGTTCAATTTGAAACAATGAAAATGCATCCTGCATATCAGATATTTACATTATGATTCATAACAGTAGCAAAATTACAGTTATGAAGTAGCAATGAAAATAATTTTATGGTTGGGGGTCACCACAACATGAGGAACTGTATTAAAGGGTCACGGCATTAGGAAGGTTGAGAATCACTGCCTTAACCTAAAGCTTTTCTATTCATAGAGATCAAGTAAAAATGCAATAGATTTTCTATCTATTTCGCTTCAGAACAACCTGATCAACTTGCCAGCACCGTGGCCTGCCCCAGTCACTGACTTTGGGCTTTGACTCTGCTGCCCATTAAGATAACCGCATCCATTTTGACTGAGGCGGTTGAGGGCTGCCGCCTGGCCCCTGAAACCTGGGTCCCATTACTACTCCCATTACATTTGAGTTTCTCGATTCAGTGACCACAGCTCTCCCTGTAAGATCTGGTCCATTGCAGATTTCTGTAAAAATGATTAAATTTATTTCTTACAGTCATGGTGAAAGGCGAGCCTTCTGAATTCTCTCAGGTAGGTCTTAAATGATAAAACTATTCTAAGGTTTCCACCTCCCTCTATCTTTTCTTAAAATATGTTTTTATTGATTTCAGAGAGGAAGGGAGGGGGGGAGAGGGATAGAAACATTAATGATGAGAGAGAATCACTGATCAGCTGCCTTCTGCATGCCCCCTACTGGGGATGAGCACACAACCTGGACATATGCTCTGACTGGGAATCAAACTATGACCTCTTAGTTCACAGGTCAACACTCAACCGCTGAGCTATGCCGGCTGGGCCTCCCAAGATCTTTGTACCTTTTTCTCTATAGTATGTCAAAGCAGGTCTGGCATTTTAACTCATTTTACTGAGAACTACCTTCAGCCACCCAACCCTTTCTAACCCCCTGAGCTACAACATTCAGGCAGAATCTCTGCTTAGTGGGCCCATATCAGTAAGTTTAGGCTGATATATCTTTGTATTTCTCTCACCATTACTTAACCCCCTTAATATCCATTCTCATGCACAGTCTGTGAATTTCTGTCGATAGGAATTAGGAAATTCAAGTCATTACTTTGGGGAGTAGCAGCACTTCCGCATGGGCCACACTTTGTATTTCACTCAGGGGCTTGCTGGGGCTTGAAGGTAGTTATAGCCGTGGCAGCAAAAAGGGACAGGATGGGTCCTGAGACAAATCAGTGATGTCTTGCAAGGCAACTGCTTAAGAGGCTGAGTTAGAGTTTTTTAGGGCATGCGAAGTTAATCCCCTCAGCTGGGGTGCTGGGCTGTTTCTACTGGCACAACAGGTTTTAGGGGCTTAGTGTCCCCAGCTTCATCATGTTCTTCTCACATGCCCCCATTCCAATGTTGAGGGCCCCATTTCTTCCCATCCAGTGCTCTTCCTGGAGAAAAGGAGGTGCCCTGGGAATCTGGGAATTCAGTTCGGGTTGTAACCCACCCATGAACAGGTTGAGACTTTAGATTGGTTTTTCCGGAATCTCAGCCCTGTGGCTCCAGGTGGCAAGGTCTCCTTCAGGGCTCACGGGAAGGCTTTCAGGTCATTTGGGTGGTGCCTGAGCAAGGAATTTCAATCCCTGAGCTCATCCTTTCTGTTCAGAAGTGTCACATGCACTGCAACCTAGATCCTCGCTTCCTGTAAGTGTGTGACTAGGAGCATGCAATGGGGATGTTTTGCTCATTTCTATTGACAGATCATGCCATGGACTATCAGTGCTCTATTTAGTAATGAGAATAGAGTCATTACTACCTTTAAGTCTAACCAGAGTAGACTGCCATTCTAAAAATCCTAGAATCTTGAAATTTTTGAATTTCTAAAATTATTCTAAATTCTAAAATTATCAGATGATCTCTCTCTCTCTCTCTCTCTCTCTCTCTCTCTCTATATATATATATATATATATATATATATATATATATATATATATATATATTAGAGGCCCAGTGCACAAAAATTTGTGCACTGGGGGTGGAGGAGTCCCTCAGCCCGGCCTGTGCCCTCTTGCAGTCTGGGACCCCTCGGGGGATGACCACCTGCTGGCTTAAGCCCGCTCCCCAGGGGATTGGGCCTAAGATGGTAATCAGACATCCCTCTGGCAGCCCGGCAGCCCTCAGTGGATGTCCACTTGCCAGCAGGGAGCAGGCCTAAACTGCAGTCGGATATCCTTAGTGCTGCTGAGGAGGCAAGAGAGGCTCCCACCACCACCGCTGTACTGGCAGCCATCAGCCTGGCTTGTGGCTGAGCAGAGCTCCTCCCATGTGAGAGCGCCCTGACCACAGAGGGCAGCTCCTGCATTGAGAGTCTGCCCCCCAGTGGTCAGTGTGTGTCATAGTGACCAGTCATTCCCAGTCCTTCTGCTGTTAGGGTCAGTTTGCATATTACCCTTTTACTATATAGGATAGAGGCCTGGTGCACGGGTGGGAGCTGGCTGGTTTTCCCTGAAGGGTGTCCCGGATCAGGGTGGGGGTCCCCACTGGGGTGTCTGGCCAGCCTGGATGAGGGGATGATGGATGTTTGCAGCTGGTCACACCTCCTTCAGGGTGGGGGTCCCCACTGGGGTGCCTGGACAGTCTGGATGAGGGGATGAGGGCCGTATTCAGGCTGATGGGTGACTGAAGCTCCCAGCCTCTCCTTTTTTTCTTTTTTCTTTTTTTTTTATTCTGGGATTTATTTACTTTCTATGGCTGTCACTGGAACTGAGAGCCGGCTTTACCTCTGAGGCCGGCTCCAGCTTGAGGCCTCGGCTGCTGAAAGCAGGTATCTGGACTTTGTTTAGCTTCTATAATTGAAACACTGTTGCCATCACTGGCACTCTAAGCTCCAAGGCCGGCTGGCTGAAAGCAGGTTTCTCGGGCTTGTTTAGCTTCTATAATCGCAACATTGTTTCTTAGAGTGCAGCTCAGAGGCCGGCAGCGGCAGGCGGGGAACCTTGGCTTCCTCCATCACTGGAGCAAGCAAGCCTCCTGTTCGCTTCAGCTGCCTGGCTGCCAGCCGCCATCTTGGTTGGCAGTTAATTTGCATATCGCCCTGATTAGCCAATGGGAAGCGTAGCGGAGGTATGGTAATTAACCATATCATGGTAATTACCCAATTACCATGGTTTGCCCAATCCTCTGGGGAGTGGGCCTAAGCCAGCAGATGGTCATCCCCCGAGGGGTCCCAGACTGTGAGAGGGCACAGGCCGGGCTGAGGGACCTTCCCCCCCTGCCCCACCGAGTGCACAAATTTTTGTGCACCAGGCCTCTAATATATATATATATATATATATATATATATATATATATATATATAGAGAGAGAGAGAGAGAGAGAGAGAGAGAGAGAGAGAGAGAGCGCCCAGCAACTGGAATGGCAGAATGACCAGAACGACCGGAATGACCGGTGGCTATGATGTGCACTGCGGCAGCCAAACAGCCTGATCCTGGCACCAATAGGCCACCCTTCCCCTGGGGACCTGCCCCGCCCCCGACTGGCCCCCACCCTGATCAGGGGTGAGGCCGGCCACCCAAACTGCCCACGGCCCCTCCCCCCCTGCTGGCCCAGCCCAATGGGCTCCCACTGGGGTGGGACAGCCAGACCCCACCTGTGCACAAATTTGTGCACCAGGCCTCTAGTATATAAAAAAATCTGAAACTCCTTATATCTATTAAATAAAATGAAATGTTGATTAAAAAACATCCCACAACAAAAGCTCTAAGCCAATATAACAGCACTGGCCATTTATATCAAACATTTAAAAAGAAATTCTGTCTTACACATCTTTCAGTAAATAGAGGGAGAGGAAAATAACACTTCTTGACTGACTTTATGAGGAAAGAATTACCATGGTACCAAACTGGACAAAGACAATACAAAAAATAAGAATAAATCACTTATGAATATTTAAACAATTCTTTTTAACTTAGAAAATTAAAACCAACAACATGTTTAAAAAAGAAAGATAATAGAGGGAGATAAAGTTGGGCTTATCCTATAAATGTAGGATTTAACATTAAAAAAAAAAAAAAAAAAACCTGGTAAACATTTCACAGAATAATGTAGGAAAATATGTAATCATTTCAGTAGATGCAGAAAAATATGTGACACCATTTAAAATGCAGTCATGGTAAAGCCCTCCACAAGCCAAAAATAGATGGAAATTTCCTCAACCCGATAAATGTTATCTAGAATTTATAAGGAATTGCAAAGAAGTCAGAAATAATGGCGTACATGCTGTATGAATTCATTTTCATGAAGTTGTTAAGCAGAAAAACATTATCTATGGAAATAAAAATAAGCAAAGAAGTACCTTATGGGGTTGTGGGGGCTCACTAGGTGAGGTTTCTGTACTGGGGGAGATGGTCTATATCTTGTGTGAGGTGTTTTTCACAAGATGTAGACATTTGTCAAAACATATTGAGTTTTTCATTTAAGACCTGTGTCTCTCTCACCGCACATGAACTTTACATCAATACTTAAAACTTTATCATTCTATGAAGGATGTGTCTCAGCAGAACTTTGTGGGAGATTTGGTTTGTAGATAAAGCTGAGATAAACATAGGAAGCACGCGAAAGTAGTGAGAAACATTAAATAAGCAAAAGGGTGACAAGAATGACAGCCTGGGGAACGCAGGAAAATCAGGCACTGCTTGGGAAGTTTTTTCTTTTCTTTCTTTCTTGTTTTTAATCCTCACCCAAGGATATTTTCCCATTGATTTTTAGAGAGAGTGGAAGAGAGAGGGAAAGACAAAGAGAAATATCGATGTGAGAGAAACACATCCATTGGTTGCCTCCTGCAGGCTCCCAACCAGGGCCTGGGCCGGGGAGGAGCCTTCAAACAAGGTAAGTGCCCTTGACGGAAATCCAACCTGGGACCCTTGGTCCCCAGGCCAGTGCTCTATCCACTGAGCCAAACTGGCCAGGGCATGAAGTATTTTCTATCCTAAACTGAAATTTGGGGATTATATTAAATAAAGAGGCACATTCTGGTCAAGGAAGGGATCAGTGATAATTGGATTTGGGCACATTTAGATTATGAAAGAGATTTCTTGAGCCACAAACCCATTGAGATTCCAATACCCGATTATTTGAACATATTAAAGGCCTGTGTTGGCCTGACCACCATGACCCAGTGGTTGAGTGTCGACCTATGACCCAGGAGGTCAAGGATAGATTCCTGGTCAGGGCACATGCCAGGGTTCCAGGCTTGATCCCCAGTGTGGGGTGTGCAGGAGGCAGCTGATGGATGATTCTCTCATCATTGATCTTTCTCTCTCTCTCTCTCTCTCTCTCTCTCTCTCTCTCTCTCTCTCTCTCTCTCCCTCTCCCTTCCTCTCTGAAACCAGTACAAATAAAGGCCTATGTTAGAAGTGACAACAGAAAATAAGAGAAGAATAGAAAGAGTGGGCGCATGTCATGCCCATGGCACCGGGAGGGTGCATCACGCGGAGTTCTTTCTCTCTGCCAGGCAGCATCACTTTTGATCCCAATCACCACTGTTTCTCCTCCCAGCGAGGTGGATCTCTGCCCACACATTTGCTCAAGCAAGGTGGGAAACCAGCTCCCAGGGCCTGCTGATTTGCAAGGAAGAGCAAGTTTAGGAAAGGTGTGCCACTTGTCAAAGTCCCCTGCTGTGCTCTGAGGAGGCCTGGTGGCCTGGGCGCCTCACCTCACTCAGAGATCTGCCTGCCTGAGGAGCACAGTGCCTGCAGGGGTGGGGGAGCAGGTACAAAGGGCCGGTTTGGTTGATGACACTCCTCTGCTCCTGACAGATCCCAGTGGCCTTCCTTGGTTCTGAGGGACCCAGTGGGAGAGCACAGGGGATGGTGTTCAGGAGCACTTTGCATTTGAATGAGCCTTTTATTCCAAGAGATTTACAAGTGTTGTGTCATTAAACAAGGTTCCCTTGGAGGTGCATTAGAAGCAAATACAAAGCCATAAAGCCTTTTTCACAGAGGGACAATGTCCTGGTTCAGGAAGAGGGGCCTAGAGCATGCCACTCAGGAAAAGTGCACATTAATCCACATGTAGCAATAAAAACATCTTACATGGTTTCCGTTCTGCCTCTCTCACCAGCTCTAGCATTTTCAAATAACTACTTGCCTTTATCTCATAAATGAGACGAATAGTAACTTCCTTTCTAATTTATAAGTTATGAGCATCAAATAAGACCATATATACAGAAACAGATGGATAAAAATTGTCCAGGTGTCAGAATGAATGAAGGAAAAGAGCATTTCTTATCTCTGTCCTACTGGCATAGTACCTTGTAGAGAGCAGGCCTTCAATACATGTTGTATTGCCCAGCTGGCGTGGCTCAGTGGTTAAGTGTGGATCTATGAACCAGGAGGTCACGGTTTGATTCTCGATGAGGGCACATGCCTGGATTGCAGGCTCAATCCCCACTAGGGGGGCGGGCAAGGTTGCAGGAGGCAGCCGATCAATTGATCAATTATTCTCTCTCATCATTGATGTTTCCATCTCTCTCCTTCTCCCTTCCTCCCTCTAAATTCAATAAAAATATATTTTAAAAAAGTATGTGTTGTATTACTGTTGCTAGCCAGGAACTTCAAGGCACATAACATTAAGCTTTAACTTTGAACTGTATAGTTTTTAATATTTAATGATATTTTAAAGTCATTCACTTTATTTTAACAATAAAGACACCAAGTACTAGTGTATTCTGAATGGATTGCCGAATGATACATAGATAGTTCATAACAGGTTGAAATTAGACTCTAGATGACCTAGGGTTTTACACTTAGTGGTTTTAAAACTATGGTCATAAAGGATTCTGGTTTAGTTTAAGGCAAACTTTATAAATATTTGAATCATGTAAAAAATTTTAAAAAGAAAGTATCAGAGCAATTTAACATCAAGCTTCAAAAATAAAATCACATAACAAAATGAGTAGACAAATATTCTCATTTGGGGGAAAATAAAGAAGAAAAAATATGTATGTATACATATGAAAAGATAGTTACTACTTTTAAACCAGAGAAAATAAATGTAGTCTCAGAAATCTAGACAGGACCTGTAGAGACATTAAAAAATCATAGGCAGCCTAATTATAGAAACAAGGCAACCTTATTCAGTAAAATATTCTTGGTTATATCCAACTAATTTGGAATTTTGATAATGTGTGCAGTGCTTAAGAAAAATACAACTTCATACATCTGTTTAAAAAAGGGCTGTTGTATTAAAAAAAATACATGATGGTAGTGGCACATATTTACACATAATGTATTTAGAGATGCCATTGTTTATAAGAGCCTTAAAAGCACTAATTTAGCCCTAACTGGTTTGGCTCAGTGGATAGAGCGTCAGCCTGAGGACTGAAAGGTCCCAGGTTCGATTCCAGTCAAGGGCATGTACCTTGGTTGTGCGCACATCCCCAGTAGGGGGTGTGCAGGAGGCAGCAGATCGATGTTTCTCTCTTATTAATGTTTCTAACTCTCTATCCCTCTCCCTTCCTCTCTGTAAAAAATCAATAAAATATATTTTTTAAAAAAGCACTAATTTATTTTTTTAATTAAATTTATTAGGGTGACATTGGTTAATATGATCATACAGGTTTCAGGTATGGGTTTCTATGTTTCAAGATCTATGTACGGCACTTGAGTGCCCACCACCCAGAGTCAAATCTTCTCCCCTCACCATATCCTATATAATAAAAGGGTAATATGCGAATAGACCGAATGGCAGAACAATCGAACAACCAAAGCATAATATGCTAATGATATGCTAAGGCTGCTCAACTGCTCACTATGATGAGCACTGAACACCAGGGGGATGACAGTTGACTGGTCAACCAGTCGCTATGATGTGCACTGACCACCAGGGGCAGATGTTCTGATGGGTAGGTTAGCTTACTGCTGGGGTCCAGCCAATTGGGACTGAGCGAGATGGGCTGGACACGCTCTGCAGCCTTCCATGGGCCCTCCCTGGCCTGATCATGTACCCATGGGGTCCCTCAGCCTGGCCTGTGCCCTCTCACAATCCGGGACCCCTCGGAGGATGTCGGAGAGCCGGTTTCAGCCTGACCCCACAGGCCAGTCCCCTTAGGAGGGCGCAAGACACAGGGTTCATGACTGGCGAGCGCTGCTGTGACAGCAGGAGACTCTCCTGATCGGGACTGATTGGGCGCGAGCCCATGGCAGGCACAGTGGGGCCAGGATGAGCGGGAGTGGCAGGGAGGAACTACAGGCAGCGTTGGACTGAGGGTTTCGACCCGATCCCTGCAGGCCACCCAGAGGGACCCCACCTGTGCACGAATTCGTGCACCGGGCCTCTAGTATACTAATAAAGCACCAATTTAAATGCTTCACTTATGTTCCTTGCTCATTACCTTTTGTTGATGAAAGTAGCATTTTGGTAATATATTTCAAGCTAAGTGCTATGACTGAAAGTCATAAAAGTTCATTCATTTGGAAAAGCCTAGAATTCAAATTTTTAACATTTTCAAATTGGTCAACTTGTGCTTACAAATTACTGAGAATCAGTCACTCAGCTAGCTGAACAAAGGATAAAGAAGATGAAGGAGAAACCACATCTTATAGATTTGGTGGCAAAATGATGGTCCATCATATTCAGTTAGAATTTGGAGCACAGGTGAGGAGGGGGAAGGGAGGAAGGCTTGTGGCCATCAGAGTTAGAGATGTCCAAAGCATCAATGAAGAATGGTACATTTGGCTTTGAAATCCCTGATGAAAAGGCACTATAGGAAACATAATTATTAGCGCAGTGTTTGATGTTTTAATTGCATGTGTTTTGCTGTGCCGTGCCAAAGTAATTTTTGAAGTTGATTGCATTTTGCCTGCCTTCCTAGTTTTTGAAGCTCAGTCAACCTCAGTAAAAGAGAAAAAAAAGGTAGATTACATAAATGAAGGAAAAGGCTAATGATTTAAGAATGTGTGGTTTTCCTTTACATGGAATATCACTCTTAAGGTTCCCATTTGGGGGCAACATCCATTCTTTTATAGAGAGAAGAATATTGTATTAGGCAGCAAGTCATTATGGCGCTACATATCTAAGAAATTTAGTTTATTGCATTAAATTATCCTGGCATCTGTTCTGTACAATACTCTACTGGCTTTGATTATAAAGGCTTTTAATCATTGATAACATTTATTTGTTAAATGTAGTTTTCTTTGTGTTTATATAAGCCCAATTGTTGGTTATTTCTTTAAGAATAAAAATTACAATATCAACCCATTTTAATTTATTGATTATAATTTAATATTTATAGGTATGCTAAGTATAGAATATTTCCTTAAAGAACAAAATTTTTAGAAGTATATTATTTTAGTTGGCTTAGTAATTTAATACATAAAACCAAAATATAGTTATTAAAGACTTCCCTCTTTCCTTTCAGCCATGGACACTCTTCTCTGCAAATTACCCAGGGAGAAAAGACGTAGCTTCAGTGCACGTGAAGGCTCTTTGATCATCATGTAAATAAACAGACTGCCTTCCTCTCATAGGATTCTTTCTGAATATGATTTCTTTCATCAGGCGGTTTATCTCATCTCACTGAACTTCAAGGCAGTTTGCCTCAGAACTTCAAACAAGCATTTCCTACACGTTTGTAGGAAATACATTAAACACTATAAGCGACAAACTTCCTCTCAACTTCCCAGCAAGACAGAGCAGGAGACATTTTATGTTGCACCCCAACTGGTAGAAGGCGCATCCTAGATTGCAGTCATAATATTCTAGACAAACACCAAGCATTCCCTTCCCTTGAAGGCAGAAACTAAAATTTAAAAAAAAAGTGTGTGTGTGTGTGTGTGGCGGGGGGGGGGGGGGGGGGGCGGGGGGGGGGGGGCCGCGATTCGTATGCTAGTACAGTGAGCTAGCTTGACAGAGCATGGGGAACCAATCAGGAAAGATGACTGAAAGTTTTAAGACTGAATGTTTATTACAATAAGACAGTTTACAACAGAAAATTCAGTAAAATGGGTCCAAGTGTTATGCCGGGGTCCAACCCCAGTAGGTCCAGGGGTCCCCAAAGGTGTGGACGGAGTCGGCGAAGAAGGAATGACAAGGAGACAGCGTTCAGTTGATCAGCAGCCTAGCCAGGATCTCCAGCCAAGTTCTGGTCTCGATCTCCAGAGAGGTTCTGCTTAGGATCTCCAGCCAGGTTCTGTGTCCATGGTCTCTTGCAAGGTTCTCCAGCCAGGTTCTCCAGGTTCTCCAGCCAGGTTCTGTAGCCATGTTCCCTCGCTAGGTTCTCCAGCCAGGTTCTGTCCAGGTTCTCCAGCCAGGTTCAGTCACCAGGTTCTAGTCAGGTTCTCTTGCCAATTTCTGTAGTCAGGTTCAGTCCAGGATCTTTTGCCATGTTCTCTCCAGCGAAGTTCTTCTGTCTCTAGTGAACGTTCTGTGTAGGTTCTGTGCCTAGGTTCTCTCTCTCTCTCTCTCTCTCTCTCTCTCTCTCTCTCTCTCTCTGTCTCCTAAGTTCTGTCTCTTGCTGTCTTATTACATCTGTATTTATACCAGTTGATTTTAATCCTGTCAATCTCTATTACAAAGGTTAGGGTGTTTCTTATCTCCATTCCAGGGAGTAAAGATTATGTAGCTTAAGCATGATTGTTCATAGTTAAAGTGATTAATTACCCGCCTGGCACTTAGTTGAGGGGTTTTATTCCCTCCCTAACTTCAGGGAAAAATTCCTACCTGGGGAAACAACCTTTCTAGGAGAGGCATCCCCTCCCTGACTTCAGGGAAAAATTCCTACCTGGGGAAACAACCTTTCTCGGAGAGGTGACCTTGGTTAAAACACACAGCGCTAAGGGGAGCAAACATATTAAGAACAGTATGCTATATATGCCAGGTCCCTTGAAACAGCAAGGATGGACCGGCTCCCGGCAGTGTTAGACCCATTAGTTTAGCTTGAGAGGATCAATGAGGATTTGATCTGCTCTTATTCTACCAAGCCAGCTCAAATGTGCCTGAATTCTTTAACTCCTACTTGGCTCAGCAACTTCATGATTCCTGACACTAGGAGATATGCATTTTTTCAGGTCTTTGAAAGTTGACGTATTTCTTTCTGAGTGAACCAGTCAGGCAGCTAGCGGTGAAGCCAATTTTCCTAGCTTCAGAAATTAAAATTTATTTAATTGACTCTATACTCGGGTCTAAACTGAAGCATGATATTGTCATGACTTAATACGTAGATTAAGTTGATAACCTTATTGAGAAAGTTTTCTTCAGAAAACATTTTTTTTTTTTTTTTACTAAGGCCAAAAGGAAATAGCATAGACTATATTAAGGAATAAATACTATAATATATATTTTTTATTTTGAATTTCCGGAACACTTAAACTCATCAATAATCATGACAATTGACAATATCTTTCATTTGCTCAGGATGTAAGCTTTTTCAAAATGCTTTAAAATCATAGTCATTTAATGGGCAACTACATACTGTGAGCAAGCTCCATAGGATGAGAAAGATGCCTAGGAACACGTGTGCATAACAAAAACAAAACTGACATAGCCATTACGCAAAATGGTACAGAGTTTTCTCAAAAATTAAAACTAGAGCTACCATATGATCTAGCAATCACATGTATAGGTATATTCAAAGGAAATGAAATCAGTGTCTTGAAGAGATATTTGCACTCCTATGTTCACAGTATGGTTAGTCATAATAGCCAAGATATTGAAACAACCTAAATGTTGTGAACAGATAAATGGATAAAGAAAATATTATCTATATTCCAAGTAGACTGGAAACACTCATGTCCTAAGCCTTTTTGTACTGTTGAAACCACTTCATGGAACATGTTGCAAGAGCAAAACCCCCATTAGATTAGTGTTTACACATTTTACTTCTCAGTTATTTAATATTTAATGTTTTCCTTAATACTCAAGTGATGTTTGTCTCTAGTGTTCTAATGTTTACAAATCCTATGCAAAATCATACTATGTATTTTTGACGTTAATGTTGAAACCTAAAATATATGCACAAGTCTTTAATTTTGTGTGATGTGTTTTAAGTATTATTCATTTAAGTTACTGAAAACGAGAATGAAATGTTGAGCTTCTTTAAGATGAACGCACTGTGCAAGCATGTGTAGTTTTCATATCCCCCAGGTTCAGTTTTTAAAACACCCCTTCCACGCTGCTGTCTCACACGGTAGCCCTTTAACATTCTGTATTGGCAGTGTAGTGCAGACTAAGCTGCTGCACATTCCCTTTGCAAGGTCAGATTATCATGCCCATTCATATTCCTCCTAGAATCCCTTATCCTCAAAACAGTTCTATTTTTCCTTAATCACTACTACAGAGGCTTTACACTAAATTGCTGCCCCTTGCTAGATAACTTTTGCAAATGGTTAAAAGAATATGTATTTTGAAAACAAATTAGTATTTATATTGTAAATATATGTTTTAAAAAAAGTTATATACTAAAGGCCCATTGCACGAGATTCATGCAAGGGGCTCAGCCCCAGCAGCCCCGGCTTCATCCAGAAGGTCATCTGGAAGGACGTCCTGAAGGTCGTTCGGCTGTCGGGTCTAATCAGCATATTACGCTTTTATTATTATAGATACAGATAAATATTATAATATATATGTAAATACTATATATAACATGCACATATTATATATACACATTATATATATATATACCTATAAATATTATTCTGTCTAAAAAAAAGAAGGAAATCTTATTTGTGACAACAACGATGAAACTGAAGGACGTTATGTTAAATGAAATGAGCCTGACAGAGAAAGACAAATCTGAAGATCTCACTATTGTGTGGCAGCTGAAATATCAGACTTTTATAAGCAGAAAGTGGAATGGTGGTTGCCAGCGTCTGGGAGGAATGGGGAATGGGGAGATGTTAGTCAAAAAGGGCAAATTTTCAGATATATGGATAAAAATTTCTACAGATCTAATGTATCGCTTTGTGACAATAGCTAATAATACAGTATTATATACTTGAGATTTACTGAAAGAGTAGATCTTATGTGTTCTTACCACACATACAAGGATGTGGCTATATGAGGCGATGGGTATGTCAAGTAGCTTGACTGTGGTAATCATTTCACAATGCATATGCATATAAAAGCATCATATTGACAATATAGACAACTTTTGTCAATTATTCCTCAGTAAAGCTGGAAAAAATAAGGCGACTACCCCACTTTTCCTGACCACTAGGCAATCACACTCGTATTAGACAGATGATAGGTATCTGTCTAAAACCTCTCATTAGGAGGAGACACTGCCATCATTATGGAGGGTTATTTGAAAAAGTGTTATTAGAGAGAGGAGATACATTTTTTTTGGATTCGTGAACTGGAACTGCCTCATTAAGGACACTGTGTTTGACATAAGTCTTGAGTGATGAATAGACTCTGTCTATATATGTAGATATTGGAGATGGAGGCAACATAAACATTTTAAGTACAAAACTGAGTATCTAATTCCATGTGAGTATCTGTGGTGAGTGAAGGATGGCCATCATGGGCACATCTATTGTGAAGGAACATTTTCACTCATATTTTCTGGCTCCAGAGAAGCAGAACAGCATGGCGGATAAGACCTCAGGGTGTGATGTCAGCAGCCCTCCTTCAATTCTTTGTTCAGCACTACAAATAGCATAGCCTTGGGCGAGTTACTTACCTGGGCAAGCTTCGGTTTCCATAGTTACAAAATAGTGGGCATAATAAAACTTGGTTATTATTCAAAAATAGATTAAGTAATGCAGCAAAGAGTTTTTCATAACATCCAGAACATAAAACAAATTTAATAATTTTTATGCAGTTAATTACCTGAAAATTACTATGACAAGAATGCTCTCTGTATTGTTTTTGCATTTTTTAAGCCTATAAGCTATAAATAGCAAAATGTCATTAAAATTACCTGGTGCAATATGATCTGGAGCTCATATCTTCTAACTTTTAATCTATACATGCTTCCACTATAATTTGTTACTGTGTAATAGTGTGTTTTCTGTCTTCACAATTATGAATAGCTATGATGCCTGCAAGTTTTTATTCAAACTAATCCATCTGCTTGCAATATCCACCTCTACAAAAGGCCTTGACTTTCCTCTCTTAAGCAGAAAGACCATCTGTAGAGGAAGCATTCATACTTTTGCTTGTTCTTTTACTTTATTTTTAATCCTCACCCAAGGATATTTTTCCATTGATTTTTGAGAGAGTGGAAGAGAGAGGGAAAGAGAAAGAAATACTTATGTGAGAAAAACACATTGATTGGTTGCCTCCTGCATGCTCCCTGGCCAGGGCCCGGGCTGGGGAGGAGTCTGCCACTGTGGTACATGCCCTTGACCGGAATCAAACCCGGGACCCACTGGTCCGCAGGCTGATGCTCTACCCACTTAGACATACTGGCTCGGCTTTTGTTCTTTCTTTTGAAACTTTAAAACTTAGAAATGAAGGGACCTAGTTTAGAATCTGAAGGACAAGCTTATACACTCTTTTTTTATATCCATCTGAAAGTGATATATTTTATTAGTTCATTTTTCACATGTCATGGGAGATATTCATACATCCTCACATTTATTTATTGATTTACTTAAAAATGTATACTAAGCATCTAAAGTATTCACAGAAGAATATCACAATCCAGTGTGAGAGACATAAGTAAGTATCCTATATAATAAAAGGCTAATATGCAAACTGTCCCCTTGACAGGGAGTTTGATCAGGAGTTCACCTGGGAGTTCGACCAGGGGGCGGGACCGGCTGGTCAACCACCCTTGACCCCTCCCTCCTGATAGCCCGGCCTGATCAGCCTCTATTGCGGTGGGCCAGCTGTACCCCACCTGTGCATGAACTCATGCACTGGGCCCTAATATAACTATAATAAGATATACTAGGTTCCATTTGTTAAATAAATATAAATATTCCCTTTTATTGAGCATCAAGAAAAGATGTACTTATTCATTCATCAAACCTTTCTTGAGGGCCTACTAACTGCTAGGCACACACTGACATGATTGGGATACACTGGGGATCAAAACACACAGGTTACTGTCTCTGCGAGTTGATATTCTAGCAGGTAGTGATGAACAGTAGGCAGTAGACATCATAGCGAAGTGAATTATTTTGAAGATTAAAATGTGCTGAATTCTATAGAGAAAAGAAAGGGAGGTCAGAGTGATGGGAATCAGAAGCATAGAAGTGCGGTAGGTTCTGGTGACAATTACAAGATGGCCATTGTTGATGGCTCACTCAGAAGGCAGCACGGAAACAAACCCAGAAGGAGATGGGCCTTTGCTGTGCAGACACCTGACTGGGGAGCCTCCCAGACAGAGGGAGCAGGGCAGGGCCTCAATGGAAGGTCTGCATGGGGCTCCAGGAACAGCAAGGGGCCCGTGTGCCCTGCAGGCAGAGCTGTGAGCAAGAAAGAGGCAGCGGGTGATGATGTTTGGAAGAACAGGGGCCTGATCATGTGAGACTTTTTAGGGGCATTTGTGCCTTTTAGTGAAATGGGAACCCTTCGCCACGTTGGGAGCAGGGGAGTGAAATCATCCTTATCATCAAAAAGGACCCCTCGGCCGGTCCTCTGGGACAGACCACGGGGCTCTTAACGGAGAGGCAGGGAGGACGGTCCGGTCATCCCCGGAACCAGTGAGAGACGCGCGACCGGGGATAGAATCCGCTCTCCTGTGGATGGAAAGGGCTTTGTTTTTGTTTTTAATATGTTTTTATTGACTTCAGAGAGGAAGGGAGAGGGAGAGAGAGAGAGAAACATCAATGATGAGAGAGAATCACTCATCAGCTGCCTCCTGCATGCCCCACACTGGGGATGGAGCCCACAACCCAGGCCTGTGCCCTGACCAGGAACTGGACTGTGACCTCCCGGTTCATAGGTCGCTGTTCAACCACTGAGCACACTGGCTGGGCGAAACAGTGTTTAATATGTGCTTCATCTACCAACATTTTGACCTTTAATTGATATTAATGCCTTGAGTCTTATTACCTCCCAAATGTTGGATCTCTGGCCACCAAGGAGGGATTTCTGGAAGCAAGAACCCGCATCGCTCTGCAAACTATCACGGACCCCGGTCACTACGCAGCCGTGGGAGGAGCTCCAAACACTGACTTTACTGTAGTTCGAGCTACATCGCCGAAGGATGAGGGAAGGTGGGAGCTGGCATTCCTGTTCGATTTGAGTAGGTCGTTCCTAAATACTAAAAACGTGTACTTCAAGTAACACATTCACATTTTGCCTTAATTTTTAGTTTCAAAGCCACTCTTTCTAGTGCTTCCTAATTAGCAAATACTTCCGTGCAATACAGAGTGTTAAGAACACAAAAGAAAATTGCCTATTATCCAGCCCTACACGTGCTACCATCAACATCAATATTGATGAATTTTTACATTCTTTGTACAGGTTTGAATTTTTTAAAAAATCTTTATTTTTGAAAGTATTACATAGGTCCTCCTATTCCCTCCATTAACCTCTTCCAGCCTATTCCTGCCCCCCTCCCCCCAACCCCAGGCCCTCACCACCTCATTGTCTGTGTCCATGGGTTATGCATCTATGCAGACAAGTTCATTGGTTGATCTCTTTCCATCCACCCTCCCCTGCCTTCCCTCTGAGGTTCAACAGTCTGTTCATGCTTCTATGTCTCTGGGTCTATTTTTGTGCATCAGTTTATTTGGATCATTAGATTCCACATATGAGTGAGATCATGTGATACTTGTCTACATTTTTAAAAAATATATTTTATTGACTCTTTACAGAGAGGAAGGGAGAGGGATAGAGAGTTAGAAACATCGATGAGAGAGAAACATGGATCAGCTGCCTCTTGCACACCCCCCACTGGGGATGTGCCAGCAACCAAGGTACATGCCTTGACCGGAATCAAACCTGGGACCCTTCAGTCCGCAGGCTGATGCTCTATCCACTGAGCCAAACCAGTTAGGGCTTGTCTACGTTTTTTAAATTATATCTCTATGTACTTACAAAAGTACACTAAACTTACAATCATTATTTTTATTTAAATTTATATTATGAACCTGACACCATTTTCAATGCATATGCTTCAAATACTGATTTAGCATATTAATAAAAATTATGACCTGCTACAATTTATTTAACTACCATATTGTGGTTGAAAATCATTTTTACTAACATAAGTATACTTAATATGACTATATTTTTTCAAAGGTCTGCTCATTTTCTTAGAAATAATGTGAAAGGACTGGATCCAGGAGCACAAACAACTCATTAGTGCATTTCATATGCAATCAAAATTTGCATAGGATCCAAGCTTCCTGATTCTTGGACGTCTTGGAGCTTGCCTTTCAGGTTTCCAATCAAAAACTTGATTCCTGATAGGAGCCATGCTGCTGAGCACATTATGCCAAGTTACGGAGTTTTGAGCAGTGACCTCCTCGCGCACCCGTGTGCAGCCATCCGCGTACACCGCAGCCTGCGCTCCACTCAGATCGTCTTCTTTGGAAACAACAGCAGCCCGCAGATCCCAGGGCCCGGCAGGCGACTGGGCATCAGGTCCTCTGCTCCCAAGCGGACACCCTCTTATCTAGTGACTCTGCTTTCTCATGACTCAGCTCAGTTCCAGATTTCCCTCCGATTCTTCCCCCACTCCTGTCTCTCTGTGGCTATACATTTTGCTTCTACTACTACATCTATTTCAATATTCCTTTTCATCCATTGGTAACACATTATTTGAGAGAGGATCTATATGAGGCATAGTGAAAAGTTGTAAGAGTTTATTCGGGCAAAAATGGATTCAAATCTAGCAGCATCCAATCTAGCAGATAAAAAGGGCTGCAAAGAGCTGAATCAGTAACACTTGAGCACCGGAAGGGAGCAGGGGCCAGGAGTGACACGAGGCAGAAGAGAAGGCTGCTTTCTGCAAGGTTTCTCTCCTGCAGGACGGCAGGGGTCTGGCAGGCAGATGACTGGCCAGTGCTGGTCAGACTTCCGGCTGACTGGCTTAAGAGTCCATTTCTGGGCGAGCAGAACCTGTAGGTAAGTCTTGGTTTAGTGATGTGAGCTTAGCCTAAGTGACTCCATTTTGGGCCCATTGTCTTGTTTTGTTTTGTTTGTTTGTTTTTACATAAAATGAAAGATGCAACCTCTATTTATTTCATGGTTCAGTTGTTCTTCCAGTCATCAGTGGCGCCTTCTTTGTAAATTATACACTCTTCTAAATATTTGTTTCCATATCAGTTCCTCTCTTCCCTTCTCTCTCAACACCATCTTCAGCCCATTCCCTGTAATTGTCCTTCTTTAAGACCTCATAAACACCTCTGTGATAGCACTTAAAACATTATTTTGTTTCAATTGCTCCTATACGGATTTATTCCACTAGACCAGTGATGGCGAACCGGTGACACGCGAACTCATTTTTTTGGTTGATTTTTCTTTGTTAAATGGCATTTAAATATATAAAATAAATATCAAAAATGTAAGTCTTTGTGTTACTATGGTTGCAAATATCAAAAAATTTCTATATGTGACACGGCACCAGAGTTAAGTTAGGGCTTTTCAAAATGCTGACATGCCGAGCTCAAAAGGTTGGCCATCACTGCACTAGACTATGGAGTTATGAAGGCTAGAGATTATGTCTTGTGTGTCTATCTTAAAGCCTGGGCTATTGCTCAATCATGTCTGTTGAATAAAATTATAAATAATTAGACTGAATAAAATAGTTCTGATTCTTTTTAACATATACCAGCTTTACAAAAAGGTGCATTTTAGTTACAAACACCATTACAGTGACTGTATATGTCTATTTCTATGTGCGTTTTACATAAAGTTTTAGCATGAATATGACATAATGATGCAAACATGTTTTGCAGGATCCCTAGCAATGCCTTTCAAGTTTGAAGTCTTCATAAAAAAACTAAACATCGGTGTGTTTAACAGGGTCTAAGTGTAGCAGGAAGCTTTGAACTTAAGTTTGTTTAAAATATTGGTAACCATTTGTAAATATTATGACTCTATTCAGCATGCCTGTTGGGAAAAATATTTTATTTATTTTAACTTACATTCCACGGGCATTTAATTGTAACCTGTATGTTATTTCCTCATTTTTCTGTGTGTGTTTGTACAAGGATAGCCAGTTTCTTTCCTACTCGGTGTTTAAATAAACAATATTATTCTCCTTTGAGAAAACAAAATGACACTGTTAATGCCATATATGTTTCGGTTTAGAGGTAGTATATACTACTTAGTATTTTACTAATTAATTTATATTTGTAAATTTTAGTTAAAATGTATCAGTGTTACCTAATGAATAAAACAAATTCTACTTTGAGCTCTTAAAGAAAATAAATACATTTATAAGTCATTGAAAGTTGCAATGAACCTAAAAATATGACAATACGGACCTGAAAGTTCAGACTGATCTAATTTTAATTAAAACAACAACTTCCCTAATAATTGGAAAGTTGTAGTACAAGCCAGAACATTTTAACCTGTCAAATTTACTCTTTGCAATACAACCTAATGGTCAGTCTGCAGCTTGGATCCTCTTCAATTCTCAGCGTTATCAAATGTGTGGAATGACAGGCTCAGAGGACAGAGTCAGACATTCTCTCACAGCTACACAATGTCTCACAGCCCAGGCCAGGCAAGATCAAAGCCGCGTCTAATTGGACATAAGCATGTGTTTCCACGAATTGGGATGCAGAAACCACTGACACGGTAACTCTCGGCACTACTGTTCCCTGATTCCACTGGCCCGTGCCTGGGCTGGCAGGGCGGGTTCTGCAGGTTGCACTAGGTTAATCCTTGGCCAAAACTTTACCAAAACAAAACAATGAGGAAAAAGGACAGACTGCGAAGGCAATTATCCAGGACTGATTTTGAGGACTGGATTCTGGCAGCCATATAAATGGGAAGAAAAATAATTAGAAGGAGGGTGAGCTCCTTGCTGGGGTTAAAGTTTCAGCCAGAGTTGAAGGTGGGGTGCGGTGTCTCCTCAGCCACCAAGAAGACCAAGGAGGTTGAAAAGCTATGCGACTCACTGGTTCCCAGGTCAAAAGAAAATTGCCCAATTTCATGGCTGCTATAAAGTGCTGCTGCACAAAATATTTCTCAGATATTCCCCCCCTTAAGGACTTGTGCAGAGCTGGAAATAGAAAGGTGTTCAGACTGTGGGAGGAAGGAGGGGGACCCTTTCTTTAGGGGAGTGGGTTACCCTCTCTCTGAGTGTTGGGGTTCCTCACGGCCAGGAAAGCATGAAGGAGCCATCAGGAACTTAACGCAACCCATCAGCCACGACAGAGAAAAGGGGCTGGCTTTCGCCTTCGTGATTAAGAACTGTGTATTTTACATAAAAGAACTAATTACTTTTAAGAGGAATGATAAATACCATAAATCTATGTCACTGTATAAATAACTTCAGATTTATGTAGTCGTTATATTTTATCTGATCTGATTCCTTCTCTTTGAAAGCTCTTTCTTTATTATTATTTTTTAAACTATGTTTTTACTGGTTTCAGAGAGGAAGGGAGAAAGAGAGAGAAACATCAATGATGAGAGAGAATCATTGATTGGCTGCCTCCTGCACACCCCCCACTGGGGATGAGCCCACAACCTGGGCATATACTCTGACCAGGAATTGAACCGTGACTTCCTGCTTCATAGGTCGACACTCACCCACTGAGCCACGCTGGCAGAAAGCCTTTCTTTGCTCTCATTTTCCATCGATAGAAATTGGGAAGCCTACAAACACATCCATAAAGGATTGCATGTGTCTTGCCTCCTCCCACATTCGATGACCTCCTTTTCCTGCTCCTTACTGAAGCCTCGATCTTACTGCCCTCATTCAAATGACCCATCCCAGCAGGCAAGCCGGGGGCCCACCCTCAGCACACAGCTTGCTTGTTCCTCACATCCTTTCGCAGTGCTCCATCTGCAGGCTGCATTCTGAGAACTAAAGACTCCTGAGAATGACCTGGTATCGGCTTCACATAATTTATTTTTAGTTGTGTGAATGTGAGTGTGAGTGTGAGTGTGAGAGTGTGTGTGTGAGTGTGAGTGTGCGTGTGTGCGTGCGTGTGAGTGTGCATGCGTGTGTGAGTGTGAGTGTGTGAATGTGTGTGTGTGAATGTGAGTGTGTGAGTGTGTGTGTGTGTGAATGTGTGTGTGAGTGTGTAAGTGTGTGAGTGTGTGAATGTGTGTGTGTGAATGTTTGTGTGTGTGAATGTGAGTGTGAGTGTGTGTGTGTGAGTGTGAATGTGTGAGTGTGTGTGAATGTGTGAGTGTGAGTGTGAGTGTGTGAGTGTGTGTGTGAGTGTGAATGTGTGAGTGTGTGTGAATGTGTGAGTGTGAGTGTGAGTGTGAATGTGTGAGTGTGTGTGTGAGTGTGTGTGCGTGCGTGTGTGTGTGAGTGTGAGTGTGTGAGTGTGTGTGTGAGTGTGTGATTGTGTGTGTGTGAGTGTGAGTGTGTGAATGTGTGTGTGAGTGTGTGTGAGTGTGTGAATGTGTGTGTGTGTGAGTGTGTGAATGTGTGTGTGAGTGTGAGTGTGAGTGAGTGTGAATGTGTGTGTGTGAGTGTGTGTGAGTGTGTGAATGTGTGTGTGAGTGTGAGTGTGTGAATGTGTGTGTGAGTGTGAGTGTGTGAATGTGTGTGAGTGTGTGTGTGAATGAGTGTGAGTGTGTGTGTGTGAGTGTGAGTATGTGTGAGTGTGAGTGAGTGTGAGTGTGTGAGTGTGAGTGTGTGGATGTGTGTGTGAGTATGTGTGAGTGTGAGTGAGTGTGAGTGTGTGTGTGAGTGTGAGTGTGTGTGTGCGCACGCACTCACATGTAAGTACTTGTGAAAATGCATCCTACTATTGATTGTCATAAAGGCTATTTCGCTCATTATCGCAGAAGGGCTGACAAGAGGCGCACCCGGTTTAATGGCAGATTCTTTGTCTCTCTCCCTTAACAATGTGTTATGTCAATGGCACGAATTCATTATTAATAGAAACACCTTTTCCTGAAGTGTCAGGCCATGCACCTGACGATCGAGGAAGAACTGTTCCAAGCACTCCTGGAACGCAGTGCTTTCATCACGGCTTCCCTCTTCTCTGATACAGAACTCTATGCGCGTCATTTTATGTATTTAGAAGAATTATTCTAGAAAGGCCCACTGACTTTTTCACACTGACAAAAAGTGTATGGTTGGAAAACAACAAAAACAAAAAGACATTGAGCTCTTTTCCCATAAAAAGTTTGAGACTGTTTTCCAGCTGATGGCTCTGCTGTGCGCTCCTCCCAGGGGACGGCGGCTGCATTCACGCAGTGAATTCCCAGTTGTGGGCCCTCCGCTCCTGGGTGACTGATGCACAGAGAGGTAATGGCACTGGAGGCAGGAAACGTGAGTTTCCTAGTCCTGAACCGGCCTCTACAAGTAGTCAATTCACTTCAGTGTGTGAAAGCATCCCTGAGGGATAGGCCCTGCTCCAGGAAGTGTGCATGCAGGGCGGGGGGGGCGTGTCAAAGCGCCATTTGTGACATTGCTGCTTTGTTATTGAAGTCCTTCTTGTACTTTGAGAAAACCCTGTGTCGTCCCCCACCGTCTCAACCAGAAGCCTCAGTGTGGCACTAAGAGTATTTTTGTTCAAGTTAACAAATACCTAGTGTTTCCTTTCATCATGTAACAGGAAGTCTGGAAATATGAAATCCTAAGGTGGGTGGCATAGTTGCTCAAAAATTTGTCAAATACCAAGACTCATCCTGGCTCTCTATTGTGCATCCTCTGGTGTGCTCACCCTCAGAGTGAGGCCGGCGGCACAGGAGTGCCCACGGCAGGACGGAGAGGAGAACGTCCCACAGCGTCACATCCGGTGCGTGAGAGAAACATCATCGGTTGCCTCTTGTGCGTGCCCTCACCAGGGATCAAACGCACAACCTAGGTATGTGCCCCGACAGGGAATCGAACCAGTAACCTTTCAGTGCACGGGGCGATGCTACCACTGAGCCACACAGTGCAGGGCATATATACATTCCTCACAGCAGAGCGGTTCTATTTGGGGGAGCATTAGCTAAGTAAGGAAAGTAAGGCAACCTGGTGAGGTATAAAAGCAACCTTGCCCAAGTCAAACATCTAGAGAGTGAAGGTTTGAACCATTACATTACCCAGGACCCTACACATGACACCACAGGGCCCACAGGGAGCTCAGTTTGACTCCTCCATGCATGTTCTGGTAGAAATAGATGGTTTTGAAAACGCCTTCCAGTTCCATAACATGGTCAACATGCAAGAAACGAATACACAGCATATATTCATGCACTACATCATGAGGTGGTTTCTATCATTACCCGCCTTTTATAAATGAGGGGTTGATACTCCAGATCAAACAGCCTGTCTAGCAAGACTGGGATTTGAACCAAGGCAGCCTGACCCCCGAGTCCGCTTCCTTGACCATCATTCTTTCTTGAAGGCACACTGGCCTTGCAGGAGTCACTTTCGAATTATATCGACCTTACCTTGAGCTCTAATAGTGTGATTGGAGTTTTCTTACTGAAAGAAGAGACAGATGATAATTCATGGTCTCATTTAGTAAAATATCATTCTCACTGAATATATTTTGCACAAAGCCTCAGGCAAACGGCGAAGTCAGCCAAGTATGCATTTGAACTTCCCAACCAGCAGGCCTGGGCCCTTTTATTCATCATCCTCTGAGTACCCTTCCCAGGGGGCCAGTGCCCTCGTGTTCCCCCCCTTCTCAGAGGCGACTCCCTACCTTCCCCGCCCTCCAACCCTCACATTCAGGACCAGGCCCAGCCTTGGCCTCCTGAGGGTCACCACTCTCACTACCGCCCCCTCCCAAGGGGACGAGAGCCAGAGCCATACAGCTCCGAGGCCGCCCCGGGGAGGGAGCCGGAGGCTGAGATACACGCAACAAGGTCCTGAGTGCAGGGACAGCTTACAAACCGAGGGAAGAAATTACCCAAACAGATACATCTGGGCTCAAAGGAGAAGACACGTCTACGCGAGGGCTGGCCGCAGGGGACGCGCTGTGTGTGGAGCAGGGGAGCTCCCTGTCCGGGAGGCACCCACAAGCAGCTGGCCGCCACCAGCAGGCTTCCTGCAGCCAGAACAGGCGCATCTGAAGTGAGTTGGGAGTGGATGACCTCTGAGGCCCCTTCCAGACTCCAGCGCCTCTCCTGGAAGCTGAGGGTTGTTTGTTGTTGTTATGGAAATTGTCGCCTCTGACTGGTGTCTACAGAAGCACGGGGATGAGTTTTCAAAGTTGGAAGGATTTTTTTTTAGATCTCTTGAAAGAACATGGGGCCACATCTTTGTTCTTCACGGTGTCCAAGGGGGCCCAGGGGGCTGGGAGCTGTTGAGCGATGCTCTCTAGGCCGTCCATGCCTGTGACTCACGTAGGGCTGGCATGGTTAGCAAATCATTAAGGTAGGCAGTCAGAAGCTGCTGCTTCCCGGATACTACAGTCGTGCACCAGACTTTGTGGGCAGAAATGTGATCAGAGTCTTGCTGGGTATGTGACAGGATGAAAATAGGGCATTTCAGCTCAGTCTCAGCACAACAGTAGTTTGTTTAAAATGTAGGCTATTGACAGGGAGAGGGAGAGGGGAGAAGGGAGAGAGAAGAGGGACGAGGAATTTCTCTGAAACAATGCTTTGTCTCAAATATCAAAGTGATATAAGTATTGAAACCTAATAAAGCCGATTCTTTTTTTTTTTTTTTTTTTGGTCAGTAATTGTTATTTGATAGATAACTTGTTTTTGTTTTGATCGTATATCTGAAAAATACCTTGAACTATTTTAATGAGTACACGTGCCTTTTACATAGCTTTTGCGAATCAGTTAGAAAGCCCATTACTATTTATTTTTTCCTAAAAGAGAATTAATTAGAATTATATTGCCAAATTAGATAGATTTATATTTACATAAGATGAAGTTTGCTTAATTCTTTTGAAAACGAAGGTCTGATTTCTTCTCCTAATAAACACACAAATTATTTAAGGAAACTCTTACTAATAATTAATGGGCAATAATATGTAGCATATATATAGTCATATATAATTAATCTGTTATAATATTATAATATATAGTATATATATTTTGCCATATATGTATATATACTTCTATATATTAAAGATAGCTAAAGTTATAGAAATAGTAGTTACTGTTAGGAAATTCATTGTCAATTTAAAAATCTGAATTCCCTTTCCAGCCAGTGAGGGGACTAGGGTACTTGACAATTGCTACCGGAAGCCTCAGCCATAATGTATTTCCTCAAAGATGACATCTTCCGGAACTCCCAAATGAAGGTCTGGCCCCAGATTGCGCTTCTGCAGCGCCCTTTTTCTCCATCTCCAGTCCACAAAGGCTGTTTCGATTCTTTCTTTCCTACCAGGCAGCGAGGCCCGTGGCTGTGAGACTTCGGCCCTTGCCTGCCTGCTCTTCACTCACCCCACCGCCCCTGTGTGCCTGGATCAGAGCTCAGGCTCAGCAGAGACCTGGTGAATGGGTGGCTGGCTGAGGCCTTTCTTGGGCATCAGGTAGATGCAGAGGAAGGGCAGTCTGTGCTCCAGGTAAGGGTCTTGCCATCTTTGTGAAAAGGGATGTTGTTCAAATGAAAGGAAGCGCAAAACTCCGTCCCTAATTAGAGTCCATGCCATACACTACCCCACAGATCTGGAGGATACACTACCCCACAGATAGGAAGGATACACTGCCCTACAGATCGGGAGGATACACTACCCCACAGATCGGGGGGATACACTACCCCATAGATCGGGAGGATACACTACCCCACAGATCGGGAGGATACACTACCCCACAGATCGGGGGGATACACTACCCCATAGATCGGGAGGATACACTACCCCACAGATCGGGAGGATACACTACCCCACAGATCGGGGGGATACACCACCCCACAGATCGGGGGGATACACCACCCCACAGATCGGGGGGATACACCACCCCACAGATCGGGAGGATACACCACCCCACAGATCGGGAGGATACACCACCCCACAGATCGGGGGGATACACTACCCCACAGATAGGGAGGATACACTACCCCACAGAAGGGGGGATACACTACCCCACAGATCGGGGGGATACACCACCCCACAGATCGGAGGGATACACCACCCCACAGATCGGGGGGGATACACCACCCCACAGATCGGTAGGATACACCACCCCACAGATCGGGAGGATACACCACCCCACAGATCGGGGGGATACACTACCCCACAGATAGGGAGGATACACTACCCCACAGATCGGGGGGATACACTACCCCACAGATCGGGGGGATACACTACCCCACAGATCGGGAGGATACACCACCCCACAGATCGGTAGGATACACCACCCCACAGATCGGGAGGATACACCACCCCACAGATCGGGAGGATACACCACCCCACAGATCGGGGGGATACACCACCCCACAGATCGGGGGGGATACACCACCCCGCAGATCGGGGGGGATACACTACCCCACAGATCGGGAGGATACACTACCCCACAAATCGGGAGGAAAAGACACCTTCAAGAAATCGGGGGAAAAGAAATGCCCTGTGACTATCTACTATCCCATTGTTTAAAGAATCTGTTGATGACACTTCATGTTACCAGAATGTCTCAGCGCATCAAATCTCAAGAAATACTTCTTGATATTTAAATTAAAATTTTTTTACTCAAAAATGTTATGCTTCCCTTTGCAGAGACAAAATGAAATTTCTCTAAGTTCACAGAAGAGCTTCCAGCGATGTCAACCGAGTGTTTGCATATTTCCGGAGGAAACATATTCTCTATGATCTTGGCAAAAACCTCACTAACCTTCAGATAGGACTTTAGGAAAATAAAAATGGGTACATGCTCTCTCTTCCGGCGACCATTACCGAGTGCCTGGTGCGCTCTCCTTGCTCTCACCACCATTAATGAACTTGGTAGCAATCACAAAGATATGCACACACCAGACCCCAAATCCTGTTCCTCTGCAGCTATTGGTTCGGCTCTCACAGATCACCAGGATTCCTTGACGCCAAATGTCCTGAGTGACAATTTCAGTGATGGGGCTTTGTCCTCAGAGCATGTGCACAGCGTCTTCTCTGAAAGTGCCCTTCCCTCTCGCATAATTGCTACGTCTTTCCCTCTGTCAATAGAATTCATCGATTCAGCAAAAGTGCACTGAATGCTTCCTATGGACCAGGCACTCTGCTGAGCCCGAGAGTTACAAACAGGATGAGGGAGGCCACGGCAGTGCTCTCTCGCAAAGACAGACATATAAATGCAACGCAACGTGGTCGATGCCACGACGGAGGCATGGGTGGCACTTGAGGGGCAGCGGTGGTAGGGAGGGCAGGGGATGCTGCCACAGAGAGGGCTTTCAGCTTCCCACCTCCGGGAAGCACCTGTGCAGGGCTGCAGCCATTTCTGATGAGAAACAATGTGCGCTTTCCCTGTGCCGTGCGCCTGATTAATGAAGAAAGAAGCTCATGCACATGCCCAGGAACCGTCATCCCACTGCTAACACACGGTGTTTGGAAGTTTTCATTCCCCCCTGGCAACAGCCAGACCCCTTCTCAGCTCCGCTGCTCCCTGCCCCCGGCTGGCAGGAATTCGAGAATTGGCTCAGGATGACTGGCTTCCTTCTATCCATGAGACTTGCTCTGGCCCAGGCGAGGCGACTGTCAGCTCCATTACTTGTTCTATTGCAGATCCACGTGTTAAAGCTTGCAGACGACTCAGAGAAAGCCGGGCCTGGCGTTCTGAGCAGCTCCCTTCGTCCTCTCCCTCCTGGGTCCTCCTGGCCTCTGGACTTGGGCTGCATACCCAGACCCTCCTGCCCGCTTCCCCCTTTGTACCATGACCTGTTTGGATGTCTGCTCTGGCTTCTCATTTGTGATCTCTGCAGGACCTAGGTCCTCTGACCACGCTGAGGGCTTCTCAGATGGCACCAGGTTAAAAACAAAACACACAAAGCAGGAAACTGGAAATTGCGTCTAGTCACAGGAAGTAGAATGTTCACAGTCGCTGGCATGCAGATATTGGCCTTCTGGAAGTAGGAAAAAGTTTAGTAATGGGGCCGCACAGGAACCCCATCTCTTTAACATGACTTTCTCCTGAAGCCAAGCCAGCGTTGTCCAGGCTAATGGCACCGGGACTCGGATGCCTCCTTGGACCAGACACTTCGACCTTCGCTCCTACTGTACGCCCACCCCCTAATCATGAAGCTTTTAGGACGTCAGATTCTGGTCAACATCAAAGGCCTTAAGAGTAAAGCCCCGGTCTGTGGATGGAGGAAGCAGCGGTCTGTCGCACTCAAGGTAACATCTTGCCGTCAGTTGTGTTCAGCCTGAAAGAGCAGAGTGACTACTGACCGCCCCTCATGAAACCAGGGAAAGGGCTGCCAAGGTGGACAACAGGGCTGGTCCAATGACCAACCACTCTGTGCACTGGCCTCGACCAATCGGGAGAGCCCACGGGCCCAACTACCTTGGTCACCCTGACTACGGACTCCCCTGTAGAACCCACCCTCTGCTGGCCACCTGGGAGTGAGGTGTTACTCCCTGGTCTCCCTGGCCGGTGCCATTGCCTTCGATAAGCTTCCAGTTTCTTTGCTGCAAACTCCTGTTTGCATTTTACTGGGCTTTGATGAGCTCAGGCAAACAATCCCCTTCAGTTTGGTAATAGTAAGAGTGAAAAACTGTAACTATTGCCTTAATATATATATATATATATATATATATATATATATATATATATATATATATATATGGATTATTTATATATATATATATACATATATATATGGATTACATATATATTATATAAATTACGGTGTGTATTTTTTCCATTTCTTTTGCATGTGAAAAAAGCACATACTACAATAGTAGCATGTGTAATGCTGTAATGCTAACTTGCTAGTCTTTTTTTTTTTTTTTTTACTTTGTTCTCTACTGTGGTGCAGAATTCCCTTAACTACTTAGTGGTTTCATGCTCACACATTAATTTCACTACATTTCTAATTATAGTTTAAATCTTTACTTATTTAAGATAAAAAGCACTCTAGCAGGCAAGTGGAGTCCTTTCCTCTTTTATCTACATGAACACTTCACTTGAGAATATGATAAAAATAGGACTTGGGTATTACTTTATCTTGATACATATCCTGACCTATTTGTCTGGAACTTCATGTCCTGACCTATTTCTCCCCACACAGCCATCTACCCTCTAATTTCCTTTTGGTTTTCCAGAGGCCCCATTGAACAGTTCCCAATAACATAAACTTTCCAACAGAAAATAATCCACTTTGTACTTACAGTCCTTCTATTATGTATGTTCGATTCATTAATTAAACAACTTATATATCCAGAGGCTACTATAGGTTGGGCACTAGGTGCTGGAAACAGAAGTTCCAGTCCTCCTGAAACACACATTTTAATGGAGGGTGAAGACAATAAACAAATAAACAAAATCATTGAATAATATCAGGTAGTGCTAAGTGCTATAAGCAGCAACAGATGCTAGGTACATGGGGTATATTAGGAGACAGAGACTGGCAGTTTACTACGAAGTATTCCTCTTTTTAAAATGTGTTTTTAATTTTACGTGCAAGCAATCACAACCTGATCTTGATTTAGTCAACGCTCGTGAACTAAGCAATGTTTTCATATTAGTGCAAGGGATTGAGTCTAAGAGAGTGCAGGCCTCAGTAAAATCATGTTCACATTTTACACCCACTTAAACATCTAATTATTAACAAAGGATGTGTATAACCAAGCCATTAATTTTAGAGGGTATAATGAGTTCATGCTTTGGAAAGAAATGTAGATTCTTAAAAAATGATTTCTAATGTTTAACAAAAATTTAAATTTATCTAACATTGTTTTCATTCTTTTAAGATGAGAAGGAACTCAATTTTCAAAGTCTTAAGGTCCTAATTAAGTATTTCAAAGTCTAACTATCCAAATGTAAGTTGAAAATGAGTTTAATCGTTGTAGAACTTAGTTCAATCCTGATACATTTTTTGATGTACTTAATTATAATAATGAATGCCCTATAACATTTGCAGAGAGTGCTATAGCATTTTTACCTAAATTATACCATTTGTTATCAGCTCAATCTAGGATTTAGCATTTTTGCTTGTCTGTTTCTTGGTTGGTTGATTTATTTGCTGAAAGCTAGAGAAGAGATGGTCATTAGAATTTTGTTTAAAAGATGTTTGCCATAAAAACGTACCTGGTATCTACATTTTGGTTTCTAAATTTCATTCCCTACCCAAAGGAACCAGGAATCTTTGAAGAAATGGCTGATTTTAGGACCAAATTAGAGAAGGCCCATGAACCAAAAAATAATAAAATATTGTAAAACATATCTGAAGGTAAGGTGAAAACACATAGAAGTGAACTTGATTAAATGAGAAAATATGAATGCCAGTACACACCAAAATAAATAAAAGTAGCAATGGTTTGCAATCGAATTCCCAAGAGCAGAATGGCAAATAATAATATAAAAGAAACAATGGAGTTAGAAAAATCATAGTTTAGAACCTACTTACTAAAAATTAATTCAGGCAGGGATTATTAATAGCTGTCGAATTTGGGGGAGAAGGGAGATGGAGCTGAAAATGAACATCATATCTCCACAGTCTCAAAGAATTTCTTCTTAAAATTTCGTCTATCAAGACTCTCCCATTCATTGATAGAAAATATATTCCTTAGTCAAGTTCCCCCAAGAACATAAGATTTCAGTTAGTCACGAAGTGTAAGCTAAACGTTTTCTGCATCGGTCTATTACTATATCTAATATAGTAAAGAGTGAATAGATAATAAATACATGAAAAGAAACACATTTTACAATAAAGCAGGGAAATATGTATATAACAATAAGGAAGGAGGAATTAAGTTAATTACAGTTATGCTAACAAAATCTTGCCTTCAATTTCAAAGTTTTTAGTTATGTAAAAAGAATCACAGGTACCTCATTACATTTATTCAGATTTTCTAAATAGTTGTAAATATAAGTTGAATGCAACCAATAACTTGTTACTTTATATTGAAACTTTCTACAGTAAATTTGCTATTTCTGTGTTAACTGTTTTCATAATAATCTTAAAACCTAAAAAAATGAAGCTATATTAAGGATTTAATGACCTCTAACTTGAGCATTTTCTCTATGTTAGCCAAAATGTTTTCCACATATACTGATTTTTCACTTGATTTTAGTCAAAAATCTGAGAAGCAATCCACAATAAATAGACCCACTTAGTCAAGCTTTGTGACACCATCACTTTTGAGATCTAAGGCCTATCATTATGTAAATTTTTATACGCTCATAGTGGCATAGACTGCTTTTTTGTTGTTATTGTTGAGTTTTATTCTGAATCATTTTAGCATTTAATCAGAGATACAGAGTAATGGAGCAGATTTGATTTAAAAAATGTTTCCTAACCTATAAACAAGATATCATACTATATATGGAAATATGAGTGTGTTCTTATTTCAATATTTAACAAACAAAATGATCTAAACATATTTCAAGTTTGCTATATAGTCTCATTTTTTTTTATTTCAAGAATAAATACTTCAAATTTGATGATAACACTTACTGACATATGATTACCATATGATTGCTACATATTTTTACTTCGGTGGGTATTGGTTGCACAAACTATTCATAAATTGTGTCCATTCTCCCATATAACTATTTTTGACATGAATACTCTGATACATGAATGAAATCTGAGTAACTCAACCAGCCACACTGGTTCAGAATACATAACTTGCTTCCCGTTTTTATCAACTCTAATGAAATCACTTGCCCATAGTCTGGACATTTTCCAAATTATATAAGGAAATATACAACTTAACAAAAGGAAGACAAACAATCCAATTAAAAAATGGGCAAAGGACCAAAATAGACACTTCTCCAAAATGAACATACAGAAGGCCAAGGGACATATAAAAAAATGCTCAAAGTAACTAATCATCAGAGAGATGCAAATTAAAATGACAATGAGGTATCACCTCACACCTGTCAGAATGGCTATCATCAACAAATCAACAAATGCCAAGTGTTGGTGAGAATGTGGAGAAAAGGGAACCCTAGTGCACTGCTGGTGGGAATGCAGTCTGGTGCAGCCTCTGTGCAAACAGTATGGCGTTTCCCCCCAAAATTATATATGTAACTTCCATTTGAACCAGTGACCCCACTTCTAAAAATATATTTTAAGTGACCTGAAACACCAATCAAAAGGATTGTATGCACCCCTATGTTCACAGCAATGCAATTTATAATAGCTAAAATTTGAAAACAGCCCAAGTGCCCATCAGCAGATGAGTGGATAAAAAAGCTGTGGTACATCTACACAATGGAATACTACTTGGTGGTAAAATGGGGCGGGGGGAGGGACTCTTACCATTTGCAACAGCATATATGGACCTGCAGAATATTATGCTAAGCGAAATAAACCAGTCAGAGAAAGATAAGAATCACATGATCTCTCTCATATGTGGAATCTAATTAACAAAATAAACTGATGAACAAAATAGACCTAGAGACATAGAACCATGAACAGATTGATGAATTTCAGAGGGAAGGTGGGAGTGAGGGGATGGGGGGAGGGTAGATTAACCAAGAAACTTATATACATACTAGAGGCCCAGTGCACGGATTCATGCACCAGTGGGGTCCCTCGGCCTAGTCTGCGCCCTCTCGCAATCTGGGACCCCTCAAGGGGATGTTGGAGAGCTGATTTTAGCTCGATCCCCACAGGCCAGGCCAAGGGACCCTACCGGTGCATGAATCTGTGCACTGGGCCTCTAGTATGCATATAAGATCTTTGGTTAATCTCTTCCTGCCCTCCCCTTTCCCTACTTCCCTCTGAGATTCATCAGTCCGTTCCATGTTTCCATAACTGTGTGTTGAGTGTCTACCTCTTGGTGGTCATTGTGTGTCATTGCTACCAGCCAGTACACTGGTCGGCTGGTCGCTTAGGTATATATATACATATATATATATATATACATATATATATATATATACATATATATATATATACATATATATATATATATATATATATATATATAGAGAGAGAGAGAGAGAGAGAGAGAGAGAGATGCATAACCCATAGACACAGACAATAGTGTGGCAAAGCTATGGGAGGAGCAGGTGCGGGGAGGAAGGGATCAATGGGGAAAACACGAAGCGGACATCTTTAATACTCTCATCAATAAAGACAAATATTTTAAAAAGTTTAAAACTACAGGGTCCATGTTGTGAAGAGTGATTGTCAGTTAAGAGTGCTGAATTATTTAAGCTTGTCTCCTGAGAGGGTTCAGTTTCAGTCATTTGATGGCACCGCGATGATTGACATCATCTATTCCACACACGGGGATTGAGCACTTCCTGTAATCCAGTCTGTTTCAAATGCTGAAGAGACAAAGAGACACAAGACACAGTCCCTGTCCCTCCTACAGCTCATAGTCTAGTCTCTGAGCTCTCAAAGCAAACCAATAAGGAATTACAGTGTCACACATGCTTTAAGAGTAAAGATCATAATCATAAAACGCTAAGAGAACCAGAGAAGGGACATGCAGCCCAGCATTTAGGGAGGAGGAAGTGAGGTGAAGGGAGAAGGTGTTGAGAGGGAAAAATTGTGACTAAATGACTCAGACGGCTGGATGAGATGATGTAATCTGCTAGCAAAATTCCAGGGTCAGCTGTAACAGGCAGCTCATCAGGACTGATAGCTGATAAAGGGATCTTGGGAATCACAATTTAGTGAGATCTAATGGCGCCTCCTTTGACTCATTCCTCTTATCTGTGGATTGAAATGTACAGGAGATAGCATGTTGAGGAAGGGCTTTGCTATTGTGGCTGTGAGTTTCTTGATTATGGAGCCTGAGATTGTGCACTTTTTAAAACCCCATCCAAGCTAGCCAGGAACCAGAGAAGCAAGAGATGGTCACCACGTTTGAGTACATTAACACATCATTGCCAGGAAGAACATTTTCTTTTAGTTCTGACTAAACAAGCTTATCTGAACACTTGGGCACAGAAATCTTCGCGATCTTAGCTGACAGTTTGGGGCCAGTATGATAAACTGACTCAAAGTAAGGGGAAATATTGTCACGGGGTGACTCTCCATTCTGTCTCCTGATACAATATTTGACAATGCCTGCCTAAAATTATATCTGACTCAAAATATCTGTATTCGAGTGTCCATGGCACTAGCTCGGGGGAGTACGTTTTATATACCATTTATTTGTCTACAGAAAAAAATACATATATTTTGTTACCAGCTAATATTTAGATCCCATCATATTTTTGTATCTTTTTTTACACTTAAGTTTGTGTGGGTTTTTTTTTTTCCATTCTCATTTCCAGGGCCAAAAATATACTCATTGACAATATATTTAAAAATATATACTCTGATGATTTTAAAGGCTATAAAAATGTCACTTAATAAGATATTGGACTCAGAGCCTTTGGCCAGATGTACTCATCCACAAATATAAAAATAGTCATCACTTCTTCAAATCTTGTTTATAAGTTGTTTATGTACTTAATAAGAATTTAGTTTTATTATGAATATTAATTTTTTTATTTGGAAGAGACTCATAGGACTATTTGGCCAAGTCCCTTATTTTGCCTATGAGAAAGTTAAAGGCCAGATAAATGTGGTAATTAGCTCAGATTTCTAGTTAGAATATATTTGAGACCAGATAGATTCTAGGGCCCACTGTGCCTATGAGTGTGTCATATATCCATATGTGTTTAAGCCCATTTAAATTTTATTTTCTTTAAAATAAATATGATCATCTCTAATATAGTGATTGTTTTGAAAACAGAAATTTGCAATTGACATATGAATATGGGCATAACCCAAATTTCATTTTTGTGTATACATTATTTCATTCACTAATTCACCACAGAAATTGGTACCCAGCTGAACCAACTCATGTAGTAACACAGAAAATGGACACATTTCAAACATACCAGCTACCTCAGTCCACATATCTTATGGACTCTGCCCATTGTGGTAAACACAATAGAATCCCATAGGTGCCATGCCCGAAGCCTGGAAACTGTGACTATCTTATTCCATGATAACAAGGTCTGTGCCAATGTAACGGAGGTTACTAATCACTGACCTTAAGAAGATGATTCTGTATTCTCTAGGTGAGCTCTATCTGATCACATGAGCCTTTAAAAGCAGATCATGTTCTCTGGCTGGAGTGAGAGACACACAGCAGAAGGAAGCATCAGAGAGATTGCAAGCGTGAGAAGGTGTGACACGTGGTTACTGGTTCTGAGATGTAGGGGCCACAGTCAAGGACTAAGGAGAGGCCTCTAGAAGCTGAGGGCAGCGCTCAGCTAGCAGCCAGCCCGGAAACGGGACCTCAGCTCTATTTCTCAGGAACTGAGTCCTACAGCAGATGGGTGAGCTTGGAAGTGGATTCCTTCCCGGAGCTTCCAGAAAGGAGCGTGGCCCCTCAACACCTTGAATTTGAGACCAGGAGCAGGGAACCACCTAAGCCTGTGCCCCCATCCCTGATGCTTGGAAACTGCTAGATCTAGGGTAACTTTTACAGTGGCAAAGCAGGACGAATACCCCCTCCACCTCTGGTGTTACAATTTTCCATCTGATTCCTGACAACTTTTTTTAAATATATATATATTTATTTATTGATTTTTTACAGACAGGAAGGGAGAGGGATAGAGTTAGAAACATCGATGAGAGAGAAACATCGGTCAGCTGCCTCCTGCACACCCCCTACTGGGGATGTGCCAGCAACCAAGGTACATGTCCTTGACCAGAATTGAACCTGGGACCCTTCAGTCCGCAGGCCGACGCTCTATCCACTGAACCAAACCGGTTAGGGCTCAGACAACTTTTTTTTTTTTGCAGAACTTCATAATAGCTCACAAACTGCAATCCTTCGGATACCCACTCCCCCAAGCAAAAGTTAGCTTTCAAGGTAAAGTGCACTATTTACTGTCTTTATACATAGGGTGCTCCCCCCAAGTGTATACACACGTAACATCTGATAGGTCAATTGATATTTCATTCTTTTCAGATTTAACCCATTGGAATAAATAATTATTCAAAGTGTGTATACATTTTTGGGACATCCTGTATTTTCCTTATGATTTAACACATGTAAAACTGCCAACATTTTTTATTAAACTTCTATCTCTCTGTGTGTGTGTGTGTGACAGATGAAGTTTTTTTGGTTTTGTGCCTCTAACCCCATGTCCCCCAAGAACTGTGGTTTTTATTATACAATTTTGCATGGCATGAAGACTGTTAGGAATGCATATGTTGATATACACATATAGGAGAGATATCTTTTCCCCTCTACCCATGTTAGGTCCATTGGCTGGCCCTGTAAATTAGATTGACAAAGAACAGATTAACAAGAGAAAAACACAGAGAGGTTTATTAACAGGTGCATCATACATAAATACATGTAGAAAATGTATTGATGAGTAACTCAAAGGGGGTGGTCAGAACTTCAGCTTATATAACATTTTAGCAAGCAATAATAATTTTGCAGATAAATGGAAAGACACCCCCCCCCCCGCCCCCCACACTGGCCAAAAAAAAAAAAAGGACTTTGGTCTTCTAGGGGCAAATTGTGGAAAAGCTAATAATAGAAAAGGGCTAGTTTTAGCAAGGTTTGTCACATAAATTCCTCTGGTGCCATCTCTGGACTAATAAGAATGATCTGGAGTAGTCTCCACAATTAATTTTTGTCCTTTTTGTAGAGGTGGGATGGGGGACTACTTTACAAAGTTATGTCCTGCTTTTAGGCCAAGAGAGGAGGGCAGAGAGCTTTTCTTGTATTGCTTCTTCTCAATGCCGTCAGCTCAAAATACTCCTATGCTAAGTGGCATATATTAGGGGGGCACAGTCTGTTGCCCTTCAGGTTCTTCCAGGTTCTATGTATTAGATTTGGGATATGGATCTGTTAGCTCTAATCTGAAGTTATACACACTCATTTCAGGCCACAATTACTCTATGTAAAGTCTCTTGCCTCTAGAGCTTCGTGGGTGCTCCTGCTTTGACATAGTTTTACTCTCCACGACTCCTGGGAAATGCCTACTTATCATTCAGATATCTGTAAGATGTTATATTTGGGAGATAGCTGTCCTTTGTCCCATAAGTAAGAGTTAGGTGACTTCTATGGCTTCTATGATATCCTATACTGTCCCTGTAATGACTCATCTCATATTTAAGTTGTCCATGTGTTATTTTATATCCCTAGTGGATTAAAAGCTTTAAGAAGAAAGATAGCACAACCATTTAATTCTCATATTGGTGTATCAACACTCTGCCTTACTGCCCTGCACATAACAGATATGCAATTGACATGTGTTGAATGAAAATTGAATACATGGTTGAAAATACAAACAGGCCAATCCTATGTGTGTCCCTATATTCTCACAATGTGTATAACTGAGCAGGTAGAGTAATATTTTCCTTAAATTTCCTGTAATGTGGACTTTAGAATCTTTAAATAAAAGTATATATATGACTCATAATATAGATCTGTGACTTAGGTGTGTGGCATGAAGCAAAATAATCATGGAGAGATAGAACCTAGAATGAGAAATGTTCCTATCTCTTTAGATCAGAATTCAAGTACAATATTTTCTGAGCTTTATAATTGCTAAACATTGTTGAAGATGAAATTAGCTCCCTAATTTGGCTTAGTAGCTCTTCGAAGGTGGCTGTGATGATAATGAGGCATACCTCAATTTATGAGCAATCTAGGCAGGATAGCTTACTCAACCTGCAAATTACCTACAAAATATATGAAATGTTTATGGCTCAAGTTGAAAATACTGTATTAAAAATGTTCTGGGATCACATTCAAATGATTGAGTGGTTTTAAAAATCTATTGGCCTTGGAGTTTGTTGCAGGAGAGAAAAGTCAGGTAAATTGTTTGGTATTTTGCAAATAGTTTTTAGTTTCAGGGTGACGAGAGGCCAGAAGACATGTGGAAAATCATGAAAGACAGAATAGTCCCCACAGTATATTTCAACTATATTCTCACAGAATTTGTCTGAGAGTTAATATTTGGATTAATTTTATCTTCAGTGAACCACAAATTGAAAACTTCTCTGTAGCCAACAGTAAGAATGAAAGAGGAACAACAGAAGAAAGGCCCTTCTTCTTAGAGAATTTCTATTCTTTAGGGGACAGAACAAGAGTCTGGGAAGGACAGCAGCCAGGAAAGAACAGGGCATGACTGGCAGCTGGACCACGTGGCACAGGCTCGGAAGCGAGACGGGGTTGGAGAGAAGAGAACAAGAACACCGATGACTGGAACACTCAGGAAGGACGCTCCGCCAGCAGATCTCTTTGCTCAGGTTAAACAAAAAACATGGAGCCAATGGTTTGTGACTTGGGCAGCTGCTCCCTGGGAACCCAGATGAGTCAGCTGACTTTGCGGGCACCAAACCACCAGCAGCTCATAAAAAAGTCTTCCAGCCATGCCTGCCCTTGATTAGAATAAGGCTGGAGCCAAGGAATGAAAAGTGGGGTTCCTGCTTTCCCATCCCCTACTCCCCCATTCTCTCTAGATCCCAGATCTGGAGAAAGTTCTGCTTTAACCGCCGAGCACAGGGGATACATGCGATCTTTTAGGTATGCGAGAGCAGCGACCATAAGTAAGGACACACACACTCACTAGTGTACCTGCAAGGAGATTGAGTCGCGCAGATGGTACAAGGGAACTTTTCTCCAGGTCTTGAGCCAGAGCCCATCACTCTGTGTTTCATCTAATGGCCTGTGCAGGAACTGCGGACCATCACAGGGCACAGATGGAGAGAGAGTTAGAGGGCTATGGAATATGTGAATTTTCCCAGAGTGCCACAATTACAGAAACATCTGTGCTAAATATTTTCAAGCTGATCCACTATAAAAATTGGCAATGTTCAATAGCACTCGAAGTCTTCTCTTCCCCCTGGTGAGAAAGCACTTTAATGATTGCATTGGGGACTGCAGCATAAGGCTTGTACCTATGCTGATTGCTTGCTGTTTAAAGGGGCCTCATTTGCATGATGCTGTTTGTAATGTTCTTTCTGTATCCCTCCTCCTTTCTTTCTTGCTTGCAAATAGGAACTGAAAGGGAAATCAACCCACTTACTGCGCTTGTCATTGAAATGTTTCCCAGGGCTCAGTTAATGGAATGGCCTGGGCTGGGGCAAGGGAAAGAGGAGCAATGAAGTCTCTGGACAGTAATTGTAGGCTGTGCAGCCTGTTAATTCTGATTATATTGAACGGGATGATTGGCTGCCTCAGCATTTGCTCAACAAACATGCTACACCATTCACTACACCCAAGTGAAGTTCGCAGTATTTTTTACTTAGATGACTTTTACCTTCAAGAAGCTTGTGGGCCTAGGTAGTGCTTTGCAATGTTAAGGTGCATGGGAATTGCCTGGGAGTCTTGCAGAGTAAAGATTCTGAGTCGGTAGATCTACAGGACAGAGGACGAGTTTAGGAATGAGGCAGAACTGGCGGCAACTCTGCCCGGCCAGCATGGCTCAGTGGTTGAGCATTGATCGACCTATGAACCAGGAGATCATGGCTCAATTCCAGGTCTGGGCACAGGCCCGAATTGCGGGCTCCATCCCCAGTTGGGGGTGTGCCGGAGGCAGCCGATCCATGATTCTCTCTCATCATGGATGTTTCTATCTCTCTCTCCCTCTCCCTTCCTCTCTGAAATCAATAAAAATATATTAAAAAAATAAAAGTATGTAACTCTGTGCCAATTCCTAATTACCCCAATCAATAAGATGGACATAATCTTACCCTTAGAATGTTGAAAATATATAGCATAGTACTTCTTACATCATGATCATGTGCTAAAAATTAGTCTGTTTTCCTTTTTCTGATATATAAAGATAAACACAAAATAAAACAAAACAAAAAGACAAGTTGTACGAAGATGTCTGTTGCTATAAAAATAAATTAGGTGACTAAGGAGCTTACAATTTAATAGAAGAGAGAAACAAGAGGATAGGTGGCTGTTGAACTGCTCTGCAACGTAGACTGTGATGAATTCTATAAGACAAATGATAAGAAGGCGCTACGGAAATAAAGCAAATGGACTTTGGTGGCATTTGAGTTAAGACAAAGGATAAGTGACCTTTCGGTAGGACATGGGAGGAAAAGTGTTCTTATACCGGGTTTGATGAAGGTGAGCGAGGCGGGGAACAATGTAGTAAGTCCAAGCTAAGAGCAGGAAACTGGCAGACGTTTAGCAAAACCTTTTATTCAGATTCTTTCAGGCTTCCCTCCGCCTTTGGCGCTAAGGAGCTCCTTTCCTTTCAGGAGCGGGAGGGGCGCTCTCATAGGAGGTCTCAGGCTCTGCCAGCTTCACGGGAGATGAAGGTGTCAGCGCCTTTCTTGTACTTGCCATTTCCCTTCTGCTTGAAATATTCCATGTGCCAAAGTACTATATCTTTTGAGTAGCACGTCCTAAACTCCATCAATAACATAGACCTTTCATTTTATGGAAGCCTATACAGAGGGATTCTGGGCCTACTGATGGCTAGGAAAGGGCCAAGCTGAATTACTGCCCCTGCTATAAAACACAGGTCTGCATCCTACATAGACCAGAATGCAAATGGGAAGTATAACGTCATCATTCTGATGCAAATTCGAAAACACTTCTCTGGGAAAATAAAGATGATAATGAGAAGCACCTAATGCAGAGCAATTGAATACACATTTTCAGCTAGATCCCCGAGGCGTAAGTACTACAAAGTAGGCAAAAATAGCCCTGTTCTGGAACAATTACAACCAGTGAAATAACGCATGACACCCACAGCTAGAGAGAACATTGCCGAAGGTTACCTCCTTTTTGTGTTAAAGGCTTTCCAAGGAGGGCAGAATGGTTTGATCCAATGGACCATATTAGAGCAATGCTATTTTTTTCATTTTACTTTTAGTTTGAAATATTTATATCACATAATGACTTTATGTGTAATAAATGTGTTATATGTAAATATCATCTCACTGGAAAGTAGAAAAATAAAAAATAAGAGTATGCTTAAATATAGAGTTCTCAGTTGTGGTCTAATCTTGAGAAATGCATGTAAAATAATTTTTCAAACTATGAACTGCTATACAGAGTTTTAAAAATTAGCATGGCTATTTTTAGGGTTTTTCAGGGTGTCTCCACTAGTATTACCCCTGCATATTTCAGAAGATTTTACTCAGACCCTATTGCAATAGGGGGAAGAGGCCTGAGTATGGAACCGGGCTCCATTCAAAATACAACAAAGAATTGTGGGGGTTTATAGCCAAGGAATTCTTGCTCAACTGACCTAACAGGATTCCTGCTGAAGGCAGCCCAGAGGGATCAGACGTCACCTGGGGGTGGAGGAGGAGAAGGCATCTGATCAGATGTCTAAGGTGATCAGAAATTAGCGTGAGGGCTTTTCTCTGAGCTGATTAGCAGGATTTTTCCTAAACCTGAGTGATGACAGGATAGACAGACAAGTTCAAAGTCTAGGCCTCATCAAGAACAGGGCTCAGTGCCGAAACCGGTTTGGCTCAGTGGATGGAGCGTTGGCCTGCGGACTGAAAGTCCCAGGTTCGATTCCGGTCAAGGGCATGTACCTGGGTTGCGGGCATATCCCCAGTAGGAGATGTGCAGGAGGCAGCTGATCGATGTTTCTAACTCTCTATCTCTCTCCCTTCCTCTCTGTAAAAAATCAATAAAATATATATTTTTTAAAAAAAGAACAGGGCTCAGAGAAGCCCAACTAAATTTTGCTTAACCGTCCCTGTCACCGGTGAAATGCATCAAAGTTCAGCAGCTCAAGAAAACGTAGCTTTTGCAAGTAGGACAAGTCAGCAATGTGTATAATGCCGTAAACAGGTGACAAGGAACAGGTTAGAGAGAAGAGTGAACGCTAGCTCAATCAGATGGATACACAGGTTTTGTTTAAGAGTTGAATAAAATATAGTATTAAGGACTGAGAGGGAAAAAGAGAGACAGAATTCATGGACATGGACAACAGTGTGCTGACTGCAGGGGTAGTGGGGTCAGGGGAGGTGGGAGAGGGTACAGGAGGGGATGAATGGTGATGGGGGGAAAAATAAACATTTCCCAGAAAACAAATATAATTAAGTTTGAGAGTACAATCACTGAGTACAGAAAGACCAGGCATGCCATAGTCTTTAAATCCATCTTATTGGGAAGTACTCAGGAACTATGGGAAAATTTAGATTTTAAAATCTGACAGATCTGTCTTTCAAATATTAGTGGACCACTTAGTGAATTTTAGTGTCACAGATACCAAGCCTCAATTTTTTCATTATATATATATATATATATATATATATATATATATATATATATATATTGATTTCAGAGAGAAGGGAGAAGGAGAGAGAGAAACATCAATGATGAAAGAGAATCATTGATCAGCTCCTCCTGCACGCCCCCCACTGGGGATTAAGCCCACAACCCAGGCATGTGCCCTGACTGGGAATTGAACCCTGACCTCCTGGTTCATGGGTAGACACTCCACCACTGAGCCACGCCGGTCAGGCTCAATTCTTTCATTTAGAAATTGCTTGGAGAAATGTACCCAGCAGAGGACCTGCCACAGTGTGTGCTCAGGCACGGCATTCCTTTCCTCTCCCAATGCCCCAATTTATCTTTTCTTACTGTAAGTTTATTTTAATACATATTTTCTTTTTTTCCAGCTTATTCTAAATGAACTGTCTACCACTTTGTTTTGTGGGTAATGTTAATATTTATATATTATAAAATTTTGTAATATTCAGTTTATCTTTAAATTTTGTAGAATTAATCTGAGAAGCAAATTACACTTTTGAAAATGATCCCAAGTGTATTTTCTATTTTAGTTCCTATGACAAGTATGTTGTTAGGTTTTAGTTTGGACTGTATCATCCAAAATTTCACATACCCACCCATTCCATACTTTTTTCACCACAAGCCTCCAAAAAATTCTATGCACTCCTTAGCAACTATTCCTATGAATATTAGCCAGAAAACATTTACTAAAATGCCACTGTGTCTGAGGAGCTGTGATGGACACAGTCCAGGAATCCAAACTAAATAGGAACAGGTCTTTGCCACAAGGAGTATCCTCAGTTGCTTTACTTTTAATGGAAAAAGAGCAGCCCATTGCCTCCACCTGCACAGGAACGCTTCCCAAGCAGTCGCTCAATCAGTGGGCGCAGAAAAACACCTTGAAACCTCTTCTACTTGATTATAAGTTGTTTTACCAGAGTAGCTGGCTCTGGAAATTTACTTTGAAAGTCCGAGTATTCTTAGTCCCTTGTAGAATTACAGATAATTCCGGTTGGAGGAAAAAAGAATACTTGGTTATACTTTCTGAATGTCCGGCAGAAGGCCCTTCTATGGAAGAGACTGGGCTGGGCCACACATTCTAGTCATTTCAGATGTTTAACATGTTAGGTAGTGGCTGAGTCCTCGAAGACCCAGGCCAAATCTGGGCGGTGGTGGGTTTTGCCTTAGAGCACTGATGGCGAACCTTTTGAGCTCGGCGTGTCAGCATTTTGAAAAACCCTAACTTAACTCTGGTGCCGTGTCACATATAGAAATTTTTTGATATTTGCAACCATAGTAAAACAAAGAGTTATATTTTTGATATTTATTTTATATATTTAAATGCCATTTAACAAAGAAAAATCAACCAAAAAAATGAGTTTGCGTGTCACTTCTGACATGCGTGTCATAGGTTCGCCATCACTGAGAGAGAGAGAGAGAGAGAGAGAGAGAGAGAGAGAGAGAGAGATGTTTTATTCTCTTCCTAGTGAGAAATTAGATAGAGGGCCTCCAGAATTTAAAGGGAAATTGATCACTGACACACTGTTTCAAGTGGTGTGAAGGGGGGGGGGGCGGGGGGGGGTTAATTTATTGACAAGTCAAGTCCCCAGTCTTCTTAACATTTCTTGCTCTTCTCTGAACTTTTGACTAGTTGTCAACTTCGTTGAGGGTCCTGGGTGGTTGGAATGGAATACAGCATCTTTCATGGAAACTGACCTAGGACTAAGCAAAAGAGACCTTTACCCACCTGCCCCAACAAGGTGGCGTTTGACTTTCTTGGAAGACATAATCCAGTTCAAGTTCGTATTATTAAATTTTTCATCTAACACATCACCATCCTCTAGAGCAGTGGTTCTCCCTTTGGGGGTCGAACAACCCTTTCACAGGGGTCGCCTAAGACCATCGGAAAACACATACATAATTACATATTGTTTTTGTGATTAATCACTACGCTTTAATTATGTTCAATTTGTAACAATGAAATTGGGGGTCACCCCAACATGAGGAACTGTATTAAAGGGTCGCGGCGTTAGGAAGGTGGAGAACCACTGCTCTAGAGAGTACTTGTGATATTGTGATTTATAATAAGAAATATAGATTTAGTCTTCCTTCCTACTTTTGAGCCAGAGCTCCTAAAACCCTTGAAATTTCCTAAGTGATGAGAGCAATAAAGGTTTGTTTGTTATTGTGGGGCAAGAAAAATAATCTTCCCTTTACTCTTCAAGGTTCTTGGCTGAGATCCCCTTGTAATAAAAGACAGATCAACAGGAAAAACAAACAAACAGAAGTTTAATAACGTGAACACCTCCTGTATTGATGGGAAAGACCCAGGGACACGGAGTAGCTCCCTGGAAGGGCCCAGGCCATCGTCTTAAATACCATCTTCAGCTAAAGGCAAAGCTGTGGGGGTGGGGGAAGCCAGTTATGGGGGATTATCAGACAAAGCACAGATACAGTTATTATGCAGATTTAAGTCCATGCTTTCTCCTTTCATTTTTTTGAGACTTAGTCCTTCTCTTCCTGGTACAGAGAGGAAGACACACTTACAAATGGAGGTCTCCCTTACCAATGTAAGCGGCTCTTAAAAAGGGAGTAACTTCTACTTTAGTTTTTAGAGCATCTCCTATTCTGCTGGATTTTGTGTGTGTTTGTTTGTTTTGTTGTTGCTAATCCTCACCTGAGGATATTTTTCCATTGATTTTTAGAGAGAGTGGGAGAGGGGAGGCAGAGAGAAACCCAATGTGAGAAAGATGCATCGGTTGGTTGCCTCTGTATGCACCCATCCAGGGCCTGGGATCAAGCCTGCAACCCAGGTATGTGCCCTTGATTGGAATTGAACCCAGACCCTTCAGTCTGCAGGTCCACACTCTCCACTGAGCCAAGCCAGCTAGGGCGTTCTGCTGTTTCTTAAGAATAATCAGCCTAGTCCTACCCAGTCTGGCTCAGTGGATAGAGCATCAGCCTGTGGACCTAAGGGTCCCGGGTTCCATTCTGGTGGAGGGCTTGCACCTTGGTTGCGGGCTCCTCCCTGGCCTGGCCCTGGTCTGGGTGCGTGCAGAAGGCAACCCATAGATATGTTTCTCTCCCATCCATGTTTCTCTCTGTCTTTCCCTCTCTCTCCCACTCTCTCTAAAAATCAATGGAAAAATATCCTTGGGTGAGAATTAAAAAATAATAATAATAATCAGCCTAAAATAACCCTCACGGCAAAGAGACATATTTTGGGGGACAGATTCTGCTCCTCTTCATTACCTTAATGAGGTGTCTTTTGGACGGCCCGTAAGATTGGGCGTTTCCAGAAACACCGACCCTGTGATGAGAGGGTTGGAACACTCAGTCCCAACCTCCTAACCTCTGGGGAGGGGAGCAGGGTTGGAGGTTGAATCGGTCACCAATGGCCCATGATGTAACCCTTCCTGCCACAGTAATGGCGCCTCCATATGACCCAAACGGGAGAGGGGTGCAGAGAGTCCAGGTGGTGAGCCCCTGAGGGTCCAGGACAGTGGCATATGCATACCTGGCTCGATGCACAACTCCATCTGCCTGTTGGCTCAGATCCGTTACTATCCTTCGTAATGAACCGGGAACAGAGTGAGTAAGCTGTTTCCTGAATCTGTGAGCCTCTCTAGCCAATGAAGAGAGAAAATCTGACTTATAACCAGTCAGTCGGAAGCACCAGTAATGACGGCCTGCGCTTGTGATTGGCAGCTGAAGCAGGGGACGGTCTGAGACCCCGCGTCCTTAACCTGTGGGATTTGATGCCATCGGGGTAGATGGTATCACACTGAGTTGAATTGTAGGACACCCAGCTGGGGTCGGAGAACTGCTTGATGGTGTACGGAAAAGCCCACATACATGGGATGGGTGATCAGAGTCCTAGGGGTGAATCAGTTAAGTGATTCGATGTCTATGAATGTATATGGTTAAGAGACACGGTTTTGCCTCCATTCTAGGATCAGTGTGCCTACAGGACCGCCATCTGTAAGCACAAACACACGCCCGTGAACGAGAGAAAAGAATGAATGTTTCCAAGCCAGTTCGCCAGTCCCTGGTGAGCAGCCATCTTCCTTCAACTCCTGTCCCAGGTGTGTCTTTCCTGCCAACTGCAGCCACTGCCCACCTGAGAGGCTGCAGCTCTGCCTCCCCTGGCGACAGGCCCCTCCCGTAGCCACAGCCTTTCCACGGGGACAACTGGAGAACGTCCCACATCTTTCGGAAGAGCATGGAGTGTGATCTCACACCTGGCACCCAGAGGAGCCTTTTCCTTATTATTGCTCACATGCTACGCTCAGGTAATTTGCATGCCACATACATGACTGCCGCCGGCGGCCAGGCCAAGCAGAGAGTATTTAAAAGCTCAATACACTCAGCTCCCCTGGAAGTGGATGCTAATGTCTTTCAGAAGCATTGAGCGACCTGCCTACAGTAGCCAGGGAGTTGAAGACCTCCTTTCATTCACAAGAGTGAGAGCACAGCAGCATCTAGTCACCTTGCCAACCAAGAGGGGAGGGAGGAATGATCTGCCCATCAAAGACCCCAGATTTCCGTGTCAACGGGTAAGTCAATGCGAGGGGACAAGCGCAGCATGCCTGTGCTCCTGACGCAGAAGAGGGCTCTTGTAAGAAAAGCAGGCGAAGACACGTTTCTTTCTCCCCGATGACAACTTTGTCGCTGAAAATAGCGCCCAGGAAGCTGACGGAGTGGCACGGCTTTGAAGAAGCCTGAGTTGTGGACAGCGACTACACAGGAGCAATGGACACGACCCACAGCCTGCAGGCTGGCAGCGCGGCCAGGACTGTGGGAACCCGTGTGTCCTGATTGGAAAGGTCTGCCTGCGTGCCAACGCCGCATGTTAGTTGAGAGAGATGGTTCCTCTTGCCTTAGCCTACAGTCTGGAGTCGTCTCTTTCATGTAGTGACATAGACTTCCCTGTAAATGCGGCATTAGGTTTCTCTCAAACTGGCAGTAAACCCTGCAATAGATTTTCATGGACCTGGAAATTAATATTCTTTCTTCACAGAAGTCCCATGTATGGCATCTGTCTTTCTCTTCCCTCTTGTTTTGAAAGAGAAAATGAAATGTGCTTTTTTCCATAGAATGACCTTTTCTTATGTTTCTTTTTTACACAAAGACTTTATGACCATGACTGTATTTTGTTCTCCGTCTGACAGACCATGTGTTAAACTAAAAGGCTCTGATTACTTAACTCAGCCAAAGACCTCACTGCAGGGTCAACAAAATATATTGACCTCTCGCCTCCTCCTAAAATAATGCGTATGCCCTCCCTCCCTTGGTCTTGTCTGAACCGGGAAGCGAACGCCTGTCACCCAGGCCTGCTGGCCCCAAGCAGGGGAGGCACTGTGAGCCTCACCCCAGTTCTCAGTGCTTAGGGGCAGGGCAGAGGCTTGAGATCCCCAAAGAAAGAGCGAAGAGAAGTGCCTCTAAGCTGCGGACCATGTCTAGTCCTTGTTGTGCCAAAAGAAAAATCAAGATGTCAATGCCCCCACCCCCTGCTAGTTATTGAGAAACATTGGTAAGTTGTGATTTTTTAATCAATCTTAAAATCTTAATAAAACATTCCTGTGGTGGCAGATAGTCAATTTCACCTTCCCCTATTCTTTTCTAAATGCCAGAGGGAGTACTGGCATTGTCAGGGTCTATAACTGGTCTCTATATGTTCCTCCCTCTCTGTTAAATACCACAAAGGGACCGGTTTTGAAATGATAGCAAAATTCCTCTGGTCCTCACGGCCCAAAACATGTTATGAGCTTTAGAAAATAGAAGTTGACTTGGAATAAACATTTCCAGGAGAGAAGTTAGGTGAAGCATCGATCGGCTGCTTATTCCTCAGAGATGCATTTAGCGCAATGATTTTATATAAGGACTAAGAACAAACACATCTGGGCTTGAATCTCCACCACCAGGACTCAGACAAACTACTTAACTTCTCTGAGCTTCTCGGAGCCTCCTGTCTTGGGGGACATTAAATTAGACTCCACCCCCCCTTCCAGTTCGAGCAGTCTTTCAAGTATCAGGGCTCTTGAATAAATGGAGCAAGGAGGGAAATTTATATTATTTTTAATAATCCCTTACATAAGCATATGTCAGGCAATGTTCTAAGCGCTTTACAAATGTCACCTCAAATGATCATTATTGGAAACCTTACCTCTGTACTATTTTTTTAAAGATCTTTTTTTGATTTCAGAGAGGAAAGGAGAGGGAGAGAAAGATAGAAACATCAATGATGAGAGAGAATCATGGATCAGCTGCCTCCTGCACGCCCCACACTGGGGATCGAGCCCACAACCCAGGCATGTACCCTGACCTGGAATCGAACCATGACCTCCTGGTTCATAGGTCAATGCTCAACCACTGAGCCACATCGGCTGGGCCCTATGTACCATTATAATCCACATTTTACAGGTAAAGAAACTTGGGCACAGGTAGGTCAAGGTGGGGCCTGGGATCCAGGGTGGGCAGCCTCACTGTACGCCAAGGACCATCTCTTTACCAGAGCCCATGAAATTGCAAAAACACTGGTTTAAACAGTTAAATATGTTTCTATAGCAAGACGATATAAAGCATTTAATATGCTAATATGCATTGGTGAATCCCCAAGAAATGTATATGGTAATCAGGGTTTCTCAATTTCACTGGAGAATTGAAAAAATTCTATCAAGAGCCCTCTCTGAGGAATTGCACTGCTTGGAAAGGTCTCCGGGGAAGGGAAAGAGAGCAGTTGAAACCATATAGATTTGGCTTCTTTCAAACAGCTTCATTAACAGATTCGAAAAGGAAATAACTCTAAATGACCTAATTTCAAAGATGCTACATTCACACTTTAGGCGAATGATACTGAAAGAAAGAGTTTCGAGGTGAAGAATTCAGAGTTTTAGAAATGTTTAAAATCCAATAAGAAAAGCATTTCTCTTAGCCTTGGCGACTGTAACTTTCCACACCCATCTTCTTGGGTGTATTTGCGACTCCAGGGCACAGTGTGCAGTTCTGAGCACTGTGATCCACTCTGGGTAACTGGTCCCCTCCCACCCATGTTCCTCAGAATGTGAGCTGACAGAGCTGTTTCCACTTCCTTTGTAAACCGTTATAGTGATGGTTCCTATTAGGCAATTGATCCATTAACTTTCCAACGTGATGCATTTCAATACTGGCTAAAATATTTGCTCTCACATAATCTCATTAAGAGATCCTGGGAGCCTTCTGAGTGATATGATCTACATGAATACTGATTTAGTAATTGCAAGTGCTTGCTGAGGCTGAGCTGGGAAAGTCAGAGGCAACACACCGTTATAATTACAAACACGTTCATAATCCTTTAGTGTTTACAAAGGGCGTTCTCCAATGTGATCGTCAATCAAATTGGAACAGGAGAAGCATCAATGTCCTCATCTAGTGAATGAAAACTTTAAGAGCCAGAAAATAAGGAAATCATCAAAATTCATACAAATAGAAGTTAACAAAAATAGGACATGCTTTTTTAAATTATTATTCTAGATACCCTATACGTAATGCTGTTACATGATTTGTGTAAAAAACAAATTATAACTTAAAATGATATATACTTTTCATTTTAAGGGAGAATTATTTCTAAATATTTAATTAATACAAAAAGTATGAACACAAGAATGGATAAGAATCGTTCACATGTCTTATTTCTTTTTGTTTTTAAATAAATGGACTGGGAAGAGTAGGCAATTTCCAAATTGCTGTCTTGCAGTAGTTTCTATTCTTTTAAAATATTTTTATTGATTTCAGAGAGGAAGGGAGAGGGAGAAAGAGATGGAAACATCGATGGTGAGGGAGAATCATTCATCAGCTGGCTCCTGCATGCCCCCCACTAGGGATGGAGTGTGACCATCAATGTACTTGGAGAAAGCTTCTCAGGTGATTGTAAGGCAGCCAGGGCTGGGAACTACTGGCCGAGACGATCCCTAAAGGCTGGTCCAGGGAGGTGTTTAAGAGAAGAGCCTTGCATTAGATGGAGGGGGTGTGAATCTTAGCTCTCCCCCTTGTGGGCTTTATAAACTTGGGAAAGTTTTCACTTTCTTTTTTCTTTTTTTAACCCTCACCCGAGGATATTTTTCCATTGATTTTTAGAGAGAGTGGAAGAGAGAGGGAAAGACAGAGAGAAACATTGATGTGAGCTAAACACATCGATTGGTTGCCTCTTTCACACACCTTAACCAGGGTCTGGGCTGGGGAGGAACCTCAAACAGAGGTACATGCCCTTGACCAGAATCAAACCCGGGACCCTTAAGTCCGAAGGCAGATGCTCTATCCGCTGAGCCAACCTGACTAGGGCTAAAGCTTTTTATGAGTAAACTATGTGCTTCTCCCCTGGATCCATGCATCTGAATCCCTAATATAAGGCAGGGATAATGAAGAAAAGGAAAGAAGGAAAGAAGGATGGGAGGAAGGGAGGGAGAAGGATGGGAAGGAGGGAGGGAATGAGAGGGGGAAGGAGGGAAGGAGGGAGGGAAGGAGGAAGGGAGGGAGGGAGAAAATGTAGAAATTCAGAGTCGTCCTTGTCCTAAAACATAAATGCGTCAACTGTGTCCTCCTTGTTACCTCTTCCTCCAAGCCCACCACCTCATCCCCCAATCATCACCACATGCTCTCTAAACCCCCTTCCTTTGGGTTAGTTCCTGGCTGAGTTTCGCTGAATAGCACGGAGTTCAGAGAATCAGTTCTACTATGCTATTGTGCTCATGCCCTGGGCATATGTATGTTTAGTACAAAAGAAGTCATTTCTGTGCCAAGGATATTTGTAGCTATTAGTAAAATTGGCCATCCTTCAGGGAATTTATAGGAAAGGGCACTTCATTAAGGATTTGAGGACTAGACAATTCATAGTTACTGAACAAGCTCTTGGCAAAGGTGCTGGATTGTTTCGCCATGGTAGGCCCTATGATATTTCCTCATTAAGTAAAGGTATTTTTCACAAGGTACTTGGTTACCTCTAAGAGTGGCAAGCTGCCTTCTATTTTCATGCCTTATCTCAATCATCCTATGTCCCTTTATCATGAATGTCAATATAAAATAAAAGGACCCGATGATGTCCATTAAGACAGGTAATATGAGCTAGTTGGGTGATAATAAATAGGCAGAACCCCAAAATAGAAGCTTGCCTGAGAGCTAGCAAAGAAGTGTCTTATTTCACTTCAAATGCTGATTTCTTTGAATCGCATTGTTTTGCATAGAAAACATACCTTGGACTGAGGTTACTTTTTGCTAAAGCATTTGGGTGGTTTAGGGGGCCAGCCCTGGCACCTGGGTGTGCATCTTGGTTTCCCCATCAGGAAAAAGCATAAACCTCAGGTATTACTTAAGCTTTATCAGCTTTGTCTCCTTATTTCTTAAATTGTGATAAGAGGAATAATGCCCACTTGGTAATATGTTGTGGAGATACAAATGAGCAAATGTATGCAAGATGCTACGGTGCCTAGTAGTAATGAATAATAAATGCTAGTTTATATTAAAATATGCAGCTAAGTTCAAAGCATGAACGTAAGTACTAAAGGGGGATCTATGAAACAATCCATACTAAGACCACAGAATTATCAGTGAATCCTGGTTTCCCGTTTTCGTCAAGCACATCTCCTTACAGTGTAAATAGTTTTCATCAAGGAGAGAAACAACTCTAGCCTAACTGAAAAATAATTCATTTTTTTAAAAATATGTTGTTATTGATTTTTAGAAAAAGAGGAAGAGAGAGAGAGAGAGAGAGAGAGAGAGAGAGAGAGAGAGAGAGAGAGAGAGAGAAACATTGATGAAAGGGAAGTAATGATTGTCTGCCTCCTGCACAGCCCCACTGGGGATGGAGCCTGCAACCTGGGCATGTGCCCTGATGGTGAATCGAATCAGAGACCAATTGTTGCATGGGCTGATGCTCAACCACTGAGTCACACTGAACGGGCAGGAAAATAATTTCTAAAACAGACAATATTCCTCAGACCACAACATATAGACAGTAAAAAGAAAAAATGCTTAAGAAAGTCTGACTCTTTTGAATATCTCCAAATATATGTTGATCAAAGAACCTACAAAGTATAAAACAATTATCATGAAGTGTAATAAATTCAGATTGGGAAGTAGAGAGAGTTGCAGTAACATAAACATAGGGAACTCCAGCCAGGATGGTGTGCCTGGCCCAGAGGAGTTTTAAGGAAAACTTTATGAAGTAAAACTTAGGACCTTCAGAATGTGTAGGAAAGAACTAGATAAAGAGGGTATGGTGCTGGATGAAATTTATGGGTAGGGGTGAGGTTGATATTTCGGGCAGAAAACAAAATATGTGAGTATTAGAGGTAAAATACATGGAATCTTCGGAGAAGTCAACACATTTCAGTCTTGATGGAGCACAGAGATGGATGTGAGGCAATATGAGAGTTAAAGTAGGAAAAAGGAAATGGGCTTCACTAAAGCACATATATTTAAGAGTTTGGAGACTGTCCTAAGGGTGATGATCTAATTTGCATTTTATGAAGAAGGGATACTAAAGACAGGGGAATAGACAGAAATTAGTTACAAAATGGAGTCAGCCAGATCATTTAAGAGATGGAAGCAATAATCCAGAAAATGAATAATGTTTAGATGAAGGAGTGATAGGGAGATGATGGGAGGGAGGGAAGAAATGAATTGGTTTGCTATTTGCGAGGATGGGAGGATGGGAGGTTGTGGTCCTCTCTGCGGTCCCGCCTGGATGGCCTCAGAAGCAGAGATGCTCCAAGGAGCAAGGTTCTGGATGGGGCCATGGGAGTACATGGCTGAACTGGAATGAGAAAGATAATCCTTGCAGATGAAAATGTCAAGGCATTCAGGGGGCATGTTGGTGACACAGAAGTCACCCAGGATGGTAGAAGGGTTTAGTGAGTAGAAGATCACTAGTCAGATGCTTTTTATTTTTGTAAAGGAAGGCAGAGAAGGTGGTTGAAATGTCAGTGGTTGAGAATAAGAGAGAGGAATGGCATTGTTTTATATCATGAGCCTCAGAGGCATGTGGACTTTTGCACGTGCATAGAGGATGATGGTATGAGTGAGAGAGTATGGAGCAAGGAATGTATTTAATGTATCTTTCCAATTCTGGGGGAAGGAAGGGCTAAAGCCATGAGCCAGCTTCATAGGAGCAGGTTTAAAATGAGCTCTGATGAGCTCAGGATTTGCTCTGAGCGCCCATTGCCCCATATCACCCCAGCCACTGCAGACAGGCTCATCCTCACAACTCCTCTCACCTGTCATTTCGCAGGATTGGAGGTGAAGGGAGGGAATGAACTGAGAGTTTGTTGCAAATCAAATGGGGCTCCAGATGGCTCAATGGGTAGGGAACATAAATTCCTCACCTTGCTGTTCGCTATCTGTTCATTTTGGTTTTATTTGTGGACATTGTATTTAACATTAACCCCAGCCAGACAGTGCACAGCCCAGTTCCTTCCCTCCGAAGACTCCCAACCTTTCGTTTTGTTTATATTTTTGTATTTGTGCCACTTCCGATCCTATTGCACTGCCCTCCCAAGCCGCCTTTTCTTTTGCCTCTATGCAACGGGCTTCCTCATTTCATGCAGCCGTCTTCTAATTTCCTTGTTGTTTTGATTTCAGGGTAGATTTTGATTGTAAGACTTTACAGAGCTTTATGATTTTATTTTAAATTTAACTTTTGGAAGTCATAACACTGAACTAAAGTTCAGCTAGCAAATTCAATTTGACTTACAATTCTAGAAAAGCAATAATATTTAAGAGGACTTTGAATACAACTTGGTCACATTTCAAAAGTTAGCTAACACATTTTAAACAGAATTTATAAATAACCAATATTTTAGACTCATGTTAAGCATTTAATTTTCTGTAAAAAAAAGCCTTATCAAGTACTAGGCATTTAAAAAAATCCAAGATACTAACTTATAAATATACAATTTAAGCATGCATAAATGATCATAATACACTGTACATAAACTTAGCAAGATTTCTACTTACAAATCACCATTCTGAATCAATTACTCAAAAACATTTTAAATTGGATTGACAAGGCTGTCACTCAGACATGCCAAACTTTATTGAATTTCACATATACAAAAAAGAAATGATGCATAGATTCCATTCCATGTAAGATAAAAATACTTTAACTTACTTCTCTTAAAAATAGATCTGTACTTTATTCTAAATAGCCCTAGAGCTTAAATATGCATACACACATGAAATGCACCCATGACCGAAGTGGCCTATGGCCAGAATTTGGGGCTGGTCATGATCTCTGGACTTCAGAAATCCAGCTCAATTTTCACTACTTGAAACTAAGTCAAATATCATTCCAAATAATTCCCAGTATTGTCTTATCATTTTACTGAATGAATTTCTTTTTAAAAATATATTTTTATTGATTTCAAAGAGGAACGAAGAGGGAGAGAGAGAAACATCAATGGTGAGAAAGAATCATTGATTGGCCGCCTCCTGCATGCTGCCTACAGTGGATTGAACCTGCAACCTGGGCATGTGCCCTTGACTGGAATCAAACTTGGGACCTTTCAGTCTGCAGCCGACACTCTACCCACTGAGCAAAACCGGCCAGGGTCTGAATGAATTCTTATTGCCAACTTTGATCAGCAGACTAGACTTCAGTTAGAGTTGTTATATTAATAATTACATAATAAATACTAGGAGAGATCTGATCCTATGGTCATATAGTCCTGACTCCTTCCTTGTTTCAAATATACAATCACCTGACCCTTCTCTCTACTCATAGAGGTCTGTAGCTTCCATCATGGGTGATAACTATGATTATATTTTATACTTTTTGTCATTTAGGATACACACGGATCTTTTAAACAATTACTAAAGACATTTGTGTTTAATACACTAGTAAGATGAAATATCTCTCTGGCTAATGCTAAAGAATGTTGAATTCAAAGGAATCCTGCATTTGGTCTATGTTTTATATTTTCAGAACCATACAACTCTTCAGGATACTAGCATTTAACTCACCCATTCCTACAGCCAAAGATATGGTCAATAAGCTGATAACTCACAGATCTTTTTCTTCAGTCCAGAACTCTTTTCTAAGACCATTGCCCTATATTGAACTACATAGTCAATATTTCCACTTGGATGCTTTCAAATCAAATTTATCCCAAACTGAACTCATTACCCTTTTCTTAATCTTGCCACTTCTGGGGTCCCTAATTCAATAAGTGTCACTACTCTTCACCACATTGCTCAAGACAGGAACCTAATCGTAATGCACGGCACATTCCCCCTCCTCTGCGCATGCATAGTCAATCCCTTGTCAATGCTATCCCCTAAGCATATTTTAAATCTCCAATTTTCTCTCTCTTCCTATTTAATCTGATCTCTCAGCCTCAACTCTTGCTTCCTGCAAATCGTCCCTCTCACAGTATCAAACGCTCTTTTTAAAAAGTGCATCTGATCATAATAGCCCCAGGCTGGACTGCAAAAATCTTCCCCTGCAATTGCAAGTTGGAATCTCCTTTTCTGTTCCTTGAATTTGGGTTGGTTATGTGACGTGCTCTGACCAGTGGGGAATTAGCAATCACAGATTCTTGAACAGCACTTACAAATGGGAGTTTGCTTCTCAGATCTTGTAACCCTTCCACCTCCATGTGAGAAAGCTCAGCTTAGTTTGCCGGAAGGCGAGGGGATACTTGAAGGAGAGACAGGCCACCCACTGCAAACCTATACCAACCAGCCTCCAGCCAATCTAGCAGTCACCAAGGATGCCTGAGTAAGGCCGGGAGAGACCTGGAGGAAACCTCCCCTCTGAGATCAGCCCAAATTCCGGTTCACAACGTTGCAAGCTACTTAAGGATTGTTTTCAGCCACGAAGTTTCGGGATGGGTTGTTCCTCATCCAAAGCTTGGTGGTACAAGTTCCTTGATGGACACTTTTTTTTCTTTTTGAAAAATTTTTAAGATTTTATTTTATTGTTGACAGAATTACAGATGTCCCCCAACTACTTCCCATTACACTTTAAAATATATTGCAGCTTTGTGGAAGAAGAGGAAAGAGATACAGAGATTTAAAAAAGTACACAAAAGAATAACAGCTGAAAAATCCCCACACCTAGTAATAGACATAAACCTAGAGATTCAAGAAGCTGAGCAAACCCAAAACAAGACTACATCCAAAGAATTTTATAACAAGATATATAGTCAAACTTCTGAAAACTAAAGACAAAAAAAAATCTTGAAGACAATGAAAACAACCGACATGTTACTTATAGAAGGAAAGGTTTTGAAAACAGGGGGCTTCTTATCAGAAAACATAGATGTCAGAATTCTTTGAAAAACACAACCAACTAAAACACAGTTTATTTAAATGTTTCTGTAACCAGAAAGTAAATTTTACTCATAATTAAAAACGCTCAAAAGAAATCTCGAGGTCAGTATAGTTTCACTGAAGAATTCTACAACATTTTTACAGAAAAAGTAACACCATTTTTATACAATTTCTTTCATCAGGTGAAAGAGGAGGGAATACCTTCAATTCATTGTAAGAAGCTATTATTACTCTGGTATTACAACTAGTAAAAGACAAAAGAAAAAGAAAAAAAACACTACAGACCAATAGCCCTTATGAATATAGATGCAAAACCCATTGACAGCATATACAGAATTCAGCAATATATAAAATAGATTAGACACCGTGAGCAAGTAGAGTTTATTCTAGGAATGCAAGCTGCTTTCAACAGTCAACAATTAATCAATGTAATTCTACATGATTAACAGGCTAAAGAAGGGGCGTCACATTATATCTATTAATGTAGAAAAAGTATTTTGACAAATTCCAAGACCCATTGAAGATAAAATCTCTCAGAAAAATAGGAATAAAGGGAGATATCCTCTACTTAATAAAGGGCATCTAGACAATATCTACAGATAATAATATAATTAATGGGAAAGAAGACTTACGATTTTCCTTTAAGATCAGGGAGAATGCAAGAATGTCCACTCTTCTTCATCATAGTGCTGGAATTTTTTAGCCGGATAATAAGGCAAGGAAGCCATTGCTGTCTATAGGTAATGAATACATGAACACCAAAGTGGAAAGACTACCATACCATTTAAAATCGTCAAAAACATAAGAAAAAATTATCCGTGAAAATCTGACAAGCATTTATAGGTTTTTGTATGCTGAAAATTACAAAATGCTGATGAAAAAAGCTAAAGATAATCCATATCAATGGAGAGACATGGCATGTTCCTTGTTTGGAAGTTTCAACATAATAAAGATGTCAATTGTCTTCAAATTTATATATAGGCTTAATGTGACCCTATCAAAATCTTAGTAAGATATTTCATGTATATAGACAGACTATTTTTAAATTTATATGGGAAAGTGAAGGTAAAGCTGAGTTTTTTTAAAGAAAAAATAAAGGAACTGGTCTAGTTAATTTCAAGTAATTAGGACGGTGTGTTATTGGCAGAAGTATAGACACATAGTCAATGGAACAAAATTTAGGAAACAGAAATCAACCCGCACAAGTATTTCTGACTGATTTTTGACAAGGGTGTAAGATCAATTCAACGGAGAAAAGAGAGCCTTTTCAACAACTGGTCCTAGGGTAACTCAACATCTACAGACAGAAAAACAAATGAATAAACAAAAAACCTCAACTCAGTCACCAAAGTTGCATGCTTTATGATTCCATTTTATAGCATTTTTGAAATGTCAACATTTTAGAAATGGAGGGTAGGTTACTAGGGGGTGGGGCAGAAAGGAAGTAGATGGGGTTAAGGAAGGCAGCGTTAGGAATCCTTCAGATGGAAATGCTCCTAGTGTTTGCTGTATTTGTGTCCATGTCCTGAAGATGATAACGTGCTGCAGTTTCTCAAGATGTTAGTGTTGGAAGGAATCGGGGGACGAACCTTGGAACCTCTCTATAGTCTTTCTTACAGCTGCATGTGGATCTATAACTACCTCACAACAAAGAGTGTCATTATAAACATCCTTAGGAAAGCCTATTCCATGAAATACCACCGTTACAGCCTTATAGGTCCCCACGACTTTCAACTTCCTAGCATTTCACAAACTAACACAGTGTGACTCATTTGTATAGGTATGATCTTCGACAATTGATAGTAAACTCCATGAGGTTAGCAACTACATATTTCTACTCTGATGACCATTACTTTCTATGTTATGCTTGATGCATAGAAGGCCCTCAATTAATATTTCTTATTTGGTTACCAATTGCCATTTAACTAACTTGTGAAGTCATGAAATCATTGTCTTACTCCTCTACTCCAGGACATGTCTCCAGATAGGCCAGACTCGGAATAATCCAGAGCAACAGAAATCTTTCTCTTTACCTGCCCAAGAGACAACCTTGTTTCCACAGGTGCTCCTTCCCATTATACCCCCAAATGCAGTTTTATCTTAGTGCCCTTTGCACAAAATACTTTTTTCTTTTCTGAAATGATAATAAGGCAAGAAAGCCATTGCTGTCTATAGGTAATGAATACATGAACACCAAAGTGAAAAGACTACCATGCCATTTAAAATCGTCAAAAACATAAGAAAAAATTATCAGTGAAAATCTAACAAGCATTTATAGGTTTTGTTATGCAAATCCTCCAATCCTTGAAGGTTCAGAGCCAATCCCACCTCATCAGCAAGACCAGCTTCCATTGAGCTCTTCCTCAGAGAATTCTGCTACATTACAATGTAAATTATCATAAGTGGCTTCTTTCCCTGCTCTCCTGGTTTACCACTTGTCTGTCTCTTCATGATGACTATGTAGAGTATATGGATAACTATGGAGAGAGCTCAGATCCGAGGATGATCATACATTATATCAAACAGTCAAATATAAAGGAAGTTGCATTCCTAGTTCAAGGCTTTCTCGATCTACAATAAGTTTCAAGTAAGGAAGAGCTATTTTTGCAACCTTCACCATAGAAGATACAAAAGAGGGAGTATGGATGTTAGTCGGGTAGAGATGGGAGAGATTTCGAGAACACCTTCTGTAGAACCTAAGGCTCGGTTAATTTTGTCTTTTCTTCTGCTTCTGTGCAGGGGTACGGGTAGAGAATGTTCAATATACCACCCCAGAAAAACCCGTCACACCGAAAGAATCTCTCTGGTAGTTTGGGAATAGTTCTGAGGAAGGGCATGGTTCCAGTTACAACATGAAATTTGATGTCTGTGTGATCAAAGGAACTTCCGATGATGCCAGGGCTCTGTATGTAGAACGCTCACAGGGAGGTGTGGTACATTATTTAGCTCTTGCTGTTTAACCAATTACTCTAAAACGTGGCACTTCTAAAGCAAACATTCATTATCATAGTGTTCGTGCAAATCCCCAGGCCATGCAGTGGCAGTAGCCAAGCTGTCAGCAATGGCCGTGGTCTCTACTGAAGATCTGTGGTCTCTCCTGGGGTTGGTTCTCTTTCAAGCTGGCTCCTGGTGGCTCTGGTCTTGGTGGATTGCTGGACCAAGAGAAATCCCTGCAGCTTCTGCACTCCTTGCTGGCTATTGACTTGAGTTCTTCTTCAGTTTCCCACCACATACACACCCCATATGGCACCTGACTTCCCGTAGAGGAAGCAGTCCAAAGAAAGATGGGGGTCGGGTGGTGAGAGAAGGAGGGAAGGAGAGAAGAAGAGAGGAAATCCCCCACACACCACCACTGGGGACCCTCTGAGAAACTGCCTATCACATGTGGGAATCCTTGGTGGGATGACACTGACTCGACAATTTCTGATAAACTCACAGAAGATGATGGACAAGAGCTGGCGATTGAACCAGCTTGCCGTGCCTCAGAAGATGCTCGGGGGGCAAAGAGCACTTGCGATATTTCCACGCAGAAGTGTTTCTGTGCTAGAAGCTGCAGAGGGTGCCCAGCTGAATGCTCAGGAGCCATCACATGTCCTACAAGACAGTTTGCACTCTTGGCCCCCAGCCCCAGGGACAATGCAGGGCGACACGCACACACCAGATGCCAGACACCGCAGGGACAGGACGATGAATGAACCATAGCACCTCACATTCTCTTCATCGCAGAAGCAGATGCCCCTTCCTCACTGTTTTCCTTGTTTTTAGACAAAGAGCGAGCATGGAAGGAAACTCAGGAAGAAGGTGTTGAACTGCGAGCTGACTGTGAGAATTATACTTAAATTAGATTGACTGTTTTCTGAGAGAATTTAATATTTTATTACCCTGGGTAGAATAAAAGTTATTGGTTTGGACTGAATTTGCCAGGTAGGTCTAAATATAACTTTCGCTATGCTGAGCAGGAAAGGGGGCATGAAAAAACTTTCAGGGACAAAAATGTAAAGTAAGTTTTTGATGTTTCAAATTAGCTGGAGTGACTATTCAGTCTGGTACACCACGCTGGCAATTATTCGCACGGCACTATGGCTTAACTGAGTGATTGACTTCTCTCTCTCTCTATTTTATGCCCTAGTTAAACTTATGGAAATCAGGCACTCAAAAATTTTGCATGTACTCTCTCTCTTCTCTATGTTGTGATATACACATACATATTACTATCTGGTCAGGGCTATGGGCAGAACAGAGGAAACATTTATTTGCTTAAAAACGGATGTAAATTATCTGACACAGCCCTCCATTCTTCCTACTTAGAGTGGGTTCATCTCTCCTTTATAGGATTAAGGGAGATGATTAATTTGGGCAAACAGCTGCCACATTTACTAGCAACTCAGGTAAATTCATAAGAGTGACTAGATGACTATGCCCTACTATTTTTAGTCAAGAAATTTATTAGTTATCTGTTGCTGTCTAACAAATTACTTCCAAACTTAGAAGCTTAAAATAGCCACTATTATTCTGTGAAGTTGATAAATATTTATTAGTGTATAGTGTCCGTGGCTCAGAAATCAGGATGATTGCCTCTGACCCAAGGTTTTTCATGAGGCTACAGTTTAGCTGTCAGCCGGGGCTGTGGGCTCATACGAAGGCTCATTTGGAGGTGGAGGAATTTCCTTCCAATTTCACTCAAGTCCTTGTCAGTAGGTCTCAGCTCCTCACCATAGAGCTGCCTCAGAATATGCAGCCAAATATCCCCAGATTAAGTGACCCCAGAGAGTAGCCACAGCATTTTTATAACCAGATCTCAGAAGTAGCACCCACCCCACAAATGCTGCCATATTCTAATAATTATATTCTATTAATTAGAAGCAAGTTCCTAAGTTCGTCCATATCTGAGAGGAGGAAATTATGCAAGAGCATGCATATCCGGAGGCAGGGATGGTTGGGACCATCTTAGAGTCTGCCTACCACAGATTTCTTCCAGGAAGTGATGCCCACGGTGCAACAAGTCAGAAAAATCAAATTGATAAATAGTTGGTTTTACTCAGTCACAAACACACAACAGGGAGAAAGAACTAGCTAATACCATAAGCAAGCCACTCTTAGTCATGTCCTATGTGACTTCATACTTTATATTCAACCCAAATTCTACTCAGCCATAAGAAAAGATGAAATACCGCCATTCAGGACAATATAGATGGGCCTTGAGAATATCATGCTAAGCGAAAGAAGTCAGATAGAGAAAGTCTAGAACCATATGATTTCACTCATGTGGGGGATATAAAATGGAAAGAAATAAAAGAACAAGTAAGGAAAACAAACAAAAACACATAGACACAGACAACAGCATGGCCATTACCAGAGGGAAGGGGGGGGGAGGGGGGCGGGGGTAATGAAGGATAAAGGTGAACAAATATACGGTGATGGAAGGTTTGACTTTGGCTGGTGCAGTATACAGACTGCACTATACAGGTGATGTATCACAGATGGTGCACTGAAACCTATATAATTCTATTCACAATGTCACCCCAATACATTTAATTTAAAAAAAAATCCCTCTGTCATCCCCACTAAGGGTGAATTCCTATAGTGTCACCCCTGTATATGTTCACACTTGCCTGTTTTTTTTTTCTCACTATAATTGCATTAATAAAAACAAGAATGACAGACATATAAAATTCTCCCAGGCACCCCGTGCCATTCTAAGCACTTTGTATTTTCAACTGCTCTTCACTGCGGCCCCAGGAGAGAGGAAATGTATTTTATACACATTTTACAAAGGAGGAAAGCGAGGCACAGAGAGGTTAGGAACCTGGTTAAAAGCCATAGAATTAGAAAGCCTAGGGACCCGTGAAGACTCCTTGAAACCACTTCGCTCTTCAGCCAGGTCAGAGGAGGCTCTGCTTCAGAGGCAGCTGGGCAGGGGTGGGGGGGAGGTGGGGGGCGCACCGCTGCTGCCCTCAGCCAGGCTCCGTTTCGGCTGGTTAAACAGCGTTCTTGGCCCACCTCTCCTTTGGCCACAGAAATGAAACCAATCAACAGCCTTCCCATCATGTCTCCTACCCGGTATATCTCAACACTTCTTCCAGGGGGACCATCAGGTACCTGTCTAGCAGCCACTCCCTTTCTTCCAGGACTGCACCCCAGCTTCCTGGCTACCATTCCATGTGGTTTGGTGGGATGGATCCCTTCCCACTTTCCAGGACAAGGGTGCCCTCCTTAGCCAGGAGAGCCGGCCCCGTGTGCCCCCTGCTGGACACAGTGAGAGATTCAAGGGTGCAGATGGGACGCAAGCCACCTGACACCACCTTAAGGATTTGTGGCCAGGACTGAGGGAAGAGACCTTTTCCACCTGGAGAAAGGTAGAAAGGAGAGCCTGGAGCTGCCACGCCTTCGCTTATGGACAGGCTGCCTGAGAAGGAAGCCAAGAAAAGAGGAAAGCATAACGGATACAAACACAGAAATCGGCATCCTGCAGTATTAGAGCACAAGTCAGGGCTGGACGGGAAGCCTTACCCTAAAGTTAACACATCTCCTTTTATGCTTACGTGTTTTTTAAAAGTTAATTTCTATACCTGGTAATCACAAATCCCTAGATAATAAATGTACTGAAAAAGGTATGCTTTCCTAAGTCCAAAAATTCATGCGATTCCATTTCTATTAACATAAGACACGGGATGTTTCCAAGCATTCATTATCACATAATTATAGCCTATGGCCTCTCAAACTAAATATATCCAAATTATTTAATATGACAAACATCCTTCTTCCCAACAATAGATATGTTTTCCTTTTCAAGATTGCCACCATCTGTTACATGTGCTTTTAAAAAAATGTCTCCTGTCCTTTTCCAAAGTCCATCTCTGCATTTCCCAAAATCTTCTTTTTTGATCACTGCCCTCACAGAGTAAATAAATGAATAACGTAACAAAATCAACACAGGCTGCTTTCTCTATTCTCATCCTAAAGCATGAACACATGAAGTGACAGTAACTTCAAGTGAGTTTTGGAAGAAATATATTAACTCCAGCTACTGGAACCAATGACTTCAATGTGTCAGAGTATGGAAGTCATTGGACACAATATTCTCACACAGCAGACATTCTCAAGCCTGTAACTCAGGCTCAGGCCCGGCCGGTGTGGCTCAGTGGTTGAGCATTGACCTATAAATCAGGAGCTCACAGTTCGATTCCTGGTCAAGGGCACAGGCTCGATCCCCAGCGTGGGGCATGCAGGAGGCAGCTGATCAATGATTCCCTAACATCATTAATATTTTTATCTTTCTTTCCCTCACGCTTCCTCTCCAAAATAAATAAAAATATATTTTAAAAAAACACAAAACTCTCAGGCTCAGTGAATGAGCCTCTGAGATGTGTGTTCGCTCTCCTGTTGCCACTCCCGGTGATGCAAGTCCCTCTGTGCCTGTTATGTTCCTGCCTCGACTGGCAGAGTTCCTGGCTGCAGATGAGCATCAACTTCCAGGAGAATCCTGTGTCTGGGCATCTAGTAGCCCCGTGAGAGGCCTGGGCTTGCGGCTGAGCACAGGAGAGAAATGAAGAGCCAACGACCAGAGTCCATGGTCCTGCTCACTGTGTGCGGCCGCAGCGGGTCCTGTCCGCCCTGGGCATCGCCACATGCTCCCACCCCAGCTCCCTGCCCACAGAACCGACCCGTTCCCTTCCTGACGTGTTCCCGGGGACTGGTGTATTCATATCTTATGACCAGACACATTTCTGCACTTGTTTGCACACATCCCCAAACTACACATTAGAATAGAAGGTATTTTGTTTTCATTTGTCTTTAAATATGTTTACCTCAATATTTGCTCAGTGGACCTTCTTATTTATTCTCAAATGAACAGTAGGAGCTTTTGGCGTGCTGGACCAACATGGCTGAGAAGATGCATCCTCACTCTATTCGTGCGGTACCGGTTTATACTGAATAAGCTCCTAGGGAAACGCATTCTGTAGGATCAGTGCTCGCGATAGACAGACCGAGACATATGGCAGCGAGGAAACTGGCCGCCTCACTGTCATTGTCCGGCGTGTGAGTTACCTCTCAGAGTTCACACTAGTCTCTTTAATGTCTTGCTTGGCATCCTTCTGCAACAAAGATACGCTGAACATCCACAGACTGCTTCTTAAAAGGCTACACAGAACGTGCGGATGAATATTGAAAAATAACTTTAGGAAATGCAAAAATCACTGCTTAGGATTTAAAGCACTATTTTATATTTTCAAGTTATATTCAATAATCAAAGATAATGTTTTCCTTTTATTTTTACAGGAATCTTTTTTGTTTTTGTCCTTATGAACACATGTTGAAACTTCACTATAACAGACATAGTTTGAATTCTTGGACAAAGAATCCCAGATATAGATTCGATTCTGGCCTACCATGAATTCACTGCACCACGTGATGGGCAGTTTTTGAAAACAGTTTAAGCCTCAGCTCACTCAACTATAAGTGATTATAATAATATTTACAGCTCGTTAAACATTGGAATTTAATATGGTGAGTAGCAGGTGCCCAATAAATAGTAGCTACTCCAATTCCTGGTCTTTTAAAATGAATGGATCAGTTTGGTTACCACATACAATCTCAGCCACCTAAGTAATTTTTCTGCAATTTAAGAATTCTATGAAAGTAGTAGGATTTCAAAATCCATTCCTGCTCTGTATGCAGACAGCATGTGCCTACTTCATGTTGATAACTAATGAGATCCTGCCAAGCTTATTTACGACATGCCTGAGTCAACCCCGACACTGGGCTACATATTTTGGGCAGCCTTCACTCTCAGACATTGGCTCTTTCTCCTGTAGTTCACAACCCTCGGAACCCTTTTCCTCCCGTGTCTGCCTTATCTTTCTCAGTCTTTTTTGCTGATTTCTCTTCATCCACTCAACCATTAAACGCTGGCTCTTCAAGCCTTGGTGCCCAGCTTATTTTTTCTTCTCACACTGCACTTGCTTCCAATTTCATGAGCTCACTTCGCTGTGATTATCGTGTTTACTAACCATTCCCAATTAATTTCCTCCAAGGCATTCCTCTTGTCTTGGCCCCAGACTCTTAGGTCTCTCTACTCACATTTTAACCTGGGTCTTTTGTAAACGACCCAGCGTGCTATGTCCAATAACATAACCCATGCTCTATTCCCCGAACTCCTGCTCCCCCAGCTCTCCCATTCTGCACGTCGTTCCAGCAGGCATCCGATAGATCCTGTCAGAGAACTAGGAGCCACTCCTGACCCGCCCCACTCTGCAACAGCCACGTCCAATCACATGCCACGTTCACGTCCCTCCAATTCCACTGCTGTCCTCATGGTGAAATCTATCATCGTCTCTCACGTAGATTATTGTAAAGATTTACTAATCCCCCCAAGCACTTTTAAGAAAAAAAATTTCTGCTGAGTTTTGAAAAGGAAAGACGTGTGTTCCTATGAAAGAGAGCAGGGAAACAATGAAAACAAACAATTCTGGTTTTGTTTTTTCAAAATAAACACGGATACAATAGAGAAATGGTGCCTCCGTTTCTGCCCCAGGCGCAGCCACGGTTTCCGCTCAGGTTTCAGCCTGTGGGCAGAGGAAGGAAGCCTCTCCCACGTCCCCCTGGCCAGCGGTGGGTGCCCCTAACACACAGAGCGTGCGTCACCTCAATCACAGCTCTAGCTCATCCTTCATCCTCACTGGCTTTAGGAAGTGGGGGATGCTGGGCAGGTTTTGGCAAAAGGGTATCTGTCAAAGTTAAATTTCCTGGCAGCAGGGGTTTCATTTGTTATGAATCTCAGGAGAGGATTGGGAGAGGCTGAGTCCTGAGCTCCTGGCTAGATGCAACCCTCATCCAAAAATGTGTATCCCCAGTGTTACCAACACGTTATTTTCACGGTCCCTCTCCCAGCTGCGAGAAACGAAGAAATAAATCCATCTATCACAGCAAATGATGGGGCGACTGGATTGTTCTCTGTGCAGACTGACTCTTAAATTGAATCGACTCAGATGATGGCTTACCAGTAAGTCTGCTTATTTAATAATAATGCTGCTATTGGCTAAGGCCTACGGAGCATTTCCCCTGTGCTAGTCACGGCTCTAAGCACTTTTCTGCACCCTAATTTATCCAATACTTGCACGAGCTGTATGAGGGAAGCGCTATTTTCATACTAATTTTGTCAAGTAGAAAGCAGAGGCATCAAACAGCGCAGCGATTCACCAAGGACACACAATTAGTATGTGGAGAACTGGACACGGGAGCAGGCGATCTGGCCCAAGAGCCCGATCCCTTCCGCATCACTCTGCGCTGTTCATCCCACTCCAGGCATTTGCATAGCACGTAGTTACAATAGGCTGCAGTGCATGCTTCCTCAAACACAGTGTTCCTGGGGGAAAAGAGGCGTGATGTGCAGACACTGAGTTGCAGAGCCGCTGTCCTCACATGGGCTGTTTCTGCGCAGAGCTATCGCCGCTACTCAGCACTGTTCTCTCACCAGGCCTTACAGAGAGGACGTAAACTACGTCTGTGTATTTATAACTGTCTGCCTCTCTATCTATTTTCTTTTTTACTTGAAGGCAGATAAATAGAATCTCCTTCAAGTTGCTCTATTTAAAGAAATTTTATCTTTCCCAGACTTTAAAAGTGTGGCCTTGCAAAGGAAGCGTTATTACACCAATGACCAGATTTGATGAATAGAAGAGATATCTTTCTGTCAAGCTGAGTGTTCATAACTGTTAGAAATATTAGGAGGGCCATGTGTCCGATTCAAAGTATAAATAAATCACTCAGAGTCAGCTCCAGTGTGATGAATGCTGGGAAGTATTAAAAACTCACATAAGAATTGATACTGAAATAAACACAATACTATCTGCAACGTTTTCCAATGTTAATAATGAGGTCGAATAATTGGCCATACCTAGATCGATTATCACTGCTTATACAGGAATTAAAACTGAGCAATACAATAGGTTTATCAGCTGTTCACTGGCTTAACTTAATTACTAAGTGAGCCATGCAGCCATAGGTGACTCATTGATGGGCAGGTTAGTGAGCACTCAGTCACTCTAAAGGGGAAAGGATAGACACTCGGGTTGGCCAGCCTCCTTCCCCTGCAATCAGTGCAGGCAGACCAGGTTAGTAGAGCATGACAGGCATTGCTCCAGTCACTTGCCTATAAGACTGGGAGGGCCAATGCAGCAAATTCACTTGTTTGCAGTGATCCAAAAGCACTCCTCGTCCTCAGGCCTGTAATGACAGCAACGAGGAGAGCATCCATGTATTTAAAATATTATTACAGGGGCTTTGGGTACCGGGTGGCTAATAGAAGATGAGATAGAAACGTTTTTGTCCCGTTACTTTAAGGGTTTTAATGCGATGGTTCTATGAAGCTAAAAATGCTTAACAAGTGCTGTAATGAAGCAACTGTATTTGAAACAACATAATTAAGATTGAGGTATGATTCTAGCAGACTTGATCAGTATTAAGTGATTTCCAGGCCCTGACTATGAGAAAAATCTGTGACCGCCATATACATGACTAATTTGCTGAATTCGTAAAAGGTTTGGGGAACTTTGGGGGTAACGTGAAATGAGAGAAAAACCAATCAGCTTCCTGGAGCTTGAGAAGGAGGTGCTCCAATTTTTGAGTATGTCAGAATTCAGGAAATCAAAAACAAAAATGAAGCAAAGCAGAACTTAGAAGCTATGAAGTCCTGCCCCTCAAAATTTTATATTAGCATTTGCATATCGCTTAATTGTTAAGAGAGTTAGGAAAAGGAAATACCTTGCTAATGTCCACATCACTATAATGTGACATATGTATTACAACATCTACATTGCCATATACATATTTTGGGATCAATAAATCAATTCTTGCTCATCAGTCATCTCAAGAAATATTGACTCCAAGGAATGGGTAAGGAGGCGGTCCTTTAAGCTTTATTGTAGGGTACCTACAGAAGCTCACTAAGATGAAATATATCTCAGAGCTAATGTGAGAAGCTTGAAGGGCCGAGTATGTGGATGCATGTTGTTTAAGAGAAACAATAGCTTATAATTTAAAAGTTCTAGTTTCTAATCGGCCCGAACCAATATGCTCAATTAATATTTGACAAAGGAGGCAAGAACATACAATGGAGCCAAGATAGTCTCTTCAATAAATGGTGTTGGGAAAATTGGACAGATATATGCAAGAAAATGAAACTAGACCACCAACTTACACCATACACAAAAATAAACTCAAAATGGATAAAGGACTTAAATGTACGACAGGAAACCATAAAAATTCTAGAAGAATCCAAAGGCAACAAAATCTCAGACATATGCCGAAGCAATTTCTTCACTGATACAGCTCCTAGGGCACTTGAAACTAAAGAGAAAATGAACAAATGGGACTACATCAAAATAAAAAGCTTCTGCACAGCAAAAGAAACCATCAACAAAACAACGAGAAAACCCACTGTGTGGGAAAACATATTTGCCAATGTCATATCTGATAAGGGCCTAATCTCCAAAATTTATAGGGAACTCATACAACTTAACAAAAGGAAGATAAACAATCCAATCAAAAAATGGGCAAAGGACCTAAATAGACACCTTTCAAAAGAGGACATTCAGAAAGCCGAGAGACATATGAAAACATGCTCAAAGTCATTAATCATCCGAGAGATGCAAATCAAAACAACAATGAGGTACCATCTCACACCTGTCAGACTGGCTATCATCAACAAATCAACAAACGACAAGTGCTGGAGAGGATGTGGAGAAAAAGGAACACTTGTGCACTGCTGGTGGGAATGCAGACTGGTGCAGCCACTATGGAAGACAGTATGGAGTTTCCTTAAAAAACTGAAAATGGAACTCCCATTTGACCCTGTGACCCCACTTCTAGGAATATATCCCATGAAACCAGAAACACCAACCAGAAAGGACATATGCACCCCTATGTTCATAGCAGCACAATTCACCATAGCTAAGATCTGGAAATAGCCTAAGTGCCCATCAGTAGATGAGTGGATTAGAAAACTGTGGTACATCTACACGATGGAATACTATGCTGCTCTAAAAAGGAAGGAACTCTTACCATTTGCAACGTCATGGATGGAACTGGAGAGCATTATGCTAAGTGAAATAAGCCAGTCAATGAAGGAAAAATACCACATGATCTCACTCATTCATGGATAATAGAGACCATTATAAACTTTTGAACAATAATAGATACAGAGGCAGAGCTGCCTCAAACAGACTGTCAAACTGCAGCGGGAAGGCCGGGGAGGGTTGGGGGGCAGGAGGAAGGGGGGTAAGAGATCAACTAAAGGACTTGTATGCATGCATATAAGCATAACCAATGGACATAAGACACTGGGGGATAGGGGAGGCTAGGGGACTGTCTAGGGCGGGGGGATAAAATGGACACATATGTAATACCCTTTGTAATACTTTAAGCTATAAATAAAATAAAATAAAAAGTTCTAGTTTCTAGTCTCAGTTCACTTATTTTATTAATCATCAAACGTGAGCAACTTACAAACTTAAACAAATACTACTAGTATTAAAAGCTCTGTAAGCAGGAATGTAAACGTCAAGTCAAAATGATTGAATAGTTATGAATATTAAATAAAGATATAAAATACAGTTTTATATCCAAATGGGTATATTAAGTCACTGCTAGAGAATTGTGATTAATTGCATGCTTATTCCTTGACAAAGTTTTAGAATACCAGAAAAAAATCAAAATTACAATAAGGAATTCTCTACCATCCTTTACCAGCTGAAACTAAAAATGGTACATGATAATCATTCACAAATATCTTGGCTCTGCTTCCTGCAACAAGGGAAGAAGTGATGAAGACCATAGGAGGACAACGTTTTCATGGGGATTAAAAGCAAGGATGGGCGTGGATTTCGGTTCAAACGCCACTGTTCTTAGCTTAAAACCTTGAGTAAATTAATGAATCTCATTGTGCTTCCGTTTTCTCACCTATACAATGGGAATAAGACATAGCATCACCTCACAGGTGGAAACAATGAACAGTCTCTGGTACGTTATAAGTATCAGTCATTATTTTTATTACCTTTATTTCATGTTCCCAGGATTCTGACACGTTTAGTCCCTTACCTCTCCCCCTCATACACAATAATCCTCATTTCTTGTTTGGAATTAGTGTTTACATACAGCACTCATTGAAGAGAGCCTGTCATGTTGTCTTCCATGCTATTGTTGCTCCCTTAGCTCTGCGGGACCCCATGTCCCTATAAATCAGAATGTAAATATTTGCCCAGGGGATTCAAAGAAGTAACTGTCTGATTAAATAATTCTCATACTAATGAGGTTGAGAGGCACTTGATTTCATTCTCCCCACACATAACATTGTTACAATTGTCTTGACAGATATATTTGAGATCCTGCTATGTTGCTCCCTTCAAATTCGAACATTGGCAAAATAATGTTAGCCGATGGTAGAAAATATTTCATCTTTCTCTAGTGCTCAACATACAACTTTAGCCATAGGCAACTGGCGCCTCCAGAATGTTTTTATCCTACTGTGTGCCTGCCTGCCACCTGCTTTGACTCATGGTTTGCTAACTGAAGAGTTCTTCCATTCCCATGGGGTTCTTACTCATCCTTTCCAGTTCAGCTTGTCCATGCGTCACTTCTGATTATGTCGATTTATAGTTAGCAAATATCCTGTTGGTATTACTCACAAATAGTTTGTTTGAGTTGAGTTGTTCAATTTTCAAGTTTGTCAGGAAGACAAAGACAAAATCCATTCAGGAAGACCACCAAAAAAAGGACAATTTGCATAAATTATACTTATTCTGAAATTGGCGTATACTTCCTCTCTGACGCGTCAGAGCAAAACAAGGTCTCAAAAAGCTCACAGCATTTTTTTTGTAACAATATGCCATCAGCTTATTAAGAAACTAAGAACTCCTATATGGTTGTATTGCTTAAGGCTTCTACTTTTCAGAATCCTGATTCTTTATCATTGACTTCTTGTGACTAAGTAATCCGGGGGTTGAAATCTTGCAGCCCAACAAAACCGTCTGTAATGAGCAGGTCAGCAGCATCCAGACACAAGGGCAATGGAACCGATAGCATCTCGCATCACAGTGAGTGACAAGACGACACAGTGACCCAGCTAATGTCACTTATTGCTTGAAAACCCGTGTCACAGAAACCCTCAAAATTAGCTTAATCTTCTTACGGGGATAATAGTTCCACGCAGACTATTATGTACCTCTGTGGCATCGCCATAACGAGTAAATTATAGACACTGAAATCAACCTTTGTCATCACTAGTATTTGTTTTTCTTCCCCTGACAGAGCAAAACAACACACTAAACTCATCCGGTCTCTGCGTGGAGTTCAAAGACCAGGATCTCTGGGCGATGCCTGGAAGTCTTTACATCATGAGGTCTGCATGTGGCTCTTCCTGTGTTAGAGACCAAGGAAGCAAAGAATGAGCCGATTACCCGTTACCATGTATAGGTGGGCGGGTGAGTGCACGCACACACACACACACACACACACACAGAAGAGTCACAGTGGAACAGACAAGGTAATACTACATAACATAGACAGGATGCTACATAAAATAGCCAGAATAATCGGATATTCGATATTTGGTTCTTGCCATCTGTTATGTGTGTGAACATGCATGTGTCCCTTGTATATAACTTGCACCCTCAAGGCTTCTGTGGGGAGTCACACCGAACCTCCTGTCCCTGAGTGTGTGTCTGAGCCACCCGGAAGGTTTGCCTCAAGTCCATGTGCGTCGTTCATGAGTTCTAGCTAAGGCTGCGATGGGAAAGCGCTGATGCTGTCCTTGTTCGCAGCTGTCACCCAAAGGCTCCTCAGTTTTATCTTGTTCCCATTTGACAGGAATCAACAGCGTCATTCAGCCCTGCACGTCCCCGAGTTTCTGACCCGTCAAAATGCTCTCTCACTCCTGCCTGTGAACGGGCCAATCTTCTTGTTTGTTTTCTGAGATCACCTCGGCTAAATTGCCTTTCGAAAAAATCCAATAGAAACTAATTTATGTTACAAGCCGTCTCTTTTCCTATTTTTTTTAAACCTAAAGTAATAAGCTCATTAGGGACATTACCTACCTTTTCCTCTATTGCAGGCAAGAGTTATTTTCAAAATGTTTTCCCACAGTGTAACATCATAACCATGTTTCTAGCTCCATGTAGCGGTTTTTCACTGCCCACAGCCCAGCTTCCAAAGCCAGGGCCACCTCCTGTGGGGCTGCGCTGTGGCAGCGGCCCACGTGTCCTACCGCTCCCTGTGTTTCCGGAACCTCAGGAGGCTGTGCGCAGCTATCAGGTCCTCCCATCCGATGGAGGGGCAGCTGGCCCCGAGGTGTGCAAGGCAGCAAGAGGTGTGCAAGGCAATCACAGGTGTGCAAGGCAGCAACAGGTGTGCAAGGCAGCAACAGGTGTGCAAGGCAGCAACAGGTGTGCAGTGGCCTCAGCAGGTGTCAGTTCCTGGCCTGGTTCCTCCCCAGAAGCCCGCAGGGCTAACCGGGACCCCTGGGGACTGGCCCTTGGGGATCGGGCCCTTGGGGACCTTGTAAGGCAGTAGATTTGCAGGCTGGGCATGCGCACTTCAATCCTCCAGTCTGGCCGGGCGACCCTCCCCTGCACTTGGCCCGGCCTCTGGAGGGAGGCGCTGCCACACTCTGACTCTGAGTGGGGGTTCCAGGCAGGTCAACCAGGAGCACTGGGGTGAGCCAGCCTCCCTGTGGAGGAATCTGGGACGGGGCCTCCAGCCTGGGCACCCCGGTGTTTCTCACCCCACCCCTCCCCTGCGAGGCCCTGGGGTCTCCTGATCCAGGGGGATCGGGCTTCCCCTGGGAAAACGGGTGGTGGCTGCAGCGCCCCGGGCCGGGTGGGGCCGTTCTCGCAGCGCCCCTGACGGGCGGCCCAGCCCAGCCCACCCGCCTCTTGCTGCCTCTGGGTCAGGACCCCAGGCGCTCCCCCTGCAGATCCCAAGTCACAGAGCACAACCTGTGGGTTCCAACTGCGCCCTAAAACAGGTCTTTGTTTTTATGCAAAATAAATTTAAATGGAGATATTACTGACCTTATGAATGATACTAGTTTCAGGTGTACAACATAATGATCCCCCATCTGTGTCCATCATGGAACGGTCACCCCAATGTCTAGTGAACATTCTTCATCATGCAGAGCGCCCAATATTCTTTTCTTACGAGAGCTTTTAAGACCTACTCCCTTGGCAACTTTCAAAGTACCATTGAGACTGTTAACCACAGTCTCACGCTGCGCACGCCATCCCAGGATGAACTTATTCTGTAACTGGAAGTTCGTACCTTTCCATCACCTTCACCTACTTCACCCACCCCCACCCCTGCCTCTGGCAACCCCAAATCTGTTTCTGTGTCAGTGAGTTCATTTTTGTCTTTGTTTTTAGAGTCTATGTGTATGGAGGAGAGTCCTCTGTCTGACTTACTCCATGTCATGTGATGCTCTTAAGGTCCATCCATGTTGCTGTGAGTGGCAAGATTTCTCCTTTTTTTTGTAAATAAGTCTCAGCTATGGGTGTTTTAAAATTATACCTATTTCTTATTTATCTGGGGTTAGCTGAGACTCTGATTCATGTTCTCTTCACTCCAAGACATTGACAACGATCCACTTCATTAACATTCACAGTCCACGGACCCAAACCAGTAGGATGGCCGTGCTGAGGTCCACGGAGAAGGAGACCCGTCTTGGGCAGAGGAGACCGCGTGGGCAGGGAGCCCTACTGATGGGGGGCAGACCACACTCACCTCAGCCACCGTCTCACAGGCCCGCTCCAGCCGGCAGCTCGGGATTTCCCCGCGACAGCTCACAGGTGCATTCTGAGGGCGTCTGATGCTGGGAGAGGGATCCTGAGACGGGGCTGGGCTCGCTACATGGAAAGGCCGGACCCGCTGCTGCTGCAGGGGCCGGAGGAAACCCCGTGCTGCCCGGGCCCTGGGGCTCTCAGAATAAAGTCGCCGGGCCCGCCTGTGAGTCACGGCCCCGCTGTTTGCCTCGTGCTCTGCCGTCTCCATCGTGATGATGTCCACTCGGCTCCCTTTGCCACAAAGCAGCCTGCCTTTCCGAAAGTGGCCGCGACCTCGGTGAGTGGCAGAGCAGAGTTCTGTAGCCACGGAACAAGAAGCCCGACCAGATCCCGCCTTTGCATGAACGGACGTTTTGAAATCCTGTCTTTTTATTGGCAGGTTCCCCACAAACCAACGTCTCCTCTCGCTGAAATTCCTTTTACAAAGCACACAGCATGCCCGTAATCTGCTTTGCCCATCACAGCCTGTCCCTGTCACAAGATAGAACCTTGCTTTCATGAATTTAGGTAAAATGAAGATAATATACAGGGTGTCCCCCCAAAACCTACAGACACTTTAAGAGCTGATAGCTCAATTTTGAAAATGAAATGTATTTTAATAAACACGGCCTTTATAAGTATTCAAAATGTGTGTATAGATTTTGGGGGGTGTACCCTATATATGTTCCTTTATCTCATATGTCAAATGAAATGGGAGGGCCTTATCTTGGTCCATTTCCCTTTTTTTCTTCAAAAACAATTTTAATGTGAATGCACCGGCTGAGGCGCATGCGTCAGCACCGCACAGGGCCTCCCCGTGCCCGGCATCACTCTGGTTCCCCACAAGGGCGGCTCAGAAAACCATGATGTCGATGATGAATTTAAAAAATCTCTTAAAGCTGCTGTACCAAGCCCCGTTGTGTTTCGGATTTCTAAATATTAATTTAACCAACAGGATTCTCACTCTTCGCTCTTCAGGATGTGACTCTCTCTTGCCCTTTTCAACCTTGTACTTCAACTTTTCTCCTGTCAAATTATAAGCAATTCCCTGGGTCATAAGACCTAATACTTTTAATCTTCGATCCTTTCATTTTTTCCCTATCACCTTGCCTCCACTGTAGATTGCACCAAGAAACGTCACGTGTCTGAAGAGAGGAAGATATCTGAATTGCACTTGATTCTGCGGAGCCGCATCCACAGAACCAGTGCAGGGGCTCAGGCTCCGGGAGGAAGCGCGACTCACAGGACACAACATCTTTCAAAAGATAAAGGTTCAAGATCGGACTTTGAACTCTTGAGTGGAGAGTAAGATAGAAATTGTTTTTGATATGTTTTCTTCAACCAAAATCCCACAGGTTGAGATGAGGTGGATAAGATTTAAAAGCGGAGGCATAGCTGAGGCGCTCTCAGACATAACAGAGAGCGGAGCTGGCCAGGAACCTCATTCTGCTGGACACAGAAAGGAAATGAGGCCTCAGTCAGGGGTTTCCATCCCCAGGGGAAGGGAGTATTAAGGAGAAAGTACAGGACCGTCAGTAGCTGCCTAACCAGAATGTCCATGTTTCTCTAAGTCTCAGGCACGCATTCACTGAGACTTAACACGCTCTGAAACAGTGACACATGGAAAAACAAGTGAACTTGTGGTAAAATCCTGAACCAGCAGCACGTACTCGTGTGTTTTAATGACTAATTCACAGTGGAATTTATTGGCGACTCCCGAGTTAATTTTGAGCACACAAGCAGGGTAATATTAGAATGCAAAGCAGCCTCCTCACATGTATTTGAAGTTTTTGCCTTTAATAAAGGCACAATAACAGCCCGATGATAACTGCAAATTACCATGGGATTGATGTCTAATGTCCTTGTGCCTTGTCAAGGCTCAGGAGAAACTCTTCAGATCATAGAAACTCGTCATCTTTCATCCATGAGCAGGAAAGCATTTTAACAATGGAAACGACCCCTTACAGAAGTCAGATACGCCAACATGCGCAGGGTAGCTCCATGAAAGCATTTTGGAGGCTAACATTGCGACCTTTCAGTGGGTTGGAATAAGTTACAGCCACATCAGTTAGGCCAGATAAGGTCATGCTGAAGTAACCACATGGCAAAGGGTCATGTATGGCTCATGATACATGTTCCTTGTGGCTGACTAGGGACCTCTGCACATTTGCCCTCAGTGGGGGGCCCGGGCTCAGGGAAGAGCCACTGCTTAAAACTTTTCTGGGTTTTCAGAAAAACAAAAAGTACGTTTGGAAGGTCTCACATTAACAATGACATATTCTGGAACAATGTGTTGGCCAGATCTAGGCCCACAGGTCCATCCCCCACAGGTGAGGCGGAAATACAATCGTCGGACGTGCCTAAAGGGAGGCAAACCTGAACTACTTGGCAAACTGTGCTAGTAACTGCTGCATGGCCATTGCAACCTCCAATAGGCAGAGTTGCAGGGAGTGGGATGGCTAAAAAGAAAGTGAATGGGTGGAGGAAAGTTCCAAGGAAATGCTCTCCTGGTTAACAAGAGTGAAGGGTTATGGTGATTTTTACCAACTGATTCAACACAACAATAAAAACCGTTCAATTTAATATATCCACAGCTATCTTCACCTCCCCCCTGGCGTGGCCTTGGCTCTCACCATCGGCTAAGTGGTGCCTGGCAATGGGAGGAACTTGAGGAAGCATATCAGTTCTTCTGAGCTTTTAGGATACCCTCTGTGTCTTTATGACAAGGGAAGCGAGCTACAGACAATCCCAAATATTCAGAAGACCTTGACAGAGATTAGAGAAAAAAAAAACACTCTTCTAAGTAAGGTGAGACATTAAGTTAAATCCTAAAATAATTTAACAAATAACCCTAATTAGGTAGCTTATAGGGGATATTAGGGGCCCTTTTGTCTAATAGCATTGTTCTGCCAAAAAAAATCCTCTAGCAATGGAGATCCTTGAAGGTCAGTATATCAGCTGTGGAGACCCTGAAGGTCAGGTGGCCCTTCAGTCTTCCATTCACTGCACGTGAGGGGCTAGCACCACAGGAGTTGGGTGGATGGGCTTGGCAGAAGGAACTCCTCTTGCCAAACAAGTTGCAAAACAACACAAAAAATTAATACACTGTCCAGAGGTAAGAGTGAAACAAAATTCAAGGCCAACATGCCTGATAATGCATAGGTTCGTCAGAGAATGAGGCAGGGTCTGAAGTTGGTATCTACTAAAGGACTAGGGGCCAAGAAAGCGGAAAGCCAGGAAGATGCGGGATGGGAACAAGAATCAGAGGGAGTTACCTCTGTGGACTTCAAGGAGCTCACAAATGCAGGGCACAGCTGGATGGGTAGAAGGAGCAGATGAGACCCAGATTGCGTACTATATGCCTCTTCAGCAGGGGGCGCTGCTTCTCTGTTCACTGGGTATTGACACCTTAATAATGGACAGAGCCAAGGCTTTGACACTTATCTTAAATAATGTACGTTTGCCCTTCAAGTAGCCACCTACACTGTAGGGACAGGTGGTCCTCCTTCTGAGACAGCTCTCTACTCAAGTCCCTGTAACGCTGCCATGGTTACAGACCCCCGTGCATTTCTGTGGGAATATGTAGCCATAACACAGTGATGGTGAGTGAACCTTTTGAGCTCCGCTTGTCAGCATTTTGAAAAACCCTAACTTAACTCTGGTGCCGTGTCACACATAGAAATTTTTTGATCTTTGCAACCATAGTAAAACAAAGACTTATATTTTTGATATTTATTTTATATATTTAAATGCCATTTAACAAAGAAAAATCAGCCAAAAAAATGAGTTCGCGTGTCACCTCTGACATGCGTGTCATAGGTTCGCCATCACTGCCATAGCAGTTCTAGATTCAGCTATGGAGAACAGCGACGCTGGCTTTTATTTACACTCCAGGAAGATGCTTTCTTTAGTGATATGGCAACTTGAATAGGCAGAGAGAAAGGCTAAGTCCTCCTGAATTGGGGTTAAAAAAGTGAGAATGTTTTCCCCCTCTCACAACTAAGTCTTATTAATTTTGACAGGACTACTTATTCTCCATGCATATTATGCTACATTTTTTCACACTAAAATTACTGCAACGCTATCAATTCAAGCAGGATCGAGACTATGAAATATTAATAAGGTTACTATTCATCTAATTTTCAAAGTAGTGGCCTATATATAGGACAGAAGCATAGTCCCAGAATAGCTGTGGGCTGTGGAGCAGTAGACACGGGCTTACGGAGCAAGAATATAAAGACTCAGAGTATAGAGTGAACATGACCACATACAATTCTAACAGGAGACAAAGAGAAAAGAATATCTGTCTCTAGAATATATATGCTTAGGACAGAGCAGAAGACAGGAAGGAGGAAGGTGATACATTTGATATGATTAATTTCCAAGACCAAGGTGTGTACTGGCATAAAAGTGTGAGAGGACCCTGACTCAGGTTCAGATTCTGCCACTGCAGGTTGTATGAACTTGGACAAAATGAGACAATTGAGCTTCCGTGTTTTCATATAATGACAAAGAATATAAATGCTCATCACACAGGGATGTTGTCATGACCAAGTAACATTGAATGTGTGATAAACGTTTGGAAATGCTAAAGATGTATACATTCTATTATTATTCACATGAACATTAATGTATTTCTCTCTATAAAATTTTATACTTTTAAAAGGTTTAATGCCACCATTCATTCATTCATTCACCTACTCAATAACTATTTTTTGTGTACATCCCATGTACATATATTTGAATGTTTTAGAATAGAACTTCAATCATGTATAGAAAATGACATTTACAAATATTATAAAGAGTGCAGGTTCTGATATCTGACAGACCTGGGCTAAATTTCTGGATATGTGCCATATAATCTTTGGAGAACCTAGGTAAATTGTCCATATATAATATACCCAATTTTTATCACATATTAAAACATAGTAATAAAAGCACTATCATGATTATTAAATGAAAAATCATGTATCGCTTTTAGAACAGCATCTAAAGTACTATAGCTATGATTTCTTTTTTAAAAAATATATTTTATTTATTTCAGAGAGGAAGGGAGAGGGAGAGAGAGATAGAAACATCAATGACAAGAGAGTATCATTGATCAGCTGCCTCCTGCATGCCCCACACTGGGGATCGAGCCCGGGGCATGTGCCCTGACCAGGAATTGAACCATGACCTCCTGGTTCAAAGGTCCATGCTCAACCACTGAGCCATGCCAGCTGGGCTAGCTATAATTTCCTAATAAAAATTTTGTTAAGTTGCATTTTTAAACACAAACTATGATATATATAAAGTACATTGTGAGTCTGTAAAATTATGTTTCTTAGAAGTTCATTTAAACTTCACTAAACATAATATTTCAGAGAAATTAAAAATTAGGTTTTGTCCATTTCATCATTAATTATACTTGTATTACAGTTTTTCTCTAGAGACAGTCCAATATTACTTACATTTTATCTTACTTGCAGTCATTCTGTGAGAAAAACTGCAATGGAGAAAATAATGAGCTGTCTTAGCTTATAGTATATTTCTTTTAATCTATTTCCTTGACATTAATTATCACTTACGTACTTAGTTTTTCTCCTGACATTTCCCACCCCCACCTTCACCCCGCTGGGATGTTCACGTAAAGAAAGGTATTGCTGGGTCTGCGTTTCCTCTTCTCTGTATTAAGCACCCAGACTACTCTACGGTCACCAAGAACATGTACCATATTTAAGACATACAAAGGCCCGGCCAGCGCGGCTCAGTGGTCGAGCACCCACTATGAACAGGAGAACACGGCTTGATTCTTGGTCAGGGCACATGCCTGGGGTGTGGGCTCCGTCCCCAGTGGGGTACGTGCAGGATGATTCTCTCTCATCATTGATGTTCCTCTCTCGCCCTCGCTCTCGCTCTCGCTCCCTCTCTTCCTCTCTGAAATCAATAAAAATGTATATTTATAAATAAATAAGAGAAAGAACACAGGCTTCATTATTTGGTGAAATGTTGGATCCGTTCTAGAGCTGTGACCTTAAGCTACTAACATAATGCTTGCCTCGACAGGTATGTGAAGTGTAAGCTATGACCACTGTCATGATGTATGATGTTCTGTGACAATAGGTAACTGAGGGGGACGTCCAGCCCTGATCGATGACACAGAAACCTTCATAAATGAGCCCTGGAGGATGCTGTCTTGACCATTCCTTTGGGAGGTAAGTGAATCCACGTGGAGGAAGCTGAACAAGAGGAGGAGGAGGTTTAAGATGTTTGGTCTGAAGGTTATTGGTTGGCTAAGTAAGACACCTAGGGGTCAGGACCCCAAATATACAGAATGATGGTTTTATTATATGTAAAGTCAGTTTTTAATCACCTAAAGGGAGTAAAAAGTCACACTTTTGCATGGGTAGCTAACTTCCTTTAATTACATTTCTTTGATTAATAAAAAAGATACGTTTATATTCCTGAACACATTTTATTTAAATAAGGGGAAGAGGAGGTTAAAGCAATTCTAAATGTTAATATAAAGCTTGGTCAACAATTAAGAATTTGTCATAGATAACCTACCTGTATAAGATTTATGTGGATAATTGAAAATGTTAATAATTCAGTGATATTTCATTACTCATATAACCATTAAAATTCAGGTCATCATACCTGAATCTCTCAGAAGATAAAAAATAATCAAAGATTCAAATGTCATTTTAAAATCATAATTATTATTTTTAAATATATTTTTATTGATTTCAGAGAGGAAGGGAGAGGGAGAAAGAGATAGAAACATCAGTGATGAAAGGGAATCATTGATCGGCTGCCTCCTGCACACCCCACACTGGGGATCGAGCCCACAACCCAGGCATGTGCCCTGACGAGGAATCGAACTCTGACCTCCTGGTTCATAGATCAATGCTCAACCACTGAGCCACACCAGCTGGGCAAAAATAAATTATTTCTATATCTTTCCTTTAGGTGGTAATGTCCTTTGAAGAACATGTATACTTTTACTGAACACAGCAACTTTTTATTTTACCTTCTGCTACAACTTCTATTTTATCCTCAGAGGGGTATCTCTGTGATCTAAAAGCAACTACCAATCCAGTTTAAAAGCAGAGCTCTGAACTAGTGAAGAGAGAGTTTAAATAATCTAATGAAGTTGACAGCGTTAATTATTACAAGGCCCAAACTGGCACCTTTAAGGTCATCTTGGTTCTTATAAGGTCCAACTCTGGATCTGCTTGGAATATGCGAGGCCTTGGAAAGGCAAGCCCTGCAGGACAAAACTAGAATTCCTGAAATTAATGTCCCTCGTGCATCTATCAGATTCTGTAGCTTCTCTGCCCCAGCACCTACACCGTGGCTCAGGGTTGGGTAGACCCCATGAGTCTGGCCTCAGTTCTCTGGAATGAATCAAAGTATCATCCATACTCTCCTCTCCGTTAACCGCAGGGCAGTCTCCTTCTTAATTGATATTTTTTTATTTCCCCGTATATTTGAGCTTCCTTTCTACATTCCCACCTCAGAGGGGGCCTAACCCTTCAGCTAGAATGGAACAGAGCCAAACTTTGCCAACAGTCGTGCTGGTGCTATGCCACCTTCACAGACAAATGCCTGTTGTTGGTTTTTAGGTGATCAGCTGGGTCAAATAAATATAAGAAAATGAACCAAAAATGAAAACCTGGCCATGTCCTTGGCAAATAGGCACAGTTCAAGGGGAGTTTGGAAACTCGTGGTCTTAAGCAGGAAGTGTAAGCTGCGTGGTGCAGCATCTAGGACAGCGGTTCTCAACCTGTGGGTCGCGACCCCTTTGGGGGTCGAACCACCCTTTCACAGGGGTCGCCTGAGACCATCGGAAAACACATATATAATTACATATTGTTTTTGTGATTAATCACTCTGCTTTCATTATGTTCAATTTGTAACAAAAATACATCCTGCATATCAGATATTCACATTACGATTCATAACAGTAGCAAAATTACAGTTATGAAGCAGCAACGAAAATAATTTTATGGTTGGGGGTCACCACAACATGAGGAGCTGTATTAAAGGGTCGCGGCATTAGGAAGGTTGAGAACCACTGGTCTAGGACTTACTTCCTTGATGGGCCTTGGCTTTCCCGTACTGCACCTTCTAGGTTCAGTTGTTAAGAAACGTTTTATAAAAGCTTGCAAAATTTTAACATAGATTTGAAAAACGTTCAGTCTGTCTGGAAAGCTTGTCACTATTACCTCGCACAAACAATTTTAAATAGTCAACTGCACGCCAAAGGCCAGGCTAGGAACCCAAGGCAGACCCAGGTTGTGCTCAGGGTAACCTGGGATGTTAAAACAGTAAAACCAAAACCAAACGCAACTGATGTGATGCGCGGCTTTCATTTCCATACGTGTCTTCTTCGGTGGCGGAAGGTGTATTTGCTCACCCTGTGCTTGGCTGGGCTTGCATGAACCATATTAGAATAGCAGACTGTCCACTACATGCATTAACACCCCTCTCACACAGGCATGCACACACGAGTGTATGCGGGTGTACACACGCTGGTTAAAAGAGAAATACTGTTTTCAAACTTTTTTTTTTTTTTTTTATTCTTCAGAGGCACGTTTTATGTAAATAGTTATGGGGGAAACGTGTGTGCGATTGAATTCTTCAGGAAAAGTTCCAGTTCTGCCTCGTTGGCCAAAGACCTTCCAGGAAGGCCCGGAGTGCTGTTTTCAACTGCAAAACGCCGGCCTTGGTCCCCCTTGCCCTCCACCCCACTGCACAGGGGAGCTCCCCCAGGGAGACAGATCCAGCACTGAGCGCCCAGCAGGCAGCGGGCCCTGTCCCGGCTCCTCTGCGTCTGTTGATAAACGTCCTTCACACTAATCTGCCTCCAGATCCTTCCGACAGTTGGGAGTCTTACCGCAGCCATTCACTCCACAGCTCCCTCTCCTCATGCCCTGGGAAGCTGTGAAGCAGGCGATGGAGGAACCTGCCCTGTCACAACCTGAGGTATTTGGGCGCCTACGGTCTTACGCGTCCTTAATGAAATATGAAAGTTACTGCGAAATTTAAAATAGATGAACTATACGGCAAAAAAAACAAAACCCAACCTCTTAACAAAAACAAAAAAGAAAACTGATGAGAAAATATTGAAACGTTAGAGGTCAAAGGTAAAAGGAACAGCGGGAATCCATATTTAGGTATTTCTACCGGTATCTTGTACGATAACACTGAACTTTCCAAGCTCAGTAAAACCAAGACAAGGTACTGGAAAACAGGACTTAACTGAGAATAGGATATAAGAGTTGACATTAGTCCATATCCATTGTTAATCTCATCTAATCTAATCTAATCTAATCTTCTAGGAAGCTTTTGGTTTTTAATATGAAGACCCACGTAAGTAGCCTGGGAATAATGAAGCTGATGAGTAATTACATAGCAATCTCTTGTAAAACCTGGAAACACAGGCCTAAGCCTGTCTGCCTTACGTAAAAGAGGATTGTCTGGGTACCATTTCAAAGGGGGAAAAACCGGGTGTTTCGTTCAATCAAGTGAACTTACGTTACCAAGAAAGAGAAGCTGCTTTTGATCGGAATGTTCACAAAGTCAAAATAGTAGTGGTCAACGGTGCCCGTGTCCTCAGCCGGTGGCTCTCCAGCCTGTCCACCCGCAGACGCAGGTGCGTGTGTGCCTTCGGGCCGGGAAGTCAGGGAGGAATCCCACCTCTGCCTGTCCTGCACAGGAGGGAGGTAAGCCTCATTCTGGCCTCACTGATGCACTGACCCTGATGCTCTTAAGCCAGCGGTTCTCAGCCTTGGCTGCACATTAGAGTCACCCGGGAATCTTTTTACAATCCTGATTTCTGGGCCTCATCCTCCGGAAATTCTCTTTGTGATGGGGTGGGGCCACAACATTAGTCACAAAGAAACAGAATGTCTGGAGGATGAGGCCCAGAAATCAGGATTGTAAAAAGATTCCCGGGCGATTCTAATGTGCAGCCAAGGTTGAGAACCGCTGTAGCGATCTGTCTGTCAGAAAGCCACTTAGGGCCTCCACACTCACGTTTTGCCAAGAGAGAGGGTTTGGGGGAGGGAGGTGTTGGCAGACCCTCAGCTCAGCCATTCCCCCGAGGGCGCAGGGCACCTGGTACATTAGACACCAGTCCATGAGGATTTAACACTGTACAGACCTCAGTCCTGGCGCCTTTACAGGACTTCGTCATGCGATAAGGAGGAGTGATGCGGAGTTATGGGAGGCGATATTTTCAATGCAATGCTTAGTAGAACCGCGGGAGGGGAGCGATTCTCAGACCCCGTGGGGCCCCTGGCTGGGTGTGGAAATGAACCTGAAACAGCAGATTGACAAGGGAAAAGCACACACATTGCATTGTACTGGACTTTTCCAGGGACTTGGGGCTTCACAAGAGAACGCAGTCCCAGACAAGTGAGCCCAGCAGGAGGCTTTCACACCTTCTTCTCTGAGAAACAATGAAACCAGGGAGAGTTGACAAGAGAAGGAGAAGGAGCAAGTAGGGAAGGTCCGGTCAGTTTCTCAGGCCTCCGTCTGTCCGGGTGCCCTTCTCTGGTGGCAAGCACGGCCCCCTCCCTCTGGCACCAGGAGAGAACCCTCCCCGGGGGGATTTCACCCTGTTTCAGGGAAGAAGTCAAGGGGAGAGGTGTCAGAGGGACTCTCCTGTTTCTGCCTGCCCACCCCCCTTTTTTTTTAAACCAATTCCTTCAACTTAAGATATTTAATATGGCAAGATGCTCCATTGAGGAGTCCTATATTTAGCTATCACATGGGTTCCAGAAGATGTTTTAGAGAAAAATTAGCACGATGTGTCCCTTTAATGTAAAAATAATGTTTTCAAATTATGAGAAAGTAACATGTGTGTTTTTTTCAAACACATTCATGTTTTGCAGAGAACACTTTGAAAACAGTTGTTTGAAGATGTTTGTCTAATTAGGTTATTACTTTCCAAAATTTACCTAAAAGCGTCATCTATGCACATATCAGTATGACACAACTAAAGGGCTGATGTTTTCATTTGTTTTATGATGTCCAAAATGAGAAGTTTCAGGGGGTTTAACCCATTTGATAAAAATGTAACCGTTTAACCCAGCCATGGGCAAACTACGGCCCGCGGGCCGGATCCAGCCCGTTTGAAATGAATAAAACTAAAAATAAAAAAAGACCATACCCTTTTATGTAATGATGTTTACTTTGAATTTATATTAGTTCACACAAACACTCCATCCATGCTTTTATTCCGGCCCTCTGGTCCAGTTTAATAACCCATTGTGGCCCTTGAGTCAAAAAGTTTGCCCACCCCTGGTTTAACCCCTTCTCCATTGTTTGAATGAATACTTGGTAGACATTAAGAAAGATAGAAGTTGATGAGCTGAATGTCAACAGAACTCCATAATTACACAGGCAGATGACATTTTAAAATAAATATGATTTCATAAGTGTAGCTAGTGGCTTCTTTTTGTAGTTGGATCTTTGTGTCTTCGTAAGGTTACCTTGTTCAGGCATGAGGGCCATGAAAATCCAATGGATTAAGTTAATTTACAACAGAAATTTTGTCCAATTGCATCACAAAGTATTACAGCAAGAGTTTCCAGGAAAATGAGATAGAGTAAGTAATATTGGTAGCACTGAGAGTCAGTATTATTAGGTTTCAGATAACAGTGTTTTAGCATGAAAAAGTTCGGAACAGTAATAAATAAAATATAATGCTAAACATTGCTTAATTCTTCACTTCATGTCTTAATATTCTTATTTTGGGATGTTTCATTCCTATAACAATTAGTAGAGCACCACTATTGTTTTTATGTAAATATGTATTTACATATTATAGGCTGGAAACACTTTAAAAATAACGCATTGTAGCGAAGTGTTTGACTGTCACATCTCTCAGAATTCAGCTGCACAGCCATCTGCACACACAGCCTTGAGAATCCACCCTACGACTAAATAGTATGTTCAAATATTAGTAAAAATATTAAGCTACTCCTCATCCATTTGTATGAGGTATTTTTCTGCTATAAAAAGAAATGATAAATTCCACGGCTGTTTTCCCTTGCCTCATGTAAGTCTGTGCCATGTCATTCATTCATTCATTCATTCATTCAGCAGACATTCACTGTGTCTCTACTCCATGGAAAGACGCTGTTCTGGGCCCTGAGGATATTGGGGGTGGGGGGAGCAAAAGTAGGTTTACAGTTGTGAGTACGCGAAACAGAGTTCATTCTTGTGTTATTTATTAATTGTTATATTATTTTCTGTACAAACAACTGCGGGCCTCCCCTTGCACCGCCCTGAGTCAGTGAACATCACAGAACTCCCATTGTTACCGAGCTTTCGTGCTGGAGGCGGGCGACCCACATCCAAGGCCCTAACAGGTGCCACTGAGTGTGAGGCCGGTCTGCTGGGACAGGCAGGCTGGGGGGCGGGGTGCACATGGGGACAATGTTGAGATATTTCTGTGCTGCGTGGTAAGTGGGTCCGTGGGTGCCCCCCTCACCCTGGCCGCCCTAGCCCCTCCCAGGGCCCCCAGGCCTCCTCCTGATGGAAGATGGGAGCATCAGTGTCTGGCCCAGTAGGAGCCCTGGCAGCCCGGCTGGTGGAGCTGGGGGAGCTGGGGGAGCTGGGGGAGCTGGGGGAGCTGGTGGGAGCTGGGGGAGCTGGGGGAGCTGGGGGAGCTGGGGGAGCTGGTGGGAGCTGGTGGGAGCTGGGGGAGCTGGGGGAGCTGGGGGAGCTGGTGGGAGCTGGGGGAGCTGGGGGAGCTGGGGGAGCTGGGGGAGCTGGTGGATGGTTTTGGCATTTCTGCGTGATCCCAGGAAGTTCCAGATTCGGACTTTCCCTCCAGGTGACTATTTCGCCGGGTGCCAGCCCATAAACGGAGAGCAGAGCAAGGGACAGAGTCCAGCAGCAAAGGAGATGCGCTGGGCGGGTGGGTAGGAAAGGCCCCGGGCAGGGAGCATCGAGCAGAGATGAAGGGGAGGGAGAGAAGGGCTGAGCCACAAGCATGTGAGTGAAGAGAGAGGACAGGCCGCACACGCAAAAGCTAGAGCTTGGACACTGAACGTCGCTAGTGCTCAGTGCAGGGCTGTCGTCAGAACCGCTATTTCAAGTGCCATTTCAGTTTCATAAAAACAGTCAGAGCCCTAGCCGATTTGGCTCCGTGGTTAGAGCATCGACCTGCGGACTGAAGGGTCCCGGGTTCGATTTCAGCCAAGGGCACATCCCCAGTGGGGGGCGTGCGGGAGGCAGCCGATCCATGATTCTCTCTCATCATGGATGTGTCTGTCTCTCCTCTCCCTTCCTCTCTGAAGCCAATAAAAATATATGAAAAAAAACAACAACAATCAGAAACTTGGGTTCAGGTGCTGAATGAGTTGCAAATGGCCCCTGTCACCAGCCAAGCCCAATCTGAATGGCGCTTGTAGATGGAACTTTTGAAATCAGTCCTGAGAGGACCCAGTATTTATTTTATAGTTTCTAGAACCCTACACTCAAGAAGACGAGGGCTCTCTCCTTGACGAGATTCGATGTTTCCTATCGCATCTCTTACACAACTTCCTCCTTGGAAAACAGCAACCTACGTAAAGGTAGTCCCTTCGCTGAATACAAATGCAAATACATTGACCACCAGTGACAAGACCCCTGCTTTCGAGGAGTCAACTGTTCACTGGAGGGGGCAGCTGTGTAAATGAATAAAACAGAGTGAAAAGTGGTAAATCCAAAAACTAGTACATTTGGCATGCTGAGTAATGCTGACTTCTCTCCCTATATTTTCCCATAATTAACTGTTTTTCCTTGTCACTTTTCATCAGAAGGTAAATCTGAGCATTAATGCAATGCACCAACCTCATGTTTCATTATTTTAAAATTACCTTGAATACCAAATGAAGTCACTCACAGTTAACGAGAAAAAAAAGGGAAGAGGCATATGGTTGGTTGAAATTGCTTAACTTTGTAGCCCTCATTTGATTTAATATGTTTTGTTCAATTCCAAGAGAGGTAGACATAATGAAATTAAAGAGAGTGCGGGCACCATGATCTGAAACTAACCAAACCTCCTAACGGCCTGATTTTACCTCCATGGCCATTGGCAGTGCCCATAGGTCGGCCATTCCTCGCTTTTTCCCTCTCTTTCTTTTGCTTTGTTTTTTTTTAATGGCCCTGTCCTCTAACATAAGGGGACCCATTTATCATCTGCACCGTAAGATAGAAGAAGGAGGAGGTCTGAACAATTTCTACCACAGCCATCATAACCCTGAGCATCTGCAAAGTCACACACTGCATTCTATTGCCTTGCCTTGCCTTCGTTCCCCATCCGGTGGAGACATGATGACCTGTGTTTTACTATTTCCTTGGTGTCTTTTGCACTTAATTTTTATCAAAAACTTGTTGATTCGCAGGGCTTCCGTTTCCTCCCTGGGTTGGGGAAGAGGAGAAATGACACTGCCTGTGGGGGAAGGAGTGGTCGCTTCACAGCTCTCCTTTCTAACCCTGTCCTAACAGCCCCTGTTAGAAGAACCACTATGATAGTCCCCTGTTATCTGTGGTTTCGCTTTCTGCAGTTACAATGGTCCACCATGGTCTGAAAACGTTCAATGAAAATTCCAGAAATAGTTTCTAGGTTTGAAATTGCCTATCATTCTGAGGACTTTACATCATCTCATCATACAGGCATTGTATCCACTCCCATCATCACAGGAAAGGTGAGGACAGGACAATGAGGTATTTTGAGAGAGAGATGACATTTACAAAACTTTTATTACAGTATATTGTGAAAATTATTTTGTTTTACTATTAACTAGAGGGCCGATGCACGAAATTCTTGCAAGGGCCTTGGCCCCTGGCCCCCCGCCTGTCGCCACTAGCCGGGCGGGGGAGGGAGGAAGGGGGGCCTCTGCTGCCTCTGCCTCAGCCCCCCTCCCCCCCACCCCACCTACTGCAGCTTTGTCAGGAAGGAAAGACATCTGGCCTAATTAGCATATTATGCTTTTATTATTATAGATTAGTGTTGTTTATTTCTTACTGTGACTGATTTATGAATTAAACTTTCCCATAGGTACATATGGACAGGGAAAGCACAGTATATAAAGGGTTCAGTATTTCCATGGTTTCAGGCATCCACTATGGGTCTGGAAATGGACCCCCTGCAGATAAGGGGGTATTTGTTCGCATTTGGCTTGCAGGGAAAAGAGGGGAAAATATGTTTTCTACTAGAAGTAAATTTTGGCTGATCTTGTGTAGTTGTGCATTCTTGTACTCCTACATCCACACTAATTCCAAATCATTCTCTGGATAAATTTCCTTTGAAGCAGAATTCTCTAGAACTGTAGTTATCAAAGAGGGGCCAAGGTCAGCAGCATCTAGGAGATGATCGAATGCAAACTCCAAGGACCCACCTCAGACTCACTGAGTGAGATACTGGGGAGGGGGCCGGAAATCTGAGGTGTGTGTGTTTTTTTTAATTTGTATTGAGTTTATTGGGGTGATATTGGTTAATAAAATTATGTATGTTTCAAGTAAATAATTCTATAATACATCATCTGTATCTTGTATTGTGTGTTCATCATACAAAGTCAAGTCTCCTTCCATCACCATTTAAACCTTTACCTTCTCCTACGTCCCCCATCCCTAGTCCCTATGTTAATCACCATACTGTTGTCTGTGTCTATGATTTGTGGGGATTTTTTTTTTTTTGCTTAGTCCCTTCACTTTTACCCAAAACACTAATAGCCAAGTTTTGGAGGCAACCCAAGTGCCCTTCAGTTGCTGAGGAATAAAAAAGCTTTGGTACGTTTACACAATGGAAGACTATTGGCTATGAAAGAGGAGGAAACCTTTCCTTCTGTGACAGCGTGGATGGGCCTTATTATGCCATAAGTGAACTAAGCCAGTCAGAAAGACAAGCACCATATGATTTCACGTGTATGGGGAGTCTAGTGAGCAAAATAAACTAACAAAAGAGAAACAGACTCATGGAAATGTGAGTTTTCACAAGCCCTTCAGCGGCTCTAATGCACACTGAAGTTTAAGAACCCTGAGCGGGTTATAGAAAGTAAGTGAGCGTGTGTGCCCCCCGCTGTCCTGGCGAGTGCACATCTAAACTTACGCCGGGCCATCTTCTGGGTGTTAAGTAACCTTAAGGTATACTCCAGGTGGCAGAACTGTGATGTGTCTTACCAACTTTATTCTGGGTCCTTTAGCCTCAACACACAGGGTCCGCAGGGTGAATCACACCAAAAAGGACATGATATTCTTTACAAAACTCAATGTAACTTGTTCATTATGTTGCACAATGACTGGTGAATAAAATCTGTATTATAATGTATCATTTTAAGAATTTAGTTTTAAAATGTTCTTAATATGAATCATTGGTATGCTTTTATTGACAGTAATGTCAGATATTTATAATATATTTCTATTTGTTGTGGTTCTCAGGAAATTAAATTTAATGGTATTGAAAAGTAAAAAAAAAGATTTAAAATAATTCTATATTATAATCAGTCATTAAATAATCTTTTAAAAAGTATGTGAACTTAAATTTTTTGTAAAAATTTAATAAATGCAGTATAAAGACTGCACTTATATGCAGGCATATTTACTTATATGTGTAAATATATAACTATATAAATATAAATAAATATATGATTATAGACAGCAAGATAGATGATAGTGATAGATTGATGATATATGGATAGATAGCTAGATAGACAGATGACAGATAATCTGCTGGAAAAATAGATCAGAAACTTGAGGCCAAGATGATTGTATTCTTTTTTTTTCTGAATAATCGTTCTTTATTATTCTAACAAGCTTTACTGTTATGCAACTCCTCCATAAAGGTGGCCATTTTAATCTAAGATGGCCTCCCAGGCATCTTCTTCCTGCACCTCTCAGCCCTTCCCAGCTCTGCAGCCCATGGATGCATCATACAACCATTCGCAGAGCATGTGCGCTCTGCCCAAAGGTAGACGCATGGAGGCAGGGAAGTAGACAGTATCATATTCCTCTCCATACTTCCCAAAATATACCATAAAGCCTGAAGTTGAACATATTTTCAATACAGACTGTGGAAGGAGCGCAGGGAAGGTGGTTTTATTCTTTTGTCTGTTAGGAGAAGAAAAAGACACAAGAAGATACAGGTGCAAATGAAATGTTGCACAAGGAAGTGTTTAAAGCAGTGGTTCTCAACCTTCCTTATGCCGCGACCCTTTAATACAGCTCCTCATGTTGTGGTGACCCCCAACCATAAAATTATTTTCGTTGCTACTTCATAACTGTAATTTTGCTACTGTAAACAATATGTAATTATATATGTGTTTTCTGATGGTCTTAGGCGACCCCTGTGAAAGGGTCGCGACCCACAGGGTGAGAACCGCTGGTTTAAAGAAAAAGAAAAATAAAGATTGCGGCATAATTTTAATATGGAACATAAAAGAGTCCTATTGAACATTCCCCCTTCACTGGCCCTGTATGTGTTGCCTTGAAGAGTAACTGTGAGATTGTAAACATGAATTGTGTAAGTCCTGTTTCGGGTGTCCTGTGCCAGGTGGGTACTGGCGGGTGTCGGACGGTGCTCAGCAGTGTCTGTGCCGGAAGGAACAGCCAGCGGCCAGAAAGGGCTGAGGTCCCCGGGAGGCGGTCCACAGTGGGAAACCCTTTTCTGTCTGATGGACCTAACGGGATCCTAGGAGGGTTCCCAGGGACAGCCACGCTCCCTCCGTGAAACTGACAGCGGCCTTTGGAAGGAAGCCCCACACAGCTACTCGGTAGACCTAGGCAGGGGGCAAGGTGCACAGACATGCAGGTGGCGAGAGCTGTGTCTGAAAGATTCCTCTTTAACGAAGGCTTCCTATCTGCATGTATGACACCGGCAGCGCGAGCAGATGTGAAGTTCATGCATTTATAATATTTAGGAGAAAATGTAAGGTGAGGCCTTACCTCTTGGCTGGAGAAAACATAACAGGGGGCTTATTAAGACTATTCTGTAAAATAGAAATTATTTAAGAAGTGCATGAAGTGCATGGTTTCTAAAAGTAGATTAAACAAGAGAAAAATAAAAGTTGGATGAAATCTCTCTTGTGTTCCAAGGAAATAAACGTACAGGTGATTTTCATGAAAAAAAAAAAAAAGGATTAAAATGCTTTGATCCGGCAATAAAAAGGGGATTGGAAAAGTTCAAGAAGGAAATGTGAAAATGTCAGAGCAGAGTTTTAAATTATATTCGAAATTACACTGCAAGAATCAACCATGGAAAAACGCAGTCTGTGTTGTGGGAGGCGTGTGTGCGGAGCTTTGCTGAGATTCAGGGGGAAGGGTCGCAAAGATGGTAGAAGACCCGAGAGAACATGACAATGAGGTGACGAAGTGCTCCAACACCCACACGGTCTACATCCCTCAGGAAAACACAGAACAAACGGAAACAAATTCATAGTCAAAAGAGAATTAAAAAGATTATGCCGGGCACTTATCTGAGAAGGCAAGTCAGGGAAGCGCAACATGTATCAGATAAAATGAAGTAAAAGAGGTCTTGAGCATGGACCTATGAACCAGGAGGTCAGAGTTCAATTCCCAGTCATGGAACACACCAAGGTTTTGGGATCAATCCCCAGTGTGGGGTGTATAGGAGACACCTGATCAATGATCCTTTCTCACCACTGATGTTTCTATCTTTCTCTCTCTCCCTCTCCTCTCTGAAATCAATAAAAAATATTTTTTTAAAAAAATTAAGTAAAAGATAATAAATGACAAAAGAAAAACGATCAGTCTTCCTTCAAGGATGGTTTCTTTATGAGCAGGATCCTTGCAGAGCAGCAGTAGTAAAAGGATCCATCAGATAAAATATAACTGAACTGGATGGATCCTTATGATAGATGCCAGGTGCCAAAGCTAGTGAACAAAGCACAATGTACTGCCAACACCATTTTTACAAATGATGTGTACTTTTACGAGAAAGTTATACCATGAAAACATTAATAGTGGCTTTCCATGGCAATGAGTAATGAGAGCACATTTTCCTTATTTTGTTGTCTGTATTTATTAAATGCATAACAAAATATGTGCATGTGTAATCAGGGTATATTTTAAAATAAATTGTCACTATGAATACTGTGCAAAATGCCTCCTATAGGGAAGGACTACTTTAATCCAGGTGAGAACTGAGAGAGGCTGGAGGAGAGGGAAATGAGTTAGAGACGTGCTCGGTTAGAAACACAGTTTACAGCTGTCTCCAGGGGAAAAGCGCTACCTGGATGTGGGCCGTAGGCCCTTGTCTATTATTTTTTACTCTCTACAATTTGTTCTTGTTATTGTCTGCATCTCATTTGATAAAGAATGGTGAAGAGCATTGTCTATATACATAACGGCCAAAGCGACCCTTACAACCAATGACGGGACAACCGGCCGGTAGCTATGATGCACACTGACCACCAGGGGGCAGATGCTCAATGCAGGAGCTACCCCCTGGTGGTCAGTGTGCTCCCACCGCCAACCTCCCGCACCAGCCAACTTCTCGCGGTCCCTCCCTCCAGCGAGCTGGCCCTGATGGTCCCGATTGGGACTGGATGAGACAGCCCTGATGGCCTCTATCACCGGCCAGGCTGAGGGACCCCACCTGTGCATGAATTCATGCACGGGGCCTCTAGTTAGTTAAATAAAAGAAAAATGAATAACGTATAAGAATGTATTTTACTCGGAGAATAGAAATTTATATTTAAAGACTTTGTAAATATCACCCCAAGTCATGTATACCATGTCACATCTCAGGTACCTTACTTAGTTGTTGTTGTTGTGTTTTGTTTTTTTCAGAGAACATTCAGACACTTCGCAGAGTAACACAGCACAGACACCTTTAAAGTTGGGATGTAAAAAGAGATGCTTGCAAATCCAGAAGCAGCCAAATCTATGGAAAACCCAATGGTCACTGCAGCTCGCAGTTACATGGTTCCAAAGTCCTTCCGTCTGGTAGTGTGGTCTCTGTCATCATAACTGGATGAAGTCAATGTTAAGATAAACCCAGTACCTACTGTAAACCCACAGAATCAAGACAACATTCTAGGAAACAAAGAATCGAATTAAATTTCAAATTTTAGCCCTGGCTCAGTTGTTTGGAGCACAGTCCATACCAAAAGGCTGTTGGTTCAATCCCCAGGAGGGCATGTCTGAGAGGCAATCAATCGATGTTTCTCTCTCACATTGATGTCTCTTTCTCTCTCCAGTTCTCGGGTTCAAATCAATAAAAACTCATCCTCAGGTAAGGATTAAATTTTTTTCAAATTTTGAAGTTTTCCAATGTGAAGGGGACATAGCATAAAAATCATAAGCTCCTTATTTGGTTATTTCTTGGATAACTTCAATTAGAAAAGTTGACAGACTCATCAAGCAGTCCTGAAAGAGTTATTTAATTAGAAACTGCAATGAAAATTTTAGCAGGGTCCTGGGGAATTTCATTTCAATATTAAAAATTCATTTATTTTTAAATTAGGTGCATTTTTATTGACAGTCCAAGGCTTTTATCTGCCAAAGTCCTTTCTTATTTATTCGGAGAGCTTATAAAAAGCTCTCACATTTTTTTTCAGTATTTCTTTTCCCCCTTTTGCCCATTAAATTGTCATTGAGAACCAATTTGTTAGATGAGGAGAAACAATTTTCTAATTCAGAAATTATGGGCTCAGGTATACTTTTCAAAATTCATCCATCACTTTGGAATGAACAAACATTCCAAGTTATAAATGAAATAGTGTTCTAGCTATTCAATATGCACATTTCAAATTTAAACATGCGACTGGAAACAAGTAGAGGTAACTCAATGTGCAATCCTTAAATCATTGAATATATTTTATTTTCCAAACAAGTATTTGATAAACCACCTCATAATACACGAGATCAGATGTGGCTGGTGTGCAGTATGTTTGAATTTTGCCAGATTATTCCATATGTTATCCAAAAAGATTATTAAAATGCATAGAGGGAATGCGATCCTTGGTATCGTTATTATAAAAACATGTTAACATCTAAAATCAAAGAAAAACACTACATTTCTCAGAGAATTATTCTGTATCCTTTGACTTTCTTAGTCTTCTGGGGCAGAGCCGAACCACTTTCTGCAGGTGTATCACTAGGAAGAAGGAGGCAACGCAGTGAGAATCTGCTACCTTTGGTACATCCATACCCATCAGCGACTGGGCCAGGAGTTGACACAAGTCAATACTGAAGTCTCAGGTATTCCTGCATGCATGCCTGTCATTATATAAACTCCAACCTCCTTTTCCTGGTGCTTGTGATCAACACTGGCATCACTAACAAATCAGACTGTAGTCATCCTGGGCTCCAAGCTCGGATGTAATGCATCAAGCACTATGGTGTGGGTGGGATTTCTACTCGCATCTCACATTCACCGGGAAGCAATTTAAGCAAAATAAACCAGCCAGAGAAAGACAAGTATCACATGATTTCACTTACATGTGGAATCTACTGAACAAAATAATGAAGACTCCACGACATTTTAAAGATGTCATACTTAATGAAAATATAAATTCATACTTATACCAGAGGTCTGGTGCATGAAATTGGTGCACGGATAGAGTCCCTAGGCCTGGCGAGCGCTCAGGGCCGATCGGGGCCTTCCGGCTGCTGGCCAGTGCCTCCTCCCCTTCCCCAGCTGCCAGCTGCCGGCAGGGGCCTTCCTTTGTTCTGCGCCAACCACTGATGGTCAGCGCATGTCATAGTGAGTGATCGGGTCTCCCGGTTGAATGCCTGCAGGCTAAATTTGCATATTAGGCTTTTATAGCCTGTATAATAAAAGGCTAATATGTAAATAGACCAAACTGCAGAACAACAGGAACAACCGAACAACCAGTTGCTGTGACATGCACTGACCACCAGAGGGCATGTGCAGAATATGGCAGGCATTGGCTGCAGCAGGATAATGGAGCAGGTGAGTGAGGGCGCCAGACCAAGACGGGGTGCTGGTTGCTGTCATTGGGGTGAGCTTCTGGTGATTACTGAAAATTCTTTGCTCCTGTGTGCTGTGGTCCTGCCTGGCTCTTGCACCTACTGCCAGTGCCCGGTGCTGGTCCCAATTGCTTGGCGCCATCAGTGGGTGCGAGTGGTGGCTGCTGGCCCTGATCGCCCCTGAGGGCTTTTCCACCTCCCCCTGCTTCTGAGGGGCGATCAGGACAGCAGCTGTCGTTTCACCTGCTGACAGCCCGGCATCGCTTGCACCTGCTGCTGGTACCAGCCCCAATTGCTCTGCGCCTTCAGTGGGTGCCAGCAGGGTTGGTGCCATGAGTGTATGGGAGCGGCAGCGGAGGGAGCGGGGCTGCTGCAGACAGGGGACTGGGAGCCACAGCGGGAGGGGCCAGGCAGGGGTGCGAAGGATGGGCCAAGACCCGCCCCTGTGCCTACCACAGCCTCACAGCCCACAGTTCCTTTCAAGGTGCACGAATTTGTGCACTGGATCCCTAGTATATAGATATGCTTAAAGACCTCAGAAAAAAACACAGGTTAGAGGCCAGCAAAAAACTGAAAAATAAAATGAATAAGCAACATATGACTGTTCAGAGACATTCACAAGATAAACTAAGATAATGAACATAGAAATGCCTCAAATATGCTGTATCATTTTTATGTCATCAGACTAGTTCAGGAACTACATGGAACTTCATTGTCTCATCCCCTGACTATATTCATTAACTAGTCATAATATTTTAAAGTGCATAGGACTTCTGAAATTTTGCTTGAATTGGGAATCTGAAGATGAGTCAGCTAAGAGGTGTTATCATGAGTGGCCAAGTGGATAACATACTAGTGACACGTGTGTCTCTTTGAAACTAAGTGTGTTCCCTGGGCCATCACACAACCACAGCGGGTGTGGCCTGTGATCTTGACTAAGTGGGAACACATGTAGCCCTGACTCCACGTTAAACAAGTGTGAGATTTTGAGAAGATAATTTAAAATCCCAGTAAGACCGTCAGTAATTTATTTACCACCACCATGTCAGGTGGGGTTTTATGCCAAGGAAGCTGCACTGAGCCAGAGAGAAGGCAGCAGCCCTTAAATGGGTTAAATTTTGGCTTCAGTCACTGAGCTGCCTCTGAGGACACAGCAACCCCCTCACCCCCCACCCTCACCTTCCACAGGCTGTGTCCATGGAGGCAAAGGCACCACCGCATATCTGCCATCCAGAGCCTCACTGTACAGCCCACTGACCCTCACAGCTTGCATCGTGTAACCATCAGGGTCTGCTTTTAACCCGGACTAGTGTGACTCCTTCATGCCACAAACTCCGAAGAGCTGCGCTGTCTAGTCCTGAAGGTGCCTGGAAGCGTGCAGCCTGAGACAAAGGGATAACAGGGTGTTTGAGCCAAGCCCAGGGCCCGGAGATCACAGATGGCTGCGTCTGGCCAGCGTCCTGGCCCTGGACAGTGTCACCCGCAGAACAGCCATCAGTGAAACCCAGAGGATAGGCTGAGGCAGCGACACAGCTGTCCCACCAGGGGGAGCCCGTGGGAGTCAACGATCCCAGGTGGGTGGAGCTTAGCAGCCCCTTCCCTCTAGTGATGTCATAGGTCACCTGGTTTGTCACCAAGGCCTTTTTGACCAGACACATCCTAGCTAACCGAGGTCCAGCCACCAGAGTGTGGGGCTGACCACCTATCGGAGTTAAGCTTTTGACAAGGGAACACATTTCAAATGGCTGCTATCAGTCATGGAGCTTGGCTGCTACCAGCAACAACTGCCCAAGGCCGCGTTGAGTAACAATGGATTTTTGTTGCTTTTTCTCTTTCGGTTTTAATGGTATGTAATGTATTTGAAGCCTTATTTAAATAAAACTTGTTTTCAGAAAAACAAAACCACAAGGATTTTGGAGAGAGAAGCCAATTAAAACAAAAGAGGTAATAAACGCAGACCATTTGAGATAGTGACTCTGAAGAAAGCAAAGCAAAGCAGAGTGGTGGTGAAGAGGGATTTGGGGACGGGGGCGCTGCCTGAGGCTTCAGATGTGCTGTTTGGGCTGAAACGGAGAATCAGTCTAGCTTCTTCTCTGTTATGCACTGGAATTTAAGAAGGATTTCTAACACGTGGCAGAGGACTCTCATCACAGAATCTCAGTTGAATTTTCTGCCTAGAAAATTCATTTTGGAGCATGGTAAACAAACAAAATGAAATGATGTCTATATATATAAAAGCCTAAGTGACCATTACAACCAGTCGACCGGAATGACTGGTCAACCAGTCGCTATGATGCGTGCTAACCACCAGGGGGAAGACGTCCAACGCAGGAGCTGCACCCTGGTGGTCAGTGTGCTCCCACAGCCAACCTCCCACAGTCCCTCCCTCCCCCAGATTGGGTGAGACGGACCTGATCGCCAGCCAGGCTGAGGGGCCTCACCCATGCACGAATTCGTGCACCGGGCCTCTAGTGTAATAATATTACTACACTAATATATTCTTTGTAAGTTTACTATATATACTAGAATCACAAGAAATAGCTTTATTACCATTGTTTCTCAGAGAAGGAAACAGACTGAGGCAGTGCAGTGACCTGTCACAGGCAAAATTGGGATTTGAACCAGGTGTCTGACTCCTAGGCTTGAATTCATTTCGGCATTCCACATGAATCATCATTCTATTCCACATGAATCAGTCTCCACAATACTTTGGAAAGTGGGTCTATGTTTCTGTTGTTGCTTTTTTTTTTTATATATATATATATATAACACGGTTGTTACTTTACCCAGGTCCCTCCCCTGGCTGCTCTGAGTAACCATGGATGGAGAACTCACACAACTCTACCCCTTCTCCAGAGACTTGCCAGGCAAACTGAGCCATCTTGCTTGGAAATGCCTGGGATTTTATGCCCTCCCCCTTTTCTCAGGAGTCCCGTAGCTCATAACCGAATGAGATAAGATACAGAAGGCTAATCCTCTTATCTCAAGGGACAACTCTGGGGTGTCCCTCACACTCCAGAGCACCCTGGGATCAGCTAAGGAAAACCTCAGCTGATGACATACTTGCTTAATTCCTTTCCCGGCTTCCTATCCTGCTTCCCTCGCTTACTTTTCGTTTCTCCGGAGAGTTCTCCCTCAATAAATCACCGCAAAAGAATTTCAGTCTCAGGCTCGGCTTCTAGGAAGCCTGACCTAAGACATTTATTCAACAAATGTTTATTGAACACCCACTTTGTGTCAGGTTTTGAGCTAAACTCCAGGAATTCAGAAATCAATATACTATGGTCCTTTCTTTCTGGGGTTGGGTTGGGTGGAGGGACAGTTTGTAGACAGCTAGTGAAATATGAAAAATACCATAATAGAGGCACTTTATCAAAAAAATATGCCACAGGATCACAGGATCAAAGAACAGAGCGTAGATAGCTCTGCTGGAAGCGGAGAGGAAGGTGGGAGATAATGAAAGACTTCGCAAAGATCATAAATGATAAATAGGAATTCATAAGTCGATAAGTGTAGGAAGGGCTTAAAGGGAAGAAGGGCAGTCCTGTTGAAAGATTCAATTAAATGAAAGAACAAGGCAAGATTGAGGGACTCTCCAGTCATTTTTATGACTAAGTAGGCAAAATGCGGTTTTACAGGAGGCAGTAATGGTTTTCTGACAATCATTATGCTGAAGAGTCCGATTGTAGAAAATAAAAATTCTTAAAGGTACAAAAGAAAATGAAAAAAAACCACTATAAAGCTAACATACATGCAATGTGTTCTCTGTGAATAGCAGATATTCTATTGTGTGAAACTAATTGCTAACTTGAGACATGGCTGCATTTCATACTGTGTAGTTGATTAGTCAAGTGGAGTTCCATTTCCGCACGCTATGGTGGGACCAGGTTTGTGCTAGCCAGGGCCTCCTTACTTTCCTATTTATTACGGAGTAAACTGCATTCTCAGCACGTCCTGGTGGAGGGCTGAGCCTGCTCCATTTTAACATCTGCATAAAAGTTTGCCCCTGTGCGTCTCCAGCAAGATGCGTTTCTGAAGTTAGCACACAAAAACCATGTAGTTGCTAACTGGGCACAGTTCAAATTATCTGTCATGTTCAGTTATTTTTATAGTCATGTATGCACCGTTTGACCACATAAATCAGGCAGTGGTTGGATCTGCTCATTTGAAGGCCACAAATAATCCATCTGACCTGTAGCAAACCATTTATTTTAGTCCTTAAATTATGACCATTGTCTCATTGTTGCTTCTCATTTTCTATTGGAAGCAAGGTCAGCCCCGGGGGAAATGGTGAGGCACACAATAGCCTCGCTCTCCTCTCTGCCTCCAGCAGTCCTTACCCAGGCAGCTCATGGTTCTGAAAGTTCTCACCTCTCTCTACTTTCAGCCGAATGCCACGCCCAGGCTCCACGGGCCACACAAGGGGACTAGTCAGATGGACCCCGGTGTGTAAAGGACCCATCGGCCCTGTGACTGCCTCCCCGGGCGGGGGGTGGGCACGGCACAGGAGGCCCAGTGTCCCCAGATGGGAAGACGCTTACACCAGCTGTGCCACTCGCCAGCCCAAAGGGAAATTCCACACTTACTGCTGGTGAGGCTTCTGACGCTATGGGATGAGTTTGTTTTGTTTATTTGCCAAGATGTTTCAAAACACCAAACACCGAAAGTCAGCATAAAGGAGGAAGGGGTAAGAAAGGTTAAAAATAAAACAAAACAAACTTTTGTATCATGGAAAGATCATTAACCTGGTAGAATGAATGGGTGTCTTATTCCCACTAAGTCACTTAATCGATCTGTGACTTGGCCGAAGTCACAGAACGTCCCGAACCTCACTTTCCGCCCTCATTGGTAACATAAAGGCCGTAGCACTCAGCTCATCTGACCCATTAAGTTGTTACAAAGATGAAATGAACTCACACGCATTTATTTTGTACGTCAGACATCTCACGGAAAATGCTATGGTCCAGCCAGGTTCTAACTGTGGCTGCGTTCTCACGTAAAGCTCCTCTCTGCCTGAGGAGAGCCTGTGCAGTCGCATCTGCACCCCGCCCACCGCGTGTGCACCCCGCCCAGCAAGTGCTGGGTGATCACATGGTCCATCCAAGTGAGTCAGCTTCAGGGAGAAGGATCAATGCTTAAGTTGTAATAAAACACACACACACACACACACACACACACACACACCAAAAATACCACAAGTAAACAAAAACACTATCTGCCCATGTGTACAAGGAGACAGACTTTACATTAAAAATCTCAATGGGAATATACATCCCAGTTTTCTCTTATCCGACATTGAAAGCGGTGCTGCTGCATAAATCACATAAACATTCACTTTTTTTTTTTTTTTTTTGCAAAATGACGTGTCAATGTGAGCAGCCCAGTGCTTTATTCTGTTTTCAGTAAACGCAGAGGGCAAGCGAAGAGGAGCGCTGCCCATGCACAGTCTTTAAAACGGAAAGTGAATTCTTTCTTCAGTTTAATTTCAAGCGTAAGTGTCTGAATCATGCTGATGCCTTATTCTGAGTGTCAGATATTACAACAGTTTCACGCATCCCCCCTGCCCTGGAGTCTGTTTTATGTGATTTCAGATATCTTCCTGACTTTTTTTGTTGTTTTGACAAGAGGAATAAAATGCATTTTATGACCAAATCTGTGTATGTGTTGGGCTGCTTCACTCAGAGAGGCTTGGGGGAACTTAATCAGGAGAGCTTTTATAGAGTTTAATACGGAAAATAAAGGCAAGAAAGTAAGCACTGAAAATAAATTACCTTGAAAATGGAGTAAATCCTTTTTATCTGTCTGTCTATATTGAATTTCTCTCATTTTCACATGGAAGGGGATGCTGCTTATGGAGAGAAGAATTGTGTTTCAAGGTTTAACCTATGTGTTCTGGAATCCTGAGTGCTGCGATGATGTCATCACTTGTAATCATTATGGGCTTTATTATTCACCACCGGAATCACTCCTTCTGCCTCAGTTATGTGTAAGTGTTGGCTGCGGAATTGCTTATGTTTTCATCAATTCACCCATATTTCTGGACGACAGCATCCAGATTGTGTGCACTAATTAAAAGATGGGGATGGAAAGAGGCCGTCGGGGTGTCCTCCATTCACAAACAGATTGCCAACTGCTCCGTTAGGAGAGGGGAATCGAAGAAAGAGACCATGCTGCCGCGGAGTTTGAAAGCAACAAGCCAGACAGAAAACAAGCCACAGACTTTGTTTGTCCAGAAATAACCCCCACATTTTCAAGCCTCTGCCTCCCAAAAAAAGTTTTACTTTTCTTCTTCTTCCCTGGGAAGGAGCGGCAGCTATTGTTGAAGGTTCTGGAAGTCCAGAGCATCATGTTACTTTTGTCTCTCCTTCAAAAGAGAAGGAGTCCTTTCTGGACGTGGCATCAATTTAGGGCCCAAATAAAACAGCGTGGCTTCCCCGGGGTTTGGGAATGAAGCAGAAGCCTTTTATCTGGCTTTACCTTATTTAGTCATCCAAACGTCAGCTTCATGGGTAGCTCCTTCTGAGGCAGAGAATGTTAGGCAGATGGGGCTGGGCCAGGGGGGAGGAAGTGAACCCAGAACCCAGGAGGCGGGTTAGTAAGAAGGAGGGTGTGCACCACAGGCATGACCTTGAACATGTGTGGATATTGCTAGGCAGACCACGTGCAGATGACCATCCCAAGGCAGCGAGGCAGCAAATACACACAGAAAGCAGTGCCCGGGCCCTGCTGTCCCTGTGCCCTCGGGGCTCCTGGCCGGTGGCCTCACACAGGGGCTGCAGACATTAGCCAGGGGGACACGGCACTGCTCCCCTGTCCCGGGAAGGCAGCTCGGACATGGGGCTGACCCTGGCGCCAGGACCAGCTTCTCTCAATAAGCATTGGTTCCGCCATAACTGGTTTGGCTCAGTGCATAGAGCGACGGCCTGGGGACTGAAGGGTCCCGGGTTCAATTCTGGTCAAAGGCATATACCTTGGTTGAGCCAATCAATGATTCTCTCTCATCATTGATGTTTCTATCTCTCTCTCCCTTCCTCTCTGGAATCAATAAAAATATATTAAAAAATAATAATAATCAGCCCTCATAGGGATGAAATCATTCAGACAAAATGAAAGAAAAGTTACTGCTTGGCATGGCTTATTAGTGTAATACATGAGCAATGATCTGCTATGTCCTGAATATTTTGAGCTCTGCCATATTACTGAAACAAAGCAACTTTGGAACTTTAACAAAAAGGACTGTATTACAGTTTTGCACATATTGATAAAGGCATAGCATATGAAAACCTCAAAATGGGAGAGAAAAATCACAACATTGAGTGTTGTGTAAGTTTTTGAAGTATGTCAGGAGCGTTTATGCAAACATTTTTAAATGTTTTAAGTACATTTTGCAATTACTTAGAAATACTGATTGTCATTTCATCTGCCTGGAATAAGGATACTGTGATTTCAAGTGGAGTTCTTCAAAAAGTCTGTTAAAAATCTGTATTAAAAGAGAATTTTAAGTGGGCGCTATCCTAGCACCTGGGTTTAGTAACTGCCTTTTCCAATATTTATGAAAACTTTGTGAAAAGACAGTCTGAAATGAAAAGGTTGAGAGAAACAAAGGAAGTCAGGTAAAGCTTTTGAAGCCCAGGGCCTACGTGCGGCTGCCAGCTCTTAGTAAGGATACTGTTTGAAGTCTCATTGATCCTTGATTTGAGTTCCCAGGTTTAGTAATAAAATATGACATGATTTCTCACTCCGGCACAGGGCAATTTATTGCAAAAGAAAATGCAAAGTCCTGCTTAGAGTGAGGTTCTGACCTGTGCAGAGAATTCATGAAGTTCATCAGACCTGCCCATTATCACTCCAAACTCCCCGTTTTCAATGTTGTGACAGGAAACGAACAGGGTGTGATTTCAGAGGCTCAGGGTCCTGGAAAGCGATGCCTCTGACGACTGAGCAAGTGTGTGGAGAGAAGGGTGTGACTTCATAGTGCCTGCACCTCTCTCTCTCTCTCTGCCTCTTTCTTTTTTAAAAATATGTTTTTATGGATTTCAGAGAGAAAGGGAGAGGGAGAGAGAAATAGAAACATCAATGATGAGAGAGAATCATTGATCGACTGCCTCCTGCACACCCCCTACTGGGGATCGAGCCTGCAAACCAGGCATGTGCCCTGACTGAGAATCGAATTGTGACTTCTTAGCTCATAGGTGATGCTCAACCACTGAGCCACACCCACCGGGCCCCTCTCTCTCTTTCACTCACTCACTCACTCACTCACTCACTCACTCACAGGGCAGTGCTCTCTTAGTCCCCGTTATCACAGCTTCTATGTTCAATTACTCTACACACATCACCGTGGTTTGCGGTCCGATGCATAAAAGCTTTTCCCAGAAGCAAATCTGGAAACATTCTTTGGCTTTTTTTTGCTTCTTCTAAGGTTCACCGGACTTGACTGATAAAAAGTAAATGGAAATATTTTCAGGGGGGGAGGGAGGGAGAAAAACATGTCTGAGAAGCTAAACTTAGTAAACCGCTGTAACATTAGGGAAAGGTGCCCAAGGTTCCATTGGAAGGTGGAGAACAATTTATAAAAAGCCGCATAAGCACATAGACTGAGAGACAGTGAACTGAAGGGAAAATCAGATGTTCCCAGCCACGTGTGTATGAGTTTGTTTATTTATTTAAGTATATTTTATTGATTTCAGAGAGAGGGAGAGAGGGATAGAAACACAACTGATGAGAGAGAATCATTGATCGGCTGTCTCCTGCACACCCCTTACTGGGGATCTAGCCCACACCTGGCCATGTGCCCTGACCGGGGATTGAACTGTGACGTCCTAGTTCATAGGTCGACACTCAACCACTGAGCCACGCGGGCCGGGCTACGTGGAAGGTTTAGGAAGGGAGAGATCACTGTTGTGACAAACAGAAAGGAGCTGTTGCTTTGGCCTCAAGGCCTCTGCTTCCCTGGGTCCTCTCAGTCAGATCCTAGATCACTGACGGGAGCAACAGCATCCCTCTGACCATCCCTGTGACCAGCCCTCTGACCATCCCTGTGACCAGCCCTCTGACCATCCCTGTCACCCTCCCTGTCGCCATCCCTGTCGCCATCCCTGTCGCCATCCCTGTCGCCATCCCTGTCGCCATCCCTCTGACCATCCCTCTGACCATCCCTGTCACCCTCCCTGTCGCCATCCCTGTCGCCATCCCTGTCGCCATCCCTCTGACCATCCCTGTCACCCTCCCTGTCGCCATCCCTGTCGCCATCCCTCTGACCATCCCTGTCACCCTCCCTGTCGCCATCCCTGTCGCCATCCCTCTGACCATCCCTCTGACCATCCCTGTCGCCATCCCTCTGACCAGCCCTGCCAACACAACTGGGGAGGGACAGGCCCACTGCATGCTACTCAGCCTCGGTCACGACCAAGCCAACTGTAGGATAGTGTTGGCGAACCTTTTGAGCTCGGCGTATCAGCATTTTGAAAAACCCTAACTTAACTCTGGTGCCATGTCACATATAGAAATTTTTTGATATTTGCAACCATAGTAAAGCAAAGACTTATATTTTTGATATTTATTTTCTATATTTAAATGCCATTTAACAAAGAAAAATCAACCAAAAAAATGAGTTTGCGTGTCATCTCTGACACGCGTGTCATAGGTTCGCCATCACTGCTGTAGGATGAGGAGGTCAGGTGGGTGTTATTCAGTCCCCTTCTCATCAGTGAGGGTTCACGCTGCCCTAAGCCCTTTCCTGCTCAAGCCAGGGTTCCTCTTCATGTTAGACTCACTCACACATGGAGCGCCCACAAAACTGTGTCACTCTTTTCGAGACAAGCCAACCCAAAGGAGGATTGTTGACAACAAAAGATTTGGGTTCACGACGATATTTCCAGAATATACTGATATTTTGTGAAAGACCAAACGGCCAATGCCTGACCTTAAACTATGCCGTTCTCTGTCAGGTTCTATTTTGTAAAACAAAATATATTAATTGTTCCTAACTCATTCACAAGCAACTTTATATGCGTGAGCTCAACGCTGACATTGTGAAACCCACACCTAAGCATTTTTGCTCTGACCCCTAACACGTGGAACATTTTTTTGGCCTTTCCTTTCAGAAAATCAAGAGAGAACCACAAATTAGAAAAGAGAAAAAGTGAAACTTTGCCAAGTATTCGAGGTTCCTCCTGAACTTCTGCCATCGTTTCGGGTGACAGGAACACAGACGTTTTAAGGCCTCTGCTTTGCTGCCAGCTTTCCCGGGGCGAGGCCAGTTGGTTCAAGGAGGCCTCCCCACAGATGCACTGCCACCCCCCGCCGCCCAAGGAAGAATCCCACGATGATGAGGCTGCAGGGCTGCACTCCAGCTCAGAGAGAAGCTTCTGATTTTCTGTGACTTATTTTTCTTGTTTTTCTTACTAATGCAGATATTCTCCTAACACCGAGGATTTTGTGTGTGCATTTCTGTTTTGTTTAGTTTTGTTTTCTTTTTAATATATTTTTATTGACTTCAGAGAGGAAGGGAGAGGGAGAGAAAGATAGAAACATCAATGATGAGAGAGAATCATTGATCAGCTGCCTCCTACACGCCCCCCACTGGGGATTGAGCCCACAACCCAGGCTTGTGCCCGTAACCGGAATTGAACCTGGACCCTTCAGTCTGCAGGCCGATGCTCTATCCACTGAGCCAAACCAGCTAGGGCTGCATGTCTGCTTCCATTCTTACATGCACACAACCACAACCAGCTGCACGCATGGGCCCTTCCACGCAGATTCTGTAGAGTAAGCATCAATGGATCATGAAACAGAATTTATTTTAGAAGTTATAACTTCCACCAGTGTTCGGTGGCCAGGGTCTCCTCCCTGTCTATCCCTCTCATAATATACGGTATGTGTTTTGGTTTCTTCATTCTTTTCCCAGCCTCCTCTTTTTTGTCTCAAATAGATCACTTCTTAGAGAGGAGGTAAAAGCAGAAAACAGAGATGATCAGGGGGCTGGAGAGGACCCCAGAGGTGTGTCCTGGCTCTCTTACTTCCACGGCTTCTGGAAGCTTTGCCTTGTGGGATGAAGGCACCAGTGAGGCCAAAGGTTTTCTTCTGACCTGTCATCGGAGTGATTACTTTTGCCTCTTACAGAACGCCCAGGGGATAAAACCCCTCTCATCAAAATGCGGCTTCCCCGGTGATCTCAGGGCGGCTGAGGCGGTTTTCAGAGGCAACGTATGCAGAATTTGGCCCACTCAAGCACTTCCCACACCTGGGTATAATGCTTATAAGTTTGACTTATATAATGCTATTTCCTGACATTTAACCTGTTTCCCCCCTCATTTTACATTAAAAGTTATAATCCAATGTAAAAAATTATAATATAATGCTTTTAAGAATAACAAAATGGCCGAAACCGGTTTGGCTCAGTGGATAGAGCGTCGGCTTGCGGACTGAAGGGTCCCGGGTTCGATTCCAGTCAGGGGCATGTACCTGGGTTGCGGGCACATTCCCAGTAGGAGATGTGCAGGAGGCAGCTGATCGATGTTTCTCTCTCATCGATGTTTCTAACTCTCTATCTCTCTCCCTTCCTCTCTGTAAAAAATCAATAAAATAAAATTAAAAAAAAAAAGAATAACAAAATGATGTAAAACATTCTAAGGAACTCATTCGCATAGATAACTTTAGTTCAGGAAAACTAAAGCATGGGAGATAAAGGGTAAGAATAGTTCCCCCCAAAATGTCTACTCAGTTATAAACTTGTCATCAATCCTATATATAAGTGCATATGTGTATGTGCTTGCATATTAAATATACATATTTCAACACAACCTAGTAATTGGATACTAGTAATTTAAAACTATGTATAAATGAATAGTTATAACTAGTATCTTCTCATAACTTAATTTGTGTTAATATACAACTAAAATTTATGCATTTCCTTCGTATGTTTATATCACTTTGTCTATGATTTTATTGCTCATCCCTTTAATTTATGCCTGTTTGTGTTTATTGCGAGAAAACTCTTCACAAATGTTCACTCTTCAGTAGTAAAACTATTTTATATTAGCAAGTTGTAAAGCCAGGAAAAAAAATACTTCCAAAAATTAGGGATAATGTTACCACACTTTTCTTTGCAGTCCAATTGATAATATTATAGGAAAATTATATAACACCATTAGCTTTTAACATCCACAGACCAACAGAAGATAATTAATTGTATCTACAGTATCCTTATTATAACTATACTGGACAGGAAGAGTTACATAGCATTCATAATTCCTCAGCAAATAATTTGGATACTGAAATCATGAAAATAACTAGATGTTTATGCACAACGAGATCACTGATAGGAAGTTAAATAAATTCAGTGAATTTTATGTAAATCCATTTGGGTGGTTTCTTGTTACAAACTCATAGTGAAAGTTCTTATTGAAATTCTAAACAGCTACATTTCCTGAACAATGTCAAAGATTGGGTATTCCCACTGCATACTCTGTCTTAGCTATATAGCAAAACAAACTATATTTACTTTAAATTTCATATATTTTCTGTGATAACAATTATATATAAAATTTTAAGTGGTTTACCTTACCTCTGTCCTCACTGGTTCTCAACATATTTGATCAGATGTATTTATAATTTGTATTTCATGTCACACCCAAAACAACATGCATTTGTATTCATTTAAACATTTGCATTGCTATACAATTCCACATAGTAAATTTGTAAATATTAGTGGTATTTTCAATATCAATACCTACAACAATTTTAACCATTTCTTAATCTAGAAGGATGTAATAATATTATGCATATTTCCTCTCCAAATTCTACAGATTTGCTTCTAAATCAAAATGCCAGTAGTTGTATGTACCACCACATTTTGCTCCCATTAGGATTTGGGTTGCGCTTTTGAAATAATTAGTATGTTTCCACTGGTGACTTTTACTATCTATTTTATACATTTCACCCAGGCTCATAGCATTTAAAGATTAAATACACGTTGCAAATACGAAAGCATTCCATCTAAATTAAAAAACCCAACAACCATGCATTAAATATCAAATTTAAATCTGCTGTGCACAAAAATGTTAAATGCTTACTGCAGACTGTGAAAGAATCCATTTCTAATGGGGACTTTATGTCCGTCCCCAGGGAACCCTATCAGGGCACAGCTGACTGTCATTTTCAGTTGATTTCATTAGCGTTTAAGTTATAGTGTAAAGTACACCCCCTTAGGAGCTCTGAAAGTCAGTGATTTACATACACTTAGTGTAAAGATTTTGCTTTGGTTATTATAAGAGTGATTTAATAGCTAAGTGAAGATTTGTTTTGCCTCCCTAAATCTACTTATTCAAACATAAATATTAACTTTTAATAAAATAGCACTTAATGCATTATTCCCATCCATTAAAGTGAAATAGATGATGTGGTCAGCTGACCATCTTCATGCCAGGATAATACCCCATTGCAGTCTTCTTTTTGTCTGAAGCATTTGGCCATGCTCGCCTGAGTGTACATTTTTATGAATTACATGCACTTCACTGAGAGAGTGGGCTCGCTGAACGCAGCTGGCCCACTGGTTAAAGAAGGCAGTGCGATCAACGTGAGATAGATGTCTCCCCCCACTGTGTGATCTCAAAGACAGTTTTCTATCCTCTGGGTTTTAAAAATGGATTTCTAATAATAATAAGTAATAAGAAGCTCTGCTTGGAACTTTGGCTTCAAATATGGCTCCATTTTTTGTGATGTGTGTTCTTCTGTTCTAAGACATATTAAAGGCGAAAAGAGCAAGTTGTAGAATCAACTGCTGCTCACTAGATGCTATTCTGTGTGGTGTGGATTCCGGAAAAATAAAGACTTGCTCTTCACATCAAAACATTGCTCTTCGTTCCAGATGAAAATGGGCATCTAGGTAGCGCATAGAGCACAGGCACGTCTGCGTATGGCACAGGCCAGACAAGCAACAAAGTCAGTAAGCGCTATGAGTGTGTGTGGGGGGGAGGGGGTAAGGGGGGGAGCAGGGGGAGGGGAGGAAATGCTGGGCCTTGCTCTTAGAAGGAAATCTAAAGCATGAAAGCTAATAGCAGATATTTAAAAATATTCAGACACCTCATGCTAGAGTATAGTTACCTTGATTGTAAGCACTCATATTTGCAGAATCCATGTTGTAAGGTTTCAATGAGAAAAATGTTGAATATAAAGTTATATCTCCTAAGTCCAAATTCAAGGGAAAATATCAGGATGCTTCATTTTCTGAGTAATTGATATTTTCACCACATTATTTACTCTGGCAGCACGGTATTTTTTTGTTTGTCTGTTTGTTTTGTACCGTTCTTCAAACTAAAATTAATGTTTAAAAATCCATTAGTAATGCTCAGGCAAGAGAAATAGAATCATAAAAATTCCTTCTGCTTTAAGTAGGTCATTCTCGCTGTGCTTTCAACATAGAATAGGTACTAGACCAGAACCCTGAAGATAGTACACAAAAAATAGTTCCTCAAATCAGATCTACTAAGCTCTAAAACATGGCTTCTACATTTTCACTCTCATATAAATAAAGTGATTGATTGGGCCCAATCTGCTTTTCTTTCCATCTTTGATTCCAACCCACGCCCACACAACCAAATGTGGGAATGCAGTTAGTTAAGATTTCTCTTACCCATGAAATGGGGCCAATATTTCACTAACCTTCTCCTACCACACTTAGTTACATTCCGATTTTCTGATTTAAGCATCTTACAGGACTGGCATCTATTCCATCTGTAATTGTTTACAGCTTCTCATCAGATTCTTGGAGTAAACTCGTATTTCTGTGGGAATTATTAACCAAGAGAAACTGTAAGCAAATGCTTAGAATAAAGACAACTTCACTCCAAACTTTAGGATATTGAAGTTCCATTAAGAATTTGCTTTAAGATATTTATGTGAAGTTGCAAAGACTCTTTTAACTTCTTCCAATTAACCCATCAGTCAGCGTTTAATGGGCTAATATAATTCAAATATTTATATCCCGCTACTCATTCATACACATGCCCATAATTTCCTCCAAATTATTCCAGGATGACACCTGCATCGGAAGTCACGCTGGCGATGCCTCCACCTGGGAGAAGCTGGCCTGGGACGGGAGCAAGGCCGCAGGTCCCAGGAGCGGGTTTTGGAACTGAAACAGCCCCGGGGGAGGGGGAGGGGGAGTGGTGTCTCCTGCACTGTCCCGTTGTCTGTGAAATCCTCACCAGAACAGCGGACCGCTGTGGCGCCATTTGTTTAGTTTGAACTGTCTTCGCTCTAGGTGTAGACAAACGTGCCTACCTGACAGCAATTTTCTGTCTTTTTTTTTTTTTTTGCATATAAGATTTATTGGCTCCAGACTAATTGAATTCTCCTTTGAAGGGAAGCTTATTGATGCCAGGGAGAATATTGATGAGTGTTTATTGACATCCCCCTTCATCATTTGGTCCAGATACGCTTCCGGGCATCCCTGGACAAGCACCTTGATTTCTATCTTCCAGGAGAGGAAAGCTTCACTGAGCCTCTGATGAGGCGGGGTTTAAGCTGGGGAAGAAGACGTGACTGGATCCATGAAAAGAGTTAGGGCCCAACTATCACATCTAACAGTCGCATAGTGTTAAGCTCTTTGGTTTTCCTGTGAAAACTAACTCGTTCTATTCTATTGCTGCTTATGCTTGTGGTGCCGAATAAGAACCCACTGACAAACCTGAGGTCGTGAAGATTTACTCTTGTGCTTTTTTCCAAGAGTTTTATAACATTAGCTCTCATATTTAGTCCACCGATCCATCTGAAGTTAATCTTTCCACACAGTGTGGAGTCGGGGTCGGGGGTACGGGAAGGAGAAGAATCAGGAGGAAGGGGTGGCGAAGGGTAATGCGGAATTGACGGCCATGAAAGACATGCTCCTCATTGGCTTGTGGCGTCGGTTTCACGGGTGTGTATATGTTAAAGATGACAGCATTTTACACTTTAAATATGTGCAGCTTATATGTTAATACATGTCAATGAAACTGTTAAACCAAAAAGTCATAAAAAAATTCAAATCTGTAACTATAAATACAAACTTCTGGGGCACCTTTCTATGTACGAGGTGGGGTTCTGCCTGATTCATGAATTGTTGAGTAAAGCCAGTTAGAGCCACCATAGGAACCAGCAGTCCCTTTCCTGAGCATATACCCCAAAAACTAAAAAACACGTATGTGCAGAGATATGTGAACCCCTGTGTTCACGGTAGCATTATTCACGCTGGCCAAGACGTGGAGACAATCAAGGTGTCCTTCACCAGAGGACTGGGTAGAGAAGATGTGGTGCATACACACGACTCAGCCAGAAGGAAAAGAAGAGATACTGCTATTTGACACAACACGGATGGACCTTGAGAACATGACGCCAGTGAAATAAGCCGGGCAGGAAAAGCTAACGGCCATATGATTTCATTCATTCATGGGATATAAAACGGAAACTCATGAGCACAGATTATAGTGTGGCGGTTGCCAGACGGAAAAGGGTGGGGGGGAAGGGGCCCCTAATATAAGGCAACAGGAAAAGATGTGACTTCGGGTGATGGGCACAGACCTGGTCACACAGAACTCCACACCTGAAACTTAGATGATCCTACGAACCAATGTCACCCCAATGAGGCTCATAAACAAAAACCTACAAAATAACATAAATAATTTAGAAAGGAAAATAAATACAAACGTATGTCTGTTAGGCCACAATCCTCTTTGAAATCCAGTGGGTATAAAAATACTTTTTAAATGACGTCTCAGCTCACGTCTGTCCTGTGAGCTCCGAGACCACGGTGACCACTAGCAGAAGTGGCCAGTGCAGGCGCCCTTGGGAGGCTGGTCTGACCATGATGCCGTGCTGAGGGGTAGCACGCACACATGTCCCTTTACTCAGTCATACACAAGTGTAACCAACATGTATGGAGTGCAGTCCATGTAAATAGAGCCAGCATCTGGGAGTGCAGGCACACAGGAGGCGTTGAGTAAACCGTTAGTAATTGAATGAGTGAAGGAGTGAATTAATAGGCATTGTTTTGGCACTTCTGATCAGAGGTTAGAGTAACGATCGAGTGTTCTGGTATCTTAGAATAAAGATAAAAAATTATCATTTGGCAGAATAGGTAGTAATATAGAAATGCTCTTATCTTTGCTTTTCTTAATGTTTATTTAGAGCATCTGAAATCTCTCACATTCGGTGCTTGAATCTATTATTGCCATGTAAATCCATGCCATGCTTTTGTAGCATTTAAAAGAAAAGTCTACAACTGAGAAATTTTAAACATAAATTCCTTCTCCTTGCTGAGAGCAAATCTGCTCTAAGAACTAGATAATGGGCCTCTTTGAAGCAATACATTTTCCTTTTCAGTGTCTTTGTTTATCTTCGTGAAAAGAAGTTTCAACAATGAATGGCAGTATTTGAGAGAAAGATAGGAATTAAAAATAAAGAGACTACATGACATAAATACCTAATTGTGTACACCTTTTAAAAGTAGAGTCCATAAATCACATTATTAAAAATAAATGTGTTCTGTTTTTGTTTTGTTTGTTTTTTACATTGCATATGATTAGTCCAATCTGCATTTACCATCTAAATGAATATATTAAATAAATCTCAAAAATAAAATCTAATAATGATTAATTTATCATTATGGTTTCAACTGATTAGTTATGGTGTGCTACCAAACCATAATTGCTAGCACACAATCTTAATTATGGCAGCTTTATAGAAAGTACTGAAGTATAGGGATTTAGCCCTCCAATTTTATCATTTTTTGGGGGGTTTAAGGTTGTTTTATATATTTTCACAATCCTTTGCATTCCCATGCACATTTCAGAATCAGCGTCTCAATTTCTATTGTGTACAAAGGGCCTTCTGAGATTGTTGTTGAGTTTGTATTGATCCCATAGATCATTTTATCAGAACAACAACAAAAAGATTCAAAATAAAATTGAAAATGAAGAAAATAAAATTGGAATATTTAGAAACGCTGAACATTAACTAAGATACATTTATTTTCACTTTGAATATATTTAAAATTTTACTGCGGTTCAATTTGCATAGAGTGAAACACACAGAGCTGTGTGTGCAGTGAAATGAGTGTGACAAACGTGCCCATCTCTCCATCTCCCCGCACCCCTGAGATACTGAACGCCCATCAGTCCTGAAGGCGCCCTGAGGCACCTCCCCAGGCGATCCCACCTCACCTCCCTTCACAGTCAGAGTCCGAGGCCACTGCTCCACTGGCTCCCACCAGGATACTTCGACTGTTTAGCAGTTTTATGTAAATGGACTCATGCAATGTTTCTGTCTGTGTCTCAGTCAGCTTATGCTGCCGGAACAAGATGCCATCCATACGCTGGGTGTCTAAACAAGAGAAATTGATTTTCTCACCGTTCTGGAAGCTGGGATTCTAAGGTCAGGGTGCCAGCATGTTCAAGTTGGGGTACGGCTCCCTTTCTGGTTTACGGATGCTCGCTTTCCCATGGTGTGGCTTTTCCTTGGCCCATGCATGAGAGCACCAGGAGAGAGAGGGGAGAGAGAGAGGGAGAGAGAGAGAGAGAGAGACAGAGAGAGAGAGAGAGAGAGAGAGAGAGAGAGAGAGAGAGGATTTTTTGTGTCCATTCTTTTGTTGTCATTGCCTTAGCCAGGTCTCATTTTATTTGTAAGTGCGCAATGTAATAATTTTTAGTAAATGTAGAGAAATGTGCTACCATCATATTTAAACTTTAGGAAAGTCCATTACCCCAGAAAGATCCCTTATGTGCCTGTTCTTATAATACCTTCCTAAAGGACACACCAGTCATTTACCCAGCTCTTACAACCTCGCAAAGCTCCATCTGCAACATCAACACACTGAATGTTAGGGCTTCAACCCATTAACTGAGGTGGGTGGACACACATACTCAATGTATAACAGTCTCTTCAATTCTTTTCCTTCCTTCCTTCCTTCCTTCCTTCCTTCCTTCCTTCCTTCCTTCCTTCCTCTCTCTCCTCCTCCTCCTCCGCCTCCTCCTCCTCCTCCTCCTCCTCCTTCCTCTCTCTCCGTAGCATATTTTTGACACTCATCCATGTTTACTGTGTACCTCTAGGTTGTTCATTTTTTTTATATAAAATATATTTTTTTATTGATTTTTCACAGAGAGGAAAGGCGAGGGATAGAGAGTTAGAAACATCGATGAGAGAAACATTGATCAGCTGCCTCCTGCACACCTCCCACTGGGGATGTGCCTGCAACCAAGGTACATGCCCTTGGCCAGAATCAAACCTGGGACCTTTCAGTCCGCAGGCCGACGCTCTATCCACTGAGCCAAACCGGTTAGGGCTAGGTTGTTCATTTTTATTGCCGACTTATTTCTCTATGTAAAGATTTCATGATTTGTTGATCTTTTTTTTTTCCTACTGATTAACTTTTTTCCTTCCAGTTTGGGGCTATCATGAAAAAAAGAAAAGAAAAAAAAAAGCTCCTTCTGTAGGACAATCTTCTATAGGTGTTTTTTGTTTGGAAAAACATTTTCATTCCTTCTGAGAGTGTATCTAAGAAGACAACGGCTGGGCTTCGTGTTCAGAGACCACCCTTCACGGACTCACGTTTCTCCATGGACTGGGAGCGGGGCCAGACACAGCTCCAGGTCCCTGCTCTCTTCAGGGTGTTTGCATCGTCAGTGGCCACGGAAGGTGGCGATGCCCTCACCCTCCAGGGCAGAGGGCAGCATTTTTCTTCTTCACTTGTGTGGGCCCTTCTGCATCACCGGGGGGATGCAGGCGAGGGGAGGTGGGTGGAACCCTTGCAAACAGGACTGGGCAGCCTGCTGTGCCATGAGCGAGCCAGTCCTTGGCCTCTGAGCCAGAAATCCCCCATCTCCTGCCATCACCCATTATACATGTCAGGCTACGTGTTTGCTAGCACATAAGGCAGACTCCCCAACTCTTCACATTCCCTGACGCTCAGGTCCTCTGGGGAAGCCAGTACTGCACTAGAGCAAGGGCAAGTTCACGTCGGGGATACTGCCCGTGAACGCCAAAGGGAAAGGAGCAGTTTGGGGCTGCAAAGACCTTCACACCTGTGCAAGCAGAGGCGGGAGGAAGAGGATGCCGCAGGGAGACTGCGCTGCAGATCTCACGTCTTCAGCCAAGTGGCTGCGGCTTCAGAACAACAGCTGCCCCTCGTCGGAGGCCTCTGGGTGCGCAGTAAGCGGTGGGTGGTGCAGGGGCTGAAGGCAGAGCGGACAGGGGCTGCAGCGTGAGCCCAGGGAAGACCCTGCAGAGGAGGTAGCTGGTCAGGGGCCTGCATGCCCCACGCAGGAAAGGCATGCTCTCTGTGCAGGGAGAGGGGGTGCTGCAGCTCCAAGGCTGCTTCAAGGGTTAAGGGCACTTCAAGGTTAAAGAAGCTGCCACGGCCTTTCCACTGCCCTGTCCCAGTCCAGCGACCATGGGCGACGCACCGAGGTTGGGTTGGAGCACAACCATGATAACGCTGCCAATCTTTCAAAGTTCTGGAGCTTCCTCTCTGGGCTGTCCCCGCTTTAAGGACCTTCCCTGGCCCGTTCGATCCGCTCAGTTGCTCAGTTACCCTGACCCCTGGTCTCTGCTGCCTCTGCCTGGGGCACCCGGCTCTCTGATCCCCTTTCCCCTCCCCGTGCTGCAGGGCACCAGGCGCCTGTCAGACAGCGCGGAGTGGAGCTGCCTCATGCTCTCCTTCCCTTAGGCATCACCGCCGGTCCCACTTACTGCGAGTGCCTGAAAACAGGCATCTTAGACATTTTTAAACACTTAAAGCCTATTCTCAGTGGAAAAGTATGTCTGATGTCAGTAACTCAGTTATGCCGGGGACTGCAATTCTACATTAAGGTTGTTTTTTTTTAATTATGAATCTCCAAAGTTTTCAGCATTATCTTTTTCTATTACAGGGAAAATTCAGATTTAAGAAGTGTATTTTTTAACTCTTTGCTATACTAAAGCATTACATCTTGGCAATGTATATGTAATTTAAAATGTGAAGGAATATCATAAGCCTTATAATTTAAAATATTTTCTCCAATCGTTTTCAATTCCATAACTTAAAACTATGCAGCTGTTTACTTTTGACTTCCTTAAAAATGTTAGTTTCAAACATCCAGAGAAACAGAATTGACACCGTAAATAATAACCAATCTGTGTACAGTATTCTAACATTCATAGGATGTAATACTTTAATAGCATAATATGTAAAAATAATGAAATAATAAAATATAGTATAAACTAGAGGCCCAGTGCACGAATCTGTGCACCAGTGGGCTCCCTCGGCCTGGCCTGTGGGATTGGGCCGAAACTGACTCTCAGACATCCCTTGAGGGGTCTCAGATTGTGAGAGGTCTCAGGCCAGGCTGAGGGACCCCGCCAGTGCACAATCGGGGTCGGGGTGGGACACAAGAGGTTGGCCAGCTGGGGAGGGACCACGGGAGGGCTCCAGGGCATGTCCAGCCTGCCTTGCTCAGTCCCAATCAGCCAGACACCAGCAGCAAGCTCACCTACCAGTCAGAGCATCTGCCCCCTGGTGGTCAGTGCACGTCATAGAGAGCATTTGAGTAGCCTTAGCATATTGAACTTTGATTGGTTGAATGAAGACTGGACACTTAGCATATTAGGCTTTTATTATATAGGACTAGAGGCCTGGTGCACAAAAATTTGTGCACTCAGGGGGTGGGGGCATCCATCAGCCCGGCCTGCGCCCATTCACAGTCGAGGACCCCTTGGGGGATGTCCACCTGTCGACTTAGGCCCACTCTTCGGGGGATCAGGCCTAAGCTTGCAGTCAGACATCCTTCTGGCAGCCAGGGAGCACTCGGGGGATGTCCAACTAAAGGCTTAGGCCCCCAAGGGATAGTGTATAAACTGTTAGTTGGACATTCTTAGTGCTGCTACAGAGGTGGGAGAGGCTCCTGCCACCACGTCTGTGCTGGCCAGCCATGAGCCAGCTTCTGGCTGAGTGGCACTCCCCATATGGAAGTGCACTGACCACCAGGGGGCAGCTCCTGCATTGAGCGTCTGCCCCCTGGTGGCCAGTGCACATCATAGCAACTGGTCATTCTGCCATTCAGTTAATGTGCATATTAGCCTTTTATTATTATTATATAGGATGTCCCTATTTCTCCCCTTTTGCCCCCTCTACCCAGCTCTTGCCCCCCACTTCTCTCTGGCTATCCCCATACTGTTGTCTGTGTCTATGGGTTGTGCATATATTTTCTTTGGGGCCGGGCTGCCTTGCCACCCAGGGTCTTAAGAGCATTTATTATTTTTTTTTACAAATGAACACAGTGAGGAGTCAATCAACTTTTTTTTTTTTTTTTAAACTTTTTAACATGAGGCACAAAAAATGATTCTCTTTGCGTGCGCTGTTTTACAGCTACAGGCTGAGGGGAGAAAGGCTTCCAGGGAGCAGCCTCGAGGCAGTCACGGCCCCCACCACCTGGGACGGAGGAATGGGAGACTGCAAAACGGCCTCGTCCGAGCTCAGACGGATGCCTGCTCTGGGGGCTGCCCTGGACGTTCCCTGTGCCTATGGCCCGAAAGCGGGCTGAGCCCTTGAGGGAACCGTCTGCCCCAAGCCTTCCGTCTTTACAGGGCTAAAGTCTCACTCTTACTATCGACCTAATGTAGCAGCTGCTTAAAATCTAAGGCATGACCCCAGAACTAAACCTCGTCTGTGCCATAAACGTGAGGCCTGGCTGCCCAGGGGGTGGGCATGACTTTAACAGCCAAGATGAGGGGAAGGAAGGGAATAAACTACGTGCAACTATAACATTTGAAGTAATATTTACACTTGAAAACCTGGGCTGGGAAGCTTGGAACGGCGTCGCGGCTGGGCGACCTGCCCTTTTCCTTCACTTGCCTGAAGCTGCACCTCCTCTACCTCATGCTCCTCTCCCGCTGCTTGCATCCTGAGGCGAACACCTGGCCTCAGCACTGGTCTCTCCGGCCATAGCACTGCCCTGCTCTGAGCCACGCCCCCACCTCTCCGTATGTGGGACTGCCCTGCTCTGAGCCACGCCCCTTCTCCGTATGCAAATATAGCACCACCTTGTGCTTAGCCACGCCCCCTGCCTAAGCCAGGTGGGGCAGGGAAGAGGCAGCTGCTGGCGTCCGCCCGGCTTCTCCAATCACTGGCCGGGGGGCGGGCAAAGGCAGCCTGGTTCTCCAATCACTCCTGCCACCCGGCTCTTGGCTGCCACCTGGGTTTCCAATCACCTTCAGCGGCAGGCGGCTTCTTCCAACCTTCCTCTTTCGCCTCCCAGCATTGCGCCTATGTATGCAAATTAACCGCCATCTTTGTTGGCAGTTAATTTGCATATTGCCCTGATTAGCCAGTGGGAAGCATAGCGAAGGTATGGTCAATTACCATGTTTGTCTATTATTAGTGTAGATAGGCAAATATACTACGGTAAAGTCAATATTTTAGCTGACTGAAAAGTTGAATAAGTTAATAACTGTGACACATGAAAATGCATAAAAATGCTGAATTAACTGGCTCCTTTTCAAGTGATCACAGCCAACCAGGTCTCATCAGGATAGGCACATAGTTCTATTAATACCATTACTGACTTAATTTTTTACAGGCCATAGCTTTGGGGTCACTGAACATTCTAGTCTAATGAGGAAGGCTATCTCCCTTGTGGCATTTTTTCCCCCTGAAAAGTTAAAGTTTTCATTGACAATTTTAGTAAGTCCTGAGGGCAATTCCTAAAAGGACTGAGAGTCTTGGACTTTGGCAGCTCTCTGGCAGCGAAGTGCATGGATCTTGTGCAATGCTTTGTGTTTCTAGGCCGAAATAACCACGTCATTATTTTGTAATTATAAAGTAATCATTTACTGGCAACTAGAAGTTTTTCATTTTTCATGGTAATTCCAAGTACAACTACCATATAATTTGTAAGAAAGAAATAGCTGTGCAATTAAGCTGTATTAACACAGTAATTACCAGATATGCACGGGCTTATTTGTGTCTTATGAAACAGGGATTTCTACACCTGCAAACTGCAAATTGCATAGCAGCTCTGTGCTGTCTTCATGTAGCCTGTCACAACACCAAAGGCAGCGGGGTCAGCTTTTGTTTCATCATATCATTGTGTGAGGTTATCAGTTGAATATAGTATTGTGTCACAGCTGTGTCTCTATGGTTGCAAATCAATTGCTCCACCAGAGAAAAGTAGAGCAGATTTCTTAGCTGTAGGAAAAAAGCTAGCACCGTGGAAAGAGTAAGAGTGTGAAGTCAGATGTGTGTTTGAAATCTACCTTGCCTACTTTCTCAGAGTCATTTGGATAAAGGACCTGCTTTTCTTCATCTGTACCATAAGATGTATAAATTTATAAATTTCAGGGATGCTGCCAGACTAGATAAGAAGTATGTACACAGGACCGCATTCATGCGGTGGACCACTCATTTCCCAAATACCTCTGTGCCAGGCACTCTCTTGGGCACTTGGAAAGCACTGAAGAGAAAAACAGACATAATGCCTGCCCCAGGGCGCTTACAGTCCGACAGAACACATGAACTCTAACTGAATCATCACACGTGTACGTGTGAAATTGCAACTATCGTCCCCTGAGATGTCTTAACTAGAAAAAGAGCTGTGTGATCACACAAAAAGCTGCACCTAAATGTTCACAGAAGCTTCATTTATAAAAGCCCACACCTGGACCAGGCCCGATGCCCTGCAGCAGGCGAATGGGCAGCAAACCGTATGCCCAGGTATCTCTCAGCAACAACCACTTCCAGGCAACAGAAAGGAACAATTTGATACACGTCACAACTTGGATGACTCTCCAAGGAGTGGCGCTGCGTGAAAAAGTCAACCCAACACGTTACATACGGTGTGATTCCACTTACATGCTTTTGAAATGACACAATTTTAGACGTTAGAGGCATGTTGTGGCTGCCAGTGGATAGGCTGTGTTATCAAAAGGCCACACAAAGGGTCCTTGAGGTGACAGAAATAGTCTCTCATCGATGGCGGTGAGCACATAAGCCCACACAGGTAGCAAATCTGTGTAAGAACACACACACACACACACACACGCACATGGTCACAAGTAAAACTTGGGATCCGGTGGGGACTTGAAAGTTCAGGGGACCCACTTCGTAAAGGCCATGATGGTCTAATCGTATGCTGTGTGCCTGAAACTAATCTATACTAATAAAAGGGTAATATGCTAATTAGACCAGGTTGACCAGAAATCTGACTTCCTTCTGGACAAAGCCACGGTGGTGGGGGCCGAGGCAGAGGCAATAAGGGGCGATCAGGCCAGCAGGGGAGCAAGCAGTTAGGGGGTGATCAGGCCGGCAGTCGGACATCCCCCAAGGGGTCCCAGTTTGGAGAAGGTGCAGGCCAGGCTGAGGGACGCCTCCCAACCCCCGCACGGATTCATGCACCAGGCCTCTAGTACAAAATAAAATTGACTGTAAACTGTAATTGAAAAATAAAACAAAACAAGTCTAACTTGGGAAATATTAGTAAGATACGTGGACGGAGCAATTTCCATATCCTGGCTGTGATACTGTCTCACAGCGGTTTCAACTGGTGAGCCCCAAGCATCTGTCAAACAGGCAAAACCTGACCTACTTTCACCTCGGTTGTCAAATGAAAAAAAGGACAACAGCCAACACAACAATAGGTGTCCGGTGTGAATGACTCAGAATTATACCTATGTCTTTTTGTCAGATCGGCAAAAAATGTCATATATATTTGGTGTGTCACAGACTTTTAGTACTTAGTTTATGTGTGCCATGAGATGACAAAGGGTGAACATTGCTGTTATGCCATAGTTTGCAAAATGTTACAACTAGGAAAACGTGGACACAGGGCACAGAATAGCTCTCTATTGTTTCTTACAACTGCATGTATTTCTGCCATAATCTCAAAAATGTCAGTTAAAAAACAACCTTGCATTCCTGTAATCCCTCCCTCCTCAAAAATACCCCCCGCACCCCTCCACACACACACACACACACACACACACACACACACACACATAATAACTCAAGGATGGAAAGCGCTAAGAGCTACCTTCAGAGGGAATGAGCCTCTGACCCAGGGAACCTACCATATCAAAGAACAAAAGAAGACCCAAGCGTGGTGGTGGGGGCGAGAGAATGTGAGAGATGAGGTTCAAAGTGACAATGAAGAGAATTCAGAAGCCACTGCTCAGAGTACCAGAGAGAATAAAAGTTTGGTAAAGAGAAAGAAAATCACTGGATTTAAGCTATGAAACCATCATTCTGAAAAATGTATGTTGAAGGAAATGGGATAAATATACCATTACTCAACTCTTTTCTCTACGATAATAAAATCAGAAGATGCCAAAGCACACCCCTACACAACGGAGAGGTGAGGATGGGAGAGAGTAACAGGAGGCACTTCCCACGTGTGTGCAGAGCAGAGACGGGCAGGTAGCCGATGCAGTGGAGGAAGGGAGTGCCCGTCGAGGGCCTGCAGTGGACACAGATGTCCCTCTTCAGACCCTGCTGTGAGGCTCCCGTCCTGGGTTCACGGGTATCGCAGGGAGCACAAGTGAGGCGGGGAGCGGAGAGGGAGAGAGTGGAAGTTTCCATCTAGAGAAACTGGTAGCCTTGGTCCCCAGCCCTCTCCACACAGCAGAGACAGCGCTGCCAGGGAGAGGGAAGCCCAGCCCCTCTGATCACAGTCTGCCCACACCTTCCGCCTTCTCTCCCAACTCCAGACCCATGTTCCTCCCCAACCCACGGTCACCCAGGCTTGAACTTTAGGGAGAGGGGGAGGGAAAAAGAGAAAATGGAATAACAAAGGGGAAAAGAAGGAGGCTAATACAAAGCAACTTTAAAAGAAGTGAGAGATTTGCATGGAAAGTATTGAAGTAAGAGCAAATGTATAAGACATCCTCCTCCTACCCTAGCATATTAAGTAGTGGGCTTTTTGCAGAAAGTTGGAAAAAGGATAACTGGAAGCAATGGTCAGAGTCCACAGCAGTTACTTAGACAATATTCCACGATGCAGTGGGCATCCACCACACATAGGGGAGCTCTAGGTCCCGCGCTCCTGTTGGCTGTGCGGCTGCCGCTGGTGGGCCAGACTCCGCGTCCCAGTGGGACTGCCTTTCCCTCTCCAAGTGTCCGATCCAGAGGACACCTTATATGACGGCCACGACTGTGTATGAACTCCTTCTGACCCGTGTAAAATACACAGGGCCGTGGAAACGAGGCTTCAATACAGCTTCCTGAGAATGACAGTCTTTATTGCCCAGAGACCGAACACCTCCCGTGGATAATGATAAATTGATAGCAATGAGAAATCTAACATAGTTTAGCAATGTTCACCTGTTAAGTGATTTCGAAAAGAAAATGTACATCTTACAACTTTGAATAAACAGTTTGAGAACTTGATAAAAAGATAAGCCCCATTATAACAAAGTGTTTATTTAAATATGTTTATTCAGTTCTCCTCCCTACATAGAACTGATTAGAAAATAAAGGACTCATTTAAATTTTAGAGACTCATTTTTAAACACGCGTCCCCCATGGTGTTAAGTTGTGTGTGTGTGTGTGTGTGTGGGCATAACTGGCAGAATGAAGTTTCTCATAATTTATTGAAATTCACTTAATGCTCTGTCAGCCATCACAATTTATGACAGTATTGTCCGGGCAAGCCAGAATACAATGAAAGGATACCTGGTAATATATTACAGAATAAGGCAAGAAAGGGAAAACCTCAATTGTGTAGGAAAATAAGATTGTTTTAAGGTATTAACTTAAAAGTGTGCCTATATTTCATCATTTCTCAGCCGAGAGCAACCTGAAATTGCCAAGGAAAAGAGAAGAACAGAATAGATTTCATGGCATGGTTAGGAGGCTGTGGCCATCCCCTCCAACAAGTCTAGAACGCAGATGGATAGAACTCACATACGGATACTCATGAGCTAAGTTACTGTAAACCCACAGCTATCCTAAGTGCCCAACACTGTTAGCTACTTTGCTACCGAATTCGTTGCCAAGGGATCTGTCTTCAGTGCATCCGGGAAGGGTCTGTGCAGCCATCACTGGTGCATGCTGGTCTCTGGAATTCTTTTTAAAATGTGAACTACAGCCCAGCCAGTGTGGCTCAGTGGTTGAACGCCGACCCAGGAACCAAGGTGTCCTTGATTTGATTCCCAGTCAGGGCACATGCCCGGGTTGCGGGCTCCATCCCTGGGTTGCTGCTCCATCCCCAGAGAGGGGCGTGCAGGAGGCAGCTGTTGGATGGTGTTTCCTCTCTCATTGCTGTTTCTCTCTCTACCCTTCCCTCTTCCTCTCTCTTTAAAAATCAATAAAAACATTTAAAATATGAACTTCAGGCAGAAGAGGAGAACTCTGCCAATGAGGGAAAATTCACTAGTTCAAAAAATAAAAAGAAACCATAGTTCTTTAATTTATTCAAAGGACACGTGAAGGCCGGATCACTATACACACAGAGCTTCCATTGGAGGAAATGCTGGTACAAGAGGCTCTCAGCCTAAAAAAAATTCAATTGTCTAGATTGTCTTCCCTCCTACCTTGCTCTCTGCCCTGAATTCGATGAGTCCCACATTTCAAACAGCAAAGGCACAAAGGAAACGTAGAGAGGGGAGTATAGATGGGTAGTTTAAAGGCTGTCGTGAGGGCTCAGGGGCCAGTTGCTATGGAATTGTGACAATGCTGCTTTATCCTCTCTGCTGAGTGGGCACCGGGGGGTCGTGCGTGGGAGCTGGCTTATTTGCGTGGAGCAAGTGCCCGGCCCCATTTGAATGGCACTTCCAAAGTGGCACCAAGTTCATGAATTTCTGAAAAAGTCCTTACGTGGGACCTTGTCGTGTACCTCACCGTATCGTTAACAGATAAGCCAATTTCCAGGATAAAAGCATCTCTGCCGATCGATCGTCTGAAAAACAGACGTCTTTATCATCCTGCTGCCGGGTGCCAGGTGCCAGGTGCCAGTTCTAAAACTGACAATAAAGCGTGAGTTTCAAAGATGAGGACGTTAGTCTGAATACATCCAAATGCCACTGGGAGACCAGGAGGTCCTACAATGGGAAGCAGGAGTCAGAGGAGGCATTTCCCGGGGAAGGGCTGGCTCCTTGCAGGCGACCATGCCGCCCTGTCCCCATGTCCTCTGAAAAAGCCCACCCTTCCTCAATGCACCTTTTGCTGCCAGCAGCAGCCCATGCTCCATGCCCCCCCCCCACCCGCAACATACACACAGGGCACCCCCTCCAGGCTGTGGCTGGGCTCCAGGGCCAGCTCCCTGCCCAGCATGTCTGCCTCCTCTGCACAGAGCGGTCATGCCATGACTTCTCTGCGGTTTCCTTGCCGGATCGCAGGGGCATAAGAAGCAGGTGATGCCTCTAACGGAGGTGGCGCTGAGGGAAATGCTCACACAGCTGCCCTTTTGTGGGGAGCGCTGTGCCAGCTTCATCAGCACCTTCCCTCCCTTCGTGCTCAGGCCCTGTGTGTCTTTCATTGCGAGCACGGACAGCGAGGAGCTGAGGTTTGCCCACGGGCCCTGCAGGGCCGATGCATGCAGGTGTTGCTGAACATTGTGCATCCTTTTTTGCAGCGAATTTTCCGTCTTCCCAGTTGGCCGGATTGAAGGTGCAGGTGACGGTGACTTCCGCATGCTTTTGGGTATTAGACGTGGGGGAGGAAGAAACATTGTTTACAACACGCTTTCCCTGGTCTGAGAGCTGTGGTCAGGTGCCCTGTGTGCCTAGAGCCCGGAGCAGGTTCAGCCATGGAAACACAAGGACGGAAAGAGGGGAATGGGTCCCAGGAACAGGGAAGCGGGACAGGCAATGCCGACAGGGAGCGGGTGCGCTGACAGTCTGAACTGCCTGTTGCGCCAGCCCTGAGGAGTTCATTTCCCCCAGCTGCTGCCCGATGCACACAGCGTGAGCCTCTTCGCTTTCCCCTAAACAATGCCTTGGGTGGATCTCATCGACTTATAATCCCTTTTGCTTCCCAAGATCAACCCTCTTTAACAGTTTGACCTCATCTTTTACAACAATGTCCTTCCTTCACTTCTCATAGTCTGGCTAGGGAACGGACGTTCTGATTGATTCTTAGGGCAGAGGGGAGGGAACTTGCTTAATCAGAAAAAAGAAACGGGTCAGGCTGGTAGTTGCAGAGACAGCTGGCGGACTAAGGCACCTAGAAAACCACGGGGCTAGGATTTGGGGATTCTGGGTCTTAAATAAATGCTCAGTGTGCTGTTCTCTGGACATGTGCTTGCATTTGCCTTCTCTTTAACAATGTGAATTTCAGGCACAGTTGCTTTGCTCTCCTGCAATTTTAAACACAGGGTTTTTTTGTGTTTTTTTTTAAAAAGTATTAAACGATGCTTTTCAAATTGCAGGTCAGTTTTGTAGTCTCTCTCTCTCTCTCTCTCTCTCTCTCTCTCTCTCTCTCTCTCTCTCTCTCTCTTTCTCCCTCTCTTTTCAATCTTCCCCAAGGAGACTTTTCAAACATTTATTTTGCTAACACCACATCTCCAGGAAACGCTGATAGCACAGATGTGCTGTGCTTGACATTTTGGAGGGCCACAAATTATTACCATCTTCCCCCCGTGGGGGCAGTATCAATCCTATTGAGAGCAGCATTTTTTTCAGACAAGCCTGAGAAAGGATAGAAAGTGTTGTTAGGGTGTATCTCACAGTATGACAGAGGGTACTGTTCTGTGAAAACGTTTTCCCCAAATTATATGATTCTGTGTATGTGTATACAGTCACAATATAAAATGCACTTTTTACTCTAGACCTCCATAAAATGTTGCAAGTCCCTCTTGTAGCAGATGCTGCTGGACAGAGAACAGGCAATACAGGCAAACACACACACAACCACTCAGACACACGAGGGGACACCTACACGTAAGAAAACATTTTCCTAACTTAATTTTCAAGGCCGAGCTCGGGCTTGGATCACTAAAGGATGACGTTATAGTGTTAACAGCAGTTAATTCCTATTCCTTATCCCTTTAATCCCGAATCCCCGCTCTGTGGGCCTTGCTGGGAAAAAGCAAGGATCCATTGCTTAGCCCAGTTCTCAGTAGAACTGTCTTTTCTCATAAATGTATCGCTGTCAGCAAGGACGCAGTTAAATTATTAATCAAAGTTCCTTTTGTCTCAGTATTTTTTTATGCAGAAAGGTTATTTATTCTCCTTCATCTATTACTAATTGACATGAATATTAGGTAACGGGATTTTATCGTGGTTATAGTGTCAGAAGCTAGACCACTTACCACATAGTTGTTGCTGATCATAATTTTATAATGATTGGGCTGCAATATTGATTCAGAAAATGTGAAAGATTGGTGCAAATTGTATTGCTCACTCGTTACATCAAAATATAAATGGTAAATATTGAAATATTAATATTATTTTCAAAATATTTTTCTTCTAAAATTTTAAAGTATATATTAAATTAAAGAGAAATATTATTTATAATAAATATTAAAAATTAAAAAGAAATAAAGCTAGATTACCTATTTTTAAAATTTTAATTGCGTTTAGTACATATTTTTATGAAACTATAAGTATTTAAAATTCCAGTTTTCTTTTTTTTTAAATATGTATTTTTATTGATTTCAGAGAGGAAGGAAGAGGGAGAGAGAGAAACATCAATGATGAGAGAGAATCATTGATTGGCTGCCTCCTGCATGCCCCCCACTGGGGATCAAGCCTGCAACCTCAGCATGTGCCCTGGACCGGAGTGGAACCCGGGACCTTCCAGTCCGCAGTCCAACGCTCTATCCACTGAGCCAAACCAGCTAGGGCTAAAAAATTCCAGTTTTCAATGTTTATATATTTGGCAGCAGCCTTAATCATGTTAAAACTTGACCCAGATATGCACACACTTAAAAGAAATGTTAATTATTTAGCATGACAACTGTTTCTTCTGCCACTTGTGCAGCGTGGGGCTACGCCGCACTAATTTACAATGAACTCCAAACTGCACACTGAAGCAGGACAGATAAAAGAACCAGGTACTCTGCACTGCCAGGAAAGGACACTTCGTTAGGCAGGAAGTTCCTGCCTTCATATTTGAGGGAGAAGATTTGGAAAATCAGCTTCCCCCACTCACCTCGGTGCTTCCACATCAGCCCCCGCCGCTCCCCAAAGCCCTGAGCTTCCCACAGCAGCAGAGGCAGGGCTCCAAGCCTTCGCAGGTTGGGCACCACGTTGTCCCAGGGAGGGGGAGGGGGAGGGGGAGGGAGAGAGAGAGAGAGAGAGAGAGAGAGAGAGAGAGAGAGAGAGAGGCTGTAGCTGCCTGTACAGCCCAGAATGGAGGGAGTCTGGGAACAAACATGCCCCTCGCTCTCCTCATACTGAGCACCTGCTACTGCCTCTTACTGACCAGGTGACCCACAGCCGGGGACAAAGCAGCCTGCGACATCCTCCTGGCAGATGAGATGGCCAGGGGTGTGGGCAGGGAGGGGAGAGGAGGGGGAGCATGCCAGGCTAGCACACCAGGTGTTCCCTGGCTCCCCAGACGGAGGGAGGGCACCCGCCTGCATGCGGGCATGGAGCCCTGTCTGAGATCTCAGGTGCGTGTGACCGGGGGCACTGGCCATGCGGCAAGATGATGAGGCCGCGGCAGACACCATGGCGACTGTCTTCGGGGTGTGGTTCTGTCTGTAAACACCTTCCTCCGGCTCAGCCTGCAGCTCCCACGGTGTCAGCATCTGCGGACACGACCTTCCCCGCGTCCTCCTGCGCCTTGAGACAGGCCTGCCGTGAGCTGCCACACGGACGCTCACCTCAACACCTGCTCCTGGGGACCCCGGTCCAGGATGGCACCCCTGTAATGGGGCACAGCGTCTGGGCAAGAGCCGCCTCCAGTCCTCAGACACCTCCTGTCCTACTGCTCAGGGAAATGAACGAGAACCCATCGGAGCAAGCAGCAAGCGAGGCACATTCCTGACAACAGCCCCACGCCCTGGACAGCGGGAGAGCGCTCCTGTCCTGCAGGGAGACGCCGGGAAGATGGGTGCCAGCCGGGCAGCTCCAGTGCAGAGCCCACAGGCAAGTGTCTTCTCCGGGGGGCTGCCGTGTCAGCGGTGCGCCGAGGGGTACACAGAGGGAGGGACATGCGCTGAGCCCGCGGCCTCCTGCTTCGGGGACATGGCTGTGAAGGCTGCGGTGGGAAGGGCTGTCAAAGGCCTGGTTCACTGAAAGCTTTGAGAAGTTCTGCGCCCGCCCCGCTCAGCTCAGACCAGCACCAACCCGTCTCCGTGCCTCCCGCTGGCAAAGGAAACCCTTCGATGGCTGAGGGGCTCCCCACTCGGCCCCCCCGCAGAGGGAGACGCGGTCAGCTCTGCCTGGACTGGCTCCCCTCAACGTCGTGGCCCTGACACGGCTCCCCTTGATGGATTTCCGACTTCTCTTTTATTGGACGGAGCCTCGCGTGGCGCTCCGGGCCTCCAGGCTGAGTCCACCACTCCCTCCCACACGCAGCGCAGCCTTCAGTGGCAGGAAGCTCGGTCGGCACAGAGCAGACGGCCCGGGCTCTAGGAATTCCCAACACGTCTCATCCCTGGCCCAAGAGAGAAGAGGAACAAAGCACTCCCAGCTTGCGGCCTCCTCGATGGACCGTTAGGGGATGGAAGGCACTTTAAAAAATTAACTCTCCATCTCGTTCCTCATCATAGAAACCACGTGCTTTCTGCTCTGATACCCTCCCTGCCTTAGGTACCGCGCGATGGTGGAAGGAACTGCAGACATTCTGTATCAGAAGATTATGGTTCCAGTTCCAGGTTTGCCATGTAACTGCTAGGAGGAACATGCTCCATTTCCCAACCTATAGAAGGAGCGTAACAGAACCAGTCCCCTCTACTAACAAAGGCTGTTTCGAGGCTAACACGAAATGTAAAACCAACCAGCACAATGGACGGGAAACGTGGAAAGAAAACGTACACTCTCACTAGAGGCCCGATGCACGAAATTCGTGCAAGAGTAGGCCTTCCTTCCCCTGGCTGCCCCAGCTTCTTCTGGAAGGTCGTCCGGAAGGACGTCTGGTCTAATTAGCATATTACGCTTTTATTATTATAGATAACCACAGAAGCAGAGGCACATTGGGTGTCATCGCGATGGCTTCTAGAGGTGCGCTCCCTCCTTCCAGGTCCAGGAAGCAGGCACAGTGTTGATGAGCCCAGGAGCTTATTCCTAACTTTAGAAATAACGCCATCTCTCCAACTTTCTTTAATCTTCTACACTTTATCCCCAACATTTTAATCTTTTATGCTTTTGTTTGCTTTTCTTTTTCCTACTCCTGGCAGAGAAAGAAAACTGCCTCATGGTGTTTACATAATAAAAACCTCTCTCCTCCCCCCAAAAAGATGAGGGGCATGTTAGGGTAATCACGCCTCCACCCCAGCATGTTGACTCTCATGATGCATAGAAGAGGCGACCATCGGGTGGAAGGTTCGGAACACTGAACTTGGACTAAACACAGTTGAACCTGACCCTTTTCTTCTAACTTACGTGCCACCCAAATTTCTCTTATATCGAATACACACCTTCCTGCATTGGCTTTCTCATCTGTAGTCTCAATAATATTAGCCATTTATGAGTTTTGTTGTGAGGGCTTAGTATAAACACCCACCATCTGTTTAACACTATCGTCAATGTCATTATTATATCCATAAGAAGGGGCTTAAAGGGTAATAACAGAAAAACATTTTTATTAAATTTTCTTTCCATAGTCAGCAGCAGTTCTCTCCTTTACTTATTCTTCTTTTGGGGGTACCTGTTGCTCCACTGCCTCCATTTAATTAGTCGCAAAATCCTCTTGGTGCTGTGCGCGAGTTTCTCGCCAGTCTATTTTCATTTCCTTTGCTCTGGCTGGGTCTACCTAGTTTCTATTTAATTTCATTGTTTTTTTCATTAACTCTTGCAAGAGCCTCAGTACCCCTCCCCATCTGATTCCCTTTGGCAACTGTTTTCTTTGTAAAGTATAACTGGCCACATTAGTCCCGTGCTTATCATCCGTTCGTTAATGATCTATTCCCTACATCGCTACATTCTAAAACCCTTGTCACGGCTTTCTAGCTCTTGGTTTCCCATTTTCTACCTGTTTTTACTCCGCATGTTTACAAGAACTTGACTTTTCCAGGAAACTGGACTGCTTGCCATTTCCCACACCAACCCCTCCTTCCATTCATACTTCCCTCCTGCGATCCCTTCCCCGGGATTCTTTCCTCCTCTTGTCCTGTCTTTCATGGTCCTGTTTACAAGTAGCACACAAATGCCAGCTCCCCCATAAACCTGGCCAGTCCCCAAGACAGGCGGGGGGGTCCACTCTAACTCCCCTGCACACACACAATACTTAAATCACAATGACTTCATTGCCAATATTTTCTTCATATCACATGTACATGCTCATGCATATATATCTACATACAGATATATAACTCTAGATCTCATTTCTCTAAAAAGCAGATAAAAAGATTAAACTATCTACTTTATCTTCCAACACCACAGTGTCCTGAATAGATAATCAGTAAAAATACATTGAAAGATGACAGTTGCATTGTTTAGTTTCAAACACAAGGAATGAAAGAATTTTTCTTTGTTCAAAGACAATTACCTGAATTTGGCCTCCTAGCAAAGTATATATATTGCTGTGCCCTTTCATCTCCTAATCAAACGTCTTTGTGTTGATCTCTCTCTGTAACACTGGTAATCAGACAATTGGATGAACTGACTTGTCACGTCGGCAGTGAATGCTAAAAATTGAAATAAAATTAATGCATTGGATCGCAATGACCCCCTCAAAAGTGGGAACTGAGAGAACACACAGCATCAAATGCAACAGAGATCTGCAAAGGGCGGCCTCCGGGGCCCAAGTCTGTCAGGCTATTGGACTCTGCTTTTGTGTACAATCGAGGAGAAGAAGGAATTTCTCCCTGGAGAAAGCCCGAGAGATATTAGTTGTCATTACGCAGAGAGACACAGGATCTTCTAGAAGTGAGGCTGTCTATTAGGAAGCCCGCCACTGCTCTACCCCTCTGGAGACGGCCCCAGGAGAAAGCTGGTGGCATGGAATTTGAATACAAAGGGGAACTCTGATCCCAGGCAGCCAGGCAGCCCTTTGCTTAGGTCCACCAGCCCACACCCGATCAAAGGTGTTTGCCAACAGGCTCGCACTCTTCAGCCCCAGGTTTGCTGCTACAACAGTGAGCTCTCCTCCCGTAAAGGGCTGCGCTGAGCAGACCTCGCTCCCGAATGAAGGTCGCCGGCATTATTTCCAACATAAAGCGCCTCTGAGCCAGATGCATCAGTTTCAACCCCTCGGGGAGTTGAATGGACGCTGTTCAGATGGGTTTCAAGGCAGATTTGGATTCGCACGGCCAGTCATTCCTGGGGCTTCTGAGGCCCTTCTTTTAACCGAGGCTGCAGAGTCCCGCACCTGCCTGCCGAGAGGGGACATTTTCCTCAAACGTACCTGGGCCAGTGCGAGGCTTTGAAAAGCTGCAGAGCCCATCTCCACGGACAGGCTTATTTAGACCCCGGGAGAGAGTCAGCCGCCTCGGCCTGCACTTGAAACTCAACGATGTGTAAAGAATGCAAAGGCTGGCAGTCCTTCCTACACACTGTCCTGCCTGGAGGGCTCGGCGAGGGGTTTCAAGTAGATGAAAGAAAGCCCGAACCTCTCTCTCTCTCTAAACACATCAATAAATGAAAGAAAGCCTCTAGAAATAGACTGCATGGAACACTGTGGAAGGGAAATGTTTCCGTGAGCTGAAGCATGCGATAGTAAGGGGCTGCCAGGAAGAACCCCGAGAGCAGAGAGAGGGAAACTAGGAATCATTTCACTGTAGGTCACCTCGTGCTCCATCTTCCTCCTCCGTGAAACAGGGGAGAGATTCTATTCCCTTTCTTCTCCAGAGAACTCCTGTCCGCACATCATCAACAAGCAGGTGTTAAACTGGAGGCGACTGTGTGACCGCTAGGTAATTGCTAACCATTCTTTCCTAGGGAGCTTGCCCTGGATGCAGCCACAGTTGGCAGGGGCTGCGCGCAAAGGAGGTGGACTGAGTCACCAGTGCCCCTCGCAGCCGGGATAAGGACAGCCTGGCCCAGGGGTGGGCGTGATGTTTGTCTCCTTCATCTCTATAGTTTTCACAACTTGCAGATCCCTTTTGTTTTTAGAGAGCAATGAAACCTTAAGATAAAAAGCGGTTGGCACCTCACAGTTCTTAGCCACGTGCTGGGACCATGAGGCCGGAGTTTCGTCTAGGAAGTTGTATAAAATCAACCTGTATGTCCAAGCAGGAGACAGCTGCAGCCATGAGTCCTTCCCTGGTCCCCTGGCATCTGGCTGTCCTCAGAAAATTGCCCTAAAATACTCCCCCAAACCTAAGAATTGAAAGGGTCATTTAAGTAATATTCTGGCTTTAGTCTAGAGAAAACTAATGTCTTAATTGAGAACACACACACACACACACACACACACACACACACGCACGCACAGCTAATGCCAGAAAAATGAAGCTTAAAAACATCTTCCTTTTTTCTATGTAATGTGAACAACTATTGTAAGAGTTGTTGTTTTAAATAATTAAATGACTTTAAATGACTGATTTCCTGAATTGACTGGTGTTATATGTGCTGGATCATCATTCTAGTCATCTCACTATAGCTCAAACACAAAAGGAAAAATAGGACCCATTTTTCTCCCCAGGGCCCCCCTGAGGTCCCAGAGCCCTGAACAGTGTGATCTGGGTGGTTGACTGCACCCCTCAAACCTGAAGACGTGCCCACATGCCAGAGTGTGAGCGGCGAGCCAGACGTGTTCCCACAGGGTTTCCTTTCTCCCATCAGCCCCACGCTGGGAACACGTCATTGTCATAGTTCTCGCATCCTGTCCTGCTGCCACCGATTTCCTCCTTTACAAAACTCAAACCTCCCCCAATGGCCCCACTTTAAAAATAGCAAAGTACAAGGCCTTTGATGTCAGGTATGATCACTGCTCTGGGCAGTCTGAATCACCTAACTTTCCAAATTTGGTTACTAACTCTTCTAAATCTGAGTGCTTCTAGAGGCTGATCTGAAAGACAAATATACAAACCATAAAAGTGCAGTCACATAAAAGCGCATGTACGGTGATGTAAAATGCATTCAACACAACAGACGTGCCACTGCCTGTGTGTATGGCTTCTTTTACATAAATACAGTGTTTAAGAAACCGGAAAGAGATGAGCAGTAATAAGTAAGATAAACATGAAACTAGTAAAAGGTGTGACTCCTGGACAGAAAATGAAAATGTCTGGGATGACGGCGCACATTTGCTGACGCTGGGCATATTTGCTTAGTTTGTTATTTAACGTGTGGCCAGATCTGATGTAGTTCATGCCCAGGTTACATGTGTGGTTTGAATCCTTATGAGCAGGCTGGCAACTTCCTAATTTATTTACAGCGGAGGGCCCAGACCTGTCAGGCCGTTGCCCTCCCACAGCCTGCGAGCGATTGTCTAGCCCCAGTTGCCGTGTTAGAGAGAAGCATGGCTGCGGAGCCGTGGGACCACACAGCTGTGGTTGTCACTTCCTGGGTGGGTACAGGGGAACAGTGTCAAGAAAAACCTTTTATAGTAGCAGTTCTGGAATAAGATTTATTAAATTTGTATACAGTAAACTTCATTCGTGTAGAGCCTAATTTAAGAGTTTATGATTAATACAGCATAAAATACCTTCCCTAGAAGTCTCACAAGCATAATAAATCGATTGTCATTTCAGTGTATTTTGTTAATGTCTCAGTAAGCGAAGTGTCTTCATTCTTCCGGGAACATAATGAACTCCCCTCCTACATGTTCTGTACACCCTTCCTCTTTCTAGCTAACTCCTACTATTTCTTCAAATGTCAACTCAATTCTCGTTCTGTCCAAAAAGACCTCCTTAAAAACTCTATTTCAAAGTCCCCGAGAGTTCTCCCCGGCTCCTCTTTTCTACTCCTTGTCGGGTCTAAAAGCCAACTCTGATGCTTCAGCCTGAAATTCTCTCCCGCGCACAGCGTTTCACTGCCTGCGATGCGGCCACCACTTTCGGAGCCGCCCTCCCATGTGCCTGCGATACAGCCACAGCGCGGGCTTCTTGTTGGCCTTCTCTGCTCCTCCTTGATTCCTAGGCCGGAGGCACCGTTTCAGACGTGAGCCCACGTCACCTGAAAGGTCCTCCACAGCTCGCGTGCGCGCGCTGCCCACACCTCCCTGTGCTATCCCCACCCCTCGCTCGGTAGGCTCTGGCCTGGATTGTACCCACTTTGCTTACTGTTTCCCTAAAAATGGAAATTCTGCCTGTTTTTTTTTTCAATAAAAAGAGGTTTTTGTCTATGTTGTTTACTACCATATAACTAAAAGGGGAGGAGGCACACATAGCAAGTAAAATAATATTATTTAAATTTTTTAAAAGTAAATAAGTGACTATACTTGTCTGTCAAGGCCACAGTGCTACCCCCAGCGCTGGGGGGATGGTTTGCTTATTGTTTGCTTTCCCTCCACTCGATGCTGACGTCAGTGCCGGGAGGTCACAGACCATTCATGTTTTGTCTGCTTTGTATCCTCCATGCCTCGCACATACCAGACCCACACTATGTATAACATATATTTATTTATTAAATGAACTCATGAAAGGAAAACAATAGGATGGCATCCTCTTTTATTATTTTCCAGTGTGTTCATAATATATCATATCAAATGTAACATATTTCTATAGGTAGCAATGTCCTCGCCATGATCTCTCTGGAATATCTCCAGGATGCAATCCAAATTTGAAATGATCTGTCTTGCACAAGTACCTAAAAGATACTTTGGTGATCTGTTTTGCTGAAATACTTTATTGAAAAGATCGGTAATACTCTTTTTTTGCAATAATCAGAAGTATATTTAATTGATTTATTTCTTACTTAAAAGCACAGAGTAATTTTGAAACGATCATTTAAATTCAAAATGCCAGACAAGGAAAGCATATATGACACCTTGTTGTGTGTTCACATGAGTGGAAACATAAAGCGAGCGTGAGAGAATTAGGAGAAGCAGCAGTGGCCAGGTGTGAAGGGGGAAGGTCCATGTGCTGCAGACTTGGCCTAGGTCTGTTCCCTCATCACCAGGTTCCTTGCTGGGAGCAACCAATTTAAAGGCAGTGCTACGTTTTGTTTTCCCGGCCGAAGGCAGGCTCACTCGCGAGTAGTTGGTCTGGTCATGCCCGTGGTGGGTGAACTAGGACTTGTCAGCATACGTAACCTCATGGGACAGCATAGCCACCTTCTCAGCAACTATGTGTGCTTTAAGGGGACCGAGGTTTCCATTAAACACCCCCAAAAGTACACTGTGGGGTTCAGACTGCCTCCAAATGGGCCGGGGGCCCCAGGTCTATTCACAGTGGACGGCCCATGGAGACGGCCCTCGGTCACATCTGCTTGGCTGGCACTGGTTCAGCAACATCAGGATTCTGTGGGTTCTCAAGACCATGTCATTAAAACACAGATTTTAAGTTCCAAATCTGTTTAAATCTTCAGTTACTGAATCTGAAAGAAAATGTGTAATAGACCTTTGCTTTCTGTGACTCATTCATTTGTTAGAAAGTCTAGGCGTGTCATTGGAATTCAATTGAAAAGCGCTGCATACTGCACAGAGAGAAGTTAGCTGGAGACCCTGGCAGCATCTACCTAATTATATCCCATACAAGGTTCTCATTTCTCAACTACGCATTTCTCATAATTGTTCAAATTAATTAATGATCTTTAACATAAAAAGACATAGCAGTTTAACCTGCATATTTTTCTACTTTAAGTTGAAAATAATTATAAATTGTAAATTACACCAAACAATTGTAAATTGTTTAATTACCAATATAATTCTCTGGTCATGATCACAGGTTGTATTCTTTCCTATAGTTCTTTCCCTTCAATTTGCCTGCAATTTTCCTACCCCAACTCTAATGCCTTCTGACACAGCACTGCCTTTATATCTGACTGGAAAGATGATGGCTCTGAATAAGTGCCTGTATATGTTAGACTTTTAGAAAGCACTCAACACAAACATTTTGAATAAATAAATGGATGGATAAATTAATGGATATATTTGAGTATATTTATAGCCACCAAACTTGAAATATATAACTAAATATATTTGTCTGCTAGAATATAAATGTATCCAATACATATTTTTGAAAATCTATTTGAGGCTCTGGGAACACAGCAGTGAACAGCCAGATTCCTGGCACTGATGTACTAGTAAATCATACCACAGAAAGGAAGGAATAAAACAAATGTTTGTTTAATAAAAATAATAATAGTAGTAGTAGTGATGTGTAATACTCTATAGCTCTTTATGCTAAACACGGTTCTAATGCTATCGCTATCTATTCATCTATTATCTATCTATCTATCTATCTATCATCTATCTGACTATCATCTATCTATCTATCTATCTATCTATCTATCATCTATCTATCTATCTGACTATCATCCATCTATCTATCATCTATCTATCTATCTATCTATCTATCTTTCTATCTATCTAGCCTCTATTATCTATCTATCTTTCTATCTATCTACCATCTATCTATCTGACTATCATCTATATATCATCTATCATCTATCTATCTATCTATCTATCTATCTATCTATCTATCTATCATCTCTTTATTCTTCATTACAATCCTTTCAGTTTGGTGCTATAGTGTCTCACCCTGCAGTGTCCCACTTTAAAGAAGACGTGGTACATATGTACAATGGAATGTTACTCAGCCATAAAAAAGAATGAAGTCTTGCCATTTGTGACAACATAGGTGAGTCTAGAAGCTATTATGTTAAGTGAAATAAGTCAGAGAAACAAATACCATATGATTTCACTTAATGTGAAATAAATGAACAAACATAACAGAAACAAACTCATAGATACAGAGAAGAAATTGATGGCTGCCAGATGAGAGGGGTTTGGGGTAGATAGGTGAAAAGGGGGAGCAGATAAAGTGGTACAGATTGGCAGATATAAAAAGCTTACAAGGATAAAAAGTACATATAAGGAATATAGTCAATCATATTATAATAACTATGTACAGTTTCAGATGGATACTAGACCTCTTGAGTGATCACTTCATTAGTTATATAAATGTCTCATCACTATGTTGTATAATTGAAACTAATCTATACATATAAAAGGCTAATATACAAAGTGTCCCCTTGAGAGTTTGACTGGGAGACAGAGACTTGATTGCTCGCTATGACATGTGCTGACCAGGGGCAGTGTGGAACAAAGGAAGGCCCCAGCCAGCAGCTGGAAGCAGGGGAAGGAAGGCCCTGGCCAGCAGTCAGAAGGCCCTAATTGGCCCTGATCGTCGGCCAGACCTAGGGACCCTACCCATGCACGAATTTTGTGCATCGGGCCTCTAGTATCATATAACTGAAAAGTAACAAAAACAAAAAAAGAGAATCTGATCTCAGAGTCCATATTCCTCCCTAACTTCACTCTATTTTCTCTTTAAAGATATGTTATGAGTGATAAGTGGCATAAAGATAAATGACTCAAAGTAAGGGTATAGGGAATAGAGTTTTGTTATGGTGATTTAAAAACATGCGCACAAATTCTTTGATACTCTTCCCTGCAATGGGTGGCACTGGATTCAGTTCTTGAACAAATAGAATAAAATGGAGGAGAAAGCATCTGAACGTCCAAGATAAAATTAAACATATCATTGGAGATTGTTTGTTCTCTCTGCCTCGGACCACTCACTGGGGAAAGCCAGTGGCCATGTTGCGGAGCCACTCAACCATCTCCGTGTGACTCCTACTTCGCATCTTTCCAGCATGTGATCGAGTTGCATTTCCCAATCCCTTTGAAATTGGACATATGACTGGTTTGGTCCAATGGACAGTACTTGCAAGTGACATCTATTTCTTCTAGACAGAAGCTTTATGAGGCAGTGTTTAATTACCGCAATCCTTCTGCCTCCCCCTGGTTATTGTAAAGCACATGTCAAGATCGACATTCTTTCCACCCAAGTGCCTAGGTGACTACAGAAAGCCAGAGCCCCCGTCCCCCATGCTTCTCTATGTGCACAGGTAGAGGGAGCAAGATATAAACCTTTGTAGGGTTTATCCCGAGAACTGAGAGTTGTTCGTTACTGCATCAAACCCAGACTATTCTGACTGATGAAGTTCAATTATACTAACATCCTTAACACGTGAGAAGATGGAAGGGGCAGTAAACAGGAGAAGGCCCACAGCAGGTTCCAAAATATCTTAACGTGGATCCTAGACGGCGAAGGCACTCCGAGGACAAAGGGAGCAACTTGTCTGCACTCATCTACCCACATTCTTGTGCGCATCTCAAGAAGAGCTGGCTGGTTCCTCTGGTTGCCAGAGCAGCCCCCAGAGAATTCCCCCCAGGAGTGATGTACCACACACAGAGGGTCAATTTTAATGGGAACAACAAGACGCAGGCACCAGTTGCCAAATAGAAGTCTCCTGGTTTTTCTGACATGAAGCAGGCCCTGTCACATTTAACAGAGGTGGACACGGCATCCTAACCATTTGCACGCGTCATTGTTAGAGTGGCATCCTTTTCTGTGTTGCCGACGTTGCTGGTTTTTGTCAGCGTGTGAAGCATATGGCTCTATGAACTAACCACCTCACCTCCCTCAAAGATTTAATTAGGCAAATCGCCTGCCACAGCCCTCTTTCTATCTGCTTGATTAGTGTGCAGTGAAAAATGTATTGTTGCCAAATGTCATGGGGATTTATTTTGTCCAGGGTCTATAGAGAATATTGTTTCTCCATAGCCAGTATCTTTGCTAGTGGGGGCGGGGTGTGCATTTGTGGAAACAGAAACGAAGAGCTCTAATGCTCAGTGACCCCAGTGATTCCCATCCTGCTGGAAGTCAGAACATCGTCATCCTGTTTGTCACTAGCAATAATGTACCCCTGGGTTTTTCTTATGCCCAAATTCTTCTGTTTTTCCTTTGTTCCAGAGAAACAACCATGTTGAAAATAAGTGCACGTCTGAACATCTATGACTTAGGCTGTGTGACTCTGGGGAGGCTACTTAACCTTCAGTTTCATCAGTTGTAAAATAAAAATGATAGCTCTTATCTTACAAGGCTGTTGTGAGGACTATATATCATCACCTATGACATGCCTAGTAGGGTGCCTAGATATTTTACTTAATACATGTTAACTTGTATTCTCTTATATTTATTATTTCCATGGAGGAAATGTGCTCATCATATGTGTTATACTTCTGCTTAAGATACAGTAGAAAATAAGGAAGAGTAGATTAAGAATATTAGTACCTGTATCTCCTGGGGTTTTTTCCAAAAAGAAAATAAAATGTGCACACTCTGATGCCCTATGTCAGTGGTTGGCAAACTCATTAGTCAACAGAGCCAAATATCAACAGTACAACGATTGAAATTTCTTTTGAGAGCCAAATTTTTTAAACTTAAACTATATAGGTAGGTACATTGTTATTAACTTAATTAGGGTACTCCTAAGGCTTAGGAAGAGCCACACTCAAGGGGCCAAAGAGCCGCATGTGGCTCACGAGCCACAGTTTGCTGGCCACTGCCCTATGTAAATAGATACACAGTACCTATTTGCATACATATACTCTGATTTCTCCTATAATAGCCCTCTGATGCCAACAAGAACATACTTGAGGTCAAGGACCATATTTTTTCATATTTGTATACCCTGCCTCTACCTTATACTACATATATGGTAAAATAACTCTTTATTGAAAAAGAAAATGAATAAATGAATAACTTTTCTTATCTTAAATTCCCACTATGCATATGATCTTCATGACTTCAATTGCACTTTAAAAATATTTTCATCATATTTAAATTTGATAAATATATCAATCCCTTGGCCCCACCCTGCCCAGATTGATAGAGTTTGACTGGCATAGAAGGCAGGAATGGACCCATTTTACAAGTTCCCCAGCAGAGTCCTACTACAATAGGCCCCTCTTATCTGTAGGGTATACATCCCATGATCCTCAGGGGGTGCCTAAACCCACAGTTAGTACTGACCCCTATATATTCTATGTTTTTCCCTATACATACCTATGATAAAGTCACATTTATAAATTATGCACAGTACGAGCATAATATCAATAACTGATAATCAAACAGAACAAGTATAACACATCGTATAATGAAAGTGATGTGGATGTGGCATCACTGGGTGCAATAGGGGTTACCGCACACAGCACTAGATGCCTCACAGCGCGTGTGCACAGAGGCGGTTACCAAGTGGCTAACTGGTGGGGGGCATCCACGGTGAAGGTGCTGGACAGAAAGATGAGTCACATCCCAGGTGGGACGGAGCAGGACGGAGCCATTTTATCACGCTACTCAGAATGGCTCCCAGTTTAAAACTCTCCAATTGTTTATTTCTAGAATGTTCCCTTTAATACTTTCAGACTGTGGTTGACCGCAGGGGACTGAAGCCATGGCAAGTGGAAACTGCAGAAAAGGGGGAGGAACCTGTGTGTTTGTTGGGTTCAGGATACATTCTCCTCAGGTCTCTTCCAACTCCAGCACTGGATGAGGTTGGCTTAGCTGAGTATCAACTCATCAACTCGCAAGATTCATTAGGTTTTAGAAACAGCTGGTGCAACTGTTTATGTCAGAATTGAAAATCTGCCCTCCTCCCTCTGTAGCTTTCTACTACCAGAGCTCCTGAGAGCAAGTTGGGGTAGGCAGCTTCAAGGTCTCTTGGGTGTGCTGTATGTAATGTTCTCTGCAATCCAGCCACTGCAGGGTGGGCCTAGCTCTGCCTAATGAGCTCTGTGTGAACTATCGCCTGGATAAAAGTAGTTCTAAACGTGGAGCCACCCTGCCAGCCAGCAGAGAGGAGGACCAGTTCAGTAGTGAAATGGTTACTTAGGTGATTCAAGGCACCAACGGCTTATCCCTTCACTGAAAAATAATAATACATGCACAGATTCAAAACATTTACCACGTTTCAGTATTTGAAAGGCTGTAATTTACAAAGCAGATATTTCCATGGACACATGATTCATAACAGCATGTTGCTACGAATCACAGCAATCTGCAACCGAATCCCTTGTTGCCCCAGCTTAAAATTATTTACCTTTCTGAACTAAAATAACCAATCAAATTGGCACAGGGTAGGGGGCAGAGTGGGATAAGTTACACATTCATAACCAGCAATAAACATGTCATTGCAACTGACATAGTTATTAGATTTTTTGACCCAACAGACATCATCCAAGGTCAAATAGCTGGTATGTCAGAATTAAAAGGAGAGGTGAAAACAAATATGTATTATGATCTGCTTTACACTTAGAACAATATTATCTTATATTTATGTAATTCAGAAGGAATGGCATCTGGATAGCAAGTGATAAAATCAACAAGGTTATCTAACATACCACCTTCTGTTCAGGCCCTTGTTGGTCCTCTTTATGCAATTATTACATATTATAATTATTTTGTGTGTGTGTGTGTGTGTGTGTGTGTGTGTGTGTGTGTGTGCTCGCTCATGTCTGTGTTTCCTCATCCCCACTAGCACTGAGCTTCTTAAGGCTGGGGAGGACCTTGTTCATTGTTCTGCCCCTGGCACTGAGCACAGTACTTGGCACATAAGTAGTCAAGAAATATTTGTTTTTTGTGAATGCAGCCATGTTCCTGGCGCTGAACTAGCATGTGGAGATAGATTATTATTCCAATGACCCTGTGAAATAGACATACACTTTATTTTTCAAAAAGGAAATTATAAGTAAACTGGATCTGTAATTTGTCCAAGAGCCCCTGACTTCCAGCCCAGTGTACTTCCCACTAAGCCATTCCACCCTTCCCCAGATAAGAACACTTGATGTATAACCATTGTCTCAAAATCCCAAAGCACTTTTCAAAACACGTGCCCCAGTCCTTCTGAATCTGTAATCCTTTTCTAACCTAGCAATTAGCCATCTTTCGAGGCAACACCATACATAAATCTTAAACTGAAACAGATACTACTATAGTTGGCTCTGTTTTATTGAATTGCATAATAACAATAGACAAACCCCAGGGAAACAAAACGCTTTGCGCATTGCTAACCAGGCAATGTTTTCCATTAGTCCTGCGGTTCGCAGGGGCGGAAGTGCTGGACAAAAGCTTTGGTTTTCTGGGCAAGGGAAGCAGAAGCCAGGGAGGTCATGCTGCCCCGGGGCCCCGGCTGGATTCCTGGACTGCCCACCCTCCCGGTCACACACTGCAGTGAAGTCCTTGACTCCTGAGCCCTCCTTAAGATTTCTGCCAATTTCGTGGGCCATACTCGCCCTAGTCACCCTTGGCTTGGTTTTTGGTTTCCACTTACAAAGTAAGAATGAGAAACCAATAAAGGAAAATCAATTAGATTTTTAAAAATTATTATTCAAAGCCCGGCTGGCATGGCTCAGTGGTTGAGTGTTGACCTATGAACCAGGATATCAAGGTTCGATTCCTGGTCAGGGCACATGCCTGGTTTGCGTGCAGGAGGCAGACAATGATTCTCTCATCATTGATATTTTTATCTCTCTATTCTTCTCTGAAATCAATAAAAATATAATTTTTTAAAAAAGAAGAAACTCCTACCTTTAAAAAATTATTACTAAAAGTTCCTCAACCATCTCTAGCAATTTTCGGTGTCTACTAGGAGCTTCTCTCACACCTTCTGCTTCTCTCTACCCATAATTCTTGTTCATATCTCATTTAGAGTTTTACCTTTTGTGGGTAGTATTATTTCCTACTCATTCGTCTTCTACCAGCCTGAAGAAACACCAGCAGCAAGAGGGACACTAATATTACTATCTAACATTCAGTTCAAATTGATCACGTGCCTGGCATTAGGCAAAGGGCTTGAAATGAACCAATACTCTCAGTTGCTGTCCTAGTTGTCTGTGAGATAGATACTATTATTAACTCCATTTTATACACAGACTGTAACTCCTAGGCAGGCTACCCCTACCTAATGCTAAATCTCAAAGTAATAACCTAAAGTAGGCTGTTCCTACAAGAAAATCTGCTGAGTTATTAAAAACAAATCATTTTTCATCCCATTTTATCCACTATATTTTTGTTGTTGTTATTAATCCTTGCCTGAGGATATTTTTCCATTTATTTTTAGAGAGAGTGGAAGGAAGAGGGAGCGACAGAGAAAGGGAAACATTGATACAAGAGAGACATATTGATTGGTTGCCTCCTGCATGTGGTCTCTTGGCTGGAATAGAACCCGGGACCCTTCAGTCTGAGAGCCAATGCTCTATCCACTGAGCCAAACTGGCTACGGCTCTACCCACTACATTTTGCTAACTAGTCTTGACAAGTCTTTTTCAGCCAGCAGAGGAAAGATAACTGGCCAGGGGCATCCCATCCAGCCCTCCCTGGCTGACACAGACTCAACCCCCTCCCCGCTGCCCCGCCACTGCACTCAGCTACAACAGAGAGAGCTCTACTCTGGTAACTAGGGCACCTGGCCTAGTCTGAAAAATGAAGATTTTAAGCATCCTGTTCTCTCTATGAGCTGCATCCTTTAAGCACTCATTGTTCAGATACACAAAGCTATCAAACTGTCCACAAGATACGTTTAAAATTCACAAAGCCATAATTGCTCATATTCTTCCTCAATCTTACAATGTTTTTCACCCCTATATTTATTGATAGCTTCTTTCACTCTTCAAAATCCCACTTCCATAATACAATATTTTTTCTCAAATCCCCACAGTGCCAACTTACCATTCTTCCTCCGCAGGGCTCCACAATGGCACTGTTTCCTTCCATTGTGCATCATCGCTATTTACCAGCGCTTCCTCAGTCTCTTCACGGAGACCATAAGCACCTCACAGACCGTGGAAATGCTTCCTTCAGTTCTCTTTCCCACGTGTCGTCAAACTCATAATCGCACCTCACTGCATCTCCAACGCATTTCAGTCATTAAGGAAACAGTCAGGGTTATCCAGAAGCAGATTTTTTGCGTAGCTGATTTTCACAGACTGCTATCCAGAAACTCCAACAGTTAGGTTGCTCAAGACAAAATATGTAGCTCCAACAAGCCGTGAAATAAGCTAGAATTCCAAGAAATTGCCTAGAAAACCTCAGGTTAGGAGTGGTGTCTATTAATTGAACAAATAAGAGTATTTTCTGCCAATGGATGCTGACCACCATTTGCTAATTGTGCTAAATCTGAATTCTGAGTTCATTGCAGTTGCTTTTCTTCATTGGCAATCACATTTCATTTACTTAAGAACGAGTGCAAATCCAGAAGAATTCAGTTCAGATGCCCTTTCCAGAGAGCAAAGCTGTAGGTAGTTTTTAAAAACCATGTCCTAAGTAGGATCGCAGGGCACCACAGAAGTCACAGGTTGGTCCCCAGCACTCTGTTTATGGCAGAGATATTCATCTGAATTCGCCATGCACCTGCCTCCATTACCAGCACATGCGGAGACTATATTTCCCAGCCTCCCTTGTCACTAACCATGTGACTGAGTTCTGGTCCATGGCAGGAGGTGGTGGGCCAGCTCTAGAAAGCATCCCAGGCAGCCCTCCTGCATCTTCTTCCGCTGCTGCCGCTTTGCAAGACGATGCCCCCGTGGTGTAAGGTGTAAGGACGGGGGGGGGCGGGGGGAGAGGGGGGCACTCACTTTTCCTGCCGTGCGCACAGTGTGACTGCGAAATAAACTTTCGTTGTGTTAAGTCATTGGGGTTTGGGAGTTTATACTGCCGAGCAGCCTAGCTCTGTGCGCTTAATGGACAACGCCAACACGGCTAAGGAGTGTCCTCCCTCCATGGAAGGTGTTGGCCTCCCTCGAGCAGCCATAGTGCAGCTATGGAGTAGCCATCACACACCGCGTACAAAATCCGGAATCATTTCCATGGCCACACCGTCCCTGATGACTGGATTCTCTCTGCAGGAGGCTCTTCGCCTTTCTTCACTGAGTTACTTCCAAAGAATCCTGGGGGCCTTGGCTCTGGGCGTGGAGGCTCCCGGGAGAGTGCTCCTGGCCTTTGCTCCGCACTGGGGTCCCTGCCATGTGCCGCTAGTGTGATGTGTTCCCGTCATTGCAACCCTGGCTTCACGCCGCCCTCACTGTCTTCCCCTTTCCCCCATCCCACCAGACCGAGAGCTCCTTGAAGACAGATAATGCGGTTTCTATTCCTTTTTGTTGTTTCAAAGCCCAGCAAAATGCTTGTGGTGTCGTGTTTGATAAGCCTTTGTGAAAGGAAGAAAGGAAGAGAGGAAATATGCTTAAACAAAATAGCCAAACACAAAGATGCTTTTTCAAGCCGACCCTATGGGGAGTGATTCCCTCTACCCAACTGTGCGTTATGAGTTCTTATGATAAAAAAGCCCGTATCTCCCCGTGCCGGGAAGAGAACCTGATCCGCTACCTTCCTGTTTCCACCTCTGACATCACCGTCTTGGTATGTGAGTGTGGAGGAGTGAGGGGAAGTCAGCAGACAGTACACAACGCAGCTCACGGAGGCCACGGGCAGCCTCACAGAGGCCTGGGCACGAGGAGAATCGCAAAGGAAAATGAGCCCCTGCGCATTTCTAAAACAAAACAGAAACAATGAACTGGATAAGTAAAGCAAACACGCCATTTCTAACACCGCTTGGGCTTTGCCACATCTTTTAGGACAGGGTCAGTCATGAGTGGAGCGTGTACAAGGTCCCAAAGTGTCAAGTGAAATGAAGATGGAGTTTCTGGGAGGGAATACCTGGACTTGGGTAAGAGGTTAATCTCTGTGGGCCTCTGCTTCTTCATCTACAAAATTAGGAGAACTGGATGTCAAAAGCTACAAAATGCTATAATTTTATAAAATTTTTATTAAACTTTATTTATTTTGCATGTAGATTATATGTATTTTTAAAACACTAATTTACAGAACTGCCATGGCTATGTTTGTGATTACGTTTATAATTTTAGGCAGATTACACGTGTTTCCATAATTGGTAAAGACGTAATTTTTTTATATACTAGGCTGCCATTTGTCCTTTGGTTTAGAATGATGAAACAGTTTTGAAATCATATGTTCAGTTGATCATTAAGAGCAGAAAACTATGTTTGCATAATATTCAAGGTCATAGTAAATGTGCTCTTCAATTGATTATTAAGGATTCCTACGCTTAGCTGTGAGAAGAAGACATCATATCTAAAATTCAGGGATTAGGATTAATGCCTTGAAAATACACAAGCAAGCATACTCACAACCACAGATACACATAAGATGAAGACAGCTGGCTGCTATTGAAAGGAAATTATCATTGAGGGTAAGAGAATAGTGACAATACTGGAGATGAAGTGACAATACTGGAACTAAAGATGAAGAAAAGGACCCTAACTGGTTTGGCTAGATGGATAGAGTGTTGGCCTGCAGACTGAAGGGTCCCAGGTTCGATTCCGGTCAAGGGCATGTACCTGGGTTGCGGGCACATCCCTAGTAGGGAGTGTGCAGGAGGCAGCTGATCAATGTTTCTCTCATCAATGTTTCTAACTCTCTATCCCTCTCCCTTCCTCTCTGTAAAAAATAGATAAAATATATATTTTTTTAGAAAGACGAAGAAAAGGAAGAAGAAGAAGGAAGGTGAGGAAGAGGAGGAGGAGGATGAGGAAGAGGAAAAGGAGGAGGGGGAGGAGGAGAAGGTGAAGGAGGAGGAGGAGGAGGAGGGAGAGGAGGAGGAGAAGGAGGAGGCTTGAAAGAATATGGAGCAATTCAGGATACAGATCAAAATAGAGACAAAAGCCCAGCCGGCATGGCTCAGTGACTGAGCATCAGCCTAGGAACCAGGAGGTCACTGTTCGATTCCTGGTCAGGACTCATACCTGGGTTGTAGGCTTGAGCCTCAGTTTAAGACATGCAGGAGGCAGCCGATCGATGATTCTCTTTCATCATTGATGTTTCTCTCTCTCTCTCTCCCTTTCCCTTCCTCTCTGAAATCAATAAAAGTAAATAAAATAAATAAATAAGTAAATAAATAGAGACAAAATAGCTCGGATTTCTAGAGGTAGCACACGGTGCGAACTTGTGGGGTGGGCTGGAAAGGGAACAGAGGGATGGGGTGGGGTGGAGGGATCCATGGTTTAGAAAAGAAGTCCCAAACAATATTCTAGGTTTAGGGGAAGAGAAATGAACACTAACAGTGAAACATGATCAACGAAGTTAAACATGGGTGTAAAGCTTAACGAACCGAAAAAGCCTTAAGAACCAGGAAACCTAAATTTAGGGAAAATGAGGAGTGACAAGTGCGGCTGGTTCAGAGGATGTGCTGTGAGCGCCGGCTGGTCAGCCTCCGTGTGGTGTGACATTGCTCAGCCGGCCGTGGGCAGGGAGAGGCTGGGCCGGCGGAAACCAGGGCGTGTGACGGACCCGGGAAACAGTGGCAGCTCCTGCTCCCCGCCAGGCGGAGACACGGCCTTGACGGAATAGATGCCGGCGGTGCGGCCTCGTGGAGGCTTGAAGAGGAAGCATATGGGTTCACTGTGCTCCTGTGATTTCCTTGCGGCTGATAATTGTTCCCTGGGGATCCTGTCCTTGTGTCTGGAAGTGAACCGATTTCCCGCGCAGGTTTATATTAAAATCTTCAGTGAAGAATGCGCGGAGGGTGTTTTACACCCCATCTGTCAGTGCTCCCCACGTGACAGAGTGCTTCCACTTACACAATAGGCCTAATATCTCTTTTCTGATCGAGCATTTCCTGTGGCTCTGTCACCTAGCGTTAATTTAATGCTAACGAGGAAAATCCGTATTTCCTTTCCCTCTAGGTAACTACGGTAGGTTTCCTTCTTCTTACTATAGATCCTTAAAAGGGGGCAGCTGACGGAGGGAATGCTTTTCCCGGACTGAAATTGCCATCCTGAAGAATGGACCCATTTCCAGTGCCTGCTTTCTTCCCCTGCGCATCTGAGCTACTCCTTCATTGTTTATCCTTCCCACATGTGCTCGAAGGGCCTACCATCCCCACTGGCAACAGAGGGACCCACCGTGTACTCCTCCGGCAGCACATTGACTCTTAACGCCATGATGGATGTGTCTTAATAAATGAGCAGTAAACTAAAACAGAAAATGTAATAAGATAGAAATAGTATGGATATTTAGATAGCTTAGATGTATCGAGCAATTGATGTTTTATACTGTACATATCTTCGTGAAGAAGTATGTAACTCGAAGTGAATATTCCTCACACGGTGGACCCACAATTAGGTGAAGTTTAGAGAGCCACTGGGTAGGGAGTCCTCCCACGGACACAGGCGGAGCCCCGGCAGGCGCCACGCCATTCCAACAGGTGGGCTCCCACGGTGGTGGCCAAGAGGACCCGCCACCTAGCAGTCATTTTCCTGAGAGCTCTGTTCATCTAAAACTTTGGTGTCTGGGGGTAAGTGGGTAACTCTGCAAGCGGGATGGAACAGCAGTACATGTGGCTTGAGAAGAACTTTGCAGATGTTATGAAGTAGATTTGGGGTCTACTAACAAGTGCATCAGGGAGCAGAATGAGTTAACAAAACATGTGAATTATACTCTGTGCATAATGTGCTCAAGCAACACTAGTATCTTATATGTTATCTAATATTAAAGCAATGTCTGTTGCCCCTTTCTTATTTGACCCACATATATAGTTCTACAAATTAAATGAGGCAAAGTGAAAGAATAGATTAGCTATCAAACCAGGATTCTAAAATGTGAGTCATGGCTCTGTTTCTGACTGGGAGGAAATAAGTTCCTTGTTTTATCATTTGTATAATAAAGAATTCTGATAAAGAAATTCTAAAAATTGTTTCCTACTCAAAGTAGAAGTAAATAGATAGTCCCTAAAGAGGAGTGTGTGTGTGTGTGTTGTGTGTGTGTGTATAACATATTAATGTACAATGTATATTACCTTATTCTTCTCTAACCACTGCTTCTTGACTTAAAATTGTATTGCCACTGAATTCTGAGTCCCTTAAGGCAGTGTTATATCTTATACAACTCATTTTTGCATAGTTACTCTTTCATCCAACTCCAACAAAGGTGTAAAAGCTATATATATATAATTTCAGAGAGAAAGGGAGAGGGAGAGAGAGAGATGGAAACATCAATGATGAGAGAATCATTGATCAGCTGCCTCCTGCACACCCCACACTGGGGACTGAGCCCGCAACCCGGGCATGTGCCCTGACCAGGAATCGAACTGTGACCTCCTGGTTTGAAGGTCAATGCTCAACCACTGAGCCATGTGAGCCAGGCTGTAAAAACTTCTTTAAAAAATCACTAAGATGGTGCTTTAAAACATGCTTTGCCAAAAAGATGTGCTTTATTAACAGAACCAATAAAGTCATCACAATTTATTTCTACCAAATGACCTCAGGTCACCCCATTTCTGAACCTGTCCATTCTCGACCTTCACTTCTCTTTCTTCCTGATCTCCTCTGCCTTCATCTATTCTGTTTGATAATCTCTGCCTTCCTGCCTTCGCTTTGTCACAGATATGCTCCTGCTCCATTACCTTAGAAAACTTATTTAATTTCAAAATTGAGCCCTGCACGCAGTCTGATTCTTCTGACTCATCTCAGAAACCTGCCCTCAATAACTTTGTATGAAGCCCATTGCTGTGCGAATGAATGCAGATCATTTAAAAATCTAGTAAGTAATCGCGCCACTTGGGTATTGCATGGCCCCACAGTCATCATTTTGTTTCAGGAAGCTTTCCATCAACGTCCACTGTGTGACTAACACTTCCCGGGGAAGGCACTGAGTGGGTGGTGAATAACAAAACGCCTGGTGGCTCCAAGTCCTCCTTCCCAGCTACTAAGGAATTTACAAGTTATCAGAGGTACAGAAAAATACACCTGTTTTAAGGTTTAAAATAATTCAAATATGTTATATACACTAGTAAAATAATGCCCACGTACCCATAATTTACCTTACGAAATAAAATTATGCACCCCCTAAAAGTTACTTATACGTCTCTTAATTGTATACGCTTTACCTCCCAGCAAGAGATAATGGTTCAAGGAACATGACTGCCCTGCTAAAAACTACAATAAAAACACAAAAGGACCAAACAGCAATAAGCTAGAAGCAACAGAATAAAATCCTATCTACAGTTTCAGATATTACCATTGTCAGATAAAATATACGATAAATACATTTATTACATGCAAAGGGAAAGAGAAGAAATAAAATGTATATGAGGGACAAGAGATTGCAAACAGAACCAGGTAGATCTGAATGAAATTCAAACATAATATTTTCATAGGAGAAAAGTATAATAATAAATTAAAATTCAGCCGAGGGTTAGGAAGCCAATAAGACACAGATGGGAAAATTAATGTATGGAGAGAATGATATCAAGAAATTATACAAAATTTAGCACAAAGAACCAAAGAGATGGGAATAAAAAGGCTCCAAGAATGGAAGATGGATGGAGAAGGGTTGACATATATCTATTTAAAATTGCAGCTGGAGACAAGAAGTGAATGGAAATGGTCAAGCCCAGTCCAAGAAGCCTTCCCTGCAGAGTATCTGGAGTCATGCCCATGGTTTCCTTAGGCGGGCAGCTGCACGATTTATGACACCATTGAAGTCTGGGTAGGCATTCTTTAATAATGGCAACATATCTGTAGTTATGCTGATGTTCTGAAAGCTGCCATCGCTGTAGAAGTCAGAAAAGAGTGAAATCTTTCTCTGTTATATTCAGCAGGGAAGCGTTGCATTTTATCCTAAATGGCCCCTATCTGCTAAAATTATTAGTAAGAAAAGAAAGTCATGGTAATAGTTTTGCTGCTGTCAGGTCGGAGTTTTCAGGCATACTAGTCCAGCATACACCCCAAGACGGAAGAGCAGAACTATATTCAGAGTGATGTCATGGGGCTCCCGTCACTCACTGGCTCACACAGTGGCCTCCGAGGATGCTTTCTGTTATTCTAATTATCAGCCCCAAGCTCCTGCCCACAGGTAACACAGAGGAGATTGCTGATCATGGCCGCAGATTCTCTCCCCAAACTCTATTTTTCTTTCCTGGGATCCTTAGCTCTAGGACAGTGGTCGGCAAACTGCGGCTCACGAGCCACATGTGGCTCTTTGGCCCCTTGAGTGTGGCCCTTCCATAAAATACCACGTGTGGGCACGCATGTACAGTGTGATTGAAGCTTCGTGGCCCATGCGCAGAAGTCGGTATTTTGTGGAAGAGCCACACTCAAGGGGCCAAAGAGCCGCATGTGGCTCGCGAGCCGCGGTTTACCGACCACTGCTCTAGGAGATCCTGGAGAAGGGCAGCACCCCATAGTGGAGAACACCTCGGTGACACAACAGATAGCGATGAGCACAACCCCCAAGGGCAGACACACCCACCATGGGCAACCACCCAGCATCCTGACATCTTCAATTGCTGACAGGCCTGTTCACCGAATCTTCTAGCCTCTCTGGAAACAGGAGGATTGCTCCCAAATGCCTACCGCAGTTTCCCTGAATGCGATCACTCTCAGCTCCAGTGTCCAGCCCAGCGCCTGGCCCGAGGCAGGCAGCCTGCCATGTCTGTTGAACATGGGACCCTGGTGGAGACGGAGCTGGGGTGGAGCCACCACGGCACCTCAGAGCCACGTGACTCGAGTGGTTAATAAAAGTTCCCAAGGCTCCTGGTCTTCGTCCATAGCATTGTTCTCTCTGTTAGTTCCTACCACCTGGGGCTGCTGGGAGGGTTCGGTAAGATGAGGAATACAGAAGATTTACAAAGAAGCTGCCACCGATGTATTGCACGATCCCTTCAATAAGGATCGCCTGTGGTTGCTGAGTAGTTACCAACTGCCCTAACTCCAGAGAGTGTCCTTTCCTTTGGCAATTTAAGTACAAAACAAACACTTATTTAACCTGATTTTGGGAACCAGTCATCCTTGGAAGCAAAAAGACGATATTAGAAGTGTCCTTTTTGTTTTGTTTTTACACAGATAAGACAGAATGAGCCTCCTATAGGCGGTGAAGTATTCCACAGCGACTGCGCATAGCTCTGGGCAGCGCTCACCCGCTGGGCTGTACCCTGTCTGCTTCCTCCTGGCTGAGGCTCCAGAGCAGGTCTTCCTCTCCTGCCTTTCCTGTCACATCCCCCCAGGATCCTCCCTCTCCCAGGAGCACTTCTCCCTCCTGCCCCCTGGCAGCATCTGCTTGTCCTCCAAACACCCCTCAAGGACAACCACACACAGGCAGCCTTCCCTGACCCTTCCTTATTCTCCTGCTGGCCCACCCGAGTGTCCTTCATCTGGGTGTCTCAGCTAGTGGTTCCCAATGTGGGGCACACGCCGCACAGGGGGGGCAGTTTGATTTTTAAGGGGGGCGATTCGAGAATGAGGTATTAACAGTGAATTTTTTTGCATTTGTTATGGTTCTAGAGGTCTCCTGTACAGTATATAAATATAAATTGTGGCATATTTATGCATTTTAGTTCTCTAGTATATGTTTTGAAACTTTATTTGCTATTTTTTAATATCACTTCATATTATTGTTTTTTAACAGTTTCTTAGTGATTTCTTTCTCAACCCTTCAACTATCTGTTGGTTCTTTTATTTTTCTCTTTCATGGATGCCATGTTTGAAAGCATGTTTAGACCAAGTTAATGGCCTTTGAGGCTTCCTCCACGTGAATAGGAGCTCACTTTTTGAATAATAAGAATTTTATGTCACGGGGGGGGGGGGGGGGGAAGCATCCGAATTTTAGAGATGCTTAAGTGGGGCATGGCCAAAAAAGGTTCGGGAACCACTGGTCTAGGGCACAAATACTGTATCACTGTCACCTTTTACCACGGCGTCTTGCAATGGCCTGTTAGGGTGTGGCTCAGCCACTGCTTTCACAGGGTTTCATTCATCCTTGAATCCCTAGCACTACACCTGCTGCCCGTCACCCAGCACATAATAAATACCGCACAGGCGTATAGATGACATGAAGTAGACATTCAATTAACATTGGTTAGTTTGATAAATGGAAGGATGAGTAAACGGATAGAAGTATGGACAGACAAATGGAAAAAAGAAAAGATGCACTCTTGTGTCTCTTCTAATAAAAAAAGACAGCAGTCAAAGACAGCAGTCACATGGCCAGCAGGCTAGAGTCTGACATAAAGCTCCATTGCAACAGGATTGGAGGCAAGTTTTACTAATTCTCTTAGAGTAATAAAGATAGCAATTGTTTTTGCTGATGAGGTTAATGATCTTGTGAGCTGAATCCGTCCTCTCCCCTTGCCAAAGCTATTCCATGGAGTCCCTGAAAGCATTTAGGCTCGTGGGCTCGCCTGTTAGGATCCTCATTTAGCTCTGCAGCTGGCTCCGGCCAGGGCCTGGCACCGTCGCTTTCATCTGAGAAGCCAGGCCATCTTTTAAATTAGCGGGTGCAGGGAGCGGAGGACCATACCCGAAGGACACAGATGGAAATCATGTAGAGTTGCCTGATCTTTCCTTTCACTCAAAAACCAACTCAAAACAAGCTGGTTCAGCAAAGTGGGGCTATAAATTATAGACGCCACTTCATCATTCCCCTCGCCTCTTTGTACAGCAGCCAGGATGCCTACAGGCCTGGTGGGAGCAGCCTTATTAGAACGCGCAGAGGATGAAGTAGCCACGAGCCGGCTAATGACAATACTGTCAAATTGCTACATCAAACGACTAGAATTCACTGAACAGGGCAGTTATTAAAATTCCAAGCTCTCTGTGCTGTGGCCAGAATGATAATGGCCACACACTCCGCCTTCCTCGCAAACAAGGAGACACACAGGGCAGGCAGAGGTGCCGCTGTCTCCAGCGTCCGGTCCCCGAAGGCTGCCCTCCAAGGAGCAAACAGGACGATGCATCTCCCCCTGTTGTGCTGTGACCACGTCTGGGCAGGAAGAACACCCCAGTTCTCCTGAAAGCATCCATAGGCGTTAAGGTCTAATGTCCTATCAATCACAGTGCAGCACTCCGCACTGAAATCACCTCCCACAATTAAGAAGAGCAACAGCAAATTGGCTAATTAGCATAAGAACATACAAACACTGTTGTCTCTGAAGTGCCATTATTATGCATTCTAAATATAGTCATTTCAATTGCAAAATTCGCGAATTATTTTCCTTTTTCTCATAGTAAATCTTGGCACCCTTGTGACAAATGCTATAATCCTCACTGGGCAGAAAAGCCCTAAGCTAACATAAAACAAGTTTTTATGAAACCAATGAATCTAGAAAAGAAGCAATTGAATTAGCCTTGACACCAACGTAGAACACACTCAGATTGGAAAATTACAATTTAACCAAATGAAACTTAGTTATAATTTAATGAAAAGCAGTTAAAACAAGTTTTGAATTAATCTTTTTTCTTGATCATAGAAAAAAACATACTTATGGAAAACATAAAACTTCATAACAATGATTAGGAAATTACTTTGTTCTAAAAACAAATTAGCACACTGCTTACCTGAAACCATAATTTGAAATCACTTAATAATGATAAGCCTCCTTCATTATTATAATGCAGGCAGATTGCAAATGAAATATCAGAGCCTTATGTTTATTCTGCACTGTTTCCGCTGTGGAAAATGGCATTGTGTGAATTCTTGTTTATTGGAAAGACATGTAAACTAAATAAAATTGAGTGTCATTATTAAAGTGGCAGTTGATTTTATTTTTTTCTAAATTCTTCTGTATAGACAATCAAAAGATAGAAGATAGATAGATGAAAGGTGATAGATATAGGTAGATGATAGATAGGTAGGTAGATGATAGATAGATAGATAGATAGATAGATAGATAGATAGATAGATGAAACATAAATAGAAATAAAATTATTAATTCCTAGATGTGGGAAGGCATCTCTCTTCTAATCTATCAATTGGGTCAAAATTGGAACCCAACATGAGTTGGATGAAACCATCTTCCAAAGAAGGAAAATCTCTCCAGGTCAGGCTCTACCAGTGGTTCTCAATCTTCCTAATGCCGTGACCCTATAATACAGTTCCTCATGTTGTGACCCAACCATAAAATTATTTTTGTGGCTACTTCATAACTGTAATTTTGCTACTGTTATGAATCGTAATGTAAATATCTGATATGCAGGATGTATTTGCAGCGGTCGCGACCCACAGGTTGAGAACCGCTGCACGGTCTAAGCAAAGGTGCACAGACACGCTGACCTCACCCTCCTTCACCCCCGGACGCAGCACCACCCGCCAAACAAAGCCCAGGCCCTGCTCTGACGCACCGGCTCCCAACCCGTGGCCTCAGGACCACAGAGGCTCTTAGGGTCACTGGAAAGGGCCCAAAACTCATGGGAGTTTCACCTAAATAAACTGCCTGACTTTTGCGGATTAAACAGCGGTTACATAATTGCATGTTAATGGTCTTTAGAGAACTGTCATTTAGAGAAATTGTCTTTAGAGAAATGTCATTTACAAAGACAAAGGCAACTCTGGCTGCAAAGGTGACCATTCTACTTCACCCCCCCAGAAACTCGAGGCAGTGCCAACGCCACCCCATGAGGCTCCTGTTAGGGGTGACAGTCCGAGATCACCCCAATGATCTGGAAGGTTACTTAGGAAAATACATGTCTGAGAAAAACCAGGAAGGTTTGGAAAAGATAGATGTACACAAAAGACTTTGCCCTGAGTAAGCCAAAGCGATTTACCAAGATGTAGCGACTCCGTGAGCGTGTGGCTGAGCGCCGCCTGGTCTCCCTGGGTTTCCGACTTGGCGTGTTGCTTCAGAGGGACTTCCCCAATCAAGATTTTAGAGAATCCAATTCATTGTTCTATTTCTATAGTTACTTATTGTTTAATGTCTGGTCCATGCATAATTTATCATTGTGTATAATCTAAGAAGAATGTCATTACTTAAAACATATAGAAGTCCTGTAACCCCAGTATTATTATATAATGTTATGAATATTACATAATAATGTTTCCTCCCTGATATAAAACATATTCTTTATCATACATAAATCCCAATAATGTGTAATAGTCAAAAAATGAAATTACCTTTTTTCTTTAATAGAAAATTGGTTAAAAATTATAATAAAAAGTAAAAGAAACAAAACGTATGGTGCTATTATAGGATTTTTTTTTTTTTTTTGCCACTACTAAAATGATCATTCAGACAAATATTTATTGATTTATTTAGTTAAGAAACCCAGTTTCAGAACATGGCATGAATCAAGTTGTATACGCCATTTCTGTATGTTTGCATACATCTCATATTTCGTGAAGAACAAAGAATCCACATGGACTTGTACTTGACCTTTATTTCCCTCTTTATTTTCTTCCATATTAATTTTTATTTTCACTCCTTCCTTTGGTCAAGCTCCACCTGATTTATCCCTGTGGCGATGTCCTGTGGCTCTGCCTCCATATTGTAAGCACACCCTGGAAATGGAGGTGGGGCCTGAACACTGGGCGTGTGCGCTAGGAGCAGCTGCACACATGTGCACATCTGAAAAGGGCCGGGGATCTGCATGCATGTGAGCTCTCCTGAGCTAGAACAGAGGCTCATCCATCTTGCTTTCCTGCCTGTCCATTCATCTGTTTTAAAGGAAGTGCTTAGCAATCGCTTAAAGAAGAGAATTGGGACCAGGCATTTCTCTTTTTTGCATTGGCAAAATATGATTGAAAGTCAAAACGTCCACGGCATTAAAATTTAAAACCAAGATTGCTGGGAGAAAGGGCTCAGCCTCACCAAGTTCCTATCTTTCGACATCACTGTATCGATCACTTGCTTACCTTCTAGACGTCATCCGTTGTATTAGTTTTTACCAGTGCATTGTTAAAAGTATTGCTTGTGTGAGGTTTCCTTTTGCATGGTTGAAACAAAACAAAACACATGTTTGCAAAAATGGAAGCATTCAATTACCGAGTTCTATTTTAAATAATATGTTCAGGATTCACAAAGTCAAAAATCTTCCATTTAAACAGTCTTCTCTGATGATTGCCTTCTATTCTTTAATTTCTACAACATGAGTTATTTTCCTGATACATCTGTTCTTTAAAAGCTGGATTTCTAAGTCTCTGCCTTTTACTTTTCTTTGCCTCAGAAGCCTAGATCTATCTTACTGTCCATCACTCAGTCACTCCCTCGTCCTTGTCTGTTGATTCTTTGTCCTTCCATTGTTCTCAATTGGCAAAAATCACAGTTCTGGAAAATTCAAATAGTCTTATTTCCCAAGTGCTACATTAAGGATGCTGAACAAGCCTAAAGGAAAAAAAAATTGCACAACCTTGAAAACTGGAGGCATTACCAGGTCATGGTTTCCAGTTCGAGCTGGTCCTTCAGTGCCTCCTAGCGTCATTCTGGGCCCCAAACATCCTGCCATGTGTCTTCAAGACTTGGTTTTCCCTCTCCCCCCTTTATTTCATGCTTCCAACGCGACCATTCTGAATCATCTCCACTTCTATTAATTCTCCTACTCTACCATCTCCAGGTCTTACAGCCAATAGCATAGTCCACCTCACAAAGGAAATAGATTTATTAGAAAAAGACTCTATCCACTCCTCTGGCCTCATTTGCGTTTTCATGTGTGTATATCCATTATGCCTCCATTCCTTTTGCCCAAATTGTTTTCCTGTTTAGAGTGAATTTCTCTACCTGTGTAAAAGCTTCTATTTCCCCTCTTGCCTCTGTATAAACCATGTCATGCTGCAATGAATATTCCTTCTTTCTCCTGTTGTAGAAACAACTTCATCTTTGGTTTCTTCCATTTAGCACTGGAACATGCTTAAGTCTCTTTATTTCGTTTTTTTTTCATTCCCTCCCTCAACCTGATGTGTTCTTGCTCTCTCCTCTGCTCCCTAGCCGAAGTTCTCAAAAGCACTTCCTATACCAGGGGTGGGCAAACTTTTTGACTCAAGGGCCACAATGGGTTCTTAAACTGGACTGGAGGCCGGAACAAAAGCATGGATGGAGTGTTTGTGTGAACTAATATAAATTCAAAGTAAACATCATTACATAAAAGGGTACGGTCTTTTTTTTTTTTTAGTTTTATTCATTTCAAACGGGCAGGATCCGGCCCGCGGGCCGTAGTTTGCCCACGGCTGTCCTATACACTCAGTGTTTTTATTTCTTTACCTCCCATTCACTCCACAGCCTCTAGCTGTGAAGTGAATCTAGCTTCTTACCAACATTTCACTGAAACTACCATTGCTAAGATCACCTTAGCTAAGATTCATTGCTTAGCAATGAATGTGATGCTAAATTTAATGAACAAGTATTTATCTCATGGGAAGTCTTGCCCCCTTGTAGCTATGACTCCATGCTTTTCAAATGTCTTTGTTTTTTGCCTGCTCTTGCTGCTTTTCACAGGATGTTCTCTGTCTACTTACTCATCAAAACACCGTGTTTGTCCGAATTAATCTCATCTACTCCAACTCTTCAATTACCATCTGTCTCCTGATAACTCCTAAACCTATATTCCCACCGTAGACTTTTGTTTTCTTTCTGCTCTAGACCTGTGAACTCCATTCTTTCCAATGTCTCCCCTTCCACAGCCTGAAGGCACCTTTCCACATTTCAAAAGCTAAATCTTTCCCCACAAACCTGGCCTGTCTCCAAGTCCCTGCTTTACATAATGACTCTACTCCACTTAGTTGTTCAAGCAAAAGATCTGGGTGACCCATTTGGTTCCTCCCTTCCTTAAACTTTGTCAAACATACTTATTTTATTTTTTGTATTTCCGAGTTTTATTCATCTCCATTAGCATAACTATACCCTTGGATTCGGCCATTAATTTCCAGTTTCTACTCATGAATGAAATCCTTTCTAATAGATGTCAATGCTTATAGTCTTGAACTTCCTTAATTTTTTCATATCAATTAGAATTATACTTCTAATATGAAATCCTGACGATCAACCACCCTCTTTAACTTCATAGTATTTGAGATACATTCCAAACACCTCTTCATGGCTTTAAAACCCTTCCTAATCTTGGCTCTCTCAACCCCCTCATCATACCTCACTCCATATTCTATGCTGCAGCCATGCTAAATTGCTGGCTATCCTCTAAATGACAGGCTTACTTTTGCTTCAGAGATGCTGTATTACTATGCCCTATGTCTAGAATGTATTTCCCATACCCTATCTTTTAGTTCCAAGTTTAATATCAACACCTTCTAAGTCATTTCTGATTCATCTGCCACCACCCCACGCCTTTCAGAATTCAGGTGCTTCACTTAGTAACCACTGTCATAGCCAATGTATTTTAATTGCGTGTTAACTGGCCTGTTACCCAAGTAAAACTGTATGTTCCTTAAGGAAAACACAATGTCTGTTTTTAAATGGTGCTGCAGTGCTTACTTTAGCACCTGACTCTATGTAGATGTCCTATCAATACTTGTTGGATGACTGATGCTGGCCGGTGGCCCAGAAACATGTAAGGTAACAGTGACAGTGGGGAGGGACTTAGGCAGGACAAAGCACATGCACAATGAAGGTAAATACGAATCAGCAGGTGTTGTTGTGAGAGATCTATTGACCAGGTCCTGAGAAGTTATGTTGCTGATGGGGGATTTTTATCAAGACCATATATTTCATGTCGACCCTAAGCCACTATCCCCTGCCAAGTGTGTGACTCCAGTGGCTTCTTCTCCACCTACTCCGAACAGTTTTGAAAGGAGGGGAAAAAAGTACCATCTCTACTTAGTGCATTTTTTAATTAACTGGCTAATTGATGAAATTGCTTGCACACGTTTTGTTTGCATTTGATTTTGCAAAAAGACCTAGAGCAGTGATTCTCGATTATGATTGGTGGTACATGTCCCTTTGTTTGGTAGACAGGTATGTCAGATTTATCTCCCAATGCCTCCTTTATGGGAGACTGGGATCCCATCCATGATCACTGAGGATCTCTACCTAGAGAACCAATGACAGTGAGGAGAAAGTGCCGGATACCCAACACCGATATCCAACTGTTCTGGGTGGTTGATAGTTACTGATTTAAAGTGACATATATTGTGGTCAAGTAGAATGTAATGAATTCTTGTAACAGATATCATAAATAAATTAGCTGTTCCACTTCTAAAAAGTATAAATAATAATAGCCTCTAGTAACTATAAAATTCAGATTTTCTAAAAAGAAATCACTATATAGGATATATTTACAGGATTATTAAATTATCAGCCAAGAATATATATTAGAATTTACTAAAATAAAAATACCTAAATATGATAAAATGCTTCCTACGGGCTAATCACAGTTCTGAGTGGTTGTCATATATGAACTCACTACATTTTCAGAACAACTCCATAGATTAGATTTCACAATTAGCTCCATTTTACATACAGAAAGATGAATGCACAGAAAAGTTACTCAAGGACACACCCTAATCATTGGTAGAACGAGGATTTGAACCAAGAAATCTGATAACAGCTTCTGTGTCCTAACCAGCACTTTATTCTCCCCTTATTCTCCCATAATGTATATATCAGAAACTGAGTCCTAGAATGTTTGGACAAACTGCACAGGAATTTTAATACCTCTGTTATTCATCTTATATATGTTTGTTATGGCACCTATTTTATTGGTAATATTGATAACGCGATAAAGGGCTGCTACTTTCTTCGGAGGCTCTTTGGAACAGGGTTAAAACTATGTGCATCTCAATAGAAGTAGAGAGTTCATTATATGTAACATGGAACATAGGTACAATTTTGAAATCTTTTGAAAGTTATGTGGTCAACAATAAGAGGACTTCATGATAATTCAGTATCTAACCAAGATTGAACAGCCTTTCATTTACAATACAAAGGGTAAGGTAAGCATTTCACAGGAAATATTTTCACAATTGAGTTCCATAAAACCTCTATCAAGTGCCCTATTACTAGCCAGGCCTCTGTCCTGGGACAAGAAAATAAGCTTGGTGGATGGAGAGGCCACTTGATAGAGTGGAGAGGTCACTGGCCTGAGCAGCCAGGGACCAGGCCTGTGGAGTCAGCTCATTTACTAATGGGCTCAGAAATGGCTTAAGCTTTTTTATGTTGCTTAGTCTTGCCTTCCTTCTTGGTGAAATATGTGAAGCACCTAGATTTGTATTAGAAGACTCAATAAACTTCTGTTTCTCCCCTATAACAAGAACTTAAGAGGATTCTCGCTATCAGCTTGCTCTATCATCACATGACAGTGACATCCCACTAGAATTCCACATCTGGTCACAAGACACAATTCCAACTTTCAATACAGAAACATTTGGGGGTAAAGGTAATTATAAGACTCCCAAAGACTGGAACTGACACACAGGAATATGGCTTCTTTCACAAAAAGATAGAAAGACAAGGTTTGATCCACTGAATGAGTCTGAAGCCCATTCTGTAGAAATTCTCACAACGCCCATGGAAATTCCTTCCTTAAAAATCTCTGGAGAGCCAGACCGCCTCTGCCTGAAACTCTTTCAAACCTAGTGAGCTGGATCCCTGACTCTACTCCTCAACTCTTGTAGCACTTCAGTCTTAATTTGATTCTAGTGGTGATTTCTTTTACACCCCCAGGCCGGCCACTTGCTTCAACCTGCATTCAACTTAACTCTATCCCTTAAGCACAGTCTGATCCATATCCAGTTTAACTGAACTTCAGAGCTGGCCACTCATGGCCAGTCATCGATTACCTGATCCCCAACCACAGCAACCTTTCCAATAGCACTTGGCCTGGCTGTGTTCTACAACCACACAGCAAAGCATTGCGACCCAGTTGGGAATTTGTATGAGTCAGGGGAAAAGTGGCAAGGCCTAAGCATCGTGACAACGTTAATGTGAAGCTGTGCTGCAACTCATCAGTTCTTTAGGAGCAACACACGGAATCGCAATGTGCATCGGTCCATTTGTGCTCCCCTTACTCTTCCTGTTCGAAAGTAATGTGGCTCTGCGAGCAGCCGTGCTTGTGTGGCTGACTGGAGCGTGTCGGGAGCTCCCTGGGACCTCCCTGAGGATGGAATTGACCATCTTTGAGTGATAATGTCAGCGGGATGGAATGTGTCACTGGCTAATGGTATCCTGCTGCTGCATAAATGCCAACACAAGCCAAAGGCATTTGTGGGGGGAAAGTCCAAACTAAGCTAAGATTTTCACATTCAATGCAAAAGAAACAGAATTTATATAGCCAGTTATTGCTACTATAACATATGCTGGATATAGAATTAATGAATGTAAATAAGGTATGTTCAAGGCAGGCTATGATAGTCAAATGATCAATCTTAAATAAATCCAATAGTATAATTGGTTTAAAAACTTGAGTTCTTGGCTGGCCAGTGAGGCTCAGTTGGTTGGGCATCATCCTGTGCCCCAAAAGGTTGCTGGTTCGATTTCTAATCAGGACACATACCAGGGTTGTGGGTTCAATCCCAGGTGGGGGGCATGCAAGAGGCAGCCGATCGATTGATGTTTCTCTTTCACATCAATGTTTCTTTCCCTTTCCCTTCCTCTTAGCTATAAAACTTAATAAAAAAACTTTTTTTAAAACTTGAGTTCTTATGCATTTAAGCAAACCCTAAGTCAGATTAGTTTTTCCGAAAGAAAACAATTTCCTAAATATGATTTTTAAACACTTAGCCAGATTCTCTTAGATATTAGGCACTTTTGAAATCTATATGTTTTTATATACAAGAGTTCAATAAATAACTCTCAGAGGCTCAGAAACTACACTGTTCAATTTATTCTATAATGCCAAAGTGTAAGATATTAATATTTGTGGAAAAAATATAAAATAACCTTCCAAATACAAAATATAATTTATATCATGTATACTGTGTCTTGTGAGGAAACATTCACATATATTGCAAATGTTTAATAGAAATTTTATAATTAAGATTCATTGACAAGATATTCCCAATAAAATGCATATGATATATATCAATAGTGGAGTGGGGTTTTATAATTTTCCTTCCCTGATTTTGGCAAAAGTGTCATAGTATTAGTTTTGTATTATACAACCTTTTAAGATTGGATTTTCTCTGTAGGGAAAGCAGTAAATGAAATATAGATCTATAACATAGAATATATTGGCCAATGAGAAATAATGTGTAGTCTAGGGAACACCATTTTCTCAGACACTAGAGGAGAATAAATTACCCTGAAATGTGTCAATACAATAGCCCATTCTGAGTCTTTTGCTGGTGGCAATCGTTAAAGAAGAAATTGATATAATTTTAACACAAACATATACATATATATAGTAAACTGTCTGAAAGTGGTTAGTAGAAATTAAAAGTAATATTAATACATATATATACCCATACCACTGAGATAAACTGATTTTAAAACACCAACTGATCAATGTTTCTCTCTTCCTCTCCCTCCCTCTCCCTCTAAAATCAATAAAAACACATTTATTTTAAAAAGGAGAGGAGTTCCTAAGTAATAAAAAAGAATGGTTAAAATATTTTCCAAACATGGAGTAAATAAAAAAGTTTATTTAAAATACCACATAAGCATTAAGACATCATTTACTGTTCTATTTTTAAATTTTAGTGAAAAAAAATCAGTATACTACTTAAAAATATAAAAATCCTACATATTTTTAGGCAAAGAGCAAAAAAATCTGTTCCAACAGTCCATTGCCTATTTTTGTCTGAGCTGAGCTTTCCTCTTACATCACAGGAGGTGAGCTGAGTAGATTCCCAGCCTCTGCAGATTCTTCTATTGCTCTTGCCTTACCTTTCTACCACCCATGTATAGCTGGCTCTCAGTATTGGACCTCATAGTAATGCACAGTCTCTATTAATTGATTAACTATTGCTTTGTTCTCATGAAGAGCTATTGGCATAAGAAAATGTACACAGAATCTAGATCAAAATAGTCTGTTGATCACGGGCCTCTAGAGGGAGAGAAGGCCCTCAGGGTTGTAATACACCTGATGTGAATTCTACTGATAGCCTCATGGTTCTCCTATGGAAAGACCTTATTGGTAGATTAACAGTAGGAGGCCTATCATTGCTGGCATTTTTAACACGGTTGTTACATTATTGGCTCAGAGCAGAAATGAAACAATGTGTCTCTGGGTGAGCTGTTTTCCTTTAGGTTTAAAGGCAGTTCTCATACCCAGAACTACCCTGTTCCCTATTGTCCCACCTCCTATTTACTTTTCTTGAAGCGATTTTAATAATCATAAGAGAGACATTCTGGAAGGACACTGTGTTGCTTAATTTACTGTGCTGACATCTTACTCTTCTGAAGCTTGATTATTCATTTGCAATAAAGTGCCTAAATAAATGAAAAGAGTGCTTATAATTTGGGGGGCATCATTCATTCATTTTCATGGCATGATGCTCTTACATTATGAATAAGAATGCTCACACAGTGCCAAATGTGTAACTAATATCATCAACACGTTCGATGAGTTTTGGAATAAGATGGAGTTTCACTGGCTTCGTGTCTAAATTGTAGGACAAGGTGCTGCAAAGACACACTGACTTCTTCCAACTAGTGGCTGTGTTTAAAATAGTCCTCTAGAGCAGCGGTTCTCAACCTTCTGGCCCTTTAAATACAGTTCCTCATGTGGTGACCCAACCATAAAATTATTTTCGTGGCTACTTCATCACTGTCATGTTGCTACCGTGACAAATCGTCATGTAAATATCTGATATGCAGGATGGCCTTAGGCGACCCCTGTGAAAGGGTCATTCGACCGCCAAAGGGGTCGCGACCCACAGGTTGAGAACCGCTGCTCTAGAGGCATAGCTGGCCTTACAAATGAGATGCTCCGCTGAAGTTTATCTGACTCACACTCAGGTAACCGCTCTGGCACGTGGCCCATTTTCACCCGCAGGTGAAAGGGCGGGGACTTGAGTGTGAGGTTCCAAGGGTGTAGGAAGGCTCTCCATTGACCCGTCACTGAGGACAGCAGTGATTAAGAAATCACTCCTTGAGGCTAAACATGTGTTGTTTCTCCAAGTCTTCTTTTAAACTGCAGGTAACTGTGGAGAGGAAAGGTAATTAATAATATGTGTCCCCTTTTTTGTCGATATACACTATTGCCGGCAGCTCGGTGACCCTAGCACTGACCTGTAGGGGGTGGTGGAGAAACAGGGGATGAGCATCAGCAGCAACAAAGCAGACCGGGAAGAGCATGAGCAGAGGCCGGGCCTTAGCAACGTGACAGCCGGAGCCCAGCCCCGCACTGCCCCTGCCGCCACCAGTCCCCCGGGCATCGCTGCCCTGTGTTTCCCTCCTGCTGCCTGTGCCCCAGCATCCCAAACCGCACTGCAGGTACCGTCTGCTTTCCCGTTTCGAGTCGTTTCTTAAAAATAAGAGGATGGTGAAGATCACACGAGGCAACACATCATTTGAAAGGTTAGAAATGATTGTTCACTAATGCTTTTAAGACTTGTATTTGGTGGAAAGACGGGTTACCAGGATACACACTGCTGGACTGTCCCTGCTCTCTACTCACACTGTACTAATATAGAATCACTTTTTTGTGTGAATCAAGAAAAATCTTGCCCTGACCAGTCTGGCTCAGTGGATAGAGCATCGGCCTGTGGACTGAAGGGTCCCGGGTTCGATTCCGGTCAAGGGCATGTACCTGGGTTGCGGGCACATCCCCAGTAGGGAGGGTGCAGGAGGCAGCTGATCGATGTTTCTCTCTCATCGATGTTTCTAACTCTCTATCCCTCTCCCTTTCTCTCTGTAAAAAATCAAACTAATATAGAAAGAAAAGAAAAGAAAAATCTTGATTACCATGAATAAAAATAGCAAGAGCTCATGTTTAATCAGCACTTCCTTTGTACCAGTCACCACTGTAAGTGCCTTGTATGTTCCGTCTCCCTTTAGGTGTCTACATTTAAAATTCCTCACGACTTGCATAGGAAAATGACGGCGGAAGGAAAGCCTCCTGCAGAAGGCTCCGTCCCTGTGTGAGCGTGCACCCGGTGGGCCTTTTCAGCGCCACAGCCCTGCGGCTCATCGGGCCTCTGCATTTCCGCACTTAAGCTGCGGATCCCCGCACTCAGGCTGCCGATCCCCGCACTCAGGCTGCAGGCCGGCCGCCTCCATCTGTGCGGGCCGCGCAGCGCATCTTAGCGGCGCCAAAGGAGCAGCTCCTCTTAGGCTCCTGGACCAAAAGCACACAGAACCCATGCGACCCGGCACATGCGGACTCGCTTCCTGAGGAAGCACTGCGATGCTGGGCAAACACGAGGACTCTCTCTGTTGTGTGACGATCAGGAAGTCCAGCAACCTGTCCCTCTGAGCGGGACCCCTCCTCGCCTCGCCGGGATGCGGGCGCAGCGCGCAGTGTGGCCCCTGGAGCCGATCTCTCTGGGCCCCGGGCGCTGAGCGCCCAGTGACCCTACGTGTGCCTGTTCGGACCTGGTGCCACGAGGAAGGAGTCCGCTCCCTCCACACACCGGGGCCTCTGAATGGATGCCGGGAGCCGGTCCATCCTTGCTGTTTCAAGGGACCTGGCATATATAGCATACTGTTCTTAATATGTTTGCTCCCCTTAGCGCTGTGTGTTTTAACCAAGGTCACCTCTCCGAGAAAGGTTGTTTCCCCAGGTAGGAATTTTTCCCTGAAGTTAGGGAGGGAATAAAACCCCTCAACTAAGTGCCAGGCGGGTAATTAATCACTTTAACTATGAACAATCATGCTTAAGCTACATAATCTTTACTCCCTGGAATGGAGATAAGAAACGCCCTAACCTTTGTAATAGAGATTGACAGGATTAAAATCAACTGGTATAAATACAGATGTAATAAGACAGCAAGACACAGAACTTAGGAGACAGAAAGAAGACAGCACCTACACAGAACCTACAGACAGAAGAACTTCGCTGGAGAGAACATGGCAAAAGATCCTGGACTGAACCTGACTACAGAAATTGGCAAGAGAACCTGACTAGAACCTGGTGACTGAACTTGGCTGGAGAACCTAGCGAGGGAACATGGCCACAGAACCTGGCTGGAGAATCTGGAGATCCTGGCTAGGCTGCTGATCAACTGAATGCTGTCTCCTTGTCATTCCTTCTTCGCCGACTCCGTCCACACCTTTGGGGACCCCTGGACCTGCTGGGGTTGGACCCCGGCATATGGTGCCCGAACAGGGACCCCTAGGTAAGCACCCCACACTCGGGACGGATAGGACTCCACCGTAGGAAGAGGGTGGATAGTCTTCGCCGACTCCGTCCACACCTTTGGGAACTCCTGGAACAGGATTCCCCTAGGTAAGCCCTCCACCCCCATTGAAAACCCCACACTCGGGACGGATAGGACTCCACCAGGGTACTGCAGACCCCCCTACAGAGGATAAGTAGGGTAAGAAGGTGGATAGTACAGAACTCAGATTGAGAAGATGTGCCATACTGATTCCAAAGAAAGAAGACTCTGTATTGATCTTTAGATTAAGAAGATGTGCCATACTGAGTCTAAAGAAATAAGACTCTGTATTGATCTTTTAACACATATGCTTGCTAGCTGAGGAATTAAGGTTACTCCCAGTCAGAACGTTTTATACAAGAAATATGTCCATGCTTTTCTGAGGAAGGAAAGGTAAATGTAATGGCATGGGAGAAGGTAGGCCCAAGGAGCCTTATCCTTAACCCCACTGCAGCCTTTCCACCCTGGGAAAGTGCAGGATTGGCAAGCTCTCCCTGGGGTGATAGATCATGACTCAGGTAATAGCGGAAAGCGTCAATCCTACTCTTAAAATGGATACAAGAGAGCATTTGGGGTTTTTCTTTTTAATGCCTGCTTTTAAAAAATAAAAAAGGGGGAATTTGCCGGGAGCCGGTCCATCCTTGCTGTTTCAAGGGACCTGGCATATATAGCATACTGTTCTTAATATGTTTGCTCCCCTTAGCGCTGTGTGTTTTAACCAAGGTCACCTCTCCGAGAAAGGTTGTTTCCCCAGGTAGGAATTTTTCCCTGAAGTTAGGGAGGGAATAAAACCCCTCAACTAAGTGCCAGGCGGGTAATTAATCACTTTAACTATGAACAATCATGCTTAAGCTACATAATCTTTACTCCCTGGAATGGAGATAAGAAACGCCCTAACCTTTGTAATAGAGATTGACAGGATTAAAATCAACTGGTATAAATACAGATGTAATAAGACAGCAAGACACAGAACTTAGGAGACAGAAAGAAGACAGCACCTACACAGAACCTACAGACAGAAGAACTTCGCTGGAGAGAACATGGCAAAAGATCCTGGACTGAACCTGACTACAGAAATTGGCAAGAGAACCTGACTAGAACCTGGTGACTGAACTTGGCTGGAGAACCTAGCGAGGGAACATGGCTACAGAACCTGGCTGGAGAATCTGGAGAACCTGGCTGGAGAACCTAGCAAGAGAACATGGACACAGAACCTGGCTGGAGATCCTAGCCAGAACTTCGCTGGAGATCCAGACCAGAACTTGGCAGGAGACCCTGACAAGAGAACCCGGCTATGATGATCAACTGAACGCTGCCTCCGTGTCATTCCTTCTTCGCCGACTCTGTCCACATCTTTGGGGACCCCTGGACCCGCTGGGGTTGGACCCCGGCAAATGGAGGATGGTTCTGGCACACTGAATGCAGCCCGACTGCCTTCCACATCACAGCACGCCTGCCTCCCGGGTCCCCATGGGATCCTGACTGACCAGCCTTCATCACTGTCCTCCCTGCAGGGCCGTGGCTGCAGGAGCCCAAGGTCACGGCTCCGGGGAGCATCGCAGCATCGTGGTGGCTCCTGCCACACCGGACGGGTCTGTCCTCCATGAGGCTGTCACTCCAGGAGCCATTGCCACCAGCAGCGAGCGCGGTGGCCGGGACATGGTGCAGCTCGCCTCCCGGGGCCGTTATCTGCGGAGCTGTAGGAGCTCAGTCTAATCGGCACCCCCAGGAGGCACTCACTGACAAAGGACTGGATTTAACCCTTTCCAAAGTATTTTTGGAAATACAGTGTTGTGGTGAGATCATCTTTGCGCAGGAACAGAATGCACGCGCGCCTGGGAAGCAGAAGCAAAAATGTCACGTGGATGAAATGTTTATTTTCTGCACACGTATCCCCATTGCCCCGCTTTATCTCATCTCCATTATAAAACCCTTGCTATATCCCATGCTCCTGATCCCACAGAAGGAGATCATGTGGACAATTAACTGACATGCAGATGTTAATGACTATATGATGTGATATGTATGTTGGCATATATGCTCCTCTTTATTTTCATTTGTTTTTATTTAAAAAGGCTCTACAATAGCTAATGTGACTTTTTTAAAAGAGAGAGAGATGGCAAGAAGGAGGAAAGGACGGAAAAATGGGATGAAGGAGGAGGAAGGGAGGGAGAACAGACAATGTACTATGCAGTACAGGTAGGATTTGGAGCTAAAGTGCTGGGTTTGAACTGTGCTTCCTTACCTGACTGTGGGCAAGTTATTTAATCTCTAAGACTTCAGTTCATGACCGTGTGTGTGTGTGTGTGTGTGTGTGTGTGTGTTTATATATATATATTTATATATATTTTTACATATTTATATATATGTTTATATATATATATATATATTTATATATATTTACATGTTTTTCCAATTCTACTTCAAAGGCTTTTGTTATAGTCATTAGGAAAAAAGTCTACCCAGAAGGACATTCTCTTAGGGAGGTAAATCTAATATCCAAATAGAGAATAAAGCTTATTTGTAGATTATTCCAATGATATGTAACCAAAGGAGAGATTCTCCTGTCTGCATTAGTATATAGCTTGTACGACTCTACTAATAACTACTTGCAATATTAATCAAGATTTGGAGAGAGTTAAATGGAAAGAGGTAACATCTTGTCTTTTCAGTTACAGAAAGAAGGAGTGATGGGAAGAAAATTGGAAGAGACAAATATTAACATGTCTGCTAATATCATATAAAAGTGAACATATTTTATGTATTTTATGATTTGAAATAACTAGTTGTAATAAGGTACTTAAATCAGAAAAGAAATATAACTCAATATCAAGTGGATTGTGCAGAAGAAATCATGGTCATAGCTTAAGGCAGTTATTAAAAGCATTAATCTGAGGAATAAAGAAGAATGTAGAAAGAAAATGCTGAAAAAGGTGAAGAGAAAAAAGAAATACAATAATGTTTAGAATTTTCCACTCCCTCTCAATTAAAATTTAGAATACGACTTCAGTTATTATGGTTGATTATGCTGTCATTCATCAACTCTTTACTCCCCCACCCTCATAAAGTTTGACCATGTGACTTGTTTAGGCCAGCGGTCAGCAAACTGTGGCTCATGAGCCACATGCGGCTCTTTGGCCCCTTGAGTGTGGCCACGAAGTTTCAATCGCACTGTATGTGCACGCCCGCACGTGGTATTTTGTGGAAGAGACACACTCAAGGGGCCGCACTTTGCCGACCACTGGTTTAGGCCAATAGAATGTGCCACGACCAAGGTTAGGCATTAACAAGTATGGCATCTTACTATCCCATTCTTTAAGGTACGACCTTAATTTCCAAACATGGAGAAGATTTGCGGATTATTTCCATTATGTGTGTGTGTGTGTGTGTGTGTGTGTGTGTGTATCATCACCACGTCTGTACCTTTATGTAATCTGGATTACTATATCAATAAGACGTCACAATATACTCAGGTCAGCATCAGAGCCTTAGGGATGGGGAACAGGGATAAAGGACGCGCTGGGAGGAGTCTGGGGAAGGTCTGACATGCGGCTGTGCTTTGCCAAGTGGTGAGGAAGGAAACAGGAGCCTGAGCACACGATGACGAATGAAACACATCCGCGTCCTGCATTTTGCTTAATGGGTCAGCTCTGCTCTGCTGTGATGGCGGGGCCTGAGAGGAAAGCTGTGCATTAGTTATCTATCGCTGTGTGACAAATCACCTCAACTTAATGGCTTGGAACAACAAACATTAATTACCTGAAAGGAAAAAAAGCGTGTTGGAAAGTCTCCACTAAGAGACACGATGGCAGCGTAGCTAGGAAGATGCGGACGACAGTCCTGCTGATGTGCTCGGGCCTGCATTCCTGCTGACCCTCCGCAGTGACCTTGGTGGGCCGATCCTCACCGCGTGGCAATGGACGCGTGGACGGGGCGGTCCTTTGCGTGGCAAGAGGACGGACTCTGTGGTGCTGAGCTTGCACTCCAGCATGTCCGTTAGGCCCACCAGCTGACCACCCACTTCCAGGCGTGGTCACGGGTCCCACCTTTCACAATGTTTGTGGGGAGGACTTCTTTGGCTCTAAATCCTCCAAATGGTCCCAGATGACACATTTTCTCTGCTGACTTCCATCTCTCTCTCTCTCACACACACACACACACACACACACACACACACACACACCTACATCAATGTCATTGGCGTGATTATGGTGAAAAGAAGAGCATTTAAACCCAAGACTGGCTGAAATGGAGAACTCTTCTCATTTGCAACAGCATGGAGGGACCTGGAGAGCATTATGCTCAGCAAAATAAGCCAGTCGGAGAAAGACAAGTATCACATGATCCCACTCATTTGTGGAATATAAGGAACAACATAAACTGACGAACAAAAATAGATCAGAGGCAGAGAAGCATCAAACAGACCGTCAAACCTCAGAGGGACAGCAGGGGAGGGTGGGAGGGGCTTAAGAGATCAACCATAGGACTTGTATCCATGCCTATGAGCCTGACCAATGGACACAGACAATAGGGGGTGGGGGCATGTGCTGGGGGGCAGGAGCAGCCAATGAGGGAAAAAGGAAACATATACAACTTTCAACAGTAAAGAATTTTAAAATACATTGGCGCAAAAAAAAAAAAGAAAGAAAAGAAAAATCAAACAAGAAAATAAGCCGATGATAGAAGGCCAGGCTTTGTTCATCTGGAGACGCCTTTTGGAAGAGTCGTTTCCATGGGGAAAGGCAGGAAATGGGACTAGGCTAGTCCTACATAATCCACAGGCGAGTAGCAGCTGCCGGCGTGTCATTACCCCTTCACCTGCGGGCGCTCCAGGCGGACGCTCACTCACCCGCAGCGATTCCCGCACCCACCCTGTGCCTGTCACACCCCACCGGAGGCAGACGCGCTCCCTCTCATCAGAAGCCGCGTGAACCGCTCTTTCTCTTTCAATTTAGCAGTTTTTCTGTTTCCTTCCATTTAAGCTTCGCCATGCCTCCTGAGATTAGTGAGCTCTCTTCTAAGAACACCCGCGTGCTACCGGGCAGGGTTTCTAAGCCACCACGGAGCCAAGGGGCAGTTGCCAAGTCCCAGGGAAAAGAAGCAACAGCAGAATGGGTGGGAAAAGCACTTCAGAAAACCCCATATTCTGTCAGCACCTTCCTTCTAAAATACAAACCCTTAACCACAGAACAGACAACCATGAAGGTGACACTTCTAGCCAAGGAGAGAAGGGAGATCGCAAACGGCTCTGCGGGAATTGACCATTTAATGCATATTTGACCCAGAATGAAAGGAGAATATCAGGTTCTCCCAAGAAAATTTCCCAAGTCTCTTGAATTTTTCTTTAAAGAAATTCACGAAACATGCATTGCCTGACGATGGGCCATACATTTTTCATGCATGCTCAGGAACCGAAAAGGTATGTAATGCCTGTAGTGTTCCATGTTTAATATCTGGTATTTAACACATTATTTCCTACTAAGTGCCCAGAAAAAAATATATTTTTTTTCAAATCACAACACCTTTATTTTTATTTCTCTTCTCCAACCTCCTACCTTAGTTGCAAAAGCTAAAGATGCATGTCATTTAAAATGGTATTTCTATTTGAACATTTTTTCTATTCTTGTTTCCTCACAGTTTACAAACAAAAGCATTTGCCATTAATCTCTCTAGACAGAACAGCCGAAGGTCAGGTATTACTCCTATTAATATCAGTCACTATTCGGAGGAAGGAAAGTGTGGGTTAGAACACTGACACCAGTGCATTTGCCACCTTAATTACACAAGCAGAAGGAAATGCGTCTATATCGTGAAATGGGATTATAAAGCAAATCATTCCAAGTGGATTCAAACAGATTCTGTGAAACCCACATCAATCCAGTCCGATCTCATGTGATGTGTGCACTCTACTGAAATCTAAGCTATTCTGGGCCACGTGCAAAAATGCGTTTAAAGAACATAAATTTTAAAATATAAGGCCTTAATTTATTGAAGAAACAAAATTTTCCATATTGATAGCCTCTTCTTGTAAGAAAAAAAAATAAAATGAAAAATCTTTTCTACGAAAACTACCACTAAAGATCATACTTTTCTTTACATATGCACTGCAGTGAAAGTGTATGAGTTGGTGTGTAAGCTTAGCAATGGCTATATATTTTTTCCTAATACAGATATGCATTCCATGTAAAAGTTGTGCAACTACTGGAGAACTATTTCAATTTTTCTACTTTGAACAATAAATGAGCATGTTGTTTTTCTTTTCTCATGGGCCAGGATATTTATTCAGGTATTTTTCTGGAAGAAAAATCACATGAAATCCGAAATCAACTAATTGATATGTCTCTACAGTTACTCTACTTTGCATGTTTTTGCAAGTTTTACTTTGAAGCCAAGAAGTTGGGATGCGCAGATGTTCACACTTTGAATGTCAATAACTTTGAGGGTCATGTTTTAAAACCACCATAAACCTATAACAACATTTCAGTAATACATATTTATGGCATATCAATAACTTACATATTCTTCAAATATTTACTGAGCCCTTATAATGTAGAATACATCTTTAACAAAATAGATATGATCTTTCACGAAATAGATATGTTAGCTTGGGTGAAAGTTGAATAACAACCATGTAGATGTAAAAACTGAACATGATAAGTTTAGAGAACAATTAAGTATTACAACAAAAAGAGTTGATGGAAGGGTTAGGAGTGTGCCTGTTTTGGTCAGGGAGTCTTGCTCCATTGATGTCATTTTAGCTGATAAGAAATAACTAATCCTGAAAAAGAGGACTGCCAAACACAGGAGGCAGAAAGACCACAAATGCAAAAACCATTAAAAAAGAAAAGAAAGAAAAAGCTTTGGAATATTCCAGGGGAAGAAAGAAAAGAGTAACTAGAGCATAATTGGTAAATGACCAAAAAGAAGCTAAGTGAGAGCGTGAAAATGTTACAGATACATGGGCTATTACGCTAAGTCTAATGGGAAGCTGTGGTCAGGGTGGGGAATGGTCTGATCTCGTTTTTAAAACTTACTCTGGCTGCTCAGGAGAAAGGCTGATGAGACTGGAGTTGAAGAGATAAAGAGGGCAATGAATTGAAGAGGAGATGAAGATGGTAGCCAGGTGAAAGCAGAAAGACCAGCTGGAAAACAATTGCTGGAGTCAAGGTGAGAGGCAATGGTGACCGGGGGTGTGGAGCCAGCAGATGAGGTGAAAATAAGCGAAATGAAAAGAATTTGGGGAAAGAGCCAGCCCGACTCACTGTGGGTGTGATACGTGTGTGAAGAGTCAAGCAGGACTGCATGGCGATTGCTCCTGGAACTCGGTTGCTTACCGTGCCCCAGCCCAGGAGCCAGTGTTTGGAAGAGCTGCACCCACACTCAGCATCCACTGGAAGGGACGCCTCTTCTAAGTGTAACAAAGATGAAGCTCAGAGCAGCTGAGCTTCTTAGAAAGCACCTTGCTCGCCTGTCACCTGATCCCAGACTGTCTGGTGTCTGAAGTTTGACTTTTATTTCCCACAAATTCGGCTGTTCTCATGCCAGACTTTACAAGTGTACCATGGGAGGACTTGGGGTCCCTTCCTCTGGACCACTGCCTCAATGCTTGTGCCTGCCACACCATCACACTATGTGCATCTCAGTGGGATGATGAGAGAACGGGGATCGTGTTATCCTTTGCCTGGAAAAGTCCCTAATGAACATATGCTTTAGGCCAGTGGTCGGCAAACGGCGGCTCGTGAGCCACATGCGGCTCTTTGGCCCCTTGAGTGTGGCCACGAAGTTTCAATCACACTGTACGTGAGCGCCCACACGTGGTATTATGTGGAAGAGCCACACTCAAGGGGCCATAGTTTGCCGACCACTGCCTTAGGCCATATCACATGATACTAACTTCACCACAAAAAAAGAAGAAAAGGGAGAAATCAAGGTGACTCCTTAGATTTCGCTTCGAGCCAAATGATACCATTTACTGAGACAGAGAAGAAAAAAAGCAGCCTTGTTTCTGTGTATCTTTGGGAGGTGAGGTTGGAGCGACAATTAAGAATTCCATTTGACCACACCATGTTTGATTGGCAAGTACTTGACATAGTCACAGGCGGCAGGTGGAGAGCTACGCTGAGTCACAGAAGCTCTCAGGAAGATGGAGAAAAGGGGAAGATGGATTTAATAGCACTGAAAATACACCCCCAGTCACCAGCATCCTCCACTGACCGCAGGGGAATGAGTCCGGGAACAGGCAGGAAAAGTCGGGCAGGTGACTCACTCCTGGCCTGGGAGCCTCTGAAGGGCTCCGGTTTCTCCAAGCTCCCACCTGATGGAGAGAAGGGCACACTGCCTACCTGTGAGCTTTGGAGATAAATGCAATTGAGAACAAAAGATTCGAGACATTGGAAATAATGTCTGTCTGTGCTCTGCCCCAGAGCCGGATTTGATCAACAGCCCATCGATAGAAAATGTGTACAAACCTCTTGCCCAGTTTGGTCACAAGCAGACCAAAAGCGTAGGACTCAGTCTAAGGAAAAATGTAGGCCGTCTTCAAGAGCAGAAGTCACCTCTTCCTGTCACTTTGTTTTTGATTTGTTTTTGCCCCCAACCTGGGAAAAGGCTGAGAGGGAAGACAGCATTGGGAGAACTCCGAGAGCTGGGACCTCCGGCAGCGTGTGCAGCCTCAGCAAAGGGCAAGGCCAACAAGGAAGCAGAGAGTCCGTGTGGCAGTAAGAGTGAGCGGGGGCTGCAGGCAAGGCGCATGAGAGCCCTCTGCGTGGCTTCTCTATTCACCATGGGTTAGGAGTCCTTGGGCAAATCCTTGGGTGCTGTGCCTTCCCCCATCTTCACTCAGTAGGGTCTGGGCACAGGTCCTGCGCAGCGGCAGGGGGAGCTGGCCTGGCAGCTCATGTCCTGGCCATGTCTGCAATCCTGCGTTAGGAATATTCTCCCCCTGTGAATTAGGCGACACAAACAAGTCCAGGGATAACTCCCCTGGAATAAAAGCCACACCCATCTACGATATCATCAATTTGCTATCAGGCTAAAAAGAGTGAACACATGGTCAGTGCTTGAAGCATTCCAAGGTCCACAGCAAACATGTAATAGCTTCTAGTTAACAGTATTATTTCTATTTTATTTTATTGTTTTTTGCATATATTATTATTAATTCACAGAGGAAGGGAGAGGGAGAGATAGAAACATCAATGATGAGAGAGAATCATTGATCAGCTGCCCCCTGCACGCCCCCTACTGGGGATCGAGGCGGCAACCCGAGCATGTGTCCTTGACCGAAATCGAACCTGGGACCCTTCATTCCCCAGGCGAACGCTCTATCCGCTGAGCCAAACCATCTAGGGCCGTATTATTCCTATTTTAGAATGGTCGAGGCTCTTTACTTCAATTATGTCTTCTGTGAACTGTATTTCTTGGCAGTAACTTAGGTTTTTACAACATAAAATCTGAGGTCCGGGCCTATGAGAAATGACACTCCCCTGGGAGGTGATTGTGGAGCTGGCACAGCAAACCCTCCCATCGAAAAGAAATGTCTGAGGACAAGAGTTTGTACATAGATGACAGTTTACACGCGTCTGAATTCAGCTTCTCCGCGTCCCAGGGAAAGTGGACACAACAAGTGCCGAAGACACATGGGATGCTTCGCCCTAAATGCGCTGTGACATTTCCAGCACTTTCAGAAACGCTCTTCTTCAGCTCCAGACAGCTCCACATGCTGATGATGAGCAGAGATGCCGGTTTGCTTGCTTGGGTTTTCATCTTCACCTTCGCCGAGCCAGTGAAATGAGATGTAGGAAGACACATACAAATAGCCTTGCACGAACGATTTCAAATGCAATGGCTCTGGTTCTATTCCCAGCTGCCCACGTGGGCACTTGTACAGTTGTCAGCTTCCCTCTACTCTTTTCATGAAGAAGAAGGGAATCCAGCTCCTCTAATGCCCACTTCCCCAGGCCTCACCCCGGGGATGGTCTGTTCTGTCCAAGACGGAAAAGGACTCCAGGGCCTGTGCCAGTGGCCTGCGAGTGACCATAAACAAGGACCCCGGTGTCATCACCTAATAGCCCTGGTGCCAGGAGGGTTTGCTTGATGAGCAGGTGACAGAGCTGGTGACCCAAGTGGTATGATTTCAGAGGAACTGAAAATGACCCTTTCGGAATTCCCCAAATATCTTCTACCCATTTTTCTCATCATAGAAGTTTGTCGCAGGAGGAACAGAAACTTGGAGCTAACAACTAAAGAATTCTAATGGGAAACAAGCATGCACTGAAATGTACATGATGGTCATTTCAAAAATCGAGGTTTGCTTTTAAGATTTATGTGGAATAAAAAAAACCCCAAACTTTTGGTAGAAAATATTTAGCTTGTAGCTAATATGTAACACACACACATACACATACATACATGTATATTTTAAATAGTAGAGATATTAAGTGGATGGTATCAGAAAAAAAGTCACCTTGCTTATTCTCCCATTCTGAAAGTATAATTTTTGACATAACAGCCACAAGTAATTCTGTCTCAGGCTTCCACTCAGACAGTTCGTCGCCATCCTTCACCTCTACGCGCCTACTGTGAAGACCCACTTAGGGGTAGACTAGGCATAAGACCTCTCTTGGAGAAAGACAGCTGTGGGTTGCAAGGCTCCGTTTCCAGAGAGAAAAGCAGTCACGGGCAGTAGGTCTGTGCATCATCTTGTTGGGGTTGAGCAATCTCATACAGAAAAAAGCAATGCCCTCCTTGCTGGAGGCTGAGAAAGACAGAGGAAGGATGGAAGTACTCATCCCAGGGACCTCATGGAGAGAATCCACAGTGTGGAAGCAACTGTGGACGTGACATGCGATTCACACCATCTTCTTTGAGTTGATGAAGACATTACCTTGCCAGCTTTGGATCAAGCATTTACCACGCGCAATCCATAGCAGACACTTGCACAGCTGGGAAAGACAACGAAGGTTCCATGTCTGACACTGGCAAGAGACCACAGTGGAATATACGCAACGAATAGGTAGTTTAACATGAAATTCAAATCCACTGCATCCCGGGACAGTGACCTTTAAGAACAGAAATAGCCCAGGGGATGCCTTCTGTCCTTCCAGGTTTGAAATGAAGAAGCTGGAACAGTGTGTCCCACACAAGGCAGCTCCTGAGTGTGAGTCCATTATGTCGGCCATAAGCCAAACAGGCTAATCTTGTCATGAGGCTTCTGTTCACCTGTGGCTGTTTGGTTTGGTTTTTAATTTAAATTCTTTATTGTTGAAAGTATTACGTATGTCTCCTTTCCCCCACTGTCCTCTTCCTGGCCATTCCTGCCCCCCAGCACATGCCCTTTTGCAGCCACCCTGCCAGCCACAGACTATTTGGCTGAGAATGAGGTCCATGTAGAGTCTTCCCTGCCTGCCCAGCTTTCTGCCAATCTGTATTCCCACCTGGGCCACCACTGCCATCCAGTCCTTCCCTCTCCCACTCCTCCCGACTAGCCTGCGACCTACAATCATGGAAGGACTCCAAATACAGCAGGAGCTGGACAAGCTTCCGCTCTGGCCACAGCTCCCATGCTGGCCGTGCCCCCGAGTAGAGCGAGATGCATTTGGCCGTGGGGTCTCTTAGATTTGTACATGTCTACTCTAAAGATCAAATGGAAAAAGTCCAGTCCTGTGTGATTTCTAGAGGGACACAATCTAATCACATTTTTCCTGAACCAATTATCTTTTCACCAAGGCAGAAATCACATTCATTGCCAGTGGGCTTAACGTTTTCTGCCCAAAGTTTTCTGGTTTTTTTATGCCACATAAATCTTAAAAGCAAACCTCGATTTTTCTTTGCAGACTCAAATTCATCGATCATGTGACATCATTTATTACTGACAATGCTGTTATATAAAAGGACTGACCGGAACTAATCCCTTGATCTGAGAGGTGGGGGTTGGGTTAAATGGGGTGATAACTCACCCCTGTTGTACCTCTGCATTTCCATTGCCTGAGGTGTGACATGTCATACACTTCCTAGAATCAGAAAGACAGACAAAGAGGCCCTTTGTGGGTTTTGTTGATGTTTTGAAACAGCTTTGGCCTAAAAGCTCTTCCTTTAATCAAATGGTAATTCATTTCCCTTCACTGGCACAAAACGCAGCTGAATTATCTGTGAAATATGTTGATGATTTCCTTTTCTTTCCTCTTCCTACTTGTAAATATAGATCCCTCCAGATTATTACCATGACAAAGTTGAAGCTACATTAATCTCTTCACCTAAGAAATCATCCTTCACTGGGAAAATCTGAATTGTATCACTTACTTTACTATTGCCTCCTTGTAAAATATACAAGTTGAATATGAATAAACTTTTGTTCTCGGTAATTTCTTTTTAAAATTTTTTTTTTTAGTTTTATTGAGATATAATTGGCATAGAGCACTCTATGAGATTAAGGTATGTAGCATGATGACTCGATCTATATATATTTTGAAATGATTATTACAATTAAATGTGCATTATCCCATATATATATGGGAAAAATCATATTTTTCCTTGTGATGAGAACTCTCAGGACCTAATCTCTTAATAATTTTAAAATATACCATACAACAGTGGTAACTATAGTCATCATCTTTTACATTACATGCCAGTACTTAATTACATTATAACTGGAAATGTGTACCATTTGACCACCTTCATTCAAGTCATCCAATAATTTCTTAAGGCCTCAAAAATGTTAATATACACTTTGGATCATATTCCATTAAATACAAATATACATATAGAATGACATTTTGGTTTTATAAGAATTATTCCACCTACAAATCTCAAGACACTGTGGGCAATAAATTCTAAATTAATTAAACTGCTGCCAAGTGTTTGTTTAGATGCTTTTGAAGAACAAATATTTATTAGATTATTTTCTAAAGAAAAGGGAATTAAGTACCTTTCCATTTAATGGAGGTGCTACCCAATGCCTATTTGGGGCTTACATGAAGCTTAAGAACAGTACATGTACCAGTCTAACAATGATGATTAAAAAATTGACCAGAGCCCGGACTGGTTTGGCTCAGTGGATAGAGTGTCGGCCCGCAGACTGGAAGGTCCCAGGTTTGATTCCAGTCAAGGGCATGTACCTTGATTGCGGGCAAATCCCCAGTAGGAGGTGTGCAGGAGGCAGCTGATCGATGTTTCTCTCCCATCGATATTTCTAACTCTCTATCCCTCTCCCTTCCTCTCTGTAAAAAAAAAAAAAAAAAAAAAAAAAAATCAATAAGATATATATTTTTTAAAAAATTGACAGAAAGTTGGGTTTCCATAAGTGTGCAATATTCAATCAGCCACAATCCTGCACATCATATGGGTGTGAAGCCTGACCACAGAGGCGGTGTGACGAAAAGCCATGGAAAGCCCCGGCCTAAAATAATACCTTCACCCATCAGTCACTGTCTAAAAATTCCACTCTTTGAGAGTAAATTATTTAAGTTAACCCATAAGATTTTTTAAAAAATGTCCCCTTTTAAAAATTCCAATTTCTCTGACAGGGATAAAACCTTATGTCACTTACACTTCAGGGAAAAAATGGTTTCATTTAATTAACACTGTTCATCGTGACAGGAGAAGCACAGGGCCGGCGCCAGGTCACCAGCTGTCACAGAGGCGTACGCCTATCAGACAATGGAAAGTAGCGGCGAGGGTGGAGGTAAACTTTGCTGGCTCCGCAGTTTTCCCCATGATGTCCGATTCAGCTGAGTATGTCTCTAAGGGAAGATCACATCCTATCACTTGTCTCGGCCTATTTTCCTTTCCTACAACTATGTTCTGCCTTGACTTCTGGGCACGTTTACCCATGATTCTGAAATCCTAGTTGAGTTTTCAATGTAGCCCAAACCTTGGGTCAGACCAAATGGATTTGAATGACAGCTTTGCTCCCTGAAGATGATAAGGTTTTGAACAAACTTATCAGCCTTCCTGAACTTCAATTTCCTCAGGGATAACAAGTCAGCCTACCTGGGTTGTTGTGAGGATGACAGAAAAGGGTGCCTCTGGGGGGCTGAGCGGAGAACCCAGCTCATAGATGATGTTGGTGAACTACAGCCCTTACGAGGTTTATCAGGGTCCTGGACAGAGTGGAGGGCAGGGCAATGTAAACAGTCATGACCGTGGCCTGTGAAATACAATAGAGGAAGAGTCCAAGAGGCCCTGGAAAGAGGAGCAGTGCCATGAATCAGACTTGCTCCCAGTGTTTGCCTCGTCTAGGTTCAGTTCAGCAGTGAAAATGCTCTTCGCCTGCCTTTCAATATCCAAGGGCATCCCTGAAAACCCCTGCTGATAGAGAGCATGAAACAGGCTGCCTCCGCATGGCACGCAAGCTCATGGGCCACCTGGAACTGAATCTGTAACTGAGATATCTGTACGGGGTGTTTTTCTCCTGATACTCTTCTCCTCACCATGGAGACCATTGTTCCAGAATATCAATCCTCAGCACCTGTCTCTCATCTCACCCACACAAGTACAGTCTAAAAACCACTTCAAAATCACGTCTTAATATAATTTCAGAACAAATATGAGGACTGAAATATTAGAAGACAAATAAGAACGGCATGTCAAAATAAAGGCCCTCTTGCATATAATTAATAGGAAAATCAGTTCCTCCAAATAGAAGGAAACCCCAACGTTAAGAAATCATTATTAACTTGTTTTTGTCTGGATTTGGACATCTAAGGACAGATTCTGCTTTAAACAAATATATAATTATTCTTACTAACTTAAAAATATCAGTTAAGCGACAGCACAATGACTTGTAATCACGCTATTACTTTTATGCCTCTGTTTTTTCCAGGTGGATACAAATGAAAAATGTTTAATAATTTCCACCAAGATATCCTTTTCAAGAGGGATATTCCAAGAATCAATGTCCTAAGAACAATTTGGAAATAAAACTTATATAAGCAATAAGCTATGTAGACAGCATGAAAGTGGTGGAGTATGATTCGGGAGACCATGATACATAATACCACAAACGAGAGCTTCCTGCCGGAGGTGGACAGCAGCGTAGAGGCCCGGGAAGTATCTATTTCACAGGAAGATTGACATCATACATCTGATCATACATATACTGACATTAACTGAGGTCATTATTACGTTTCCCCTTGGGGTTTATAATAGCTTACTTTCCTTCTTCCTGTCTCTACTCATTTACTTCCATCTTCACATCATGACTCGACTCATTTTCCAAATAATGCATCTTCAATAATTGTATTTTCTGTTCAAAAAACCTTGAGTGTCCTCTATAGCGCATCGCTTCAATCTACCACCCTGGTTTCAAATGTACAAATGCACTCAGCCGTCAAGCCAATGTCAATGACTTATTTGTCTTCATTTTGCCTCACCCCATCCTAGGAGTCACTCTCCAGCTCCCACTTCCACTGAGGAAAGCTGAATGGAAAGATAGCACAGAAAAGTAATTACTGGTGTGGTTTCTGGGGTTGACACACTTGAGATCAAATAGAGGTTCCACCTGATTTGTCTTCTTTTCACCCGGGAGACAAAATTATACAAAAGGCTCTAGCACTCCCGAAAAGCATGCATTTTGGTAAGTGATAACCTCTGTAGCTAAGTAGCTGACAGAAAAACTGACTATTTATAAGATTGTGGGGAGGATACATGAGCTATTTCATTCAAAGTTCTTAGTATAGTGCCTGCCACATAGTAAACTGTCTATGTGTACATGTCAACCGTTAATGTTATTATTTCTATAATTATTTATCATGAAGCCCCTGTCCCAGATCTTCTTCATTTATAACCCAAAAATTCACCCTTCCTCGTCTCTGAGTGAGTGCGGGCCTGCACCAGGAGAGATAGAGAAGGAAGCGTGGTCACAGATTGAGGAATTCCAACTTTTTATTTCATGGTGAGTAACTCAGCTTTCTGGTAAAAGAAGGCCATACGCAAACCCATGATCATTAAACACGCTCTCAGAACAGTGTCTGAAGTGTATCAGAAGAGGGAGAGATGGGGTGAGGGCATACCACTGAGGAGGTCATCGGAAAACTGCATAAAAGGTAATGTATGTCTGTCGGAAGTGAGGCAAAGAGAATATAATTCCTATGTCCTAGGCTTGAATAGAAACAATAAAAGAGGATAAGGTGATGGGTGTGTATTTCAGGAGCCTCCACTATTAATCATAGAAATGTACAGCCAGCAATTAGAAACAGGGCTCTAAATCGTAAGAAATTAATCATTGTTAAGGGCAAAATGACACATGCACATATTGTTTGAGGCAATCAACTTAAATAAACTCACTGGAAGAACACAGCGTTTCATTGATGGAAGTATTTCAGGGCCCTGGTTAAAAGCATGCAGTGTGTCACTGAGCGGCTGTAAGAATAAACAGAAGAGCGAAGTGTCCCGGAAGACAAGGCCAAGGAGATGTTGAAGGTGCGGCAGAAGCGCGCAGCGGCATCTCTACAGCCGCGTTCCTGCCTCCTGGGCCCACATCTCTCACCCCGGCCGCACGGCTAAGTGTCGCCACGGGAGTGAATTCTAGACGATGGAACCTGAGACACCCGGTGCACGCCGCTTCCACGCCTGGTCACGGAGCCCGCCACCTGCTCCTCCACGTTTACCCAGCTGATGGCAACGCTTAGAGCAGTGACGGCGAACCTATGACACACGTGTCAGAGGTGACATGCGAACTCATTTTTTTGGTTGATTTTTCTTTGTTAAATGGCATTTAAATATATAAAATAAATATCAAAAATAGAAGTCTTTGTTTTACTATGGTTGCAAATAACGAAAAATATCTCTATGTGACACGGCACCAGAGTTAAGTTAGGGTTTTTCAAAATGCTGACACGCCGAGCTCAAAAGGTTCGCCATCGCTGTCTCAGAGCAACCGAAGCGATGTGATGGAGACAGTAAAACACTGAAGACAGCAGAGCTGCTCTCAACCTGGCCCCACAATAAAAGCGGAAAGCTGCCTGGCCGGCGTGGCTCAGTGGTTCAACATCGACCTATAAACCAGGAGGTCACGGTTTGATTCCGGGTCAGGACACGTGCCCAGGATGTGGGCTCCATCCCCAGTGTGGGGTGTGCAGGAGGCAGCGGATCAATGATTCCCTCTCATCATTGATGTTTCTATCTCTCTCCCCCTCCTTTCCTCTTTCTGAAATCAACAAAAATAAATTTTTAAAAAAAGAAAGTGGAAATCTGACCCAAACCCCCACCTAGAACCCTAAGAGCTCATGACATGAGTGAGAATTAAGCCTCTGGAGTGTTCAGCTGCCACAGAATTGTCGGTTTTCTGTGTCACAGCCGTGAGCCTTCCTTAACTACTACTGAAAAGCCACGAGCAAGTCCTGACTGTAGGAGATGAGGACTGGGAGGCCTGCCCTTCAGAGAGCAGTCCTGGAGGAGGGGTGAGAAGAAACCCATGTTTCCTAAAGTTAAAGAATGGCCGGGGAATGTAGAAATGGGGGCAATAGGTGTAAATTTTTGGAAGGGGGGGCAAATTGCACACTGAGCAAAAAGCAAGAGATGTCACAATAACCTAAACAGAACACTGGTGAAGAAAAGGCTTTGTAAGGTTGTGGAAAAGTACGCATATCTAAATATTGGGCAGGAGAAAGTCAATGAGATGGAGAGATTGAAAATGCAAGAGGAAGAAAGACTGACCAAGCAAGGCCACAGAAAGGAGAAAGACAACGGGACCAGTCGCACAGTTAGCCTCTTTATTATTGTTAGTGTGTGTGTGTGTGTGTGTGTGTGTGTATTTGTTGTTCGTTTGTTTGTTTTGTTAATCCTCACCCTAGGATGTTCTTCCATTGATTTTTAAAGAGAGTGTGAGAGCGGGAAGGACGGATGGAAACATTGATGTGAAAGAAACACATCGATTGGTTGCCTCCTGCAAGAGCCCTGAACAGGGTCTGGGCCTGGGAGGAGCCGGCAACGAGGTACCTGCCCTTGACCAGAATCGAACCTGCGACCATTTGGTCTGCAGGCTGAAGTTCTATCCACTGAGCAAAACCTGCTAGGGCTAGACTCTTTTTAAATTTTTGTTGTTGTTGTTAATCCTCACCTGAGGATATTTTTTCATTGACTTTTATAGAGAGTGGAAGGGAGTGGGAGAGTCAGAGAGAGAGAAATATGTCAATTGGTTGCCTCCCACACATGCCCCAAATGTAGCCAGGGATCCAGCCTGCAACCTAGGTACATGCTCTTGACTGGAATCAAACCCGGGACCCTTCAGTCCACAGGCCCACACTCTATCCACTGAGCCAAACTGGCTAGGGCCATTTAGCCTCTTAAAAGAAGCAGTGTCTTTCTTATTCTTTAATAAGCATGAAGGAGATAATTTAAGAAGAAAGAGTGAATAGATCAGAAAAGTGTCAGGACCCACCACATAACAAGTGGTGTAGATGCACAAGTCAACCTCCCATGCAGAAATGCCAGGCCCCGTTAGCTTCCGGGGGGGCGGGGGGGGACGGGGAGGAGGAGGTCTCTGGGAGAAGACAGACTCCGGGAAAAGAACCCTTGGTTTGTGCTGCTGGTGCTCTGAAGGCTGAGAAGACAATTCAGACCTGGTGTCCCCCCGAGACTGAAGTTAAAGAAAATCTATGGACACAGCACCATTTGACAAACTTCAGCTTTGGGAATTCTTAGATATTTCTTGAGTATCAACCATATGTTAGGAGTACAGACATGACTGGGAAAGAAAACCAGCACAGAAGTAAGCAAACAAATAATTCCAGAGTGTAAGTGCTATGAATAAAGTTATCTGGTAAATTTTAAAAAGACGAAGAGGGTCTGAATGGGGACCAGTAATCTTTCAGTTTACTCACAATCCTGAATCAAAACTGTTTTATTGATAAATTATGAAAGATAAGTGATGCTGTAATTATTTCAATGATTCTTCCAAAGTTATACCATTTTTGCCATCAATCAATTTCTGGCATCATCTTTATAATATATTAAATTTCAACTAGACCAAGTTTAAAACTATACAGTTTCAGAAAATAAAAGACATTTGCTAAAAAATGGTTTTGCCGTATGTATCTTGATAAAGTATCTTGATAATACCTTACTAAGGTACTATTTCATTCAAACAAGTTGACAATTTTGAGTTTTGTTTTTGATAACATGTATTAAAATTATATGTATGCACACCATGCATATATAATGTAAGCATGAGCATATATAAATTAATAGTTAATAATGAATAGACATCATGTAACAACATTTCTTAGTGCAGTGATGGTGAACCTTTTGAGCTCGGCATGTCAGCATTTTGAAAAACCCTAACTTAACTCTGGTGCCGTGCCACATATAGAAATTTTTTGGTATTTGCAACCATAGTAAAACAAAGACTTATATTTTTTATATTTATTTTATATATTTAAATGCCATTTAACAAAGAAAAATCAACCAAAAAAATGAGTTCGCATGTCACCTCTGACACGTGTGTCATAGGTTCGCCATCACTGGCTTAGTGAATAGACATCATGTAACAACATTGCTTTGATTGCTATTTAACATTTTTTGTTTATCTTGGTGAAAAACTTCTTTCAAAAATGTGTACTAACTAACTCACTTTCAAGTACCTTGCTGTCAATGTATGTGAGTTTCTGCGAAAATTCTTTAAAAAGCCAGTTTCATAATATATTTCTATTTCATTACTGAAATGATAAGAGATAAATCACAACAAAGACAGACAGTAAGAAATGAACAATATTCTATGTGTGACTGATTTCCTTTTATCTCTAAACGCACGATTTTTCTTTGTCTGCTCTGAAGCTTTAGTCAAATGACGAGTAATATAAAGTGTTTATGATTTTCTGAATTGGAGTTACAGATTCTTGACCAATCTGATTCAGGCCAGATCCTTGTCACAGTTTTTCATTTTAATAACTAAAAAAAGACTTTTGAAGATGCTTAGATACTTACTTATTTTTAATAACAACAGAGAGGTTGAAAAATATTTATCTTCCAAACATAACTGTGAATTCACAGATTGTATTTATTTTCAGAAAAGAATAAAGGACATTACAAAGGGGTACCCTGATATTCAATGGGATAAAATAATAAGCTATTTTAAGAATATCTCCCATTTTAATATCATAAACTTTACTTCCATATCCAGTCTTCCAAATTAATAAATAAAAAAATTGAATACATGAACAATTTTATCTGTTCTTTTCTTTTTTCTACAAAAATATTCTCCCTGATTTTGAAATATTGTATTTAAATAAAGTAATAATTCTTATAAAACCAAAATGTCATTCTATATGTATATGTGTATTTAATTGCAGATGAGGCCCAGTGCACGAAAATTCATGCACTCAGGTGGTGAATGGGGGGGGCCCTCAGCCCGGCCTATGCCCTAAGTAAGGTGGGGGAATGTCTGATTGCATCCCCTATAACTGCAGGGCCAAAACAGAACTTGAACTAGGGATAATCATAGACACTAAAATTTTTTTCATCATTTTCCCTATTTACTAACCTGTTATCCTCACTGATTTTATAACTGGAGTTAAAAAGTATTTTATGAGCCGCTCAGTGTACCTGGCATACAAATAAAATACATATTTATTTAGTTTTTGTGTATTTTAAAATAATATGCTAGAAGTCTTCTGGATTCTTTCCTCCATTAGATGACAAATGCATAGGCGACATCACTGTTAAGAGAATACTTACTTCGCCCACCCTCCCCTTACACATTCCTGTGCGCCTTGAGTTAGTGCTGGACCATGCAACTTGTTTTAGAAAGATTGGGGCCCGGGTTTTAGAGACTATAAGAGCATGAGGGGGGGGAGGAAATGTGGGGATAAGGACACATATGTAATAACTTAATCAATAAAAAAATTTTTAAAAAAGAGCAGACCTGAAACTACTCCATCGCCCAATGCCAAACGGAAAGCCCAGCCCAAATCGGCCAAACCTTAGCTAACCCGGAGACCTGTGAGTGAAAAATAAAAACTTCATTTTGTATACCCCTGAGGTTTCTATAGTTGTTTATTATTCAGCCATCGCTACTGAATACAAGAACATTTGGGGAAAGGTGGCTGAATAGGAAATTTCGAAGAAGAAAATACGCCAACCTTATTAGCACTAATCTGCTAAGTTCATACATGTTCTTTCAAGTTCCCCATCTGCATGTTCTCTGTTGCTCATGTGCGTCCCCGCCTGTGAAGCGGAGTGAAGTCGCTGCATATGTTCTCTCTCATCCTCAGTCACTCCGTGTGAGATGCATGGTCCCACTTCACAGAGGAGGGAACTGGCTGAGAAAAGCTGAAGGAATTGCCCTGCCCTCGTCCACACAGGTGATGTGGCTCCGAACTGCTGCCTCGCCGACCAGACCCCAGTGGAAACGCATGTCAAGAGTTGGAGAGACGTCTGAGTAGCACATGCCAGTGAGGAAAGGGCGCCCTGTGGGCAGTAATTATATAAACTCGTGCAGAGCAGACCGGCGGCTGTGAACGGGCATTTATCTCTCAGCCCAGGACCCCACGTGAGAAAGTCTGTTCAGACCCCTTCGGTACTCATCACACAATCATTGCTCATGGCATGCTCTGTGTGATGATTTGGTTTCATAGATATGAGAATCACGTCATGTAGAGAGGGAAAAATGATACATGAGGGGCAGAAACCCTGGCCACATCAGGCAGCTATAAAATCCACTATTCTCAGTCTCATCCTGATTGTGTTTCTACTTCCAGCTGACATTATACTCCTGTTCCCAACAGGCCAACCCATCTTATCCATCTTGAATTCTCAAGTCGAAACTATGGAAGGATGCACCCTGTTTGCCTTAGCGATAGGAATTCTTTATTATTGGTTTAGAGAACAGAATTTAGAGCGCAGAATAATGGGACTAGGGCACTAGGCTGTTTTATAAATGAGATCCCATTGGGTCAAATCAGGTACAATTAATAGAAATTCTTCATCAAAGAATAGTCTAGGCCTGTGGTTGGCAAACTACGGCTCACAAGCCACATGCGGCTCTTTGGCCCCTTGAGTGTGGCTCTTCCACAAAATACCACGTGCGGGCGCGCACATACAGTGCGATTGAAACTTCGTGGCCCATGCGCAGAAGTCGGTATTTTTTGGAAGAGCCACACTCAAGGGGCCAAAGAGCCGCATGTGGCTCTCGAGCCACAGTTGGCCGACCACTGGTCTAGGCTGATCCCTTTGGATAAAATACTGTGGGCAAGGCACCCAGGAGGACCTACTGGACAGCACAGATGTTGACCGACATGCCCAATGGGGGCAAGGACAGTGATCTGAAGGACAGACCGTCCTGAGGAGGAGGAGGTGACATTCATCCCTCACACCAGGTCGGCACAGGTCCAAGCAGCCTCGCCCAGCGCTGGCTGCATCCGTATTTCCAAACACTGACCGGCACAGAGAAACGAATGTCTTGCCGCAATGAATGACGAAGAGCACATGTCAGATGTAACTCTTACTCCTATAAATTGAAGGCTCCAAACGAAACAATGGCTACTCTCTTCCGATTTTCAGCTGCTTCCAAAACAGGCACGTTTTCCCCAGAATAAAAGTATTTCCAGCCCCCAAGCCAGACATCACCCTGGGGTGGGCAGGGTCACCGCGATGTCAGGGGTGCTGCTGGCTGCCCCTCTTAGCCTTTCAGATGCTCGCAGGGTAATTTGCCACCAGAGCAACTGACAAGCATTCATTTACCGAACAATGATTTTCTAAGTTCATCATTTATCATGTAATGCAATGTGACTAATGAGATAAAACTGCAATTTACAAGAATAGAAATTCCTTTCGGCTAATAAGCACTGTCATGGGTTTGAGTGGTTGGAGGGGAAATGAGTATTTCCCTACACAAATGCGCCCGAGACGCTAGAGAGGATGCAGACGAAAGCCGGCCTCGTCCGTCCTCACCATCCTCCTGGAAGCCGCAGCAGGAGGGACTGATCCATGAAGGCGAGGCTGCAGGGAACAGCAAGGACAGAAGGACAGAGAGATGCGGCCCGCACGGTGTCCGCAGAGAGAGAGGAACACTGTGGAATGCGCTCTAGGAAGGCAGGATGTCAAAGAACAAAAATAATGAAGCAAAGGATATCGCGAACAGCCCATTCCCAAAAGGAGTGGGACCGGTGCTTTACCTAAGAGCGTTTTAACATGGACGCTCACCCTGGCTGGGTTGGCTCAGGCAGTGGTTCTCAACCTTCCTAACGCCGCGGCCCTTTAATACAGCTCCTCATGTTGTGGTGACCCCCAACCATAACATTATTTTCGTTGCTACTTCATCACTGTAATTTTGCTACTGTTATGGATCATAATGTAAATATCTGATGTGCTATACAGTGGGGCCTTGACTTAACAAGTCTCCCGACTAACGAGCTTTTTGAGATACCTGCTGTCTCTTGGCCAATTTTTTGCATTGAGTTGATAGAGTAATTTGAGGTAACGAGCTCCTTAACGAGCTCGGTCTCGGAACGAATTAAACTCATAAGTCAAGGCCCCACTGTGTGTGTTTTCCAATGGTCGCAACCCACAGGTTGAGAACCACTGGCGATAGAGCATCGACCTGTGGACCTAAGGGTCCCAGGTTCGATTCCGGTCAAGGGTACATGCCTGGGTTATGGGCTTGGTCCAATGTGCAGGAGGCAGCCAATCAATGATTCCCTCTCATCATTGATTTTTCTATCTCTCCCTTCCTCTCTGAAAGCAATAAAAATATATTTTAAAAAAATATATGGATGCTCCATCACCTGGGAAGGGATGAGCACACGGGGCCGATGCTGGCGGGCTCATAGAGCTGTACCGCAATATGCAAAGATGTCTGAGCGCCTTTCAGAGACCAAGTGGCAAAGCCATCAAAAGGGCCTTCCTTAGTTCATTTTACATAAATGTAAAAGGTGAACAGGCATTACATATTTTTCCTAAATGGCTGGAAATAGGCTTTTTGTTTTTTTCTTACCTGTTACATTAAACTTTGTGTCACGAACATTTCCTGAATAAGAAACTCCAAATTCATGACAGGCATAGCGGTATATAGGTCAGGGCAGGTGGGAATTATTTAATTGAGCCAAAATGTTATATTATCAAATCAGTTTAATTCTTTAGGGCCAGATTCTTTATATACATAGTGCCATTTTTTAGTGAAATAATTGGTAATTTTGGTTAATCAGTCATATTTTACCAGAACCTTCATATGCTGCCCAAGCAGACCTGAGCTTTATATTGTGATTTCTTACCCTTTTACGGCCACAACTTTTCAATGTGTTTAGTTCGATATAATCCAAACATCCACTTATTAGAGATCTTCCCCAGCTTAAAAAATATATATATTTACCATTTATATTCTCTAGTTAGTATTCAAAAAACAATATTTTTTCAAATCCAAAGAAATTTCCCAAGCTCCATATATTTCAAACATTCTGATATTCTTCTGTTTTCTCCAAAGAGAGCTGTATTACTCATTTAATGAAGTATTTTAAAATAGACATACATTGTACTATAATTTATCCTGTCTAGTTTATTTTAATAAACATTTATAAAATATTACCACTCTGGTCCCAGATGTTGATAATGAGTGTGGCTACACATATGTGGGGGGAGAGGGCATGTAAGGAAATCTCTGCACCTTCTCAATTTTCCTGTGAACCTAAAACTGCTCAAATAATAGTCTTTATTTTATTTTTTTTAGTATATTTTATTGATTTTTTACAGAAAGGAAAGAAGAGGGATAGAGAGTTAGAAACATCGATGAGCGATAAACATCGATCAGCTGCCTCCTGCACACCCCCTACTGGGGATGTGCCCGCAACCAAGGTACACGCGCTTGACCGGAATCGAACCTGGGGCCCTTCAGTCTGCAGGCTGACGCTCTATCCACTGAGCCAAACTGGTGAGGGCAATAGTCTTTATTTTAAAACATCCACATTAATGCAGAGTAATTTCAGATTATCTGTCCAATTCTCTCCTTTATTTCATCTATATTTCATCTATACTTCAATTTATTTGGAAAAGAAAGTGTCATACTCTAAAAAGGTAACTTTAGAGGAGATAGAAAGATCCATTAGCTGAAATATAAAAATTGTCTTAGGACAAAAACATATTTAAAAAGAAGTTTTAGAAACATGCTTAACATAATTGGGTGTCACCTCTGCCTTGAAGCGCGTGTTGTTAGCAAGTGCTAACCCCCTAAAATGAACCGTCCTGCCGTGTGCTTCAAATGTGGGAGAACTAAGCACTCAACACTCCCATTCTGTGACTGTAATGTCATACAATGAGAAATTCATTGCAGTTTAATGTTCAAAACATTCCTGAGATACAAAAATTATCTCCAAGTTAAAAAAGTCATGTTGCAGTTTATAAAGGGTTTCCGAGGGGCGCTGTGGAAGCCTGTAAAGGTCTCCATCTTCACCATAGCTCTATTGCCTTGGGAGCGCATTGTGTCTGAAAATCTAACCAATTGAAAACGTTTTCAATTAACCACATAAGTGCACCTCCTTCTTCAGAAGCTCATTGTCTCTCAGGAAGAACTCAATTACAGCTCCTAATGGATGGCCCACCTCGGACTCCTTATAACTCACAACAAGAAGGGTACTAATAGGCTCAACATTGGGGACATTTTAAGATAATGTTTATTTGGACACAACAAATTAGTCAAGACAATGTTTACTTGTGTTCCTGTTAAAAAAGAAGCTGTTTTTTGTATGCATCTTTATGCCCTCTATTGAAATTCTAAGCAGAGGAAGTGCTAATCATATCATTTACTGAGCACATACTAAATTCAACATTCTGCTTTCTGCATGAATCACTTTGCTGCATTACCTCGCCTTGTTTCTACCTGGATGAAAGTCATTGTCCTTTCGGAAGAGACTCCTGCAGGAGCTGTTAAACTGGCCTGAGTTTTCACTGCTAATAATTAATGGCTGATTGTGATTCAAAGTTAAATATAGGATTCCAAATGCTGTTTTTAACCATTATACACTACTGCCTTTCTTGACACACATAAACACTAAAAATCAATCATTTTAATGTATTCTGTTTTTACAATAAGATTTTTTTTTTTAAATTTTATATTAATAGCTCTAAACATTAGAGGCTTGTAAGCTCCAGGTAAAATGCAAGTCAAGTTGAAACTCTTTTCTTTGTCACGGCTAAGTGTCCCATGATTCAGAGGTGATGGATAGCCCTTGCTGGTTTGGCTCAGTGGATAAGAGCCTTGGCCTACAGACTGAAGGGTCCCAGGTTCGATTCCGGCCAAGGGCACATGCCTAGGTTGTGGGCGTGATCCCCAGTAAGGGTGCAGGAGGCAGCCAATCAGTGATTCTCTCTCATCATTGATGTTTCTATCTCTCTATCCCTCTTCCTTCCTTTCTAAAATCAATAAAAAATATATTTAAAAAGAAAGAGATGATGGATGGTTTCACAAAATAAGAAGCACTTGAAAAATGTATTAAACAAATTAAGATGAGACCAATCTTGTGTTAATAAACTGAATTGTTTTCATGGCAACACAGCTTCCTTTGACGGGTATATTTTGCACCAATCCTACAGCAGAGAGTATTCATACCACCTATTGTTCTTCAAATACGAGAATACAATGAAAATTACTAGGATTTTATAGATTTACCACTTCTAAAATGGAGAGGAGAGATGGTTAACCATTAATTTGCTCACGGTCACTCAGTAAGTTATTTGTACTGAGTTAAATGTTGATCTGATTTCAGTGCCTGGTCCTCTAAAAACAGGAGAGACTGTCCATTAAAAATACAAATGCACAAAATGGTCTCTTTGGGTATTTTTAACTTATTGTTTGATGCTTCATGGATCCCACATCTGGATAACCATATTATCTGTCATGAAAATTAGCTGTAATTTTATCAATCACAAGTTGGCAGTTAACCCAGATAGCATTATGTAAATAGCAAACATTTAGCAATCAAAGTACTAAATAAATTGTAAGAACCTAAAATAGAACTAAGAAATTGCGTTTTGACTTTCAAGGTAATGCCCTGAATCACAGGATTATATTTTGATCTTTCAGTGAAGAATTTAAAAGAATGCAATAAGTGGTATTCTTTAGAAACACTCATAAAGAGGTATTTACTTTACTATTTGTAGGATTTCATACAGCAGAGTTCTATTTTCACCCAGTGTATTAGCTCACTCACCTTCTGAACAGTCCTTTATTCAAAATCATTTTTTAAAAAGGAAATATTTTTTATTGCTTTTAGAGAAAGGGAGAGGGAGAGATAGAAACATCAATAATGACAGAGAATCATTGATTGATCAGCTGGATTGGCTGCCTCTCGCACACCCCACACTGGGAATGGAGCCCACAGCCTGGGCGTATGCCCTGACCAGGAATTGAACCATGACCTCCTGGTTCATAGGTTGATGCTCAACCACGGAGCCACACTGGGGTATACAACATCCTTTTGATGAAAATTCCTATGCTGTTCGTTAGACTCTCTATCCTTACTGCTAGAGAGAGTTCCGACAAATCCTGGTGGAAGTCTGATTAACGCATTCGTGCAACACCACACAGCACAGCTGGGACTCTAGGAAGCCACTCACCAGCTGTGTGACACGGGGCATCTCTCCCAGTAGAACACATGTGTTCATCTGGACGGTCCCCAGTTCCCGCTGCTCCCACAGCTCCCTGCAGCATCAGGCCCGGCCTCAGATCCGGATCCTGGATCCCTGGCCTGGGGTAGGGCGGGCCATGCCAAGTACTCCCTGGGCTTCTGGAGAAAGAGCCCTAGGGGGGAGTCCTGATGCTCCCTTGGGCTCTGTCGATATTTCAGTGTCTATGCTTTCTTTTTTAATGTCCAGGTTAAAGCGAGGCATACTGTTTGATTTATACAATTCTGTGTACTTTGTGAGACATCTTTAGGTGAAATAGTTAAGAGAAGAGCTAGGTTAGAACTGGGACCTGGAGACCTAACCTGTAAGGTACCGCGTCACCAAGCTAGTGATTTTGTCCACAATAGCCAACAGCCCAAGGCCTGGCACGATTGTTTTGACCTTAGTGGTTGGAACTGATTGTGAAAACAGCTCAAGTTTTTCAGGCATTCTGCCTGTTACTCAGCCTGTGGCTTATCACTGCAGTTGTAAACTCTACAGGTCCAAACAATTCACCAAAAGTCACCCTTTTTCTAGTAGTAAATATTTATGACCATTACATAGTAAGAACATCAAGTACCTGAGTGCCCATGTGCAGATAATCAGATGGGATGCTACTATAAAAACATTAGAGATGGGTGAGAAAAATATAGAAAAGACACAATCCTTATCCTTTAGGATTTTAGTGTCATCCTACAGACAACTGGCTTTAGTGGGATATTTTGTCAAATAGCCAAAAAACTGTTTATCGTTATTTTTGAAGCTATATACCATGATTCAAAAATTTTACCCATTATGTTTGTGTAAATAAATAAAAAGTCAATGAATGAAGTCTATACAGCATGTGGCAGATGGGGAGTATGGATTTACTTAGCGGCTCACATGGTCAGAAATGATGTGTGGATGCACCACATTCATTTTCTCTATTAGTTGAAAATTTTAGTTGAAGAGTTCACTCCATACAATTGAAAATAGATTGACTCAAATACAAAAAATATATGCCTACTTTTTGTTTTTATGGTTTTTTAAAAATATATTTTTATTGATTTCAGAGAGGAAGGGAGAGGGAAAGAGAGATAGAAACATCAATGATGAGAGAGGACCATTGATCTGCTGCCTCCTGCACACCCCCAGCGGGAACTGAGCCCACAACCTGGGCATGTGCCCTGACCTGGAATCGAACCATGACCTCCTGGTTCATAGGTTGACATTCAACACTGAGCAACACCAGCCAGGCTGGGTTTTTTTTTTAGTCAACTTTGATAAGGCCTGCTTTCAAAAACTTAGGGCATTAAACTTAAATAACTAAATAAAATAATAGATTTTATTCAACTTCAATTATAATTAATATTAAATCCTTGAGACAATAGGCTAATAATAGTTACACAGCAAAGAGGAGGTGAGGGATGAGGTTGCAGCCACTGGGTGTTCAGGCCTGACCGACTCCCCAGTCCTAACCTGGTAACCATATGAGCCAACAAACTGAACAAATACTACTAATAATTCACAAGTGAACTGAAATGCCAGGCCCAGCAGACTGCATTTGGCTAAAGTTCATACGTTGAATGCAGATGGAGGGTTTACATACATTACTCAGGTTTCCGGAACTTAGAGCCTGTATGTTCTATTTTTATTGATTTATATTTAGCCTATTTTAGTTTCAATTACAACTTCATTTTTTAAAAAATCAGGAGCCATGGAATAAAAAGGAAAAGGGGGGAATATTCTAACTCAATTTCCTCCCATTAAGTCCACAGAAAAGGGGTGGGGTAAATGAATGGAAAGCAATTCACAATAACCTATTGTTCACATTACCCACGATATGTCCCCCGACTCCAACACAAGATGTAATGAGCTGTGGTACATTATGGATTCCACCTCCATAGGTAGCATCAGAGTTAGCAAAACATTGTTTTATTTTATAATTTAAATGGTGCAGTTATTCTTACCTGTAAATTATATTTCTATTTCATCCAAAGTTGGGAATGAGTATTAGCTAGTGATAAAGGAAGATAATATAATGCATTTTTTTTAAATTATCCTTTTTGGAGCATCTTTCCAATTTTCACAAATATTTTTTAACAATAAAAGTAGTTTCTTTTACTATATTTTAATTATTTTTAGTCTGTACTGAGGCTAACTTAGGCATCTGGTGACCCTACAAGGAAGCAGTCAGAGAGCGATGAATGCATAGTCTAGGGGTGAAAGTGGGCCACCTCTGTCATTCTAACCACCGCCCAAGGACGGGACAGGTGTGGCGACCTGGAGGGTCTTCCTGCTGAAATCGTCACTGTTCGTTATTCTAGGGAATCATGAACCTCCATATGTAGGTATAGGAAAGTTTTTGTAAATGTTGTTAAGTGGATGGCACAATTCATCAGAACTAGTTCAGTATAAATAGCTTGAAACAGATTAATCAGACAGTTATTATAAAAAATATACTATAATGTAGAAAAATAGAATATCAGATAGTTATATAATATTAGCATATAATTGCTTAATGGCACTACAGGAGCCAAGTATTAAATACCTATTTTTAAGTGGTGCAATCACTGTTTTATAAAATAGATTCCAATGACACTAATCAATTGTGTGCATGCCAGTTAGATTATTTTAAGGAACGATTAAAAATATGCATACTCTGACAATCCAGCAAAAGGAAGGGTGGTAACATTAAAGTCCTAGAAAAATCTCAAAAAAGACAAGCTATTGTGAGATGAAGCTAAAATTCTGGGTTGTTTCATTTGCAACTCCTCCAATATATTATTTTCAATTGACCTTATAATGGTGTGAAATAGAAAATATTATTGTCCAATTATTTTTCTTTAATATTTACAACATCGCTTACAAAGTTATATTCTACGGCTTTATATGTAAACCACATGCCACCCATCAACACAGCTTACAGCCGAGACACGAATCAAAGAGTCTTCCTGACTTACCCAATCTCCTCGCTTCCATTTGTGGAGGAATACGAGAAATCAAAATTTTGTTTAACTAAATTTTATATAATTTGAATGATGGATAGTTAATCGATCTCATGACTTTGGGCATAAATTAAATATGAATCGAGGAATTTTAGGAAAAATGTTTTTAAGGAGCCCATTTTAATAGACTTAACCATTGATTGCACATTCTTACTGGAAAATGCCTCTGATAAAAGGGCATCATAAATTGTACCTCGATTTTGTGTTTACTGCCTTAAAGAGATTCAATTCTGTCCTATAAATAGTATTGGAAAATTACCTGGTAGATAATACTTAATTTTTAGAATCAGCCGAACATATAGTTTCACATAATTACTAGATAGTGACAGTGAGCAATCATATATCTTGCTCAGGCTCCATTTCCTCAGCAGTAACCTGGGATTGAAAATAGAACCTAATTGATGTGCCTGTCATCAGTGTTAGGTGCACATTTATACATGCCTCGCGTGGTGATTGGCGTAAGTAAGCCCTCAGTTGTTACTGCCTCGTCTATGATTTCCGTGCTGTTGTCTGTAAGTATCTTCTAAAGAGCATGGCAAAGAAAGGATGAGTAACATTTAAGAAAAATGTGCCGTGGCTGCTTTTCAAACAGACATTGGGCGCTTGACATGAGGCCGGTTCGAGTGGGAACCTCCACAGCTGTGCCTTCACCCACTGACTTCCTTACCCCCACGCGGGCTCCTTACTCCCCTGCGCTCGTGTCTGTCAGACAAGGAAATGCAGGGCCTGTTCGGTTCCCTCCAAGCCACACAGCCCCACAGCTGTCCCATCTTTGCCACCCTGACCGTATTAAAGAGGACAGCCCACACGCGTGTTTTTTGGTTTGTTTTTTTGTTTTTATATATTTTATTGATTTTTCACAGAGAGGAAGAGAGAGGGATAGAGAGTTAGAAACATCGATGAGAGAGAAGCATTGATCAGCTGCCTCTTGCACACCTCCTGCTAGGGATGTGCCCGCAACCAAGGTACATGCCCTTGACCGGAATCGAACCTGGGACCGTTTAGTCTGCAGGCCGATGCTCTATCCACTGAGCCAAACCGGTCAGGGCAGCCCACACGTTTTGTAAGACGGCCTTACGCTTTCTCATCATCCCCATAGCGCAGCGGCTCTCACCTGGGACAGGTTTCTCCCCAGGGGCAGACAGTTTGCTGGTCCTGAGACACTTTGGGCTATCACAGCAGGAGGGCGGGGAGGAACATTCAGTGGGGAGAAGCCAAAGATGCTGCTAAGCATCTACAGTCTACAGGACAGCCCGGAAAAAAGGATTGTCTGGGACAAATGATCAACTGTGCTGAGGCTGAGAAGCCCTGTCTGGCGTGCCATTCATAAACAAACTTTATTTTTTAATACATTTTTTTATTGACTTCAGAGAGGAAGGGAGAGGGAGAGAGAGAAATATCAATGATGAAGAGAATCATTGATGCCTCCTGTCCACCCTCCACTGGGTATTGAGCCCACAACCTCCTCATTCATAGGTCAATGCTCCACCAAAAGGCATGTTGGCCGGGCCATAAACAAACTTTCCAAGAGAGTGGGTAAAAGAAACATTACAGTGCAATCTCACTATAAACATTGATGTACATAAATATATTAGCAAATAAATTTAAGAATAAATAAAATTAAGATTTTATAATCACACTGGATATCTCTCAGGAGAGTAAGGTTACTTTTACTTTAGAAAATATTCAATTTCAAAATTTATAAAGAAGTACAAAAAATTTTAGACAAAATTAACTATAGATTAGACCCACTTAAAGAAGATAGTAACGAACTCTTTAGATAATTCAGTAGAAATTATCCAGAATGTAGCACACACAGAAAGGAAAAAAGAGCTGAAAAAGAGAGATCTTAAGCTATATAGACATAAAGGGTATATGATAGGGAATAACATGTCTAACCAAATTTCCAAATGCAGAGGAAAGTTTATATTTGAAAAGGTAGTGGCTGAATAATTTCCAGAAATGATGCGAGACACACAGATTCAAGAAACCAAACGAATCCCCAAAAGTTTAAGTAAAAAGTAACTCACAACCGGACACAAAAGAACTAACTGATCTCTTTCTGAGAGAAACGGAGAGATGAGCTCTCAAGGAGCAGCAACTAGACTGACTGCTGCCTTCGCAACAACGAAAGACAGACCAAAAGAAAAACGATCAGCAACCAAAAATTCAATAGCTGGGAAACAGTCTTTTAGGTACAAGTGCAAGAAATGGGACATTTTCAGTCAAACAGAAAACTGAAAGGGTTTTTCATTTACAGAAGAAGAAGACTAAAATGGCCACGAAGGTATGAAAAGATGCTCAGATGCATTAGTACTATAACCAGAAAAAAAAAAAAAAAAAACAGGAACAAAATGAGAAATCTGCATATGCACCGGTTGGGAATAACAAGATTCATCTGAGTGTGAGTCAGTAAAGGTGCACAAAAATTTAAAAACAGGACACTTTTGCAAATGTGGCGAAGAAGTAAATCTATGCAGATACTCGGAAAAGTACTTTAGTTTGCATTATTTTATACATGTGAAGACATGCGTACTGACTGTGTGGCCCTGTGATTCAACTCCTATGAAGGTAAAAGAGCAAACATTTTGTAAATGAGCACCATGGGTAGTATAAATGTTCATAGGTACGCTGGTAGCAAGAAAAAAAAAACTGGAAACTACTATTGAACAGGAATTCAAAAAGGAATAAATAAATTCTTGAACATTCTTCAATGAAACAATAATGGTGAACATGAATGAATTGGCCACACATGTGATTAAATCTTAGAAAAACCTTATGGAGAAAAAAAGCACATTGCAGAAAAGTATGATGTCACTTAAATAAAGTTCAAAGTCAAAAAGATAGATACAGAGGCAGAGCAGCATCGAACAGACTGTCAAATTACAGCGGGAAGGCTGGGGACTGTTGCGGGGGCGGGGGTAAGAGATCAGTCGAAAGGCTTGTATGATGCATAGAAGCATAACCAACGGACACAAGACACGGGGGGGTAGGGCAGGGGGTGAGGGCATGTGCGGTGGGGGAGGGGGATACGGGAGGCTGGGGGAAGGTCAATGGGGAAAAAAAGGAGACGCATGTACTACTATTTGTAATACTTTAAACAATAACATTAAAAAATAAATAAAGTTCAAAGTCATCCCGTCGTGCCCAATACATGACTAGCAATACAAATATGTGTGAAAAAACTAATTTTTAATAGGGCTAAGACACAGCCAAGAGGAAAAATGGGGTAGTGGCGACCTCTGGGCAGGAAGGGAAAAGGATGGAGTGGGGCGGGGGGCGGGGGGGAAGAGGAGGCACAATCAGCAGCCCCCAATGGACGCTAAGGTTCCCCTCCCTTAGAGTATTTATGCGTGTGTTCACCGTACTCTGGTACTTTATTCCTCGCATATACAGCGTAAATATTCTTTGTATCCCTTTAATATCTGATCTATAAGATAGTTAACATTCATTAAGCAATCTCTGTGCAAGACGCTGCACATGTAGCATCCCACTTGATTTTTCCAAACTCTAACCTTGTCCTCACTTTTCAAACCTTCTTGGTGAACATTATTTTCTCGTTCAGATAAACATGAGAAATACCTTCTCAACTTTCATTTTGAAAATATTGCTCATATTACTAGATCAATCACTGGCTAGATTGATTTGGGGAATACCGACATTCTCAAGTTTATTTAAGTTCTTTCTATCATGAGTTCAATTTCATTCTTCAGTTCAAATAAACGCATTGCTACACACGCTCTGGCCCATGCTTCGCGTCTCAGCTCTAATCCTAAAAGCGATGAAGAGAGAGACCTGGAGCCCGGCCCCTTGTGGCCAGCGTCAAACACGATGCTGCAATTTCGGATTTCTGACAGAAACGCCCTTTGCTTTGCTCTCACGGAACACTCACTTACGAGAGACAAGTTCTTTGATCTTGAAATAGAAAAGCAGTTTGAATGGTCCCTTTATTGGAGGCCCCAACGACTTCCCCACCTGGTGACAGTGCTCAGCTCCTCCTGGCTCACGTTGCTGAACCGTCAGAAATGTTGCAAGTCAAACACTAAACGCTGATATGATAAAAACATTAAACTTTATAAAGTTATAATTAAATAAGTTATGCTTAAAACAAAAGTAATAATTATGCAAAGCTATCATTTTAATTACTTTACTATATTTTACTATTAAATAATGGCACATGTGCAGAAGTGCTACATAATGATGTCCTACTGAGCAACTCTCTCCGGCTCCGCATTCAGCGACTTCATCGTGTCAGTGACAAACTTACATATTTTTAAATCTCCCTCCATCATGAATCATTTCTTTTTTTAGTTTACTGAATTAGTCCCATTCTGAGAGGTGTTTTCTATTCACCCAATAAAGAGATTACCACATTTTTTATATTATTCCCAATCAGTGCTTTATATGCTTTGTGTTGTGTTGTTTTGTAAATAGTGATTAATGATGATGTGTGCATCGTTTGGGAAATTATAGTTACTGATGAAAAATACAACTCTTTGTCTTATTTAATATTATTCTTTAATTTTTACTTTTTCTAACATTAAGACTTCTGTTTTAAATATTTTTCTTAAGGATTATGTGATAATGTTGTCTATTATAAACCACATACAGCTAGGTAGACTTTTTCTCAATATGAGAATCTCCATTTTATAGGAAAATTGAACACTTTTGCATATATTTCCATCCCTACAGTGTTTGCTCTCATTTCCACACCTATAACTGTGTTGCAATACATCGGCAGCTGATGATTTTGAAGTTGTTTTCAAGTTGTCTCTCCAGAAAATGTTGTCAAACTAAGATACGTTTCCTCATTATGCATTAATTATTATTGTGAACCATCAAGAAGGAAAACATGGAGGTTTTCTCATCTTGAAAACACATCTCGAAAGAGAATGGCAGTTTTAATTAACAGCGGAGCCCGAGTGCCAATAATTCTCCAGAAATTCCTTCAGTCCCAGCAATGAGTGCCGCTGAGGGAGCGACTGCTCAGGGTGGCTCTGCCCCCGTCCATTCCCGAACGCGGGCGGCCACCGGAGGGCCGGCCATGCTGACACCTAAACAGAGGTGCCCACAGGCCCCTCTCAGCACTCACCCACCTTTCAGAGATGCTGCGCTGAGCACAGCAACCGACACCATTAAACCAGCAATGTCCCTTATCGTCTGCACTGCAGCGGCCCATACGTTTTAAGGATATTGTCACTCCTGTGAACCCTCCCGTAGTTTAATGAGTAATTTATATTCTGAGTCTCAAAGACATGTTTTTTTCCCCTATAAACATGAGGTTAATCTCGCTGCTCTCTGCAGATGTATTATAACTGGCAGCATGAATTTTATATTTAATCCTGTGACCCAGTAGTATTAATTAGCATCCCATTTTAATTCACACTTCAAAAAAAAAAAAAATACCTGTACTGTGGAAGCTTTTCTTCCCTTTTGCCTAGGGTGCAAAAGAAGTCTATCCTCCATGCACCAAAATTAAAGGTAGTTTAGCACTGCAAGATTTTGTTTGCCTTCTAATGCCACCAATGTGTTGCTATGTGCACTGTCTATGACCTTGCACATCCACAGGCCCCTTCATGTTAAGGATTTATATAGCTCAACAGTAGACTGGGTGCAGAAATGCTGGTGTTACCACCATAACCAGCTAGTTAACAAAACAGGAAGAGAGGAAAGTGGAGGCCAGACATTATGAGCATGGCCATCTGGGCAGCTTCACCAGGAAGCTGTAACGGTCACTCTCCCCAGGGAACCACTGGCCCTTCCCAGCAGAACACTGGGGGAAGGGACCGGACAAACGGGACAATGGGCACATGTGCAGTGAAGTTGGGGCGACACAGGGAAGGTGCTTGCCTGTCAGTCTAACCTGAGGAACAAAAATCACTGGCGAGAGGGCAGAGTCATTGCAAGCACCGGACATCCTGCAGGTTTAAGGGGTGAAGCCCTAGCTGGACCCTGAGACGAAGCATTCTCACTCCTGCTTGCTTGTCTGCTGTGTTCCTGTTTCTCGCTGCTCCGTGACCCACCCTCGCCCCTGCCACATGGCCAAGGGGACCCCACAGGCCATGGACTGCAGCTGGGAACACCAGCTCAGTGAGCCAGATGCTGGCCTGGACTGCGCTTGGATGTGAAGTGGAAACCCTGGGAAGTGGCTTTAATTCTGGTCTGTTGAAGACAAGATAGGACATATTCCAGAGAGATGAGACCTCAGAGGAAAAACTCCTTTAATGTTGCCTCATCAATAAAGCTTCCCATGATCCCTCCTCCTTCGTGGGGGCCTCAGGAAATTCTTGTTCCCGTGGCACCCTGAAAGCTCCACTTCCACCAGGAACTGGTGGGGACGCAGAGGGGACCCCCCAAGAACATTGGCATGTAGCCCCCACTCTGGCTTGGACAACCATGTGACCTGCAGCAAATCACTTGCAAATGCCACCCTCACAACATGTCAAAGGTACCCATTCTTCAGGGATATTTATATGTTTAGGGTTCAATGTGATTTCTGCATGCCGGCTCCTCTCCCCTCCTGGAACCTCTACCTCCTCACCATCTGAATAACTGGGTCGTTGTCCTGAGCCTCCACTGGCACATTAGTCTCCTCTTGGAAGCCCTCCCTCATTCAGCCAAGAAGCACTTGATTGACAGCCTATTTCTTGCGATGAGTTAGGCAGTGGTTCTCAACCTGTGGGTCGCGACCCCTTTGGGGGTCGAACAACCCTTTCGCAGGGGTCGCCTAAGAACATCGGAAAACACATCTATAATTACATATTGTTTTTGTGATTAATTACTATGCTTTAATTATGTTCAATTTGTAACAATGAAAATACATCCTGCATAACAGATATTTACATGACGATTCATAACAGTAGCAACATTACAGTGATGAAGTAGCAACGAAAATAATGTTATGGTTGGGGGTCACCACAACACGAGGAACTGTATTAAAGGGTCGCGGCGTTAGGAAGGTTGAGAACCACTGAGCTAGAGGCTCCTAAGTGCAGCTCCAGTGGATTCTCACTCGATCATCTCTGGGGCCTGGCATGACGCTAGAACAGAGTAGACGATGGGGAGTGTTTATATAACGGCACGTCACTTACTCTCTAAGTACGCATCAACACTCTGTATTAGGAGCAGGTCACTGGGAGATAATTTTTGTTAAATCCTTTTTTTTTCTATATGCAGAAAAGATCCCCCGGTGAGCAATCAGGGTTCCTTTCGCATCTATGCCCGTTTGAGAGATCGCACCTTTGTGAGGGTCCCCACCAGCTCTGGTTTAGCCAGCGGAGCGTTACACCAGGGCTGAGGAGGAAGAGCTGCTCAGCTTTAAAGCAACGAGGGGCAGTTAGTGCTCAGAAAAGTGGGAAAAAACTATTCTTGCTCCACGTGGTCAGAGCCTCTTTTTCTCTTATAGGAAATGTGATGAATGGCCAATATTCTGCCAATCTCAAACTAAAGTCTTCAGTGCTAAGAGAGTAAGATGAGTGTCTTAACATTTTAAGTAGCAAAGTGACCAAAAGCTTTCAGCATTAATAGGCGTGGCATGTTAATGGAGAAATGACAGTCCCCAGGCAATAGTTTGAGTCAGGGAACTTGCCAGAAACACCCCACAACTGAATCCACAGGCTGGCTGGCTCCGGGCAGAGGGGCTTGTAACCCAGACACGGTGGCCACGCTCTGTATCGTAGGAACCACCAGGGAGAAAACATCCAATGTGTTATGTGACAATATAACACGCTGAATCGCCTCGAGGCCACCTCCTTGTCCATACAAGTGATAAATATATTTTTAAAAAAAGAGAATGTATTTTACCCAAATATAACACTCCTTGCTGTTGTTTTTATTGTTAATGTGATCTGTCTTAATGAGCTCTCACACAAATAAATTAAATATTGGGTAATTAAAGTAAAGTGACAAGTACTCTTTTGTGATAATTTTCAGTTCATGTATGCAGAACAATTTTAATTGGAGATGGATTTAACTGACTTGATGTTTATAAGAGATGTTAAAAGATAAAATTGATGTGTTGAGGGTAGTTTCTTATTATTTTATAACCTTTTTGCATAATAAAGAAGCTCATTACATTAGTATAATAACTGAAAATGTATATTAATAAAGACATTGATAAAATGAGAAAAAATGTATAACATGCAAAGAAAATGTGCTTATGAGTGCTGACAGACCCAACATGCCTAGATGATCCTGAGTAGTTTAATAGCATTTTGAATTCTGGCTGTTATTCAGAGGCATATTAATATTGTCATTAGGGATCACAATCTGACAGTCCCATGAGAGGAGAAATTTATTCAGACTCACAATTGTAATAGAAAAAGCTATTGTCATGTTGATATCTACAGCAATATCAAATTGAAATTACTTTTGGAATTATGAGTAAGGCGTTGTTCACATTTTTAGCAATTAGAATTCCAATGAACTGGTATTAATAATTTAATATTGAAATAATGAAGACTGTTTATTAATTACAGCCTGAGAATTCAAACTTCAAGTTGAGAGGGCTATTAAAAGAAAAAAAATGGCATTTTTAATGTAGGAAAAATAAAATTGATATTATATAGAAATGTTTATTCTAAAAGTGTTCTAACTGTTTTAAGAAGTTTTCCTTCCAATGCTATCAAGGTATTTGGATAGCTCGATAACAAGCAAGATAAAGACTAAACACCAAATGGTTCAGTTATCCTCTGAATATCAGGATTATGAATTAGTTTCATGCTTTACTTTACTTATTTTTGCAAAGTCGTCTTTTTTTTTTCTATGATGACCACGTATTGTCTTATTATAGGTCTTAAACATTTTTAAATTGCATTTAGAGACTGAGAAAAGCTGTGTGCTTTGGGAATTTTCCCCCTTAGTTTTATGGTGACTATGAAAATGAGGAAAATGCTCTTCTTAGGGCACTGACCAAGCTGACAATCCCACTTTAAGGAGGAATGAAGGTGTCAGAAGGGGCCAGGCCTCTGGGGGACTCCTGCCCTTCTACACTCCCCCAGGTCACATGTCAATTACAATAACTTTACATACATTCTAATCTGGACACAGCTGATTCTTGTAACTCACTTAGCTGCTCAAATAAAACCACAGACTTCACTGCTGCTGTTCTGAGCTGGTCTGCGTTCATCTCCACCCCAGTCTGCTGTTGCTTTCATTTGACCGTAAGAAAAAGCAACAAAAATGAGGGGTTTGATTATTTTGTCCAGGGACTGGACTGCACCGACCAGGAGCACTATTTTCATGTCCAGGGCAGGAGAAGGTCGTAGAGGTCAAACGCTTTGTAGTTCTAGGTTTTCACAGGACAATTGTAAATAATAACTAAGAGACAAAGTCAAACATTGTTTCCACAGAGCAAACTATAGGAGGCCACGGTGATAACATCGGGTGAGAAGTATCCCGGGAGAGGGCAGGGAAAGATCTGAACGAAAAGGGCAAAGGGGAAAAATGCAATCCATTGGCTATAAAATATGAGATGTCCTGGGAACTCATTCTTTCTAAACACGGATCCGTTACCAGGGGGAGCGCTTCATGTCTACAGGCAGAGAGACAGATGGCTTAGCACAGACTCACCTCCATCCCAGCGCTGCCCAAATCACGGTCAGTGATGTTTTATGTTGGTATCTGAAGCACAACATTTAATTATGTAGCGTTTCAAATGAGTCCTTCACAATCCTTTTAGGGATCTAGTTATGTTTCCGCAATCCCATTACACATATCAGATGCATTCAGGAACAGGTGTGGGCATAAGAAATTAGGTATTGTTTGATAAAACAATCTGCCTATAGAACAATATTATAATCCCTTGCATAGGTCCAATGTGTGGCCCTTTGAAGCTTCCCAAGAATCTGCTACATGCCCAGTCCCGCTGGTGTGTCTCAGGGCTTGAGCATCAACCTCTGAGCCAGGAGGTCACTGTTCAATTCCAGGTCAGGGCACAGGCCTGGGTTGTGGGCTCAATCCCCAGTATGGGTTGTACAGGAGGCAGCCAATCAATGATTCTCTCTCATCACTGATGTTTCTATCCCTCTCTCCTTCTCCTTTCCTCTTTGAAATCAATAAAAAATATCCTATATAATAAAAGAGAAACATGTAAATTGACCATCCCTCTGCTACACTCACCAGCCAATCAGGTGTGTGTATGCAAATTAACCCAACAAAGATGGCAGGTTAATTTGCATACACAGGCGCAGGCGGAGAGCAGAGAGAGTCGGCGGCTTCAGGGGGTGTGCCCCTCAAGCCACTGGGCAGAGAGCAGAGCGGGAGAGCCAGTGGAGAGTGGAGTGGCTTGGGGAAATTGGCTCCCCAAGCCACCAGACGGGGAAGAGAGGGGGAGCTGGCAGCTTGGAGGACTTGGCAGAGTAGGAGGCCATGGGATGGAGACAGAGCAGGAAGGGAAAACCAAGAGCACGGGGAGCACCCGGAATTCTAGGAATAGTAGTTCTGGTGGTAGCCCCAGAACCTGAAGCAGAAGCCCAGAGCATGGGGAGCACCAGGAATGCTGGGAATCGTAGTTCTGGTGGCAGATGGATCTCCTAGACACTAGAGCAGCCATGAGCAAACTATGGCCCGCGGGCCGGATCCGGCCCGTTTGAAATGAATAAAACTAAAAAAAAAAAAAAAAGACTGTACCCTTTTATGTAATGATGTTTACTTTGAATTTATATTAGTTCACACAAACACTCCATCCATGCTTTTGTTCCGGCCTCCGGTCCAGTTTAAGAACCCATTGTGGCCCTCCAGTCAAAAAGTTTGCCCACCCCTGATCTAGAGCAGAGTGGGCCTGGAGCAAGTTACTGTTGCGGTGGGGGATGGAGGGAAAGCAAAGGTGAGAGACATAAGGAAAATCAGAGTGTCTAGGAAAAATTAAAGGGAAGATATCCTAAAACTTCCAGGAAATCTCCACCAATGGAGCAAAGAAAAAAAAAAAGACTCTATTATTCTGTGAAAAACAGACCAAACTGAGTTGGGGTCTCAGACAATTCGCTCATATGATTGCAAAGAAAGACAGAAACTCCTGGATTGGAGAGGGCTCCCCTGAGGGCTCCCAGATTGGAGAGGGTGCAGATTTGGCTGAGGAACCCCCACACCCCCCAATGCATGAATGTCATGCACCGGGCCTCTAGTATTTATATATATATATATAAATATATATAAATATATATATATATATATATATATATATATATATATATATATATTTATATATATATATAAATATATATATATATATATATATATATATATATATATAGAGAGAGAGAGAGAGAGAGAGAGAGAGAGAGAATCTGCTACATGTTGAAGCATCTTGAGTGAAATAAAGGTCCTGAGAACGAAAAAAAACACATCCTCAGACAACTTACTTCAAGAAAGAAAAGGTAGAAGAGGAAGGGGGCAGAATTGAGCAATGGTGTTTGCACACAACTTATATATCAATCTGCACATAAGCAGCGTCAAATATTGTGCATCGCTTCTGCCTTCTCAGAAGGAAACTGAGAAAGAAACCTTGGTGGGATGGTGAGGCTGGGAAGCTTGCGGCTCCTGCTGGTGTGACATTTCCTCCACAGTGGACTGCATACTGCTTTCTCCTCCACTGTCATGGCTGTCCCCGTTTTTGTGGCTCTAGGTTACAAAGATTATTTGTGGCAAGGGTATAAGCAACACCATGATGCACCGTCTTTATTCACTGTGATGTTATTTGTTCTAGGGATGAAACAGATCTGATGAAACTCCTGCTTCAAACCAACCCTGACTGTGTGCTCACAGTGCCAACTCTAAGGCTCTGTCCTCAGCTGCAGTGTGCGTAAATGAAGAGGCGATCTATTTTCCTGTTATTTCTTAAACAGTAATATGATCGTGAGTGGGGTAAAAGGCCTCAGGGTTTCTCTCCCTGAGACTTTTTACGTTGCCTTTGACTCAATTACGAGATTGAGACCCGAGCGGGATTAATCGCTGGTAGTCTTGTCTCCGAAGGGTTTTGTTTCTCTCCCCCATCATTGGTAATAACCTCTGATTCTGTTTCATAATGGGATGGAAAGGCGGCACCTCTACAAAATGAGGGCAAATAATTGTATTATTCTTTAAATGAGCCCCTTGAAATGGCAAGGAAGGGACGTTGTAAATCTTTTTTACTGGGACGTAGATTGCGCTTTTATAGGCCTAAGTTTGTGAGAAGCTACACTGTATTACCATTTTCAGGACCCCACCGAGGGCCACCACTGTAATGGTAATCACAATAATTATAGGCGCAGACAGCAAAGATCTTCCAATCAGTCAGCTGTCTCTAGGCAACCGGGCTTAGCAAGACTAACAATTGGCACCTCTCATATTCATGTAAGAATAAAACTCTCAGAATGTAGTCATTACCGAACGGATGCCTTCAGCCCTCCGACGTCTAATGGGTTTGCCATTTATCTCCAGTGTCTGAGACAGACACTAACTCTCCAATTCATAATGGTGATCTCTGTTCCCTTTGTGCCAAATACTTGATGGTTAATTCAAATGTAATTTTGACTAAAAGTCAGACACGGGACTTATTAAATTCATAACAAATTACTCTTCCCAAATACAAGATTTCTATCGGGAGTTAGAATGTATATAACCACATGCCATAGCTATGTTACCATATGACACAAGTCCACAGGCCTTCCAATGTTAAGCCCTGGGGATCTATTCTTTGGGCCATGTCTCTTTATAACTCCTTTAGCAGTTTTGACTGAATTAACAGGACAGTTAACCCAAAATTTTTTAAAGGATGCCATTTTAGATAAAAATCTTAGACAAAGTTGTTAGCATATCACTAAGTATCTTCTGTCCTTTAAAAACAGGGATCAGAGTAATGAACCCTAGAAACAATAAGCATATATTTAATATTAGCTGACCTTGCATTTGTATAGTGGTTTACTTCTTTTTCTAGCTTTTTCAAATTCAGAATCCTATCTGATTCATATATATATATATATATATATATGTATATATATATATATATATACACACACACATTGATTGATTGATTGATTGATTGATTGATTTCAGAGAGGAAGGGAGAAGGACAGATAGAAACATGAATGATGAGAGAGAATCATGGATCGGCTGCCTTCTACACACCCCCTACTGGGGATCAAACCCCCAACCTGGGCATGTGCCCCAACCAGGATTCAAACTGTGACCTCCTGGTTCATAGGTCAATGCTCAACCACTAAGCTATTCTGGCCAGGCACCCCATCTGATTCTTAACCAACCTTGTAAGTTAAGCAGGGGAAGATCTTTACTCTGAAATTTCAGGTAAGAAAAATGAGGCGCTAAAAGGTCGTAAGGTTTACCCAAGGTCACCAGGGCAGAGCTAGGACAAGTACTGATGGGAAATGTCACACTGAGTTAGCTGCTGCACAGCGGAGGCCGGGTGTGGGGAGGGAGGTGGAGTCTCTGCTTTCTGAATCCACAGGCATATTCCTGGATTCTTCAGTATTCACGCACAATCTCACCTGGTCCCGGCAGCTCTGTGTTGGATTGGAAAACGTGTGTTTTGTGCAGTACCAGGCCTGTAAGAGTCCTCCTTTGGGCTGTATGACGTCTACCTGGTGCGGTATTAGGCAGTCTATGCAGTCGCTCTTTGTGTAGCTAATGTGCCCAGGTCTACGGGACCTTGCTTCTCAGCAGGAGGCTCCCTCACTGGGAAACCATGTTTCTCTCATGGAGCGGCGCTGCTCCTCAGCTGGTTAAGCGAGAGTGACCTTTGGTGGGAAGAGCAGCAGTCCCGTTGACCACGCTTTTCTCCCTCAACGTAACCGCATGGACACAAGGGGAGCCACACTGGGTTGCTGCTTTTATCCTATGCTCTCTTCCTCTCCTTCTCTTTACTGTTAAAATGTCTCAAGCAGAATAGGTGCAAGAGGCCAAAAATGCAAGCCTATCCCACATTTGTCTACGTAATTAAAACTATTTGCAGTAGAAATATACTGAAAGTCAACTTTCTATTAGCAAATCGACAACTCTGAGGCCAAGAATGATGGCCAGGGAGACAAGCGGGGCAGCCCATCCTCCTCTCTGCATCCTCCACTCTGTGTACACAGGCTCCCGGCAACCAGAGCCTCTGGGGTTCTCCTGACCCACAGTGGCAGATGGAGGACTTTCAGAGGGATTTATTAGGGTCCGCTAATTAAGTAATTCTCACTGGGGTGCTAATGACCTCTCAAGCGAAATATTAGATTTTTGATAGAGGTATTGGAGCTTCACCCCAAGATATGCTTTCCAGTGACAGAATTTGATGCAATCTGCCAGGAAGATGTCACAAAAGTTGGGGCACAGTTGGATGTCATCCCACACATAATCTCATGGGGGTAGCTCCTAATGCCCCTATAAGATTCATATTAAAATTCTATATTGTTTTGAAACAGAATGTTTTCAAGGCCTGAGAGAGAAACACAGATGCTCTAGCTGAGTACTGAGTCAAAAATTTATGTAGAAACTATTATTTTCCTGGATGAAAGACTGTCTTCAAAGTTTTGGAACTACTTCCTAATCTATTTTTTTCTGATATGGATATTTTTGGCTTCCAAATTTCAGGAAAATTAACCCACTTTTTATTTTCTTACCCTTCTCTTATTTTTTTATAGGCATCCCAAGTAGTTAAAGCAAGTCTTATTTGAAAGGAAGCAGCTATGATGAAAAAAAAAAGGCCCTGAATAGCTGCAGCAATCCTGAGAAAGAAGAACAAAGTAGGAGGGATCTCAATACCAGATATCAAGCTGTATTACAAAGCCACTGTCCTCAAAACTTCCTGGTACTGGCACAAGAACAGACATATAGACAAATGGAACAGAACAGAAAACCCAGAAATCCACCCAAGCCATTATGCTCAATTAATATTTGACAAAGGAGGCAAGAGCATACAATGGAGTCAAGACAATCTCGACAATAAATGGTGCTGGGAAAATTGCTGAGATATGTGCAAAAAAAAAAAAAATGAAACTAGACCACCAACTTACACCATACACAAAAATAAACTCAAAATGGATAAAGGACTTAAACGTGCAGAAAACCACAAAAATCTTAGAGGAAACCACAGGCAGCAAAATATCAGACATATAGGTAGCAATATCTTTACCAATACAGCTCCTAGGACAATGGAAACTAAGGAGAAAATAAATAAATAGGACTACATCAAAATAAAAAGCTTCTGCACAGCAAATGAAACCATCAACAAAACAACAAGATAGCCCACTGCATGCGAGAACGTATTTGCCAATGTTATCACCAATAAGGGTTTAATCTCCAACAGGGAATTCATGCAACTTAACAAAAGGAAGATAAACAATACAATAAAAAAAAAATGGGCAATGGACCTAAATAGATACTTTTCAAAGAAGACATAAAGAAGGCCAAGAGACATATGAAAACATGCTCAAAGTCACTAATCATCAGAGAGATGCAAATCAAAACGACAATGAAGTACCATCTCACGCCTGTCAGAATGGCTATCATCAACAAATCAAAAAACTACAAGTGCTAGAGAGGATGTGGAGAAAAAGGAACCCTCATGCACTGCTGGTGGGAATGCAGACTGATGCAGCCACTGTGAAAAACAGTATGGAGTGTCCTCAAAAAATTAAAAATGGAACTGCCTTATAACCCATTAATCCCAGTTCTAGGAATATATCCCAAGAAACCAGAAACACAAATCAGAAAGAATATGTGCATCCCTATGTTCATAGCAGCACAATGTACAATTGCTAAGATTTGGAAACAAGCTAAGCATCAATCAGCAGAAGAATGGATTTAAAAACTATGGTAGGAGGTCTTGCCATTTACAACAGCATAGATGGACCTGGAGAGCATCATGCTGAGCGAAATAAGCCAGTCAGAGAAAAATAAATATCACATGATCTCACTCATATATGGCATATAGTGAACAACATAAACTGATGAAAAAAATAGATCGAGACAGAAGCATCCACTGACTGTCAAACCTCAGAGGGATGGCAGGGGGTCAGAGAGTAAGAGATCAACCAAAGGACTTGTACGCATGCATATGAGCATAAAATGAGTTCGCGTGTCACCTCTGACACGCGTGTCATAGGTTCGCCATCACTGGAATAACCAATGGACACAGACATCAGGGGGTGAGGGCATGTGTTGGGGGCAGGAGTGGCCAGGGAGAGGTCAATGGGGGAAAAAGGAGACATATGTAATACTTTAATCATTAAAGAATTAAAATAATAATAATATTGTAATAGCTATGTACGGGCCGGGGGGGGGGGTAATTGAAATATCAGGGGGACCACTCTGTAAAGTATATGATTGTCTAACCACTATGTTGTACACCTGAAACTAATACAGAATAATAGTGAATATGAACTATAATTGAAAAAAGATGGAAAACTGTATATGTTTTTCATCACAATAAAAAGTAAAAATTGAAAAAAAAAGAAAAAGAAAGGAGGCAGCTATGGTAGTCAAATGCCTCTAACATATATGCCCCCCAGAGCATATTACACGTGTACACGCTATCGGACCCCTATATCAGTTATGCACTTTGCTATCATATAGAAGCAGCCAAGCATTCCTTCCCAAAGGAAAGGCTAGTGGCTGAATCTTGCTTTCAGTCTCATCCCATCGTATCTTCTCCAGGGCAGACAATCCAGCAATTATCATGTATTCGGTAATCGTTTGGGGTGCTGTTGTGGGCTAGGTCCTTGAGTTCTAAAATGTGTACACAGTATATACCTGGCCTTCTCCTGGCTTATAACATTTGGCACTCACACCAAACATGCAGAATGAAATATGGAAGTGAATTATGCATCCCATTGTCCCAGATCCTCAACAAGGGGAACTTGGCACAGAAGAATATCTGTAATTTCACCGTAAAAAGAAAGTAAATGAGAAAAACAGGCAGAGAGAATAGGATAAGGAAAAACATGGATATGTGAAGTGCATTAAAAGTAGAGTGGCCCCCAAACCTGGAATCCATTAAAATTACCCAGGGAGCTTTTTAAAATTTATATTTCTGGGTTCTACAAAAAAAAAAATCAATGAATCAGGAGCTTAGGGAGATGGGGACCAAAAATCCATATTTAATAGTAATCGGACTGCTAGCCTGCCTTGCTTTTGGGAACCAATGACCTAATTTTGGGGGTACATTCACTCTTTCAAAGATTATTTATTGACCTTCTAATATGCACCAGACATGATTTTAGATGCTCAGACAAAGTAGACACAGCTCCACTGTGTAACTGACATCCTAGTGGTCTGAGGCAGATGCTACTCTAAGTGCAACCCACGGATTAACTAAATTCTTCTGCACTAAAACCTGATCAAGACTTCATTTCCCTTGTGAGAAAAGCTAAGGCACGACGAGTTTAAGTAATTTATCCAGGTTACACAACTAGCGTGAGGGGGACCGAGAATTCTCAGATGCGACATAACTCCAGGGCTCTCACGCAGGGCTGGCTACAGAAGTCGCAGAGCTCAGTGCACAGGGAAAATGCAAGGCCACTTGTTCAAAACACAGGAAACTGCTGCTAAAGGTGTTAAAATAGTAAGTGTTTTTCCCTTTTCCATGCCTCTCTCGCAACTTGTGCTGTGGTTATTTATTCTACGATATTACCCTACGGAAGACAAATTAAATTGTGAATGACCACACGACTGCTGCCATTCATCCTTATGCTGCACAATGCCAGCAGATGCAAGCGCATTTAACTCGTGTGGAAGATCACGGAAATGACACAATTTGCATTTCATAGTGTATACAGTCTTCTTACTGGAGCAGCAGAAATACTCACACACAAAGCAACTCAATCTGCTTCCTGAGATCCACAAACTTTACCCGCACTCATCGATGCCTTAGACCAGTGATGGCACGCGAACTCTGACACGCGGACTCATTTCTTGGGTTGATTTTTCTTTGTTAAATGGCACTTAAATATATAAAATAAATATCAAAAATATGTCTTTGTTTTACTATGGTTGCAAATATCAAAATGTTCTCTATGTGACACGGCACCAGAGTTAAGTTAGGGTTTTTCAAAATGCTGACACGCCAAGCTCAAAAGGTTCGCCATCACTGCCTTAGACTCACGGACGTGTAAGGAAGTTCTGAAAGGAGAAGAACCGGGTTGTCTTGACCTTCCTTCTACATGCTTAGTACCCGCCCCTGTGCTCATCCTAACACGATGGCGGGTCCCCTTCAAGGTGCCTTCCACCTGCTCCCTGCGATCCTCACAGCGATGCTGGGAGGTGTGCGCTGTTTGTGGTCGGCAGAATAACGGTCTCCCAGATGCATTCACACCCTATCGCCCAGAGCCTGTAACCATGAAGGGGGCACTAATATTGCAGATGAAATTAAATTTGCTAATCAGCTGATCTAAAATAGGGAGATGACTGTGGGTTATCTGGGTGCACCCTAAGTGATCACAGGGTCCTTCAGAGAGGAACAGAGGCTGGCAGTGGTTTAACGTGAGCATGATGAACCCGTCAGAGCTGGCTCTGAAGTCGGAAGGGGGCCAGGAGCCACGACACGTGGGCAGTCTCGAGAAGTGGAAAGGCAAGGATACGGATTCGCCCCTCGAGACTCCAGAAAAGAATTCAGACCTGCCTCAGACTTCTGAGCTACCCAACATGTCTTGTACTGGTGGCTCTCATTATCATTCTATTGGGTACTGTTGATATAGGACATTGTTACTTATAAACAGTAGCTTAATAAATATTTTAAAATAAATGATCACTTGTCAGCCAACAATAGTCTCTCCCGTGAAGACTTTACCACGTAGCTAGCTCACTATTTCACACATAATGCCCTCCACTAAGGAAGAGCAGCTGCGCAGCACAAACCACGTTGTATTTTGGTGAAAATGAAGAACTCGGCTGTCTCCTCGGACAGCTTTCTGGACATTCTGCATTCCCCATGCGTCGTTTTCTTAAGTTATACTCCAAGAAGGTGCTACGTTTATCATTCTAATCCACGACAATGTCACCATGGAGGGGCCTGCACATCTTGAAGATATTTATTTGCCACTGTGCTGTGCATTATTGCTTTCCTAAGGCATTTCTGGGAAAACCTTTTAAAGAAAGCAAATAGATGATATAAGCACAACTTTTTAGTGCTTGCAAAAATAAATAAATAAATCAACTAAGAACTGTTAACTTTGTTGTGGACCAAGCAATTATTTAAGAAGCTTATTATTATACCTGATAACATGGCAGCCCCATTCCCAGGGTAAGTGGGATGCAAATCTTTTACAAGCCTGGGCTTCAGGGTGGACGCTTAGAATTTAGTCTTCTGGGCTCCTTGCCCTGCGCAGTTTATTTTTCAGGCCCGGGTCCCTTTGCCGCGTGCTCTGTCATTGCTCCCAGCACTGCCCTCAGCTCCGCCAGGGCCTGGAAGCCCGTGGGCAGTTTTCATGCAGAGAAGCTGCCGACCCAATACTCCCTACTCAGCTTCTATGCACAGCGAGGGGGGTTCCCAGCATAATCCCATCTGTCCTCTCCATGGGGACACTCGGTTGCTCTTCCCTTTTCATTCCAAGCACCGCCTCTGCCTCCGCCTTTCACTCCCTGCACAGGTCCGGGGCGTGTCCCCACGTCCAGGCGCTCACCCTGCGCGCCTCTGAGCTGGTTCTGATCTTCCCTCTCGGGGTTTGTTGTGACAGGACGGGGAGCAGGAGCCGCAGAGAAAGCTGCTGCTCTCCCCTCAGCCTGTTTCCGTGTGTGTGTGTGTGTGTGTGCGTGTGTGTGTGTGTGTGAGTGTGTGTGTGTGAGTGTGTGTGTGTGTGAAGAATCACAACACATGCGAGCTCTAAATTGCATTCTCAAGTAATTTGTTTCATCTTCTACAGCTTTGACTTTAGAAATTGATTTTTAAAAAACTGAAACCTTCTTGGCTCGTTGCCATTTTATGATGAATTTACATGAAGCCTGACCCTTTGACCCTGCCTGCTGAAATCTTCCCAATGTAAACTCTCTCCTCTTTGGTCCTTCTGATCACCCTCAGACCAGGTCACCCCCTCCCTCTGCTCCCCACTGCCCTTGAGTTCTCTTATTCCCCCTCCAGCTCAGCCATTAGAATGCGTGGGGAATGACTCTTATTGAGGAGATTCAATCTTTTGGTTTATGTAGGCGAAACGGTATTATTTTTCCCTACAGCTCATCTGAACTTTCCTGTATCAAATTCCCCATTCTTATTAATTAGTGGGTCTGTTAATTAAGTTTTTCCAGATGTCAAACACTTCCAGTAACTGGCATTACTAGCATTGGCACATTTTTATATTTAAAACTGAGTTCTGTTCTTTTAAGAGCAGGTTTTACAAATTATGCTCCAAGAAGATATTGCATTTCTGTCATTTTAAAACACTAAATATATGTCATTTATTAGATGTTATGTGACACATAGAATATCATTTACATTTATTTTATACATTTATTTAATAAAAGCTTCGACTTCAAAAAACAGTCAAGCTCATATCCCCTTTCCTACGACACAGGTGAGTATGGGGCCCTCAGCTTCGGGGGGGGGGAGGGGGGGCTGGAAGAGGTGTGGCTGCGGGATTTCTTTCTTTTTCCCTCTCCCGGGCAGGAATTCTCCCAACATTGGAACCCAGGAGCAGGGATGGAGAGAGGCAGCAGCAGGCACTCGCTGAATGAGGGCGTTCCCGGCCTCACTGCTTCTGCAAATTTTACCTCATTCGGGTGGTTTCTGCTGATGCGGAGGGGGCAGGGGCAGGGCAGCTCATGGCATGTGGCCCGTGTGGTTGGTTGCACAAGGCCCGGTGCTTACAAAGGGCCTTCCGCTCGACTTAACGTTCTGCCGCCACCATCTTAAAATTCTCCATTTCTGAGCCAAATGGCCCGCATTTTCATTTTGCACTGCGTCTCTGAATGCTGTTCAACTCCACTGGGCATCGTGCTTTACCAAGGATCGCCCTCGGAAGGGAAGAGGCAAGGATCCCTCTCCTTTTGCCTGTGCCGGTCACCATCCCCCATGGCCCGCAAAGGGAGACATGCCATCTCTCAACCCGGGTAACCATGAAACTACTAACCCGGGAATTCTTCTTCCCATTAGCCATTGGAACTGATCAGATAATCTATAGCGTCCAAGGATCACCAAGAGCTGGGATTCTTGGGGGGTGCCCCCTCCTCTGTTAAAACATCACAAATTGCTTAGGTTCTTCTTTCATTTCGTTGAAAGTGAAGAATTGGAAACGATCTAACTTGCCAGTGCGGGGTTAGCTGTTCAGCAGTTATCTGCCCTCTTCAAACTCCCTCACTAATATGTCAGTGGGCCTCTTTGCCTGGTGTTCCAGAGGCCGTGGTACCAGAGCAGCGCAGCCCAGTGAAACGCAGGCGAGGTGAGAGAGATGCTTTTCTTCTGTGAGTGCGGGGAAGGGACTTGTGGGAAGGTGGAGGAATAGGACAACACTGGTTTAGGAAAGAACACAGCAGGCCTGCTGCTGAGTGAAATCACGCCCAGCCATGCGAAACGCAAACGCAGGTCCGTAAATGGGAAAAACCTTCGGAAGATTCCAGAACGAGTTGATTCTCCCGACATGAAATTAGTATTTAGTGAGCTCCTTACACGTCAAGAGATGGGGATTTCAACATGAACAAGATCCATTCCCTGCATCCCTGGGACTTGCAATTCAAGGGCAGCTGTGGGATTTTAACCCGGACTTTCTATTCACCACGATGGCCCAGGGGAGGGGATGGTCTCTGACTACCTGAAGCCATTGATGATGCAAACTGGAGAGGCCGAATGGGCACGGAAGACAAGCAGAGTGAGTAAATCATAGCACATTAAGGAGCCTGCGTGAGCATTCTACTTATTCTGTTTTCAAATGAGGGGGCCCAGCTGAGACCCGAGAGAGGTAAATGGTTTTCCCAAAGTCCCTCAGGAAAAAAAAAAGCATCCATATTTTTTTGCTTGTTTTTAATATATTTTACCAATTTTAGAGAAAGAGGAAGGGGAGGGGAAAGAGAGAGAGAAACATGGTGGACTCGCTGCCTCCCCCATGCACCCTGACAATAATCAAACGGCAACCTGGCTATGTGTCCTGGCTGGGGATTGAACAGGGGGCCTTTCAGCGCATGGGACAGTGCTCCACCAACTGAGCCACACCGGCCAGGGCTGCTGCCATTGCTCTGCCTACCCAGCATTCAGTCCTCTTGGTAATGACACCCTAACTTTGCTCTGAGGACTTAGTCCTCACTCACTGACTATAATGTGGTCACGGCCAATCAGAGCAAAGCATCTCCTTCAACCAAGCACAGGTATGTGTCCCGCCAAGACAAGAACCCTCTCCCTGTAATTGGTGATGGCTGGAGATAACACCCCCCAGCAGAGTCCTCAGGAAACCATTGTTCTTCATCCTCCCAAAGAGAAGTGGGCACTTGTCCCCCCTTTGGGTCTGGGCTGGCCTTGGGGCTTGTTTTGGCCCAGAGACTGTGGCTGAGATGAAGCGGTAAGACATGCAAACGTAGTGACCTCAGACCTTTGCGGCCTGCACGCTCACCGAAATGCCAGGTGCAGAAACACCGGCTCTTCTCCGGGAGGGTGAGCAGCCGCACGGAAAACGAGGCTCCGCCAACAGCCACCGCCCACGCGAGACACATGACTGAGACCCCCTGTTCTCACCCTACAGACCAGTTAACTGCAGCCGTGTAAGTGACCTCTGACAAGTCAAAAAAATGAATGGTTCTAATGAGTAGCTAAGACATCCTTCTCCAAGTTGGGTTGTTTCCAATTCTCACTTGCAACTAAATGAAAGAAGAATCTAATAAAGTTGTCATCTGATGGACTATTAAATATCTGTGGCTGATAGAACCTTAGCATGATTCTTGGCATATAGCTAGTGAGGGATTTAAACAATTGGAGCACAGCTCTAATGACCAGCCCATGGAAACCTGAATAAATAAAATGGTTGTTGTTTTAAGCCTCTAAGTTGGGTATGATTCTGACATGTCCAAAATGTTCTTCGATTATTCCCTTTACTCTGTAATATGCTCTCCTCCGCCTTTTTCTTGTCTTTGTTTTCTGTGTGTGTTGTGTGTGTGTGTGTTGTGTGTGTGTGTTGTGTGTGTGTGTTTTTGTGTGTGTGTGTTGTGTGTGTGTTTGTGTGTGTGTGTGTGTGTGTGTGTGTGTGTGTGTGTGTGTGTGTGTTTGGCTGGGAAGCCAGTGTCAGATTTTCTTGCTTTTACTAAAATAGTCCTCTAGGTACACTGAATAAAGAGGATTTACTTCCTAGATTTCCTAGGTGACAGCCAAGTATTTTCTGTTGATTTCCAAAAAATTTACAACTTTTGCAGAAATCAAATGCATATACAAACTAAAAGTGCTTTGGGGACGAAGGGAGAAGTTAGTTAGAATTGAAAGAGGATCCGCCTGGCTGGTGTGGCTCAGTAGTTGAGCATCGACCCATGAACCAGGAGGTCATGGTTTGATTCCCGGTCATACCTGATTTGCAGGCTCAGTCCCCAGTGTGGGCCTTGCCCTCTCTGAAATCGATAAAGAATATATTTTTTAAAAATGAAAGAGGGTCAAATTAACATAACTCAAGAGATGTACTACGTTAGTCCTCATAACATGATCACCACAAGGTTCCCTTATTTCCCAATGAGATGGAAATCCATATGGAAGAAATATGTATGAAGATTTGATGTCTGAAAAAGGTCGATACATTAGAAATAATATGTTCTCAAGGTATCTACAGTACTTCCTTTTCCTCAGTGAAATGTTGGAATGTGTATGTGTCTTTTTGACTAACAGGGTTTTATTTAAGGTACTCGTGGGCTAAACTTCCATTGTGTGCTGTTTTCCTAAGACATTCTCCAAAGACATTTTTTTCTAAGACGTTAACTATCTTCCTAAGACATTATCTATTCCTTACATGCACTGCATGTCCAGTCTCTGTATTAAAATGCACCCCTTTGTGCCCTGAAAAGCCCTCTGCAAAACACAACTGAACTCAGAACTGATATGACCCAAAGAGCCTCTCTCTGGATTGGACACCATCGATAGTCGCATTATCATCTCAGATTCTCAACCACTTATTACTGCTTGCATTGCCTCTTAGCCTCTCTTCCTCTAGGAGAAAGTTCAAAATATCATGGAGTCAAGATAATAAAAAACAGTAATCTAGGGAAAAGATGTGGGTCCAGAAAAATCTGTCAAAATACTATTTTTAATTATCCTGTTATATCTCAAATCTGTTGTAAAACTGGGAGCAGATAGTTTATAGTATCCTCAAATATCCCTCAAATTTCAAATCTATTGTGATCCCGAGTGTAGCAGGAATAGAAGATAAAATTAATGAGACCACTTAATTCCCACCAAGAAGGAAGGGGAATTAAAAGTGGGAAGTGTATTGTGAAAATATTTAGATACTTTAAATACAAAATTTTCTCTCTCTGGACCTACCCATTTACATTTTTTTATTCTTAAAGATTTCACATTTTCAGGAAAGCTATTAATCAGAAAAAATAAATATCTTTGAACAGAACCAGGAGTTTTACTGCATCTTAATATTTTGTCAACTTTGGTTTAGATTTTTAAGTTCTAAAATGTTACAGGTGTAATTCAAACCCCTGGATAACCCTCCCTAATTAATGCTATTTCTTCCCTCCCATGAAAACCATTCTCCTAAATTGTATGGGAAAAAACCCTTGCTTTTATTACAATCCTATTATTAAACAAGCAAGCAAAAAAGTATTTATTGGTTGCTTACAGAATGATGTTTTTGTCTAAAGCAGTACATAAAACATGTAGCTACCCATAAAAGTATATTTTAATTTGTTGTCAATATATCAGACATATGATTCTGTACACTCCTATTTTTTTTCAACATAATACCTAATGATACCATAAAGATTCTTTATTCTTTTACATTTCTCTTTGCATGGATGTGCTTGAGAGGTAATATAACTGGCAGTGGAATCTCTGAGATGAAGAATTTACCATCTTCCCTTGGCATCTGCAGAGAATGGGCTCCAGAACCCACGATGACCCCAGAAGCCACAGGCCCTCCAGCCCCTTCTATAAAAGTGGCGCAGTATTTGCCTATAACCTGTGCCCATTCTCCTGTTCACTTTCAACTATCTCTAGATTCCTTATAAGACCTAATACCATGTGAATGCTATTAAAGCCTTGTCATACTGCAATGTTTACGGAATAATGACAAGAAAAAAAAATCTACATATTCAGTACAAACACAACCATCATAGGCCTGTGTCAGCCTAACATGTCAGCAACTTTTTCCCCTAATATGCTTCATCCTCCGTTGGTTGAATCTGTGGGTGCAGAATTACAAGGGCCAACTGCATAGGTCTTGAAATCTAACAGACAGACAATAGACTCTGCTGCCCTGAGGAGATGGAAGAATTCACTCTACAAAGGCAGCATGGGGCGTTCAGCAAGATTTCCTGCACTTGAAAGGATGTGCCTGATTGTACATGGTATCTAATTGCTGTTTTAACTTGCATTTTTCTCATTATTTGCATGAGTCAACAAAGATTATACATACAATACAGTATCGCCTGTTCCATTTTCCTTGTCTGAAATGCCTTCATGACTACTTTGCATTCCTTTAGATGTGCTGGGGGGTTTTAACATTTGGATTTTCACATACGGATCTTTAATGCACCTGCGATTTGTTTTTTGTGAAGGAAGCTGACCTGCCTGATTTCTGTAGTGTTCATTTTTCCCCACCGATATCTCAGTCTCTCTTACATTTAGAGTTTCCATTGATGTGGCTGTGTCATTTGTCATTCTTTGATCTCTCTAATCTGTTTGTTAAATCTACATGCCCCTGCATCAATACCATATTGTCTTAATTAGATTGACTTTTTAATGCGTCTTAATATCTGGTAGGGTGAGTCTTCTGGCTTTATTCTTCCATATTAATTAGCTGTCTATTTGCTCCTCCATAGGAAGTTCAGAATCAGCTTATAAAACTTACAAAACAACTAGTTCCAATGTTGACTGGAAACGTCTTCAATTTATAAATTAACTCTGGAGACTTGATATCTTTACCACATTGAGTCTTCTTATCCATGAACATGATTTATCTCGTTTTATTTAGCTCTTCCTTAATGTCCTGGAAAAGAGCTTTGTAATTTTCTCCATAAGGAGTTTGCATATTTAATGTTAGGTTTATTCCTGGGTATCCTAGAGATTTTATTGCTACGGTATCTTTTGTTGCCCTGGCATATATGTACTACTTATCTTATTTATTACCTTGGATCATTCACAGACTATCATGCCATCTGCAAGAAAAGACAATTTTGTCTTTTTCCTTGTTAATTCATATAGCTCTACTCCTTTATTTTGCTGTATTTTTCTGCCTAGGACTTCCAGAACAATCCTGATTAGTGGTATCAGAGAGCCTTCTTCTCTTTTCCCTCAAGTTAATGAGAAGGCTTCCAATATGCCTCCATGAGTTTTATGTGTGCCTAATATTTCTGAAAATAGATACTCTTTATCAAATTATGGAAGTGCCTTCTTTCCTGGTGTTCTCAGCCTTATCCTATTTTAAACATCTGTTTTATCTGTGCGCGTATCTATCGATGTGATGTCCCCATTCTGTCAATAAGCTTTGCATTAAGTGTGTCATGACGCCAGCTCACTCCGGATGTTACCCATGGAGACACCAAGCCCAGAACCATAATCACTGCTGGCGCATCACAGGAAGGAGTCTAATCCCAGTTACTCATTAGCTGCCACAGGAGTGAGCCTGCTGCTAACTGACGTCAGGAAAGGGCCTGATAGGCTTATGTAAATATGTCCTTATCATTATGAATGGAGTTTTGTCATCGTCAGGATTACCAGTGCAGTTTTCTGATATATTTTCCTTCAGGAATGTTCCTTTGTTTATGTAGGAGCTTCTGTGAAGAATGAGCAAACATATTTTTTGCAGCTTACAATTCAAGTTCAGAAGTTCTAAAGTAACAGTGACTTAAAACTTAATTCACAAGGCCATCGTGTAATGCCTCTCAGTCACCCAGAAGACTTAGAATTAGAAAGTTAGCATCATTTAATAACTGTAATTTATTACATAAGTAACTCAAAGAATATAATTATCAGCCATATGAAAATTTGCTGAAAACAACACACTAGCAGGCTGTCATTTCAGAATTATCCTTATGTTCTCATAAACAATGGTGACAGGAGGAGTCTTTTATCTTTGTCAAGCTAAGACGTTAATTTATTTTTTTTAATAAAGGGGTAATTTGATTCCCTGGCTTAATAAAGGAATTCAATATTTCAGGTTAATATCATCCTGCAATATTTCTTTTAGGAGACTCTCTGCAGACTGCAAAAGCAGCTCATTTGAGTAAGCTTAGGATGTGAATACCCTACGGAGCCATCATGTAAGAAGAGGTAATTTCCTTCTGCCCTTTTCCACTATTCTTTTTATTATAGCTTTATGGAATGTTATAATATTCCCAAAGACAGAGAAAGATGCTCTGAATGGCTTGAATTACTGAGCACATAAAGATTCAAAGGTTAGCCTTGAGGGACATTATTATACTTCAGGTCAATAATACCTACTAACCTTTCCCATATCTACTGAGTATAAATAAAAGTTCTATAATGCTCAATTTTGCTTGAACTAAAAGTTTCAAGAAAGTCTGCTTTTGAGGTTAGCAGCTGGGGAGAGAGCTCCCAGGAGAATTTTATAGAAGGAGCAAAAGAACATATGGGAAGCCAGCAGTCTCCCTTGCCGTGTCTCTGCCTTTAATTTAGAAAAAAGGTGCTGATGGGGCTCTTTGCTCCCAGTGAAAAGTTTCAGGATAAATCAGCCTCCAGACTGGTTCTTGTCATCGTTGAAAGTGGTCCATTTTGGAACAGGCTGTTGTGAAAATCGCTCATTTTATGAGCTTTTTTTTTGAAAAATAGGTTTAATAAAAAAGGAATGTTATGATAGCTCTGATGAGCTACTCTCTTCTCTATTCCAAGAAGCTAGCAAACAAGCAGTGTCCTATCTAACCACACCACGGCTCACTGTAGGAGCTGTGAGGGCATGTCCGCCGCTAGGGGTGGCACTGCATGCAGGTTACTGATGCTGCCCAGAGGGGGCAGCATTGAGCAGGAGAGTAAGAGACTCTCCCCCCCTTTGGCCACTTGCTCTGGGTCATTCTGAGCCTCACATGCCTCTTTGCAGAAGTATGGTTGCTGGGTAAGAGGTTGGAGACACCTGTAGTTCTCAGTTTTAATTATGTGTCCACACGAATGCAGTGCATTTTCAGGGTTTAGTTATTCATGCATGGACTCCTGCTGTTACCACAGAGTCCCCTGTGCCATGGAAGTGAGTGTGTAGAGGCCGCAAACTACAGCCATGGGCCCGCTCCAGCCTCTGATTTGTTTTTGTTCTGCCTGTGAGCTAAGAATGCTTTTTCTTTTTAAATTTTTAAAGATCCTTTCAAAATATATACATGTATTTATAAAATGAAAAAAAAAAAATATGTGCCAGGCCATATGTGGCCCCAAAAGTGCTAAAACATTTTCTATCTGGCCATTTACCAAAAGTGTTTGGTGACTCCTGCTAGGTAATAAAAGCTCAGTTACCGTCTAACTTATCCATTTACGCTTATGGTAATTTGGCCAGTTTGTAAGATTTTTGTAAAAATTGGCTTATTTTTCTACCTTGTGACTTTTCTGTTTTATGCCTCTTTGTGAGTCTGTTGGTGAACAAAGCACAGAGTAGACTACGTATGTTTATTTCCTTTGTACTTTTCAATCTTTTTGGTTCTCCGTTAAGAAATGTGTTTGGCTTGAGATAGACTTTCCTATGTGGTCTTCTAAAACTTCATACTTTTGTTTTTCACATTTAAGTCTCGAACCCACCTGGAAATGATATTGGTTTGGGGATAAAGGCGGTCTTGGGATGCAGTTGGGCCTTTCCTCTCCGTGCTAGCCAATTATCCTGCACCTTTTATCGATCTACAAGACCATCACTCTCGTAAATCAAGTTCCTATGCCCCACGGGCTAGTTTCTGGGCCTTCTGATCAATGACTCTGTGGGACGGATGCCAATGCCAGAGTCTGCTCACTATCGCTGCTCGTGGGCGTATAAGTCAGTACAGCCACGGTGAACCAAAGTTTGGTATTATCTTGTAAAGTTAAAAATAAGCCTATCGTAAAACCCAGCTATTCCAGCTATTCCATTCAAGAAGCATATCCAAGGAAAACTCATATGTGTGTGTGTCTGTGTGTACGCACATGTATGTATAAATACAAATGCAGATATAAAAGGAGACATAAACAAAATAATGTTTCCAATGGCATTACTGGGTATGGCAAAAAAAATGAAAACAACATCAAGTTTTACAACAGAAAAAAATAAATAATTTTAAAATTGTTGCATAGTATACAATATAGTGAAAGTGAACCAACCACAGCTTCCTGCATCTGTATGGTTGGCAAAATTAATGAAGAATGCATATGGTATGCTCCCATTCCTATGAAGTATAAAAACTAAATGATGCATTCCTATGCGTTTTAAATAAACGTAAAAGCAAGGGAATAAAATAAAACCAAGGAAATGAGATAAAAATGTGCACCAAGTAAAAGATGGAGGATCATGGTTGCCTCTGGGGAAGAGAGAGGGCTGTGTGTTCTGAGAAAAAAAACACAGGAATTCCAAGAATGACTACCATTCTATCCTTTAGATCCGTTAAAATGGACTATGAATAAATAAATGGACAATAAGTTAAGTCCAGGTAGACAGTGTAAACTCAGGCTGAAACATGGCAGTCATGAAGCTGAACATGGCTTCTCAAGCCTTTTTTGGGAAGTCTTGGTGGTCAAGCTTTTGGGCTTCAAAGGACAATTTTATAGGAATACAATCGATGAGCAAAAGAGGGAAAAAGAGAGAGAGAATGGACCTATTTTCTTTAGATGTCACCTGTGTATCAGGTAACCTGCCAAAATCTTTCACCTGAGATGCCTAGCTTATCCCTCCCAACTCTGAGTTAAGTAGTATGACCCCACTTTTACGTTTGGGAGAAAAGACTCAGGCTAAGCCGATGCCTGGGATGCTTCAGATGGCAAGGGGTGGAGCCAGGGACCACCTCAGCCTTGCACTCTGCACCTTAGGTTGTGCCATAACTTTATTTTTGAGCCACGGAGACCTGTGGTGTCAGTACAGTAGCCTCGAGCCATGGGTCGCTCCTGAGCGCTTGAAATGGGGCTAGACCGAGTTCCCAGTGCACACCAGAGTGCAGACTTAGTAAGAAAAGAAATGGAAACTATCTCACAAATAACATTCGCATTGATTAGATGTCGAAATGATAAATTTAGGATATATTTGATTAAGTAAAAAATATGAAAATTAATTTCTTTGATTTCCTTTACTTCTGAAAATATGGGTACGGGAAGATGTTAAATTGCTCACGCGGCTTGCAGCCTATTGCTGTTCGAGGTGCTGGTGTAGACATTCCCGTGGAGAGGCGGGAGAAGCTGGCTTGAGGCAACACATGTTCTTTACGGGCTGAGTATCTTGAACAAAATCTTAGATGAACTGAGCTGGAGCAGTGTTCTCTCTAACAAACGTGGATAATAACGTGCGCCCTGCAGTGCCGACCAGAGCAGCACAGGTAAGGCACTCTCCCGGGTCCGGAGCACAATGTGCACTTGGGATGAGTAACAGAGTTATATTGGTGAACTTTATAGGACCTCAAAATCTTTAATATTTTACAAATCTGCATGAACCTTTAAGTGCTATAGTTTGAAGCCTATTGGGCTTTAAAAACTACACTTCCCCCCCCCCGACCTTTCCATACCATTTCCATATAAAAAAGATGGATAGCACCTTCCGCATCATGAGCACTCAAGAGGAACAGGAAATGGGATATTAACATTTCAAATAAGCAGATGAGTATGCGACATGGGGCCTCGGGAATGGAAGATGACAATAAAGCAAACCGTGATGCGCTCTGAGTGTGTGTGCACTGCTGATGGTACACTTTCATCGCCATTTCCCGCAGATCACCTACCGCCACATACCGCTGTTTGACATCTTCCCAGGCCTTCTTTGTTGCTTAGTTTATATGAAAAAGCATTCAGATGGTGCTCCTTCTCTGTTACTAGTGGAATACACAGCGATATGTTACATACCAATTCCAAGTCCACGTAGGCAGAAAGAACCACATAAAAATCTTGCTGGAAAAAGCCAACTGGGGCTCTCAACATTTCTGTTGTCCTTGACGTTCAAGATGTATTGTATATGGCCCTAACTGGTTTGGCTCAGTGGATAGAGCATCGGCCTGCGGACTGAAGGGTCCCAAGTTCGATTCCAGTCAAGGGCATGTACCTTGGTTGCGGGCACATCCCCAGTGGGCGGGGCATGCAGGAGGCAGCTGATCGATGTTTCTCTCTCATCGATGTTTCTAACTCTCTATCCCTCTCCCTTCTTCTCTGTAAAAAATCAATAAAATATATTTTTTTAAAAAAGACGTATTGTATATATTGAAACTACTTTTATGATGATAACTACAGCATTACAGTAAAGAAGTTATGAAATTAGTATCATGGGCTCTGATAGTAACCTACCCTTCTTCTTATCAGACGTTAATAATAACGCCAAGCCAGTGTGGCTGAGACACACTGCTGGTCTGGGCTGGGTCCCCTTTGGCAGCCCAGGCGCCTCTCTGCCTGGAGAGCATTCTCGCATCCCTGCCCTTCTCAGCAGGAGACCTGTCTGCACATGCGCATGCCGATGATGAAGGACAGCCCTCCTTAGTTGAGGCAGTTGCAGAAGCCTTTGTGTCACACCAGGAAACTGCACTGAATGCGATTCCCCAAGACACTGTCTCTGATCCAAGTCCTCCACCCGCGTTCTCTCTCCCAAGGGGAGAGCTGGGGCGCTGCTGTGAGGACCAGAGCCCTTTACAGCCACGTGTGGCCTGGAAACCAACCCTCTCCTGGGCCCAGCGCTGAGCGGCGAGGGCGAGGCCACTGCAGAGGTGCGTTTGTGCTGCACCCAAACCAGCTGCTGGGAGGCGAGGGTCCTCTCCCTACTCTCCGTTCAGCCCGGGATTTTACACTTGCCAGCAGCTATTTTCCTGAAGACGCGAATGATTGCTGGTATCCAAAGCCCCCTCTGCCTCCCTTACGCTCATCTCCAGGATTATCTCACTGGGCGCCCTCTCCGCCTTGAGCACACTCTGTGCAAGAGAACAGAAGACAGGAGCCGGGGGAGCAGCGGCAGATCGAGCGCGGCCTGGGAAGCCGGTCTCCCTTCTTCCTGAGGTTGGACGGTAAAGATAAGTCCATTCTGCCCGGAGGGAAGTCCAGCCTCTTGCAAACTCCCAACAGCAGACTCCTCAGCGGTTTGACTCGGGCTCCCTCCCGCCTGGGGGAAGGAGGACTGACTGACTTGGCCTGAATTCCCAGGACTGACACCACGCAAGCTCTGCCTCCTGCTCCTGAGGCCCAGCTCCATTCTGAGCACCAAGGGCTTAACAAGAGTTAATCTCCTCCGAGAAGCGGGGGGCCCTGCCCACTCCATCAAGTTCCCCTCAAGTCTGCCAATCGCTTGCCTGTCAGATTTGGCAGAAGCCCGGAGTTTGACTAACTTCGTTGCTACTGCTTCGTAATTCTTTATTTATTTTTAGTTTAAATGCATTTTCTTTTTAGACAACCTACACGACATGCTTTTTTTAAAAAACAGTATCTCCGCTCTAAATTAATAAAGGCCAAAATAAATGAAGGTCCCATGTGTCTCAGTCCTGGGGTGAGGATGAAAAGCAGTAGCCAGAGGTGATGACCAATGGTAGATCCAAATTGCCAAAACTGTTAACATTTTTCCCGTTTCTACAACATCCTCATGAAAACCGTCCATGGGGTCACGCCATCCTCATGAAAACCGTCCATGGGGTCACGCCATCCTCATGAAAACCGTCCATGGGGTCACGCCATCCTCATGAAAACCGTCCATGGGGTCACGCCATCCTCATGAAAACTGTCCATGGGGTCACACCATCCTCATGGAAACCGTCCATGGGGTCACACCATCCTCATGGAAACCATCCATGGGGTCACGCCACCCCCGGGTGGTCCAGCAGAGCAGCCATGCATCTGGATTCATGTGGCCACTAGTAAACTAGGAGTTTGTGAAATTAGCGAAGATGTGCAAGACTAGTTCTGCAGCCCCAGCCGTAAAGGGCTTCCTCTTTCTGGGCTCCGTTCTTCCAGGTTCCCTTGATCGAGTTCATGTCATCGCTGACCTACTTCTTCCAGGGCTGCAGCCCTAGAAGCTGGTTTCCTGCACACGATGCTCCGGACACTGTCACCTCCAGTGATGACTGTGCTTTTGGTACCCTCTCCTCCGGCTTCAGCGGAGGCATTGCCACCAATAGGTGAGCCACCAGTGTTACCATCTGTCGGAGTGACCACCTTCTCCGCTGCCTCCAGGGGCCCAGCCCGCCCGCGATCTCCAGGTCTTGTAGACATCGGAGACCATCTCACCGTGGCTGAGGAGGTCCAGATAGATGATCGTGGCTGGAAGGAGAGGACAGGGGCACAGGCCGAGCAGGTGACCAGGGCCCACCTGGGGAAGCCAGACTGTGCTTGGCAGACGGAGGAGGGGAGGGGGCAGAAGAGCTCAGAATTCTTCATAGTGTCCATCTTTTTATCTGTTGTTTTTCATTGTCAGTGTCAAAACATTCTTTTGATTGTAAATTCAAATTTGAATGACATGTCTTATGTTGGCTTTTCTTTTAAAATATACTTTTATTGATTTCAGAGAGGAAGGGAGAGGGGGAGAGAGATAGAAACATCAATGATGAGAGAGAATCATTGCCTCCTGCACGCCCCTACTGGGGATTGAGCCCACAACCCAAGCATGTGCTGTGTCCGAGAATTGAACTGTGACCTCCTGGTTCATAGGTGGAAGCTCAGCCATTGAGCTACACCAGCTGGCAGCTTGTCTTCCTTCCGTCCTCCCTCCCTTTCTCCCTTCCTCCCTCCCTCCCTTCCTTCCTTCCTTCCTTCCTTCCTTCCTTCCTTCCTTCCTTCCTCTTTCCTTCCTTCATTTTTTTCTTTTATAGATCAACCCCACCTCCTACCTCAGTGCCTGTACCCTCTCCATGAAAGGAAAAACTAGTGCAGTATGTGGGCCAGCTCCACCCCTTAATCTGCGTATACCCACCTTCTGCTATATTCTTACCTATGTGTAAAGGTGAACAACCTACTGACCATGGCACACAAAATGCCCAGATTTTGTTTTTCATTTGAGTTAAGAAGTTATTATGATGAGAAAGCACAATATATTCAATTAGAAATTTTAAGAAATTGTCTTTTTATGGGATTAAAAACACATACATTTTTCCAAAAAATAGACAATACAAACTTGTTTCATCCAACATTCTTTGACTATCACAGTGATACAATTGGCATTTATTCCCCTTTCTGCTCTAGCCCTCGGTTTTAAACTCTACCGGAATATATGCAATCATAATCTGTACTTTTTATTCCAGAGCTTATAAACAGGCAACACACGTGGACCATAATTTTCCAAAAGAAAAAATGAGCTGTGGGAGACTAGCCTAGCCCTCATTTAATGTCAGAAACATCTGTGAATACACAAGACCCTAAAGAAATGATTCACTCTTTTGTGGGTAAGTAGATATTGAATAGATCATTTCATATACACATATTTATTCCACTGACATCTAGAAAGGTTTGGGGATAGCAGAATGAAGGAAAAAAGGGAGAGATTTTGCTAGATTTTGTGTTTATTACTAACCTGTTTCTTTCTTGGGTAATGCATTTTTTTTAAAGATGGTACTGGGGAAAATTGCACAGAAATTATACAGAGACTTCAGTTTGGTAATAATGGCTCTGAGAAAATTTCCAGCTGGTAGTCAATATGCACTGATTGCCTTAATTTCTATTATTTTATGGACAACTCAAAAATAGATACTGGTTCTCATTCTTGCCCAAGAATTTATGACACTGTCCAGCATCAGGTAATGTCCAATAAATGTTTCCAATCCTTTTTAAATGCCACACAATGTAATTGCCCCTGGAAAGCTTTTCAAATTGCAGACAATACAGATAAAGATGTATGTGCTAAAATCTGAATAAATAAAAACAACTGTTATTTTAAAGTTTAAACTATATGGTTGGGCAAGTAGAAGCAACACACCAACATGTTATTTTTGTTTAAGTTATAATCGATAGATAAATTTAAAGCTTCACTTTTTCTCTTCCCTTATCATCTTCCTTCCTCTCTTTCCATACTCCCTAAAAGTACAACACAGATTTTATTATTTTATTCCAGTCTATTTTTTAAAAGCTTTACCGTACATATAAATGCGTAAACTATTTATAGCATAGTATAGTATGAGTGTGGATGTGAAGTCATATAAATGAAATGAACAAAGGAATCATTCTTTGAACTCAAATGTTTTCAAGTCTCCATGTTCATGCATCTAGGATCAGTTCCGTCATTTCTCTGCTGTATAGTATTCCCTCCATCATCCATGCTCTTTCTGAAAGAGCACGTGCATTGTTCCCTGTTTTCTTTCCTTACGAACAACACTGCAATGAACATACTTTCCTGTGCCGTCTTCAATACATTGTACCAGAGATCTGTAGGTTAAATACTTAGTAAAGAATTGGAGGGTCGTACAGCATATACATTGTCTAGATATTGCCAAGAGACAATGAGCCAAACTTACGCTCCTACCATCTGCACACTTCTTTTTTACCAACAGTCACTACTGTCAGTCTTTTTAATTGTTATCAATATAGTGGTTCTAAAGTAAAGTTCCATTATTGTCAATGATTATGATTTTGATAGTGGTGTTATTAGTACATTTCTTTCCCTTCTTTCTTTTATGTATTTTCTAACATTTCTTTAATATGCCTATATCTATTCTTAAAAATTACATAACTTATTTGATCAATCTGTTTTTCTTTCTTATATGTTTTCAAGTCAATTAGCATTTATTTTAGCATTGTGTTGATTGCTATAGAAATAGACATAAAATATTTTTTTTTAAAAGTTATAGCCCTTACCGTTAAAGAGCTCCTAATCTAGTCAAGCAGACAGGTGTGTAACAAGCTACATTACTGCCTGGTAATCACAAACATAGGAATGCATGGGAACATAGGAGGAGCAGGGAGCCTGTCAGCACTAAGGCAATTACAGGGAAGTCCTTCTGGAGATGCAGCGAATGCGCTCAGACTGACTTTCCCTTGAGGATGCTGTAGACCTCTGTTTAGGATCGAGGTCAGTGATGGCGAACCTATGACACGCGTGTCAGAGGTGACATGTAAACTCATTTTTTCTTATTTTTCTTTGTTAAATGGCATTTAAAAATATAAAATAAATATCAAAAATATAAGTCTTTGTTTTACTATGGTTGCAAATATCAAAAAATTTCTATATGTGACACGACACCAGAGTTAAGTTAGGGTTTTTCAAATTGCTGGCACGCCGAGCTCAAAAGGTTCGCCATCACTGACCTAGGTTCACAGACCGGTAAGGATAGTAATAAACAGAGAAAAATGTGGAATACTTGTGACACCATCTGAAGATGAATAGGCAATAATGATTCATTCTAAGAAACAGGGTCGGAATACATTGGGGTGGACAGGTTGACTCAGATGCCTCCCACTTCCAGGCCTCACAAACACCATTATGGAAAAGTGATATGGGCACAGTTTCTGTGGCCATGACAGAGAAGCAGGGTAGAGTGGGAAGAGGATGCTGATCATAACAGCTTATTACAAGTTCCCATGCTTCTGACCGGAAATCCCAATGCACATGGCTGCATACCCTCCTGGCACTCAGAGATGAGAGCCCCTGGCACTATGGATGGACCAGTGTTTTCTGGGTCGTCAAGCACATTAACTTATTTGTAGAGAGCGCCTGGGAAAGGCCCCTGAGCTGACTGTCATCTGAATCCAGGGGTGCCCGGCAGAGCCATGCCCTGGAAACATACCTTGCCAGAGCAGGTGTGTTGTCAGCCTGACCTTCAGCTCAGGTGCCAGGGTGTGAGTTTCATTATCTAAATGCAGCCAAACACCAGGAACAAACACAATTATCCGGGCCCACCTAGAAGTGATGATTACAAAGAAGCCACAAGAATGCACATAATCTCCTTTGTCTTGGGCTTTAGTAAAACTTCCTGGTATGTTGCTGTATAAAATAAACATGCTGTATCGGTTCTGGGTCACTGTCTCTCCATCAGAGGACAGCTGTCCCACCCGGCCCCAGCTTTTTCCTTCTATCTCTGTGTCTGTCTCTTTCTTTCATTTTCTCAATCCCCAGCCACCCCTTCTCAGGAACCCAACTGCTCTCTAGTCGTGCTGGACGCGGAAAAGAGAGAAATATTTATAGCTATTATTTCATTTTTCATTCTAGGTGCTTGATTAATGAGGAAAATGAGTCTCAGAAAAACCAGAGTTGTCCAAAATCAGAAATTCAGATATAATTTAATTGAAATGAAAACACAGGACTTTGTACCCTAAATTCAGCCTTCATAGAAGTCCTTCCATTTTCCCTCTTGTAGAACATGCCTCTAGATGCAAATTTTTCCTCATAAATATACATATTTAGTAAAGGACTCTTCAGTATCCATTCTTCTGTGGTGAGCGTTTTGAGATATGTGAACATTGTACAGCTTTAGGGGTATACCCTTGCACATATTGTCTTCTGCCTTAAGTTTTGAATTTTTCTGGGCACTTTGGAGATTGTGGGTATATAACTATACTTAGAATTGTAAATGCATTTAATAAAGGTGACAGTTAACTGAAAATATTACAGCCAATAGTTATAGTCAATTTAAAGAAGGTGATATAGGAGAAAAAAGTGTCAATTTCCTTTTTCCTTCTAATAAAAATGAAATCTGACTGGGAGATTTATCCATGTATCCATCCAGCAAATATTATTGAGCACTCACTATGTGCCAATCAGAGTTAAGTATTTTACACACATTATCTTATAATAATTTCCAATAACAGCTCTGAGATATTGGTATTATTAACTTTATTATAAGATAATTAAACTGGAGGTTAGGAGGTTAAGTAATTTAATCAAGGTTACACATCTTTTAAGGAGTAGAACTAACCCCAAAGCTTATTTCTAATTAACTATGCTATACCATAAACATGCTTTGTTGTGTTTTATCAATTATTTTCAGATCAATGGATTTTAAAAACAATAGTTCTTTAGAATAACAAAAGGTATTCAAATTTCTACATTTCCAAAGCATAAAATTCTAAATGATCTTATTAATGGGTAGAAAATAATAAATAGTTTTTTTAAGCATCATGTTAGAGACACTCACTTCCTTTTGAACGAAATGACTTTGTATGCTTGAGCATGTTTTTGTCAAGTGATTCAATGATTCATGTTATATTTTTCAGAAAGTCAAAGCAATTGTCGCTTCACGAGGGAAATATCACAGGACTAATATGGGAACATGGTGTAACTATTACTTTGTGTCTATTTCCAGGCAATCGACCCAACTTATATATGACAAAATGGAAATACTAGTGTGTTGTCAAACTTTGCAGATTTATCGATGTGACTTCTTTGTTCACTGCACATGTTTTACATATGCAGCTTCTAATTTTCACATTGAAAAGAAAATAAGGCCACTAGTTCCTGTGAAAGGTCACCCCTCTGATTGATGTGAGAAAGCCCAGCTGGGGAGCCGATCTCGGGAAGAACCCCGATGGGCAGCAGCGCAGGGGCAGCGCCCGACAGGCCCGCCAGAGGGAAGTGATGCCAGCGGCTGCCCTTTATTCCCCTGTTGGTGGCTGCAGGTCACCAACACCTAATTTTCCTTAAGGTAAAGCATCAGTAAACGCTCGAGTGATTTATACCGCAGACGGTGTCCTCCTGCTAAACATAAAAGGGGCGACTTATCATGAGGAACATAGAAAGGGAAGTAATTGAGTCTTTGGTCTGAATTCGCCTCCTGGTTAATAGATGTCCGCTTTAGCGACAGCAAGGCAACTGCTGAGGAAGCGTCCACGATGACTTAAGGGAGCTGGCGGCGACACTGCAGGCTTTAAAGGCTTATCTGCCGTGGCCAGCGCTCTTCCTGAATGTTCCTTCTGCTCTGGGTTGAGAATCATAAAACCCTGGAGCTCTGTAGATGCTGACTTCATCTTTTAGGAAAAAGTAAATACGGATTTGGCACAGTGCATAATTCTCTGTTTTGTTTCTTGGCATTTAAGAAAATTGTTATAAGGATATCGAGTCTGAGATAGACATGCTGCCTACTTTTACATTGTGATAAGGCTTAACAATTATAAACATAATTCAGCATCCATATCAAATTCCATCTAGGACTTGCACAGCCGTAGTATGTTTTAAAAATGCCCTTCATGAGGAAGTAGCCGCTTGAGCTAAAGCCGGCCCTGCCCTCCGTCACCCTTGGTGCCAATGCCGAAGTGCTGGACACCATCAGCAATGTTTCAAGATGACGTTACAATCTTCAGAGCCAAAAGTTTGATTATTGTTTTGTTTTGTTTTGTTGTTAAAGCTTTTTTACTACTCCAATGCTATAGACAAGCTAAGTGTGTGTATAAAAACACTGACAATCTAAGAAAACTACCAACAAATGGAAACTCAAATGGCGCTATTAGAGCAGTCCTTCAGACAAAATTTCTTTCACTTATTGTACAGTGGCTATTCTGTGTGTGTGGCAATTCATACAGAGCTACACACTGCCTCAGACCACAAGTAATGAAGCTGAATAGAAGTCTAGGTCATTGTATTTCTGGCATGAAAAGTAGATACTAAAAAATGAATTTCCAAATTATTTTGTTTTTTAATATCTTAGTTGCAACTGTTTTCTATTCCCCTATCTCTCAGTCACAATTATAAAGTATATTTTATTTACTAAGTGGTATTTCTATTCCAATTCACCTTCAGCTATATTTTTAACATAATAGACACCAACACAAAGACGACAAGATAGGCGACTTTCCCAAATGCCCACATGAAGGGATTGTGCCTCGCAATTTTGCTTTTGTCTGTATAGTAGCATTTTCATGATTCCTGTACAGTCATCTCTGAAGTTTTTAATAATTATTATAATTTTTGTAGTTTTATAAATAGTTGTAATTGCTAACATATAATACCTCTTAAAATTTTATTTTAATATCTTTGTAATACATCAAAACTCTAAGGTGACAGATCTAAATGTTGCAACAATAGTAGCAGGGAATTTCAAAAACCATTTGACTTTACAGAAGAGGTTTTATAACTTCTTGCTAATTAAATACAAATAGAAAGATATATATATAGATATATCAGAGAGGAAGGGAGAGGGAGAGAGAGATAGAAACATCCATGAAGAGAAACAATCATGGATTGGCTGCCTCCCACTTGCCTCTACTGGGGATTGAGCCCACAACCTGGGCATGTGCCCTGACTGGGAATCGTACCATGACCTTCTGGTTCATGGGTCGACACCCAACCACTGAGACACACCAGCTGGGCCATAGAAAGTACTCTTAAGCATCAAGAATTGTAGCATATCCTTAGGGAAGTGAAAACCAGAGAACACCATTCCAGATGAAACTGAAGTATATTTGAGGTATTTTAGTCACACAACCATAATATTTTATGGATATGCACAGAACACCTTATGTGAAGTTGTATGCATCTACAAGGCTTATCTATGTAACAGTGACTGGAAACCCATCTATGAGGTCTCCTGGGATCCTGTAAAATAGATCCAGGGTCTGTAATTATTGGTGAGCAGGCCCAGCTCAAGAGTCTAGAGAAGGCAGCTGATCTTTGCTCAACACAATCTTTATTTTATCCTCATTCACTCTCACTGCTTTCCATATACTCATTGACTTTTCCATTGAATGATGAAAATATTCACTTACAGATCACCCCCAAGTATGCATTCATAATGTGCTCATAGAAGACTATGCTGTGCTATATTACAGAATAACAAATGAGACTTGCTGTGCTTTTACAAATATTTTCAAGTTTAGGCTGTAGAACAGGGGTGGGCAAACTTTTTGACTCGAGGGCCACGATGGGTTCTTAAACTGGACTCAGAAGGAGCAGAGGGGAGAGCAAGAGAACCCTCCGCTCTTCCGGCTCCGCGGGCCGGACAGAACAGCTGAACGGGCCGGATCCGGCCCGCGGGCCGTAGTTTGCCCACGGCTGCTGTAGAATGATGAATATAATTTCTCCATCACAAGCAAAAATTACAGAATATTCTGGTGAATTTCCTAAGGGAAAAAATCGATAGCAGAGAACTCACTGATACAGTGCCTGGACTGCATATTATAGAAGGGACTGGTAACCATGGTAATAGCCTGGTTACTAAGTAACAGGAAAGGAGTAAAGGGGAGACTGGACAACAGGCTTTCTATCGATACAGCTTTGCCAGGAAGCTGCCGTTAACATTCTCCAAGCCTGTTCCCCACAGATCACTGGGGGCAAGTACTGCGCAACAGGCGCATGCCCAGTAAGGTCTGGGTGACATGAGAAGATGCTCGCCTGTCCGTCACACCTGGGAACGAATCTGGCCAGTGAGGTGTAGCCACTGCAAACTCTGGGAGATGTAATATGTAAACTCCTGGACAAAGGAGTTCTCCCTCTTGCTGCTTGCCCTCCCTCCTGGCTCTCCTGCTCAGGGACAGGCTCCCCTGCATTCACCCACGTGGTTCACAGCCATGTGGGACCCACACAGTAGAATGGTGGACTGAATCCAGCCTGATACTACGTCGGGCCCCCTCCACCACGGAACAGAAAGCCTGGGCACTGGCTTGGCTTCTAGCTCTACTCAAGCTCCAGCCGCACCTTTTTCAGAACTGGGTTCAGGGACACGGGCCTTTACAACCTAAGGAATGTAATGCCACAAAAATAAAGCTTCCTACTCCAGCTCATCCTGCTGTGGTGGCCTCCAGATGTGCTCGTCCCAGCGGTACCCCAAGAACCCCATGGAGGAATCCCCCCTAGCTCAATCCTCTGAGAACAGGGCCATCCTATGAAGGGGGAAGGGCCATAGCTCCCCTTCATTTCCATGAGCTGCCCTCATAAGTTATTTCTTGTCTGTATCTTCCTTCCACCTATGCAAGACCCAGGGAAAGGCCATTGACTTGCAAGAAGCGTGATACACATGTTTACTTCTATGCAACATTTCTGTGAAATCAGAGTTCTGTCCCGTTTCCTTTCTCAAAAGTTTAAAATATATTTTGCTTTACCTGAAAATGTCACTTTTAAATTTCATGCTATTAACAGTAGTAGAAATAGCAAAAGGGTTAGAAATGATAGAGCAAATCTAACCCTATTTCTGAAAACTTCCATTCCCATAATTGGGCAATTCTCAAATCAGTGTTACGGTTAAAATGATATTGCATTTTTCATGAATATAATCATTTATGTAAATTAGAAGAATGTAATCAACAGATCTTTTGAAATGTCTAAATAAATGAAATGTTCTAAACTACATCATAACAATAGCCATGGTGTATCTCATAAGACAATGATGGAATAAGGAAGAGAATGAGCATAAAGAAAGAAAAAAAAAAGAAGAGAAAGAAGGACTGGATTAATTCATTTGGCCACGTGAGAAATTATTGACACATGAGAAATTTCTTCCCTAATTGCTGCATTTGTGCTGAGGAATTACGGCAGTCAGAAGCTGATGGTTTTATTGACTTCACAAATAGGCCAGACAATAATACATACTTGATCAACTTTATTAGTCATGTTGGGCTCTGAGGAGTAGCAGAAAGATCACTTGGCTTCAGAGTCAGAGGGCCTTGTATTCAAAACGCAGCTCTCTGCCTAGTTTAGACCATTAAATTTTCTGAATTACAATTTTATCCTCCATAAAACATTAATAACAAGAATCCCTCAGTTATCTGTTCTAAATAATGTCTGTGAAATGCTTAGCCCCATGCTTAGTACGCAGAAACCTCTCCTAAAAACCCAGTATTACCATCATTGCTGTCTTGGTGACTATGTAGTCATCTTCATTACTCATGGTAGTTCTGTTCTATAAAGTAGCCGCAAACACGAAATGAGTGAATACTGGCAAACTGCTCTAAGGGGAAATACAAGGTTAGGGTCCTGTGAGTCTCTGGTCCTATTTTTATCACCCAAACTGCCATTTGCATCATATAACTTCATCTGCCAACACCCTTTGAAACAAGCCAGTCTCACCAACGTTAAAAACATGCTTTCTTTCACCTATACCTTTCCAGTACTTCACTTAAAAGGTATAATCTCCCTACATTATTCACGATTTCCATATTTTTAAATTTGCTTACTCACTAAAACGTATTCATAACCTCAAAACCAGTCATCGCAGAGCTGGCTTCGGCAGCACGTGTACTAAACGTGGGCCGATAATGAGCATGGCCCCTGAGTAAGGATGACACGCAAATCTGAGCAGCTCTTCATCTTGTTCATGCCTGAGTGCTGGGCTTGCTTCCTGGAGGCAGCGATCAGTGTTTCTTTCAGCCTCTGCCTCTGTCTCTCTCTGTCCCTCTCTGCCCTTCCCCCTCTCTCAACATATCCTTGGGTGAGGATTAAACAAAAACCAATAACCCCAGCTCATACACTACCATTTGAGGGCATGCCAAGAGTGGGAAACCGGGTTACTGGATGTGCACATTCCCAGATAAGGCTGAACAAAGTGACACCCTACCTGCTTCTTTCAGTTCTTATACTAGAAACCACTGCCCTTTCTGCTGTTTATGTGCTGTCGTGTTTTTTGGCGTGCGTGTGTGTGTGTGTGTGCATGTGTGTGCGTGTGCATGTGTGCGTGCATTTGTGTGTGTGCGTGCATGTGTGTGTGCGTGTGAGTGTGTGCGCGCGCGCGTGTGTGTGTGATTATGTATGTGTGTAAAATGATCCCCAAGCATAAACTGAGCACCTGAAGTGCTGTCTGCCGGGAGCCGGTCCATCCTTGCTGTTTCAAAGGACCTGGCATATATGGCATACTGTTCTTAATATGTTTGCTCACCTTCTAGGCACTATGTGTTTTAACCAAGGTCTCTGAGAAAGGTTGTTTCCCCAGGTAGGGATTTTCCCCTGAGATTAGGGAGGGAATAAAACCTCTTAACTAAGTGCCAGGTGGGTAATTAATCACTTTAACTATGAACAATCATGCTTAAGCTACATAATCTTTACTCCCTGGAATGGAGATAAGAAACGCCCTAACCTTTGTAATAGAGATTGATAGGATTGAATCAACTGGTATAAATACAGATGTAACAAGACAGCAAGAGACAGAGAGAGAGACAGAAATTGGCACAGAACCTACACAGAACGTTCTCTAGAGACAGAAGAACTTCGCTGGAGAGAACATGGCAAAAGATCCTGGACAGAAACTGGCCTCAGAACCTAGAGACAGAACCTAGCGAGAGAACATGGCAAAAGATCCTGGACTGAACCTGACTACAGAAATTGGCAAGAGAACCTGACTAGAACCTGGTGACTGAACCTGGCTGGAGAACCTGGACAGAACCTGACTGGAGAACCTAGCAAGGGAACATGGCTACAGAACCTGGCTGGAGAACCTGGAGAACCTAGCAAGAGAACATGGACACAGAACCTGGCTGGAGATCCGAACCAGAACTTCGCTGGAGATCCAGACCAGAACTTGGCTGGAGATCCTGGCTAGAGATCCTGGCTAGGCTGCTGATCAACTGAACGCAGTCTTGGTATCATTCCTTCTTCGCCGACTCCATCCACACTTTTGGGGACCCCTGGACCTGCTGGGGTTGGACCCCGGCAGCTGTCCGGTGTTCCCAAGCACCACAGGGACATGCCGCACCTCCCGGAGAAAATCCTGTGTCAGATTCTTCCTTTTGACAGCATATTTGTCTGCTTTTATCGGGTCCCACCAGAACCCTGGATAAACCCATAGAGATCCAACGGGTCTTGGAAATTTATAAGAATTTGACAAAATGTGAATTCATTTCATCTTCTTGACAAACATTTTATGTAAATGCCATTTCTTCTATTGCATGGGAGAAAATGAGAGTTTGGACTGATATGTTTAAAGTGATATAGTTTCACTCTCGCTACGAATGATTTTGGTTACGAAGTGAAGAAAACTATGAATGATTTCCCCGCATGACGCCTGCAACCAGCCAAGACTTGAAACATTAGAAGGTACATGTGTGTTGGTGTGTACAAAAGTGTGGGGACCACCTCATTTAACAGTCTGTTTCTCTGTGTAGAAATATAGAGCTCTGACTGTGACTTAAATACTTACATTAAGAATAGTATTTCTTAAAAGTGAGCCCACTCCAGTTCCAATCACAGTTTTATAAAGCTAGTTTAAGAGTTAATTGAAACTTTTTTTTTGCCAACAACATTGATCTCAATTAATTTTTACAGAGAAAATACAGCCTTATACTTTCTGTTCATCTGACAGTTCTTCCTTTCATGTGATAGGAGTTTCCACAGGCCCCCTTACCTCATTCCCAGAGTTAATTACTAGAAATAAAAGTGGGACAAGCCTTACCGAATTTTATCATTTGAACAACAGAGTTATGGAAACCTTAACAGTTGCAATGAACCCTGGGTCTATATTATATCTGAGGTTTCAGTAGTAAGCCACAAGGTGTATGAAAATCTTCTGTTAGTGGAAACAATCGCAACAAAATTATTTTAAAGTTTTCTTATAAAAATCAACCTATACTACAAGACTGATGCATAAATTAAAATCTGAGTCCATTAAGGAGCATTAGAAATAGCTGACCTCATAACAGCATGAGAGAGAGAGAGAGAGAGAGAGAGAGAGAGAGAGAGAGAGAGAGAGAGAGAATAAAAAGAAAAAAGCTAAGGTAGAAAGGAAAGGTGGAGAAATAGAAGGAAAAAGGAAGAAAGAAAATCTAAAAGGTATCTTTCAAAGAGGGAAAACTATGGAGCATATTTTATAAGGGTACACAGACATAATATATAAAGAGTTTAATACATAAATACTTCATCCATGCCCATAAAAAGATAGAAAAATTACTAAGGTTATAGCCTCTAAAATGGCTCCCAATAATCCCATCTTCTGTTATTCAGGCCTTTGTGTAATCCTTTCCACTTGGGTATGGACTGCACTTACTGACTCTCTTCTAATGAATAAAATATAGCAACAGTGATAGATGCCAATTCCAAGATAGACTAGAAAAAGATAATGGCTTCTGTCTTGTGCACTTTCACTCTCTGTCACCCTAGAGCAGTGGTTCTCCACCTTCCTAACGCCGCGACCCTTTAACACAGTTCCTCATGTTGTGGTGACCCCCAACTTCATTGTTACAAATTGAACATAATGAAAGCATAGTGATTCATCACAAAAACAATATGTAATTATAGATGTGTTTTCTGACAGTCTTAGGCGACCCCTGTGAAAGGGTCATTCGACCCCCAAAGGGGTCGCGACCCACAGGTTGAGAACCGCTGCCCTAGAGGAAGCCAACTGCCATACGATGAAGCCACGAGGTGGAGATGCCCACATGGCCAGGGACCGAGGGCTGACCACACACAGGTGGGCTTGGGTGTGAATCACAGCTAAGTCTTCAGGTTCGTTAGACTCAGCCTATGAGAGACCTCGAACTAAAGCACCCTTCCATATAACTTGTTCCTAAATTTGTGATTCACAGAAACACTGTGTTTGTCTTTTTACCTGTTAAATTTAGCAGTAAGTTCGAATATAAAGAAAGAAGTGACTTATCAAAAAAAGTACAAGTTCTCAATGATTTATGAAAATATGTTCAATCTTATCAGTAATTTAATAAAAACAAATCAAAATAGCAATGGCCACTTTTATATTTCAAATTGAATGGATAGAATAATTGAAAATTTCTATTTATTACATTCCTAAAATAAATAGTGAGGGCTCGTGTCCATGTATATGTTTCTGCATGTGTATTCTAAAGATACAAAAACTGGAAAGTTGGATTTACTAAAAATTACCTAAAGGGAAGAGGACTATGTGAGTATGTGCATGTGGGGGTATGTCTGGGATTGTGTTTTCACCAATGCACTCTGTCTCATAAAAATAACTTAGAATTGTTTCAAGATTTATTCATTACACCATACATCACATAGATTTCTCTCTCTCTCTCTCTCTCTCTCCCCCCCCCATCCCTTCCTCTCTCTCAAGATCAATAAAACCACTTAAAATTAAATAAAAAGAAATATGAGAATTAAAAAGTCAACGATAACTTTTTCATTTTTCTGTCTTTTTTCACATCCTAGTCTTATTAGAATAACTTTAATATTTATACCCATAAATTTCCAAATCCGATATTTTCTCCAAAATGCCTTTTACTAGATAACTTGAAGTTTTATGTAAACTACCTATTTATTCCACCTGTGCTTTGGCATTTTGAGAGAAAAGAATTTGCAGAGGAAGCCTTGCAGGAAATATTTCTCCCAGGCAGCCCCGTTCCCAGCAAAATGATCTGAAATTAGTCTTCTGAGAAAATGTACATCAAAAGATAACATTAGAAGAGAAATGCTCATTTTATGGTTAATCAAGTTGTTTCAATAGCTGAATTTAATGTGGATTTCACTGAAGGTATCTAAAATCTTGTTCTTAAATATCTATTATTTTATTTCAACACAGATTATTTTTAGTGGGTCTTTATTTTCACTAAAAAGGTTATTCTATTCACAGCCAGATATATTTCTGAATATGTCTAATTAGGAGACATCTATTCTTTCCACCTTTGTCATCCCTTTCCACACTAAGTGGACCCGTTTTTTTTGCCTGAAAACTCATAATCGACAGTATAAATAGCCATTCACCTTAAAATGGGGTTGACTGGTGCAATAGATTTCTAGACTAAAAAGTGGGAGGGAGAGGTAAGAAGGGATGGGGAGGGGTTCTATCTGCATTCTGTATTTATAATGTTCATTTCTTTGTACTCCCTTGGCTTTTAAAATATCTACTTGGGTGGCGATATGCAAAAGGCAGGAGGAAGCTAGTGTGGACAGCTTCACATGTCCTTGAAATAGATATGACTTGTTGTAGCTCACCTCATAACTGATAGCAGAGAACACTCTAGTTTTTGAACTAAAATAAGAAAAAGTGAGTCCTTTTAAACATTCCGAATATAAACTGTTCACCCAATTAAGAAAGTGCACTGGCTCCCAGTCCACAGCGTGGTCAGGGACAGATCACTGCAGCTGTACACGTGAGCCTCGCAAAGAGCTTTCGAGCATCATTAAGCACTGGGAAGTTTTCTTCAGCCTGCGAAGTTCGCCTTAGCTGTACTGGTGCTTATTAAACCCACTCCCCGCCCCCCCACCCCGACTCACTGCAGAGCCTGCGGATCAGTGTCAAGGCCTGGCCACCATGTCACCATGTTTCCGCAACAGATAATGATATTCCCCCCAACCCCCCTCAACGTACATTCCCATCAACATCGAAATGAGAGACATGAGAAGGCCTTCTCGGGGAACTGGCATTTCCCCTAGGACGGTATTGAGATGGTATTAAAATAGCCATCTTGTTCATATTTGCTTTTTCATTTTGGACAACACATGCCATGTAACTGATGTTAAACAAATTTTCATGGAAAGGATCACTTCTGATGTCATACAGCTCCGGTGCCCATTTAATACCCAACTTCTGTTTTAGTTCTGTGTGGCCTGTTCTGGGCCTTGTCCAGGCAGTCAAACGTTTATTTTTCATGGTTTAGCCATCAGAGGACATGCTAGGAAGAAGTCATAAATAAGTAACTAAAGAAACAAACAGTCTGGCTGGCGTGGCTCAGGGGTTGAGCATCGACCTATGAACCAGGAGGTCACGGTTGGATTCCTGGTCAAGGGCACAGGCCTGGTTGTGGGCTGGATCCCAGTGTGGGGCGTGCAGGAGGCAGCTGATCCATGATGCTCTCTCATCAGTGATGCTTCTCTCTCTCCCTCTCCCTTCCTCTCTGAAATCAATAAAAATATATTTAAAAAAAAAGAAAAGAAAGAACGGCCTTCCCCTCCGTGCTGAGAGCCGGGCTCTGCCCGGGGTCTTTGTCAGAGGCCATGGCCCTGTTCTGTCCTCGCTGAGCTGGGGTTTCTGGTCCGGGAGTTCCATGTACTTCTCCCTCTGGCAGGGCTACTGTCTGAGGCTGACAGGCATCTGCGGTTAAAATCAAAGGCTGCAGACTCCCATTCAGCACCAGCTGACACTGGGAAGACACACCCTCCTGAGGCTGGTGTCTTCCTGTGGATTTCCCACCAACTCGGTCACTAAGCGGAGCCAGACACCACCAGGCTCCCTCTTCCCGCAGAGGATGCGCTTTCAGAACCACCAAGACGCATCCCCCTGGCCTCAGAACAGCCCGGGCCAGGTACCGCTGATGCAGTGCTGCTGGGCAGCATCCGGGCCCCCGCGTGTCTGTGGGGGAGAGGCCCCTCTGGGTCTGGGTGGCCCCTGTGGGTCCAAGTGGCCCCTGCGGGTCCGGGTGGCCCCTGCGGGTCCGGGTGGCCACTGTGGGTCTGGGTGGCCACTGTGGGTCTGGGTGGCCCCTGCGGGTCGGGGTGGCCACTGTGGGTCCGGGTGGCCCCTGTGGGTCCGGGTGGCCCCTGCGGGTCCAGGTGGCCCCTGCAGGTCGGGGTCGCCCCTGTGGGCCCGGGTGGCCCCTGCGGGTCGGGGTGGCCCCTGTGGGTCTGGGTGGACCCTGCGGGTCCGGGTGGCCCCTGTGGGTCTGGGTGGCCCCTGCGGGTCCGGGCAGTAGCGGCCTTAGCATTGGCGCTTGCTGCCAGCGCTGGCGCAGCTGGCACTGTGTTCAGGGGGAGAGTGCGCGCGCTGGGATAGTGACATATCCTCCTACTTCTGGACATAAAGCCCGCAAGGAACTTTGTTTCTCACTTTCCAGTGAGGTTTCCTCAAAAGCCATTTCTCAGACGTCTCAGCAATTCACCCAATTAGAGGCAAAGCCCAACAACCAAGTCCAACGCCTGGCAGGTGCCACACAGAACTGGGGTCGAAGGCCCTCTGTGGGCAGCCTTGTGGGGGGGTCGCTGGAGGAAAGGCGGCGAGGGCCGGAGTGATGGTGACCCGGTGGCTAACTGCCTGGATGGGTTTTCCCTGAAGAGGGTGGTTAAGCAAAAGGAGCGGCTGCTTCACACACAGTGGGATGGCCTCCGTGGGAGACTTCTGGGGGGACGCGATGGGTCCGCTGCTCTCTCTGTGAGGTGGTCCATTTGGGAGGAGAAGTTTTCATCAGCCCCACCCCACCCCAGTAGCTGGGCAGCTTCTTGCAAAGTCACTTCCAGACCTGACGCCATCAGGAGAGCACAGCCTGAGACAGAGGAGAGTGGAAAGTGGCGGGTGCCTCAGCGATGAGAACCCTGAAAGCCTTGGATATGCTTTTGGGGAGCTCCATCGCCTAAACTCCCTTTGAAATGCAGTTCAGTTCCGCAGATCCATGGAGCTAGACTGCAATGTAGTGACAAGTCAAAAGATTAAACAACAAAAATTCTCACCTGCAGTCCCCAAGATACACACATTCATCTTAAAGACTCTCCATTGCTTGTCTGGAGATCGGGGCAGGGGTGGGGGAATACATACTGTTTTCTGAGCCCGATTTCATCTTCACTGCAGCCCATGGCGACGCTTACAGGTGAGTTGTGATCTCCACCAGCACTTCCTGGGACCCCAGGGGAGGCAGAAATGGTTTCCAAAGGGCCTGGGAGCCGGTTTCCCTCGCTTGGGCTTTAGACCAAGTGCAGGTACAGCGTAAGGAGACCCTCTCCCGCACAGGGAGAAGCTGCCAAACGCTGTCCCCACCTGCAGGGCGGATGTCACGTGGCAAGGCCATCGGCAGCCTTGCTTCAGGGGGCCAGCTGGTGAGGGGCTACTTCTGGTAATGGCACCGCACAGGAGGCAGGCAGGGCCAGCGGTGACGGAGGAAAGGAAGTGCCAAGAGGAGAAACAAACAGCTGGGAAATGTGCGAGGCCCGTAGACAAGTCCGCACATCTTTTGAAAAGCACCTCCATGAAAAGCCACGGTAACTATTAAACCTCTTTCAAGATGTGTGTCCAAGAAGCCCACTGAGAAATGAAAGATATTGGAATGGAAGGTTTTCCTCCCACGTTCAAGTCCTTTTGCAACGTGAAACTTACTGTTCTCACACGGTTTGGGGAGGACCTAAGTGCCCCCCCCCCCCCAGCAGGAGAGCTCAGTGGCCATTAGAGTATAAAAGCAGAGCCTCCGATGAGAAGCTGGTGATGGGTCACTGAAACATACATGCACACATGGGAAACATACGTGCACACGTGGAAACGGAAAATGCAGTGGGACCTCAGCAAGAGACGGCCCAACACCTCACTAAAGTCAGAACACCTATGCGCCTGTATATCTCACCTTGTGGTTGGGATCCCTGAAGAGACAAGAGGGAGAGGAAGGGGGGGAAAGGAAAAAAGAAAGAAGGGAGGGAGAGAGAGAGGAAGGAAGGAAAATAGAAAGAAGAAAGGGAGGGAGGGAAAGAGGAAGGGAAGGAGGGAGGGAAAGAGGAAGGGAGGGAGGGAGGGAGGGAGGGAGGGAGGGAGGGAAATAGAAAGAAGGGAGGGAGGGAGGGAAGGAGGAAGGGAGGGAGGGAGGGAGGGAGGGAGGGAGGAAGGGAAGGAGGGAGGGAGGGAGGGAGGGAGGGAGGAAGGGAGGGAGGGAGGGAGGGAGGGAGGGAGGAAGGGAAGGAGGGAAGGAGGGAGGGAAATAGAAAGAAGAAAGGGAGGGAGGGAAAGAGGAAGGGAAGGAGGGAGGGAGGGAGGGAGGGAGGGAGGGAAGGAGGGAGGGAGGGAGGGAGGGAAATAGAAAGAAGGGAGGGAGGGAGGGAGGGAGGGAGGAAGGGAGGGAGGAAGGGAGGGAGGAAGGGAAGGAGGGAGGGAGGGAGGGAAATAGAAAGAAGAAAGGGAGGGAGGGAAAGAGGAAGGGAAGGAGGGAGGGAGGGAGGGAGGGAGGGAGGGAGGGAGGGAGGGAGGGAAATAGAAAGAAGGGAGGGAGGGAGGGAGGGAGGGAGGGAGGGAGGGAGGGAAATAGAAAGAAGGGAGGGAGGGAGGGAGGGAAGGAGGAAGGGAGTGAGGGAGGGAGGGAGGGAGGGAGGGAGGGAAGGAGGAAGGGAGGGAGGGAGGGAGAGAGGGAGGAAGGAAGGGAGGAAGGAAGGAAGGAAGGAAGGAAGGAAGGAAGGAAGGAAGGAAGGAAGGAAGGAAGCCTTAAAGCAGTGACATGATTCTAGTTCACGTTTACAAACTCATGTAATATTTTTGCTAAAAAAGTGGGCCCAGTGCTTTCCAAGCAGGAGGCGCTGCCCCGCGCCCCGTGGTGGCGTGACCGTGCCATGTCCTCAGCCTGGCTTTGATGGGCTGGCAGAACACACTGACAGTCAACGCAGAACACCAGCCGCTGCCAAAGGGAAACACATCAGGACACCTGGTGTTCACCGTGGGGTTCAATGCCATCTGGTTTTCCAGCCCATGAGGTGCAGACATTAAAAGATGGTGAGGAAAAGTCCTTTCCAGGTGAGTGGTTTTAATGCCCTGTCCCAGGAATCACAAGTACCGTTTCAGTGTCTGGAACCTTCCCTCTGCCTTCCTCTCTCCCTCTCGTCTCGAACACATCTTCTGTGGAAAGTGCCATGTGACACCTTGCCCACCGTACATCACCTCGCTGGCTGACAGGCAACTTGGAGCCCATAGTACCCGCTGGGTGAGGTCTGACTGAGGCCTATCAGCTTAGATCGAGTGGCCAGGCCTGTTTGGCAGCTGTGGCCGAGTTGCCCAGGTTAGGCAAAGAGGGAAATGCCAATCTTCTCAACCAGAAAAGATTATGTCAAGAGAGGAAAAGTAAGGAAGAGGCCTTTGTCTCAGGTGGCACCTTCTGAGTTACACTGTACCATGGTTTTTATAATACAAATGCTAGTGATAGATGCCCTTGTATTTTTATAATAAACCAGGTTGCTATTGATTACGGTGCTTGGGGTGTCTTTCAGCTGCATGTCAGAACCCCTCCTGGCTGAAGTCTGCCCATCACCAAAGCACGTGGGACACTCGGTCATGGAAAGATCGTCTCCCGGAGGCTGAGCTCTAGGAGTGCTGCTGTGATCGCTCCTCCTTTTGGTGCTATTGTTGGTGCCCATTTTTGTCATCAAAGGGGACAGCAAGTTCCCAGGCCTAACAATGACAGACGGCATCTTTTTCTTCATCATTTCTGATAACAAGCAATTTTCAATTCCTGGAAACTAAGGGGCTGTCCAAAGCAGTGATAAACAGAAGGACAAATAAAGAGGCATCGGGCGGTACTGTGCTGGGTTTCCCTTCCTGTAATAATGTATTTGCTGAGGGTAGATGTGCAGGGCATAATCTATCGGGTCTCCAAGGGAAAGAAGGTGACTTGTAAGGGCAACCTATGGGAATGGAAAATCTAGCCACACGTTCATCTCTTATGTGTATAGGACTACTTACGTACAATAAACATTGGCGTTAGCCATTCTTTCATGTAGTGTTGCACCTGATGTAATTTCTGCCTACTCATGGGAGCAAAGAGCAGAACTCCAGGACATTTTTTGACATGATTCTAAGCAGAGATATCACTTCCCTTTTCAACTCACTAAAATTGAAAGTTCCAAGTGTGCCAACCCACCAACATATGTTTCACATGTTAGTCCCTCAAATATAAGGAAACGGAGAAGCCTGCCACTAAAAAGTGTGGGCGTTCAGAGTCCTCCGGTGCTTCAGCTAGCCTTAGCCTGAAACAGCAAATGACCTCCAAGTTCTTGCAGATTTAATACAAACTGCAATTACATTGGAAAGTTCAATTGGTAGTAACCTCTTAAGTTAGGAGGAGGGGGAAGAAAAGCAGTTTTCATTTGAAAACATAAAGAGCCATAAACAAAGTTCTCAGAGTCCTAGAGCAAAAATATTGCTTCCATATGCTGATATAAACTGCCCATAAAATTAGTCATGTGTCACTATGCAACATGCTGTATGCTGTCTCAGAAGACTCTTTGGTAAACTTGATCAAGAACATTAAGTATGAAAATAAGCAAAAAACATTTAACTTTGTGGAAAAGTCATTAAATAAAGCATTTATCATCTCCCATCATTTTTTAAAGAGGCCTAATGTTCACATATGGCATGAAAGCTATGCGGATAAAACGGATCAGCTCTTCAATGAATCGGACGAAATTCACTCGTCTCATTTCCCCTTTAGAAGGAAGCTACCTGAAAGGACGCTCTCCACCCAGGACTGCTCAGGCTACATTAGTTGGAGGGCATTTAGAAGGCAGCACCATTGTATTACTCCCTTAATGATGTGCAACAAGAAAGCATTCTATTTCATGAGATATGGCAGACCAAATACATCGTTTTCATATAAACTCGTACACACTACCTCATTCAGCATGATTTTTGAATTCCTGGAGAATATTCTAAAGAAGTATTTTCTTCTTAGATGACACTGAAGCTTCAAATCGGCAGACTATAATGTTTGTCCAATAAAACAATAAAAGAAAATATGAAATGAGTAACTATTTCAAAAATACTAACATAAGACCAAACTTTCTGAATGGAAAGCACACCTCCCATATCATAAGGGCCAACAGCATCGTGATGAAAGGAGAGACTGTGGCCTCCTCTGGGGATAGCGCTTGGCTTCCACATGCTGGCACTGTAACAAGCTCTTGTTCAATCTGCCTCTGTCTTATCATTGACTCCTGGGACCCAGGCTCTGAGGAGATCAGGTCTGAAGTCTGATCCTGCATGCATTCTGGCCATGTTGTAAGCAGCTAGGTCAACAGACATGACATAGAAGAGTGGAAGTTTCTTGTAAAATGTGGGCAGAGGGACCACTTACCTCAAGGAGTACCAACAAACAAGCAATCAGAAGTGTGTGCTCATAGGAAATATCTAAGAGCCAGATTCATGGAGACAGTACAGAGATTATCAGGGGTGAGGGGAGGGCAATAGGGGGAGTCAGTGCTTAATAATGACAAGAGCTTCTGGATAGGATGATGAAAAGGATTTAGAAATAGTAGTGATGGTTGCACAACCTTGTGAATGTAATTAACCATCTAGTTCTACACTTAAAATATATGTATATATGCATAACCCATGGACAGACAATAGTGACCTGAAGGCCTGGGGAGGGGCAGGAGTGGGGTGGAGGGGTCAATGGGGGCGGGGGGGGGGGAAGAAGGGGCATCTGTGTACTTTCAACAATAAATATACATTTAAAAATAATAATTTACATGACAAATTTAAAGAAGGTCCATGATTTGTACCTTCTCATGCTTATTTCCTTAGAACATTCTTATGATAGGCTCACCATTAAAAACTACACTTCAACCTACAATGTCAGTAGAATGTGTAATATTACATAGTTCCAAAAGAATTTATTTTCTGCTCCTTTTTTATGGCAGATGAACAGTAGTTACAGGTGCATATGACACCATCCCTGACTTAGGAAGTGAGGGAACGCTGCGTCATAAGGAAAACCAGGAGTCTGAGAAACACCTAGAGCAGTGATGGCGAACCTATGACACACGTGTCAGAGGTCACACGCGAACTCATTTTTTTGTTGATTTTTCTTTGTTAAGTGGCATTTAAATATATAAAATAAATATCAAAAACATAAATCTTTGTTTTACTATGGTTGCAAAGATCAAAAAATTTCTATATGTGACACGGCACCAGAATTAAGTTAGGGTTTTTCAAAACGCTGACACGCCGAGCTCAAAAGGTTCGCCATCACTGCCCTATAGCCCTGGCCAGTGCATTCCCAGCGGCTCCCCTTTTAGCGAATAGAAATACAGATCAGAACACAGCCTCTCTAATGCATCTATTACTTTGGAGTTAAAATTCTACAACCTATTTCTGTAATTACATTAATTTTATTGTACATTTTTATATACAAATGATACTGACCTCATTTTCATTGTAAAAACTTGTAACATTAGGAAAAGCAAATCCTCTCTCCCCTCCAACTACACTCCCCAAGGCCACTTTTCAGAGGAAACTACTGTTTTCAGTTTGTTGTTTTCTCGTCCAGATATCAAGGCATACTTGGGGGTTACTTACAATGTTATGTTTGCTTGATTAATTCTATGGATAGCTACAAAAAAGAGGAGCCTGTTATACTTTGAAAGTCTGCTACAGATACTAGATGTTTTATACACATCGTCTTAATTAGTATAGCAAAGCTTCAAGGTGTAGATTGTTATTCTCATTTTAAATATGTAGAAGTTGAGGAGGAGTCTAAGTATATTTCTTACGACCTCACAGCTAGTCAGTAACAGAATCAAACCTCCCTGATCTTAAACTTGATGTTGTTGAACTGACCCATGGCCATCTGAAGGGCATGCCGGGGGAAGTCGCTTATGACCAAGAACCTACTCTGCCATGCTACGGCCAAAACTGAGTATGATGCAATCTATATTGAAAGCAATCTATATTATAAAAAGCCATGATCGTAACGCCACAATGACCAACAACATAATGACAATGAACTGCCTTGAAGGGTGGGCAGGTCACAGGATATTTATTCTACTCACACAATAGTTTCACGTCGAGAAATGCCTTCCGAGGCATCAGCTGTTTCTGTCTGCAGACTGATTTTTATTGAGCACAGATTTCTGCAACATTAACAGTGGCGACTATAGAGTAGACATCGTCTATAAATCCAACTTCTTCATCAAGCCAGTGATAAAACAAGATAGAGAGGGTACACATGGATGGGCGAAAACAGTTCTCTTTTATAATCTCCAATAGAGAAAAGAAAATGCAGAGGCACTTTCCACTGGGCCAGAGGCGGCCGAGGAGTTTAATCCTGCTCATTTAACTGAGAAGATGATATCTTATCTAGTCAATGAGAAAATACAACGGGATTAAACCTAATCGATTGCCCTGTGGTTCCCAGATTGGCACGCCCCCCCCCCCCCCCCCCCCGCCCCCTGCCTGACAGAAGCTCTGACCTCTCCGACGGAGAACAGTGACCCAGGACACTCAGAGCAGCCAGGCGTGAGCACGAACCGGAAGCAGGCCTGCCTTTGATGTTTATTTATTTATTTTTTTTAATGAAGTCACTAACTGAGCAAGCACAGCAGGGTCGCAAATCTGATCCACCGACAGCAGAGTCATCTTGACGCTCCCGGTTAGAGAAACCATGTAAGCAAGACGTGAAACAAAGGTGTCCACTCTATTCGAACAGTGTCCCCAAATGGGGACGCTTCCCGTCCGGCCTCCACTGAGCCCTCCCATGTGGTCCCCGTTAGGAGCGTGTGCCTTCCGCTCACGGCACAGGGAGTCCTGAGGGCAGAGGGCAGGAGGCTGCCTGGGCTGGGGCCCGCACACAGGACAAACATGATCCCTCTCCGCCCTGCGGTGGACCCCCCTCCACTTACCACATTGAGTGCCTCAAACCGAAACACAAGGGAACAGGTGCTGCCAGGCCAGAGGAGAAACGCTGAGGATGCTGAGAAATCGTGTTGAGCAAAAGAAGGAGTGTGTGTTCATGAATGGCAATTATCCTACGTAAATAGCGATAAAGATATTTGGATCTACTTGGAACTGCAGATGGGTGATGTGGTGTGACGACTAATCCAGCACCCCGATGCTTTAGCTATTATTTAAATACTTAGGGTTTTTTGTTTGTTTGTTTGTTTTCAAATATATTTCATTGATTTTTCACAGCGAGGAAGGGAGAGGGACAGAGAGCCAGAAACATCGATGAGAGAGAAACATCGATCAGCTGCCTCCCACACACCCCCCACTGGGGATGTGCCCGCAACCAAGGCACATGTCCTTGACCGGAATTGAACCTGGGACCCTTGAGTCCACAGGCCGACGCTCTATCCACTGAGCCAAACCGGTCAGGGCAATACTTATTTTTTTAAATAAACAACAAAACCTGTACCATAAAGGCTTATTCTATAAAAACCTACGGTGTTCTATGATCCAAATGATTATCTTGGAATAGATGCCCAGACTCTTTCCCTCGTCCTGGCAGCTCGCTCCTTACAGAGTTCTCCACTGTGTCTGCCTCTGGAGACCGGGAGTCATCGGTCCCCTCTCCAAGGCCCCAGTTGCTTGGCGCAGGGGTGAGATGGGGAGAAAGCTGATCCTGCTCTCTGCTCAGTGCTCCATCCACAAGTCCTCTCTCCCGCTTCCCTGCGAGCACACACCATGCAGAGAAAGCCCATCCTCCGGGCCCAGCCATTGTTCCTCCCGCAGAGCCAGACACCTGGCCGGCCTCCAGCCTCATCTCCAGCCTCATTGTGAGCGGAGCTGATGGGAGAGGAGCATGTGGAAAGCTCTCAGGCGGCCAGGCTCCCTCCCTCACGCCCTCATTTAAAAACCTTTCAAAGAGCCTCTGCACCAGCCCAGGAAGGTAATGCCTTGCCAGCAATTAGCCAAGGTGCTGGGCTTTCAAAGGCTTTTAAAAGATGTTCTGAAAGGCCCTCCCACAAGAGGCTCTCAGTACCTGGGGGCCGCCCACTCCTGGGGCGCCTCTGCCCAGCTCTTCTCAGGAGGCCCCTCAGGAAGACTGACAGCTCGGGATTCACCAGACACAACACTTCCCTGTGGCGTCTGTGAAACGCCACCCCTTTCCTATGGGCACGGCCTCTCCCACTCACTTGGGAGGAACAAGCAAACTTCACAAGCGCCTTTGACCTGACGCGTGCCTCTCAGGGTGGGTGCAGGGGCCTCTGTAAGGCTGGGAACCAAGAAAAAGAGGCTCGTTCCCTCCGGTCACCGGCCCCCAGGGCTGCAGTCCTCAGGAGGTGCCACATGCACGCCTGGCAGTGCCTGGGCAGAGGGCTCCTCCGAACAGGTCCGCCCAGGCCTGCCCAGAAGGGAGGGCACCTCACCCCCTTCAGGGCAGAGAAGCAGCGGCTGCAAGGACTGCGTTGTTCTCCAGCAAAACCCGCTCTTCCCACGCATCTGGGAGACCCAGGACCCCCACGCCCACTGCAGCTCCTCGCACCTCCATGCTGCTTTCCCCAGCGCCTGCCACTGTCACTCGGAAGGCGGGCAGATGCTATGATGAGCAGTCAGACGTGATAAAGGTGGAGACGGAACCAGCCTGCAGTCCACGTGCCAGGGCCCTATTTCCTCACGCCGGTTAACACCTGTGAGCTCTGCCACAAGGAGAAACAGATGCCCCCAGACCACAGCCGACCCCTGAGCCGAGCACCCTGAGAAGGAATGGAAGCATCCAGGGAGGCTGCAGGCTGTCCGAACCAAGGCTTCCCCCGCCCCCCGCCCCCCACCCCCAGCGAATCAATCACAGAATCCAATGTTCTCATAAGATGGTTAGAATCAAACCCAAACGGCCATCATTTCCCTTTGCTCCGTCTCCCCAGCGCCCCAGGCGATACAACACCATTTCCCCTCCTGCTCACAGCCTCCCGAACTGAGGCACCATTTCCCACTCTGATTGGCTGATTCCAGAACTTTTCTAGGCCAAACTGATTTTCTGGGTCTGCCTGCAAATTGCTGAGTGTCATTTGCTCTGCGAGGCTGATATTTAGGACCCGGTGCGCATTCTTGTTAACGTTTCAGAAAATGAATTTTGCCCTCTGGATGCGAGGGCGCTTGCAGTGAGAAACCCTGTTTTCTCTTTGTTTGTTTGTTTGTTTGCTTGCTTGCTTTTCCCTCCTACGACAGATTCATTCCTGACTGCATTGGTAAGCTTGGAACTTTCTCAAATTCTCTATTTTTCAGTTTTCATTTATGATTAGATAAAAATTAGTACTATGTTTTCCTTTTCTACTAACGAAATTTAACAGAGGCTTTTATGTTTAGCTGGAAAAAAGTCTTATTGAAAGGAAATGTGACATCAATTTTTTTCATAACAATTTTTTCAAATCTCAGAATGTGAACTCAATTCATTTCTCCTTCCCTCGTTGCCTTTAGTCCATGTGCACATACAGCACCTACTCTGCACACCGTCCTTTAACAGCCGTCAGAGTAAAACAGCCGGAAAAGTTTGTAATTGGAATAGAAAGATGGAAAGTCAATCATTTTCAATTACTCCCAGGAGAATTTGCTTAATGGCTGGCTTTCTAGATGGCTTCCACTTCGGAGCATTAAGCGGACCTGCCTACTGGTTTTGAAATGTCACAAAGCAAAGACAGGGAGGCCCCGGCCCACCACCAGGAGATTCAGACACGGGAGACAGAACCTCGGGAGTAAACCTGTCTCCTCAGGACAGATTGCAACAAGACGTGCTTGTGACCTCCCATCTTCCATGCCCGCTTCCCGTGGATGGACATGAAGCATCACCAGGCGTATGTCCATCACCGGCCAGCTGCTCTGGCTGCTCAAACTCCGGTCCGCGGAGAGAGAGCCGGAGACTGGCCTGCGAATCCAAAGTCGGCAGCACCAGCCCCTCCTCCTCAGACAGACACACTGCACGTGCAGGACTGAGGCAGGGAAGTGCCAACAGGAACCGGGGCTCAAGCTCTGCCCCCCGCCCCCTCCGGCTGGGACATGCGGGCAGGACTTCTGCTGGCCACCTGCTCCCTGCTGGGCCTTCCTGCCGGGAGCCAGTCCATGCTTGCTGTTTCAAGGGACCTGGCATATATGGCATACTGTTCTTAATATGTTTGCTCACCTTCTTGGCACTATGTGTTTTAACCAAGGTCTCTGAGAAAGGTTGTTTCCCCAGGTAGGGATTTTCCCCTGAAGTTAGGGAGGGACTAAAACCTCTTAACTAAGTGCCAGGCGGGTAATTAATCACTTTAACTATGAACAATCATGCTTAAGCTACATAATCTTTACTCCCTGGAATGGAGATAAGAAACGCCCTAACCTTTGTAATAGAGATTGATAGGATTGAATCAACTGGTATAAATACAGATGTAACAAGAGAGAGAGAGACAGAACCTAGGCACAGAACCTACACAGAACGTTCTCTAGGGACACAAGAACTTCGCTGGAGAGAACATGGCAAAAGATCCTGGACAGAAACTGGCCTCAGAACCTGGAGACGGAACCTAGCGAGAGAGCATGGCCAAAGATCCTGGACTGAACCTGACTACAGAAATTGGCAAGAGAACCTGACTAGAACCTGGTGACTGAACCTGGCTGGAGAACCTGGACAGAACCTGGCTGGAGAACCTAGCGAGGGAACATGGCTACAGAGCCTGGCTGGAGAACCTACAGAACCTGGCTGGAGAACCTAGCAAGAGACCATGGACACAGAACCTGGCTGGAGATCCTAAACAGAACTTCGCTGGAGATCCAGACCAGAACTTGGCTGGAGATCCTGGCTAGGCTGCTGATCAACTGAATGCTGTCTCCGTGTCATTCCTTCTTCGCCGACTCTGTCCACACCTTTGGGGACCCCTGGACCCGCTGGGGTTGGACCCCGGCACCTTCCCAGGTCCCCGTAGGTGAGACAAACAGAAACCGGGCTCTCCCCTCCATGGAAGGTCGTGGGTTCCATTCCTGGTCAGGGCACATGCCCAGAGTGTGGGTTCGATGCCTGGTTGGGGCGTATACAGGAGGCAACCAATTCATGTTTCTCATCAATGTGTCTCTCTCTCTCCTTTCCCTTCCTCTCTCTCTAAAAATCAACAAGAGCATCCTCAGGTGAAGATTTAAAAAAAAAAAAAGAGCTCAACCCTATTTGGCAGCCATACACATTCACCTACAAGTGGAGAACGGGGTCATTATAATATCATTATAATAAACCTACAGCTCCCGGAGCACTCAGAGTGAAACTGCTCTGGGAGAGGAGGGGGGAGGAGGGGAGAGGATGAGCTGCATCAGCCGTCACCCCACCCGCATCAGAAGCTGAGATCCACGCGACTCCAGCCCCTTGCCCATGTGCGATGAAACCTTCTACCCAGGCCCCATCGAGGTGCCTCCTTCGCTGAGTTCACCTGTTCTCCCTTCTCAATGCGTACTTTTGCTTTAATAAGTTTTCTATATTTTGCTAAATCTTTGTCTCCACCTCAAATTCTTTCTTTTTTAATATTTTTATTGATTTCAGAGATGAAGAGAGAGGGGGAGAGAGAGATAGAAACATCAATGATTTGAGAATCATTGATCAGCTGCCTCCTGCACGCCCCCTATGGGGGATCGAACCCACAACCCAGGCATGCGCCCTTGGCCGGAATCGAACCCTGACCTCCTGGTTCATAGGTTGACACTCAACCACTGAGCCATGCCAGCCGGGCCTCAAATTCTCCCTTGTGTGGGAGCAGGATCTGGGCTCTGCTACGTGGCTGAGGCCTCCCTGGGCCTCCCGGCTGCCCTCCTGCCTCAGGCTTACAAAAGTTGCTTGAATTTTTTTTGTTTCCATTTCCTCGTTTGTAAACTTAGCATAACACTTTATTCCATGCAATTCTCCAAACTTTTTAGGAAAAGATACTTAAAAACTATTTTCAAAATATCTGTATATACCTTTATTATATAATTGTGCAAGTGAATACACTGCAGAAAACTAAAAAACAAACAAACAAAAAACAACAAAACCAGCTGATATTTATAGAGTGGAGAATCAACATAGTATTAAAAATATTCTATTGACATTCTTATTGTCAAGATGAATCAATTATGCATTTAAGCAAGGTATTATACCTTGATCATATGCAGGTGAGCACATAAAAATACTGACTGATACTAACTTCATGTTTTCAACTTTTAAAAAATTTGAAAAATTCTTGTGAAATTTCAAGAATATATATTTTTTAAGATTTAACATCATGTCTCCAGTTAAAGAAAAATCACATGCTTAAATTATAGCATTATATGGGAACCATACTATAATAAATGTCCAGAATATAACCATTATATATTTAGAGCAAATAACAGACAATATTCATCCTTATCTATCAGGGAAGCTTTCCCACAGAAAGGCGCCTACCCGTGCTATTGTGCATCTTCTCTCCTCGAATTTCTTTTATTTCTTTAAGGCACTGATTTTCAACCTTTTTCATCTCATGACACACATAAACTAATTACAAAAATGCTGTGGCACACCCAAACATATATTATACTTTTTGCCTATATGACAAAAAAATAGGTATAATTTTGATTCATTCACACCAGTTGGCTATTGTTGAGTTGGTTGTTGTCATTTTTTAAAAAAAAATTGACAATCTAAGGGAAAAGAGGTCAGTGCCCCTGACTAAATAGTCAGAGATTGCATGTTTTAAAAATTCTTGCAACGCTGGTTGAAAGTCACTGCTTTAAGGAAATAACATTTACTAGAAGATAATGGCCACTGTTATAACTCCTGCACAGTTTTTAAAAATAAGTTATTCACAACATTGAGGATACTTAGGGAGTATTATAGCTGTTGGGACTTTAATGAACACAGACATGTAGAAAAGAGCCCAAAGTGTGACAAAGTAATCAAAGAAGTGCATTTCAAGACTACAAGAGGACCTTTGCTGCCATCTCCCAGCACGGCGCGGCCTGCCTTGAACTTGTCCTACCAGAGGACACGGCGCGGCTCAGCGCATCTGTTCTCCAGGATGTCACATTGAAATCCGCCAGAACAGTTGTTCCCTGGCAGGTGCTGCTTCGAAGGTGCTCGCTCACCTGGGCGGGGAGGCATCAGGAAGCAAGATGACAGCAGAGGTGACGGCAAGGAGAACGCTGCTTCAAGATTATTCCAGCCGCAGAGGTTAGAGCGCAACTCGGACTGGAAACACAGCCAGGGGCACGGGAATGAGAAACCCAGAGAAATGGGAGTTTGATCAATTCTCTGTTGGGTTTTGCAACCACCAGTTTATCTCCACACAAATGCATCCACCAAATGCTGCTAAAGCCTCATGGCACACCCTCGCTGAGGTGGAATTTGACTATGAGAAACGGAAACCGATAGCACTGCTTCTTCTGCATCTCAAACTCAGTACCTCATGTTCTTCTGAACCAGATGCCCTGTCTTGCCAGTTACAAAGCGCAGTCATTATTATTCCCCAAAATAGCATTTGGATCCTTTGCTGTCAGATATAGAGCGTCATGTAAGTGAGGCACCACAAAAGGCGTGGCCTGCATCTCATTAAAAGGAAGACATTATTAATGCAATTTGAACCTGCCTCTGAAGTCCTTAGCTTTGTTTGTTGTGTTTCGTTTTAGGAATCTCCCCTACACCTTCTTCCAGAAAATCCTTCAAACCTTCTACAAACTGCTCCTCCAGCCGAAGGTGATGGAGGCGACGCGGCTGGGAGGAGAGCCGTCGGGGAGCTGGGAGGGGGTGGCCACGCTGGGCCGGACGCCCACCGCCACTTCCCAGGCAAGGGCTCCCCAGCATCGCTGTCCAGGTCCTTCCATTCTGTTGCAACTGGTAAGAGTCCCCCCTTTTTTACAGCAGCGATGAGCCAGTTGGAGAAGGATAACTATCACAGGATCTCACTCATTTGTGGAATATAATGAACAACATAAACTGATGAACAAAAGCAGATACAGAGACAGGGAAGCATTGATCAGACCATCAAACCTCAGAGGGAAGGTGGGGGAGGTTTGTGGCAGGAGGCGGGGGGCGGGGATGGGGGAGAGCAACCAAAGGACTTGGATGCAGGCATGTAAGCATAACCCCGGACACAGACCCTCGGGGAGTGAGGGCATGTGCTGGGGGGCGGGAGCGGCCGGGGGGAGGTCAATAGGGGAAAAAGGAGACTCATGCAATACTTTCAACAACAAAGAATTTAAATTAAAAAAAAAGTTCCACAGAATCCCCCATAAAAGTCTTTTAAATTAAAAATTATCTCTAATATTAGATTCACTTTAAAAACAAATATCCACATTTTACTCTTGTTTTCAAGGTAAACTATACAATGAGTTTACAAATGGATTCCCAAGTAAAATAAATATGCTCTCCAACAAACAATAAAATTGATACTTAAAAATAAAAAAACAAAAACATCGGTTGATGAATCTAGTCTACACTTCATCCACTGACCACTGGGAGGAGCTGTTCCCAGCGTGGCTTCTGAGCCGCAGTATGTCCGCTGTCTTTCTGGGGTGCTTGCTGGATACAATGGGGCGATTAGGACTTGCTCCAGAGGCGACAGTATGACACAGAAGGCTTCAGAGCACCATCTCTGACTTGTGACCATAAGAACTTCACTTGGATGATTGATCCCCTGAAACCTAATGAGATTAACCGCCCTAAGATGTGCCAGGAGTTCTGTCGGTGAGTGCGGGGAAGGTGGGGCAGCAGGGAACTGGACTGGACTGTACGCATCACACAGCCTGGGATATCACCGTCGGCACTGCTGTCCACCTGGCAGACGTGCTGAACCTAACCCACCTTAATCTGGGGCCAGAGGTCAAGATATATTAACCTAAACCCCCTCACCCCCCTACGCCCCACCCCCACCTCTAGACCACGGATCTGTAAACTACAGTCTACAGACCAATCCTCGCCTGCTGCCTGCTTTTGTAAATAAAGTGTCATTGGAGCAGACTCGCACACTCATCCACACGCTGTCTGGCTACCACGGCAGAACTGCGTAGTCAGGACAGCCTGCAGCACCTGAAATATTTACTATTTGGGACTTGACGGAAAACGTTCGCTGACCCTCTCCAGGGTTCGGCAAACTCATGAGTCAACAGAGCCAAATATCAACAGTACAACGGTTGAAATTTCTTTCGAGAGCCAAATTTTTTAAATTTAAATTATATAGGTAGGTGCATTGTTATTAGCTTAATTAGGGTGCTCCTAAGGCTTAGGAAGAGCCACACTCAAGGAGCCAAAGAGCCGCATGTGGCTCGCGAGCTGCAGTTTGCCGACCACGGCTCTAGGCAAACTCTCGGGGAAAACTCAGTATCAGAGCCTGGGGGGACGACTGGCTATGCTAACAGAACGAGCATCCCAGAAGGAGAGCACACATACGGGGAGCCTTCCTTACTGTCCCGTTCTTAAATGTTAGGAAAGAGCATTGTATCGCTACGTTCGGCTACTCCGAGAAGAATCTTCCCAAGCAATTCTTCATGTCAACTCACATTCCATTTCTATTGCCTCATTCCCCAACCACTTATTTAGAAACTACCACTAGATGTGCTGGCTCTGTGACTACCAAGATGCCAGACACAGATCTCCATGACCTCAGGAAGTAATGGTGAGGCAGACATCCTCGAAAATAGCTACAACACGATGCTCTAGGTGCCCTCACAGGTGAAGGGGAGAGGGATGGGTGGGCGTGGCAGAGAGAGCCGTGAATGAGAGAGAATTACACACAGCGGACGGATGCAATGGCCTGGGTTTTGAGGAGCCAAGAGGAATTATGCAAAGAGGAAGTACATGATTTGATGAGTAATCCTTGGCAGAGGGAAGAGCATGTGGAAAGCACCTACTGGCATTTGGGAAACGGCCTGGAGCAGCAGGGGATGGGGGAGGGCCTGGGGCCGGGGCCGCGGTGCACCTGGGCCGCGCAGGAAGGGCTCTGGTGATGTGCTGAGAGGTTTGAAATCTGTTCCAGAGCAAACGCTCTGAACATGCCATGGCGTCATCCAAGGTGCTCCTTCTTTCTTTTTTAAAGGAAGAGGACGCCCCTATCTATTGAGCATGAGGGTAATCCTCAGGGGTGTCCGGGTAATAGAAACGGGAGAGAACATTACAGAGTGGACACCAGCTACAGGTCCGGGGAAGAGCCAGGGAAGCGAGAGCAAGGCCCTGAGAGTGCTGCCTTGGGCACAGTCCACAGTTTGGAGAGACGTTTCTTAGGTAAAATCAGTACAGAACATCAGGCCCTGCCCATGTTGCTCAGTGGTTGAGCACTGGCCTATGAACCAGGAGGTCACAGTTTGATTCCTGGTCAGGGCACCTGCCTGGGTTTCGGGCTTGAAACCCAGTGTGGGGCCTGCAGGAGGCAGCCAATCAATGATTGTCTCTCATCCATGATGTTTCTATCTTTCACTTCCTTCCTCTCTGACATCAATAAAATATATTTTAAAAAATACAGCACATCAGGCAGTGTGGAAATAATGAGGTAAAAGGGAACTTAATTAAAAGATGGGTTAAAGAGAAGTAACACTTATCAAGGCTTTATTTTTCCAAATTTCCTTATCTCCAAAAGGAGGATAAAGTTCTGAGGGAGACGCTGATTAAATAATATTTCCCTAGAGGCAGACAGGAGCAGAGTTGTTGCGATGGAGAACAAGAAATGCCACTGGGCACACAGGAGAGAAAGCAGGAATCCAGCAGGGGGTCCAGGCACTTGCTCGCAGGGGCCTGGAAATAAAGGAGGAATTTCCAACGAAGGGCTGAGAATGACACCAAAGACATCCTGGGCCAGTTTGCTACAGTGGGAGTTCAGCCACAGGCGGATTTGGGAGGAGAGGTGTGGCAAACACCCCCTCAACAGTGCCACTTGGATCAGGCAAAAACACTGTTCCAAATGCAAACACCAACAACGGGAACTGGGTGTCTGATCTGTTCGATGTCAAACCATCAATAACATTATAATTTTTAAAAGTTTACTCAAAAAATGTGACTGCTAATGAAAAGCAGTAGCCATTTTATTAAAGAGGGCAACTACAGAAAAAACATAGAAAAGTAAATAAATATAGCAGCCAGAGAAACTACTATTAATATTTTGCAACCTTCCCTTTTTCACAGGAAAGAACACCCTACCGATGTTGTTTTGTTTTCTTCCACTTTTTATTTAACATTTTACTTTTCCATAGGGTTACGTATGTGTTTGTCCAGGTCTCCCAGTTTATCGTGCTTTTCCTTGTCTTTTAAGCTAAAGTTGTCTCAAACATCAAATTACAGTAGGAAATCTGAGTAATGCTCTCTATATTCCTGAAACTTACCTTTCTCCAGGACAACCAGTCCCTGCTCCCAGTGACTTCCTGTGTGGTCTCTGCGTTGGGCGAGCCGGGGGCGAATCCTTCTTTCCAGGCGAGATTGCTGGGACGGCCTCCAGTAAGCCTAGATCCCAGGCTCCCCCAGCTCAGCACCGTGAGGAGCTGCCTTCCTGGAGGTCCGGCAGGACAGAGGCAACCTGTCCCGGGAGGTGCAAGCAAAGCCCCAACACTGAGTCCTGGCCATGCTGCTCCTGGACTCCCCTGGGCCAGCAAGGTGTTTTATTAACGCAACAGCAAGCGCTTCCCCAAGGAATTCTACTGCCCTGGCCATCACACCGCTGCCCCGACATGAAGATAGCAGTCACCGCGCCCTTGCTAGGAGGTCTATGCCAGAGCACCGGGCAGACAGAAAGAGGAAGTTTAAGCATAATCTGTACGTCCAGGAATTGATGGTTTTACGGGTGCTTTGGGGGTGTCATAGAGGAACAGCCAGCCCAGCATGAGCAGGTAGTAGGACTGGCAGCTGGTCACCCCGGACCTGAGCCTGGTTAGGGGCCCAGCATGCTCTGGAAAAGCGAGGAGAGGGGACTGCCAGGCCGCCAGAGGGACGGGCTTGGTGAGGAATCAGAGCAGACAGGGCCGGGTGCTCCCAGGGAGCTGAAGTCAGAGACTCCTCAGTGTGGGGAGCACGGGGTGGGGTCGGGGGAGCAGGAAGGCAATGACAGCTCGGAAGGCCTGCCTTTTGAGAAGACCTGTGCCTTCTGCTGAGGACAGACAATCACGAGAAAAGTTGTTTTGTTGTTAATCCGCACCCAAGGATATACTTTCCATTGACGTTTTAGAGAGTGGAAGGGAGGAAGAAAGCTAGAGAGAGAGAAACATCAATGTGAGAGAGAAACATTGATGTGAGAGACAGCTGCCTCCTGCACATGCCCCAACCGGGTCTGGGATTGAGCCTACAACCGAGGTACGTGCCCTTGACTGGAATCAAACCCGGGACCCTTCAGTCCATGGGCCAGTGCTCTAGCCACTGAGCCCAACCGGCTAGGGCTTGAGAAGAAAGCACCGTGTCAGCATTCTAGCTGCATCCCAGGGGCAATATTGGAGGCGGGTTTGGGAGCAAAGCAGGAGCTACGTCAGATGGGGGTGACACTCTCCTGTCCCGGAGCAGCCGTGGTACATGGAGAGACGAGTCAGATGTGAAACGTCTAGGGCTGTGAGACGGGCGAGGCCTGGGGCAGTGTGGGTGTGCAGAAAGAATCAGCAGGCAATGGACGGAGCGAAGGAATGAAGGTGACAAAATAGCGGATACATTTCCTTCCTTGGTCAGTAGACTACAGAACTGGCCAGAAAGGTAGTTTCTTTTACTTCCATCTAGGATGCTGAAAGAAATTTTAGTGTAGTTTTTTCATTGTGTTTTGTTGATTTCAGAGAAGAAGGGAGAGGGAGAGGGAGAGGGAGAGGGAGGGAGGGAGAGAGAGAGAGAGAGAGAGAGAGAGAGAGAGAGAGAGAGAGAGAAACATCAATGATGAAAGAGAATCATTGATCAGCTGCCTCCTGCACACCCCACACTGGGGACCAAGCCCACAACCCAGGCATGTCTCCTGATGGGGAAATCAAACCATGGCCTTCTGGTTCACAGGATGACACTCAACCACTGAGCTACACCATCCAGGCAAGAAATTTTAGTTAATTTGAAACCCTTTTCAACCATTTAAAAAGTCATTCCTCCCTTAATGACAATCTCAAAAAACCCCACACATTTAAATGTTGTTATTAGTGGGGTTACTAGGGCAAGAGTACACTTTTTCCTGGGACTTTCAAATTTAATCCTATTTGTGTGATAGCACAAGTCATTCATGCTGCTATGCACCCTAGGGCTGACCCAACATAGTTAAACACTCTTATTCTCCCCTGGTTCCATCCCTTCTAGTGGGACCCTGACTTACATATTCCCTTTCATTCTTCGTTATTTTTTCCAGGAGAAGATATGCCTGGAGCACTTTCTGTGCTCATACTATCTCTTCTTTCAACTTTAACTCTCTCTGAGAAAGAACTTGCATAAACTAGGTTACATGAGAGCACCTCGGATGTAAGTGCCGGGGGGAGCTGGAAGCGAGAGAGCCCGGAGAACTCGGCCTTTAGAAATGCTCACCGCAGCTCTTTTGCAAACAAGAAGTTGGTCTCGGGCCCCAGGATCATTCCTCAGCAAAAGAATATCAACGCGCACTCCTTAGAAACAAAACCCAAAGCTCACCGTCACAGTAAAGGGCGTCAGCGATGCTCAGGCAAACGCGAATGAAGACAACAAGACACGAAGACAAGAACAGGTCAGGTGTGGAGGACACTGTCCGCTAGAGGAGGCGCCTGCCCTGCGGGGGTCTGAGAGCACGCTGGCCCCTGGGCAGCACCCCCTGGCCTGGGACCCAGCACTCGTAGGGGTGCGTGTACCCCCAGTGCGTTCCGCGGCCCCCCAGAGGCAGGGGCGGCACTGCTCCTGCTGGGGAAGGCCGGAGGGGCCTGGGAGCCCTGCCCTGTCGGGTGAGGGAAGTGCGGGATGCGCCCCGGTTTGATCGTTACTGAAGACACTTACACGTGCTCGTGGATTTAAAGCACGCCTGGGGGGTTGTTGGTTTGTTTTCGATGTTCGCTTGCTTGCTTTTTCTGTCCAATACCAGCAAGATTCTAGTTTTGTTCAAAAAGTAGGACCTTGAGCGCCACCCTGAAGGCAGAAGCCCATTCACCAGGTGGCTGCCCGCCTTGGGTTTGGTGGAGCAGGAACCTGCGTGCGGAGCCGAGGCTGCCCATAGCAGGGAAGGGCTCTCGGAGCCTCTGGTTTGCTCGGAGCTGTGCTTATACCCAAACCCGGCTTCCCAGTTAGCGCCCTGACAAGCCTTCTGGAGAAAAAGAACATCGCTGCTCAGAGGCCAGGGCCGACCACGCTGACCGAGGCGCTGAGGGTGCAATGGGACTTTCTCCACTTAAGCAATTCTCCTGAGACCTGGATGCTGAGAGGGACTTTCTATGAAATCCCTGAAAAGAGTTGAGCCAACTGTTACTTCATGACTCTGCATGGAGAAGGAACTCCACTAACTGCGGGATGTTAACAGGGGAAGCAAACAGCACTTCGCACGGTTATATTTTCACAAATACTGTCAAGCTGAAAACTTATAGGCCATCTCCTTACAGACTTCATCTGTTTTTTAAGATAGTAAGCATAATGCAACTTTTAAAACTTTGATCTACAGTTTATGAACCATGCTATATGGCTTAAAGAAAGTGTTTGTTTGGAAACATAAGGAAAAGAAAACATATTCTTAGACATATATGTGTTGTGCCCAGATTTCAAGATTCCCAAGAGCCCACCAGGGAGCCAGCGAGTCCGATGCAAAAGCAAAGAGTCCTTCATTTCGAACTAGTTCGGCTCCCCGACCACACTCACAGATGCAACGGTAAGCCCAGTGGCAGAGAGAGTGAAGCCTGATGGGACGAGGGGTTTTATAGGGGGGTGGAGTGAGGGCAGGCGAGGGGACTGTGGGCCCTGCGATTGGCCAGGCGCGAGTAGGTGTCTCATTACACAGGATGTGGTCATAGTGATGGTGTGCACTTCCCTTGATTATCATTGGTTAGTCCAGAGAAATCCTGGGTGTGGCCAGCAGAGGCTTCTTCCAGGAAGAAGCCTTGCCGAGCACATGGCTCTGCCCAAAAATGGAGGACCCAGGGTAAGATGGAGGGCGTAGTCCTCGCCCTTTCAATATGTGTAATTCAGAATTAAAAGACAGGGACACTGCTGCCAGCTTATATACTAGTATTGCTAACAGTTTTTTAAAAGCAAAAAATAAAGAGATTAAATTTACTCTCATATAGAATTTTGACTTAAACATACATTAAAATCCTTTTTTATCCATGTTCCTACCAATTGAACTCACCGAAAGAATATGAAAATGAAATCCCTTCAGGCTGAAAATCTACCTTCAAGTCGGAATGTAAGAGAACTGTAAACAGAGATGGACAGGAGTCCAGAACCAGCGCCCCACCCTGATGTGAACACCAGCTCACATACATGAGTGTGTGCTGAGCTCTGCCCCCTACAGACTGCCCGCTGGGAATGACGCCTTGCCCAGCTGCTGGGACTGCAGCCGGAGGCACTCTCCAGGGACGGCCTCCGCTGAAGAGAGGCTCAGTCAAGGTCTCATCTCCTGCCCTGGCAGCCCACCCAGTCACCAGTCCCCTAACACCAACTCAAGACAACCTCTTGGCCATGTCAGACCCAAAGCTTTCATCGGATCAGCTCAGGTTCCACGCCTTCCTCTAGCCAATTCTGCAGCCTCTCTTCCCTTCCACAAGTCCCACCGCGCTTCGGACTAAGTGCCCTGCGGGCTCATCTCTGCCCCAGTCTGTATCCCAGAAGCCCAACCTGTCACGGCTGACTGAGGAGTAAGGTAATCAGTGCATAACTCGGAGGCACATGAAGACTGACCCAAAGCTCTCACTATGGAACCAGCACTAAGGTATCTCACTGGTTGCCTGAAGGTTTGCAACAATACTCCAGAGAGGATATGTTGGTAGTTCATACTGCATCACAGGGCAGTGTTACCTCATATTAGGATGTTTCAGACATATAGGAATGTTTTCATTAACTGTCTAATGGAAAACTCACTATAAAGCAGGCATAGCGTACACCTGTTGATTATCTTTTATTTCTCACCATTTCTTATAATAACTGTCTGGTTTCATTGTCTCTAACTTACTTTAAAAGACCCAGTGTAAACAGCAGGCATTGATTTAATACACACCCTAGGGGCTTTTAGTTAACATCTGAAGTACACTAATCAGGTACCCACACTGCAGGGCCAAGGAATAAGGATTTGAAATCCCCTCCTCAGGAGTCCACACTGCATAGGCCAGAGGCAAGTTAGAACAAGGCTTCACCTTTCTCTGTCTGGCTGTGTAGACAGGTTTTGTTAACTAGCACAGAGCTATTCAAGCATTTCTCATTGAGTGTTTCTCCAGATATACCATTCTCCGGAAATATTATACTGGTCTTCTGCCCTTGAGAGAAGTTGGAATAAGAATCTGACAAACTCAGCAACCTCATACCTAAATAATACATTAAACACACACACACATTCTATTTATCTTGTACCCGTTAGTGAAGAACTCTTATTCCTACTCTAGAAAGTTAGCAGGGAGCTTCTGTGACTTGGTCCACATCCCAGGGCTGGCTCAGGCTGAGTGGGGGTCAAAATTAAGGAGCCTGGGGGTAGGGGAGAATCTTACCTAGAGTTTGGTCAAGTAGAGTTAGCAGCTCTTTTGTTTAGATTGGTCAGTTGGTACCAACAGTTAATGTTCTGATCATGGGGCAAACGTTCTTCCATGATGGAGGAAAAGGCCTGGGCTCACAATTCTGGCTCAGGTAGATGGTCTTGTTTATGAGGAGCAATACTGTGCTTCTTCCAATGGGATCTATTTCATTTTAAGATTAGATGCACTTTTTTTCCCTCAAAACACTAAGGGCTGTCTAAAAAAGTATATTAAACAGGATTACATCATGGCTCTCTGGTTCTGATTTTTTTTTAATAAAAATTACTGGATGTTTTGAATGTCCTTGGTCGTGAAGAACTGACTCATATCTCCAGAACGAAGAAAGATAGAATTTATAGGGAGTCAGAGGAGGCCTTATTGTGCTTAGAGAAAGTAGAACAGTACTACTTCCAGTGTATTAAAAGCAGCACACTTCAAGAAAAAAAAGATTCAGACCTGTTGCAGTCCAAAAAGCTACTATGAAGGTAGGAAGGAGATCAGAGCAAAAGGCAGTTAACGTTTTGATACGGCGTCAAAGATAAGGAACATTTTGTAAAAGGCAAAATGCCAGTTTCTGTTCTGATACTTGTTAACTGTGGTTATGTGGGCAAGTTCATTTACGCACTCTGACTTTCCGTTTTATTTCTTGGGGGGAAAACTGAAGGTAATAGTACATGCCCTGCCAACTGCCTGTGATTCTCGTCAACATAAAAAGAGACCATGGAATTGGGAGACTCTTACAACCTGTAAAATTGGAATATCAATGCAACCTGTTATTATAGGCACTTAAGAGGGTTTCACTAAAATCTGTGTTTGAAATCTGAAATAGGGAAGACTGGATGATTGCATCCATTAAAATTTGAATACAGACTTGAATCTTGAAATCTTATACTTTTTTTTTTAATATACTTTATTGACTTTTTACAGAGAGGAAGGAAGAGGGATAGAGAGTTAGAAACGTCGATGACAGAGTAACATCGATCAGCCGCCTCCTGCACACCCCCTTTTGGGATTTGCCCGCAACCAAGGCACATGCCCTTGACCAGAATCAAACCTGGGACCCTTGAGTCCGCAGGCTGATGCTCTATCCACTGAGCCAAACCGGTTACTGCGAAATCTTAGACTTTTTAAAAATGTTAACTTCTCCTTTCCTAAAACTCATTGTTTCAGAAAAGTTGCACTAATCAAGAAGTATCTGTGTTAATAAACAAAAATATAATGCAGATCACATTAATAATAAGTATACAGAGGTGCAAACATTTAAGCCACTTTAATAATGATTATTGGTGGTTATTAAACTGATTATTTGAGAAGTTAATGGACTCATATGTTTGAGGTAATAGGAAATATATATTGGTGCCTGCCCCCTGTTCCTGGCACAGAGGTCCTAAAACCCTTGTAATTTTCTAAGTGGTAAGAGCATTAAGAGCATCTTTTGTTCTAATATTTGACCCTTGACCCCAGTTCCCTGCACAGAGCTCCTGAAACTTCTGTAAGTTCCTGGGCGATAGGAGTGCCTTTTGTTCTAATAAGGTGACTCTGGGTGGGCTCTGAATGGCTGTGGATGAGTGCTGGTCACCAGAAAGACCAAACTAAGATCCAAAGCTTGGAATTTTAGCCCCACCCACCACTTTCTTGAGATGGGAGAAAGGCTGTAAGTAGAGCTAATGATGGATCATGCCTGGGTGACAAAGCCTCTGCACAACCCCCAAAGGATAGGAGCTAGAGACCTTCCTGGCTGGTGAACAGGTGGGGGTGCAGGAGAGAGGGGCACCCTGGGGACACTCGGGAGCTCCAGTCCTTCCTGTAACCCATCCTCCATTGTTTAACACTGTTCTATAATGAAGGCCTGTTAACTAAGGCCTGACCTCAGATAAGCAGCCATCTGCTTAGGATTCTAGGAACTAACTTCAAAAGCAGCAGATTCCAACCTTCAGACATGCTGGCTCCTGGAGATTGGCTAACCTTCCACCAGTTATCTGATCAACCCTCTCACTTCCATTCTTTTGTTCTTTGTGGGTTTTCCCCCCTCCTCCCTCCTCCCTCCTTACAAAAACCCCTGCCCATGTCCAATGGTTAGGGTGGCCTTGGTGACACGAGTCCCCCATCTTCTCAAGCTGCTGGCCTCTGAAGAAACCCACTTTCCTTGCACCCGCCCTTGTCTCTCAATTAGTGGCTTTCCAGAGGCAGGGAGCTGAACCTGGGTTCAGTATCCTTCCCACATCCCTCACCCAACGCATCTTTCATCTGCACCCTTTTCACATCCTTTTATCATCAACCAATAAACGTAAGTAAACTGTTCTCCTGAGTTCGGTGAGCCACTCTAGTAACTAATAAAACCTCAGTGGGGGTCACTGCGCCTCTGGCATTGGTCAGAAGCACAGGGAACAACCGGAACTTGCCACCGGTGTCTGAGGTGAGGGGTGGGGCAGTCATGTGGGACTGAGCCCTCAACCTGCAGGCTCTGACACTAAACCCAGACGGATGGTGTTGGAATTGAGTTGCTCCATGGGACACCCAGCTGGTGTCGCAGAGAACTGCTTGAGGGAGAACACTCCACTCATTTGGTGACCAGACATGTCAGAAATGTGTTTCATGTGAGAGAAAAGAAAGACTCACAGGTAGAAAGACTGTAGGTCTTTCCATCTGCAATGTGCAATCATGAGAAATAAGATATCCCCTGCACACACCACCAACTTTCCCTCAGTGGTTAAATCTTGCAAAACTAAATAGTACAATATCCCACGCAGGAGATTAGCATCGATTAGTCAGGCCACAGAACTTCGCATCACCACAAGGGTCCCTCACACTGACCTCCCTCAGCCACAATTCCTTCCATCCCATCCTCAGCCATTCCTTAACCCTTGGCCACCACAGAGCAGTTCTACTTTCTGTTATTTCAAGAATGCTATACTTTAATACACAAATGATTATATAACAAATTAAATGTGCAATGTTACAAACTTGGCATTTGCTTGTTCCCAGTTTGGGGCTATTATATAAAAAAAAAAGCTACTACAAACATCTGTGAACAGGTTTTGCAGGCACCTGAGTTTTCATTGCTTGGGATAAATTACCAAGAATGCAGTTGATGGGTCAAATGGTAGTTGCGTGTTAGGTTTTTGTCTTTGTTTTGTTTTGTTTTTAACTGTCAATCATTTTCCAGAGAGGTTCCACTGGATTACACTGCCCCCAGCGAAGCCTGACACCTCCGCTCCCCTGCATGGCAACCAGCATGTGGTGTTACCACTGGTGGCTTTTCAGACAGGGTAGGTATGTGGCAGCCGGTAGTGGCGTCTCCGTGTGTGTCAGTTTGCATTTCCTGATGGCTAGTGATGCCGATACCTTTGCATGTGTTTATCTGCACACTTAGATCCTTCTCCACGAAATTCTTTATATTTTTTGCCCATGTTCTGACTGGACTGTTGCTGTTTTTTACCTCTGAGTTCTGAGAGTGTCTTTTTAAAATCCACACCCAAGGATACGTTTTTATTGACTTTAGAGAGAGAGGAAGGGGGAGAGAGAAAGAAATATTGATGTGAAAGAAACATCAATTGGTTGCTTCGGGTATGTGCCCCAGATGGGGATCTAGGTATGTGCCCTGACCAGGAATCGAAACCGCATCCTTTTGGTGTGTGGGACAATGCTCCAAGCAACTGAGCCACCGGCACAGGGTGAGTGCTGAGAGTTTTTATCAATTCTACATAATGGTCCATTGTTGGATAGATCGACTGCAAGTATTTCTCTCCTCTGTTGCTTATTTTTTTCATCATCTCAACAGAGGTTTTCTTGGAGCAAACGTTTTTAATTTTAATGAGATTCCATTTTTTTTCTCTTATGGATTATCGATTCTATTTTTCAATTCTAAGAAGCTTTGCCTAATTCTAAATCCTGAAGATTTTCTCCTATATTTAAAAAAAATACTCTTTAGTTTTGCATTCTACAATTTAATTGGTGACCATTTTGAGTTAATTTTTGTATAAGGTGATATTTTATATACAATTTCCAGGGATTTCAGTTGTATTTCATGGGGAAATAGGGTGTCATATTGATCATCTGCATTTAGGTGTATAACATTATATAGCTGCATTAAGCAATGTCTTTTACGGAGTCTTTTCTAATCAGCGTGGGCAGTTTCAGTAGCCACCTCCACGGCACAGGACCTCCAGGGCTGCAGAGGTCAAGAAAGAAACCTCTAGAAATGAAGGCTTTGGAACCCGTGTCTGGAGGAGCCGGGTCAGCTTGAGAGGCAGTGACAGCCCAGGCCAGGCCAGGGCCCAGGGTAGTGCAGGGCCCATCAAGCCCTTCTTCCCCATTTGGTCACATTAACAAAGAGCGATGGGCCATTTCTCAGCGCAGCCTGTGAGGAACTTACTGCACAAGCTTGGAAACAGGAACAGACACAGGCGTTCTCTAATTGAATTTCCCATTTTTTCCCTGTGTTTGTTTCTGTTTTGCTACCTGGATGCAACTTAACTCTTTTTCACACTTGACATTACAAGGTGCCTGCAAACAGGAGCTCCTGCAAGACAGTATTGGTGTTTGCCATCAGGATGCACAGCTGCACAGGAGCTGAAGATACAGGAGCCGAGGATACAGGTAGCTGAGGATACAGGTAGCGGAGGATACAGGAGCCGAGGATACAGGAGCTGAGGCTAGATCAGCCGTGGGCAAACTACGGCCCGCGGGCCGGATCCGGCCCGTTTGAAATGAATAAAACTAAAAAAAAAAAAGACCGTACCCTTTTATGTAATGATGTTTACTTTGAATTTATATTAGTTCACACAAACACTCCATCCATGCTTTTGTTCCGGCCCTCCGGTCCAGTTTAAGAACCCATTGTGGCCCTTGAGTCAAAAAGTTTGCCCACCCCTGGGCTAGATACAGGGAGTGGAGGATACAGTGAGCAGAAGATACAGATAGCAGTCTCCTCAGCAGCAAGGTTACCTGCCTCAGGCTTGAAAATGAGAACTAACCTCAAACACACTCATGTACACATTGCACTTTATAAAAGCGCGTGAAGTAATGTATACTTTCTAATTACTCTCAAAGCTTAACCAGGAATTTAAAACTATTTTGAGAGATAAATTATTAGGCGAAAAAGAGAGATAAAATAATCAGAAGTACGTAATCGTACAAATCCCACAAGTAAACTGTTTCAATTAGATCAATTAGTCGGCCGTAAGGAAAATCAATTCTGTGGGAAAAGAAGCGGGAGGGCCATTTGCTGTGTCCCTCGTGGGCTGGGGTGAGAGGCGCTCCTGCACATTTAATTTTCAGGAGACCATGACGTAAGCATCGGTGCCCACATCTCCAGAGGGAGGAGGTGGAGGTTCGCATGCGCAGGAGTAATCGGTGGCTACGCTGGCCCCAGGCCCTGCTGTACCCGGTAGCATCACTTCTATCTTCCTTTCCCGTCTCATATTCAGAAAACATCACTGCAACTGAAATTGAGTCAAGTAAGGGGCGCTGTTTGTTCTTTCCTAGTGGCCGCTCTTGGTATCACAAGTATCTTTTGCCATTTAGCCCAATGGAGGGTGCAATTCCCTATGTAATGTCTGGGGAAAGAAAAAGGACCAGGGGCTAAAAATTATCTCCCACTTCACTCAGTATTTTAACCATCAAAGGTTAGAAGAGCAGGGCCTTCGTGTCAATAACAATGTATTCGAAATCAAGGACAGATATTTGAGTAGCTTCTCTAGCCAGTCATTCTATCTATACCATGCTCTTCCTCATTTTCTAGAACTTGAAGAGGAGCATGTCACAAATGAATAGATTGGTTCTGAGGAAAATCTATCAAAATGGGAGAAAAAGGAGTTCAGTTCTTTTCTTTGGGGGGAGGGCAGAGAGGACAGCAACATTAAGAAGGTAGTCCTCGCCTGCAGGGTTCAAATGTTGTCGTGGTGGGCAACAATTATTCTCCATGTCATACATGCGGACAGGAAGTCATAGACAATGAGGAGTTTTCCCGGCAATGCACCCAGTATCATTGATGGGCAAGTTAATCTGGGTCGGGATTTTAGCACCTTCCCCATTTGGGAGCTCCCTCCCATGTGGTATAGATTAGGTTGACAGATAGTGTCCAGATTTGGCCTGAGATAGCAAGAGCTTTCCCACAAGGTTCTCAAATATTCAGCGTGGAAACGCATCACTAAAGTTTGAAAAAAGGAGAGCCATCCCCACTTATTACACACATGTCAACCCGTGTAAGGCTCTATACCTCTCCGTGTATCATCTATTTACACACACGCACACACGCACACACACACACACACACACACAAGGACATTTAGTGACAGTGATGTGGCAACACCGAGGACACTAAATTAAAAAGTCTACTTTATTTGATAATAAAAACCCTAAGTTAGATTTATATTGAGTTATAAACACAGGTTTTCTGGGATTCATCACACTGAACTCATCCCTCCCCTTTAGGGAACCTCCATGATGCCGCAGAGAGAGAACGTGGACGGTGTCTCTGGGCAGCAGCAGAGAAGACAGCTGACACTGACAGCTAACGTACATGATCAAGCGAGAAGCACGCAACAAGCCTCCCCGTCCTTCACAGCTACGCATCTGTCTCCACACACAGGTCCCTGAAACATGATGTGCTAAGGATCCAGTAAGAAAGGCACCCGAAAACCAAATCTCAACCAATCAGAGCCACATGTAAGCATGCCAGGCATTGAACAAGCAGACATCCTGGGTGAGATTATGCATTAATCCCTGTTCTCTCTCTTTTTTTTATATATATTGATTTGAGAGAGGGAGGGAGAGGGAAGAGAGAGACCGAAACATCAATGTTAAGAGAGAATCATTAACCGACTGCCTCCTGCATGCCCCCTCCTGGGGAACAAATCCACAACCCGGGCATGTGCCCTCCTGGTTCATAAATCAACGCTCAACCACTGAGCCACGCTGGCGGGCTCTCTCTTTTTTTCAGTCTCTCAATAGCCCTCTTGAGCCATTCATCTTCTCTCTCCAGATGAAAGCAAAGCCAGCATCATCACTTCTATGACCACCAGTATAGAAGAACAGCAAGAGGTAAATAGTAAGACTTTGTCTCAGTTTCACAATCATAAAGACTAATAGCCCAGCCGGCGTGGCTCAGTGGCTGAGAACCCACCTATGAACCAGGAGGTCACAGTTCGATTCCAAGTCAGGGCACATGTCTGGGTTGTGGGCTCAATCCCCAGTGTGGGGCGGTAGCCCATCAGTGAATCTCTCTTATCATTGATGTTTCTCTTTCTCTTTCTCTCTTTCTCTCTCTCTCTCTCTCTCTCTCTCTCTCTCTCTCTCTCTCTCTCATTCTCATTCTCTCTCTCTCTCTCTCTCTCTCTCTCTCCTTCCCTTTCTCTCTGAAATCAATAAAAATATATATTTTTAAAAAGACTATTTAATAGTCAAAATATTAAAATGCATTTAGTGTTAAACTTCAGTACCCCTACCGGAGGCCTGGCGTCACCGGGAAGCCTTCAGCTGGAGAAGAGGCCACAGTCATTGTCTCCTTACGGGTCCCCATTGGAGTTTGACTTGTTCTCCTTCGGAACTAAGGGCAGCTCTTCTCTTCCAGGCAGAGCTCAGAGGTGGGCGCTGAGGTGGGGGTGGCGAGAGTGGTGGTTAGGGGTCTCAGGGTGGTGGTTAGGGGTCTCGGGGTTGGACAAAAATGGACGGGAAGGCACAGTCCCACGTAAGGGATCCATTCATGGTGACTCACTGCTCTCGGAAACTGGTAAATCGTTTGCCATGTCTGCACTCACACTTCCTCTTGTGAGTGTTTATATTCTGCATTGATTTCAGGGAGGAAGGGAGAGGGAGTGGGTCCTTTGGTTTTAAACCCTTTGCTGCCTGTCTCTTCCATGCAGGTTCTGAGAGCTGCGCTAGATCTGCAGTCTCTCTGTAAACATGTTACTCATGTTCACCAGTTCCATCCTATGACTTATCCAGGTAACAGCTTGCGCTTCAGGACCTGCCAGCACGCAGTGTGCACATCGAGATGTGCTTTATGACTCTTCTTGCTCTGCTCTCCAATCCCAGCTGACAGACCCACCCCAGCCCAGGAAGCTGCTGCCTTAAAACCATCCAGCCCCCTCTACAGCTTTTCCCAACTTTTCCTTTTATTTTTAAACATGTTTTTATTGGTTTCAGAGAGAAAGGGGGAGGGGAGAGAGATAGAAACATCAAGGATGAGAGAGTCACGAAGGAACAACCACTTCCTGCATGCCCCACACTGGGGATGGAGCCCGCACCCCCCACACCCCCCCCCACACACACACATTGGGGATGGAGCCCGCACCCCCCCCACACCCTCCCCCCCACACATACACACACACTGGGGATGGAGCCCGCAACCCCCCCGTCCTCCCCCCCCCCGACACACACACACACACACACACACACACACACTGGGGATGGAGCCTGCAACCCCCCCTCCCCCCCCGTCCTCCTCCCCGACACACACACACACACACACACACACACACACACACACTGGGGATGGAGCCCGCAACCCCGGCACGTGCCCTGACCGGGAATCAAACCGTGACCTCCTGGTTCCTAGGTCAATGTCAACTACTGAGCCATGCTGGCCAGGCCCCAACTTTTCCTTTTTGAGACGATATTAAGACTTTGTCAATGTGGTGCCCTTCCTTGCTGCAATGAATTTAATAAACAGCTTTGCTTTATGAACAGTTTTCTGGAGATCTTTGGGGTAGAAGTACAGAATTTTGTCATCCCTTTGACCCCTGCTAAGGCAGCTTGTCTGGCTGGTTACCTATTCCTTTCTCGGCCCCTCTTAACCTGCCTAACTTCAGCTTTTCTCAGCTGAAGGCTTTCCGTCCTTTTAGGAAGCCCTGTTACATAGAACTCAGTAACATCTGGGCCTTTTCCCAGTGGAGATCGCCGTTAGCCTAGAAGAAGCTTTTTTTTTTTTTTTTTTTTTTTGCTTGGACAAAGCTGCAGTGTGCAAAGTAATCTTTAGTATTTGGATGCTTCAGAAGGAAATCCAGTATTCACTCCAAATCAATACAGGAGAAGTATGAGGCTCAATAGCTCCTTAAAGTCAACTTCATAAGGTCTGGGGTCAGAAGCCAGCATGCAATGTATATCCTCCCTCTTAGAATTTCACAACTCGCGTGTCTTAAAAGAAATAGTCCTCAAAATTCAAAGGTGTCTTACAAAGTAGTCTTCATAAATCCTTCCCTAAATCCTAACACATAAACGTTCATCCCCTCAATCTGAGTGAGACCTGCAGGAATCCTCTACATAACTTGGGCTGCCCAGGTCACGCATATTTCACAGGGAAGCCCATTTGTCAACTCAGAGAGTGTAGATAGCAGAGCTACTGATAATTTTAGGGCATCCAAAGTATCCACTGTAATACAATTATTATGAAAATCGCATTTCCCTTGATGGTGTGCCTCTTCTTCTCCCAAAGTAGCATATACCCTGTAGACCCAGCAAAAGACAGAGCTTCCTGCCCTCCTTTGCAGCTGGCTGTGACCACATACCAAGGATCTAACCAATGGGATTTTAGCATAAATAATGCATGCAACCTCCTTATTCTGTGTAGAGAGGGCGTTGCTCATCCATCACTACGCTGCTCTTTCTTCTTTCACAAGAACCAGAACATGAACATGACATGACCCAGTTTTCACCAGTGCCCTGGGGAATGGAAGAACAATGAGATGGAAAAAATATTGGGTCTCCAAAGAACCAGATCGAGCAGAACTTCTCAACTCTGTGCCACTAACCTGTGTGAGGAAAATAAAATCTATACATTTTCTGTCTGTGAGTTACAGCAGTCCAACCTACAGACTAACAAAGTAACCTCCTATTAGACAGATATTAACTGAGCCCACATCCCAGCAAAGTGCGGTCAAAAGGAGGGTGATTAATGCAAGGAGAGCACTTGGAAATGCTCCACATAAGATAAGCACTGAATGGTGTCCCCCAAACCACATGCCCAACAGCTGATAGTTCAACTGGTGTTTCTTTTCAGATTTAACCTTTTGGAATTAATAGTTATTCAAAGTATGCTGACATTTTTGGGACGCCCTATATTTATTTAAAATAAGCCTGTTTGTTACACAGCTTGTAGAAGAGAGAAAATTTGATTCCAATTTAGGAGATACAATGGCTTTGAGCCTTATTTCCATCATCTATTACACGGGAAGATTTCACTCAGTGGTAAAGTGGTTCTAATCCAAAATCTAGAACTCCCAATATTACATACGTGTTGGGAATAGCTGCCGGTCAACATCGTTCTTATGCTCTTCCGCGTACACCTACCTACTAGGTTGCCTTTAAATGTGTGTTCATTTTCTACCTGGTTTATTTTATTTGGCATTATTTATTTTATAAGGTCAAGAACAGAGGATCCACAGTGTGACTGGTTCTTTTTCTAACTCACCTCTAGGGCACTGTCAAATACAAGTTGTGGAAATAACTTCCAACTGACTACATGCTAGCAGAAGGAAAAGAAGGAAAAAATAAACCCTCTAATATTGATGTTGCTTTTCAATTCTATGGAACTTAAGTGCTCAACTTGAACATAAACTCAGATTCAGACAAATCTCATCATATTCAATGAAACAGAGGACAGGTGCCCCAGGCATCAATTTGCTTGGGAATTTCTGCTGAAATAAAAAGTCGAATTGGGGTGCGTGGGATTCTCTCGCAAGGCGTGGAGGGGAGGGGTGCAGCGGGTGGAGTGTGGACTGATGCTGTCTGTGCAAGACACTGACTGACCTGGCGTAGTTTTGAGTCTGACCTTGATACTCTTCCGTGAAAGTGGTTGGGCAAATGCTGGAAGAGCTGCTTGCATGGCGAACTCTTACAACTTGGGAACACGGGCGATGCCCAGAGGAGAAAAACAGCCAGGCCACAGGAAGGACAATTGGGAACGCAGGATCATTTCGTCAGCTCAAAGGCTTCTAGGCTCAAGATTTGGGATGGTTGAAAACCTAAACTTATCAAGCATTTTTTAAGAATCATAATGATACTCAGCTGGTTTCTACAGAAAGTGCATCTAATCTAGAACTGGAGAGCAGGAAGGTTAGTTTAGGCTGTGTGAATGCTAAATTTCCACAAAGTGAGTGGCATGCTCATTATGATCATGGCATTAAATGATCACCATGATATTAGTTACACTGTCAGAAATACAAGGCAAGGACACTGGACATGTCCGTCAGTGCCACAGCAGCAGACTACAGTTGCATGATAAGCACTATTAATCTCTGAACTTGGAAGGTGAGTTGCCTAAAGCTACAATTATTTGCATCGTTTTCAAATATGCACTTACATGCCAAGATGCCTTGTTGTTTAGCTGTTGGTTTTCCCCTTTGGTCTTGGCAATGGAAAGATATTGATGAATGCCACAGAGCATATCTTAGCAAACAAGTGTGAAATAAAACAATGAACTGGAGTGGAGCTGGGGACAAAGTAGAAAGTATATTTCTGAGGCAATGAATGGCCATTTGCTCCTGAAAAGTTAACAAATAGGCCTTGAATAATCAGTCCCACAGAATCCACAGAAAGTTCCGTAGCTTCGTGCTTTCTTTCATAGTCTCCTTTTGGCAGAAACATTAACATGTGACTTCTCACTTTTTGTTTTTAAGGTTTTATGGCTAAAAATCATATTTCTTTAAAGTTACATTTTTGGTAACTTCTCATTTCAATGAATTCACAGCATTGCTATTAACAAACCTAAGCTTTAAAATCTGCCTTTTGAACCTATGTCTTCAAATTATATTGTCCAAGTAGCTAGATTGCATCAGCATAAATAACATTAAAATGTCACAATTTTATTAAATAGACTTACTTTTATCATTAATTGCCTCACAATTAATCATTTTTAGTACCAGTTTCCCCAATATCCAAAAGTAGAGCTTCACTAAGAAACCCTTCCTAAGCCGAAATGGGGTAAAGTTGAAAGTACGCCCCAATGTCTGAGAGTTTGCCCTCTGGCACTTCACTTTTACAAAGATCTACATTAGTACTGTACTAGCTTTTTCTCCCCCATAAAAGTGAAAACCGTCTTGGATTTCTCTTGGTTAATAAAAAACAGGTACTATTTTTACTTTTTCATAATCGTGAAATGTCATAAAGCAAACTTTTGGAATAATTTTCTATTAGGTCTAGAAAATTATCTCCAGCTGGCTTTGTTGAATCATCTGTCCCTTCCCCTAGAGTAGCTTTTGTTCAAACTAACAAATTGCATTTCTGAGTGCTCTCCACGCTACTTAATACTCCTCTGTGTACTGCTCGGTAGCACTGAGATACCATGCTTCTAAATGACAAAAGGAAAATACATTTCTTACTATCTGTGTAGGAAAAAACTACACCCTTCAGTCAACGCAATGGCTGTGCTAAAGCCTCCGATTTATTCCATTACGAAGCATTTAGAGCAAGTGGGAAAATGCCTCACAATTGGTGTACCCCCTTGCTCATATGGATACATTCGAACTGATTTCCTTATAATTCCAGAATGAGGGATGGGAGAGCATCAGACGGTCGGTGATAAGCACAGCCCTGGTGGTGGCCTCCCGGGCCAGCTCAGACAATGCGGGCTAGCCGTCCCCCTCCCGTCAGAAGAGCTTGGCTGGTTGCCTGTATAGCAACTCACTCCAGGCGCATCTGCATCTGAAAAGCAGCAGAGCTCCGCCACTTCCCAGCCACAGAAGATCATGGATTAGTTCTATTTCGCCACAAACGGCCCCAGTAGTGGCTTGAAACAACAATGATCGCTTTTCATCTCACAGTTTCTAGGAGCCTGGAATTCGGCTGGGAGGCTCAATGTCTCTCATGAGATTCCAGGCAGAGGCCGGGCGGGGCCACAGCCATCGGAGGCAGGGAAGCTCAGGAATTTGCTCCCTGGGGGGCTCGCCACAGGGGCAGCTGGGATGGGGCTCTGGGCTGGGACCTCACCTCCACCCGCTGGGCTCTTCCCCCGCTGCTGGGCAGGCCTGACAGTGTGGCTGCCGCTTTTCCCAGAGCCAGGCAGAAGCTGCAAGGCCTTCTGTGGTCCTGCCTCGGGAGACACACAGGCAACACGCCCGTTGTGATCCTGGTCCCACTGCTGCCGTGGAAGCCGGGACAGAAGCCCCTCGGGGCTGTGCGCACCGTGGCCCGTGGAGGGGAGGGAACGCGCAGCCCTGTCCCCCGGGCAGGGCCTCATCCAGGGCAGGTGGCTCGGCCCCGTCTCGCTGGAAAGAATCCACGCGTGTCCTCCCCAGCCCAGGAGAGCCAGGCCCAGAGATGCGGGCCCTTCCTCCGGCCTTGGCGTTCAAGCCTGGCGTCCAGCTCAGCCCAGGAAGCGTCACAGTCCACCTCCCTGGACTCTGCTCAGCCTCCCACTGGCTTTGGGGGTGCCTTGGCCTGTGCTTGGGACAGGCCTGGGCCCCGCTGCTATGGATAGAGAGCGACTGGATGTACAAAGGAACCCCAGGCCTGTGTTAAATGTGGATTCTCTCTCCTCGGTTTGGGAAGGAATACGCTCTCTTTCATGCTAACCAACCTTCTTACTCATCCCAGCTAACTGGGAGTGTGCTGGGCCCTCCAGCTACCCAACCCCTTTCCTGGATCTTTGGGGTTCATGCCTTATCCTAGCTGGTCTTTTCCAAGATTCTCCCAGGCTAGATTCCTCCCTTCTGTGGCGGCCCAATTGGCTCCTACTGCGCAGGCCTCAGCGGAGGACTCATCCCAGCCAGTAGGCTGCTTGTCCCCGGGAGACGGGAAAACAGGTCCTTTCTCCCTAGGGGTGGGGTGGGGGGACGAGGGGAGGTAGTCCCCTCGGTGGGCAAGGTGGCTGTCTCCTGGGGGCCTGGGCAGCTGCGGCTCCCTAGTTGTCAGGCTTAATGCCTGATTCCATTTACTCCCTTCCTTTGTTAATAACTAACTAGCTGCCTACGCTCACAACACCTGTCACCTCCAGTACCACATGGGAGGGCCTACACAGGGCGTACATATCAGCAGGACAGGTCACTGGGAATGTGCTGGACGCTGGCGGAGGCAGACGATCTAGCTCATGGTACATTATAATTTTGATGTTCTTAACCACAAAATTGTAGGACTGTCTAAAAAGCTAAAAATTCCTACCACATGAATTCCTCTCCATAATTAGAGGAAATACATCTTCTAATGTATACCCTTCCATGCCTTTGACTACAAAGAGAGAGAATGATTTGCCCTAAAAAAGATTACACAATACAGTGTTCTGCAACAAACACTTAGATTTTATTTAGAAAGGTAAAATAAAAGCATTATAGAAAGTCGGTAAATCTAACGTCACCAATCATAACACTATGAATAAAATTCTTCATTTTATATACTCTCAGTATTTCCTTACATGCATAAATATATTTTACATAGGCACAATAAGAATGCAAATACATTTATATCTATTCAACTTATATGCCCTTTTTACTTAACATTTACTTAATATTTTCGTGTTCCACAATTATTATTATACTAGAGGCCTGGTGCATGAAATTCGTGCATGTGGGGTGGGGTCCCTCAGCCTGGCCCATACCCTCTCACAATCCGGGACATCCCCTTCACAATCTGGGACCACTGGCTTCTAACCACTTACCTGCCTGCCTGCCTGATCGCAGCTAACCACTCTGCCTGCCTGCTTGATCGCCCTAACCATTCTGCCTGATTGCCCCTAACTACTTGCCTACCTGCCTGATCACCCCTAATGCTTACCTGCCTCATCACCCCTAACCCCTCTGCCTGCCTGCCTAATTTCCCCAAACCACTCTGCCTGCCTGATTGCCCCTAACCACTCACTTTCCTGCCTGATCACCCCTAACCACCTCTGTCTCAGGCCCTGCTGCCTCAGCTTCATCCAGAAGGACGTCCTGAAGGTCATTCAGCTATCCAGTCTAATTAGCATATTACACTTTTATTATTATAGATTAGTTACTTCCATTTCAGATAGTACTGGGAAAGTTTGGTGTAGCCATCCATATGCCATAAGGAAATACTTGTACTGATTTAAATTATTAATCACTGAAAATTCATGTGACCACCAAACAATGTCACCAGCTTCTCCTCTAATAATGGAATTCCTAATGCACGAGAGTTATACAGAAATATTTCAGTGCATTTAAATGTGTAACCTAATAAACAATACCCTGATCATGTTGTAATATAATTTTCTAGAGCTGTTGCTCTTTAATAAGCTTCCTTATTTCCAATTGTTAAAATATTCATTAAATTGGCAATATTCGCTTAATAGTATTCATACATATTCTTATGCAAATTAGCATTTTAAATCTCAGATTTTTTTTTTTAATTTGAGGAATGATAAACATAAGGGATTCTCAACTTAATTGGGAAGACAAACAGCATGTGCTATAGACAAATGACAGGGACAAGAGACTATGCACTATGCCAGCAGGGAGGAAGTCATGTAATGAGGAGGAAACTCCCAACCTGATCTAATTTAGAGCCCAGAAGAGCTTTAGGAATGTCTGAGAATTAATCTTTCTATTTATCCAGAGTGAAAGGAGACAGAAAAGTTAAGAAAAATAAAATGCAAATGAGCAGACTTTTCTTTTTTTTTTTTTCCCAAGCAATTTTCTACCCAGTTTCTTAATAACTGAAGCTTTTTAAAGCCAAATTTAGCATTAGAACATTTCATACTTCTTTCTTTTTTTTTTAAATATATTTTATTGATTTTTTACAAAGAAGAAGGGAGAGGGATAGAGAGTTAGAAACATCAATGAGAGAAATCAATCAGCTGCCTCCTGCACGCCCCTTACAGGGGATGTGCCCGCAACCAAGGTACATGCCCTTGACCGGAATTGAACCTGGGACCCTTCAGACCGCAGGCTGACACTCTATCCATTGAGCCAAACCGGTTCGGCTATACTTCTTTCTTATGGAAAGAAGAAAAAGTGGCTTCAGGCTGCATTTTTAACTTTAGATTATAAAATGATGTTTAAATTAACGTATAAATAGATAATCATGAAAAAAGTCAAACTTGAAAATTAGATATTGAAATTAATGTGACGTATTGTAATTATTGGTTTATGTACTTTTTCTTTCCTATTAATCTGGGAGATCCATCCCTGGAAGACTGGTCTTGTATATCTGTGACCAAAAACACTGTGTATATGTAGACATTCAAGGAACACTTATAAATTAATTTTTTAAATTGTCTCCTAATTCTAATGGAAGGAAAGTCTCAGATAACTGAATTTAAAACTTGCCACTTCTGCCCTGACCGGTTTGGCTCAGTGAATAGAGCGTCGGCCTGCAGACTCAAGGGTACCGGGTTTGATTCCAGTCAAGGGCATGTACTTTGGTTGCGGGCACATTCCCAGTAGCGGGTGTGCAAGAGGCAGCTGACCGATGTTTCTCTCTCATCGATGTTTCTAGCTCTCTGTCCCTCTCCCTTCCTCTCTGTAAAGAATCAATAAAATATATTTTTTTAAAAAACAAAAAAAACTTGCCACTTCTAAACTACTATTTAGTTCTGTTATCTTCCACATCTTGAATGTTCTGACTTTGGAAATTAACAAGTTTAGTTGTTTCTTGTAATTGATTGAAGACAATATTTCTAGTATTACTTCCTATAATTACTTAAAACATATATCATGTCTAATTGTGAAGAAAATACACACACACACACACACACACACAAATACAGAGGTGTGTTAATAATTTAAGTGAAACAGGATAAAACCACCCTCTCTTCCACATCTTCAACCTCACTTTTATATTAATCTTTTTCAAAATGTTTGTTTTTAGTTCTTAGTTCTTATAGATGGCTGCCTCCATGTCTCTAAATGTAAGTTTTTATTACTTTTCAAAGATTTGTTAACTTTAGTCCATATTTATTAATTTTCAATTATGAGAGACTGGAGTTTATGACACTGATTGCCTCCATCCTTCTTCCCCTGAGAGTCACATTACCATTTTTAGTGATTCTATGGATTATCTGAGGAATTTTAACTGATAGGCTTGTACTTCTATTTCCTGCTTTTGTTTTTTCTTTTTAAACTGCAGTTAGTATCTTGATTCCTGTCGCAGAAGGAAGGCTTCCACAGGGTGCTCATGCCACGTATCTGTTGGCTCCGCCAAGAAGACAAGTCCCTGCCTGCTCTTTACCGGGAAGGGGGGGCGGGGACTTTCAGTGAGCGAAGACCTTGAGGGATGAGGCTCACCTTCCTCTGGATGGAATAGGTAGTATGTAGTAGCAATAACCTCATCCAGAAAATCAGGAGGCTCATCCTATATAATAAAGAGGTAATTTGCAAATTAACCCTCACACCCTCACAAGATCACAAGATGGCTGCCTATGACCAGGCCAGCAAGGGGGTTAGTGAGGGATGACCAAATGACTGAACAAGCAGGTTGCGTGGGGTGACCAGGATAGCAGGGGGTTGGGGGGTGGGGGGGGCCATGAGACGTGACCAAGCCAGCAGGGGGGCAGTTAGGGGTGACCAGGCAGGCAGGCAGGTGAACGATTAGGAGCCAGTGGTCCAGGATTGTGAGAGGGATGTCCGACTGCCGGTTTAGGCCCAGTATCGGGCCTAAACCGGCAGTCGGACATCCCCTGACAGGTCCCGGATTGGAGAGGGTGCAGGCTGGGCTGAGGGGAACCCCACCACCCCCATGCACAAATTTCGTGCACTGGGCCTCTGGTATTTTAAATAATTAACCACATGGCATAGAGCAAGTAACTTTAGTACTGGGTCTCAAAATGTTCATTCAAGGCTATTGAAAATTTGGAAAATATTGTTAAATATTTGTGATGAATCCAAATTTAAATACAAAGCTATAGTGAAAAGAATTAATAACAAAGCCAAATCTTCTATTTTAATAACACCCGAAGGCTGATATTTTACTTCAATGCTTACTGAGGACACTAGATTTGAGCAGCATTTAGATCAGTGGTTCTCAACCTGTGGCTCACGACCCCTTTGGCGGTCAAACGACCCTTTCACAGGGGTCGCCTAAGACCATCCTGCATATCAGATATTTACATTATGATTCATAGCAGTAGCAACATTACAGCTATGAAGTAGCAACAAAAATAATTTTATGGTTGGGTCACAACATGAGGAACTGTATTTAAAGGGCCAGAAGGTTGAGAACCACTGATTTAGATGATAACTGGAAGTAGCATTTAACTCTGCAACTACACTATGGAAACTGCAATTGGCCTAATTCTATGCAAATCACTCATATTTATTGGTCCTTTAAATTATCCTCTCGGTGATCTATTCCTCACATGTCCATGTGCCAGTTATTGATATGCACCTGGGACCCAACCTCCTCCAATGATATCTCCGTCTCTCCATCATTAGCGAATTTACATTCATGTAGGATTAGTGAGGAGCACTCCATAAGCTTCATTTTGGCATCTCAAAAATGTTCTGGCCAGATTCCCTATAACACACCAATTACGCTTATTTTGATGAATATGATTCATCATCTGTAATTTATTGAACATAACATGGAAATGGATTATTTTTTTTAATGAGTAAAATTGGATGACAGGTCAAACATGAAAAAATTCTTTATTATCTTTCTTGGAACATTTCTGTCATTTTATAACTGAAATGCCTAATACAGTTCTAGCCTTTTATTTATTTATTTATTGTTTTATTTATTTATTTATTTTAATCCTCACCAGAGGATATTTTTCCATTGATTTTTACAGAGAGTGGAAGACAGAGAGAAACATCAATGTGAGAGGCAAGCATCGATTGATTGCCTCCTGCATGGGCTGGGGAGGAGCCTGCAACTGAGGTACGTGCTCTTGACCAGAATTGAACCCGGAACCCTTTGGTCCACAGGCCGATGCTCTATCTACTAAGTCAAACCGGCAATGGCCAGTTCTAGCCTTTTAAAGGTTAGTCATCTGCGTTGGATCTGGGAGGAAAAACACTATAAAATTTCTGCTCCAGATTATTTGCTGCAAATTATTCTAATGAAGCTTTTGATTTTTATTGTAAGTAGATAGGATTCCCATAAAACTAAAAATAGTTTTATAAAATTCCATCAAAGGGAATTGGCTCATGAGCTGATAGGTACTAATAAGGACCTCCAACTGTGTGATAGCATGAAGCATTTGGGCTGTAAAATTTACTTCCGAGGAAAATCTTTGCATATGTATTTTAATTGAATGCTATAATTATTTTTCTAAAATCCTCAAGTAGAAGATATTATATTGGAAACATTATATGGCTTAATTTTACGGAACTTTAAAGCATGGATAGTCTTGCAAATATAGCTGTGAATAGAATTTTTCTGGTCGCCTGGTTCCAGACGCCCTAATCAGAGTCCACATGTGCCCTCGAAATCATTTCCAGAACCTAACATCTTTGACATTTCAAAGTAAATTTTGTGTAAGTAGAATTTGAATATTTATAATTCATCTAATTTACTCAATTGTGGTAAAAACTAGAGGAAAACATTGTGAAATTTCTGCTCCAAATTATTTGAGCAAAAACTAGATTTGGAAACTCATTCCCTGATTTAGTAACTATGTGTCCCTCGCTAAGGTACCTAACCTTGCTGTGCCTCAGTTGTCTCATCTGTAAAGCAGACATAATAATTATTCCTAACTCATAGAACTCATATGGAAATTAAATGTTTTTAAAAATTAAGTGCTCACCAAATGTCTGACACGTGTCAGACACGTGAAAATATTACTATTATTTCAAATAAAGAATACCTTTTCCTTTATCTTATTGTGTTTGTAGATGTTTATTAAATTACCTTGATCTTTTTTATTTCAAAACTCTGATATCTGCCACTTGTCATAAAATCCTAGTTACTGTCCAATATGTGGTCATCTAAACTTTATGCAAAATAATGTTAATTTAGTGAATTAAATGTGCCAAAATCTACATAACACAATGTGGGGGACACAATGATGAATACAGAGCTGTTTGCCCTCAAGGAGCACACACGCAAGCGGACTGCCACCCACTCAATAGAGCCGGTGGGGTGAGCGGACAGAGCTTTTCTGTCGGTACGGAAATGCGGTAAGAGCAGAGAAGGGAAAGCTAAAATTCCACTGAACTGGTGAGAAAAGGTAGGTGATATTTGAGATGGGCCTTGAAGAATGTGTAAGATTTTAAGAAACAGAGATGAAAGGCAGGTCATGTGGATAGAAGTTAAAAAAAAGAAAATATTTAAACTAGAAAGCGCAGATGTCCTGAGTCCAGGGGACTAATCAAATTTGAGTTCTTTAAAGGGAAAGAATTATCACAGTTATAAGATTAATTAATCCTTTTAAACTAGTTTGAGCATCTCTTTATAAAAACTATAAAATTAAAAGGTTTACAAACTACACAAAAACTACCAAGCCCCTAAAGTCCATATCAGGAGCATTAGTGCAGTGAAGTGGGTGATGTGTGTGCAAGTAAATCGCTGCTCAAAATGTAAGAGTGAAAGCCCGGGTCGTTTTGGATTTGTCATGTCTGCAGGTCACCATATGCCCTGTGAAAACTCAGTTCCCCCACCGTTCTTCTATGTTCAACCAGAACGTCCTCGTTTATAGAGCACACAGACATCGCTTAGCAATTATCAATGTTATTATAGTATTTATATATAATCCAACTTGTTTTCTTTTTTTAATTCTCTCTCAACATTTAAAGTAGCTTTCCTCGATGCCAATATCATTACAAACACCAGCAGGAGTAAAACATGACAATAATTCCATAGATGATCCTGAACATGGTTACATATACATGGACATATATTTAGACAACACAGGAGAGAGAAAGGACCCCTGAGAGCTGTCATCTGGGAGCTGGGTTGGCTCCACAGCTGGACCATGGCTTCTCCTCCTACTAGTAAATGTGCACCCTTTCACAGAAAACTAGCATCAGAAAAGAGTTCTCTGTGATTATGATGGAGCAAGACAAAGACAGAACACTTCATATCCACATCTGAGCACCGAGAAAACACAGTCACAATGAAAACAAACCACAAGAATGATCAAACATGGTCCTCTTCCTGCAACATCAGTGACTGCTGCTCCCTTAGCAAAGAGGCCCCCTTGGCTCCACCTGCATCCCAAATAAAACGTATGATGATACCAAGTTGTAGAATTGTCCCAGTTCCTAAAAGCACCCAATTCAAAGTTTCACTAGACACTCAAATTCCTAACACAAGGTCTAATCCTATGACAAGTCCTTCCAACACTCCTTTCCTAGTCCCCCATGCATGGTGCTCTCTCTTATTGCAAGAAGTGCCAACACACACAACTTTAACTACACATGTGTTCCCAGCGGCCTTTGTTTAGTGTGTAGTAGATAGATAACGATGATGATGATACATAGGTAGGTAGATAGGTAGATGGATAGACAGACACATAGATACATATATGCATACATGCATGCTTATATGTGTGTGTATGTGTGTGTGTGTGTGTGTGTGTGTGTATATATATATATATATATATATATATATATATGTTTTAATCTACCAATTTTTATTAAATCACCGAGAGAGAGAAGGCAAGGATATAAATATTTACAGATATTCAGTTCATATCATGTCACTGATAGACTTAAAGATCAGGCTAAAAACTTATCCTAGAAATAATGGATAGGCCATCCTGAAAGAGAAGGAGCAGCAACAAAAGTTAGAAAAATTAATAGCATAAGTTTATTTCCCCCAGTATATTCCATGTATTTATTCTATTGCTATTTTAACTGTTGTTGTTTTTCATAAGTCACTTCAACATTCAGGCTATAGAATGATTCTACGCAGAGTATGATAAGCGTTGGAGGGGGCCTAATATATGGTGACAGGAGACTCTGGGTGGTGGGCACAGAGTGAATATACAGAGTTTTTATCGTGGAAACAAACACTTGAACCTATATGATCCTATTAATCAATGTCACCTCAATAAATTTAATTTTATAAAAAGATACGTGTTAGTATTTTATGAAGAATATGAGTTATGTGATATTTTCCCTGACAGGAAGCATACCATTACCCCAGTATGAACTAAAAATGTAGACAGAATCCTTTCATTTAGTAACGTCCAAAAGCACATAACTTTGACAATTGTTTGATCGATGCAAATCATATTAGACAGACATTTTACCTCTTTCCAACCACCTACTAGTCATAGGCAGGAAATGCTTGCTGTTCCATACTTGATGATTTAGCAATAGCAATCAATTAACAACTCACATTCTACTTTACAACATAATGACTCTGAGCTCTTTTTTTTTCAAATCTTTTATTTCTTTACCCATTATTCATATTATGTTATAATTTGGGCCATCCATTCTAGGTATGTTAATAGTTTTTGAAATATTAAATTTGAGATTTATAATCAGTTGCTTACATGTAATACCTAAGTAAAATTCTAGGGCGGGAGAGAGTGATGTTTAAGTCTGAAGTTACATTAAGATAACTAATGCTAACAGTAGGGAAAATCCATGGTACTTGTGAAAACTGGTAGATGTTCCAAAAGATCCACTAAGATGGCCAAAGTCTGAGTTTAAAAAAAGGTTATTAGGCCTGGTTTGGCTCAGTGGATAGAGCATAGGCCTGGGGACCAAGAGGTCCCGGGTTCGATTTCAGTCAAGGATACATGTGTTTGTAGGCTCCTCCCCAGCCCGGGCCCTGGTCAGAGCTCATGCAGGAGGCAACCCATCATTGTGTTTCTCTCATGTTGATATTTTTCTCTGTCTTTCCCTCTCTCTTCCACTCTCTCTAAAAATCAATGGGAAAATATCCTTGGGTGAGGATTTTTTTTTTAAAATGGTCTTTGGACATAGACACTTAGAAACAGGAGTCTAAAAACACATCATCAAATGCCAAATGTTCATTAATTAGAATAAAGACAAGAAAAACAATAAAAAATCCATTCACCGAAAGTTAGTGCTAAGTCCAAGGTTCAATATCCTTACTGCTAATAGGGAATGAGCTGATGGTTACAAGGATTCTAGGGCCAGGCAGCCACAGCAAACCCAGATGAGCTCTTGGTATTTCAAAGGCCTGGTGTTAGGCAATGGAGACAAAGTTAAGGGTTCAAGGAGAGGAGACATATTATTTACCAAGACCAGCATTACAGTAAGAATGATAAGCCAGCCCTAACCAGTTTGGCTCAGTGGATAGAGTGTCGGCCTGTGGACTGAAGGGTCCCGGGTTCAATTCCAGTCAAGGGCATGTACCTTGGTTGAAGGCACATCCCTAGTAAGGAGTGTGCAGGAGGCAGCTGATCTATGTTTCTCTCTCATTGATGTCCCTCTCCCTTCCTCTCTGTAAAAAAAGAATGATAAGCCAGTAATTCACTGACTAGGTATTTTATTTTTACCGAGGTCTTTGTGTCAGAATCGGTTCCAAAGTTAGTTACAGTTAAATCTATAAGTACAGATGAAAAGGATCTTGACCATAAGACACAGGAAATACAGCAGCAGAGCCATGCACCCCAATAAAATATAATTAGAACCTTTATTAAAAGAACTCTTATAGTTATAAACAAATTAAATTTATGCTATAAAAGTATTCCAGTTCAAGTGGAAGCAGTGATTAATCAGTGTAATTCAGAAGTATAAGATTTTACTCATGTCTCCTAATTAACATTACCAGCTTGAATTCATTCAAAGTAAGTTAGTATATTTTATTAATTAAATGCCATGGATTTTTCTCTGTCTCGTGTCTTTTAATAGCAATGATATAAATTTGGAAAAGACTAATTAGCTGAGACATCAACATATATCTCAGAAGAATCAACTTACCACTTCATTTTCTCAACCATATGGCTGAGAGATCACAGTGGGCATGGCCTTCCCAGCAGGGAGGTCGGAACTTCATTTATAAATAGATAATTGGAAGCTCGTCCATCTGAGGGTCTGTGGTGCTAAAAAACCAAGTTTTTCAGAGAGAGATCTTTAAAGACCAAAGGGATAGAAACTATCTTCTTCCAACACCGTATGAGCAGGACTGGTTAAATTCGGAAATACTTAAGCAAAAATTATATAAAGTATATGTTTGTGTGCATGTTTATTAACTATATTTTTATTGATTTCAAAGAGGAAGGGAGGGGGAGAGAGATAGAAACATCGATGATGATGAAACATGGATGGGCTACCTCCTGCATGCTCCCTACTGGGGATCAAGCCCTAAACCTGGGCCTGGGCCCCGACCAAGAATCGAATCATGGGTCGATGCTCAACCACTGAGCCATGCTGGCTGGGCTGTGTGTATCTTTCTATATGTTTCTATTCATATATGGGGACATTAAAATTATGGAAACCCTAATCTAATTCAATTATGTGTTCATTGAAACCTTATCACAAATGAATTTCACAACAACCCAAGTGGTTTTCCAAGATAGTATTTTCCCTCTTATTTTTGGATGTTCCAAAAATGTATCTGCTCTTTCAGGCTTGCTCATTATCAATCCTTGTTACACATTAGAATCACCCTGAGGATTCTATTAAAACCTGATACTGGTATTTTTTTCAAAAGTTCTCCCTCCACATGCTTCTAATATGTTACGGTTAAAAACTGATCTAGATGATAGGTGTGGTACACAACACGTACGTGCCCCACCCCAGGGCGTCTTTCAAGAAGACTTTGTCCAGTTCAAAGAGTCGGGGTCAGCAGCCAGCATCCCACTGTTATTTTCCGGAGATTCTCTCTCACCTGTTAGAGCCACTTTGCCTGAGGTCATGTCCTTCCCACAGCCGCCCACACCAGTGCCTGAGTGAGGGGAGCGTCTTAAGGTCCAGCTATGTTAGGACAATGTGGGACCATCTGGAGGGCAAAATTTCCTACAGAGCCTTATGGAGTCGACCAAGATTTGTCAAATCCGTATCAGAATTTGACTTCTTTTGCCCAGTTCTGTCCCCGCCCCCCCTACTTTTCAGAGGCCATATGACAATAGAAATAGCGTCTAGACCAGCGGCTCCCAACCTTCCTAACGCCGCGACCCTTTAGTACAGTTCCTCATGTTGTGGTGACCCGCAACCATAAAATTATGTTTGTTGCTACTTCATAACTGTAATTTTGCTATTGTTATGAATTGTAATGTAAATATCTGATATGCAGGATGTATTTTCATTGTTACAGATTGAACATCATTAAAGCATAGTGATTAATCACAAAAACAATATGTAATTATATATGTGTTTTCCGATGGTCTTAGGCAACCCCTGTGAAAGGGTCGTTTGACCCCCAAAGGGGTCGCGACCCACAGGTTGAGAACCTCTGGTCTAGACTGATGTGTCTTGAAGTTCAACAACGGGGCCACAAGCCAAAGTCTACAAGCAGTGCCTGGAAACTGGAAAGGGCAAAGAAATGGATTCTCCCCTCAGAGCCCCAGAGGGAACCAGCTCTGCCAGCATCTTGACTTTAGCCCAGGGACATTGATTTCGGACTGCTGGCCTCCAGAACTGTAGAAGAAGACATTCGTGTTGTTTTAAGGCATCAAGTCTGTGGTAATCTGTCGTGGCAACCAAATATAGCTCCCAACCGTGTAAACACTCTTCCTGTTCAGGAACAATTCCCCATTGAGTGGAGACTGTGGGAGAGCGAGGCCCGTCTGCCTTCATCAATGGCAAGAAGGGCCTTCTCTTACTGCATTTTGGGAGCCAAAGGCCTGAGACACTTAGGGTTCTTGATGGAAACCACAGAGGCTTATATCAGTAGAGTAAGCAGATCCAAGTTAATTGAAAGACTGCCAAGAAGCTCATAGCAATACGTTGGCAGGAGCGGGCTCAACAACATAAAACTCCGATCTTATAAACTGAAATGTCTGCCACCCCAGGGAAAACCTAATGCACAACAGCAGTGACCACACTAGAAACTCCTAAGAACAACCAGCCCCTGGGGAGCAGCTCATTGTCTTTCATGCCTTCCACCTTCAAGGGAAGTCATTTGTCATCGCTAGAATAGAAACTGGTTCTTATTTGGGTTTCTTCATTGCGAGAACCATAGCAGCTGCAGTCTTATAATTTGTCTTCTATGCCGTCATTTTATACTAACAGCGTTATTTATGACCAGAAAGTCACTGCATGGCAAAGGGAGTAAATCATTGGCTGGTGGTCCCAAGACTCCCTGGTCTACATATTTACTGCAGGCCGGGATACACACCTGCAAGGCACAGGCCCTGTCGCTCCTCGGCCTTGGGAAGGTCATGCTTGCGGAGAAGACTAAATGCAGGCTCCAGGGCGCTGCGCTCAGTGTGATCCTGGGGCCATGGCTGTGGCTGTCTCCCCAGGGAGGCGGTGTGTTCATTCTTGCACCTGCCCTGACACCTGTCCTAGAGCACTTTGTGGCTTTAATAAGGAAGAGTCAACGGCTGAAATGCTGGAATAGCAGGGCCACAGGACCTATCGCTTGCCAACTATTTAACAATGCAGACACAGGCTGTTAGTGAATGGTACGTCTAGATGTTAAGTTACAGTTGCATTTGTCTTTGATGCGTATTCAGTAATAAGCCCTTTCGCTGGCCATCTTCTGAGTGTGCCATTTATTAGGTGCTAATGGAAGCCAGGTGTCTTCCACTCCGTATGGCAGCATACTGGAGCCTCTGACAGCGGCCCAGTTCAGTCCTGCGTAACGTGTGTCCTTTACTAGCTGTCACAGCCCATGTTCACTGACTTCTGAACATGAGAAATGTAAATGTGCGCTTCATTTTTCCGGGTTGCCTAGAGCTAAGCCAGGTTTAGAGCAGTTACAACAGTGGTTCTAAGCCTGGAGCAATTGCGGCTCCCAGGCATCACGGGCCAATGCCTGGCCCGTTCTGATGGTCACACCTGGGCTGTTGGATGCTACTTGCGTCTGAGGCCAGAGATATTGCCAGTCATTCCACTCGGCACAGGACACCTTCACAAAAGGAGAAATCATCTGGCCCACAGTGTCAGCAGTGCGGAGGTTTGAAAACCTTGGATTTTGTGGTCAGGAAGAATATACAGACCGTGTGCTGTTATAATGAAACAATCTCCCCCTTTGTGTGTTGATAAAAGTGATTCAGCTATTCAACCATTCTGTGTGTGTGTTCCCTTGACCTGCTCTACTGATTTCTATTTAATTCTAAAATGGATTTGGCATACTGATTCAGATTAATCGGGTCTAAGTACACGTGATTAAAAACTTAGGAAGGCCCTACCTGCTTTGGCTCAGTGGATGGAGCATCGGTCTGCGGACTGAAGGGTCCTGGGTTCAATTCCAGTCAAGGGCACATGCCTGGGTTGTTGGCTCGATCCCAGGTAAGGGGCATGCGGAAGGCAGCCGATCGGTGATTCTCTCTCATCATTGATGTTTCTATCACTCTCTCCCTCTCCCTTCCTCTCTGAGATCAATAAAATATATATATTTTTTAAAAACCTTAGGAAGGCAAAGGCAGCCCCTAAATAAAAATTAAGGAAAATCTGTCTTCAGATACAAAAGATGAAATTTAATGCTTCTACTGTGGCAGAGGAGAAAGGTGAAAAGCGGGTACATGGACGGAACAGATGCAAGAGATGAGCAGGCTCTCTCTTGTCATTAGGAAATAAAACACGTCTCCCTAACAAAATTAAATGATCCAAAGAATAAAACACATTACAAAGATCATGGATTGTGACACCATGGAACAACTCAATCCATCATTAAAGCCAGTAGGATGCATTAAATATTTCTATTACGCCCTGTTGTAATACCAAGACCAGCAAACCAAAGGGCATTTCCCCAGTGTGTTCCTATATCTAAACGCATATGTGCAGCATGAAAAGAAGCCGGCTATGTGAGGATGAAAATGGATGGGAATTAAAGCCAGGCTCTTACATTCTTGTTTTCCAAGAGCGAGGCTAAGCTGAATATCAACATAACCCGGAAAAAAGAAATTAATTAAAATGTTATCAGCAAAACAACAAGCCCATCAGATGAATATGTTGTGCACTAACAGGAATTAAAATGTCCAAATTCATCAAAGAAGAGTCAAACTAGTTTTAGTAGCCATTAATTATTTCTATGCCTAAGAATGCCAGGAGGATGTGAGAGATATTACACATGTTAAAGCTATGCGGCAGACTGTGCCCTCTCCAATTAAAGAAAAGTACGAAAGTTCTTTGAATCCAGATATCATCAGTATAGAATTCCAGTTAACAGCAACAGATTTTTAAAAATAGATTCTGTTAATCCAATACACTTTATATAATAAAATCAAGCACCTCATTTAGCGATCTTGTTAGAATTCTATTTTGTTTTAGTTGTCAAATATCTATGAAATGAACCATGTAACACCACCATTTTTATAGGTCAAAAACCACCCAATTTCAGCAATTTCAGCTGGTTTCATCCTACATTTCCATATTGCTTGCAATTATGTTCTATTTATCCTTTCTATCTTTCTACACATTTGATGCTAACAAATAAGCTATTGATTAAAAATTTGACCACTGTATACTTTCACGTGTTAACTGGATGTTTGACTGTGCTATTACCTGGGGAAGGAGTGGTGTGAAGAGTGCGGGATGTGAGAAAAGGTAAGCAGAGCCCTGTTCTCTGTTTGACACTCGCGTAAGTAAACGCCTCTCTGAGCTACCAGACTCCTTTTATAGATGACTTTATGATAAGGTGCTGAGGTTTCTTACCTTTATTAAAGACCAGCAATATTTTTATTTTTTTCCTAAATGGTACTATTTTATTCCTTTGTATTTACTATAGAGTTCTAAACATATATTCATTTGGTTCCTCCTCTGAGACCTATAACATTTTATATATTTTGAGTGTGGTAAAATATACATCCCATAAAATTCAACCAGCTTAACCATTTCAAGTGTACAGCTCAGTGCTATTAAATACTTACAATGTGTCACCATCACCGCCGTCCATCTCCAGAACTCTTCAATCTTATGAAACTGAAGCTCTTTTCCCACTCAACAGTGACTCCCCATGCTTCTCCTCCCCCTGCCCCTGCTAACTACTATGCTACTTTCTCTATAATTTTGACTAAGTACCTCATATAAGTGGAATCCTACACACTCATGTGTCGGATTGTGGCTGGCTTATTTCACTTAGCCATGTCCGCAAGGTTCATTCATGTTGTAGCATATGTCAGAACTTCCTTCATTTTTGTAAAGTATATTTTTATTGATTTCAGAAAAGGAGGGAGGGTGGGAGGGAGGGAGGGAGGGAGGGAGGGAGAGGGAGAGGGAGAGAGGGAGAGAGGGAGAAATGAATCAATGATTAAAGATAATCATTGATCGGCTGCCTCTGCACAACCACACCAGGGATTAAGCCCTCAACTCAGGCATGTGCCCTGACCTGGAATCAAACCATGACCTTCTGGTTCATAGATCTATGCTCAATCACTGAGCTACGCTGGCTGGGCTCATTTTTAAGGTTGAATAATATTCCATTGTATGTATATGCCAAATTCTGCTGATCCCTTCATCCATTGATGGAACTTAGTTTGCTATTGTAAATGATGTTGCTATGAACATGGATATACATATATCTTTTTGAGGCCCTGTTTGCAATTCTTCTGGACCTATACCCAGAAGTGGAATTGCTGAATCACATGGTAATTCTATTTTTAATACTTTGAGGAACCACCATACTGTTTTCCATAGTAACTGTACCATTGTACATTCCCACCAATAGTTCGCAAGGGTTTCAATTTCTCTATATCCTCCAACACTTCCTTTTTATGAAGTAGCCACCTAATGAGCGTGAGGTAAGATCTCACTGAAGTTCGCATATACGTTTCTACAGGGATGAATCATGCTCAGCATCTCTTCAGGTGCTTACTGATCAGATGTGTATCTTTTTGTAGAAATGTCTATTCAAGTCCTTCGCCTACTTTAAATGGGGCTGTTTTTATTGTTGTTGAATTTTAGGGGCTCTTTATATATTCTGTATATTAATCCTTTATGATATATATGATATTCAAATATTTTTCTTATTCTGTAGGTTGCCTTTTTAACTTGATATTATTTTTGATGCATAATTTTTAAATGTACATTAAATCAAATCTATTTTTTTATTCTATTGCATGTGGCTTTGTGTCCTATCAAGAAAGTATTGCTAAAGCTAATGTCATAAAACTCTTACTCTATGTTTTCTGCTAAGAGTTGTATAGTTTTAGGTCTTACATTTAAACCTTTGATCCATTTTGAGTTAATTTTTTTATATGGCAGTTATAGGCCTTATAGCATTTTATTATTCCTCTTCTATGTATTTTATTGTCTAATTGTATGCTGGTTCCTCATTCACATATCTTTTCTCTAGCTTTGAGAATAAGCTGTACCAGAATATAATGTAATTGCTTCATCTTTATATTGTTTTCGACTATCATATAATGAAATGCATAGTTACATAAATATTTTAATTAAAGGATGACTGCATGATTAAATTATTTCCATAAACTGCAGGCCTAAGTTTTTAAATCCAAGTCGTTGAATCTTATTTAGGTTTTAACTCCTATTCATGGACTTACCTGGGGTGGAAGCAATGGGCAAGAGTGGGAAGTAACATTGCAATATGTGTTGTTCTAAAGACTGCACCTGTTCTGGATGACATCGGGGTATTTTTGGAACTGGATGGAGAGAAAGTTATATCCAGCAGAAGCTTTTCTCACTCCCCTCCCTCTGACCTTAAATCCAAGAGAAGAGCGATGCTGAATTAGGAGAAAAGCTCTAAGGTAACAGAGTACAAAGTCAAGAGCATGTTCTCGGTGAATAAAAATGATTATACATAAATAAATAGAGAAATAAAATAGACTGGAGATTTGTTATTTGCAGATTCTCTTTTTAAGTCGTGACGCTCATGGAATGTAAAATTATTTTATGTCTGCTCATTACATGAAACTAAGAAAACAAAAATTATAAGGAAAACAATGTATAACTCAAACAGGCAACACTGCTAATACATGGCTGTATAATTCTTTCTTGTCATTTTTCTATGCAAATAGATGCATAGGTATCTATGGAAAATATGCAGAGAAATAGATAAAGAGAGAGTTTGAGAATCTATAATTATAAAAGCATAATATACTAATTAGACCAGACATCCTTCCAGATGACCTTCCAGATGAAGCCGGGGCTGCAAGGGAAGCCCGGGTCCTGGGTGCCAGAGGGAAGCCAGTGCCGGCAGCCAGGGGAAGGAAGGCCTACTCTTGCATGAATTTTGTGCATCAGGCCTCTAGTATGATTATAATAGAACAAAAAAGAAAGTTAGAGCAAGAGCAGCAAAAAAATAATTTAAAGCAAAATCAGAATATTTTCCTACAGAGATCTGTGTTTTGCTTTTTTCATTTAACCCCATACTTTAAATATTTTCGTTGTCACTGTTGTTTTTTTGCATGGTTTTGATATATTTCTTTTCATGCCTAGATTATACTTCATGTAGCAAATTGGGTATTGCTGAACATATAGATTTCTAATTTTTAACAGTGAAAATCATGTTATACTGAATTCTTTATACATAAATCCTTTTGAAAAGTGATTATTTTCACATGAGACTTTTCTATAAGCAGAATAAATTAATTCCAGCATATCAACTCCTTTAAAAATTTGATGCATATTCCCAAGTTGTTGTTGTCAAGTGGTTTACACTTCTAAAAGTAATGTGACAATCCTTATCCTCCCCAACACTGAATATGATTAGATTCTTAAGAACATGCTTGCCAGTTGGATCAATGTAAAGCTCAGTCTCCAGGGCTTGGCGATGCTGATCTAATGCCTCTGATTACAGCTCGATGCCTTTAGACACAACCCATCCTCAGAACGGAGAGGTGGGCAGCAAGCCTTCCTGACAGAGCCCCCTCCCCTCACAACTCACATGCCGGCTGCTTCTTTCGGGATGCTGGAATTTTTCTTTAGAGATAGAAGCTTTGTGTCTGTTTTGGGCCCGGGCGGGGGGGGGGGGGGGGGGGGGCGGGAAGAGACATTAAAGGAGCTCAGGCTATCATGAAAGTGTCCAGACTTTAAAATTATACTTGCCCGGTTTTGTGAATTTTGTCGATTACTTGGTATAGGGAAAGATGGACAGACAAGGACAAAATATCTTAGATGGGGCTGCAAATTTTTTAAGCGGAAAAAGCCTGAGAGGGCCATGTTTGTTTAATGCTTGTTTTAATTGTCTGTGCTGTGAATTTCAACATTTTTCAATCTTCATAAGAACTCAAATGGGAGATTTACTTATTTATTTTTAATTTGTAAATTAAATTTATTGGGATGACATTGGTTAATAAAATGACATATGTTTCAAGTGTACAGTTGTATAATCCACTGTCTGAAAATTCAAATCTGCTGCACATCGGATCAGTCATACGTGCCGCTACCAGTAAGAGCCCCAATGAGAATGACACAGTAATACGCCTGTTTTTCTCCGATCACTAGGAGCCTAGACGTATGCTGCTGCTGACACTAGTGAACTGCCGGATGGCAGAAATAACACGGCAAACGACGCCCATTGGCCAAGTGTGGCTCACCATCTATCTTAGTAAGTGAAGTTTGTTGGAACAGAGCCACACCCGTTCCTTCCAGTATTCTGTACGGAAGCTTTCACAACAGTACAGAGAGCTGCTGTTTGCGACCAAGTTGGTAGAGCCTGCAAAACCCAAGTATTCACTGGCTGGAACTCTACAGAAACAGCTGGCCAGTTGCTGACATAAGGCATTGAATCTCTGTGATCTCTTGATCTTTCCCTGAGGTTTCAAGGTGCCAGCTACAGCCATCCCCTCCAATCCAGGCGGAATAAAGAGAAAAGGGAAGGTAGGGAGCACTGGCTGTGTCTGGTCTCTATTGTCAAGAAAAACGAAGGCTCCTGAGCAGATCCCATCAGCACTTATGTCACATGAGCCAGAACTCAGCTACGGGTGAGGCTGTAAAAGCGTCCACATTCTAACCAGTAGGAAGAGCTTGGGAATTCCTATCGGCTCAGCCCTTAAAAAATGCATGTGATAGACTGTTAGTAATTTTAAACAAAAATGCTGCTGAATATTTCAGTTTCCTTCTGCTAACTTGTCTTTCGTTCTCTTTGTAATTATACGGGCAACATTATCAGCAAACAAAGAGAAATAACTAAGATATTTTAAGGGGAGAGATGATTATTATTGTCTTCCCACTATGTTTTGGGTTGTTAATAATTCAAATAAATCATGTAAGGCTTTGGCTTTCTTCTAAATAAAGTTAAAATCCCTGCACAGCCACGTAAAGCGGACGTGAGAAGACTCAGCAATGCAGAGAGGAAGGCGGACTGGCTAAGGACGCGCGGGGACTCAGGAGCAGCAGAGCAGCTCTGCTTTCTTCCTGCCGCATGTGCTGGAGACCAGGTGCTGGGGCAGGAGGCATCTGGAAACACTGACAGACACAGACCGGACAGAGCCCCGGGAAAGCTTGCTCTTCTCTTCAAAGAGCCAGTAAAGAGGCAGCTCAGCCGGATAGAAAACTATTCAAGAACCAATGGCCCGGAGAACGAAATTCGTGCGGGGGGGGGGGGGGGGGGGGAGGTCCCTCAGCACGGTCTGCACCCTCTCCAATCTGGGACCCCTGGGGGAATGTCCAACTGCCGGTTTAGGCCCGATCCCACACATCCCTCTCACAATGTGGGAACGCAGGCTCCTAACCACTCACCTGCCTACCTGCCTGATCACCCTTAACCACTCTGCCTGCTGGTCTGCTTGCCCCTAACTGTCCCCCCTGCCAGCCTGCTCTCCCCCAACTGCCCCCCACTGCAGGCCTGCTCACCCCCAACTGCTCCCCCTGCTGGCCTGCTCGCCCCCAACTGGCCCCCCCTGCAGGCCTGCTTACCCCCAACTGCCCTCCCCTCCTGGCCTGATCACCTCTAACTGCCTCTGCGTCAGCCCCGCCACCATGGCTTTGTCCGGAAAGATGTCCAGAAGGTCTCCCGGAAGGTCTCCTGGTCTAAATAGCATATTGCCCCTTTATTAGTATAGATAACTGCTCTATTCCAACCAAATACCACAGGGAACAGTCTGGCCCCCACCCCCACCCACCAGCACTAGCCTACCTGCCACTTCACGGTGACAATTAAGACCACCCTGCTCGTGTAGGGTGGTGTCAGCAAAGGCCAGATCAGAAGCTGGGGCCTTCACTCCCCTGGCAGGAAGGAAGGCCAACCCCCAGGGGTCAGTGGAGACCACATGGAGAGCCTGGAATCCAATACCCCCCACCCCCTGCCCCGCATGCTGGGGTGCAGTCAGAGAACTAACAGAAAGTCCGGACTTTCATCACCTCCAGCTAAAGAGACCATCCCCACCTCCCCCCCCCCCACCCCCCCCCTCCCCACCGGGGTCACAGGAAAAGCAAAGCAAGGCATCCACACACCTGCCAAACAGTGCGATGTCAGCAGCGACCCTGCCAGACAGACCACCCTCCCCGGGGTGAATGGAGGCTGAGGAGGAACACGCTCCCACTCCCATGTGGCAGTAAGGAGATGACAGCCCTCTCTCCACTGTAGCAGCGTCAGGAAGGGTCTGCTATCATCCAGCCAGTCACACCGTGTCATTCCCCACAGTCCAGATTTCAGGCAAAAATTGCTTGTCATACGAAGCTTCAGAAAAATCACAATGTGGGTGAGAAAACCCGGTCAACAGATCCCGATACACTGATTACAAATGACCCAACAGGAATTTAAAGCTGCCGTCACGAAGCGTTTCAATGATCAATTACAAATATGCTTGAAATATGTGGAAAATAGAATGTCTCAGCAGAGAAATAGAAGATATAAAGAAGGATCAAATGGAAATTTTGTATTTTTAGTTTAAGAATGTTTCCCCAGATTGACTGGAGTAAAACTGACAATATCCTCAAATCAATAAACATGATACATCACATTAACAAATTCAGAGACAAAAATTACATCATCATATCAATTGAGGCAGAAAAGGCATTTGACAAAATCCAACCCCCTTTCCTGATAAAAAAAACTGTCAGCAAAGTGGGAATTGAGGGATCATACCTCAACATAATAAAAGCCTTATACAACATCCTACAGCCAACATCATACTCAATGGGCAAACACTGAACCCATTTCCCCTAAGAACAGGAACAAGGCAGGGATGCCCACTCTCACCACTCCTGTTCAACATAGTACTGGAAGTGCTAGCCATAGAGATCAGACGAGAAGAAGAAATAAATTGGAGAAGTAAAATTGTCATTATTTGCAGATGACACGATATTGTACATAGAAAACCCTAAAGACTCCATCAAAAAATTACTAGAACTAATAAATTCAGCAATGTAGCAGGATACAAAATTAACACCCAGAAACCTATGGCTTTTTTATACACCAATAATGAACTCACAGAAAGAGAAACTAAAAAACAATCCTATTTATCATTGCAACAAAAAAATTAAGACACCTAGGAATAAATTTAACCAAGGAGGTCAAGGACCTGTACTCAGAAAATTACAGGACGGTGAAAAAAGAGATAGAGGAAGACATAAACAAATGGAAGAATATACCATGTTCATGGATTGGTAAAATCAACATCATTAAAATGTCCATCCAGTATATTTAAAGTGTACAATATGATGACTTGATAAGCATATATATTGTGAAATGATTATCACAACCCAGTAAATAAACAGGCATAAAATCACATAGTTACTATATTTTGTGTGTGTTGAGAACACTTAAAAAATATATTCTCATAGCAGATTTCAAGTATGCAATACAGGATTGTTAATTACAGTACACCATACTGTACATTAGATCTCCAGAACTTACTTATCTCATAAGCAAAAATGTATATCCTTTGAAAATTTATATTTGCTCTGATATTAACTACTTTCTCACTTCTCTTAACTTTGGACTTATTTTGTTTTCATTCTCATGGTTTCCTGAGGTGTAAAGTGAAGTTGTTTATGTGATATTTTTTCTTTTTTATTAATGTTGGTGTTTATAAACTTTCACCTTATATCTGCTTTGGATGCATCCCTTGAGTTTTAACACACTGTGTTTTCTGTTTTTTTTTTGAGATGATTTTTTATTTCTCTTTTGATTTCTTCTTTGATCCATTAGTTGTTCAGGTGTGTTCCGTTTTATCTCCACATACTTATTCATACACGGTTGGTCAAGACAGACCGTGATATGACTTAACCTTACATTTGCTAAGATTTGTTTTGAGATCTAACATTTACCCTGGAGAATGCTCCACGTGGGCTTGAGAAGGTGTGCTCTGCTGCGGGTGGATGACAGGCTCTGTATATGTCTAGTAGGTTTATTTGATCTAAAATATAGTTGAAGCTCAATGTTTCCTCATTGATTTTCTATCTGTATGATCTATTCATTATTGAAAGTGGTTATTAAAGTCCCCTCTTATTATTCCATTTGTCACTTCAGATCTGATAACATTTGCTTAACATATTAAGGTGCTCCAATATTGTGTATTTACAATTGTTAAGTTCTCTTGATGAACTGACCCCTTTGTCATTATATAGCCATGTTAGTCCCTTGTTACAGTTTTTGACTGAGAGTCTGTTTTGTCCAGTATGAATATGGCTATCCCTGCTATCTTCTCATTTTCATGTTCATGATATCTTTTTCTATCACTCATTTTTTGGTCTATGCGTGTCCTTAAAGCTGAAGTTAGTTTCTTGCTAGTAGCATAGAGTTAGGTCTTGTTTTTTAATCCATTCATTCACTCTATGTCTTTTGCTTGGGAATTTTAATCCATTTACATTTAAATTAATTATTCATTGCAAGGACCTATCGTTTCCATCTTTTTATTTGTTTTCTGGTTGCTTTTTAATTCATTTTTTCCTTTCTCTTCAAACAAAAACATTTTATTTCATATTTTTTATAAATTTAATTCTCACCTGAAGATACATTTTTATTTATTTTAAAGAGAGGAAGGGAGAGAGAGAGAAAGAATCATCAATGTGGAAGAGAAACATCGATTGGTTGCCTCCTGTACATGCCCTGACTGGGCATGAAACCACAACCTAGGCATGTGCCCTGACCAGAAATTGAACCCACAACCTTTTTGTGGATGGGACAATGCTCCAATCAATTGAACTACCTGGCCAGGGCTATTTCATACCTTTTAATAAACAATATATTCTAATGAAAAGTAAGAGGAAAAACTCTGTTATACAGTCAGCCCTTTTTTTATATCTGGACTCACCTACCCAAAATTGTTTCAAGAATAATTTCATAAAGGTTAAAAATAGCCTGAGCTTGCTTTATGCACACTCTTCAAATTCGACGGTACTATATGTTCCTGCTTTTAAATAGTAAATCCCAAACAACCAGTGCCAGCACATTAATTACAAAGATAAAGAAGCATGACTTGAGTTATTTCAATTCTGTCATCCTATTTGACCACTTGACATTACTTGTGCTTGAAGTTTTTCAACTGCAGAAATATTTCAAAGCCACTAGAATCAACCCCAAAGGAAGAAAGACATGAACATTATTATAATGCCTGCAACTTATTGTGAAATGGGATTTTATGATCTACCAAAACTTGTTATTATAGTTAAGGTTTTCTTTGTATATCTTTTCCTTCATGTGAAAGAAACTTTGTGAAATTAAAATGAATTTAAAAAAGTATTCTCTGTTTAGGAAGGACGATATATTGACACATCTGAACGAGAAATATATGATAAAATACAAATTTTCACGAGGTCATTGACAAATTCACAGAAGGCTCCAAAACAAAAACTATAATGGCATTATCCATTATGTAAACCCAGTAATAAGTCAGTATAATGTATTCCCCTTTTTTCAAAAGACACATTAATATAGTTAGAAATTATTGTTTCATTACTTTTCTCTTTTGTGTACTGGATATTTAATTATTTTTATTACAGACACATACTCAATGAAAATGAGCTTCTCTGCATTTTTCCCGGGTATTCAGCATTATTACTGAATATCACTTGGTCATATAAAGGAGAAGGATGTTAAGCAAACATGATCCCTCCAGCCTGATGGCCACTGTAGGGGTGAGAACCCATGTCTGTGCTCCTGGCCTTAGGATCCAGTCTCCCTCACGGCATTTCCATGTGAACAATTCTAAGTCATTTTAAAGTTTAGCCTATCTTAACCGCACATTTGAAATTCTCTCCAAAACTCACCCTCCTCTGGTTTTTCTAATCTCCGTGAGGAGGCATCATTAACTTCTGTGAACTTTTCCTCCAAGACAAAGCTGGGTTCAAATTCCTGTCTCTATCTCCTCTAGTTCTTGCTCTAAAAAAAATCTCGTCTAAAGAAATATTTTAGTAGAGCTAAAATATAGGTAAAAGAGAAAAGTGCATGATAAGAAATCATAGCCAATCATTTTAATAAATACAGTTTGAGATCCATAGTAATGAAAGGTCTGTAAGGGCACACATGGCCAACAGTGAATGTGGGTGGGGAGAGGGAAAGGTGAAATTTCCTTCCCAAGATGCCTTGCTGCTCCCTCTCCTCAATCTTTCTCTAGCCCTCCCATGTAGGTCTGAAGAGTAGAACCTGTTTTAGACGTTGACACAATGCCTGTTGGAAAAATATCACCCAAGTGACATGAAAAACATGTCACAGAAAGAAAAAATTAGTAGCAACAGGAATACAAGGAACAGATGTGACAAAGGGGAAGGTAATCCATGATGCTGTTGTGGGGAAATAAACGTTTTAGAACTAGCCTGGCTGGCATGGCTCAGTGGTTGAGCATTGACCTAGGAACCCGAAGGTCACAGTTCAATGCCCAGTCAAGGCACATGCCCATGTCCGGTTTGTGGGCTCAATCCCCAGTAGAGGTCATGCAGGAGACAGCAATCAATGATTCTCTCTCCTCATTGATGTTTCTATCTCTCTCCCTTTCTCTTCCTCTCTGAAATCAGTAAAAATATGTTTTAAATAAAAGATTTTAGAACTGATGATCTGTACAACCCATACAGCAGGCCCAGGTACTCCCTCTAAGGTTTCCATTCATGTGCATGTGCAAGGCAGACAAAGCCTGCATGGTGTGGGATGCCTTTGTGTTTTGGTAAATCAAAGAAATAGAACAGTGTTAATTGCCCTTACAAATACCTTCTGTATAACCCACTGGAAGCATCAGTTCTCCGGGCTGAACTTGAACTTCTCTTGTCTTTTAATCCTACTTAAAACTTAGCCTCAGAAAGCTCCCCTGGCCTGGAACGAGGCTGTGAGTATTGACAGTGAGGCTCTCTGAAAACTCCTGAACAATTGCGGAGACTGACTTGGCTCTGCTCTGACCCAGACATTAAGCTGAAGGATGACTTTGCTGGGCGTGGGATGGCTTTCAGAAGCTTTATGTGTTTACCCATCACTCCCTGTGGACCTTCCCTTAAAGCGAACAGCTGCATCAACTTTGAGAAAACAAACTTCTAAACCATGAAAGCACCAGACTCTGGGTGAGCTGGGCCAACACTCTAAAAGAGAATTCTAAATGCAAGCAGCATTGCTTTGGCACTATTTAAATCTGGTGTGTGTTTTATGCTTTATAATTAAGAGCATGAATACATTTATGTCGCTAGAGATCGCACATTCGGTTTTCAGTAAATGTTGGCTCCTGGAGAGCGGATGTGCTGGGCAGTATGTTAGAGTGAAGCTGTAACAATCCGGCAAACACAATCTTACATTTTTTAAAGAGTGTAAACTGCTGGAGGACAGAGCCTTGGAAGAACACGGGGTTCCTTTTCTATTTCTGCATAAAATGTGCTAGGCCTTTGGGGTCGTTTGCCGCAGAAATGACCCCATTCTCCGTCCTCCCGTTACCCAGGACCTGCAGCCTGCACTCTGTCGGGCTCTCCTACTCCGCTTCTGAGTTCAGTCATGCCGCTCGCTTGGCTGATGGAATCCAGCAAATGTCACCCAAGCGGAGGGTTGAAGGGTGGGGGGCTTCCCTGCTCCTCTAAGGTTCCCATGAGAACAGTGCCAGCCAGCCTGGTGGCCAGCGAGTCACTGCCCTCCTTCCCGATGAGATGGCCGGGACCTGCCAGCAGCCGGCCGGCCTCCAGACCCAGGAGCGAGGCCGGCAGGCGGCCAGAGCGGCGATGAGCCGTAGCGAACGGCACACATTGAGCCGAACCACTCAGGCCAGCTGAGCCCTCAGACTCACCAGCCCAAGAAGCACGTATTGTGTTGGGGGGAGTGTTACGTCGCATTATTGAGGCAACACATACCTAGCACAACCTCCTCATTTTTCAAACAAATTTCAAAGTGCCTTAGTACGTTCTTCAAGGTGAGTATGATGTAATAAAGACATGGATGTCATCGGAGAGCCCGAAGATCTTCAGGCAAACATTGACTCTGAGTGCCAAGTCTGTTCCTCAGAGGTTTGGAGACACATGGAAAGTTATTTAAATTCATCCACCCGCCAACTGAGTAGTTGTAAGGATAAAAAGTTGTGTTTTGTCAAACTTGCTGTGACCTTGGGCAACTTACTTCATCGCCTTAATCTCTGTCCTCATCAGCCAGGTGAGGTTAGAATAGTTGGTATTTCTCTAGGGCAGAGATTTTTCAACCATTGAGCCACAAGAATGTTTAAACAATGCAATGCCCAACTATTTAGCCCGACACAAGAACCATCTGGTGTGAATGAATCAAAATTATACCTATTTGTTGTCAAATTGGCAAAAATAAATTTTTGGGGTGCCACGGAACTGGGGTAATTAGCTATGTGTGCCATGAGATGGAAAAGGTTGAAAATTGCTGCTCTAGAGTAATTGTAAAGGTTTTTTTCAAAGGATATGGAGCATGTAACAGAGAGGCTGGTGGAGGAAAAAAGTGCTCAGTCTACAGTGAATGGTGTTTTACTGTGAGTGACACGTGTGGTTCTGACAACAGAAATGAGGCCTCGTGGCTGAAGGGTTTTTGGAAAATGCATGTTCCTCAAGGAGGTCAGGGCCCGGCGCAGGAGCCCCTCTCCCCTGGGCTTCGTTCTTTATTCGCACCGAGTAGCTGGGGAGGGGAAACAGTCTCCATATCGGGAAGAGTTGTAAAACCTGGTCATTGAAGTAGGAAAATGAAGGGAGCAGAGAAATAAAGGCCCTGTGACAGCCAGCGGGGGCAGATGAGACGCCAGCGGGGGCAGATGATACACCCGCGGAAAGCCCCAGGGCGGGGGGTGAGGGGGGAGCCCCAGGGCCGGGGGTGAGGGGGGAGCCCCAGGGCGCAGGCCCTGCGTGGGCAGGGCCCTCCTGAGCATGACGCTGGCGGGAGATGCTCAGTGGAATGACATGGGGACCCTGGTGAATTCCTCTCATTTACGTTGTTAAGTCCGTGTCTCTGAGGTGATGGGACTCTTTTTTTATGAGTGGGGGACGGGGGGAGGATGGGGGTTAATGGGGGGGAATGAGGACACATTTGTAATTCCTTAACTAATAAAGAATTTAAAGATTAAAAAAAAAAAAAAAGAATGCCTAGTGGCAGCGTGGAGGCTCCCAGAGGCAGTGGGTGGGCGCTGTGACAGGACGGGGGCCTCCCTGAGTCCAGGCTGGTGGCAATCTAGGCCAGGAAGGAGAGCACCCAAGTCACCCACGATGCGAAGGAGGGAGAGTGGGGAGCAGCAGCAGCAGGGCCAGGGCGGCGCCTTCAGCAGCAGCAGCAGAGAGGGCTGAGCATCCCCCGGGGCCCAGGGCAGGCAGGCAGGCAGACAGACAAACAGACAGACAGACAGATGGAGAGGCGGTCACAGGGCAGCGCTGACCCGGCTCCCAAAGGCCTTCAGAACGAGGACCCCAAGCTTCCACTCTGCAGAGAGGAGCACCGGGATCTCAGGGTTTATTTAGTAGTTTGTGGCGATACGAGGAGGAACGCCACTTGGAAGACACAAATGCCCAAGAGAACATCTTTATTCCCTGAAAACGAGCTGGAGATCTGCAAGCCCTCAGAGAGAAAAGTCACTCTACTCGCTCCAGAAGCTCTATGTAGTCTGCACAAAAGGTCTCCATCTGGGGCCGCTGCTCAGCGACCCGATGGATCAGAATGATGTCCCCACGCCCCGCCCCGAGGCTGACGGGCCCTGGGCAGCTAACTGTTCTCCTAAAGATTCATTTTCCGGCTCCGCCTTCAGAGTTTCCTGCTGAATGGGTCTAACTTTCCCTTAATTCAATGGCGGGAACAGTGAGAATCAGAGCAGCTAAAATAAATAGAAGGCCCGAGTCCTAGTCCCAGAGCGGCCACCAGGTTTCGGCAAGAAACTTCGCTCTAAGACAAACAGAAAAGCACCAGCGAGCACAGGGGCTTCTTGTCACAGACACGGACACACAGAAGCTACTCTTCGCCTTCAGGAAGGAGGCCCTAAAACGTTTACTACGGACCCATTCCTGGGGACCACAGACCTGGACTGACACTGCCACACTCACTTTTCCCCCCAAAGGGCTATTTAAAGATTCATCTTCCCCACAATTATGTGCAATGTAATGTCAGCATTGAACCCAGCAATTAATTCAAGAAACATATATTTTTGAGCACCTGCAATACAGCAAGTATTTTCTAGGTGCTGGGAATAGAGCCGTAAAAACAAATACACACAAAATGGAATTCCCGTCCTCATCAAGCTTGCCTTCCAATAGGGGAGCTGAACAGATAGTAGTGAGTTAACTGTGGGAAAGGAAGTGTGCGTGCACACTCACATGGGTTAGAGGTGGAGGTTCTTCAGAGAAACATCAGAGGGAGAAAAAAGTCAAGAAGTGCAGTGGAGGCTTCCAACTGCTCCAAGAGCCTGCCACTGAGCATTGCGGGGAGGAGCGCCAGGGAGCGAGGGATGGACATTCTGGGCAGAGGGTCAGCGAGAGGCTGTCATGACCCTGAGGCAGAGCAAGGAGGCTGGTGTGGCTGAATTAGAGCGAAGGAGGTGAAGGCGGCAGGAGGTGAGGGGGGGGGTGGGTAAGGAGGACCCAGCAGGCTGAAGCTATTGGCCATCGTCACCTTTCTGGCTTTTTGTTTGAGTAAGTTAGGAAGCCATCCAGGGTTTTGCCAAGGGTCTGTCATGACATATTTTACATGTGTGCTCTGGCTGCAAGGGGAGTATAGATGGAAAGTGGGGAAAGTGTGGCTGAGGCAGAGGCAGAGGCAGAGGTTGTTGATATTATAGGCAATATATGAGAGAGAGTGGACGAAGGAGGAAGCAATGACACGGGGACTAAGGATCACTTCCTGGAGGTATCCCGAAGGCAGAGTGGGCAATCTCTTCGCAGACAAACTGGACCTGTGATGTGTCCGCAAAGGAAGACTCACAGACAGTCGGCTAGGATGACTTTAAATAATAATAAAAACAAATTGGGTGGATGGTGTTGCCGCTAGATGAGGGGCAGCCCATGCGTTTCACGGGAAGAGGAACTGAGATGGGGTGTTAGTTTTGAACATGTTAAGGTCGGCCTGCCTATCTATATTCAAGGGGAAATCCAAGTAAACAGACAGACACAAATCCTGGAGTTCTGGAAATGTCCAGGTTACAACAATAAGCACAGGACTCTTCAGCCCAAGGTGGTGTTTATAGCCACAAGGCTGGCTGCCATTAACAAATGCATGGAGGAACGCAGGAAGGAAAGAGGCCCTGGAAACCAGCCCTGAACATTCCAGTGGTAAGAGCCTGAGAAGTGAGGTGTTACTCACCAAGGCGACTGAAGGGGAGGGAGTGGCCAGCAAGGCTCGGGAGGCCAACTGAGAAGTGGCTGTAACTGACTCTCAGACTCAGCAACGGGAAGGAGGTATTGTTGATGGAGCAGGATGCTCTGAGTAGAGGAAGAAAGGGGAGTTGAGAGGGAGACAAGGGAAGACGTGTTGGAGGTCTGAGGAGATGTGCGGGTCTGCAGCAGCTGCCTGGGAAAGAGGAAGAGGGAATGGACAAGGTGGGTCAGTGTGATTCCTGATTCCATCATTCTACCTGTGCCCACGATTAAAAAGAAAAGTCAAATGGAATTAGTCAATCAAGGTCTGTCTCTGCCTCCAGACACACTTAGCTGCGGCAGGTGCAGCCACGGAGTAAGCAGAGTGGGATTTAACTGGGGTGGAGGTGAGTGTGAGGAAATGAGAGAAGGCCAAGGAAGTGGAACATGTGTACAAGGGAGTGACATGACTGACCATAGTGTATATCTTAGCTGGGAAGAGGGGAATGAAGACATGAGGAGAGCAAAGACAGGTGAAAATCAATGCCTTCAAAGTCCTATTGAGGAAAATAAAAGAGACTGTTGAAGTGATGGCACCTGAGGAAGTGAACTAGAGAAATTGGATGTGATCGTTTGAATGTGGGGCATTTAAAATTAGAATTATGGAGTCACACTTACTGGGAATGTTAACACCTAGGGTATGATGATGAGTGTGAGAGGTTGAAGGGAGCTGTTGAACAGTATCAGAAGAGAAGAGGCTGAGGAATTGAGCGTTCAGGGCAATGGAGAAATAATCAACATGGATATTGAAATCGTGATGAATTATGTCAAGAGCAGTGCTAGAGAGTACCAACTATGTTTGGGGGAAGAAAAACACATCAAGCTCTTGAAATTTATTTTTATGTGTGCCTAAGTATTTGTAAGAGGGCTTAAGGGAATAGATCCACAAGAAGTGCGCACTATATTCGAACTGATTTATGGGAGGAGCTTTAGGTTGTGCTCAGATTATTCAGCACTGGAATCTTTCTTGTGCTTCTCCTGTGTGTTCTAGGCAGCCTGTTTTATTTTATTGGCCAAAATCTCATTTACCGTTCAATTAATGCAGTGACGAGACCATGGTACATGCCAACCCCTTCCACTCTTTATGGTTTATGGTGTGCACTGTGATCCTGCCAAGCCAAAACCAATTAATTCAAAAGAGAGGGCAAAAGAGAGAAGAGATTTAGTTCATTCTTTTTTAATATGTCTTTCTTTTTGAAAGTAAAACAGATGTACCCTTTTTCCCCATTGACCTCCTCTACCCAGGCTCCTCCCCCACCCCAGGCCTTCATCACACTATTGATTCTGTCCATGGGTTGTGCATATATGCATATAAATTCTTTGGTTAATCTCTTCCCACCCATCCTCACCTTCCCTCTGATATTCTTATTAAGAGCCAGTAATTCCTTCTACTCACGTCAAATCTGGGAAATGTTGGTACCAAAGTAACTGTATCTTATAGTTCAGGAGCCTTTTGAAGTTTCATCTTTTAACTTACTTTGAAATTTATTAAAAATGCCACCCTAGCCAGTTTGACTCAGTGGCTAGAACACTGGCCTGTGGACCAAAGGGTCCCGGGTTTGATTCTGGTTAAGGGCACCTACCTCAGTTACAGGCTTCTCCCCAGTCAGGGCTCATGCAGGAGGCAACCAATCAACGTGTTTCTCTCACACTGATATTTCTCTCTGTCTTTCCCTCTCTCTAAAAATGAATGGGAAATATCCTCGGGTGAGGATTTTTTTTAAAATGCCAATAACAACAACATTTAAACTCACATACAACCACATATAGAAAGCACAATTTTACGAAGGACGTGTCATATTTTGTTCTCATAACTAAACACAAAATTCCACCCACATTCTTTCAAAGTGCTTGTAGGTCAGAGCCATTGGGCAATTGGCTGTGCCATCCTGTTGCTAACAGGTACAGCTGCCTATATCCACCGTGTTCCTGAAGCAGATGCTGAAGATGTGCATGGAGATGAGCGTCCTTGGCAATGCAGCGTCCTTTGAGGGCTGTTTGGTTTTATCCATCCTTCACTGGAGATTGTAATCTGCTATATTCGATGTGCTATCAATTTTGGTGCAACATTTCTTGTCAGGAGAATTGCAAGCTGATACTGTAGTATGACTGATCTGTTTTCCCTCGAATAACAACTATATAAAATAATAGGTTGCTTTGCTTCTCTCCTGTATGTGACTTGGCCTAAACAATAGTTATTTTTTATTAATGCGTACCCACTTAAAACAAAACCAACATAAGTGGTGAATAACTAAATATGCTAAGGGTATATGTCCTTGAAGTTTAAAAGCTGACTTGAGAGCCTATAATAAAATCTTATTTCCAAATGTTTCTTGGTGCTGTAGACAGTGTCACATAAATTTTTAAAAATGGCCTAAAAATACATGGCAGTGTATCGGGTCCAAGGTCAAGTTGTTGCAACATCTTTTCTTAATTTATTTTTGTTGGTCAAAGAGAACGGCTATTTAACATCCAGATCTTGATGTGGAAAGGCTGTGAAATTATTTTTAAAATTTGAGTTGGTCAGGAATACAAAAAGAAAATCATTCATATTGAATTTTATCATATAATCCATAATAGTGAAAACTTGAACAAACTACAAAAGAAAATAAATGGTCTTTAATAGGCAAAACTAACTTATACTATTACATGAGACTTAAAGATGACATCAGGGAGTGAACTGAAATGCTATTTTGCAAATCAGAACAGTGTGCATTTTTGCTTTTTTTTCTGTACTTAGCATTAATTTATATACATCTTTTATCTCTTATGATTTGATCCAGACTATGATCTAATTCCTAATTAAATGTAAAATCTTCAGCTTTAGACGTTCCTTTCTGTTTTGCCATCAGTATTCCATCTTCAAGTACAAAACAACAACAGAAGAGGCCTCTAGACTCTCAGGAACCCAAGACATCACAGCTTACCAACCACCCGCGCCAGGCCTGCCTGAGCGCTCATCAGCCTGGGACCCTGATGTTTAATTCATGCCTCTTTGGCAAGGATCATCTCATCTGCAACGTCAATAATACATCCTCCCACGCCCCCAGTGTGCGTTACCAGTACAAGCACAGTAATAAGGTACGTTCAGCATCTGCCGCATGAAGTGGAAAGGACCTCACAACGAACAAACAAAACCCAAGAATGAAGTAAAAGCTCCGCACTGTTTCCTGAAACCTGTGCCAGGTCTAATGCTGGGTCAAGTGCGGCTGCCAACCTCTCCTGCTTTTGAAGTTCCGCCGCATTTTATCTCTTCTCTCTTCTCCCTTTTGGTGGTAAATGGTTCCATCTTACAGCTCCCATGAGCGGAGTAGAGCAAAAATGAAGACTCCTCACCACTCGCTAAAGCTCGCTCTCTGTGAATTTCTAGGGCAGGAACTCCACGTGGAGACCAGTTCGGGATGGGGAACTGTTACTTAAACTCATCGCCAAGTCAAAGTATCGGTCACACGTTGGCAAGCTCTCTCTCACTCCCCACCATAAGCTGTGCATTAGGTGAGAGAGTACATGGGCGTAAAACGCCCCAAGACCAAGACTGATGCTCACTGTCTCTCTGAGTGCGGCTCCTCTCTGACCAAGGGGCTCCCGAAGGCACTCTGAGTCCACGATGCATGCCTGCCGGTGTCCCTACTTCCTGTCCATGCTCAGATCTGCTAAAAACAGGAAGGAACCCCAAATCAAAGAGGCGGGCCCTCCACACGGGCATAGTGAATCATGTAAAATGAACAGTTCCAGGACCATTTCTCCTCTTCTTACACAGAAATGGGACCTTCAAATGCTAACCGAGCACAAGGGCACCCAAAGTCAAGGCCACATAGACCAGACTCCGTAGTGGAGTTCTGCCCCAGGCAGTACCCCCGGGGGGGGGGGGCTCTCAGGAGTGTCCTGCGCCTGTGCAGATGGCATGGTGTCCGCTGGACGGCACCCAGGACCACACATGGCAGGCGCTGGCATGCTGAGGAAGGGAGGCAGGGAAAGTCGGTCCTTGGTGACCGTGGAGGCTCTGCCCAGGTCCAGACTTTCACATAAGATAAAAAAAATCGTATCTTATTTCAAGCCATTGTCACGCTATTCTTTTCCCTATCACGTGCAGATGAAACTAATCATCACGAATACATTAGAGAAAGCAAACTGTCTCATTTATTAGAAGCATTCCGAAACAATTATGAGGCGCTCCCTTGCATAGGTGTTCCTGGGACATGATTTCAATATTATATGCATTCCAAGAAGCCTAATAGCATCGGCTAATGTAATTAATTCAACCCATTTTGCTCCCTCATCCATCTCCTCTGAATCCTACAGTTCCTGTTTAAGCCTTTAATGTAGTGTTGTAATCATCACAAATGTTCACAAAATTTCTGGTCTATAATTCAAATCTTAAGATGACTCTGTGTGGCCCTAACCGATTTGGCTCAGTAGATAGAGCGTCGGCCTGCAGACTGAAGGGTCCCAGGTTTGATTCCGGTCAAGGGCATGTACCTGGGTTGCGGGCACACCCTCAGTTGGGGGTGTGCAGGAGGCAGCTGATCGATGTTTCTCTCTCGTCGATGTTTCTAATCTCTATCCCTCTCCCTTCCTCTCTATAAAAAATCAATAAAATATATTTAAAAGAAAAGATGACTCTGCGTGCCTCAAATCTTTGCCTTTCCCAGGTTTAACCTTCCAACTTACATGTCTTTACTGCATTTTATGCTGTTGTCTTCCCAGGGGACCATGAACTAGTCTCTGGGTTATAGACTTGGTATTTATAGCACCTAATCAATAGATGATAGATAGATAGATAGATAGATAGATAGATAGATAGATATAGATAGATAGATAGTTGAGAAAGATATATATATACTTGTATCATTTTTGGTGAAAATCCATGACCTGCTATAGTTTCTTTCAACTTGACTACTATTTTCCTTTCAGTCAAGCTCAGTGTAAAAACTGGTTTTCACACTTTGTAAAAGTTCATGTTATCAAAAAGCAAATCTTTCATTTAGGCAAAAAGCATTTTATGATCTTTTATAGAGGAGGAAAGTCAGTGCTAAATTACTTAGGAACAGTTTCAGCCGCTTTAAAGTCAAAGCTGTAATGAATAACTTGTCCGTACTTTGTATGCCGAGACGTTTTTCAGCAAAGCTTAAAAGCAATGCATCGGGATTTAGTCATGAGAATTTCAGCAAGATTAATGGGAGCAATGTTCCTTAAATCCCCTGGCACATCTTTGAAAATTTTCCACGTTCTATCAGTGATGTCTTTGTGGCTTAAAATTCTGGTTTTGGTTTCAGGTTGCAGATTTAAGGAAGCAATGAATGTGTTTGATATTGACAACCTTGTAGGCTCACTTATATAATAAAAGGATATCATTTTGATGAAAACCTAGAGACTATTTTATCTGATACTTGAATTCTCTCTACAGGGCTCGTGAAATAACCATGCTACCTCTATTTAAGCAGAAAAATCATTGCCTGCCAAATGTCGATTTCATTTAGACAAAGATTAGAGTAACTTAATGTATGCTGTGGTGAAAGATATGCATTTTAAAACTTTATAAAAAGACATTTTAATCATTTTATAGCTTCCCAAATACTTCAGTCAAGCTTGAAGCTTCTAATGATAATTGAAGGAAATTCATGAAAAAGGGGCTTCCTATCTATTCCATGTGGGCTCATTAAAGTCAGAACATTTTTTTTTCCAAATATATTTTTATTGTTTTTATTGATTTTTTTTTTTACAGAGAGGACGAAAGAGGAATAGAGAGTTAGAAACATCAATGAGAGAGAAACATTGATCAGCTGTCTCCTGCACACCCCCTACTGGGGATGTGCCTGCAACCCAGATACATGCCCTTGACCGGAATTGAACCTGGGACCCTTCCGTCAGCAGGCCAGCGCTCTATCCACTGAACCAAACCAGTCAGGGCAAGTCAGAACATTCTTGAATGTTGTCTTTCTACAGTTAGCTAGTCATGGAATAGCTCTTGCTGAGAGATATCCTTCAGGTGGGACATTTGTCAAAATCTCTCCCTCACTGGGAAGTTTTCATCCCTTCAGGGTAGGGAGAGGAGTATCCAGGCCTAAGAATAAGCTGAACAAACAAACAAAAAGTCTTTCTTTTGAAGTGTCAGAATGTTCTGGAGGGTTCTAAAATGAATCTTTTCCTTTCGGGGGCTTCTAGATTTGATGGGACAACCTACACACGCTGTGTCAGTCCCACCCTGATTTAAATCTGCAGAGCGGTCCAGCCATTTTCGTTAAAGGCTTAAGATAATGCTAAAACCTCACACTCTCCTACTCTGTAGTGAAGAGCTGAAATACATTAATCTTTGAAAAACTATTTCTTTGTTATAATATTTATGGCACCTTTTTTTTCCTTGTCAAAATTATTTTAAGCAACTTCTGTAACACTAAACTTCCACTAAATGTGGCACCACTTTGAGCCAAAAGGATGTCAACAGCAAACATTTTAACTTGAACTATAATCTATATCTCCATAGAGATTGCTGTTTCTAACGCAGAATTCTGCCAGAGTGCCAACCTAAGAAAAAGGAAACCAAATCTGTTTTAAAGGGAAAAGCCTAGAGTTCAAAGACTCACAAGCCACCTTCTAGGCATTGGACACTTTGATTCATGAAGTAACGGCAGAGGATGCTTTTACAGCCCGGTTCTCTCCCCTGGCATGAGGTAGGATCTTCCTATCCTGAAGGCAATTATAATTTCAGCCTAAAGTACTCTTTTCCACAGAGATCATAAGCACTTAAATATCTAACATGTTTACTAAAATGTTTTGGGGACTAGAGCAGGAAACTCTCAGATTGAAAGTCTATATGTTCTTGTGGGAAAAGTAGATTGAGACTGTGTATTAAAAATATATATGTTCTTAGCATAATACTCTCCAGGTCCCTCCATGCTGTCTAAAAGGGTAAGAGATGGGTGCTGGATAGAAGGGGTCAATGGAGGGGAAAAGGGGGACGTATGTAATACTTTCAACAGTAAATATTTTTTAAATATACATATATAGATATACATATAAATACAACTATAGATAGATGATAGATGATAGATAGATGATAGATAGATAGATGATAGATAGATAGATAGATAGATAGATAGATAGATTCTTTTGTTGTAAAAAGACAGTGAAGTAGATCTGAGAGGAACAACCTCTGAGTTGTGTTGACTTGGTAAGTCATGCAGAATCTCAACCCCACTGGGAGCACACAGATAAGAAGGCGAAAGGATGCTTTCCGAGGTTTCTGGAGTATTTAGAGCATGAGAGGCAAGGAAGAGGGTGAAGGACAGGACAGAATAACCTCTCCCTGACATCTCTCCTGAGTAGTGGATGGAGAAAGGGAAAACGCATGGCTATCAGATATCAAAATAAACCTACATTTGGACTTCAGAGGCCTGTGAGGGCAAGTTTGCATCACACATCTTTAGGAATCAAAGTAACGGAGAGTTGGCACATTTTTAGCCAAATTCTCTTAAAGTAGATTTGACCCAGAGTCACAGACACCAAAATATATTACAAAAGCAACAACCCAAATAGCCTTTTCTCCGACAGTGAGAGCATAGATGCGCACTGTGGGAGAACATGGCACAAAGGCTGGAGGCTGAAAAGGCTGAAATGGGATTAAGATTACAAGTTTAGAGGATTAATTTTGTTACTAGGGCTACCTGTGTGTGTGTGTGTGTGTGTGTGTGTGTGTGTGTGTGTGAGAGAGAGAGAGAGAGAGAGAGAGAGAGAGAGAGAGAGAGAGAGACTTCTAATTTCTTTGTTCCTTGTTGACATATACTTATGGCTATTGCTATTGTTGTTATATGTGTTTAGTGTTCAGTAGGATAAAAATCTGGCTTGTCTTGGTGCAGAAGTAAGTAAACATGGAGAAAGTATTTTAGGCAGACCTGCCCACAGAGAGGGTGGAGTGTCTTTATTGCAGTGCTGGGAACTTAAATGGAAGCTGGACACTTGTCCCCTAGATTTATGGGAGAAATGGCTGGCTTTCTTCCCACCATAATTTTATCCTCTGCTCTAGGCAAACAGTTAGCCTTCAGTGTCACAAGATTGTGTTTCTATCCTTGTGCCCTTGGACTTGTGTGTCTCTTTTGCCAAGTGACCACACTCGAAAGAAAAATATAGACTAAAGCACAGGAAAGTCATTATCTGTCCATAACCGCAGTCCACTCGAGTGGCCTTTACATGCTACCCAGTTTTAGCAAAACCAAAGAACAGACTTTCAAAGAAAATGCCTCACATGTCTAATTATCTTTGTCTGAGATGACGCTCCTAATTATATCACTGAGAGCCCAATGCTCTACCTATGGTGGAGCGCCATTCCATCTGACACGCATCCCAAAGCCCTTCTCTGGGTAAAACCATTCTCCAGCCCACTCTCCATAAGCAGAAGGAAACCATCTCATTCAGTCTAGACTGTAGCATTCCCAGGTAACAACACACTCCAGGGTCTGGAGAACAGCATTCTCCCTACATGTGCACAAATGGCACCAGAATCTTGGACTTCAGGTCAATCTGACTCTGTGAGTTGAGGTATGAATACGCAGTAGTGCCTAGTGGATTCTTTACACTGTGACATTATGAATATTGCAAAATAAAGTCTCAGGAAAAATTTAACCCACAGTCTTTTGAGAACCATATAAATTTTTATGCCTACTATACAAGGTAAACTATATGGAATACACTGAAGGTTTTTATAACAACTACCAGTTCCTCTGCCCAAAGTATTTTTTTAATTCTTTATTGTTGAAAGTATGACATATGCCCCTTTTTCCCCCACTGACTCCCTCCAGCCTGCCTCTACTCCCCACCCCAGGCCTGCACCACCCTATTGTCTATGTCAATGGGTTATACCAGTGATGGCGAACCTATGACACGCATGTCAGAGGTGACATGCAGACTCATTTTTTTGGTTGATTTTTCTTTGTTAAATGGCATTTAAATATATAAAATAAATATCAAAAATATGAGTCTTTGTTTTACTATGGTTGCAAATATCAAAAAATTTCTGTATGTGACACGGCACCAGAGTTAAGTTAGGGTTTTTCAAAATGCTGACACGCCGAGCTCAGAGGTTCGCCATCACTGGGCTATCCGTATATGCATGCAAGTTCTTTGATTAATCTCTTTCCACCCATCCACCCTCTCGCACCCGCACCTTCCCTCTGAGATTCCACAGTCTGTTCAGGCTTCTACGTCTCTGGGTCTATTTTGTTCATCAGGTTTTTTGTTCATTAGATTCCACATATGAGTGAGATCATGTGATACTTGTCTTTCTCCGACTGGCTTATTTTGCTGAGCATCATGCTCTCCAGCTCCCTCCAGGCTGCTTCAAGGGGTAAGAGACCCTTCTTTTTTACTGCTGCATAGTATTCCATGCTGTAAACGTACCACAGTTTTAAACTGTCTCCTGACCTTTTGCAGTTATGAAGGCACTGGCTTGGAGGATGGGGTGGAGCCGTCTCCAAACCCCAGTTTCCTCCCCTTGTCGTTCTCAATCCTGGTGTAAACAGAGTCATGATTTAGTGAGAGGGCCATGCCCACCTAAGGAAGCCAATTTTGTTTTTTTATTTCGTTCTTTCCATTTCATTTCAGGGAAGCCAATGTTAACCCTTAAACTGCTGGTTCCAGTGATTGCGCCTGTGCCCACGTTGTGCAAATCAAAACCTTGCCCCACATCTTTTCTCTCTGGTGCCTGAAACACCAATTTCTGGATTCACGTTCCCTGTCACGTGGAAGAAGTCTACCTGCTTAAGAGAGAATGGGCAACCCAGAGAGAGAAGGAGCAGGAAGAGGAAAAGGAGGCTTCCCTGCATCCCAGCCTTTAAATCCATGCCCTCCAGAGCCAACACTGACCACACCTTTCAGAACCAGGCCAACACCAGGTGCTCTTTCCATTTCTTTAATTCAAGTTGGGTATGTGTCACTCAGAGCCAAGCATACTTGACCTGTAGATATATTTCAAATAAATACACTTTGACGGCGGGGCAGCTCCGAATCCTATTCGTGAAAGTTACAAGTAAAATGACTGGGAAGGTCACCTAGTCACTCTGTCTTCAGCAGAAGGACGCCTACCCCGTCCAAGAATGCCTGTGGATTTTCAATAGATACCATCTGTTGGTGACATGAGCCTGTGAGAATTGCATGTGTAAATTACAATTATGAGATCCTCAGAAACCCCACAGTTACACATGTATGTCGCCTTCCCTGGAAAGCGATGAATCATATTCAAGAAGACATGCTTTGTTTCTGTTTGAAAGGGTATTAGCACTTATTTGAAACATCGATTTCAGAAAAAGCTGACATTGCCTTAATGAGACTTCTAAAAATGTATGCTTTTAAAATATATATATTCAACGATGATAAAATGTTCAGCTTCAGAAAGCTTTATCTTTGACAGATACTTGGTTTCTGCAGCTCTAAGTGCCGTACGGATGAAGCAGGGTAGTTCAGGAAAACACTCTCCCCAGATCGGTCAGGACATCGCCACTGACATGGCCAGAGGTGCTGCCCGCAGACACGCCCCACACACCAGGCAACGCTGGCCTCCCTCCCCCAGAGCCGGACGCAGCGGTCAGTGCTCAACAGACAGCCAGGGATCTTCTCAAAGGTAGAGAGAGATCCGTTTAGGGTCCTCAACGAGCACCACCAAGGACAAGAGGAAGCCCAGCTGGTGCGGCTCAGTGGTTGAGCACCAACCTATGAAGCAGGAGGTCAGAGCTGGATTCCCTATCAGGGCACAGGCCTGGGTTGTGGGCTCGATCCCCAGTAGGGGGCGTGCAGGAGGCAGCCGATCAATGAATCTCTCTCATCACTGATGTTTGTCTCTCCCTCTCCCTTCCTCTAAAATCAATAAAAATATATTTAAAACAAAAAAGAAATAGATGAAAAAGGATGAAGTCTAGATCAAGTCATAACACACTAAGTAACTTGACATTCCATTATTATTAAAACCAGATGGAACCGTGAGTAACAGTTGAAAGCAGACAGTCTCCTGAGGACCACATACCCGGGCCTGGGAGGGAGCCTGTGGCAGCCACTCTGGAAGGGAACACACACATAACTAACCACCCTGCAGGCAGCAACGGTCACCGAGAAGACCAGTGGAGTCCGCCCCATTCGAGTCCTTCCCATAAAGCACAGGGCCACTGAGGGCTCTCTCACTAGGACTTCTGTTTAATAGTTTATTGTTTTCTTCAATTAAAGAACGTTTTAATTGTGGTAAAATACACCTGAAATAAAATGTACCATCTTAACCATCTCTGAGTGCACAGCTCCGGAGTGTTAAGTACATTCACACCGCTGACCAACCGACCTCCAGAACTCTGTTCATCTTGGAAAACTGAAATTCTGCACTCATTCAGCAGCAGCTCCCTCCCCCCTCCTCCAGCCCTTGGCACCCCCCACTCCACTTCTGTCTCTGTGACCCTGATGCCTCTAGGCACCTAACAGAAGTGGGAGCAGACAGCGTTTGTTTTTTTGTGTTTGGCTTATATCATTTTCACTAGGATTTTATAAAGTTAAAAAAAAGAGTTAAGTAAAATGGAATGCCCCCCTTCTGTATAATGCACACTTCATTTCGAAAATTTAAAAAGATGTGTTTGAGCCCCAGCTGGTTTGGCTCAGTGAATAGAGTGTCGGCCCAGGACAGAAGCGTCCTGGGTTCAATTCAGTTCAAGGGCACGTACCTCGGTTACAGGTTCCCTGGCCCTGGTCAGGGGGTGTGCAGGAGGCAACCAATCGATGTGTCTCTCTCACACTGATGTTTCTGTCTCTCCCTCTCTCTTCTACTCTCTCTAAAAATCAATGGAAAAATATCCTCATATGAGGATTAACAAAACAAAAAGGTGTTTGCACGTGTGTGTGTGTCTGTCTGTGCATTGTGTGTGTGTCTGTCTCCGCAGAAGTAGACCCCTTCGGTGGGCGATCACACTGGAAACAGTGTGACAGACTGTTTTTCTGAGGATGCTTCAGACCAGAAGACCCTGTGGCACTGAGTCTATAGTAGACACCGGTCCCTGGGATGGCTTAGCAGGAAGAAAATGTGATCCTTAACTCAAATAAGAAAATGGGTTTCTTTGTGCAGTTTATTGTGCAATTTATATCTCTCTCTATAATAAAAGGAACCATATTTTCTTCAAACACTTTTCTTAACTCAATAAACAACGCTCTCTGACTTCTGGCTGAAGAAGCCAAGTTATTTCACAGTCAGTAGTTCCAAGAAATCACACTTAACATTTTCTTTTTCATTGTTTATAAAATATGGTATTTGTTACAGAATTAAATATCTTGATTTCTCCTTTATTACATGTACTATATTAAAATACTAGCAATTTAATAGGAACTTTTAACTGACATATTTACCTTAATCTATATTTCCCAAAGTGAGTTCCATTGAACTCTAGTCAGAGGGAATGTGTGGGACAGTTTTTATAAAAAATACATTTGGAAACAGCTCCCAGGAATGTATTTAAATTCATAATACAAGCACCCCCCATGCAAAGTTATATCATATTATTTAATTCAACAAGCCCAAAATTTGCATTACTATAGACCAGGGGGGACATTAAATTTTACTTAACTCTTTTTTTTAACTTTATAAAATCCTAGTGAAAATGATATAAGCCAAACACAAAATACCACATGCGGGCGCGCACGTACAGTGCAATTGAAACTTCGTGGCCCATGCACAGAAGTTGGTATTTTGTGGAAGAGCCACACTCAAGGGGCCAAAGAGCCGCATGTGGCTCGCGAGCCGCAGTTTGCCGACCACTGTGACCACTCTAAGGAAAACACCACAGAGAACACAACATCCTGATGGAAACACCATAGGAAACGCCAAGTAAAACACCATTTCTATTGAATAAACATTAAATGAATAATTCTATTGTGATTCATAGACACAAGTTGCATGTGAAAGTACTAAAAAAAAGGCACAGGACGCCCTCACATATTCACATGATTGGGGGAGCTTTCTTTCTCACTGGAGAATTGGAGCAAGTCCAGGCCAAGAATGGCTGAGGGTGGTGACTCTTCTCATTCTTTTTAAGTTATTTTTATTGAATTGAATGGGGTGACTGGTTAACGCATTATACAGATCTCAGGTGTACACCGCTCTAATACATCATCTTGTTGTGTTGAGCATTCACCAGCCAAAGTCAAGTCTCCTTCCACCACCAGTTGTCCTCCCTTTACCCTCTTCTACACCCCCAGCCTTTCCCTCTGGTGATCACCATACTGCTGTCTGTGCCGATGAGGTGTGACTTTAATCCCTCCGTCGTTCTCACCCAGCCTCCCACCTCCTGTCCCCTCTGACAGCCGTGAGTCTGTCCTCTGTGTCTCTGAGTCTGTTTCTATTTGTTCATCAGTTTATTTTGTTTTAGATTCCACATATGAGTGAGATCACATGGTCCTTGGCTTTCTCTGACTGGCTTATGACTCTCAGCTTTCATTCCCCTCTTCTCACCTCTAGCTCTACACCCCAGGCCATGGCTACGCTTGTGTACTCTGTGTACCAGCCTGACACACTTATATGTATATTTATACATTTATATAAATGTATATATTTACTTCAGAGAGGAAGGGAGAGGGAGAGAAAGATAGAAATATCCATGATAAGAGAGAATCATTGATTGGCTGCCTCCTGCACACCCCCTACCTGCAAACCCACAACCTGGGCATGTGCCCTGACTGGGAATTGAACCCTGACCTTCTGGTTCATGAGTGGATGAGCCACTGAGCCACGCTGGCCAGGCGTGAAACACTTTTTAAATCCTCATAATACACCTTGCATGCCTTGGAATGATTGTCTCTGCCCCTTTGTGACAAAAAGGATCTGACAACATGTGGCGTGAGCGTGTAGCTGAGCACCACGCGCGCTCGCTCACTGCGGCTGCCACCGCCTCCACCTCCGTGCTCGCTGGCCTTCGGGCAGCCCCGCCTCGCTGAGAGCTCACGCTCACCTTCCATTTAGGCAAACGCTGCAGGACTATCTCATACACCACACCGGCCAGGCCGGCCTGCGGAATCCTGTCCTCACGCAGTTATTTCAGCCCTAAATGTAAAACTTTACAGCATCTCTGCTAATGTCATCTTATTAATTCCTATCGAATTTTCCCTTTAAAGATCTTTCTAAAAATACTCATTTAATATAACGTAGCTATGAATCACCTGAAAATTGGATAAGCATTAAACTTACCACTAAAAATATCTAACTGGGTTAGGACAAAGAGAGAGTTCTCAATGATACACCTTTAGATGTCCCCTCTCGTGTCTGAGTCCCTCAGTCAGCACTCTGAGGCCATGATCATTCAACCAGCTAGATTTTTCTTAATCTGCCAGTGGACTTCTTACTCAGGAGGGAGTCTGGAAACGCTGGGATGTAATTCACCGGCCCCATTGCCCTGAAGGCAAACGAGCTGGCTCCAGGGCTCGGTTCGCAACCACAGGCCGGTCCTCCAGGAGCACCGTGTCCTCAGCCACCACTCCCCCCGCCCGCTGTGCAGCCACGCCGGCCGCCAGGCCGTGCACACAGCAGGCACGCTCCCTGCTCCCCAGGAGAAGGCGCCAGGCCTCACGCAGAGCCTCCCGGAGGAGTCGCTGTGGGTCCCTGGGCTCCCGTGAGCTGCGCGGTGGCAGGAAGCGGGCTCAGGAGACAGCACAGAGCTTGGGCCGACAGCCATGCAATAGACCATGGACGGTGCTATTTATGAAGGCCGGGCAAGGCACAGGATAGAGCTTACGTCTTTCATGTTCAACTGTTGTAAGGCACATTTTAATACATTTTGCAACCAAGAGAACATATTCTAAGGCCTTCCATTTACTTTATCTGTGAGTCTACCATGTCCTCAAAGGAAGAATACACCAATTAATTGTGTTTCCTGAAGTCGTTGCATTCAAAAACAGTTGGACATTTCATTATTAAATAGGCAGCAGCAATTAACAGTAGAAAACATTTAACAAGAACGGGGAGACTCTACTCTCCATCGAAAGGAGTCGTTCCACCAAAAGGACCCGGGAGGCACTCGCTTCGCAGGGACCGCCGGCTTCATGTGCAGTCCCTGTCCCGCATCTCGGGTCCCGCATCTCGGGTCCCGCATCTCGGGTCCCGCATCTCGGGTCCCGCATCTCGGGTCCCGCATCTCGGGTCCTGAAAGGCTTTCACAGGCCAACACCTCAGCAGCTGGTTCGGTCCCCTCCCCTGCGCTGTGTCCAAGAATTTGGGTCAATATACTTCCTACTCTCAGCCTTTCCTTCTGACACAACAGGATGCTGGCATCAGCCCAGACCCGCTGGGTCCCCATCCTGCTTTCATAGAGATTTAAAGGGGAAAAAATCAATGAGAGACAAAGGTCTCTGGGTGGCTCAGCGGGCATGGCCATGGGCGGGAGGACCGGGCTTTGCAGGATTCTCCACGCGCCCGCCGGACACAGGACACAGGCTCGGTCAGTGCCCAGCCACCCGCCCCCAGGGCCCCCAGAGCGCAAACCGGGGTGCTGCTTCCGGGAAGGAATAAAGAACTAACACGGGGACGAGGGCGTCCTCGCGGGCGCGGGGAGTGTTCATAGCACAACAGCACACAGGTCTAGCCTGCTGGGGTCTCAACTGGCTCATCAATACCTGACTTTTTTATTTTTTTGCTTTTTCTTTTTTTGTTCATGTTTTGTCAGTTAACAGATTGTGACCCATGAAATTACTTATTTGAAATGGAGCTTGCTTTAGGTAATACACTTCTTTCCTTCTTTTTTAAAATATATTTTTATTGATTTCAGAGAGGGAGAGAGAGAAACTTCAACGATGAAAGAGAAACATTGATCGGCTGCCTCCTACACTCCCCACACTGGGGATAGAGTCAGCAACCGGGACATGTGCCCTGACCGGGAATCGAACTCTAACCTCCTGGTTCATATGTCAGTGCTCAACCACTGAGCCATGCCAGCCAGGCAATACTCTTCTTTCTAAAAAAAATAATCTACTGACTATGGATAGCATCGCCGGGTGCAAGCACGCAGTAGGAGCTACTGCAAGTTACGCAGCAAAGGGAAGGGTTGCGGAGTAGGTCAAATGGAGAGATCCCTGGCTTTGTTTGAAGTATATGAACTCTTTAAAAGGCTTCGAAAGCTTCCATGTGGTAGCCTGGAGATGGGATAATTCATCTGAAAAGCCTCCTTCAGAATGGGAAAAATTGAAATACAAGCCTATCCAACTTGGCATGGAAAACATAAACGGGGCTGAATAATTGAACGCAAGCAGACGTTACCATATTGCAGCCAAATTCCAACAGCATGCCGGCTCCTGCCACCCTGGAAAGCAATCTAGGCCATTATCTCCTGTGTCATTCTCTCTACTTTTAAGGAAACTATAGCCAACGGATTTGTGTTTTAAAGATGAAGGCCAGATATGGGCGCCGTGAGGAATGAGCAGGCAGACACTTAGGAGAGAGGAAAGGTAGCCGGAATCTGAGCTTTCTTCCCTCTGTGTGTGCCAGGTGTAGCGTTTGCCATCCATTGCAGTAGCAGGCGGCATGGCAATGATGAAAAGGTGAGAGGAAGGGATGCGGCCCCGGGCATTTCCACTTGTACCTGTATTTTTTAAAGCATCGTTTTAATAAAGGGAGACCACACGTGTTTGAGAGCCACACAAGCTGCCATAGCTCTGCCCCGCTGTCCTCACCTCTCCGAAGGAGCTTTCAGTGCCCACCGTTCCTCTGCAGCATCACCTAGACTCTCACAAAACACACAGACCCCTCGCGCACAATGCCCGAGTCATCGTGACGATGTTCTAACAGATCAAATCACGCAACCATTCAGGCTTTCATTTATAACAGAAACTCCTGTCAGCTCTGCAAGCGAGGGAGAAACATGTAACAATACAAAACAACAGGCAAAGAGAGAAAAAGAACTGGTGGGTTGTCACTGGGACACAGACTGTTTGGAGTGAAAGGTTAATTTCATCAGCAGAAAAAATGACAATCAGAGCCGAAATAACAGTAATCAAACAGAAGTGGATAATGGGAACAAAATATATAGAAAAGCAATGGGGAACTGTACAGAACGTGGGACAACCAGCAGATTAAGATGCGACATGGAAGGACACCGGATGAGAAAAGGCAGGACCAATGCGTTCCCATTTGATTAGGATCGTCACGAGTATCTGGGGAGGAGAAAGGAAATGACTGCGCTGATTGTGGACGGAGCGATGGTTGATTGTCTGTCTTCCAGGCGGTCATGCTTTCTGGGCTTACAGTACGTTTGCCACACATCCTTTCTTTCTCTTAAATATCAATATTCTTCCCACTTCTACTTTCCATAGGTGCTTCCTATACAGAAAGTGACAGGGCCCATTTCATTATTTTTTGTTGTTGTTGTCATTAATCCTCACCCGAGGATATATTTCCACTGATTTTTAGGGAGAGTGGGAGAGAGAAAGACAGAGAGAAATCTATTGGTTGCCTCCTGTACGAGCCCTGACCAGGGTCCCAGCCGTGCCCTTGACAGGAATCGAATCCGGGACCCTTTGGTCCACAAGCCAAAGCTCTATCCACTGAGCCAAACCGGCTAGAGCAGTGATGGCGAACCTATGACACGCGTGTCAGAGGTGACACGCAAACTCATTTTTTTGGTTGATTTTTCTTTGTTAAATGGCATTTAAATATATAAAATAAATATAAAAATATAAGTCTTTGTTTTACTATGGTTGCAAATACCAAAAAATTTCTGTATGTGACACGGCACCAGAGTTAAGTTAGGGTTTTTCAAAATGCTGACACGCCGAGCTCAAAGGGTTCGCCATCACTGGGCTAGGGTGACAGGGCCCATTTCAGAAAGTTAAACAGAAATGTAGATATGGAGAAGTCCCTTCTGCGCAGTAACTGAGCCTGGTTTCTCCTTCTATTAAACACTCGCCTCAATTATTTCCTGAAATGAAATCACCCAGTGACCCCACCCCTGGAGAAGGGGGTGGGCATCCCCCCCTCACCTGAGGCTATAGGCAATGCCACTCCGGTCACCCTACACAGAGGCCCCGGTTTCCTGCGGGTGCCCCAGGGCAGAGCAATCACTGAAGAGATCTTTCAGACCTCACAGCCGACACACAACTGCACCCTAAGAACACGGCTGCTCTACAGGTTGCTAATCTCAGCGAGTGTCTGTGGTCAGCTCCGTCACACCCAACATTCACCTGGGCTCTGAGGAGAGAAGCCATCTGCACGCTGAGGCTCGGAAGGAGGAAGACCAGAAGGAAGTTCCTTCCACTGGGGCTTATTTTCATACTGTTAACAGTTAGAATTTATAAAATTAATGGATTCTGGTGAATGACTTTTCTTATTTGTTGGTAGCTTTGATTTCGTTTCCTTAGATAAGTAATGCCAAGTGAAACACATGTGAAAGAAAAATATTGACGATGGCTTTAAAGGTTGTTTTCCTATTTGACATATCAAAAAAGCCAGTCTCCATCTCCGGGGTGGGCATGCCTGCCAGGCGGGGAGGGTAGAGAAGGAGTGAGAACAAAAGGGATGGGAGGCCAGAGAATGCCCAGGAGCTCGGACAGTGTAGATGGGGGATGCAGTAGGTGAGCAAATGCCCCTAAGCCTGTGCAAGGAACGGCTCCTCATTTTAGGGAGACCCAAAAAAATTCAAACAAATGTTTAAAAAAATATGAAAATCACACCAGATTCCATTCTTGTCACTGTTTTTGTTTGTCTCATATTGGGGATGAAATGAGCCCAGTTTTATGCGGCTGATGAAATGCAATTGTCACAGTCTGGCCGGAAAGCTACTTGGTAGAATGTATCGAGAGGAATAAAAATGCTTATAGGCTATGCTTTTCCAACCTAAAAAGTAAGCAACCGTGAAACCCAACGCACACAAACAACCCCTCCTGGCTGGAGTCTCTTCGAAGGTAAATTGGAAGGCACTTAAAATTAAATGATAAGGAAAATAGCACCCAATATTGGGTAGTCATTTCAAATGAAAGGCGCAGTTTTAATGACCTGGGAAACCTCCACAGCGCTGGGGCCGAGTGAGGGGCTCGAGTCCCCAGGCTGCGCTGGCCAGTTTGTTGAGCCCATTCCGCCCCGGTCTCGGGGCCAAAATGCCCGCAGGTCAGCCCCGAGGGTTTCTGTGTGCCCTCAGAATACAAAGCACTGTTGCTCATTCCTGTGCGAAAAGTTACATTTTTATTTATGAAAGTAATAGACTGTATTTCTCCGTCCTAAAAAAATAAAGCAAATCAGAAAACGCCTCGTACACCAAGCAGAACAGGAAAGCCTCATTTACCAGCACCCCGGCTCCCGCTCCTTCCTCAGAGGAAACCCCGGGAATCCATTCTGCTCTCCATAAAGTCATTCTCCGTGAGGCCCATCGAGACACACACATACAATTGTAGAGACAGACACAGGCACAGCCCACGGACAGCTTCCTGCAAGCCGCTCCCACTTTTCAAAGGCTTCACCAAGTTTCATGACAACAAAAGCGTTTGCTCACATCCTGGCTGTAAAGAGTTCCTATCAACTACTTCAAATTATATCAGTCTTGGGGGGGGAAACAGTGCCTTTGTTATTAATTGGCATTTGCATGTGTAATAACATTTATCATTTATTTTTACATCTTCAATAATAAACTGCCTGTTCATATCCATTATCCATTTTTCTATTTGATTATGTATCTTTTTATTAGAGCTGGAGATAGAGATAGGGATACAGATAGATAGGTAGATAGATGTAGATATTATTGATTTCAGAGAGGAAGGGAGAGGGAGAGAGAGAAACATCAATGATGAGAGAGAATCATTGATCAGCCGCCTCCTGCACGCCCCACACTGGGGATTGAGCCCACAACCCAGGCATGTGCCCTGACCGGGAATCGAACCCTCACCTCCTGATTCACCTCACACTAGTTTTTTATTGTTTATTCACACATTATATTTTCAACTGCTAATATAAAGGTAATTCCTAGAAAAATGTCTCTTTTTTTGTTTTTCCATTTGTTGCCACACAATTTGTCCATTATTGCATATAGTTTTAGTCACTTCAATAGTGATAAGTAAAATTTCTCTAATTTCAGTAGATGTATCTGAAAGTATAGATCAGACTTGCCAGAGTTGAATCTATTTTATTATCCTTTTCAAAGAACCAGCATTCATTTCTGTGACTCAGGACAATTTCATTAATTCCTGCCTTTATTTTTATTAATTCCTCTATTCTATTATCTTTGGCGTTAATGTTTTATTGTTTTCCTAGAATCTTAATGTATATGTTAATTTATTCTCTTTTCATTTCTTCTTTATTTCATATATATATATATACACACACACACACACACTATATTTACATGATGTATTTAAAGTTTTATCTTTCTTTCGAATAGATTTTGAGCTCTTTAACAGTGAAATCATCTTTCCCAAAACATCTTTGTTTTGATCTTTTCCTACAGTCTGGGAGTTGCCTATCAAAGCATTTCAATTTATTGTCATGGTTAATATGTCTGGTTATCGCTAATCTAGTTTTGTGCTTTCTATTTCTTGTTCTTCCTTTACATTATATTTTAATTTTTTCCTTGTGATTTTCAAAGGTAAATGCCCTACTTTTAAAATCTGTTGTGTGCATTTTCAAAATGTTTGAACTTGAATCTTTTTACGTGTGCCTCACTACCTTGAGTCTGACTTGAAAGGGTTGAAGTTATTTGTCATCAGGACAGAATGCATGCTGGAAGGTTAAAGGACGCATGGGGCGCTGAGCTGGTCTCAGCGAGGCCGCACACTGTCAAGGAGGCTGGGAGCCCGGGCCCTGGCAGCTGGGTAGGACCCGGGCGGGGGGGGAGGGGGGCCTCTACCCTGACACTCTTCCTCCCTCCTGGACCCCCTCCCAGGGAGACCTCCAAAGGGCCAGCATCAGTGCCCGCCCTGGCCCTCCCTCTCTGCCCAGAACCAGCACCATCTGTTCTCTCAGAACAAGCACCACAGCCTCACGCTGGACGGGCGGTCTGAGGGGCTCTCCTCCGGCAGACCTTCACCTTCTCACCCGCCGTGCCCGGACATCGCGCATTGCTCCTGGGCCTTCGCATGGTCTTCTTCTGCGGTTTTTTAACTTTTGCCTAATGACCTATTTTATGCACAGCATGTGGTTAAAATTAAAGTGATTCTGTTCATTCCACATACAAACCATTTTTCATCTCGGGCAAAACACTGATTACTCCCAGAGGACCCTGCCGCACAGGAGCCATCACCCACCGTCGCAGAGATGGAAAGCGGGGGGAGGAGATGGAGAAAGACTCGAAGGAGAGGATCTGTGCGGCGCCCCGGCCAGAATCAAAGTTGAACTTGTAAGGCCTGTGATTTTTCATTTCAACCTCAGACTGTCTCTCTGTATTTAAAGTCATCACCATAACTCACCCTCCATTACCTGTGAGCATGTTTTACATAGTAAATCTAAACGCCTGCCAACATACAGCCTTCCCCAGGAAGAAGGAAGCAACGGGAAAAAAACAAAGACAGAAAGGAAACTAAGATGTTACTGGCCACGTAACCGGTTGTTAGTGTGCTGCTGCTGTCATCAACCACTGTGCTGCCGGGTTCCCTGGGAGAAACTCGGACATGGGTATCGGTGAGACAAGGGATTGCTACTCCCTCCCCGACTCTGGCTTAATCATCTGGAAAATATCATGAAACTACACCTCGCGTGACTTAGAAATCATCTACGCACAAAATTTCCGCTTCTGCTCCCCCATCTCTCTGACCTGAAGAGCCCGCCCTCTCCTTGCCCAAAGGTAACTGCACCTGATGGTGTGTGATTGGGTGCGGATGTTTCTTTTGAGAAACATTGTTGAAGGTTTTATTCCGGAGTAAACTCTCAGTCATAAATATCCTCTCTGTGTGGTCCTACCTGCCCCCGATCTGTTCTTCCTGTTTACACTCACATCACAAGTCCCTTCTCTTTGTCCCAAGGCCTACAGTTCTGCCAAATAGAATTGCATTTTAGTTAAGAATAATTATCTTGTAAAACCCAAACATCTTGGAAAATATTATAGATCTGTCCCTTGACAAGTACCTCATCAAGCTGCTGGAGAAATTAGATGTTTAATCTTGGAGGGCTGCATAATAACAATAATGTCAGCAGAGGAGATCGCTGTCACATGCCCAATGTAGGCCGGGGGTCCTTACACCTTAGTGCATGTGACATCAACTTCTAGAATTTGGAAGAAACGCAAAGTTTTTGGCCCCACCCCAGAGATTCTAAATCAGTAATTTGAGTTAAGTACAGGAATTTGCGTGCAAACAAGTTTTTCCAGGCAATTCTGATGCATGTCGCTCAATTCCAGGAAATGTTGTCCCCCAAAGGGTGCACAGAACGGTTTGTGCATCCTACAGGGGGCCATGTACACCGCCCGTGTGTAGGTAATTTGAATACATGGAGCATTGGAGCTCACAGGGGAAGGGCTAGAATGGAAAGATAGATGAACATTTGAAAATGACTCAGTGCCACAGGCATACTTTGTCATTTCAAAATTTCATCCAAGGTTGGCTTTGCACCCAAGAGAGCAGCAACCTGCATTTTCTTCTTTTTTCTTCTCCTCCTGCTCTTCTTCTACAAAACTCCTTACTCTCATGGCCTGGAATCTATTTTACATATCCCAATAGCACATGGACAAAATCATTTTTATATACTGCACTGGGAACCCGTCCATCATCTTTAACATTACTCCAATAAGAAAACATATAAAGTACAAACAATACAACACACCCCTTCCCTAAGACAGAAACTTCAATGTATACTGACAGCCAAGATTCCAAGAGAAAAATAAAGCCGATGTTGTCAAGAACAATAAAGTCTATGTTGTCAAGAAAAAACATATAAATTGATTATATTGCCTCTCAAAAAATTTTTTGCAGTGATCAGGAAAATCGCATTAGAAAGTTATTGCCACTTTCAAGGTTTTACCAAATATTTCTAGTTTTCCCTTTGAATTTTTTAATTAGAGTTACTAAATTTTTAAATGTAATATAAAACCATAAGAGAAGTACAAAAGAATATTCTAAAACCAGTTATGAAGGAATTTTGGATTATTCATTGGCTTCTCTCCATTAAGACAAAAGGTTATGTGCTTATTCCTTCGTTATAGAAAGTGTGGGACTCGGACTTGCAGCCTCTGCATCACCTGGAATCTTCAGGAATAATTACAGGCCCCACCTCAGGCCAACTGAGTCCACATCTACCTTTCAACAAGATCCCTGCTAACTCCCTACTATGCACATCAACATCTGAGAAGCACAGTTTCACTTAACATCAGGACTTACCTCAGAGCCCATCTGCTGTGGATTCTCTCTGATGTTGGTAAGATGAAGTATCTTGAGTCTCGGCCTGAAATATTCATAGAGATGATATGAGTTTAGAATCAATTTTCAGAAATCAACCTATTTTTATCAATGTAAGTTTCTACAAAAAATTATATAATCAACATTTTGATTAATACTAAGGATTCTATAAAACAAGGCTAAAGTCCTCAGTTTGGTAGATAATGGCAGATTCTCTCTCAGTAGAGAGTAGTTCCAAAGAGCACAGTAGTTAGAATTTTTTAAGTATGTGTTAAAAATTACATACTGTAAAATAAATGCTTGCCTCACCCCTATTCAGTTAGTAATCCTAATTAGACTATTTGGTGTTTGGCCACTTTGAATGAAAAGGCAGAAGAGAAAAGTTATGTTGAGCACCCATAAAGCCCTCTAAATTTCTTCGGTTATGAAATCCAGGCCCTAGCTGGTTTGGCTCAGTGGATAGAGTGTCAGCCTGCGGACTGAAGGGTCCTGGGTTCGATTCCAGTCAAGGGCACATGCCTGGATTGTGGGCTTGACCCCCAGTAGGAGTCGTGCTGGAGGCAGCCGATCAATGATTCTCATCATTGATGTTTCTATCTCTCTTTCCCCTCTCCCTTCCTCTCTGAAATCAATAAAAATATATTTTAAAAAAGACATCAAGAAGATTGTGAAAACACAATAAAAAGGGAGGTGGGGAGAAGAAATGAATAAGAGGGTTCATTTGTTCTTGATATTTTTAATTTTCCTTTTTAATTTCAACTACTGATTTTGCTTAGTCATTGGTTTCCTAGAATTTAGGCTCCAGACCCTTGAAACTGGGGTTGATTTCTGGAAACTTCATCCTGTCACCAGCTGCGATAAATGAGTGATTGACTGACTGGGTCAAGGACAGAGTTGTGTCCTTTGAGAAAAATTCCCTCACCTTATTCCTTCACTGCAAGTGCAGCTCATACCCAAGCCAATCATCAGGAAAATATATGCAGAATTTTCTTAAAAGCAACATGCAAAAGAGTAGGTAGATGAACACAAGGCCATCAGCATAATCAAACCATTTAAAGCACATTCCTTTAATGAATTCATGATGTGTGTGATGAAAAGGCTTATTTTTATTCACCATAATAAAACATGATACAATTTTGATGACCCACTTTTTGCTCATTTAAATTATTTTATCTTTAATTTACTTTGAATTCTCAGTGCTAACTTTGCATTATTACACTTTATGACAATCTCTGAATTTTTCTCATGCCATTTTTATACAATTTCATTCATTGTAAAGGTCTCTTTTTTAACACTTTTATATTTCCCAATCAGCTTTTCATAAGCAGGACTTTGTGCTACCATTAGTATAAAAATGCCATACATTCACCAGGAAAAAGGTCGCTGCTAGTATTATACTTTGAAGGGTACATACCCTCGCTTTTATGAATAAACTAGAGGCCCGGTGCACAGAATTTGTGCGGGGGGGGGGGGGGGTGTCTATCAGCCTGGCCTGCACCCTCTCGCAATCCGGGACCCCTTGGGAGATGTCCGACTGCTGGTTTAGGCCCAATCCCTATTGGGTCTAAACCGACAGTCAGACATCCCTCTCACAATCCAGGACTGCTGGCTCCTAACTGCTCACCTGCCTGCCTGCCTGATTGCCCCTAACCACTCCGCCTGCCTGCCTGCCTGCCTGCCTGATCGACCCTCACCGCCTCTGTCTCGGCCCCAGCCACCACAGCTTCATCCAGAAGGTCGTCCGGCTGTCCAGTCTAATTAACATATCCTGCTTTATTATTATAGATGGAGATAGATATTTCGTGATTTGGCTTATATAACTCAAAATCTCCGTTTGTGCTATATAGTTACATATATGCAGTTTGGCTAATAGATGGAGGTTAAATGAAGTTAGACATCACACATAAACAGAAATAGCATAGCCTGCTTTTACAGGACGATGCTTTCGTTAGCAGTTGGGAACTTAGGGACTCCTGTAAACACAAAGACCGATATAAACAACCATGTGCATGTTGTAGAGTTCCTCAGTGTCTACCAAGAACCTTATTGCTATCAAAGCACTCCGCGATAATGAAATCGGGGCTCACAGGACAGTGAGCATATTATTCCGTATAATGTATTATGCATCAATAGTTCCAGGCAGGCAAATTCCACCAGCCTCTCAGGCCGCCACAGCCGTCAGTGAGAAGAATTTTAACTGATTCAAGAAATGGAAAAATGGAACAAAGAAGGGAAGATAAAAATATATGCTCCCTCTTTTTTTGTTTTAATCTCTGGCCATCTTTTTATTTCCACCTTGAGTTCCACGGATTTCCACTGTGGCCTCTGCTCTTCCCACTCTGCACATCTTCCTCTGATGCTTCCTCTGCCTCCACTCCTCTCTCTCTCCCTCTCTATCCCTCCCTCTCCCTCCCTCTCTCTCTCTCTTTCTCTTTCCCTCTCTCTCTTTCTCTCATACTTTTTTTCTTCTTTAATTGGTAGCAAAGCTCAATTCAAGGTCAAAGTCAAAAATATACCTGTTGCCATTCATTCCCAGATATTTACTTGTCAAAGTAAAGTTTTTAATGCAAATGATTCTGTTACTATGACCACACTCAAATTCTAACCCTAATTAATATGCATATCCACTGCCTATGACATTAATGCCACCTGAGCTTTTTTTTTTTTTCTGCATAGAAAAATAACTCTGTCACATCAGGAAATGTTAAAGAAGAACATTTGCTGAAGTCCCTCTGCCCTGTAATAGTCTCTATTGTCATTTTATAAAAGATAAATTGGGTCCATTATCAAGAAATAGTTGCTATTGCCGATCTTGTTAACACCCAAACTGCACCCTGAGCCTTAAAATTCCTTTTTGTTGATTACGCTCAGATCACATTCCATTGGACAGACATGTATTAGACAGTGTAAGACTTTTTCTCATCATGTTACATAAGAAGTGAAACAGTTCCAACTGGCGTTGACTAGGAGACGTGTTGCTGTACCTCTTGAGGATCATAAAAAAATGTAATGTACTGTGACTCTCAGGCAGATGACACAATGTGCATAGGGATCCTGAAAAGATGGTATCACAAAGGTCGAAGTGGCACAGAGAGTTTGTTCAGCCTCGTTGTTTTCCAAAACAGTACAAATTAACAGCTTTGCAAAACTTTTCCAATTGAGGTTAAATACTAGGTGTACCGGTTAATAATGCGGATTTTTTCAATAAATGGAGTTACACATATGTTGATATATATGCGATTTGATATGTATGCTATTTTGTTGTATTGACAGCAAGCTTCAAAACTTCATATGTCAAATTTGCTGAAGGTGTTAACATCATAGATATTTTTACACTTAAAAATGTCGAATTTCATGCCCAAAAAAAAAAGCATTTGCGGGAAGTTTTAATTCATTACTTTATTTTGAAGAAAAGTGCTGCTGAAAGTGATCGTATACTTCGGGAAGCTTATGGTGAACACGCTCCATCTCAAGATCCTTGTGAGCGCTGGTTCAAACACTTTAAAAGTGATGATTTCAATGTCAAAGACAAAGAACGTCCACGTCAACCGAAAAAGTTTGCAGACCAACAATGACAAGCGTTATTGGATGAACTTGCAGAAAGATTAACCGTTGCTCAGCAAACAATTTCCGATCGTTTACCAGCAATGGGAAAGATTTTAAAGGAAGGAAAGTGGGTGCTACATCAACTGAACGAAAGACAAATGGAAAACCAAAAAGTCATCAGTAAAACGTTGCTTCAACAGCACAAAAGAAAGTCTTTTTTGCATCGAATTGTGCCTGGTGATGAAAAGTGGATTTATTCTGAGAATTCCAAACACACAAAATCATGAGTTGATCCAGGTCAACCATCAACATCGACTGCAAGGCCAAATCGCTTCAGAAAGAAGACAATGTCCTGCATTTGGTGGGATCAGGAAGGTATGGTGTATTATGAGCTTCTTAAACCAGGTGAAACCGTTAGTACTGATCACTAACGACAATAAGTAATCAATTTGAACCATGCTTTGATCACGAAACAGCCAGAATGGGGCAGAAGACACGGCAAAGTAATTTTGCTTCATGATGACGCACCATCACACACTTCAAAACTAGTTAAAGACACGTTATAAGATCCTGCCTGGGAAGTATTAACCCACCTGCCATGTTCACCAGACCTTGCCCCTTCAGATGACCACTTGTTCCCATCGATGGCACACGCACTTTCTGAGCAGCACTTTAAAACATAATAAGTAGAAAACTGGGTCTCTGAATGGCTTGTCTCAAAACAAAAAAAAGTTCTATTCGGACGATATCCACAAATTACCTGAAAGATGGGGGTAATGTATAGCTAGTGATGGACATTACTTTGAATAAAACACTTTGGATGTTTCTCTTGAAATTATCGTGTTTTGATTACAAAATCCACATTTTTAACCAGTGCATCTGGTATACTGCATGCTCATGTTTCAACAGGTGGACTTTTAAATACAGAAGACTTGTCCCTGAATGTGCGTACTAAACTGAACCATCCAGCTCTGTAAAGATACCTTAGTAATTTCTCCTAGATCTGTGACCCCTTCCCTCCCAGACACACAGATTCTGAAGGTCTCTTTCTATTTGCCTCCCGCCTCTGTGACTTACAGTCTGCTCAGAAGCTTCAATCAAGGCACATGTCCCAGCAGGTATGTGCATTCGTCTGCTCATCATTTTATTGTCACTGTTTACACAAGGACACGAGTTGCATTTAAGAAAAAATGGTTGCAGGAGAATATCAGTCAAAATCTGGGGAACATGAAGCTTCAAATAAAATGTGCAACCAGGACGCTAGGGATATTCTGTAAGACAAATTTGGTGGATAGTGTGGCAAGTTTTTGTTCTGTTGTGGTTTTTTTTTTAAAGCCTTAACTTTTTAGTCAAAGTGACCCCAAATGAAACGAAACAATACCACGTGAGGTATATACATTCATAGGTATGTGCATATTTGTATGTCTGTATATATACGCATATATATATGTGTGTGTGTGTATAGCATCATTTGATGGGCATAATGATTTCATGTGAGTGGAGAAGGCATTGTGATGAACGTCTTCTGGCTCCTTGGCCCCCGTTAGGCCTCAGCTCACCTTGCTACACCCTTGGTCTCCCGAATGCAGCTCTTGCCCATTCCTCTCTGTCCCTCCTGGGGGTGAGCCAAGAAATTGAATGTTGCAACCCAATAATATGCCTCAGGCAGTCCCTGCCGCACAAGTAATGCCACAGGATCACGGGGAAAGTCATCAAAAGTAGGACTAATGAGCTCCCTTTATCACTGCCATCCGATGGCAATTAAAAGTATTCAACCTACTGGTATACCTAAGTTTTTTGAAAAAGCACCAAAAACATTTAAGAAATGTTGAACAAACACCTGCAAACTAGACCTGAAGTTATACATTGAACCTAAATTATGTTTGAAACCGGTCCTTTATGGTTCAGAACAAATGATTTCCAGATGAGAGTTAAAACTCAAAGAGAGAGCCTCAAATTCAGGACTGTTTGGTTGGATTGAGAAATGTGCAAGCTAAGACAAAATGAAGGCTCAAAATCTTCTAAAAGCATCTATTTTGAGTCTCTTTGCTCCTTGGAGAATGTTCATCATGGATGCTTGGAATTTCTGTCAATTCCTAAAATACCCAAATATTCTACTTCAGGAAACCTAAAATGTCTATATAATAAAAGCCCAAGCAACAGTTACGACGGAACGACCGGTTGCTATGATGCACACTGACCAACAGGGGGCAGACGCTCAATGCACAGCTGCTCCCAATGGTCAGTGTGCTCCCACAGGGGGAGTGCTACTCAGCCAGAAGCCGGGCTCATGGCTGGCGACCGCAGTGGCGGTGGCAGGAGCTTTTCCCACCTCTGCGGCAGCGCTAAGAAGCAGCGAGCTGGCCGAAACCGGTTTGGCTCAGTGGATGGAGCGTCGGCCTGCGGACTAAGAGGTCCCAGGTTCGATTCCGGTCAAGGGCATGTACCTGGGTTGCGGGCATATCCCCAGTAGGAGATGTGCAGGAGGCAGCTGATCGATGTTTCTCTCTCATCGATGTTTCTAACTCTCTATCTCTCTCCCTTCCTCTCTGTGAAAAATCAATAAAATATATTTAAAAAAAAAAAAAAGGAGCAGTGAGCTGAGCGGTAAGGAGCGAGGGTCCCAGACTGCAAGAGGGCACAAGCCAGGCTGAGGGACCCCACACCCTCCAGTGCACGAATTTCATGCACTGGGCCTCTAGTATAGTATAAGCAGAAACTCCACTTTTCACATGGGACCTGGCATCACGTTCAAAAGGAACGTGTGGGCACCATCCGCGTCCTGGGCCTATTGGATCAGGTCCGGGAAATCGGCCGCATGGCTCTACGCTCCGAGGCCCTCCCATCTCTCCGGTGCTCTCCTGTGTCATCAGATACAGAGTCTCCTGCTGTGGGAAAGGGAACTCTGAGAAGAACACACATGCTTCCCCTTTCACAGAATGTTCTTCCTTCATAAAACCAGAAAGTTCTACGGACTCATGCAACAAGCCTGCTCCCGCTTCTGTGACAGCTCCGCCTTCATGTCGGCACGCGATGCACCCACAGTGGCTGGCAGGGACACAAGGGAATCAGAAGGAGAAGAGCAGGGTTTTGATTTGGAAGAATCCAGGCTGAATTCCAACCTGCATGCCTACAAACAAGTAAAGAGCTCCCAAGCTGCCGTCTCCTGTCAGCCAAATGCCCTTGGTCCCTAGTTTTAAGGCTGTTGGGAGGGTCAGCAACGAGGCAGGGAAGTTAGTAGCACCGTCTGAGTCCTGGTGAGCAGTGATGGCGGACCCACTCCACTGCTGGTGCTACAGGAACCAAGGGCGTGAGCAGGCCGGCACCACGTGCCCAGCAGGCCTCCCGGACCACGCACTCCCCCAGCACCAAGGCGTGCAACCCAGTGGCTGGTTCTCGCCCTTCTCCCTGGGGACAAAGCCTGCTCTCACTCTGGCTGGGCGTGTGCATTGGAACTTTGCAGTCACGTGATGAAATAAATGAAAGCTAATGTGTGGTACCTGGACCCACAAAGCCACACAGACCCTTTTGACTTTTCCAATACCTTTTGTAACATGCAGTGTTTCTTTGACAAACCTTGTCATAACTTAATATATATATTTATATATATATCCCACGTTGTCCAAAGGCTGCTAAATCACATTGTTCACCCATATCTTCAGAAAAAAAATCACTTCTACTATCGTGGTAAACAACCTGCTTCCCTATTTATAATGGCCTGGCCCTCTAGCAACTTCAGCACGAAATTATAGCTAATTTGCCTACAAACATCAAGTGGTCATAATAATCTAGCCACTCAATGTATATTTAAAGAAGTTCCAATAAATCCTATATAATAATAAAAGGGTAATATGCAAATCAACCCAATGGTAGAATGACCAGTCACTATGATGCGCACTGACCACCAGGGGGCAGACGCTCAATGCAGGAACTGCCCGCTAGTGGTCAGTGGGCTCCCACAAGGGGAGCGCCGCTCAGCCAGAAGCTGGGCTCACAGCTGGTGAGCGCAGAGGCGGCAGCACTAAGGATGTCTGAGGGACGTCCCCCGAGGGCTCCCAGACTGCGAGAGGGTGCAGGCCGGACTGAGGCCTCCCCCCCCCCCCCCCCAATGCACAAATCTCGTGCACCAGGCCTGTAGTCATAGATAAACGTGCACCTGTGGTACAAAGTATGCTTGAATAAAACAGCTCTAAACACACCAGAAAATAACTCCCCCACAAATCTGTCTCCGCTTTCCCATTATTTCTCCTGGCTTCTTCCTCATCCCTCTCTCATCACCAGAAGTCCCAATTCTCCCCGTTCTCCAAGTCCCACCTCAAAGGCCATGAAGCTGAGAGAGGCAACCCCCAGCTCCTTTACAGCTGCTGTCATCCGGTTGCTCCTTTTTTACAGGAATCATCATTAACAAGTGCAAAGCTGTCGCCCCGCAAATACGCACGCCGAGCACTCCAGCACAGCTGCCATCTTCATCTCTGGCCACAGCTCATCGCAGCGGTCATCCTGGCTGCCATGCACTGCCTATTCCCTCTGTCTCTCCCTTAATTCCTGACCCTTCACGACCCGGCTCTCCTCTCCTGGCCACAGAAGCGCCTCTAAATTGGCCTCACTGCCTCCGGCCCTGCAGCTCCGCGAGCTTCCCCTCAGCTGCTACCAGGATGTCCTTTTTTAAGCAGAAATCTCAGCGTAGCCCCAACCTTGTAAATCTCCTCTCCTTTGTCTACTTACTAAGGCCCAAGTCTGGGCACGACTGCAGACTCTTGCCTGGAAAGGTGGGTCGGGGCAGGTGCCAAGAGCTTGGGTTTGGCCCTCCTGGCCGTGCGGCCCCCTCCACACTCACCAGCTGTGTGACTGAGGCACTTTCACTTCCACCTCTCTTTTAGAATGAGAATTGTCAGGAGCATTACATGCAATAATGCATGCATAGTGACTAGCGAAGGGTCTCCCACAGAGGGAAATGGTTTCTGTAATTCATGGTGTGATCCCCTAATTGCAGCTCTACCCTCCTCTACCTCTCCCCCATTCAACGCCTCACGCCGGAGTCCCCTCCCTCAGCCCTCTTCACCTTAGAGCAGTGGTTCTCAACCTTCCTAATGCCATGACCCTTTAATACAGCTCCTCATGTTGTGGTGACCCCCAACCATAAAATTATTTTCATTGCTACTTCATAACTGTAATTTTGCTACTCTTATGAATCGTCATGTAAATATCTGATATGCAGAATATATTTTTTCATTGTTACAAATTGAACATAATTAAAGCATAGTGATTAATCACAAAAACAACATGTAATTATATATGTGTTTTCCAATGGTTTTAGGCGACCCCTGTGAAAGGGTCGTTTGACCCCCAAAGGGGTCGTGACCCACACACAGGTTGAGACCCGCTGCCTTAGAGCATGCTGTGCCCGCCACCTGGAGGCTGCTCTCGGCCTTCTCAGGCCATCAGTAATGGTAATAATATGCAGCAGATAGGACTCAGTGCCCACAACCAGGGGCAGTTTGGTGGGCTACGGAGCAAGCCAGAGAAGAGTGGAGGTCAGATCCATGGGTCAAAGGGAAGATTCTCAGTGCACCGTCCCTGGGAAAACTTCTCTGTAGGAATCACATTCAACTCTGTGTTGGCTCCGGCTGCCATAACAGATACCACGCACTGGGTGGCTCACACCGCAGGCATTTCTTTCCTCTCAGCTCTGGAGGCTGCATGCCTGCGAGCAGGGTGCCAGCCTGGTCAGCTCCGCGCAGGCTCTCTTCCTGGCTTGCAGACGGCCACCTCCTGCCCTGTCTTCCTTGGTTTTCCCCGTGGTGCACATGACAAGTGACCTCTCATTCTTTGCCTGTAAGGCCACTGACCTCCTCAGGAGGGCGCCACCCTCAGACTTAATCTGACTGATCCCCTCCCCAAGGTTCCGCCTCCAAATGCCATTACCTTGGAAGTTAGGGCTGCAACATATGGATTTGAGGAAGACACCATATTCAGTCCTTGACTAACTCAGAGGGTTTTCTTGGTGCGGTCTTCCTCACCCAGCAGATCACCTCTTCCGACGCTGCACTCCATGCTTCAATGCTTGGCACACGCCTCTGTGAAACACATACAGTTATCATGTTGCATGCTTAGGGCACGTCTCTCTATGTCACTCTATTGTGTGCCTTAAGGAGAGAGAAATGTTTCGCTTGTTTTTTTCTGACGCCAATGACAGCGCCTAAAATATAAAATATAGTATGCTGGGTGCAAAAACACAGAAATGAATGATCACCTTTACTCCACGGCTTGGGATCAAACTTCTTTAAAAAACACACACACACAATTCTTTCACAGTGAAACTAATTCACCATATCTTCCTTCTTTCCCTGATAAAATGTGCTGTTTAATCATGGCATTCCACAGGTAATCCTTCAGCATTTGTCAGAGACAAACTGATTTGCTCTGGAATTGTGAATTTCAGGCACAGCAAGAGAAAAGAGACAGAGGAGTTTGTGGCAGGCGATAAAACACAGACTGTACCTACCTGGAGGCGCACAGAGCTATGAAGTTCCCCAGCTGTCAGGTAGAGCCAACTTCCGCTGAATACAAAAGTTAACGTGAATCCAGCAGGAAACCCTTACACATGAGCCCGTCTAGAACTATAGTACATCTCAGTGTGTGTGTGTGTGTGTGTGTGTGTGTGTGTGTGTGTGTGTTGCCAGAAGACAGTTTTCTGGTTTAAAAGAAAGCAAATACATGTCAACACTCTGGGTAAGCTAGCAATTGGCTGTCATGCGGAGGTGCAAACCCCGCCGTGCTGTCTTCGGTAGGTGACACAGGACACTTGATCGAGCCGGGGAAGGAGGGACATGAGCCTTGATATGAGGCTGCATGGAGCTGAAGAAAGGGGGCTTTTCCTTCACCTAACGGTGTACTTCATGGACCCAGGAGGGCTTGACTCGGAGGGGAAACCTTTTCAATGTAATGAGAGGTCTCTGGACGCCGGCAGCCCCAACCTCAAACTCTGCTCCAATTCAATACATTTGACCCTTGGACAACACCAGGGTTAGAGGTGCCGGCTCCCCACAGTCAAAAATCTGTGTGCAGCGTTTTACTACCCTCCAAAGTCCGCCACCACTCGGTATCTGTGGGGGTTTGGTATTCTCCTCTAGAGTGAAATATGCAAATCCTCAAGTCCCTCATTTAAAAATGGCTGCGTCACTGCGTGCAGCCTGCCCTCCACATTGGCAGGTTCCCAACCATGGACGGAAAATACTGTTTCCAACCTGTGGTTGGTTGAATGTGCAGGTGTGAACCCCGGGGGTTCTGAGGACCTGAGAGACAACTGTGTAAATACTGAAAAAGAATCCGCATAGACGTGGGCCCACATAGCTCAAACCCGTCTTGTTCAAGGTTCACCTGCATATAAGTAAGCTCTCCGCCCTATCCCCCTCTCTTCTTAACAAGTGGCGTTCATGATCCTCACTTGTTTGTTCACAATCAAGGCGTTATTGCTGACTCTGCGCATTTAAATAAATAAAGATGTGTTGCATACCACATGTAATTTACTACTGTATATTGCGGCCAAAGGTCATAGTAGCTGTGTAGGAAAAGTAATTTTTTTAAAAAAGGCTCTCAGAAAGCAAAGCATTTACTCAAAGAGATAAAATGTAAAGCCATGGAATAAAGAAGTCACTGGAAAGGACAGTAAATGGAAATTGTCAAGTGATAAGCACAGAAACAGTCATTCCAGTCCCCCTGGGGCCCTGACCTGGTCCCTATCCCTTTCCACCCCCTGGGCCTTTTCATCTCCAAGAGGGAGCCTGAGGGGGAGCCAGCAGCCTCCACCTCCCCCAGCCCCTGCCTCTGTTACCACTTATTCAATAATTAATGTTTCCCAAATCTTGTGCAAAAAGTGAACGTGGGCAGTTTTAGAAAACTTTATAATAATAAAAGCATAATATGCTAATTAGACCAGACAGATGAACGACATTCTGGATGAAGCCGGGCAGCGGGGGCAGAGGCAGTTAGGGGCGATCAGGCAGGCAGAGTGGTTAGGGGCGATCTGGCAGACAGGTGAGCAGTTAGAGGCATCAGGCAGGCAGGCAGAGTAGTTAGGGATGATCAGGCAGGCAGGCAGAGTGATTAGGGGCAATCAGGAAGGCAGGCAGGCGAGTGGTTAGGAGCCAGTGATCCCAGATTGTGAGGGGGTGCAGGCCGGGCTGAGGGACAACCCCCATGCATGAATTGCGTGCACTGGGCCTCTAGTTTTTAATAATGAAAAACAGACAATCTAAGTAAAAACACCGTGTGTGATATGCAAATACATTTTTAGGAGAAACCCCTCCAAATATTTTGCTCACATACTTCCAAAACTATTTTTTAAAACATATGCAGCTCTCACACCTTTAAGTTGACATCTAAAACTTTTTAACATATTTTCCAGTAGTTGCAAAAGATATAATTTCTGGCATATCATAAATGTTGATTTGTTTAAAGGAAACTGTTACTTAGCTCATTTAAATATATCTAATGGAAAAGAACCATAGCAATTTGGTACCCTCCAACAGCCATCTAAAAAAACATACATGACCAAACTGGTTTTTATATCATCTTTTTTCTCTTTGGCTTCATATTTCCATTTCATTTTACTGCAGAATTTCACTTTTATGTAACATATTTTTATGCAAGAGCTCTTATATTAGTAATCCATGCATATATTTCTATTATTCAGTAGCATGAGACTCTAAATATTTAAATAGTGTGATAATTATAATATAATTAGCCATTATGAAACATATGTATTATGTAAATGCAACATAAATGCATTTGATCTTTTGATAATTAATAAATGTACAATGAAAATATTATCAAAAACACATATCTTAGTGAGAGAGATGAAACTTTTCAAATTAGTCCATGTGTTTGTGAATACCTATTAATTATTGCTACAATAAGAGGCAGTTCTGCACCAATTTTATTTTTGTACTGCCGGGGTCCAACCCCAGCGGGTCCAGGGGTCCCCAAAGGCGTAGACGGAGTCAGCGAAGAAGGAAAAACACGGAGACAGCGTTCAGTTGATCAGCAGCCTAGCCAGGATCTCCAGCCAAGTTCTGGTCTCGATCTCCAGAGAGGTTCCGGTTCGGATCTCCAGCCAGGTTCTGGCTAGGATCTCCAGCCAGGTTCAGTCACCAGGTTCTAGTCAGGTTCTCTTGCCAATTTCTGTAGTCAGGTTCAGTCCAGGATCTTTTGCCATGTTCTCTCGCTAGGTTCTGTCTCTAGGTTCTGAGGCCAGTTTCTGTCCAGGATCTTTTGCCATGTTCTCTCCAGCGAAGTTCTTCTGTCTCTAGAGAACGTTCTGTGTAGGTTCTGTGCCTAGGTTCTGTCTCCTTCTCTGTCTCCTTCTGTCTCTTACTGTCTTGTTACAACTGTATTTATACCAGTTGATTCAATCCTATCAATCTCTACTACAAAGGTTAGGGCGTTTCTTATCTCCATTCCAGGGAGTAAAGATTAAGTAGGGCGTTTCTTATCTCCATTCCAGGGAGTAAAGATTAAGTAGCTTAAGCATGATTGTTCATAGTTAAAGTGATTAATTACCCACCTGGCACTTAGTTAAGAGGTTTTATTCCCTCCCTAACTTCAGGGGAAAATCCCTACCTGGGGAAACAACCTTTCTCAGAGACCTTGGTTAAAACACATAGTGCCAAGAAGGTGAGCAAACATTTTAAGAACAGTATGCCATATATGCCAGGTCCTTTGAAACAGCAAGGATGGACCGGCTCCCGGCATTGTACTTGTATGCTCAAGTAAGCATTCCAGCAACCTTGTTCAGGTAAATAAGTAGCAGGAAATTAAAAGTCTATTTTTTTCCTGTAGTAACATTACTCAATTATTTAAACTGCCCTCAAGTTTTATGTTAAAAAAAAAATCACATCTTATCAAAATATTCAATTAAGTGTCAGTCTCGTTGGGTTCTTTCCTACATTTTGTTGAAAGAAATCATTGGAAGCCACTCATCTTATAAAGGATTTATTATCAGGTTCTTCACTTGAGGTTCTCATTTTATTTCTTTTTTTTTTTTTAATCCTCACCTGAGGATATTTTTCCACTGATTTTTAGAGAGTGAAAGGGAGAGGGACAGACAGAGAGAAACACCAATGTGAAGGAGACACATGGATTGGCTGCCTCCCTGGCCAGGAGCCTGCAACCGAGGTACATGCCCTTGACGGGAATTGAACCTGGGGGCTTTCAGTCCACAGCCCGACGCTCTATCCACTGAGCCACACTGGCTAGGGCCAGGGCTCTCATTTTCTCAACATCAACAGCAACATTGTGGATCGCCCCTCCTGCTCTGTCCTCCCCCGCGACCTCCTTCCTGCGGGTCTGTCGCATCCTCCCCTTCCTGCCGTATCTGCCCACGTTCAGAGCGTGTGGGTCCTGGGCCTGGTGACCCTCCTAGTCCGTTATCCCGTGTCCACCGTGGCTCTGCTCAGTTTCCTTCCCGGGACCTCCTCCCGCCCAGGGCAGGCCCCGCTGGCCCTGGATTCTCATGAACTTACACCCAAAACAGGGACATACGCACCGGCGACCTTTCCTTCTTGAGGGAGGTGGGCTCCTGCAAGCCCGGCGCCTGCCTGCACATCTCACCTTTATCCGTCCAAAAGCAGGCGCCTAAAGCACACATGCAGGCTTCCTCGGAGCACAGCTGCTCTGGGTGCCTTTCCGGCTGCCCAGGTGACGGGCACCCTATTTCAGATCTGTCCCAGCCCCGGGCAGGGGCAGCCACACAGCCAGGACCGGCGATCCGAGCGGCAGCCTGGGCGGCAGATGCTGAGCCCCTGGCCCCGCCGCCTCCCAGGTCTAAGGCTGATGGCTGGGGCAGTGATGGGGTGTGTGACCTTCACCTCAAGGACAAAGGGACACTAGAAGCCAGGGAGGCCTCCACCGCTGTCGGCGCCCCGCCCAGGAGAGCCGCCCTTTCCCGGAGGGAGGACCGGCCCAGGAGGGAGCTGGTGCTCACTCCCAGATTCCCAGGAAGGACCGCTGTGCCCGGTGGACCAGGGGCGGGTGTCAAAGCAGCAAACCCAGGAGAGGGGAAGCCGCAGCTGGACACTTTCAACGGGCGCGGGAGCTCTGATCAAAGAAATCTTGGGGGACCCACAGGCAAACAAGCCCTCGGCAGAAACATGCCTTCCCCAGCTCCCGAACCCCAACTCAACTCTGGAGGCACAGAGGCCCTGGAACAGCATTAGGGATTCCGGGCCCGGAGAGGGAGTGAAGGAGGCAAGAGAGAAGCCAAATTAGGTAAGGACTCAGCTTTCTACAAAGACAGGGAACCAAACAGAATACACTGATTGCTAGAAGGATGTAGCTCTTGGTCCTGAAGGTAAATAGAGTCCTTTTTGTCCTAATATCAGCTTGACTAGAAAATCTACATGACCTCTGACCTGTCATCCAAGGGGTAGGAAATCTCTAGCCTACAAATGAGGCTGGAATCTTCTATTACCACTATACTGAGTCCAACAAATTCAATATATTTGTTAGAACTCTCCAATACTTGTGTGATGACCACATGCATGAATGAATTCATTAACTCCCAGTTAAAGAATTCTGGTATTGTCAATGTGGAAATCACTGAGGTCAGATTCTAATGAAACTCATTCAAAAATCCCTACAAAATTGGCACCCTGACTGGAATGGTCCTAAGTCTGGTACGCAAGCCATCGTGTCTTCATAGCACCACAATTAAATGCATATATTTCATTTACTAAGAGGGTGATATCTCTCAAAGTGTGGGATGTAGGAAACACAGGCAAATTATGCAATTATTCTGCCTTTCCCGACAAAGCCATTTAATGTAAAAATATCTCATTAAGAACTGGTGTAGGGAGAGGTGAAATGAGCAGAGAAAGATGTATGAAACCTAACCTTTTTCTTTCTTTTCTTTTTCTTTTTAGTGAGAAAAGATTTATAGAGTGAGTAAATTTAGATTAATCAGAAAACAATGTTAGAAATATTGAATGGCCGAAATTAAAAATAGAATAAAGAAGGAAGGGAAAATACATTTAGAGTGAGAACTAGTATGTAAATTATTCTACTATACTTATCCTGTAATTTTATTCTTGTCTTGGCCAAGCCTTACCTGTGCCTCCTACCACATTCCTGGACTCCATTTCATTTCTTAACCACAAAAAAGTCAATCACCTAGCCCTGGCCAGTTGCTCAGTGGTTAGAGCATTGACCCACAGACCAAAGGGTCTCAGGTTTGATTCCCAGACAAGGGCATGTACCTGGATTGCAGGTTCCATCCCCAGCCCTGGTGGGCGTGGGAGGCAACCAACACATCGATATTGCTCGTGCGCCCCATTCTTCCTCCTTCCTTTCCACTCTCCCTGGAAATCAATGGGAAAAATATCCTGGGATGAGGATTAACAAAATACAAACAAAAGACTTAATCACCTATTTCCCAATGTCTCCATTTATTCTGTGCTGATGAATTAGTATTCACTTGGACATCTGCTGCAGAATTTATCATGCAACCATAACAAAACTTCATATGTAAGTATTTCTTTCTTTTCCGCTTCCTTGCTCTCTCATTCTCCTTTTCTAAGGAAGAAGGAGACCTCCTGACTCGCACGTGGATCAGCCTTGGGGGTGCGGAATGTAAGTGAACAGGCTGAAGTTCTGGCAGGAGGCGTCAGAGTCTATTGTACTTCCCCGGGATTCCTGCTGATGAGAACACCAAATGCGGCAGCAGAGAGAGAAGGAGGCGGTGGGCAGAACCGGTGGAAGGAGGAAAAGAGGAAGTGAATGCAGACATCCGTATGGTAGCGCAGGGGAGAGGGAGGGCGGGAATTTGGCAATGGCCAAGGGAGCAGCGCTGGGTCTCGGCAAGGAGAGAGCTGGGGTTTGGTGGGAACCTGAGGGCAAGGCATCAAGAGGAAGACCTTGGAACAGCCGCGTCTGGAGAGTCTGAGGAACAGAGTGAGGGAGGGAAGAGGGCGCGGAGGAGCGGGGCTGTGGGTCATGAAGCTGCTGAGAGCTGCAAGTTGTGGCCTACACGGTCACTCCTTAGAGAAAAGCCCTTACTCTCACTGTCCCTCTTTTCCTCTGACAACCAAGTACAGACAACAGTGCAGAGGGATTTTGACGGGAGAGTGGCTGCCCCCGCCACAACTCACAGCCATGACCCAACAACCAGCCCCTGCACTAGCACGGCTCTCGGCCTGTGATTGCATTGAACTTGGACCTGGGTCCTGGGTCTGACAATGGGTGCAATGGGAAGGCTCCCCGCAAGAGAAGGGCCCCCATTCCTCAGTAAAAATGCAAAGTGATTTAAGAAACAGCCCATCCCTCTCTCCCATCTTTTTTTTTTCCTTAGGAGAATTGATGGTCAAGGCTGGAGTAACCATCTTGACCATGATGTGAAGGCCCAGAAAATCTCAGAGACCTAAGCACTGACCAATTCAGAACTGAATATTGAGACACGAACTAACCAGTGACCGCTGCTTTTGGGTTTTCCATAGTGTGAGAAAAACAAACATCTATTTACCTAAACCATAGCGGGGGTTTCTGTGACTTATAACTGAAGGCATCCTTAGTTAATCAAGTAAAAAATCCCACTTTTGGTTACCAACAGTATCCCGAGGAATAGACAGAACCACTTCAACACAGACTGTCAGCAGCTGGAATGTATTAACCTATTATCACAACACATCCTAATTCTGTACATGGGTATACCTCCCCAATTCTGAGACCTGCAAGAAGGACTGCATTCTATTAGCCTGCCCATCTCCAATATTATCATCGCTACAAGGTTATTAAATGCTGGCTGGCTGAACGCATGCAATTGAGGACACTAATAAAAGAAGAAATATCAGTTAAGGTATAAACCGGTCCTTTAAAGCCAACTCAGAAAAATTTTCATTTTAATCAATACCTTTTGTCCTACCTTTAGACCAGGGGTGGGCAAACTTTTTGACTCGAGGGCCACAATGGGTTCTTAAACTGGACCGGAGGGCCGGAACAAAAGCATGGATGGAGTGTTTGTGTGAACTAATACATGTTAACACTGCTGCTGGTGAAGGAGCGGAGGGGAGAGCAAGAGAACCCTCCGCTCTTTCGGCTCCGCGGGCCGGATATAACAGCCAAGCGGGCCGGATAGAACAGCCGAACGGGCCAGATCCGGCCCGCGGGCCGTAGTTTGCCCACGGCTGCTTTAGACACTTGAGCTATATCCATTTGGAAATAAAACTTTGAATTTTCTAAGTTCTAAATTTCTAAGTCCATCTTCCCTCTATATTAGCCCCACCCAATCCAGCCACCATTTGGTGTTGCTTGTGTGAGAAATCAACCATAGGATAAATAAATCCAGCTTATATCATGCTTTTTTTCAATATTTTTTCCTATGTAACAAGATGCTTAAGTCAAAATACTGATTTGCACATTCTGCATAAATTTACATATTATGCTCAAGCATCCTTAACTCTAAGCTTGTAAAATAAAACCCAATTAATTAATTAGTGCAACCTACTGCAATTGTATTTAAACCCAATATTCACAGCATGACACAGTGTATTTTTAAACCAATTAATTTAATTACATTCCGGTTCTGAAAAAGCAGACAGATGAAGACAAAGAGCTACTGATAGACATAAAAAAAAAAAAGATAGAAGCAAGGGAGGATGGTGTCCCCTTATGAATTTAATTTGAACATCAACATTAGAAGTCTGAAAATCAGAAATATGAATTAAAATCTTGAAGACCCTAATGTCATCAACCTCTGTTCTAGTATGATAAGAAATCGATTCTGGATAAGTAAGTCCAGCTTATATCATGCTTTTTTCCAATGCTTTTTCCTATGGAAGGAGGGACAAGGGACCATTTTCTCTCAGTGCAATTCTACGCCAGTCACACTGACGGATGTTACGTAAGAACCGGGTTCTCTTGAGATTATTGCTGTAATAGCTGCTGTGACTGCGCCCCACACCCATGCCTCTTCCCCCTGAACTATGGTCCTTACAGTTACTATCCCACCATTTCACATGCAATGGTTCCACACTTATTCTGTGTATGCAATTTCCTCTTATGAACTTGACCAACCTCTGCAAAGGCCAGGACTCGCCCTGTTTCTGTGGTTTCCTAAGTCCCCGGCAGCGTTTTCCAGGCAAGGTGTTCAATCATTTGACCTGGAGAGCACGCACTGCGTTGTGAGGAGGAAAACATTTAAGAGCCAGAGTGGCTTCACAGAGGCCATTCCGTCTTGTTTTGAAGTGACCGGCGCACCGGTGATCTAAGGGACAACACCACGAGACCTTCGGAAAGATCCTATTATAGAAGCAGACCCACAGACTGACCAGTGTTGCAACCAGTTGGAAAGAATAAATTCAGAGTTCAAGAAAATGATGGGCAAAATGATGAATGATGAAAGTTACAAGGCACAATCAGAAGTTATAAAAAAAATTAACAATGAGCATTCCATAACTAAAAACCTATATATATAAAAAGGCAGTGACCATAATGGCCATGACGGCCATAATGACCAGTCACTATGATGCCCACTGTGGTCAGCGAACCGCCCGATCAGGGAGTGTGGCCAGCTGGCCAACCTCGCAGCCCCTCCCCACTGCATGCCTGCCCCTAACAGACTCTCCCACCCCAGTCAAGAGCAGGCCTATGGCCAAATACCCCCTCCCTTCCCCCGGGCCAGCCCTGTCCCCTATCAGCCCACCCCACCACCATAGGCCTGCAGCCTCTCCACTCTGGCGGCCTGCCCCTGATCACGCCCCCCACCCCAATAGGGGGCAGGGCTGGGTGGCCAACCTCTTGCAGCCCCTCTCCCTGGCCAGCCCCACCCCTGATTGCTACCCCCACCCCAGATCAGTCCCCCCCCATCAGGGGCAGGGTCAGCCGGCCAACCATCTGTGGCCTGTTCCCCAGGCCACTGCCCCCCAATTAGCCCCCAACCCTAATCGGGGGTGGGGCCCGCCGGCACAATCGCCTTCCCCCAGTCGGCCCAGCTCTGATTGGGCCCTGATTGGGGCAGGCTGGTCAGCCAACCTCCCGCCATCTCTTTCTCCTGACAGGCCCAGCTCTGATCTGCCCTGATTGGGGCCGGGCCTGCTGGACCCCACCGGTGCATGAATTCGTGCACTGGGCCTCTAGGAATACATATAAAATGAAGTGCTCAATAAATAGGTTCAACAGCGGTTCAGACACAGCAGACCACAAAGTTAGTAAACTCAAAACAAAAAAAGAATGTAAAATCTGAAACGAAGAGATAACAGTGATAGTGGAAAGAAGCCTACAGGACATGCTAGACAAAGTAAAAATATATCATACTTATAAAACTGGAGTACAAGAAAGAGATGAAAAAGGAATTGGGTAGAAGAATTATGTAAAAATAATAGCCAAGACTTTTTAAAAAATTAAATATAAGCTATAAACCTACAGAATCATGAAGCTCATCAAATCCAAGTAGGATAAACCCAAAGAGAACGCACCGAGCAAGGCTCAACCTCACGAAACTGCAAAGCACTTGAATCCAACAGAAAAACCTTTAAGACAGGCAGCACTCTTTGAAGGACAATAATAAGACTAATTACTTTCAAAAGTAATCCACCACTCAGCAACAAAAGTCTTTAAAGAGAAGATCACAGAATGACATCTATGTGTTAAAAGAAAATCAGTGCTATTCAGTGTTGGCCAGAACGCAGAGCCAGTAGAGTTTCCATGCACTGCATGCAGGAGTGCAAATGGATGCAATGACCTGGGAGAACTGTTTGGTCCCATCCACTATGCAAATACACACCAACCTGCAACGCAGCAATGTCACTGAGGGAGAAATGCATATGAGACTTCAGAGCTAATTCATGTTGCACACATTATAATACCACTAGAGGCCCGGTGCACAAAATTTGTGCATGGGTAGGGTCCCTAGGCCTGGCCGGTGATCAGGGCCAATCAGGGCCTTCCAGCTGCCGGACTGGGCCTTCCTTCACTCCACACCACCCCCTGGTGGTCAGCGCATGTCATAGCGAGCGATCGAACAACCGGGCTCTAGGCCAAACTCCCAAGGGGACGCTCTGCATATTAGCCTTTTATATAGAGAGAGATAACTCAGTGTTGTCACAGATGGGGTTCTCTGGAAGATCAAAGCCTGTGAAAGGAAAGGGGAAGCAGAATTTGACAGAAGGAAATGAACTCCCACGCAAGACCTAGGAAGCTTCAGCCAACCTGTTAGGGAGCCCACCCTTACGTCCCTCTCATGGCAGAAAGAGATGGGTATTTATACCATTCAGGAGCTGGATTCAGGATGCCCTGGGAAGGATGTGATGTTGGCCGAGTCAACTCTCTAGCAAAAGGCAACTCTGAAAGAGCAGGCAGCCCCAGTTCGCCTGCTGCCCACTCTCTCCACGCTGGGCAGCAAGTTCTTTCTTGAAAGAGAAACTGGGCAGCACATGTCCAGGTCGCCCACAAGGGTTTCAACGGCCTGGTTCTCTTTTAAACCTACACAAACCTTGTAGGGAAGACACACATGTTCTCTGCTCAGGGCTTTTGCACAGCTGTTAGCTCTGTCAGGGACTCACTTCCATCAGTGATTTGTCTGGGTAATCCTTTTACCTTCCTTAAGTTTTTACTTAGCCATCATCTTCTCAGTGAGGACCAAACTGAATAACATATGTTAATTTCCAATCAATTCCAATCCCATACTCCACATCCTCTTTACAATAGTCTATGTTTGCTTCATTCCTTTGTACATATCATCCCCTAGCATCTATATGTATAAAAACCTAAGCAACTGTCCAACCGTTTGACCGTTCACCCAGTAGCTATGACGTGCAATGACCACCAGGACTCTCTGACCATTAGAGGAAGGAGCCCAATTCCTCACGGAATCAGCCGTGGGTTAGGTTGCTGCTGGGGCACCATCAGCCCCAAATCTGCTTCACCTGCACCCCAGACCCATAGATCAGTTTTGGCCCAATCCCCACAGGCCAGGCTGAGGGACCCCACCAGTGCACAAAAGCATGCACCAGGCCTCTAGTGTTAGATAATTTACTATGTTTACAGGAGATAGCTGATCATTGAACACCTCCCCATCCAGAATGTAAACTCCATAAAGACAGGAATTTTTGCTTTGTTTACTGATATGTTTCTAGAACAATACTTGAGACATATTCCATCTTAATATTTTCCAAATGAAATTGAATATGTTTACCTTTACCCCTGAACATGCACCGACTAATAAAGATCAACATCAAGAGAAAAGGGTATTACATCTTCCAGTGTGAGGAGGGAGGAGGAGGTGAAGTATAACTCCTTGTATTTTTAATTAGTGTTGCCTTCTCTGTTTTCCCTATGAGAATCCTCACTCTGTGTGTCACTGATTAGGGAAGTGGGAGGCGATATAAGACTGTCATTGCAATAGGCATAAATGTGCCAGTTGTTAAAAACCTATTCCTGGGTGTTATTTTAGCATGTTAAGTCATTCCTACCTACAATCAGAGTTAAGTATCCTATATAATAAAAGGCTAATATGCAAATTGTCCCTATGGGCGGGAGTTCGACCGACTGGGAGTTAGACATGTGCTGACCACCGGGGGTGGCACGGCATATGGCGGGTGTCAGCAACGCGGTGATGGCAGCAGGCGGCAGTGAAGGCTCTGCCAGCCCGGTTGGGTCCCGATGAGAGCGGGACCATGGTGGGATTGTGGAGCAAGTGAGCAGGTGGCACCAGGCCAAGGCAGGAGCAAAGGAAGGCCCTGGCCAGTGGCAGCGGCAGGCAGCCAGGGGAAGGGAGGCCCCTGCCGGCAGCCAGCAGCTGCTAGGGACCCTACCCATGCACAGATTTTGTGCACTGGGCCGCTAGTAGGTAATAAAAGTGCAGAAATAGCCTGGCTGGCATGGTTCAGTGGTTGAGCATCAACCTATGAACCAGAAGGTCAAGGTTTGATTCCTGTTCAGGGCACATGCCCGGGTTGTGGACTCAATAACTGGTGGGGGGCATGCAAGAGGCAGCCGATCAATGATTCTCTCTCATCATTTATGTTTCTCTCTCTCCTTCTCCCTTCCTCTCTGAAATCAATAAAAACATATTTTTTTTTAAATTACAGAAGTATTGACATCATAAAAAAGGTTAAAAATGCAATGATCTATTGTAATAAAAATTAAAGTAGCTGTAGCTAACATGTTAACTATTATGTGTCAGTTACAACATTAAGTTCTTTTCATGAATTATCTTCTTTAACATTCACATTTCTAGGATCTATATATTATTAATATTATCCCATTGCTATTTTATTTTATTTTCCTCACATTACAATGCAAAATCACTACTTTTACAGGTTAGACCAGTGATGGCGAACCTTTTGAGCTCGGCATGTCAGCATTTTGAAAAACCCTAACTTAACTCTGGTGCCGTGTCACATAGAGAAATTTTTTGATATTTGCAACCATAGCAAAACAAAGACTTATATTTTTGATATTTATTTTATATATTTAAATGCCATTTAACCAAGAAATATCAACCAAAAAAATGAGTTCGCGTGTCACCTCTGACAGGTGTGAGGTTCGCCATCACTGGGTTAGACGATCCAAACACAGCAAGATGCATGGAGGTTGCAGAATTGGTCTTGAACTAGAGTGTGAACCCAGACAATCAGAAAGCCTCTGCTCTTCTGATCGAGAGTCCCCGTGCTCACCTCCACGTGCACCCGCGGCCCGCTCAGTGTCAAGGCGACAACCTGTAACACACAGGTGGGCACGGGGAGGCCTGACCGCCACTCCAGGGGAGCCTTATGCAGAGCAGAGCCCCTGCACAGTGCTGTGCAAGCTGTGCTCTGACATGAAGACAAAGGGAGGAACAGGTTCGGGGTCCCTATCACCCATGTAGTTACGTTTTGGAAGCTGTCTATTTGGACACAAAGAGGAGAACCCCTCTCCCCCTCCTCTCACCCCTCCCACTGCCTGAGGATTCCCAGGAGCAGATCACCTGGTTTATTTGGCTAGCGTTCTTGTCTGCGTGGAGCTGAGCTGACATGATGGTGAAACATTGGGGGAGTGGGGAGAGAGGCTGAAGCAAACTGCACTGGAGAAATGGAAGGGTGTGGGAAGTGAAGGGAAACTGCGGAAGGATAATGAGGACGCTGCTGGAGGCAGAAGCAAGCTGCCGAAAGCAGAAGGGTTAAAGGGCAACTGTGGTTGTGGGATTCCCGTTGTTTTTGCAATGAAACTGTGCAGGCTGCTGTACGATTCTCTCCATCTGCCTCTGAAAACACGAGTAAAATATCAGTTGTCCTTTTTGGATGTTTAAATATTCTTTTGTATTTAGGGAGAATTTTGCAAAGTGTAGAATTGGCTTTACGGAGGGTGTGGAGCAAAAGGAGAGAAGTCACATCAGTTATGCAGGATAAATATGCAAATATGCCAACGTATGTAAGTCAAAGAATCTCCCATACCAGGCTAGTGAGGGGTTCATCCCCTACTTCCTTATACTATAATTAAGCATACTGCAAAAGACAGGTGCTGATTTGTGTACATTATTATAATGAGGCGGGCCTTATTTCATCTGTCTATGGGTGAAAAAACTAAAGCTTCCAGGTGAAGTCATAAGCTTAATATCTCATAGCCAACAAGTAGCAGAGCAAGAACTTTAACCTAGGAAGTGTCTGGCTCCAAAGCCACTGTGCCTGTAACTTCCCACTACACTCCTCTCATGCGCGGTCATCAGACTCATTCACTGACCCCAGGGGGATGGCTTTATTTCCACGACACTAAACATTGGTGTAGATGTCTACCTATTGCTGACATGCTTCAGCATAAAGTACTGAGTAGCTACTGTGTGCAGGGACTGTGCTGGGTGAGGGCGAAGACGAGCTGAGGCACTGTTTAAGATTTGAGAGGCTCACAATTTAGCAGAAATAAACGAAATCGTATTTTGTCATTTGCTATAACAATGCATGGTTATTTTTAAAAAGCCTATTTGGACATGTAAATCCTATATAATAAAAGCCTAATATGCACATTGTCACCGCGGGTGCTCGTTCAACTGGGAGTTCAACCGCTCGCTATGACGTGCGCTGATCACCAAGAGGTGGTGTGGAACATGGCGGGCGTCGGCGAGCTGATCACCAAGAGGTGGTGCGGAACATGGCGGGCGTCGGCGACACAGCGCTGGCAGTGGGCAACAGTGGAGGTGCTGCTGGCCCCAATAGGCCTTGACAAGAGCGGGACTGTGGTGGGATAGTGGAGCAGGTGAGCAGGCGGTGTCAGGCCAAAGCGGGTGCGAGCGAGGGCCCAGGTGCTGCTCAGGGCCCAGAGGTCAGCTGGGACCTGCCCTTCTACACCAGACACTCATGCTTTGATCACCGGCCAGGCCTAGGGACCGCACCCATGCACAAATTTCATGCACTGGGCCTCTAGTAATGATTGTAATAACTGGTCACAAAACCCAAAATGAAATGTGATATAAAAAAAATAATAAATCACCAGCCTGACAATTGGTCTTGTTCTGAGGCATATGACACAAACACTGTGTTGGGTAAGGCCTGCAGCCCTAGCCAGTTTGGCTCAGTGGATGGAGTGTTGGCCTGTAAACCAAAGGGTCCCGGATTTGACGCCAATCAAGGGCACATACCTTGGTTGCAGACTCCTCCCTAGCCAGCGTCCTGGTCGGGGGTCATGTGGGAGGCAAGCAATTGATGTGTTTCTCTCACATCGATGTTTCTCTCTGTCTTTCCCTCTCTCTTTTGCTTTAAAAATCAAGGGAAAGCTGAAACCGGTTTGGCTCAGTGGATAGAGCGTCGGCCTGCGGACTGAAGGGTCCCAGGTTCGATTCTGGTCAAGGGCATGTACCTGGGTTGCCAGCACATCCCCAGTGGGAGATGTGCAGGAGGCAGCTGATCGATGTTTCTCTCTCGTCGATGTTTCTGACTCTCTATCTCTCTCCCTTCCTCTCTGTAAAAAATCAATAAAATATATTAAAAAACAAAAAATCAAGGGAAAAATATCCTCAGTTGAGGATTAACCATAAAACCCAAAAAAAAATCTGACCTGTCAAATACAGTTTATTCTACTCCCTCTAAAAGATAATGGCTTTAACCAATACACACACAGAACAGAGTGCACACACAGCTTTTCTCAATAATCTTCCAGACACTACTTAATCAGCAGTTAATCCATCTAGAAAGAAAAATACTTAAGTGACACATTACCGGGAACGCTAACTAGCTCTGACCTGCATGGGCTCACACGTCACAGAGATGAAAATTCAAAACGTCTCCAAGTCCCAGAGAAAGATAAGCGAGAAGTCCTTAGCCGCGCTTTTAGCCTGTCCTTTCAGATTAGCGATGTCGGGGAACCTGGGCCAGGTTTAATCATGGCTTCTCTTCAGCTCCACTTCTCTCGGCTTCGCCTGGACATCATGGCCCCTTTCAAATCACTCTGTCAGCGTCACTTCTGTAATGTTTTCCAAACACACGACTGCTGCTATCTGTAGCAGCGATGATGATCCTTATAACCAGGAAAACACTGCCTGTCGCACCGGCTGTGAGGCCCCCGGGGAACGTCTCCTTGCAGCTCAGCAATGCTCTTTCCTTATTCTCAGCGCTGGCCTGCCTGGAGGATTTCATTTGGCATTGTGTGTGGAAAGGGAACTTTGAAAATTACAAACTTCTATTCAGGAGCTTTCTCCCCCTGTTTAATCTTTTTTTTTTACTTTGAAATGTCCTTTTTTTTTCCTTCCACACTAGACCAGAGGTTTTCTAATTATATGTAGTGGAATTCATTCTTTTTTCATTTTCAAATACAAAGGCTCAAAAGCACCCAGGATGCCATATATGAAAAGATGAGCTCTTTTCTCAAGAAGTGGAGTTCTTTGTTGTTTGTAGGAAGATTCATCCTTGAAACCGTAGGGATCTATAGAGCGGTCTGATAATCACTCCCTTAGATATCCCTGTGTATCCTGGGAAAAGCATCATTTTCTGTTTCTGCTGTGACTGTGAATATTCCTCTACTTGTAGATCGTTTGTAACTTGTAAACTCGGGAGGCCTGGAGTCAGATGGGACAGACTCAGACCCTGCTCACTCGCTCCTTACTGCGGCCTTGAGCACTTTACTGGGCTCTGCGGCAGGGCTTGCTTATCACTGAAGGAATCAAAACAAAGAAACCGTCCTTGTGATGCCTGGTGGCTTTGAGGAGCAATGAGGCTACAGCCCTAGATCTTCAGGGGCTGCAAAGCTCTCGGTCCCCTCTGCTCCGGGGTATACACCACGATTCACACTAACAGATCCTTCAGACCACAGAACGTAGTGAAAGGTAACTGCACTGGTGACCGCTACCTACGGCCTCACAGACATTGAAAAGCTACCGAATCCCTGAAATTCCACTGAAATGCACAGTATCTGCCCCAGCACACTGCTGTTTCAACTTTCACAAAGACTGCATCTCATTTGACAAGAAATGTTTGAACTCAACTGGTGAGACTAGAAATTGGTACAGTCACGGTGGAAAACATATTTCTCAAAAAATTAGACATAGAACTACCACATGATCCAGTCATCTCTCTTCCGGATACATAGCCGGAGGAAATGAAAACAGTGGATTTAAGAGAGATTTGCATTCTGATGTTTCTATCAGCATCATTCGCAATAGCCAAGGTGCGGAAACAATCTGAAGGTCTATAAATGGATGGAAAAATGAAGATGTGATATATGGAACAGCCTGCCATCTGCAATGGCATAAGGGAGCTTGAGGGCACTATGATGTCAGTCCGACAGAGAGACAGATCCTGTATGATGTGCAGAATCTAAAAATACAAAGGGGTAGAAACAAAAAAGGATGGTGATTATCTGGGACTGGAGAAACGGAGAGATGTCGGTCCAAGATAATGAACATCCAGATAGGAGAGGACTACGTCCATGGATCTGATGCACGGCACCGTGACTGTAGTGGACAGTACTGTGTTATATGCCTGAGTGGCTAAGAGAGCTCCTCTAAATGTTCTCAGCAATGGAATTACGTGATGCGATGGAGGTGTGAGCTAATGCTGCCGTGGTAACCATATTGCATCATATAAGTGTCTCATATCCACATGTTGCATATCTTAAACTTACACAATGTCATATGTCAACTAGAGGCCCGGTGCACAAGATTCGTGCACTGGCTGGGGGGGGGGGGGTCCACTCACAGCCCTGCCTGCACCCTCTCACAGTCCGGGAGCTCTTGGGGGATGTCTGACTGATGGCTTAGGAGAGGCTCCCGCCACCGCTTGCCATCATTGAGCTGGCTTCTGGCTGAGCGGCGCTCCCCCTGTGGGAGCACACTGACCACCAGGGGGCAGCTCCTGTGTTGAGCATCTGCCCCCTGGTGGTCAGTGCTCATTGGTCATTCCGCAGTTTGGTCGATTTGCATATTACCTTTCATTATATAGGATTACTTCTCAATTAAGCTGGGAAAAATGATCTCATAGCAAAAAAATGTTTTTAAAAAGAAATGTTTGCTCTGTCAGGGCCATTTAGTAAAATAGCTTCAAAATAAATTTTATTTCCCTCATATAAAGTAATTGATGTAGCCCGGCCGGTGTGGCTCAGTGGCTGAGCATCAATTTATGAACCAGGAGGTCATGGTTCGACTCCCAGTCAGGGCACATGCCTGGGTTATGGGCTTGATTCCCAGTGTGGGGTGTGCAGGAGGCAGCTGATCAATGATGCTCTCTCATCACTGATGTTTCTATCTCTCCCTTCCTCTCTGAAATTAATAAAAATAAATAAAGTAATTGAGACCTAAACTATATAGCAAGTTGGTTGTATTTGAAAACATTAGAATTCAGTAAGTGCAGTGGGGTTCTCTATTTCATTCACTCCTGTCTGTTTAGCATATAGAAAATCACCCATTACTTATTGTGCACTCAGTGAATGAACAAGGTAAAGAAACCACGGTGGTTTTTTTTTTTTTTGGAAGCTGGAAATAGCTATACTCTAATTTGTGTAAAATAAAAGCTAACGTTTATCACAGCACAAATAGGATGATATTTTATCAGACTGGGAATCTGTTCTGTATCAATGCCCTGACTGATGGATTGCCTATAATATATCTGTGTATTATCTAAGTACAGCAGTACAGAGTATTACCTTTGTACTAAGTGCCATGTTTCAAATGTGTCAAGTGGAAGCAAAAAGCAACTAGTAGGAAGGATCCTATTCTTCCTCCTTGGGCTTCTTTCAGGCCTTAGTGCTTCACCTGCTTCGGCTTTTGTCTCCTCCCAATATAAATAAAACGGCTGCCAGCTCGCATCTGATTACTTTTTGCCTTTGAATAGTAATGACAGTATTAACTCCAACCCAGGATAATGGTTTTTCTTGTGTGTGTTTTTCTCCTTTAATTTTCTTTTTTCGTGCTAAAAAGGAAGCTGCAGTTTTAGAATAAAAAAGCAGCAAGATATTAAATAAAAAGATATTGCACATCTTTCACAGAATAGCAAGCTGAACAATGATATTTCTTAGAAATAACATGACATAAAATGGGAGATTTTTTTAAAGGCACTGGAATACAATGGATTATTATAGGTTTTTTTAAAATTTCATTCTGAACAATAAATCTAACATTTTAAATAAAACTAACATTTTACAATTATAAACACTCATTGAATACACCGTGGAAATTTGTTAGTTTTGTGCTATATGTCTCTTTTCATAAACAATCTCTATTTGCTTAAAGAGGGATGATCTAATAGATTTAAATTATTCCTAGGAGCTGGAGGCAGAGGGAAGGAGATTGTATATTGAACACGGTAAGATCTTCTAGTACAGCACGACAAAGGAATCGTTTTCGTTAAAGCTTTTCCATATGAAATCAAATAACGAATGATACCTCCCTGTGTGCATTCATAGAACTTAAAATCCACACACAGAACTAAAATTTCGGAACTAAAATTCTGTGTGCACGGACTGGCCCAGGTGTTCGCAGTGTTGCTGTGCTTGACAATGGCCTATCCATCTCCTGGTGACCATGTACCATGGATCTATCACGGGGGCATTACCCACTGTCATGTAACTTATGGGGGGAGGGGAGTGCTTCTCAAAAGTTAAGCTTTCAGAAAGAGACATTTCCAAGGGAGTTTATTCAGATTGATCGGGGAATTCTAAAATATTCAATATTCATTGCAAGCCTCACACTATCGGCTCTTCCTCAACACATCCAGTTCCATATCACCTCATTTATTTATGATGGGACATGATTAATGCCTATATTCAAGACTACAATAGACAAAAACTGTGTAAAGAGAAAATGAGAAATGACTTAGGTCTTTCAGTAGCACTATAAGAGGATTAGAATATTGGCAGGCAAAGACCTACCAATCAGGGGTGCAGTCCCCCAATCCTGTACCCATGTTGTGGGCTCTTGTTCAAAATGTGATACTGAAAATGTCAGAATTCCCTTTAATTAATTAACATAAGTCTTCTCTTTACTTTCAGAAAAGGAAGATGCATGTTAGCTCCAGTTATAATTACTCTGTTCCTAACTATATTTTGCTGGAGAGAAACTTTCAGACTATGAGATGCATTTAGTACTATACCATTCCTTTATTTTATCAGCCCACACACACACACACACACACACACACACACACACACCTTAATTCTTATTTCTTTTGGTCTTTCTCTTTTCATTTTCTTTTTTTGGTTGTTGTTTAATTTCAATTATCCTTCTAAGTTTTACATATCAAAAGCACATCTCACACCAGTTTAAACCAATGAAATACATTAGCTGATTTACAAATGCAAAGATAGAGCAATTATGGCCAGATTCAGAGACTTGACTATTTTATCATTAATCAGCTAGTTCCCTCGCAGTTCTGTTTTGATTATGTTGTTCTACTTTAGGCCCAGGCTTCCGCCATGCGGCAGGCCCAGTAAGTTCAAGCTTATAAATTCTTTGCAGCTAAGGAAAGAGTCTCCCATTCCTAATGGTTGCTGACTCTGCTCAGAAGTCACTAATTAATTGTAGAATCTTTTGCCATCCTAAAAGGCTAATTTCTTTTTATTTTCTAGTCCTGCCTTTATCTTACCAATAATCTCTACAATTTCTCTCTCTCTTCTCACATTTTACAAGCAGCAAGAACAGTCAGTACCTTTAATGATTTGTTTGAATATATCCTTATTTAAATTACCAATTTCTTTACTTACATGTTTTCCTTATACATAACTATGGGTAAAATTATACTAAGCTTCCTGCCACGACATAATATAGATTTCCCCCTTCCATGCATTCCTCAAAACATGTTTCTTATTTCCTTTGCAGCCCTCACGGGAAGTGTCCTCAAAGTCCAGATTTCGACTAAGAGTTCTAGATAATTTAGGTTTTCTTTATTATAGTCCCCGAAACCCTGCTCGTCTTCCCACTGCTTGCATCCAAAGCCAACTGCATATTTTTAGATGGTAACCACTGTTATGTAAGTTGACTCATGTCCCTCACAAAAGACTTTGAAGTCCTTACCCCAAGTTATCTGTGAACGTGACCTTATTTGGAAAGAAGGCTGTGGAGAGCGGCCACAGCATTTGGACAGGTTCAAGCCTCGGACTGATGAGAGGGCATGGTCCTCTCCTGGCAAAGCCACGTGCAAGTCCCAGCACAATTATAGCCAAAGACTATGGCTGTGAGCTTGACCCGATGGTCCGAACCTGTGGCCCCACGTGGCTGAGTGATGTGGGCTTCGGGAGGTGCATCAGGTAAACAAAGCTTGATCAGGTGCATGTAATTGAGTGGATTCGAAACCTGCGAGAACATTGTAAACATCTTGACCACACCCTGACTGTGCCTCATGGAATCTGGCTGTAAAATAAAGACTCAGCTTGCAGGCTGTGGCGCTGTCTCTCCATCCGGGAGCAGCGTCCCACCCAGCCCCAGCTTTCTTCTCTTGCCTGTCTTCTCCATCCTTCACCGCCCCTCAGGCTCACCCATGGCTGTGCCGGCGCAGCACAAGACTTTTGCAGAGGACCAAGTTAAGATGAGGTCATCAGGGTGGGCTCCGGTCTGTGATGACTGTCGCTGTGGAAAAGCAAACTGGACGTGAAGATAGACGTCCGCACAGAGAAGGCCATGGGCGATGAAAGCGGAGGTCCCGGCGATGCATCTAGGAGCCAGATTGCCAGCAAGGCACCGGAAGTCGGGAGTCGAGGAGCACATGGCCCCTCACTGCCCTCCGAAGGAACTACCTGCCCATAAGCCGTCAGAACTATGAGATGATACCTTTCTGTGGTTTGAGCCCCTCGGCTTCCTCTGCCTTGTTACTGCAGCCCCCACACTGACAGGCTCCCTTGCAAACATCCAGCCCTCCATGAGTTACCTCTGAGGGTAACATTCCTGCCGTAATTCAGCCGCTTCGAACAGCTCAGATTCACCCTGGCCCACGGGCCCCTCTGGGTGCTACAGCGTGGGCCTGCAGGATGGGATGGGAGAAGGCAGCACAACACACTGTTATTTCTACCCTTTTTGCCAGTTGTCCTTGGGCTTTTCATTCAGCTGTGTGGCTGAACGTTTTACATGGACTTGGGAGCTCTCCCAGGAGTTTGCATTCATGGAAGCTGTGTGACTGTTGGTGTGTGTGTGTGTGAGATTGGGGGGGGGGGGGGGGGAGCAGATGTCTCTTACTCTGCTATTTGGTGCTATCACTCCAGTATTTCCTTCCATTGTGGTTGGAAAAGATAGGTGAGGCGATTCCAATCTTCTTAAACATGTGAAGACGTGTTTGGTGCCCTACCTTATCCCCCTGCCGGAGAATGCTCCGGTGTGTGTGGGAAGTGTGTGCTCTGCTGCTGTTGGTGGGATGTTGCCGTAGGTACATCTGGGACATGTTGTCCACGCCTGCTGCTTCCTGGCTGATCTTCTGCCTGGAGGAGCCGGTCATCATTTCCAGGGGAGCATTGAAGTACTCACCATTATTGTACTGTTATTTCTCCTCCGATCTGTCAACGTTGCTTTATACATTTAGGTGCTCTCATCCTGGGTGCACATATAGTATTTTCCTGTTGAATTGACACCTTTATCATTGTGTAATGGTTTTCTTTGTTGCTTGTGACCATTTTTGGCTTGAAGTCCGTTTTGTCTAATACAAGCATCGCCGTCCCTGCTCGCATTTGGTTACCACTTCATGGAATATATGTTCTCCAAGCTTTCACTTTCACCTTGGGTGTGTACTTAAGTCTGAAGTGAGTTTCTCATATATAACATCTCCCCGGATCTTTTCAAAAATCCATTAAGCCGCTCAGTATCTTTTGATTAGTGAGATAATTGTTTTCTGATTTGTAATTTTTTGTTCCCCTCTCTCTCTTGTTGTCTTGTCTTCCTTTGTGACTTTTTTGTAGTGATACACTTTCATTCTATTATCTATATCTTTTATATACCTACTGTAGGTTTTTAAATAAGTTACCATGAGACTTGGAGAGACTTCTTATGGTTATTATGGCCCTTCTAAAGATGGTAACCACTTAAATACCATATACCATAAAGACTCTAAATAAAAAATATATTTAAAAAGACCCTATACCTTACTTCCCACTCCCCAATTTATGTTATTGATGCATCATTTACTTATTTTTATATTGTGTATTAACAAACTTTTGTGGTTATAGTTATTTTTAATATCGTAACTTTTATAATAGGGTGAAAAGTGGTTTATATACCACCGTTACAGTATTACATTAGTCTGTATTTGTGTATATAATTATCTTTACCAGTTAGATCCTTTCATATGCTTTCATGTTGCAGTCTAACATTCTTCCATTTCATCTTGGAGAATCACCTTTGGCATTTCTTGTACCGCTCGGTGCCAGGTGTGCGGATGGGCTCACGCTCCCACCGGGGGGAGACCTTGCAGGCACGGGTCCCTCTCTGCTCTGTGCTGGGCTGAACCGAGGGAGGTGTTGTGGGTCATCCTGCTCTTCTCATCCTTCCCAACGCATCTTCTCTCGTTTCCGCTCTTCTCCTTGGGGCTGGAGCCCTCAACCGGACTGAGGCTCCCATCGTGAAGTTTTCATCTATGTTTATTAAATTGGTGTTTTTGTGGGATAGAAAGGTCGGGACCTCCTATTTGCCATTGGGTGAGTGTCACCCCTGAGGACAATTATTTTCAACAGCAGCTCTCAGTCCTACAGCCCCAGTCCCATGAGGAAGAAGGGTGTCCTTCCTCAGTGGGGCTTCTGATGGGGCCCAGCCTTAGCTGACACCCTGTATCAGACCTGCAGAACATCTAGCTGAACTGCGGAATCTGATCAAGTCACTACTGTCAAGGAAATTTTTTTTAAAAATCAGTGTATTCAAAGACTTAAAGCAAAAGAAAATAAACTAAATTAAAAGGAATGGAGAAAGCTCAGGAGCTACCAAGAACAGAAACAATCCAGGCACTGCTGCATCCCGCACCAGAGGCTGTGGGGTCCCATCAGGGCACGGCCAGTCGCTGGGCTCCATCCCTGGTACAGGGCGCGCAGGAGGCAGCCGACCCATGTTGTGCTCTCATAGATATTTCTCTCTCTCTCCCCCGCTCCCTTTCTCTAGCACTAAAATCAATGAAAATATTAAGATTTATATGTGTTTTCAAAATGCAAAAAATACATAGCAGCAGAGTGTTCAAACTGAAGTGCTCTCCCCTTTAGAGCAAGATCCCCTGCTGAGTTATTACTTTACCAGCGATACCCCCATTTCCTTAGACAACGAGGAACCGTGCAAAGGGCCATGGTGTGTTGACTTGCTCAAGCAATAAACGCCACAGTCAGTATTTCTGTCCTAGTGCTCTTAAACGTGTCACCATGAATTCTGTCCAAAGCTGTGCAGAAGACGGGGATAAACGGAATAAAAAGAACTGTCAGGAGGACGGTCTTCAGTCCCCTCTCCCTCCTTCCGAGAGCGCTATGCTGCTAAACACTGCATTGTCTTAGGTGTCGTTTTCTGAAGCTTTATCTGGCTCTATAACCTCCTGCATTGTAAGGCTTTCCTGACTGGTTCTCAGCGCAAACCCTGCGCAGGTTTAGGGAGGCTGAGAAAAGATATGCAGGTAGTTCCCTGCAGGTATGTTTATCGAGGGGCCCACTGGCCACCCTGAAGGAGAGACCGATTATTGGATTTGCTTACTTTTTGGAGATTGATTACAATGCACCCCACGCCTCTCCTTGCTTCCAACACTTTAACCAGAACAGAGACTTAATGAGATGCATGGATCGGCTAATTGGAGAGACTCCCATAGACGCCATTACTTCATTTTATCTAATCCATCTAGCTACGTTTTTCATTAAGCCGCATGTAATATCTATTATATTATGAATAGCGTGTTAGTGATGTCATACCAGTTTTTCTTATACATCAGGCTACGGCTGTTACTGATATAACTTCAAACATTTCGAATGATGCTTGGGAGCACCCCTGTGATCTGAAGTTAACTTTTGAAAAATGCCCAAGCAAATAGGACACTTGCAGAGCATGGACATTTTAGCCTGGGTCGCATTCCCTTCCGCCTGAACTAATGTTTATGTAACATTAACTAGAGGCCCCGTGCACAAATTCGTGCATGGGTGGGGCCCCTCTGGGTGGCCTGTGGGGATCAGGCCAAAACCGGCTCTCCGACATTCCCCAAGGAGTCCCAGATTGCAAGAGGGCGCAGGACAGGCCCAGGGACCCCACCGGTGCACAATCGGGCTGAGGAGGGACCGCAGGAGGGCTCCAGGGCATGTCCAGCCCTGGCTCCCCAGTCCCAATCCAGCAGGCTGGCCGGGGAGGGACACAGGAGGTTGGCCAGCCAGGGAGGGACAGTGGAAGGGCTCCAGGGTGTGTCCAGCCCATCTCATTCAGTCCTGATCAGCCAGACCCCAGTAGCAAGCTAACCTACTAGTCAGAGTGTCTGCCCCCTGGTGGTCAGTGCAGGTCACAGCAAGAAGTTGAGTGGCCTTAGCATATCATTAGCATATTACACTTTGGCTAAACAGTCCACCAGTCACCAGGAAACCAGACACTTAGCATATTAGGCTTTTATTATATAGGATACTTAACATTTTACTATAAATATTTTCATTTCATTTCCTTAGAGCATCACTAACCTGTCCATGCCATTTTTCAGCCTGATCATAAACTGCGGTCAGGGATTTAGACTTCGCATATTTCATTTAAGTTCCAAGGAAAGATTCATGAGCAAAACAATGAGGGCTGCATGAAGTCATAGCAGTAGCAAGGAACTGATGGTCAGGGAAAACACCTGGAGAGACAGGCAGTAGGATGAGCCACATGTTGACAACCAGAGGCCAAAACCAACACAAGTTCAAAATCTCACAGGCTGACCCGGAAGCCAAGGGTAACCTCTGTTGGCTGTGAGCTAGAATCCACATCCGATCTCTCCACTTCCAACGCGGCTGCCACGCCCATCCCACCCACCACTCGGCCTGACAGACCTAGCACGTGGCAAGGACAAGCACTCCTTCCCACAGTCTTCATTGTATTATTTTTTCAATATGTTTTTATTGATTTCAGAGAGGAAGGGGGAGGGAGAGAAAGAGAAACATCATTGATGAGAATCATTGATGAGCTATCTCCTGCACGCCCCCTACTGGGGATGGAGCCCACAGCCTGAGCACGTGCCCTGACCAGGAATGTAACTGTGGCCTCCTGGTTCCTAGGTCGATGCTCAACCACTAAGCCACGCCGCTGGGCACAACAGTCTTTATTTTCTAAAAATTCTATTATTCTAAAATGTACTGCAATAAAACACTAACTCTAAACTAATGAGCATGGTTATCAACAGTAAGAAATACATTCTAAGTTCATTTAAATAACCAGCAGAAGTGGTTGAAGTTTCAAAAATAGATATAATCTTTCCAAACTTCTAAGCAACATAAGCTAAATGCTACAGTGGGAAATAGCAGTGCCAGTTGTTTTCCATGGCATGAATGAAGCAAGTAACATAACAATCGGCCACCTCCTAGACAACACGTTTGAAGGTGAAAATAAAATGTGACGCGTGCCAATGGTTTTGTTATCTGCAGAGAAACAAGAAGCTCAAGAACTTTACCTATGATGTGACTACAATTAGGTGGCTAGATTTGTATGTTGTACTAACATGACAGTGCATTTTTTATTTCTATTATAGAAGGCTCCTGATGTTATAGATCAGGTCTAGAACTCAGTGAACCAAGTGAACTAAAACTTAGAGGAACTTCTGTTGACCCTTATGTTTTCCAAAGATCATGAAATATTAGTTTTCTCGGAACTCAAATGTTTCTCTTCACTGAAACAGGGGGAACTCATCAACGTTCAGCTTCATTATGGCGTTATATATTTATCAAACTTGTTTAAAGTTTTAAAAATTGATATATATCAGTGATGACGAACCTTTTGAGCTCAGGGTGTCAGCATTTTGAAAAACCCTAACTTAACTCTGGTGCCGTGTCACATATAGAAATTTTTTGATATTTGCAACCATAGTAAAACAAAGACTTATATTTTTGATATTTATTTTATATATTTAAATGCCATTTAACAAAGAAAAATCAACCAAAAGAATGAGTTTGTGTGTCACCTCTGACACACGTGTCATAGGTTCGCCATCACTGATATATAATAAGCACCTACTACGTGCTCAGTGTCCTGCCAGATGTTAGCAGAAGAAAGAGTAACTTCCAAACCCTCTGGAACTTGCATACTATGTGAGTAAACAACACATGAGCGAGTCAGGAACGTTTAGGACTGAACTGGTTATTTCTTGGCTGTAAAGATTAAATGACCTATATGTACTTCAAAGGTAAGAGGTGGCCCGGCCAGCACGGCTCAGTGGTTGAGCGTCGGCCTGTGAATCTGCAAGTCACGGTTCGATTCCCAGTCAGGGGACATGCCCGGGTTGTGGGCTCGATCCCCAGTGGGGGGCATGCAGGAGGCAGGTGATCAATGATTCGCTCCCATCATTGATGTGTATATCTCTTTCTCCCTCTCCCTTCCTCTCTGAAATCAATAAAAATATTTTTTTTAAAACGTGTCTTTATAGGAATGATGCACATTCATAATCTCAACTAAAACTGGGATTTCAACGAGGTAAAAGGAGGAATGGTTCCTTTTCAGGCAAAGGAAGGTAACAAAACACCGTGAGCTCATAAGATGCCGGCGACGGGGCCAGGGCTGCCAGCGGAGGCCTGGCAGCAGCGGCACGTCCCGTCCCCTCGCCTGCGGGAGGCTCTGTCTCTGTCTCGCGCTGATAAAGGCCGTTTTTGTGCGGAAAGAGCGCGGATTAGAAGAACCCGTGGAAGCCTGATTAGGCGAAGTATTGCTCAGCCTCTGCCATCCATTTTGCCTCCTATCTCAGTCTGATTCGTCCGGATTGTAACCTGCCTAGAATATAAACAGGAAACCCAAGTAACCGCGAGCACAAATCTACATCTACTCAGAGAACAGTAACATTCATTTAAAAGATAGGATATGTCCCCGTTTTCAGTAAAAACAACACAGGCTATATTACTTAGATGTAGCATTTAGCATCCGGCCTTGAAAATGAAAGAAACTGACATGCTCTTCACCCTAAGCATCCAAATACAATGGGGTTGCAAGAGCAAAAGAATGAGGAAAAGATATTAACGATTCTGTTACAAAGGAGGCTATGGCTTTTTTGTCAGTTTCTGATACTTTCCGTGGATAGTCAATTTTAATATAAAATGAAATCCTTCTAAAATGAATCCTTAGGAGACGTGGGAAAAATAGAAAACTCCAGGCAAAACAGGGTCAGTGAGCGTGGTGACCCACCGCGCTCCCGCTCCCTACCACACATGTGGGAGAGGAAATGTGTAACCGCTTGGCCCATCCTCGTCAGAGACAGCTCAGAAAATGTGTTATTCCAGAATGGCACACACTCATGTAACAAAGCACATACACTGAAAAATATTAGCATGACAACATGAAAAGATACTCTATCCAAAACCCAAAATAATGGATAAACTCTAACTGTATTAAATAATAATAATAATATTAAATCTGCCACAGTGTGTATCGGCAATATCTGAAGTTCTTTTGCATAATCAGAGCCAGCATGCTTTAAAGTCATACATTAGAAATGTGTAGTAATATGTATATTTGGGTAATTTTGTCCTTAAATGATTGAGCAACAATCTCTATAGATGGGCATACCCCCCAACTAAGAATATGTAAATATGCTGGGCTAAAGTGTGACTCTAGTGTTGAGAAACACCAAAATAAGTAAAGAAAACAATATTAATTAAAAAATGGTAAAGGTAAAGAAAATAAAACTAACATTCAAAATACAGTGAAAAATTCCAGGTGTGGCAGGTGACTAGCCCCTCTCTCTTCACTTTTTGAAAGACAACACTTCTCATTGCAGCCGGGCCAGGGTGACTCAGGGGCTGAGCGCTGACCTATGACCAGGAGGTCACGGTTGGATTCCTGGTCAGGGCACTTGCCCGGGCTGTGGGTTCGATCCCCAGTGTGGGGCGTGCAGGAGGCAGCCAATCCATGATTCTCTCTCATCATTGATGTTTCTATCTCTTTCTCTCCCTCCCTTGAAATCAATAAAAAAATAGTTTTAAAAAACTTATCATTGCACAAGACAAACTGTATAGGAAATGCATTCAGCACGACTTGACGGAAAGAAAAACATCCGCTACAGCAGCACTAACTTCTCCCTAATGACCACAGACGGTCCTTGGAGATACACACACAAGTAAAACCAAAGCTCAACTGGACTTTAAAGATTGTCACCTGGTCACTGTGTTTAGGGCAGTCATCATATTTTGAAGAAAAATCATATGTTAAATGCCTGGAATACGAAAGCTCAACCTTTGCCAGGGACTAGGAATATGAACACCAATGAGAAACACTTTTATTTCTTTAAGAGGACTGCATCACAAAAACATGCACACATATGGGATAATATGTCATAAGGTAATTTGAAATTATGTAAGATTAGATTAATGCTTTCCAAGAACTACACAGCCATGACAGAAAGGGTAAGCAGCCTGTGGTTACCATGTGCACTTAGCAACAACCGTCAAACACACTACGGCAGACATCATTCTGAACCTATGGCGTATTTGGTTCCTTCGTGGTCGCGTTACACAGGGTTTGGAACATGTACTGCCTGGACCTTAGGTTGTTCATGACAAAAATCCAACCCAAACTGATTTAAGCAAAAGGAGAATGTGTTCATTCAAACGACAGTACGTTATCTTTAAGCCTTGAAGGAAATGACAAATCACTAAGGTTTGATGAAGAATAAGAACAGTCACCCATTGTTTCCCACTAAAAACACATACTCCTTTAATTTGTGATACAATTCCAATTATGGACCTCTTTTTCAGACCTTGTTTTTATTTCCTGGTAAATTGTATGATTTTTTTAACATCATACTAATTGCTTTAAATTTAAGAAAATCAGCATCCCAAACATATTATCCACTCATTTATTTATAAAAATCTTATATTTACAACTTTAAAAATACTGTCTTAATGAACCGGAAAAAAAAAAACCACTTACCCAATGACTGAGTCTATTTCCAAAGTGTAGCACACATTTAAATAACCTTCGAGTTAACCTTGGAAAGCCAAAGAAATACCAAGCTGTCAGACACATTTTTACCCAGTTTAAATTAGCAACAATATTGCTTTTGTTCCCAGAAAAACGTCTAGGCTTTAAGATTATTAAGATTACTGAAGATTAAAAAGACTGTCAGATATGTGACTACAAGGAGTCCACAGAAATCCAATTTTTATTTGCCAAGTTAAATCCTCCAGCAAATTGTTGGCAGTGTGATGTTGGATACTCATATCACAATAATCCTGCCCAAATAGTCATGTTTGATTACTCCTTGTTCTGTGCTGAGAAAAGTCCAATAAATTCTCACCACTACTTGTCCCACCTGAGAGCAGTCACTAAAACCATAAAAGAATAAGACAAAAGGGGAGCCAGCGTGAGCACACCTTTGTCCAAAAAGTTAGATTCTGAGAGAAGAGTCTGTAATAAGTGAACATGAAGGAAAAGGCTGTCAGCCTGCATTTTTGAGAGGCTATGAAGTAGGCTTATGTCCATAAGACCCCTCACTATTTTACTTCACATTAAAAACACGAAAACAAATATTTCTTTTTAATGCATGTAAAAGGGAAAACATACTCTGCAAGGCAGCTCATTACAAGGCCTATCGCGCAGATACTGGGCTCCCAGGTTGAAAGGATATTCACTGGACAAAGACAAGACGCACACAAGGCTCAGGGGTTGAGCGTGGACCTATGAACCAGGAGGTCACGGTTGGATTCCCGGTCAGGGCACATGCCTGAGTTGCGGGCTTCATCCCCAGAGTGGGGTGTGCAGGAGGCAGCTGATCCATGATTCTCTCTCATCATGGATGTTTCTCTCCCTCTCTCTCTCTCTCTCTCTCTCTCTCTCTCTCTCTCCCCCCTCCCTCTCCCTCTGAAATCAATAAAAATATTAAAAAACAAAGACAAGCTGCATGAAGAAGGCACCATGACAAGTAACTGAGTCATTGACCAGGCCCCTCCTGCTCAGGTACCATTTCAGGGATGTGATGGGCTCCGCAGCTGCCAAGGAGACACAAAACGATGTCTTTGAAAGAGAACGTGGGCTCTCTCACACGTGAACTGTGAGCTGGTGTCGCGGGGGCCCTGCAGGCCCACGGGGCTGAGGGCTGCTCCACCCGCTGCCCAGGCATCCATCCCTAGGGCTTGCCCTCACCCATCTCGTCCCATGTGGCAGATCTACATTCCAGGCTCCAAAGAAGAGGAAGAGCACAAGGCATCCCTTCACTGTAAAGACTGACTAAGAAACGGAATCCGAGAAACTAAGATGGCGGCATAGATAAACACCGGGAAATAGTCGCCTCCCACAACAATTGAAAAATATCCCAAAGGACAGAGCAAACATCGTCCAGAACAACAGGAAGGCTGGCTGAGTATAATTTCTACAACTAGAAGAAAAGAAAAGCACGCTGAGAGCCAGAGGAGCTGCGGAGGCTGAGTGCAGGGGTACGGCGGCGGCTCGCGCGCGCGGAAAGGGGGTGGCACCTGAGGACGCGGCTGTCTTTTTGAATCACAAGCTCCCGACTGCTATGAACTCCGGTTCTGGGAAGTCTCTGGGGACCCAGGACTCATACGGGGAGAGACTGCTCTGTCAGGCGGCAGCGGGCAAACTTGAGGGCAGATTTCCCTCAGAGGTGCTTGCAGCCGTTACCGGGACACTGAGACGCGCGACTCCGGGCACGGAGAATCAGCCATAACTTCTTTCTCCGCCCTTTGACTCCCTGAGACCCCGCCCCACCCAGGCTGCAGCAGAGGCTTTTGCATGTGAATGTACCTAACTACAGCCCAACCAAGCAGACCCGGAACTTCCAAGAGAAGGCCCAAGGCCCCGCAGCGGCTTGCATTGCTTCACAGCTGAGCCTCTTCGTGGCTCCGGCTGTGTGGCCTCAGGCAGGGACTGAATTAGCACCTCCTTAGATCCAGGAGCCACTGTACCCAGTGGTCAGAGGGGGACCATTCTCCCACTTCAGACACAGCTGCTTCCCACAGCCAATTGGCCTGGAGGTCAATTCCTCCCAGTGATCCTACAACAACCAAGGCACCAAGAGTGCACCAAGAGTGTCCACCCCAGGTAACTGGGGAGGCTGAGCCACTGGGCCCTACAGGACACCTGGCGCGCAGGGCCACTCTATCAACACAGGGAAGCAGCCAAAATGCGGAGACAAAGAAACAGGTCACAATTGGCAGAAACGGAGGAGGGCAGACGACTGGATATAGAGTTCAAGGCCACGTTCATAAGGTTTGTCAAGAATTTTATGGAAACCGCCGATAAATTTAATGAATCCCTCAAGGAGTATAGTGAGACCATGGAGGACATGAAAAAGGACCAACTAGAAATTAAGCATACACTGACTGAAATAAAGAATAATTTACAGAGATCCAACAGCAGACAAGAGGATCCCAAGAATCAAGTCAAAGATTTGAAATACAAAGAAACAAAAAATACCCAACCGAAAAAGAAAAAAGAAAAGAGATTCAAAAAATATGAAGATAGTGTAAGGAACCTCTGGGACAACTTCAAGCATACCAACATCAGAATTATAGGGGTACCAGAAGGAGAGAGAGGGCAAGATATTGAAAACCTTTTTGAGGAAATAATGACAGAAAACTTCCCCCACCTGGTGAAAGAAATGGACTTACAAGTCCAGGAAGTGCAGAGAACCCCAAACAAAAGGAATCCAAAGAGGACCACACCAAGACACATCATAATTAAAATGCCAAGAGCAAAAGATAAAGAGAGAATCTTAAAAGCAGCAAGAGAAAGACAGTCAGTTACCTACAAGGGAGTACCCATACGACTGTCAGCTGATTTCTCAACAGAAACCATGCAGGCCAGAAGAGAGTGGCAAGAAATATTCAAAGAGATGAATAGCAAGAACCTGCAACCAAGATTACTTTATCCAGCAAAGCTATCATTCAGAATGGAAGGTCAGATAAAGAGCTTCACGGATAAGAAAAAGCTAAAGGAGTTCATCACCACCAAACCAGCATTATATGAAATGCTGAAAGGTATTCTTTAAGAAGAGGAAGAAGAAAAAGGAACTCTTACCATTTGCCACAGCATCGATGGAACTGGAGAGCGGATAAATACCACAAGATCTCACTTATTTGTGGAATATAATGAACAACATAAACTGATGAACGAGGACTGATCCAGAGACGGAGAGGCTTTGATTGGACTGTCGGGCCTTGGAGGGAAGGTAGGGGAGGGTGGGGGCAAGGGGGAAGGATCAACCAAAGGACTTATATGCAAGCATATAGGCCTAACCAATGGACACGGACAACGGGGGGGTGAGGGGATGAGCGGGGGCGGGGGGGGGGGGTAGAGGGTACACATATGTAATATCTTAATCAATAAAAAAATATTTAAAAAAAAAGAAACGGAATCCATCCTATTTTCCCTCCAGAATGGCAGTCACGTGTCTACCCTGTGCTGTGAGGGAGCCATTCCCTGGGTAGTCACAAGGCGACAACTGTCCTACTTGTAGGGCAGAGGGGGGGATGACTATGGGGAGGCGGTTATGGTGGCTGGATATCACAGCATGGCTGCAGGCTCCTGGCAAATCAAGACACGAATGCATGGAACTATTATATAGACTGTGAAGCTGCTTGTATACACAAGATGTTAATTATACTTGCTACTGACCTCTAATTGACCAAATGGAAAAAAATGAAAAGAGGACGATGACGCAGAGAAGATACAGGATTACTTTGGGATACTGTTTTCACAGGAAAAAACATAGAGAAAAGTCTTTTCGGATACAGTTTGAAGTCCAGTCGGGTTCTCTGCTTAGACTCAGGAGGAGTTGAGGGTGGGGACATTATTGCTGTGATTTGAAACGACACCTGTTTGCATTCAAATATTTCAGATGGCATTGTGATCCGTGACCTTTCCCCCCAGGAACTGCCACCACGTTGACTGTGAGTTCAACGTCGTGTGACAAGACCTCTGCTCCGCGTGGGAGATGAAGGTGCATATTGCTTGGGTCAGAAAGAACATTCATGCCGATTCAAACAGAAAAATCACACAACAATGTCCCAAACAACATCATAAAGATATTTTAAAGGTGCTGTGGGAGGAGCTTACGAAGGAAAGAAACTTATGCTGCCAACCAGGCATGGTGATAGGATGCCAACAATGCTTTAACATCCCACACAGTGGTAGCTACTGCTATAAAGTCAAACTATTGAGTAGAAACTCATTGCAGTTTGGGGAAATAACAGTTATTACACAAAATACCTCCCAACCCACTTAATTTCCTGAAATCCCAGCAAAAACTAAATAAAAAATATGTAAAAAAATTCTTCAAATAAGCCACCTTAATAGGAAGTTCACAGGTAGTACAAAGGGATTAATAAATTCACTTAATATGAGATGAGCAAACATATATATATAAACTTATTACTTATTATATTGTTTTACCCATGTACAATATAAATATGGGGCAGTTTCTTATATTTCTATCTTTAATGAAGGTATTTCATTGAAGGAAGTGAGTATATATGGATTAAAAGACTTTAATTAATATTGATTTTTCTTTAAATAAATTTAGACTTCGGTTTTGTTTTTTTGCTCCAGCCAGTGTGGCCCTGGTTAGAGCATCAGCCCTGAACCAAAGGTTCTCAGGTTCAATTCCCAGCCAAGGGCATGTTCCTGGGTTGCAGGTTGGCCCCACTCAGGGCATGTGCCGGAAGCAACCAATCGATGTGTCTCTCTGCCTCTCTCTGCCTCTCCCTTGCTCCTCCCTCCCCCAGTCCCTTTTACTCTTTGAAATCAATAGAAAAAATATATCCTCTGGTGAGGATTAAAAAATAATAAATAAATGCATAAATAAATAAATAAACAAATAAATAGGAAAGTTCACATGTATTCAGATTGCATAAACACTCATCAAATAAAATCTATATTATAAAAGGCCAAGTGGCCAGAACGACCAAACAACCAGTCACCAGGAGGTGCATGGAGCACCTCTCGGTCCCTCCCCAGGCCTGCGAGCTGCTTGCAGTGGCAGGGCCCGCGGCAAACTACTCATGCGGGGGGTGGGGGGCGGGGGGTCCCGCCGGCGCGACGTGATTTCGCGTGCTGGGCCTCTAGTTAATAAATAAATCCTCACCAGAGGATAAATAATTTTTTTTAAAGCAACCCATTAAAACATATTTCCAGAGTGAGAAATGTGGAAGCGTTGTTTCTGGAGGATGGATAACTACCACCCTACATGTTTTCCTCGGTGGATGTTTCAGGACAGAGAGATAAAAGGTAACCTTGTTAGAGACTAAGTACCCTGGCACTGCTGAGTCTGTTATTCCATTTCATGTCATTGTTAAGTCAAAAAACATCCAGGAGGCAATTGAGTTTGGGGATCGCTTGCTAGCTGGACTGTGAGGCCACTGCAAGTCGTCGGAGGCACTGGCGTTCAGCCTGGTGACGGATGCCTGCGCATAAACACCGGAGCAGTCAGTCGGGTTCATTTTGCTTGATGAGTGTATATGCAATCTGAATACATGTAAACTTCCCTGTTTGTAGTTGATCCTAACATTTTCTGAAATTAAATTTTTAGCAGAGTATTGCATTTTGTAATGCATTTTAGATTCCTCAGGTACCTGTTTTCTGGGACATTCCTTTTGCAATTAGATTCTCATAGATATTTCACTACTTAATGAAATTTCAGGTATTTTATTTGATTATAATCCTAGTGTGCCTTAAATTTATCAAATTAGATAGTAAAAAAAAATGAAGTTCTGTTACTCTTCATACATGAATTTTTTAATATATTTTTATTGATTTCAGAAAGGAAGAGAGAGGGAGAAATATCAATGATGAGAAAGAATCATGGGTGGGCTGCCTCCTGCACACGCCACACTGGGGATCAAGCCCGCAACCTTGGCATGTGTCCTGACCAGGAATTAAACCGTGAACAACAGGTTCATGGGTCAACACTAACCACTGCACACACCGGCTGGGCTTATGCATACATGAATTTTTGTATTATAAATTAAAGGGTCTTAAAATATAATGGCCAAAAATATCTCCCACCCTGCTGGTCTCTGACATTCCAGCTTCAAGACCCATTTCTTTTCATTGAAGTATGAACTCAGGTGCTCTTGGCTCCTCGCCCTCCATGCCCACCTTTAAGCTAAGCATCCATCCTGAAAACATTAACACAGAACAGGTCTCTTAACACCTGGAAGCTACCCGGGGGCAGGGCTGCAAGGCCCCAGTGGAGCACACGGTGGTGACGGAGAGAGTATTTCCCTCCTGCATCCTGTGCCTCGATGGGAATGAGATCGGGATGGATTCAACTCCAAGTTTAATTTCCTGGCGCCCCTCAGGCATCCTCCCCCGGCCAGGCCTGGAAGTGCCCGGTCATCATACACACTGCCCGGCTCGGCAGCGCGAGGTCCAGTGCACTGCCCCACAGCCACCCTCCTGCGTGGACTCACCAGCTCTTCCAAACCCACGGCTCTGCTGAGTCCTTCGGCATCCACAACACGACTTTGGACTGTTCTCTTCTTTTTGTTTCTTTGTCTGTCCAATTGCTATTAATATCCTGAGTTTTGTTAGGCATAGTTTTGCTATAACCTCCTAGAAAACAACGAGTTTGTCTCTGCCCAGGCATTTTCTCTGGGAGAGCAGGGATTCTGCTTTTCTCACTGACAGTGCTGAGACCAGGAGACACAGAAGCGCCATCTAATACACGGACACAAACACAGGGAGGCAGCCAAGACGAGGAGACCGACCTCCAGGTCAGCACCAAAGAAGAGCCACGCGTGCCCGCATCGCACACAGAACGTGCGGTGATTGCATGTCCGTGTCCACCGTGAGCGGAGAAGGGCAGCCTCACTCAGAGCTGCTCCCATGTCACAGCTCTTCCTCGCTGTTGAATTCTATCTGATAAGTGTTCACTTTGACTGTAAATGCCAGATTTTTTAAAGCATTACCTTTACTGAGGGGTGGGGGGAAATGGGAGGTTAAGGTCACCTTAATCAATACCTTAATCAATAAAAAAATAATAATAATAAATAAATTTATCTTTATTGTTGAAACTATTACAACCTTTGTTTTTCCCATTGACCCCTTCACCCGACACCAGCCCCTCCCAGGCCTTCACCATTCTATTCTCTGTGACCATGCGCTATGCATATGTGCATATAAGTTCCCTGATTAATAACTACACACACACACACACACACACACACACACACACACACCTGCCTTCCCTCTGAAATTTCCAAAACATATAAGGAACTCATACAACTTAGCAAAAGACAATAATCCAAATGAAAAATGGGCAAAGGACCTAGATAGACACTTCTCCAAAGTGGACATACAGAGGCCAAGAGTCATATGAAAAAATGTTCAAAGTCACTGATCATCCGAGAGATGTAAATCACCACCAGATTTTACATCACAACAAATTAAAGACTGGACCTTAATCTTCCTCAGTTCTCATAAAAAATAAAATTAACAATAAATGTTGATGAGGAGAAGGATGAGATTCCAGTAGAGTAATTTTTAGAAGCAGAAACAAATGTGGAGAGACAGTCAGTGCGCATTCTAAAAAAACAACTTGATGTCGTATTATCCGTTCTCTAAAGGTACATTCGCAAATTAAATCATCGTCCTCTGCACTGACCCAAATGGGATCAGAATGCTTTCAGAGAGCGCAATCTCCTTTAAACAAGCATCCGTTTTAAAGAATATACTGTGGTTAAAATGGCTTCTACCAAACTATGCATATGGCCTTCACTAAACCCAAAGTCACGTTCCAAAGTTAAATATTTCTTATTTATTTTTCATCTTAGTAAAACTATAGCTTGAGATACAGGGTGCAAGCAAATTGCAAACATACTCTGGAAGGTATATGGAGAGAGTGTTATACTAAAACAATGCTACAAACATGGAAAGTGACAAGGACAACATATTTAAAGGGATATTGTCTTGCACCTCCCTTCCCTGTCATCTCCTGTGACTCCTCTAATTGCACAAACTCTTTGGGATGCTCTCATGGTTATAAAATATGTGCTTCTTAGTGTAGATGAAGAGCTCTAGACACATAGAAAAACTAAATCCACGAAGTAGACGTTTAAACACGCAATATTGTAATTCAGTTTCTCAGTAACTCTACTGTTGTCTTTAATGTCTTTTGTACAATTTTAGCATATTGATGGCTGATGGGCTGAAATTGATTAACAGCTTTTCGAACAACAAATCAGAATATTCAGCTTCCAAGTTTAGCCTTTTTTAACTTTATCTTTTATTGCTTACATTATTACACAAAACAAACTTAGCCTTTTAAATGAGTCCTCTTTCACAACATGCTGTACCATTTCTCTTGGGACTCTGAAGAAAAAAACATGGTTCTGTTCCTTGTAGAGACACGGTTCTGAATGACACCAAGAAAACTGCATTGGAAATACTATGCCTGTTTGGCTGAATATTGGAGAAGAAACAATGTTCAGAAATAGACCAGATTTGAATCCCTCTCCATCAGTTATTCTATTATCTCAGGTAAGTTGTGTAACATCCATATGACTTGGGACAGATGTCTCATTTGCAAAATAGGAACAGCATTACCTAGTACATAAAAGCAGGTTGTAGTCAAAGGAAATCATGACTATTGTTTAAAAAAACACAATGCCAAGAGCATAGAAAAGTGATTAATAGATGCTAGCTCTGATTGTCTTTTCCTTTCAAATAACCCAAAATAAAGTTACAAGCGGAAATATGAATTTAAACACACCTAATTTTTGTTAGAGCACTTACAGACATACTAGAGGCCCGGTGCACGGATTCGTGCACGGGTGGTGTCCCTCGGCCTGGCCAGCAATCAGGGTTGATAGGGGGCCGGCAGACCAGGGGGGAGGGACCACAAGAGGGTGGCTGACTGTGGGAAGTTGGTTGTGGGAGTGCACTGACCACCAGGGGTCAGCTCCTGTGTTGAACATCTGCTCCCTGGTGGTCAGTGTGTATCATAGCGACTGGTCATTTGGTTGACTGGTCATAACAGTCGCTTAGGCTTATATATATATATATATATATATATATATATATATACATATATATATGTATATATATATATAGAGAGAGAGAGAGAGAGAGAGAGAGAGATTTGCTTCACAGAAATGGGAAAAGACAACACCAAATTTTATATAAATACATAATTTTTATAGAAATACTAATATGTTAATATATCAACTACCTACCATATTAGCTGGCTTGACACATATTGTTTTCTAGCCCTTCCTGGCTTTTTTATAGTGACCTCTGGATAAGATGTGAGAACTCCCATGGTATCATGAAGCCTTCAGAATAGGAAAGCAGCCCAGTCAGTGAGGCTCAGTGGTTGAGCATCAACCTATGAACCAGAGGGTCGTGGTTCAATTCCCGCTCAGGGCATATCCCCAGTGTGGGGGTGCAGGAGGCAGACGATCAATGATTCTCTCTCATCATTGATGTTTCTGTCTCTCTCTCCCTCTTCCTTCCTCTCTGAAATCAATAAAAATATATTTTTAAAAATAGAAAAGCAAGAGACAGATGTTGCCTCATGAATTTCAGGAAACTAGAGGCTGAAAAGAGGGAGTACATAATGAAATGCAGAGTACGAATTAGAATTTTAAAAACTTATAATTCAATAACCTACACATAGAGGAACTCTTAGAGATTCAGAATACATATTTGAGAGGACTTCTGTAAGCCTTCGGAGATCTAAAACTACTGGTAGTAGTAGTTTACAGGCAAGTAACTGTGTTCCAGAGTTAGTGTAGAAAGTGGTATCTTGATATTATTTACTGTTTTCTAGCCTATATGTCTAAGAAAAGCTACCATATTCCAGTTGGTAGGATAATAGATTAAGAGAATGTTGTGTTTCAATGAATAACTAATCATCAGACCAAATGGGACTTGGTCATTTACTGAGCATTAATTCTCAAGGAAATCAAAAGCATATGTTTTTTCCATTAAGTGATAATAGAGATAGTGATCTCAAAAATACTATTATAAGAATTAATGTGGCAACACATCACCAACTCCTCAAATGATAGCTTTTATGTAAGACCAAAAACAGTAATAATACGTTAAAAAACCGAGAGCTGCTCTTAAAGGTAAAAACGCAGGGCTTTCTGTGTAAAAACAACACTTTATTATGCTCTTTGAAGCTGCAAACAATTTGGGACGGTGAAATTTTATTTTCTCAGCTGTTCCAGTGACACATAATTCTGTGAAAAAAAATTAGATCTAGATATGAAAGAGAGGACACCTGGAGATGGATGAATTGAAAAGCTAAATTTGAAATGAATCGCTGAACTAATGCGTGAGCGTTATGGGTTTACGTGTTTTGCCCATGCTTCCTTTGCTAATTGCATTTGTTTCCTGCTGCTACGCTTATTGTCATGACGTTTTTAATACTAAATCTGTGTGTGTCTGTGTGTGTCTGTGTGTGTGTGTGTGTGGAGAATGGGGCCTGTTACCTTTCATGTTTAGAGTTTCTGAAAAACAGTGACCTACGTTTAGTTCAATGGTGAAAAGACTTGTGAGAATGCTGGGTAATGCTGGTTTCCCTAAACCACTTATCAATCTGAGGAAATATTAACTGACAATCTCCTTTGTTGTTGTTGTTAATCCTTACTGGAGGATATTTTTTTCCATTTTTTAAAATATTTTTATTGATTTCAGAGAGAAAGGGAGAGGGAGACAGAGATAGAAACAACAATTATGAGAGAGAATCATTGATCGGATGCTTCCTGCATGCCTCACACTGGGGATCCAGCCCACAACCCAGGCATGTGCCCTTGACCGGAATTGAACCCAGGACCCTTCAGTCCGCAGGCCAATGCTCTATCCACTGGGCCAAACCAGCTAGGGCTTTTTTTTCCTTTTTGGAGAGAGTAGAATGGCGGGGAGGGGGGAGAGAAGGAAAGAGGGAAAAATGGGGGGGAGGGAGAAAGGGGGGGAGGCAGAAAGGAAAAGGGAGAGGGAGAGAGAGAGAGAGATACATTGATTGGCTGCTTCCCACACTCACCCCAACCCAGGCAGGGATTGAACCTGCAACCTGGGTACTTACCCTTGACAAGGAATTAAACCCGTGACCCTGAGTTCACTGGCCGATGCTCTAACCACCGAGCAGGCCAACACTCTGCATATAGTGAATGTCCTATATTTGCCTGTTGTTAATGAAAACATATAAAGTATTCATTGATGTCTACCTTAAAACAATATATTCTAAGTAGCGGAGAATATGAATGAATATATTATGAATGTTACTATTAATATGACCAGTATATTTATATTATGAATATTAATATTAGTAGTGCATACTACTTATTACAGTAGTAACATATATACCAAGGAATCTTGAACTTTTTTTTCCCTATCAAATAATAATGCCTAGTACATAGCAGGCATTTAACTATTTCTTTTTTTATATATGTGTTTTGTTGATTTTTAGAGAGGAAAGGAGAGGGAGAGGGAGAAACATTGATGAGAAGGTAAATCGATTGGCTGCCTCCTGCATGCCCCCTACTGGGGATTGAGCCTCAACCTGGGCACTTGCCCTGGCCAGGAATTGAAACAGAGACCTCTCAGTGCATGAGACAATGCTCAACCAAATGAGCCACACTGGCCAGGGTCAACTGTTTCCAAATAAATAGAAGTATTAGCTGAATTCATTCTTTTCTGCATTTTTTATTTGTAGTTTTGAATTACAGTTCACTTCCAATATTTTTTTTTAAATATATTTTATTGATTTTTTACAGAGAGGAAAGGAGAGAGATAGAGAGTTAGAAACATCGATGAGAGAGAAACATCGATCAGCCGCCTCCTGCACATCTCCTACTGGGGATGTGCCCGCAACCCAGGTACATGCCCTTGACCGGAATCGAACCTGGGACCTTTCAGTCCGCAGGCTGACGCTCCATCCACTGAGCCAAACCGGTTTCGGCTCAATATTATTTTATGTTGGTTTCAGGTGTACCGCGTAGTGGTTAGACAAACATGTACTTTACAGTGTTTCCCTCCATATTTCCGGTCCCCGCCTGCCACACACAGTTATCACAGATTATTGACTATAATCCCTATGCTTTACATCATCGTGACTATTTTGTAACTAATTTGTGCTTCTCAATCCTTTCGTTTCTTTCACTCAGTCCTCCAACCCCCCTCCCCTCTGGCACCCACTCTTAAAGTATCTTATTAAACACGTTTATGCTTCTAGATTCAGCAAAACATTATATTCTGGACGTCACTTGCTGTCTTTTATGGATCTGAGCTAAAGCCATGTTATCTGTCCACGTCCCAGCAGGAAACAATTGGCACATTCAAATGCGGCCATTGAGGCATTTCTTGAAAGAGCTCTTTACAGCTGTCTAGTAGTTACTCCTCACACAGCCCAGGAGAAGAGGGGTGCGGGCCCCTGGGAACACGTCCCAGGCCCGAGACAGAGGGAGCAAGTGGCTCCCAGGACGCAGAGAGGACACGGCCATCCTGGGAGAAGCTGCGGCCTTCAGCACAGGGACACACTGACATGGGGCCGGGAGGGAGCAGGGGAGTGAACTCCCCGCTTCACCCCACCCCGCTCCCACCTCCCAGCGTTCCTGTTGATCCGTCCCATTGGCCCAGCCCTTCCGGAGCCTGAGAGCAAGCGCACCTGCTGGTGCTGGCCACGGGACCTGCTGATGCCGGCCACGGGACCTGCTGATGCCGGCCACGGGACCTCCTGATGCCGGCCACGGGACCTGCTGATGCCGGCCACGGGGCCTCCTGATGCCGGCCACGGGGCCTCCTGATGCCGGCCACGGGGCCTCCTGATGCCGGCCACGGGACCTGCTGATGCCGGCCACGGGGCCTCCTGATGCCGGCCACGGGGCCTCCTGATGCCGGCCACGGGGCCTCCTGATGCCGGCCACGGGACCTGCTGATGCCGGCCACGGGGCCTCCTGATGCCGGCCACGGGGCCTCCTGATGCCGGCCACGGGGCCTCCTGATGCCGGCCACGGGACCTCCTGATGCCGGCCATGGGACCTCCTGATGCCGGCCATGGGACCTGCTGATGCCGGCCATGGGACTAGCCCCCTGGGTGGAGCAGGATGCCGACTCCAGCTGGCATCTCAGAGAAGCAAACCTCAGGCATCCAGCACAGCTGGGATCAAAGTCACTTTTGATAGCGGGACTTATAACCTGAAAAGAGCACTTGAATTAATCTGAAAAGTCATCCTATTACTTTAAATCTTAGAACACATATACTTCTGTGAATAGGGGCTTCAGTTTTTCTTAAATTCCCTTTTCAAGGCCTGTGCAAAGGGATTGAGAAGATGACTCAGCTGTGAATCCAGTAAGCCGAACCGATAAGCAGGGTCAGACCGACCCACCAGGAGTCAAAACATCATCTCATCGCCATCATCTCATCCCCATCATCACATCCCCATCATCTCATCCCCATCATCTCATCCCATCATCTCATCCCCATCATCACATCCACATCATCTCATCCCCATCATCTCATCGCCTGGTGACTAAGGACAATAGCTGATGTCTGTGGACCTCCAGAGCTGGCCTCACCCCAGCCCCTTCGCCTTTATAGTCCTGTCCCTGCACCTGCTGGAAGACAGGATTTGAATGCTTGCATGCGCCTTTCCTCTTGGTTGACTAGGCTTCTCAATAAACGCCTTAAATGCCTCAACCCTGCCTTCTGATTGGACACAGCGATGGGCAGCCCGAGCCCACCCAGGGGTTTCCCGGTAACACTTTGACTCCACAAAATAAGGAAAAGGTCTACTTATCCAATTAACACTGAAAAAGACACAATCATCAGCACGTAACAAGAACTGATCTCATACAGTACCTCGTCCTGGGAAAGCATGATTCAGGAAAAATACATTTCACCCCTAGATCACACTTTAAGAATATAGCCATTGTTTCAGGAAGCTGAATGGCATGTTCATTGTGTAGTTATTGTTGTCATAAATACAAAAAAGAAATAAAACTGATTGTATGTTCTCCACATTCAAAAATCCGTATTATCTACTTAGTACAGACTCACACCTCATTCAATTGATCTGAATTAGTGAGGTTTTAACACATATCACAATTATGTTAAAATAAACCAAGATATTCCTTTTAAAACTTATAGATTTTACAAAAAACTAATAAAGTATGATGGCTGAAGAAGAATATGATGTCAAAATTCTTTAAAATGTCTTATCTGCCGAAACCGGTTTGGCTCAGTGGATAGAGCGTCGGCCTGCGGACTGAGAGGTCCCAGGTTCGATTCCGGTCAAGGGCATGTACCTGGGTTGCGGGCACATCCCCAGTGGGAGATGTGCAGGAGGCAGCTGATCGATGATTCTCTCTCATCGATGTTTCTAACTCTCTATCTCTCTCCCTTCCTCTCTGTAAAAAATCAATAAAATATATTTAAAAAAAATAAATAAATAAAATAAATAAATAAAATGTCTTATCTGACTTCACTATGCTTTATCCTGAGTTTTTGTGATTACTCCTCAGTATGAATCCTTAGTTGCAAAAAGACACTTTATTTTAGCTTTTATTTTTTTGCCTGCTACCTTCCTCCTACACCACGTACCTGTTAAGTCACCAGCCTAGACTGATATCCCTAGAACTTTCCTATTAAAAACAAACTCAACACCAAGAACATAAATAAACAATTCAATTAATAACTGGGCAAAGGACCTAAATACGTAGATACTTCTCCAAAGAGGACATACAGATGGCCAGTAGACATATGAAAAGTGTTCAACATCTCTAATCATCAGAGAGATGCAAATTAGAACCACAAGGAGATACCACCTCATACTTGTCAGAAGGGCTACCATCAATGAATCAACAAACAAGTGCTGGCAAAGATATGGAGAAAAGGGAACCCGCCTACACTGCCAGTGGGAATGCAGATGCTACAACCGCTGTGGGAAGCAGGATTAAGTTACCTCAGAAATTAAAAATGGAACAGGAGAACCAAGATGGCGGCATAGGTTAACGCTGGAGTTTGCTGCCTTGAACAACTACTTCAAAAGTGAAACTAAAAAACGGAATGGACATCACCCAGAACCACAGGAACGCTGGCTGAGTGGAAGTCCTACAACTAGGAGGAAAGAGAAACGCATTCGGACACCCAGAGGAGGCGCAGTGCTGAAGTCAAATTCTGAAGTGCGGAGTGCACGGAGCGGGCTGGCGGCGGAGGGCGCGGTTGGCGTTTTCAATCGGGAGGGAGTCGCAGACTCTGAGCTCCAGATACAGGCGAGTCGTTAGGGACCCAGACTCAAACGGGAGAAGCAGGGCTGTCTGGCTTCGGTCAGAGCGAGTGCAGCTTTCTCTCCGAGGTTTGCAGCAGGTGCCGGGACTCAGAGAGGCAGAGCCCCTGGGGACAGGACTGAGAGCCGCCATAACTGCTCTCTCTGGCCCACCCTATTGATCCTGTGCGACCTGCCCCACCCAAGCCTTGCACAGAGGCATTTGCCGGGTAGCCTCAGGCAAACGCCAGATTAGCACCTCCCTAGAGGACAGAAGTTCTCTCACTGCAGACACAGCTGATTCTCACAGCCACTTGGCCTGGAGGTCAAACCCTCCCTGGTATTAGCTACAACAATCAAGGTTTAACTATAAGACTGCGCACAAAGACCACTAGGGGGTGCACCAAGGAAGCATAACAAAATGCAGAGACAAAGAATCAGGACAAAATTGTCAATGGAAGATATAGAGTTCAGAACCACACTTTTAAGGTCTCTCAAGAACTGTTTAGAAGCCGCCGATAAACTTAATGAGATCTACAAGAAAACTAATGAGACCCTCGATGTTATATTGGGGAACCAACTAGAAATTAAGCATACACGGACTGAAATAATGAATATTATACAGACTCCCGACAGCAGACCAGAGGAGCGCAAGAATCAAGTCAATGATTTGAAATGCGAGGAAGCAAAAAACACCCAACCGGAAAAGCAAAATGAAAAAAAAGAATCCAAAAATGCGAGGATAGTGTAAGGAGCCTCAGGGACAGCTTCAAGCGTACCAACATCAGAATTATAGGGGTGCCAGAAGATGAGAGAGAGCAAGATATTGAAAACCTATTTGAAGAAACAATGACAGAAAACTTCCCCCACCTGGTGAAAGAAATGGACTTACAGGTCCAAGAAGCACGGAGAACCCCAAACAAAAGGAATCCAAAGAGGACCACACCAAGACACATCATAATTAAAATGCCAAGAGCAAAAGATAAAGAGAGAATCTTAAAAACAGCAAGAGAAAGAAACTCAGTTACCTACAAGGGAATACCCATATGACTATCAGCTGATTTCTCAACAGAAACTTTGCAGGCCAGAAGGGAGTGGCAAGAAATATTCAAAGTGATGAATACCAAGAACCTACAACCAAGATTACTTTATCCAGCAAAGCTATCATTCAGAATTGAAGGTCAGATAAAGAGCTTCACAGATAAGGAAAAGCTAAAGGAGTTCATCACCACCAAACCAGGATTATATGAAATGCTGAAAGGTATCCTTTAAGAAGAGGAAGAGGAAGAAAAAGGTAAAGATACAAATTATGAACAACAAATATGCATCTATCAACAAGTGAATCTAAGAATCAAGTGAATAAATAATCTGATGAACAGAATGAACTGGTGATTATAATAGAATCAGGGACATAGAAAGGGAATGGACTGACTATTCTTGGGGGGGAAAGGGGTGTGGGAGATGCGGGAAGAGACTGGACAAAAATCGTGCACCTATGGATGAGGACAGTGGGTGGGGAGTGAGGGTGGAGGGTGGGGCAGGAACTGGGAGGAGGGGAGTTATGGGGGGAAAAAAAGAGGAACAAATGTAATAATCTGAACAATAAAGATTTAATTAAAAAAAAAAGAAATTAAAAATGGAACTGCCCACTTACCCAGAGATTCCACTTCTGAGAATACATCCAAGAAATCCAAAACACTTCCAAAGAATATAGCCCCCCTGTGTTCACTGACTGCAGCATTATGTACAATAACCAAGATATGGAAGCAGCCCAAGTTTTGGCATATTTTTCAAACCTTCATGAAAAAGACATAAACTATTCACAACACGGATATGAACTTTGTTATTATAATGAAAAAAATTATCAATGCACTCCAAAAAAATTTGCAAACGCAAATGGAATGGAAAAACTGAGATTGGAAATCAAATCAAGGCACAAGGCAAAGAGGATCAGGGTCAAGACGTTCAATCCAGGAACAAAGTCACACCATGGAGCACCGATGGAGCCAGGAAGGCTCGTGTTCCCAACCAGAAGCACAGAACGCCACGTGGCAGCCTGAGTGCACAGGCGGCGGCTCGGTGGGACCGCACACGGCAAACCGAGACTGCTCTCCTGATCTAGACGTGCGTCTGTCCTGGCTGTGAAGTCAGCATGGCAGGTCACCAGAGGAACAGCTAAATCAGCAAGAGCCTGCAGGCTGCCCCAGGGAACTGGTCCCTGTGTCTGCATCTCCCGCACGCTCACCTTCAGAGGAAGCCGTCCAGGGAGTGAGAGGCCTGGAAGGAAGATCCAAGCCTCACCCCTCAGGATCTGTTCCTGGAAGACCAGCGCTGTCAGTCAAGCGCTGAGAGTAATTTCACTTAATCTGCAATAATGAAGAGGACGAAGGGGTAAAGGCACAAAACCACTTGTCAACCTTTTTCGCCTCATGGCACACATAATCTAATCACTAAAATTCTGTGGCGCAACAAAGAAATATGTATGTTTTGCCGATCTGACAAAAAAATATAGGGCTAATTTTGATTCATTCACACTGGATGGCTATTGTTATGCTGGCTATTATCTTTTTTTTTTTTAAATTAGAGGAAAGGAAGTTGGTGGCCCTGACTACATAGGTATTGAGTGTCGTAAGAATTCTCGCAGCACACCACGTGGCACACCAGCTGAGAACCGCGGCCCTGAACAGGTGATCTAACAACCAAATTAAATTTCCACGAACGACTTCTTTACTGTTAAGTGGTACTGAATTATAACCACCTGACTCACAGTGATTGATGGTAGCAGGAGGAATGCTCTCACATTTATTTGGCTATTGCTGGGGACCCGACACCATTCCATTTACTCCCCGAAGAAGCCCTACACATATGAGGAAACCAAAGCTCAGAGAGCTTGGATAATTTTTCCAAGGTTACACACGTATTAAATGATTCCTGAAAGAAAGGAAATGAACTAGACAGTCCGATGGAAACCAGGATATAGGGTTTCCCTGGGAAAAAGGCCTCTGTACACCTAATTTTTATTCTAATGTACATTATGAGAAATCAAGTTATAGCCACTCAGGCCCTGTGACTTTTTTCGAACAACAAGATTCTAAGGAGACAGGAAACCAATAATGTGGTTATTTTTTTAACTCAATAAAATCACGGCACACGATTCGTCTAAAGGTCACCCTGCTTGGCTGGGACGATGGCTGCCTTCTCCACTGGAAGACCCCAAAGCCTCCCGCGATGGCTGTGTCTGGGCCCAGGCTTTCCCCAGCGCCTGCAGCACCCACAGGGGGCGTTTGGTAGTCTTTAAAGGCTTTTTGAAAGAGTCCTGTGTACATATTTTCAATTTTCTTTTATTTTTTGGAGAAAGATGATGTGAGAAAGAAACACCAGTCCGCCGCCTCCCTCCCCACCCGGGATGGAACCTGCCGCCCGGGCACGTGCCCTGCCTGGAACCGGGGCCACCGGCTGCCCCCCCTGCCCCCCGCCAGCCGGGCCCCACCAGCCGGGGCCACGCTGCACTGTGAGCTGGACGCAGGCTCACAAGAAACACAGTCAAGCTTCCTATGAGGCGCTGCCAAAAGAAAACTATCTCTAATCACTATTTCCTTACAACGTAACACTCCAATTAGCACACACAGGCCTCTGCTTAGACTCTGAACCATCCGCACCCCATAAAGGCACCTTCACATTGTCATTGCCCACAGGTACTGAGGACTAGAAGCAGGCACCACCCACCACCCCACTACACCCCACCCCACCACCCACCACCCCACTACACCCCACCCAACCACCCACCACCCCACTATACCCCACCCAACCACCCCCCTAATCAGAACGCGGCCTCCACCCCGCCCTGAGGTCCCTCTGACCTGGCCTCCCCCGGGCCTGGACGCCACTTACCCCCACAGCCGCCTGCCTGGCGCCCAGATGGAGGGAGACAGCGCCGGCCTGCGGTTCCAGCCGCTTCCACGCAGCCCTTTGGGTTGAGGCGCGTCCAGTTGGGGGGCAGCAACGGGCCTGCTCTGCACCAGGAGGCGGCACAGCAAAGGGACCCGCAGGCAGGGGGCCCCTACGCTGCCCGCCAGGGAGCTGAGCAAGGCCTGCCCCCCAAGGCGGCGGAGTCCTGGGCCTCCCCCAGCGGGAGGAAGGCCTGCTGGGGCTGGCCTCTGCCTGGGGCCCATGCTGGGCCGGGAGCCGCACCTGCACCTCCGTGCCCTCCCCCACACAAGTGCTGGCACCTGGCCTTATCAGGACTGATTGCATCACACCCTGCAGCTATAGCCATCAGAACAATAGGGTGTTGCTTACAGGCAGCGTGGGAGGGGGGGCACACAGGCCTGGGGTTCAGCTTTTATTGAGGTCTAAGGAAGGCCTAGGATTGGGGGAATCACTCTTTATTAGTGAATTTAAAACCCAGAAAAAGAGAAAAACAAGTAGTCTAGTGGTTAGTCATCAACATTAACCAGCAAAGGCGCCTGGGGGCTGGCTCTTCACCCAGCATTGCCTGAAAGTCGCCTATTGGGGACACGTGGGCACTAACAGGTGTGCCTTGTCCCTTCACAAAGCTTCCACAGCGGCTTCCACAGGGCGGGCCGAGGCCTGAGGGTCGCTGTAGGGCAGTGGTTCTCAGCCTTGGCTGCACATTAGAATCACCTGGGAATCTGTTTAAAATCCTGATTTCTGGGCCTCATCCTCCGGAAATTCTGTGTCTTTGTTACTCATGTTGTGGCCTCACCCCATCACAAAGAAACAGAATTTCCGGAGGATGAGGCCCAGAAATCAGGATTTTAAACAGATTCCCAGGTGATTCTAATGTGCAGCCAGGGTTGAGAACCACTGCTTTAGGGCTAGTCTTTGGGTCCTAACGCTTGGGTTTGTGTTCTTTACCGATGCGATCCTCTCAAAAACTTAGTAAGAAAAATCTAAAACGACAAACCCAAGAGCGACAGGAGACAATGGACAAGGCGGCTTCTCCCAGGCAGTGGATCCAGGGTTTAAAGAAGAAACTTTCAACCAAATAAACTGATGAACAAAGAGAGACCCAGAGACACAGAAGCATGAACAGACTGTTGAACCTCAGAGGGAAGGCGGGAGAGGATGGGTGGGAAGAGCTCAAACAATGAACTTGTCTGCATAGATGCATAACCCTTGGGCACAGACAATGGGGTGGTGAGGGCCTGGGGGCTGGGAGGGGACAGGAGTGGGCTGTACGAGGTTAATGGGGGGGGAAAGGAGGACCTATGTAGTATTTTCAACAATAAAGATTTTTTAAAAATAAAGAAAAAGATTTCTGCACAGCCATGGCAACGTCTTCACCATTTCTGACCTACGAACCTCCCCACTGCTTAGATCAGAAAGTGACTTCTGTGTTTTCCCCTCTTCCATCTCCAAAATGAAAAGTTCTTAGTGCCTTACTGATTGGGTGTGGCAGGGGAGGTACAGGAGTTATTCCTTAGAGCTTGTGGATGTCTAGAAGCCACTGCTGCGCCTGCAGAGACCTTGGACTTCGTGTTTAGTGGCTGGGCCTTCGGTCTCTCCTGCCTGGGCCAGGATAACGGGGTGTTTGGGAATAAGGGTGCCCCGGTGGCCATGCCTGTGAACTGGGACGCATGGCGAAGAATCATTCTGTGTTCTCTTTGACGGTAGAAGCTTCCTTTGCGTGCTAGCTAGGCACGTGGCTGCTAAGCTCCAGGCTGCATTTCCAGACTAATTCATCCCCATTTTCTTTATTCCTCCAAATTTTATTGCACTTAAGTACATGCCATGATGCCATTCTCCAGGGACCATCTGAGGGATGGTAGAACGAAGATGGTAGAAATTACTTGGATCACTCAGGCTGAAGTAGCTTCAACATCCAAAGGAGACAAATAATTTTTTACCTGAGGATGTTTAGCAACTTCTGAAGATAATTCTCCATTTAATTTGTATGTGAAGCAATCACTTCAGTAACATTGCATTGGCCTTGCTATGTGTGAGAACTGGTCATGTTTGTGTGAATAATGGTCATTTAGGGACCTAAAACTGTGGTTTCTCAGCACATCTAAAAGTTTTAGATGTGATTTAATGTCTATGAATGAATGTATGTACCTATTTATGTATTAGGGTTATATATACAGTATATGTACTATATGTGTGTATATACATATTAGAGTTATACTATTTCTATGAAAACTAGAAAAATTTTAGTTAGAAAACATAAGTTAATATTTGATAAGATAGTGATACTTCAATTAAAATAAGAAGTTAGAAGAGGGAAAAGGCTATTTTTTAAAAGATATTTTTATTGATTTCAGAGAGAGAGAATCATTGATTGGCTGCCTCCTGCCAGGAATTGAATGAACCTTGACCTCCTGGTTCATGGGTCAACACCCAACCACTGAGCCACACTGGCTGGGCAGAAAACATGATTTTAAGTTGATTTATAAGAACTGGCCCAGTGACTAAGATCATACTCTTGCTTTATAGCCTTTCTTTTTAAAAACATTAAATGAATATATGTCACAACTATGTACAGAAAGTCATTAAACTAACATTGAACGTTGCCATGAAAAAAACATTAAATAGTTCGGGAAGAGAACAGAGAGACTGAGAAAACCGCAGCTGCAGAGCTGAGATGGCAACGTTGGCCCAGACACGGACTCGCAGAGGCTGAGCGGCCCAGGGTGCGCTCCCCACGCTGGTGAGAGCAGTGTGTGTGCGCAGGCCGCGAGCAAGTGGAGCATTTATGTACAAAAAAAAAAAAAAAAGGGACTGTCAAGGACTGTGTTAAAAATATATAACTGTTGAGAATTTTTAAAGTCGGAAGATTGCAGCTACATAGAATGAAAAAAATTTTTCAAAGCTTTACATTTCATGAAACCAATCCATGTTTACCACCTTGTATGTGTAATGTGTCCTGCTGCTCTTTAAGCCCAGGCAGAATGTGAAGTGCTCTGTGATTCTAACTTTACTAAAGCAATTGTTTCACGAACAGCGAAAATAATTTAGGCTTACAAAGGTGATTAGCTATTTACGGAGCTCTGTGGCTTCAACACCCATTTTATTAACGATCACGTTATATTTATTCCTTTGCAGAAATCCTGGGCAGATATGAAGAACAACATTTCTGAAGCTGATGGGGTATTCAGTAATTCAAACCCCACGAGTCCTGAGCGAACGGGTCTGCAGGCATATGTGCTAGTGAGCCCCACTGAGGTGAATGTGGCAACGGGGCAGTGAGGTGGGAAATGAACAAATGAGCGGGGGGGGGGGGGGGGGGGCAGCGGGGGGGAGATCGGGAGAGAATGGCTGTGGGTCCTCGGTCTGCATCGTCTTTGCTGATGGTAGGCGCTGGGCAGCACCGAAAACCCCATCCTCTCCCAGAGACAGAGAGAGGATGCTCCCCACGCAGGCATTCCTAGATGAAGCTGGAACCCACAGGCAGTGGTTCTACACTCCGGCCTTAAGCTGATTTTCATTAGTGCTGCCGGCCAGTAATGAAGGGGAATGGCAGGCAGAGCCCACCGAAGCCAGGAGCTACAAGTGCAGGGTTGAGGCGGTTGGTGTGATTCACTGATTCTCTCTGCAAGGGCGCCGGGGCCGGGTTACCGCTTCCTCGCATGACGCCTCCCTCCCCTGGCATTAGCAGCAAAGCTGCAGGGTTGGCTATTTGACGCGCTGTTCTGTAGCCACATGTGACCCAGAGGCACCACGATGAATGCTTCAAGGTGAGCCCCCCGTGGGCGTGTTCTTTCTCTTTCTTCATGTGTATGGTGTCAGTTGATGATATTAAACACCCCAGTAGGACCCAGTGCAGCAGTCATTCCCATGGTTAGGGAACCTCTGTTACCTTCTCATGAACAGAATTTCTCTGGGTAACTGAGGGGTTACATCGAAAAACCTGTTTTCTTTCAACCTAAGTAGCTGAAAAGCGTCTTTTCAAAATACGTTAGCCTACTTTACCGTCTTGCTAAATACAGTGTACTGAAGCTAATGTAATATTTCTCTTCTGATTGATGGCTTTGCAGTGCCTTGGGGTCGGGATGAATTGTCGTGGAGGTAACAAGCTGTAGTGTATTGAAGTCTCCGTCTGAACTGACCAGATATTGGTTTATTTCATTGTGCTTTGCCTCTTCCTGCCTAAAGCAGAGCACAGGAAAGAAATTCACTGGCCTTTGTGTTGCTAGTTAGAGCTCTTTCCTGTGTAGGTGTGGCCCTTAGGACAGGTGTGGCGCATAAAATGTTGTTTTCGATGATTCCGCCATGGAGCCTTCCACGGTCACTCCACTCCCCTGTTCCCGAATGTGGGAGACTGCCACCCGCCCCGCTCCATTCGCAGGTAGCTCAGTGCTGGCGCGTCCTCTGACATGGCCATGATTCCGATCAGGAAGACATGAGGACAACTGTAATTGGACTGTCGGTATGCTGACGACTTCACGGTCACGCTGGTAAGCATGACACTGTGCTCTGAATGCTGATCTTTTAATCAGGAGGTAATAATGACCATTTAGCGTCCAATTGCACTCTCAGTATCAAATGCCGTCCTCTATAGCAGTCCTTCCCCAGGGCAAGTCTGCAGACCTATGCAGGCTTTCTCATCTAATTGGGGGAACCTGATAGAGACACAGCATCTAGACCTGGTCCTAGAACTGCTGCTTCCTGAGGTCAGAAGACCGGTCCATCACTCTATTTCCGGTTTTGCTTTAGGATCATTTCACTTTATTTAGAGAAAGGAACCACAGCTCTCAAAATCCCTTGGGGAAGCAATAGATACACTACCTAAGGGACGAGGACTCCTCAGAAATACTATTGATATGGGCTGAAGGGCCAGTTCTCCCTGCACCATTGAAAAGCTAAGACTGGAGACGCCCATGGGAATTGCAGCGTGTTGCGTGGTAGCGGTGATGGAGATAGGTGAAGGTTAGTCCAAATGTTCCCATAACGTTTCTAACCTAAAGAGCCAAAGTTTGGGGGCTTTCATTTTGCTCAAGTTTCCACAAAAGCACAACACACTCCAGAGTTAAGGAACTTTTGGAAATACTGTTTTTGAACGAACAAGGAAATTGATCCTTGGTTATACCAAGGAACAGGTGTGAAAAAGGAAGTGGGGGAAGAGAGAATAAAAATCTTTGGGGAGCCCGGCCAGTGTGGCTCAGTGGTTGAGTGTTGACCTATGAACCAGGAGGTCATAGGTTGTGGGCTCGATCTCCAGTGGGGGGCATGCAGGAGGCAGCCAATCAATGATTGTCTCTCATCATTGATGTTTCTATCTCTCTCTCCCTCTCCCTTCCTCTCTGAAATCAATAAAAATATATTTTTTAAAAATGCTTGAGTGGACTTATTTTTGTCGTTGTTGTTGTTTCTTAAGTAAAACATAATGTAAAGAATAAGAAAAGTTTAGAAAAATCGGAACAACAAAATCCAGGGACATCATAAAACATTAAACAAGCAAATTTCCCTCCCAAAGAAAATGCTTTTATGAAAAGGAGGGTCATTTCATGACTGCAGTCTCAGTGAACAAGGGCCCTGACTATTTTACAGAAATTCCTGTTTTCAGTTATATCATTAAAGCAAGGTGCAAGCACCATGTTTTATATCATTAAAAACAACAGCTCTCTGTGAACTTAAATATATGTTTCAACTTCTATTACTCTTTGTAGGGAGCGGCTATAGGGTTAAGCCTGGGACTGACCTGTTGGCAAAGCCACAAACAAGTCCCAGCTTAGAGGGCACAGCCCTCTTAGCATAATTAGGCTTGACCTTATGATGCTCCCTAGATCCTATCTGGGAAGCTAATGGGCTGTGGGAGGTGCAGCGAGTGCTGCCAAAACAAGTGAAACTCACAAGAACATTGTAACTATGGTGACCACTACCTTGTTTACCTCTGGCTATAAAATAAAGGCTCAGCTTGCTGTCTGGGTCTCTCCCTTTGGCCTCAGCCAAGCACAGAAAATCCACCTAGACCCAGCTTATTCTCTTCGTCTTTTCTACATCCTTCATCGCCCCCCCTCAGGCTCACCGAACCCTTGGCTGAGCTGGCCCAGCACACTTAGTATAAATGCTTAGCAATCGAATAGCAAATATCCTTTACTAGAGGCCCAGTGCACAAATTCGTGCACCGGTGGGGTCCAGCCGGCCCGCCCCCATCAAGGGTGATCAGGGACAGGGCCGGCCAGCGGGAGGGGCCATGGGCTGTTGGCTGGCCACCCTGCCCCCTGGTCAAAGTCCCGGTTGAGGGGGCAATTTGCATAATAAAAGCCTAATATGCAAACTGTCCATTCAAACAGTCATTCAACCAGGAGTTCGACTGCTCGCTATGACATCCGCTGACCACCAGGGGGTGGCACAGAACATGGTGGGTGTTGGCAACACGGCACTGGCAGCAGGCGGCAGTGGAGGCACTGCTGGCCCCAATGGGCCCTGATGAGAGCAGGACCATGACAGGATGGTGGAACAGGTGAGCGGGCGGCACCAGGCCAAGGTGGGTGCGAGCAGGGAGGAGCCCGATCACCTTGCCAATTGCCCTGCAGATGGCAACCAGCAGTGGTTGGGGGGGGGGGGGAGTGCTGCCCTGCTCCCAGGCGCTGAGGGAGCTGGGCAGGGGCCCGACCCTGATCGATCGCCCTGCAGGTGGGATGGTGGAGCAGGTGAGGGGCAGCACCAGGCCAAGGTGCCAGGCGAGGCTGTGAGGCTTGGGGCATGAGATGGGGCCCCCTCCCCACAGGCCACCCCGAGGGACCCCACCTGTGCACGAATTCGTTCACCAGGCCTCTAGTTTTTACATAAATCCTGGTCAATGCTAGGCCTCATGGATTCCTCTTGTACCTGTTTAAAACAGATAATTATTTAAAACCAAATTAATCCAAACCAAGCAAAGTTGATCCCTTGTACTGATAGGAACTATGGCCTAAGTAAGGGTTCCATCCAGCTACAGCCAAAGCCTTTGTAAGAAGTGTTTTGTATTAAAATTAAAGTAACTACCATCAGGAAAAAATTATCTAAAGATTCTATTGCTTAGGAATTTTGTCAGAGTCGTTAAATAGTTGGCAGGCATGAGTAACACTGATATAACGTATTGTCGGAAGTCTGAATCTTGGATCCCATATGACATGTTGATGGAATCGGTGCTTTTGGAAGGAGCAAAGACACACAAACCAGGGAGAAAAGCAGCCGCGTCCAAGCCCAGATGTGAGTTTCCCTGAGCTCCACGCCACCAGGTGCACGTGGGAATAAAGACCCGCTACCTGGGATGACTTGAGTAGGAGGTAACCTGAGTGTCTAAGATAGGATTCTATAGGGTACAGTTCCTCACTTTATTAAAAACAAACAAACAAAAAACAGACTGTCCCCCATGACCGGGAATTATCAGGCAAGGCAGTCACCTCTCTCTCTGCTGGTTAGTAGCCATGAGGTTCACCTGGGGTATTAGTTGGATTTGACCGCAAACTAGTCTTCACCGATGAGGATAATGCATAGTTCCTGCAGCAACATACACAGCCTTCAAGGATGGGTGGGGATGTGGTTTCAATGATCCAGTCAGGCCCCAGCCGGTTTGGCTCAGTGGGTAGAGCGTTGGCCTGCAGACTGAAGGGTCCCGGGTTCAATTCCGGTCAAGGGCACATGCCCGGGTTGCGGGCTTCATCCCCAGTTGGGGGCGTGCAGGTGGCATCTGATCAATTATTCTCTCATCATTGATGTTTCTTTCTATCCCTCTCCCTTCCTCTCTGAAATCAATTTATATAAATACATACATACATACATACATACATACATACATAAAATGACCCAGGCAGGTATTTTCTCCTGTGGCCATGAATGAGGAAGCTTGTCCTGTTGGTGCTAGTCCTTTCATTGACGCCCACTTCACGGCAGAGGGCAGACACAGACCTGTCAGAGAATCAGAACAGTCGGTGGCTGAGTGCCCTCCAGCTCTGAGCACGTCAGTTACAGGGCAAGCAGATCCCCTTCAGTGTCGAAGCCAATTGGCTGCAACCTCCAGCATCTGAACGAAGCAGGAGGCCGCCTCCTCTGCTCAGGGGGACCAGGTAAACGCAGCGCATGTCTCCTGTTTCCCAAGACAAGAGGGAAGAGGGCTGCCCCACACACGCTGCGCCCTCTGATGCATGATCCCTGGGGAAGCTGACATGCTGAGCGACCTTCTAGTATGAGTCCTCTCAGCTCTGCCCCTAAGCAGGCGGTCTGCTTTGGTTATCACACACAGCTGTGGCCATGAGGCAAAGTCCCGTCACATCCAGGCAGGTGCAGGTACGTTCCCTTAAAACCACCACTCCTGTCCTTTGGGAGTGGGCCCCCACCTCCTCCTCACACTGCTCCGCCCAGACTGCCAGCCTTGGCACCGAAGGTGAGCGTTGCCAGGTTCCCACCAAGGGCAGTGGTGAGCCAGAAGAGGGCGGAGGATGAATTTCCCAGCAGCCCCTTGATCCAATTCCAGGCTGGTCAGGTCAAGGTCAGAACGCTAGGAGAGGAGGATCTTGGAAAGACAGGACATGCTGACGTGGCCTCCTAGCTGGGGGAAGGGGACATGTTGAGTGTGAAAGTGTTACGTTTTATATGACATTCTCATTTCAGACTTTGGTAATTAAAGAGGGACTCTTGGAACTTCTTTTCCTAATTCTGAAAGGAACGTGCCTGGAAATGGTCAAGTGCTTAATTGGAGGTCAGGGGAGGTAAGTACTTGCCTCACTGAACACGACTGAAAGGGGTGGTGAGAGTCAATATAAAGCTATTTAATTTATATTTTACACATGACCGAGGATTTTAAAATGTAATCATATGATACGATCCTTGGGGGGGAAGGAAGATCTCTGTTCAAAACAACTCAGGAATCCAAGAGGTTGAGAGGGAGCTGCAGGACAGGCACTCAGCAAAGGTTGTTCTTTATCTGATGGGGAAAATCTACCCACTTTGGGACAGACACACCGCTGGCAGTAGAACTGCGTCTGGGAAGGACATAAAGAACTGGGAAAGTGAAGGGCAAAATGACCTTAGAGTTCTTAGAAAGATTTGTTAACTACATGAACGATGTTCCTTTTTTAAAAAAAATAAAATGAATGTGTTGTTATTGATCTTTAGAAAGAGAGGAAGGGAGAGGGAGAGAGTGAGAGAGAAACATCAATGATGAAAGAGAATCATGGATTGGATGCCCCCTGCACACCCCCTCTACTGGGGATCAAGTCTGCAACCCGGGCATGTGCCCTGACCAGGAATTGAACCAGTGATCTCTTGGTTCGTGGGTTGATGCTCAACCATGGAGCCCCCAGCCAGGCCATGTTTAATACCTAAGCTTTTGAAATTTATTATAATCTAAATGTTTCCTTATGTTCATATATTAGGATTCAGTTAACAATGAAACTTCACTAACATATAAAGGCATGCGTGTTTGTTTACAAGCACAAAGGCTAGCATTGCCATCCATGTACATTGCATTCTATAGCTCATGTTCCCTCCAAAAAACTCAAAGCAAAGACATGATGTGGGGTGCCTCCGTGAAGTGGGCGGGAGAGCTCATTATCAGGCACGTGGGCAAGGCACACGGATTTGGAATGATTTTCCCAAGTTCCCATAATGAACTGACTCCTGGCAGCAGAAATTAACTGCCGTTTTCTTTTTTTTAAAAGATATTTTATTGATTTTTTTACAGAGAGGAAGGGAGAGAGATAGAGTTAGAAACATCGATGAGAGAGAAACATCGATCAGCCGCCTGCACATCTCCTACTGGGGATGTGCCCGCAACCCAGGTACATGCCCTTGACCGGAATCGAACCTGGGACCTTTCAGTCCGCAGGCTGACGCTCTATCCACTGAGCCAAACCGGTTTTGGCTAACTGCCGTTTTCATGCTCTCTAGCTCCTTGCTTTAGAGCATTAGTGTGCCTGTTGAGCCTTTGGGTACAAACTTTAAAATGTGCAGTCTGAATTTTTTTCATTAATTCAACAAATATGGATTTGGTACCGACTCTGTCCAGGCACAGCGTTAGATGATGTCAGACAATTTTAAAGATGATAAACTGTCAAAAGAGCCAGACATATTTGGAATGGTAGTAATTGTGACAAATATCACTAAGCAGTTCCATTTCACTGCTAATACAAATATTTCAGCTTTGTTTCCTACAGAAGGAAGGCGGGAACATGGAGCCATGGAAGGTTCTCGTTCATCCTTTCCAGCCAAGGGCTTTATCCCACTGACTGTAAACAGCTACACAAATGTCTTCCTTGGTATATTAAGGGCTTGTTGCTTCCATTCAAACGTTATTCTTTATTCTGTTGCATGGTTTTCATATTTCCTAGATATAACTAAATTTTGCAAAAATTTTGTTACATTTCTCTTGCTTTTTGTTATTGTTTCCTACACATCATTCTATTTTTTATATCACCGTGATCATCCAAAATGTCATTCTTTCTGAGCTTTCTTTTTCCTAACCACAAAATAACATTAGCAAAAATCAGCATCGGAATGGACGGGTGTAGGTGCTCATGGCTCTTGTTCTGTGTTAGTTGAACCAGGAACTTTTTATTAACCTCTACTGGGTAGCATGTGAGTAAAGACATACATACATAAATATGTTTAATTGTTATTGGTATACAAGGTCAGGAAAAATCAGATCTATAGACTGTCAGAAAGGCACTGCATAGCCCGGCGTCACTGACCTGTGGGAGCACACGGAGTCCTGCCATCGCTCTCGGGGGCTGTCCGCTCAGACACAGCGCTGATTCTCTCTCTTCTCCGGGGGCCAGGGGACGAGTTGGAGGTCGGTGACCGGGGCTACAGAAACATCTTACTTCTAGGAGGTTCCGAAGCAAAGTCATGTAGAGCAGAACTGGAACCAAAAAAGCAAAGCATCCTTTCGGGTCGTGTCCTCTCTGGGACCCCTAATTTGCATTGAAACCTCAGTAGTATGCTGGCAGACCGGGCGCTCGTTATCGCGGTAACAAAACCTAGGTGGGTTCAAAGAGTAGGTTCTTTTCTTTCTCCGCAATGGAACTGGATTTAGCCCTCCCGCCCAAATGTCTACCGAGGGTGGGAAGTTGCATGTGGAAATCAAGGCCCACTCTCTCCAATGGGTGATTGCTGAGTACCCTCAGGGGTAAGCAAACTCCTTTTGGATAATTTCCTTAGGTTATCAGAATGTGTCTCCTTTTTAAATTTTTTTATTTTCATTCCCTCCAGGGGCCATGTAAATCCTGAGTGTGTGTGTGTGTGTGTGTGAGAGAGAGAGACAGAGAGAGAGACAGAGAGACAGAGAGAGAGAGAGAGAGAGAGTGTGTGTGTGTGTGTGTGTGTGTGTGTGTGTGTGGAGGGTGCACACACCAGCTCTGGTTTGGCCTAGAATAGCGCTTTTCTAAGGACTTCATCACCCAGCAGCATGGCACACCAAACACTTGTCAGACATGCAAACCCTGGTCCAACCCACATGGGCCTACTAGTGAGGCGCTCTGGGGGCGGGGCCAGGCCTCCGGCCAGCAGGTGCCAGGGGCTCTGACACATGCCCTTTGGAGAAGCCCTGTCCAAGGGCAGCAGCCTCTCCCCACCTCAGCTTCCGGGGAGACACATGAGCATCGCTGGAGCTTGGTCCTGTGCACCCACCTCCACTGCGCCCGTGACTGCGGTGTCCTCCGGGCTCGCGGGGCAGCTCCATGGTCATGTGCATCCTCTTGGCCTGAGCAGAGCGCCCGGGGGCTCCTCGCTGCGCCTGTGCCTGCCCAGAGTTTGGGATACTCGCAGGCTCTTCTGTCCCCATTTCTACTTAATAGCTTAACAGTTCAGTGCTCAACACAGAGCTTCTCTGAAGGGTGGAGGCCCCCGACTCTACCTGGAGCCTGGCCAATGCATCAGGGCCCCCAACGTCCCTGGGGTCTCAGCATCCTCACTCAGCTGGGATTGGTCTCAGCAGAGAGCAGGGTGGAGGGCCCAAGCCTCGGGCCTCTGAACCCAAACTTATTCTGCTGTTCTCGCTCTCTCTTTCTTAAAAATCTCTCTTCTTCTCCACAGTCAGGAAGTTGTTTCATTTTGTTTTGTTTGTCTGTGCTTCTGTTGGGGGTGGGGGTGGGGGGGAGACAAAAAAAACCCACAACCCAGCACCTGGTTAGCCATATAGACTTCTAAACTTACCATTTGGGGAAGAACCCCTGCTCTTTATACAAATCATTTTTTTCTCGCTAGTAATGTCCACTCTTGTCATTAAAAACCTTAACTTGCCATTCTATGGGCCCATAAAAAGTCTCCAAATCAGGTTTACATTACAAAACCTTAGCGTTGACTGGTTCTCTCCATTCTTCCCTTCAAATCCTAATTTCCCTGAAGACAATTTATGATTCCTCTTCCGGAACAGAAGAAGTTGCAGTATAAGGGTGAGGTTGTGGAAGAAATACAAGAGCACATACTAATTTTTAAAGGCTTTGTGGAAAAGCAAACATATTCAATAAAATTTCAAGACATTTTCGCACCAGACCTGAAACCTGAATTAGGAACACTGCAATAGTTACCTAAGTATCTGATCTCATTCCAATCACTTCACATGGAAGCTTTCTGCTACCAAACTAATTCTCTTTAAATACTCCTTTTCACATACCATTTTCCTCCTTCCGTTCCTTCAATAGCTCCCTTCCTCACATAAGTTATAGACAAGTCCTCACTTAAAGTATCGGACCAAGGCTCAGAACCCGCGGCTCCACGGCCCATCGGGCCCTTCGGAATACAGTGTCCACTCTATTGTCAAGAATCAGAGTTTGTGTGGGTTTCTTTCTACCGAAATTCAACAGCAACAGTAACATTAACTATTCGATGGCATCATTTTTAATTCATCCGAATTTTTCATTTTCTTGGTCGCATTCAAGTATTTCCATTGACATTTGCAAAATCAAGTTTCCCTCCACTTGCTTTAGTACTAATGCTGCGATATGACCCAAAATAGATTTCATTCGTCAGGATTTCGCGGGGCTGGAAGGCTGAGCCCTCATTCATAATGCATCCCCTCACTTAGGATTCAATAAAGCAGTCATATCTAAATTGAGAGTAACTCATCACAATTTATATAACCACACTTGTATAATGTAATCTTTGGCCGAGAGGTTTTTTTCATTGAATGTGATCTAGAAGGTTGCAGTTCCTATTTTGCATTTCTCGTCTCCTGTATTTCATGGTCACTGCTCTGTGCAGCGCTGTGGAGTCACGGGGGGAGCTAGAATAGCCTTTGGAAACCTCCTCGTGGCAGACACAGCCAACTGCCCACAACCCCGGGCTCCGCTGATGACAAGTCCCTTCCCGCCGCGGCCCCAGGTGGGACCGAGCGCTCCGTGCGAGGACGTGCCGCCGCCTGCCCTGCGCTCCTGGGAGGGACCCTGGCCGCGCAGCGGGGCCTGGGTGGGTCGCTTTGTGCTTCTCTGTGGCTCCTCTGAAGCCTCTTTCTCTCCCTCACCCCCCTCCTGGCAGCCGATCAGGGCGGAGAAAGGCCCACTTGTTCTGCTTTCCAGCCAGCCCGGCGTGATGAGTGGCAGAGAAAGGGTCTCTGTTCGCCGGGGGCGCGGACAGCCGCGTTCTGGGCTCCCCGGGAGCTAGGGGCGGAGACGAGCGGACACCCAGTAAATGCCACGCAGGAAACACGCATGCAGGTTGTGCAGCCCGTGCATTGCCGTTGGGCCGTGCTGCTTCTCACAGGGCTGCTTGGAAAACAGGATAAAAACCCATCAGGGAAGCTAAAATCAGTATTAGAGCAGCCCAGACTTCAGGCCACAGAACGACCCTTTAGAGTATGTGTATCCCGTGCCTTTTAAAAGAGCCCAGCCTTTTCTTAAGGATGTAAAATGCTACACCAATGGAAAGCTAATGCGAGCCCCTTTTTAAAAACAAACAAACATATTTTATTGATTTTTTACAGAGAGGAAGGGAGAGGGATAGAGAGTTAGAAACATGGATCAGCTGCCTCCTGCACACTCCCCACTGGGGATGTGCCCGCAACCCAGGTACATGCCCTTGACCGGAATCAAACCTGGGACCTTTCAGTCCGCAGGGCGATGCTCTATCCACTGAGCCAAACTAGTTAGGGTTGTGAGTCCCTTTTTAATCCACAGTGACTTTTACAGGCAACAAATAGGGGTTCAATAACGGAACTGCTATAATCAACCCAGTTGTCAATAAAGGAAATGTTTCCGCAGAAGCCATTCATAGCTTAAAACATTTCTAAATACTCTAGACATTTTTTCTATTTTATTATAGCACTTTAGGAAAAAAAAAATGTACCTATACCCGAATCTTTATTTTTAATCCTCTATGTAGGAAACTATCAAAGTCACTTGCCAGGGATGTTATTAAAAAAAAGGATCACATAACTAATACTGTGGTAAAAACTTTTGAAGAAGTTGGTGCTCTTTATTTGCAAAATCAAAACCACAATTCCAACTCTTCTTGTGTCAACAAAACCCTCTTCATTGTCCAGCTTGAGCTGATGCCTGAACTGAGAGCAGCCGTGGGCCCCAAAGGCCTTTGCATTCATGTAGTAAGTTATCTCCGAGGAAAAGGTTCTAAACCAAAAGAATTATGTAAATGTGAAAGAGGCACTCAAGCCTTGGCCCGTGTGGCTCAGTTGGTTGGGCACCCTCCCCCGCCCTGAAAGATTGCTGGTTGATTCCTGGCCAGGGCATGAGCCTGGATTGCCGATCCCCAGTAGGGGGCGTGCAGGAGGCAGCTGATGCACAGTATGCTCTCACATTCATGTTTCTCTCTCTCTAAAAAAAAAAATAAATAAAAAAATAAAAAAAAACTACACCTATGGAATTAGTTAATTAGATGTTAATTAAAAATCATATTATATAGAGAGGTTTATTTGTGAAATTATAGACTGATAGTTTTTTTTAAATTTCTCTATAATATAGATAAATATCTCTTCCCCTTTCTTAAAGATAGTTATTTTTTCTTAGGTAATCAGTCTTAGAAAAATAAACTAAGATGAGATATTTATAGCAGTAGACTGAAATTGAAATATGAAAGTACGAAAGTCTACTTTTAAAGATGATGGGACTTTATGTTAAGACGATTTAAGATTTAAGTTGTCAGTGAAATAAACAAGTCACCGGGCCCTGCCTCGGAAAAGCCTTCCTGGTCGCCCTGGTGACAGGAGCTCGGTGTTTCCGCCCAGGGTGTCAGGACTGGAGCTGTGACAGTTAGGGGAGGGGCCTCAGGAGGGAGAGGGTGCAGTGAGTCATGGGGTTCATGCTGCTGGAGCTTCCTGACTCCCCAGCACCCCAGGGCCACCCTTCCTGGCAGCCCTGGGGCACCCGGGGAAGGGCTGGCACCCTGGGAGGGTGAGGGGCAGTTGCTGCAGAAGCCAGGCTGGAGGAGGGCATGACAGGGCAGGGAAAGAAGACCATGCTGATGTGGCAATGACACGAGCTTCTAATTGGGGAATTAGCAAGCAGCTCAGGCTTCAAAAAGAAATTTATGCAGCACCAACGAAAAGAGCAGTTCTGTTAAGTGAATGTAAGAACACTTCCTTTCACCCCCAAATGTTTAACATCTTGTGAAAAAATCTGTTGATCAAAGGTCTGGCCTTATTTTTTAAAACCAGAAAAGAGAATGGAGCTTGGGTACAGTGTGTCCCTGCAGAAGAGAAAAGCCTCTGGCTAAAAGATTTGACCCCCATCGCCCCCTCCCCTGGCGGGTCCATCTAGCAGGCAAAGCAATGGCGGGAATGAGGAGGCGGGTGACCACTCTCCCATCGTGGTAGCCTTCAAAGGCACCGCAGCTCTTGTTGGTCGGACTAGAATAAAAATGCATGATATTATTTCCTAGCTCAGTGGAAGGGTCGCCCATCCCCATCTGGTCTATAAAGAACACGCGTGTCCCCAGGCCTGCTTGACGGCAGGAGCTTTTACGCAGAAAGACTGCGCGGGGACGTGGGTGCTATTCCCCAAAGAGCCTGCGGGCTTGTCCTCCTGGTCGTGGCTGCTCTGTGCAGGGCACGTCCCCCGGCAGCTCGGCTCCGCAGCGGCATCTCCCAGGTGCCCGGCGGCAGACCAGCACCCTTCGCGGCTAATTTCCACTCATGTACAGGATGTTCATTCCTGAAAGGGGCCTGGACAGTCATCGTCCGGGACCAGCGTGTGCCCCCCTGCCCGCGGCCTGAGAAGTCCTGGGAGTGGGTCACCAGATCAGAGCTGGTCGCCCAGGGCTGGGTCCCCGCGCCTGCAGTTCCCACGCCCTCCCTCCTGGCAGGTGCCTCCGTCCACAGAGATGGCCTAGGGACAGGGATGACCTTCATCCAGCCCTGATCCCAGCCTTGCTCCCAGCTGGACCTGCCAACGTCCCCAAGCATCTCGGGGAAGTAAGAAATCGACCTTGGACTTGAAGGGCTTATGGTGGCCCTGGAGGGAGTCCAACACGACAGGCCAGGAAGGGCGTCCAGAGGAAGGAGCAGCCAGCCGAGAGCTCCAGTCCCACCCGGAGTCCCTCAGGCTGTCCGTCCGGGGTGACCTTGAACTAGGATTGAAGGATGGAGGCGGGCAGCCACTCAGGGAAAAGTGGAAGGGCTTGTAGGCCCAGCTACAGCCTAAACGGAGGTCTCCAGGGATACAGCATTATGCACGTGTCATGTCCCAATATGACTGTATGTGGAGATAGGACTTTTGGGAAATAATGTAATGGCAGTCCATAAGGGTAGGGTCCCAATCCAATAAGATAGATGGCCTTATAACAGCAGGGAGAGCCTCTCTCTCTCTCTCTCTCTCTCTCTCTCTCTCTCTCTCAAGCACACATCACACACACTACGGAAAGTTCACATGAGCGCACAGCAAGCGACCATGGGCAAGCCAAGAAGAGAGCTTTCACCAGAACCCAGGACTGAGAACATTACACTTCTATCGTGTAAGCCCCAGTCTGTGGTATTTTGTGATGGCAGCAAGAGGAGGCGAGCCCTAACCAGTCTGGCTCAGTGGATAAAGCATCGGCCTGCGGACTGAGGGATCCCAGGTTCGATTCCAGTCAAAGGCATGTACCTTGGTTGCTGCCTTGGTTGCTGCGGGCTCAATCCCCAGTAGGGGGTGTGCAGGAGGCAGCTGATGGATGTTTCTCTCTCATCCATGTTTCTAACTCTCTATCCCTCTCCCTTCCTCTCTGTAAAAAATCAATAATAAAAAAAAAAATAGTAGGCGATGCCAATTGCTTTCCTGCACTCGGATGGCTTTTAAAAGGATGCTTCACTCAGGCTATGTCGTCTGAGGCCTGTAATGGGGGACATGCAAGGAAGTAGATAGAGAGGGAAGAGGGAATGAGGCGGGGTTAGAAACAGTACCCGCTCTGCATAGAAGCTTTAAATGAGGGAAAGGAGACAGGATCCTGGCTCAGCCCCTGGAAGCATGTGAATTGGGCACCCGCAGAGGGAGCCCTTCTCCTCCTTCCCTCACGTCTCCGCAGCCACTGCCTCCCCAGGTCACGGCCCAGACCCCCTGGGATTCTGGCTCACTTCCATCCTGATGGCAAAGCACAAAGAACCCCGGGGAATCGGGGAATGTTTCTCTTTGCCTTTGACCGATGACCACAGTGCTCCAACAGCTGTTGCCAAATAGTTCAATAAGGAATAAAGAAAAGGCTGAAAACTAAAAAAAGAAAAGAAAAAAAAGGCTTCGTTAGGATAATAAAAATGCAAGGGCTTAAAATGCAACTTCTTGAAAAGACGAATACGTATAGGTATATTAATGACACATTTTACATGGCCAGGTTAGTTATTAAAGCCTGGGAAGGGACAGAAATGGATAAAGGAAGCACAATTAATAAGAGTCCCTGCATTGCTATTTTGATTAATAAACAAATAGTTGGGACTATCTCTTAATAATGATGCGATAACCACTCGCAGAACTAAACACAGGACATCGGCCTTCTACAACCGTTGAGGAGATAAAAGTAAGAGAAACAGGCTGCAGAACAGAGGCCAAATGTGAGCAAACAGAAACCAGGCAGCAACATCATCTGTCAGGCCAGCAAAACTAATGAGTGGAGTTTAAATTCCCCAATTAAAGGGCAAATATGTCTTTATTGAATAAAAAAAAAAACCCTGCGATTTTAAGAGAGATCTAAATACTTTACGAGAGATCTAAATAATAAAACAATAATTACAGCAGAGGTGGCAAATCACACAAATGGGACTAAAAAGGGCTGTTATATATCAAAAATAAATTACAAACAGGAAGAGAAATGATGCTACTAACTACCTAAAGCCGAATAGCTTAAAACACATAAAACAAAAATATTAAAAACATAGGAAATTACGTTTTAAACACACAACTCTAGGAAGAACTAGCTATCTATCTAACCACCTATTCTGTTAAACATCAACGCGCTCTGATAGAGTCAGACGAATGAGTAGATATAACAAATATTTCTATTTGTATGCCAATGTCTATATTGATCTATTTTTTAAAAAACCAATTATAAGGAGTTTGGACAAGATAGAATTGGTTTATATCTCTCTATATATGAACATGTATCCTCTACTCCCCCGATGGGAGGTCATTGTCCATGGGCGTCTTGCATTTCTTCCTATCATAAGAGCAGAAGCAGTAGATTCCTTTGTTCCAGACCATCTTTCCCAGGATGTTTTTTTATAGAAAGCAACCTTGGAAGAGAGAGCAAGTCTCCACCTAAGCAAAGAGCTGGCTGGCTTACAGTCTTGGAAGCGAGACACAGCCTCCCTCTGGAACAAGGGACAGGCATGCTCATAGCCCATCGCTTTCCATGTAAGGTTCCCTGAGCTCCGGACCCTCCTCCTGTAAACATGCACTGTGATTAGAGGGGTCAGCCCGTCCTCCTCACCTCCTCTGGCAGCAATCGCTCCCTGGGAACCGACACGAAAGCGATGACCCTGTAGCCGTTGCGACTGCGGTGAGTAATGAAGTCTGTTCTCTGGCCCAAATTGCCTGTCTTCTCCCAACATTCCAACAGGCACTCAACAGTGGAAGCTAGCTGGTGAGGGATCACGCAGAGCAAAATCTCAACCTTTCCCAGTGACTGGCATGACGGTAACTTTCTTCATGCAAAATTTGCAAGAAGCAGAGAAAAAAAATGGATACCAGACCCAAAGCAAAGTAAGTAGTCTAAGGAAACCAAATGTTTTCACCATAATCACTGATACCAATGCAATGACAAATGGAAATATTTCTGTTACCAAAAACAAAGTTCATCCATGTAGATTTGAAAAGACACTTTTCTAAATAACTATTGCATCTAAGAGATTAAAAAGTAATATAGACAAATATTAAAGCAAGTTATATATGAGGGTGAATGCATAAGTATAAATATTTTTCTATGTATTATGAGGAATGCAAGCAAACTAAAATTTTAGGAAAACAAAATAAGATTAATTTACAATAAAGGAGGAACTAGGTTATAAAATTAATTAATAGAAAGGAAATGTATTCAAATATTTAAAAATAGAATAAAAGCAAATGTCTAATAACATTATTAGCAAATATTAAATAAAATTATAAGTGATAAAAAGTATAACGGTACTCTTAGAAATAAAATACCAAATTCTGCCAAAAATATTAAAAGAAGAAAAAATAAACATTTCTCATAGTAAATATAATTTTTAAAATCACAAATAAATCTTAGAAATAGAACTTGACACCACATTAAAAAATCATGAAGTAGGATTTATTTCAGGAATGCAAAAAAGTCAATAAATTACATAATTTATTATCATACATTCCATTATTAGCTCAATTAAGAAAATCATAATTACCATAATTTTTAGCAAGGCATTGAAAAATTCAAGTTACAATTTATTAAAAACACCTTGAAAAAAGAATAGACCATAAATGTGATTTACAAATACGTAGTCATTATCATACTTTTCTAACGCTTAAACCCAAGGTTAGACTGGTATTACATGTAGGAGGAGAGGGAAATAATGACGGGTAATGTCCTTGTTAGAAGGCTTTGGTCACTGTTAGAAAACATGACACAGAGGGAAGAGATATTAATACGAGAAATAGAAAATAGTGACTTATTGAAAGAAAATCCAAAATTACATCCCATGGAAAATGAATACAATTATTTTACTAGAAGAGAGAAATGTGAAAACAATAGCCTGCTCATATGCAGGCAACTGCAAATGTGGAAATAAAATTATATTAAAAAATCTTACTCATTGTTGCAACAAAAATGTAAAATCCCAAGGACCTATTTTAATAAACACACATTTCACATATGAAGAACATTATAATATTTTTGAGAGTTATAAAGGCCATATGGAAAGCTAAATATTTTACATGTTAATTATTACCAAATTAATTGCTAGTAATTAATGGTGGGGGTGGGGGTGGAATTGAATCTTCACACTTTTCATCACTTAAAAATCTCCCATAGACATGTAGTGGGGACGAGAATTAAACCTCTGTTAATGTCAGCCACGGAGTGTGGGCGAGTGTTTGCTAGCCCAGCCCAGCATAATTCAGTCTATCTAAACGGGCAGTCATGCTCCAAGATACAGCTTCCTGGGTCACGTTTAGCGTGGACTCCTGTGATGAGCTTGCATTGGAAAGTATTACCTTAGACGCCAAGGGCTTCAGGGTCTTGTGGAACTAGGGTGCAGCACCCGCTGCTGCCAGTAGGTGTCGTGACTTACATAACGCAGTGAAGGCTGAAAATGCCTGGGCTGAAGAGTATGAGTTGGGTACCACAGATTAAAGTCACACAGTGTATCTCGGTCAGGAGACGACTCCAAGTAATTCTCTCTCTCTCTCTCTCTCATATATATATATATATATATATATATATATATATATATATATATGAATAAAAGGGTAATATGCTAATTAGACCGGATGTCCTTCCATACACCCTTCCCTCTGTACAAAGCCACAGTAGGCGGGTGCCGTGGCAGAGGTGGCAGAGGCCCCAGGCGTGGTGGCAGTGGGTGGGGGCCGGGGCCAAGGCCCATGCACGAATTTCATGCATCAGGCCTCTAGTATATAGATAGAGAGATATAGATAGATAGATGGATATATATGTATATATATATATATATATATATATATATATATGAATTAGGTCTTTATTTCATCAATTAAGAATATGTACAATTTTTACATGTTGTGTATTGTTTTCCTTCAATGCAGAAATTTTAAAAAAATAATGTTTAGTGTCAATGTTTGATTGTTGCATTGAACTGGACAACTGAGACAAGATTGTTGAACCCATTGTTAAATCCGTTAAGTGGGCCATGCACAGTATTTTAAAACTTTAGCACAACGCCCTCTTGCCATTACCAACAGGTCCCATTACAAATAACCAGCCAATCCGGCCCTGTCCTCCGCACAGAGCTCTGAGGAAAGCTTGGAAACCCACCAGAGGTTTCCGCTGGCCTTACTGGTCCTTCAGTCTCCTTTGTTCCAGGCACGTTCGTGTTCGTGCCAAACCCCGGGCCAGGAGCCAGGGTGGGTCTGTCACAGCAAACACAACACCGTCCTGGCGGGCACCACATGAACCTGACATTCTGAGCGGGCCTCGGGGCACAGCTGTGAATTCTGAAAGGGGACCCTGCCCGGAGGCACGTTTCGGACGCGAATGTACCTTCTGCTGCACGAAGGCAATGCAGCGGGGAAACATCCTAAGGACCCCTCTTCCCACCAGTTCCCATCCTCTGTCCCTCTGAGGGCGAGGCTCCTCCTTCTCAGACACAGGTTTCCTCTTAACCCGACGTGTCTGTCTGAGGCCTACGGGTGTTCTGTGGTGACAGACGCCACAGGAACATTTGTTTTTCGGGCTAATTGGATGACTTCCCTTTTCTGAGCTGTCAGCTTGACAATTTTCGCAAGTTTTAAGTTCAAATGGAATACCATTTCTGAAGTGAAAGCTCTGCAACATAAAACTAGATAATAATTCTTTAAAGGCCTGAAGAGCTGGTCCTAAATGATGAGCATGTCGAAGGGCACCTCCTAAAAAGCAGGCCCACACCACAGCCTTTAGGATCAGACACTGAAATAAAGCGCAGAGAAAGTCAGGATGCTGATAACTCAGCGTTTTTTGCGCTTCTCTCCCACCTCCTTCCTCCCTACTTTGCCTGCTTGCCTGCTTTCACCAGACTGTAAACCGATTCAGAATAAGAACCGGGGTTTTAGGGTCAGTTCCAGAGAGCTAAGACGTTATATTAGCTATGAGGTTTGCATCAAAGGAGGACAAAGTTGAAAAAAATGTTTAGTGAAGAAGACTGTGGTCCAAGCCAAATCTTTTTAAAGGAAAATAGAAGCTGGGAAAATGGCGACGGAGGACACAAAGTATTTTTATGTTCAAAATTTGCCATGAAGATTTAAGGGTTTGATTTCTGGGGAAAATGCTAATTTTGATATCGGTTGTTTAATATTAATGCACAATTTTTGGAAGACCACATTTTTTACTCAGAGAGAGCGAAGAATTTTTAAATGCAAAATTTTTCAAACAATAACTTTGAAAAATTGAAAATAGCAAATGCATTGTTTTTACTTTAAATATGACAGTAATGTGACTTTGCTATATTGATATAAGAGATATGAGATGTTTTCCATAACCTGAACTGCATGATGTATAGGGGAATGCAAAGGAATTTCTTAAAAGCGTACAGCATGCAAGCAACAGAATTGATTTTTTGATTCTTAAAAACAAACAAAAAAATCAAGAAAAAAGTGTACCTGGAGGCTTATTGATTATCCAGGAGAAAGGCTAGGTCTAGAGTGTGTGTGTGTGTGGGGGGGGGGGGGGGTGGTGGCGGGGGGTAGAGACAGGTGACTTCTAGAGCTAGGATTTAAAACTAAATTGAATCAAGTCATAAGGTCTTCCCGGTTTTAGCTGGGTCTTGGCGCTGCGGACCAAACGGAGAATTCCCTGCGCTTTCAGATGCAAGGCCCCTGAATTCCTTCGGCAGAAACCCTGTGACCTCCTCATCTCCACAGCGCCCGCTCTGCCAGGCACATGGAGCACAGACTCTCCCTGCAGGGCGCTGCCCCTGCCCTCCATGGCTGCCCTCTGCCAGCCAGGCCGCCCCATGGCTTCTTGCCCTCCCAGCTCTCCCAGCCCAGCCATGCAGAGCTGCTCCAGTCCCCTGCCCCGCCTCCATGGAGCTGGGGGTGAAAGAAGACGGTCCGCATTGGGCTTGCATTTTGACTTTCATCTTGAGTTCTCCAAGGTCTCACCCTCCCGTATGTCGACATGTGTTGTGAACGAGGTGGCAGCCGACCCATTTCACTGGGAGGGAAGCTGGAGGTTCTAAGCAGGGCGGATGCTTTCCTTGGAACTTGTGGCTTTGCCCCCTAAGGGAGTGGGGTCATCAGAGAATCATTAGCTCCTCGGCTCCATATTGGCCAAGTCACTGTTAGACTATTTGCTTCCTGCACTGAAAGTCCTCCTGCATGGCTGTGGGCCAGAGCGCGCAGGCCTTGGACCCAAGGGAAAAATTGGGGTGCCGGGAACAAGTTCTGATGCTCAAGCTGGATTCGCCAGCCTGAGCCCAGGTGGGGTCCCCAGGCCCCGCCCCACCGCTGCCCAGTGGTCTGGAGGCAGGAACTGAAAGGACTCCATGCTGTCCCTGTGGACCTCCGGGGCTTCTGTTTGCAGCAGGAGGAACCCGGAGGTCAAGACACCCTCTTGGTTTGGTTTGGTTTGGTTTTGGAGATGTCTACTGGAGGGTGAGCTTGTGGGTGATGATCCCAGGGACCCTCCCCCCTCCCCATTACTTTTGTTGGGTGCTTAGGGACTCCTTTAACTTGGTGTAGGGCTCCCCCTGTTGGTTGTATTAGGGAGGTTACGATGAGCAATTAGGACTGATGACTAAAACTGGGTTTGTTATTTGTGGGGTCTCTGTTTAGTCTCCGGGGAAGGGGCGGAGCAATCACTCTGCATTTCCGCAGACCTTGAAGGAGGGGGCCTCCCATCAGACACTTGGCTCTACAGAGCTCACTGTACCTGTTCGCCACCCCCCCCCCCCCCAGTCCAAGTACCACTGTGGGCAGGGGCAAGCGTCCCCCATCTCAGCCTCTGAAAGAACAAGCTAAGAGGGGAATCCAAAGATCGGTGGCAGCACTCTTAGAAGGCTAGTTTATATATAACGAGAGAAGAGAAAGTCTCACCTCCATGAAATGAGCAAGTTTCTGCAAAAGAAACCAGCAAAGAACAACCAAAAGCTCTTGAAAAAGAAAAAGAAAAGAAGAAGAAAAAAAAAAAGGCCAAATGATCAACAGAAAGGCTGGACACTGAAGCTAAAGAAATTTCTCAAAAAATGTGTTTAAAGGAGAGCGAGAAAGAAGGGGGGTGAATGAGAGGGATAAGAAAATTACTAATCAATCTGGGAAGTTCCACATCCAAAACCCCCCACAAAACACAGGAGTTCGGAAAACGAGAAAAAAATACAGAATAAAGAAATCAGCAGATGCATCTATCAGCTAAAGCATAGACTCTCATTAACATATGGATAGTACCTATTTTTGACTTGGAAAAAAAAGGCTATGAACTAGAAAGAACCGTTTTTACATCATTTTCACCTTCACAAAAGTAATTGAAGAAGGGAATTTTGAGGTCCGAGCAGGTGTTTCACGTTAGTTGAGGAAACATTTCGAGAACTGAGGATCACAGCACCCCCCCCACCAGCAGGCGCCTCCGAGGGAGACTTCCTCCCTGTCAGCCATGGCTTGCTCTCCTCACAAGATGCGCGAGCATCCGGGAGGGGACAGACTGCACTGCCCTCGCTGGACCCCCACTTATCAGTGGCCTTGCTGGGCGAACCTTCCTATCTGTCCTGGAGGCGGAGAGGCTGTTGTCCCCACGGTCTGGTCCAAATTCCATGTCCTGTTTATTTCTGTTGGGTTTTTTTTCTGGCATGACTCACTCCTGACACTGAGCAGATACTTATGGAGCAACTAGAAGCCCGAGGCACGGAATTCATGCATGGGTAGGGTCCCTAGCCTGGCTGGCGATCAGGGCCGATCTGCAGGGCGACCGCCATGGCAACCAGGGGGGTGGAGGGGCTCCCGCTGGTGCCCACCTTGGCCGGCCTGGGGCCTGTGGGCTGGGAGCAGCACCTGCTTTGAGTGTCTGCCCCCTGGTGGTCAGTGTGTGTCACAGCGACCAGCCGTTCAGTCAATTTGCCTATTAGGCTTTTATTATATAGGATTACTAGGAGTATGCCCTTGCCCCCATCCTGTAGTCTGGCCATAATCCACTTTCTATCTACATCAGGAGTCCCTTCTCTCTCCAGGGAGCACACAGCTCAGGTGCGTTAGTCCTTCCCTTCGCCTGGTGTCCAGTTGTGTTCGTCTGTCCCTCCCTCTGCCCGTCCCCTCCCTCATCGTCCTCATCGACCAGGCTCCCTAGAGTTCTCTCTCCTCAATGGGAGGCCCCTTTGTCCCGCGAGCCACAGAGGTGGAAATCTCAGATGGCTTGCACGGCTTAATTTTAGAACGCAAATCCATGTTCATTATTGGCTGCCAGAACAACTTCAGAGGTGAGACTATTCTCATCTCCTGCCAACCTTCCTCAAGGGTGACTCAAAAAATAGGCCTCCCAGAGCTAATGCCTACTGTGGCCGCCACGCAGCTCTTAGGAGCCACGTGAAGAGTGAATCACAGTGGCCGCCTCGCAGCGTCTGCACTAAGTGGGTCTCGTGTTGCCTTTCATACGTTCACTGTTGGACAGGAACGCGGGCTGTGTCGTCCAGAGAGCACTGCAACGTAAGGGTATGTCCACGGGCGATTTATAAATAATGCTGGCGCTTATGGCAGCCATTCAACTGGACATCATTCTCTCAGACATCTAGGCATAAGCAGGTGCTGCCTTTTAATGGGAAGATAAATACATTATTTTAAAATATTGTGGCTAGGCCCTGGCCGGATACCTCCATGGCTTAGAGTTTCATCCTGATGCGCCAAGGTTGTGGGTTCAATCTCTGGTCAGGGCACATACAAGAAGCAACCAATGAATGTATCAGTACGTGGAACAACAAGTTTCTCTCTCTCTCTCTCTCTCTCTCTCTCTCTCTCTCTCTCTCCTTTGATCTTTCTAAAATTAATTTAAAAAATTTTTAAAAAGACTATTTGTGAGTTTTACTTACTTCAAAAAATTTGTGTAGAAGTGAAAAAAAAACAAACCAGGAGAAAATGTAATGACACTGGGCGGCTTTCCTGGTTGTGCCACAACACTGAAATGTGACTTAATTTTAGGAGCCAACTAGTGATGCCTCTTGTGAGAACTGAACCCACAGCCTTAAAGCATTCCAGATATTCCTCTCAAATTTCTCTCTAAAGAACGGGCCAGGCTTCACCCACATTATCTTCTTAGTCATCTTAGCATTCCTGTGAGGAAAGTGGAAGTAATTCTGTTCTATTGTGAGAAAACATGTAAAGAAATTATGTGGCGTGTTTAAGATTATTCAGGCACCACAGAGCTGGGCAGGGAGCGCTGGTTTCCTGAGGCTGAGAAACACCTCATCAACGGCCTCAAGTTCTCCTGGAGGAAAGGGCGCAGGCCGTATTGGTTCGGATACTACACCCGTTTTACTCTCCTCCCAATACTGACCTTTGCATTTCAGAACTATCCAGAAGGCAGGCCTTTGCTTTTATTTTATGTTAAAACATATTTTTATTGATTTCAGAGAGGGAGAGGGAGAGAGAGAGAGAAACATCAATGACGAGAGAGAGTCATTGATCAGCTGCCTCCTGCACGCCTCCTACTGGAATGGAGCCTGCAACCCCGGCATGTGCCCTGGCCAGGAATCGACCTTGACCTCCTGGTTCACAGGTCGACGCTCAATCACTGAGTCATGCCGGCTGGACGATCTCTGCTTTCAAAGGACATGCAGGTGAAAGTCTGGCACCACCGAACAGGACCCAAGGCTGTGGTGTGGTTTGCTTTACGTTCTGAAGATACATGTATCTTGAGAAACAGGCCTTCTGACTTTGAAGTCATCCAAAGTGCTGTCACTCTCTAAACGCCCATGCGCCGGCGCAGAAGGGAGCCTTCCGGAATCTCATAGGCTTCTTACTTTCTCTGGCGCAGCTGGTCTTGGAGCTGGACTCATGAAATCAAGGATGAAACTGGCCTCTGGGAACACACACTCACACGTGGTTTGGGCAACGGTTCACGGGAGAAAGACTCTCAGCAAGAGGAGCTATAGCCATGCCATGCTGTGATTCATGAAGAATTCCAAAAATGGATGTTTTCCTGTGTGAGTTCAAGCATTGAAACGGAATTGCTTGTTTCCAATGAATACTTTTCTCAGATTTGTTTTCATGCCTCTTCTAGAGCCACCAAATTTTTATTACTTGTGTCAGTCTGTAAATTATTTACTCAGCATTACCACCCTGCGTATTTTGCTCCAAATCCTCAATGGAAATAAGCATCTATAATAATAAAAGCGTAATATCCTAACTAGACCGGATGTCCTTCCGGACGACCTTCCAGATGAAGCTGCTGCTGCAGCGGCAGGCGGGGTGCGGGCGGAGCCCCTTGCACACATTTCGCGCATGGGGCCTCTAGTATTTAACACACATAGAAATAAAGTGCCGAGTCCCTTCTGTAGTCTGCTGTGTCCATCAGGCTCTCTTAAGCAACACTGGCACATTTCCCACAATATTCTGAAGACAAGAAAAAAGACCATTAGAAATGTCCAGAAACACCCTTGATTCATACTTGACCACATGTACTTCAAGTTAATTATATTTCCCATGAAAACGTTGAGTTTGATTTTTCAAACACTAGAAGAAAATGAAAGGAAGAGGTGAATAACATCTCCAAACAAGAGTGGATTTGAAAAGGCCCGGTTTTCCTCCCCGCGCTGGGACTGGCCACGGCTTCTCCGGTGGAGAACCAGAGGCTGGCTGGCTTGTGTCTACCAGCAGCTTGGACCGAAGAGACGGGTCTTGAAATGCCAGACTCACCCTGGGCATGGCGAGGTGCTCACGCTGAGAAAGGCACATGAGGACCGCGTCCAGCTCCGGCTCCAACCTCACACGCATGCAGTCGCCCCCGTCAGCTTAGGTTCAGTGACCTGTGGTCAACCGTGGCCCGGAAATATTAATTGGAAAATTCCAGAAATAAACGATTTACGCATTTAAATTGTGACCGGCACTGAGGAGCGTGATGAAATCTTAAGCCCCCCCCCATCCTGCCTGAGACCTGACTTCTGAGCATACTGGGGCTGTACATGGGCATTAGCTAGATGGGTTATCAGAGAGAGAGGGGCCGCACGCATATAACTTTTCTTACAGTAAATCGTTATAACTGCTCTAGCTTATTAGTTACCGTTAACCTCTTACTGTGCCTAAGTTATAAGCCTCACTTTACCGCACGTATGTGTGTATAGGAAAAACATATAGGGTTTGGTACTGAGTTTTCAGTCCTGGGGGTCTTGCATAGTATTCCCGAAAGATAAGGGGGGGACTCACTGTCCTTTGAAGAACAGAATACCTGAGAGAAACAGTGGGCAGATCCTCGTCATTAAATGTTCTTTTCCTTTCTCTCAAATCTCTCTCTCAGTGCATAGACAGGGGTCAGAGGCGTGACCCCTGCAGACCACAGACCCAAATGGTCTTTCCACCCCGCAGGGAATCCCCGGTTGGGGAGGTGTGCTTTGGAATGCAAACATATTGTTTCCAACCCGCAGCTGGTTGGATTCACAGATGCACAGACCGTGGACAGGAAGGACCACCTGACTGCACTTATTGGAAAAGTGCATGCGTAAGAACACCTATGCGGTTGCAACTTGGGTTGTTCGAGTCAACTGTAGTTGAATGATCTCAAGGTACAAGGGACTGAGTCTAGACTCACATAAAGAGACAGGTAGAGCCAAGGCAGAGAGCCTCGGGGGCCCCAATTTGCCCGCTGGTAGCCCTGCATACCTCTTTAAGTCGCAGTGCTCTCATTAAAGGATGGAGTTGCATAGGCCAGTGGTCGGCAAACTCATTAGTCAACAGAGCCAAATACCAACAGGACAGCGATTGAAATTTGAGAGCCAAATTTTTAAAACTTAAACTACATAGGTAGGTACATTGTTATTAACTTAATTAGGGTGCTCCTAAGGCTTAGGAAGAGCCACACTCCAGGGGCCACAGAGCCGCATGTGGCTCGCGAGCCACAGTTTGCCGACCACGGGATAGGCCATCTTTAAGTTTCACTTAGAAAATTTCCTCCCTCTGTGAAAGGTGCACTGCCCAGGGACCCTGAGGTTTAATACAGCAAAGCTAACTGGGCAACACTTGCAACATGGGGGACACTCCCTAAGGGAAGACGGCCTCCTAGCTTGTCCTGGAGGTTGGGAGAGAAGGAGGCAGAGTGGGAGAGGGGCTTCCTTCAACATTTGGGAATGAACTCTTAGCAGGAAGACGGGACCTATAAACCCTCCTCTGTGGTGAACAAACATCACCCCCATTTTGCAAGGGGACGTTTTATCACTATGCGTGGCTCCTTGGAAATGGAATTTATACGTATCCCATTGCCAGGAGAAATTTTATGCGGATTAGCAACAGTGTGACAATAATGTCTAGCCAAGAAGGAAGAGAAAGAGAAAGAACAAGCCGAACCTTTGGTCTTTCAATTTAATTAACATGACCTTCCTCATTCTTTTGAGAAGAAAAGCCAGGAAAAAAAATTTTTTTTTTAGTTTCATTAAGAAATGGCCTGCAATATTATGTTTTAATTAAATTGAATACGCTTCCCCATGGGAATTAAACATGTGAAAGCCTCACCAGTAATAGTATATTATTAAAAGCTGCATCACCTACGTCGAAGAAATTAGTACTTGATTTTTAGAGACTCATCAAGCTCTGAAATGATCGATATCCTCCTGAAACTCAAATTCAAATCATGTCAGTGTTTCAGTCGCAGAAACCAAGAGAGTTGTTCCTAAACTGCAACGGAGTTCAACAACCTACCAAGTGTTGAAATACTCAGATAAAACCGGTATTCTTATTTACCTATAAAACTTGAAAAAAAGGGTTCTGGGGGAAAAAAAATCATTACCTCACCCAAATCAACTGCTCCCCCCTCCCCCCTCCCCTCCTTCCCACAAAGTCTGTTACCTAAACGCTTCAAGTCTCTCCCCCCTGCTCCGCTCCCAGGTCCTGCCTTAGAGAGGAAGGCACATCCTTTGCACCCCTCATGTTATCTTTTAGATCACCCCAAGCTCAGGCCGTCCTGGCTGATAGGGGATTTCTCCTTTTTTTCATTGTTGTTGGGCGTGGTGCAGGGAGGAGGTCAAATCCCTGAAACTGTTTGCTAAGACAGAGGAACCGAGCCACGGAGAGTGGAAATATAAAACGGGAGGTTGCCCAGAAAATACCACGCACCCGCCTCTCAGAGGGAACCGCACACGGAGCGGAGCGGGGACTCACAGCCTCCGAGGGCGGGAGGCTGCAGCACCCCGCGCCTCCCCCCTGCCCACCGCAGGTGGCTGGTAGCGGAGCCAGCGCCCCCCGCACCGCCACGGCCAGCACGGGCTCCCCTGCTCCCCTAGGCGCGGTGTCTGCCCGGCTCAGAAAAATAATCTACGTCCCGGCCCCGAAAAAATAATTTATGTCCCGGCCCCGAAAAAGAGTCGGTCTGCAAAGAATGACCCACAGAAAGGGGAGAGAAGCCGCGTGCGCTCGGCTACCCTGGGCACCCCCAGCCCCTCCCCCCTCTCCAACCGACCCCCTCGCGGTCCCGGGAGGGACCCGGCGCCCATCAAGTTCCTGCGCAAGTTCTGGCCGCAGCCCCTCCACCTGCCGGCGCCGCGCCGCGCACCCCGGCCTCCCCCGGCGGCCCCCCGCGGGCTGCAGCAAAACCGGGGCGCTCGCGGGCGGGGGCGGGCGGCGGCCGCGGATCCGGCAGCTACCGCGCCGCTCGGTGGCCTGCGATTGGCCGCGACGCGGGCGGGAGGCGGCGGGGGAGGAGGCGGGGCGGGCGGCGGCGGCGGCTGCGAGCGGAGCGGCCGCGCACCGGGCGGCGGGAGCGGCGGCGGCGGCGAGTTGGGGCGCGGGGGGCGCTCGCGGAGGCCGAGCGCAGTGCGCGGGCGGCGGCGGCCGGGGCGGGGCGCGCGGGGAGCGGCGCGGGGCGAGGACCGCGGGCGGGCGGGCGCCGGCGCGCAGGCAGCAGGTTCGGCCGCGGCGGCAGCTTCGCGGGACGGATCCCCGGCGGCAGCGGTGACGCCGGCGCCCGGCTTCCCCTCCGCGCGGTGCGCGATCCGCCCCCCGCTCGCCGGGCACCGGGGAGGAGAGGGCCGCGGGGCGGCGGCGGCGGGACTGCCGCCCGTGGTGGGTGCCGCGCGCGAGGCACCGAGCGCCCTCCCCGCGGCGCTGTCCCCGGCGTCTTTGTCGTGGCGAGCGGCCCAGAAGCGGGGACCGGAGGCGACAAACAAAACAAAAACACGAGCCCGAGACCGCGCTGCGGAGCCGCTGCTCCACTTCCCCCTCCGCATCCTCCGCGGCGCGGTGCCCGCCGCCTGCATCCCTCCGGCGGCCGCTGCGCTCGGCCCGGCTGAGCCGCCCGCTGCCCCCTCGGCCGCCGCGCACCCCCTCGCGCCGCCCCCCGGCCCCCGCCCCCCCGCCCTGCCCCCCGCCCCGGTCCCGGGGTCTGTTTTATGACTCCTGGTGCGAGTCCCGCGGACTGCGCGGCCCGCTATTTGTCACCAGCTCGCTCTCCATTGGCGGGGAGCGCGGCGCGCAGGGGGTGGGGTGGGAGGAGAGGGAAGGGGTGGCCACTGCCTGGAGCCTTCTCTCCGCCGCCGCCGGTGCTGCCGCCGCCGCCGCCGCCTCCGGCTCCTCGCTCGGCCCCTCTCCGCCTCCATGTGCCGGATCGTGGGAGCGCCGCGGACCCTGCTGCCGCTGCTGGCGGCCCTGCTCCAGGTACGGGCGGGCCTGCGGGCGGGCGGGGCGGGCGGCCCGGTCCCTTTGTTCCCCGCGCCGCTGCGGGCCGGCTGCGCACCCGGGAGGAAGGTGCGGCCCCGCGCGGCCGGGAGCGGCGCGGACCCGAGGCTCCGGCGGGTGCGGGTGCGGGGCGGCCGGTCCCTGCGCTTCTCCCGGCGCGTCCCGGAGAGGCGATCGCGGGCCCCCTTCGCGGCTCCTTCGGGGCTGCGCGCGCTCGCGGGGTCTGCCCCGGCGGCGGGAGGGCGAGGGAAGGTGGCCCTCGGATTCCGCAGCTTTCTGGCCCCTCGGATTCCACTTGCCCCCTTCGCTGCGTGTTTGCTTCTGCCGGGATGGGTCTCGAGTTTGCCGGAGCCGTGCTCGCTCGGGTGTCTGAGTTACGGGACTTGCCTCCACCCACCGCACCCTGGCCCCGCGCCTCGGGTGCCCGCGGGCGCCGCTGCCCTATTGTCTTCGCCCGCCCGGAGTCGCCTCCCCATCGGCTGCTCTCGGCCCACCATGTGCTGTGGGTCCCCCTGGGAGGAGCAGCCGCGCCTCTTGGCCTCCGGGAGTCCGTGCGGCTCAGCGCCTGGGAACCTCGCCGGGCCCGCGCCCCTGTCCCGCCTGCGGGACAAGTCCCGTTACTCGGCGAGGATTCCCTCCCGGGCCTGCGCCCCTGCCCCGCGTGCGTCCCGGGGGCGCCTTCGCCGGCGCCTGGCACTTTGCGCTCCGGGAGGTGCCCGCCGGCCTTCCTGGGAGTCGGCAGAGGAGGGCTCTCCGCCGCGGGAGGCACCTGCTCCGGGTCCAGCCCGGCCGCCCGCCCAACTTCCCCGCCGCGTCCGCTGGAGGGTGCCCGGGCCACCGGCCGGCCGTCCCGGGAGCAGACGCCGCGCGCCGCCGCGACCCCTGCGTTTGGTGGGGGCCGGGCGGGGTCCGAGCCCGTCCCCGCGCACGGCGCGTTTCTGGACCCGCTGCTGCGGAGGGTCGGGTCGGCCCTCCCTGCGGTCGAGGGTGTCGGGGGATCCGCCAGAGGGACCCGGAGCCCCGCCCGCTGCCGGGGGGCCGCCGGTGGCCGCAGAAAAGTGCCGCGCGGCTCGGGAGTGTGGCTGTGTTGGGGCGGCTGGGCCGGGACGGAGGGTGCGGATCACCCCCTCGTGGTTTTCACGGATCGGGGCCGGCTCGCTGCGGCCCGGGGAGGGGGCTGCGGGCGGCTGGCGGGACGGGCCGACGCCCGGGCCCTCGCGCTTCCTCCCACCGCCCCCTGGAGGGGTGCGGGCCGCGGCCGCCGAGCCCTGTCCATGGTGCGCGCAGAGCAGCCGGGCCTGCAGGGCCGCGCGGTCTCCCCCCCCCCCCCCCATCTTCTCTCCCACCCGCGGGCTGGCTCCCCTCCCATGGTCTCTGGCCGCCCGGGTCCCATCTTTCCTTTCTCCTTGGGTTTCTGCTTTTGTTCTTTGCGCTCTGCTCTCTCTCTCTCTCTCTCTCTCTCTCTCTCTCTCTCTCTCTCTCTCTCTCCCCCTCCCCTCCCCCCACTGGCCTCTCTCCGGACCTGGGGTTTCAGGACTGTTCGCTGGACATTTTTAGCCTCTGCCGTTTTGGGGAGCGGCTGGGATCTCTTTTAACTGGGGGAGGAGGCCTGCCAGTCACTTGCTAACAAAAGTGCCTCCTGTTGTAAAGCCGCCCTTTATCCTCAGGCGCACACCCTGCCTCCTCTCACCTCCTGTCCCTTCGCTGCCGCTTTTTTCTCTAAAACGGGGTTCATTAAAGAGGTTAGGCCGGCCGAAGGGGAAGGAGGAAGAAAGTGCCACCTCAAGTGTTTGAAGTGAAGGGGAAGGCAGGGTAAACTCATGAATCCCGGGCACATCAGATATTTTCTCTCTTTGTTATTTAACAAAGGAGACGCAGCAGATCAAAAAAATCTTATTTCTAGAAGTATTATTTTTGACCATAATATATCCTCAGAGTGTGAGCCAGCAGTAGGTGGTACATGCTCCTAACTTTCTGGTCGGAAAGTAAGTTTTAATTGAATGCCCTGCAGCGAAGTCAGGGCTGGAGGAGAAGGTCCCTGGCCACTGATCCCAGGGGACTGGGCTGGGTGGGACCCCTACAGTTTCACCTCCTCTTTTGGTCACTAAACCTTGAAGTCAGGTGTGACTTTTGCAGGTCATCTCCCTTTTTCCTTGAGTATTTTTTAAAAGTCCCGTTTATAAATGTCAGATATTATGCTGATCTTTTCAGTTTCTTAGACCGAGTTGTGTTGGCCTTTCTGAGCCTCCAGGGAACGGGGAATTACAACTTTGTCATCAAGTTGGTTGGCGGCCTTGTAATTCGTGGGTGCAGGTCCAGCCCTGGCAGGGAGTGATTTGCAAGGTCATGGGGAGGGGAAGCGGGCAGTCCCTGCCACATGAGTTTTAGGGTTGTGTGCGCCATGTGGGCTGTACCTCTGAGATTAGGCAGGACTTTGTGCTGCAGGCCCGCTTTACACCCCAGAAGAGCAGAGATCGGTCTGCAAGGTGAAATGGCCTCTCTGCAGTCAGCTGCTATTCAGTCTGATTTTTTTTTCCAGGCCAGACTAAGGAGCCAAGAGTTTTAGAAAAGAGAATGAGTCGGTCATTAGTGTAGATCCAGGGCAACCTTATTTTTTCAGAACAGTTAAATAAGAATAATTGAATATTCAGAAAGGACTTTGTACCTTTAATTTTTAACGGAAGTGTACCTTTTTTATTCTGAACACTTTTTTTTTCACTTTGAGATATTTTTTGGGAGTTTTGTTGTTCTGTTACCTAGATTTACGTATTTAAAATTTCTCTCTTTTTGACTTTAACTTGAGGTATTAGTATGTCCGTTATATTAAAAAAAAAGAGTAAAATTTGAGCATTAGACTTCACTTACCAAAGCTTTTTAAAAAAATTATACAAGTGACTTTCAAATCCATGAACAGATTTATCATCAGGGGGAACAATCAATTTTACTTTCACTACCTACCAAGCAGTTGTTAGACTAGAAACCTGTTTTGTTTTTCCAGTTCACAGTTTAATGGCATAGCTCTGCTGTTCTAATCTAAATAACTTGTACGTGTTCCGATGCATCAAGGACATCACCTTGACGTCCATAGATATTCTAGAATCATAGTCTTATCACACGGGTCCGGCCTTCAGCCCTGGATGAGGACATATGAAAAGGGATGCGTTAACCATGTGTGATTTTCATGGACTTAGGTAGAGACTTTGAAGAGATTAATATTCAACATGAATCGTATATAAATTTTTTTTTTTTAGGATTTGGAAAATCTAGAATGCAGTCATCATTTGAAGTATAAAATATGTATGTGTTCGTGTTTGATTTGATTTTCATGTGTCTTTGTTATAAGTTCTCGAGAAGGTAAGGAGAATAGTTGGTGTTCACAGTTTATTCTGCTTATTAGACATAGTTATGCATATCTTTGCACTTATCTTGTGTCCTGTGGTTATCACTCCTAGATAGTGCATTGCAGACTGACTAGGTGTGATTTGGGACATAATAATTTGTGTACCCTAAGATATTTTTATAGGTATATTTAAAATATAATGTAAAGTTTATATTAAAAATTTGTTAGGCCTCAATTGCAAATTCAGAATTTATTTACAGAGTGTACTCTGACTTCCGTTCCTGTACCGAAGTCTGCTGTGACCTTCTGAACATGGGACTGAGGCTGTAAGAGGAAGTTCTTTTTAGGTGGTTCGCACTTTTTTCCACGGAGAGACCGAAGTCTTCCTGGAACAGGTTACTTTGGTGACGGTGGGTTGCACCAAACTGTCCGTAATATCCTTTTTCATTAAAAATCTTCAATTCTATTTTTACAGAGAGGAAGGGAGAGAGATAGAGAGTTAGAAACATCGGTCAGCTGCCTCCTGCACATCTCCCACTGGGGATGTGCCCGCAACCCAGGTACATGCCCTTGACTGGAATCGAACCTGGGACCTTTCAGTCCGCAGGCCGATGCTCTATCCACTGAGCCAAACCGGTTTTGGCAAAAAATCTTCAATTCTTAAGTCTGTTGTGCCTCATTAAGCTTTAGGGTTATTAATCGGGAAATGTCAAGATTAAAGCAACAGTTAATCTTGCTTTAAAATGCCTTTTAAAAAATTCTTAGTAACTCATATCCCCATCCTGTTTTCCAAGGGATAGTATCAAGTTAGAAGAGTGATTTAAAAAAAAAAAAAATCAGAGCTGTTATTTAAGAAATGAAGTGTCTGTGCATAAACTTTCATTTTGCCCAAGTTAACATTATTCAGATTTGTTATGTTGGCTCAAATACAAAAAGTAATCAAGTTTAAGCATTGCACAGACTTGTGGCGAATTCTGTCAACTATTTAAAAAATGTGATAGATTTAGAATTTGGATCTGCCTTTAATATGATAGAACCTTCTAGAACCTAAGTACTTTCAAGTTAGGTTAAGAACTATAATTGAAACACAATTTGTACCAACAAACCATTATGCCTTACATTTCTGTTTTTTTTTTCCTACTAAAACTTATATTTGTCTTATTTTTTTCAGCAAATTATGTCAGTGAATTTGAGTAGATGCTAATCTTTGTGTATTTTACTAACTGTAGATAAATTTTAATTAAACAACTCTATTCATGCCTGGCAGATCACTGTTTTATTAAGAGCTATATCTTCTACATATGTAAAGTGATGGGTTTAAAGTAGGTGGAGGAAGGTGAATGTAGGAGCTAAATGGAATTGGGAAATAATTGGCCATACAGATTATGATTGATGTTATAATGCAATTTTTAAAAGAAAATCGAGGTTAGGCGTAAATACTGCTGAGTTTTCATTTCTTGTTACTCTTTTTAGTACTCAGTGCACTTGTCTGAGCTTCCAACTCTATGTGCTGAGCCCCACCCATTTTTGTGGGTTGCATATATAAACACACAACACGCATGCTGAGGACTGCTGTCTGCATGTGTGTCCCCTCTAACATGTATCTGTTTGACATGAAGTGCCAACTGATAGTTAATTGGTGTGTGTCATCAGAGGTGGTTCGGGCAGGAGCTCGTAGAGTCAAGTGTCAAGGGCAGGATGTCTGGGGTGCTGATCTGGTCCAGATGTGGTTTGCTCCCTTCAACGGCCATGGCCTCTTTTCTCTCAGTAGTAAAACCTTGGGCCTGGGTGGATTTGTTGATCTCTAAGGGGCTTTTCAGTTCTGTGATTCTTGCAGCTTTTAAAAACATCCCAACTACTCCTTTATAGAGACTTCGGAATGACTTCAGTTTTTCACTTGAAGGGCAAGGATTTTCAGGCTCTCACAGTGATAGGAGAATGATTGTAGGGCCAGTAACAATACATCATATGGCATTCTCCGTATTTTTTATATGCTTGACTTTTAAACGTAATTTTTCTCATTGGCTGTACTGCTTTGACTACTAAAGATAAACTTTTTGCAGACTGGGGCCGGTTAGTATTAAAGGCAGGGAAGTGTAACATTACGAAGAAAAATTATTCATTTTGTTAAGTTTGTGCTTGAATGTTTGAGAGTCCCGAGCCTTCATGAGTATCACCCAATACAGTGGTGTGGGTCCGCGTTAACAATACTAGGATAGCCCTCAGATCTAGCAAGTCCTCCTCTGGCTATTTTTCTATAGATAAGTCTGTTTTCATAATGTACACATATTGTGTGTACCTATATAAGGATATGCATTGAAGCCTTTTTTTTAAAATAATTACAAAAGATTGGGTTAGTTGATTTCTGAAAACCTATCACTAGCACCAATTTAATAAATTATGGTAACGTGCAGTCAGATTTCAGACCCTTCCTGTGTGAGATAGAACATTTCAGTTCTAGTTCCAGGTCAAGAAAAGGCTTATGAAACCACCCAATGCTTTTGGCATGGACCTAGCACAGCTACAAGGAAGGACAGTCAAAATGATCAGTGGGATTTCAGGGCTTCTGAATGAAGGGAAACTGGACAAAGGCCACAGAGAGAAGCTGAAACGCTGAAGAACAGAAAGTCACGCGGCGTAGAAATAAGGTGGGGATGACCTAAACTAACGCTAGAACATTCTGGAGTTGGGTTGAGAACAACCTATAGAAAGCTGAGCTATAAGTAGGCCCCAAGGAAGATTGGCTAAATTAGTGGATAGTTAAATAATAGATACGTTTCCATGTTGTATCCGGGAATGACCACGCTGAGCTGAGTTTCCTGTGCCGGAGAGATTATACCAGTTGGTTAAACCATTGTGATATTTCTGACATTCTCTTGGCTGATGGAATATTTCTCCTCTCTTCTGGTCGTGAAAGTATCGTTTAAAGGGATCTTGCTAGTGTCTACAGTTGAGACACAGAAGAACGTGAGTGTAGTGTGTTCTGGTCTGCTGTTGCCCACGTGAAGTAAAGTATGTAATGTGGGTTTTTCCCAAGCGGCAGTGCTTTTAAAGCAGCTTGAGCTATTGAATCGGAGGTGCTGTTATAAATAAGATATGGCATTCATAACAGAGGGACCTGGAGAGGGGCTCCATCCACGATCTGTTCTTAGGTCTTCTTTTCCAAAATAAACCTGCCTATAATAAAATAAATACTGGAGTAACAGTGCACTTATGTAGTTCTGTATATTGCAATTTTAATATTTGTTTTATGTTATTTTTAAAATCTTACTTGACCATAGTGTACAACTATATATTGTGGTTTTAATATTGGTTTCTGTGTTAATTTAAAGATAAAGTTACTTCACAGTCATAATTTAAAATATTTAAACCCAGATTCCCCCTCTATCCCAATTTCCATGTATTATTTAATGTGTTAGTGGATTCAGGAAATAGTAAAAAAAAAGGTTAACTAAAGGGACATGGTCTACACCAGGGGCCCTCAAACTGTTTAAACGGGGGGCCAGTTCACTGTCCCTCAGACCGTTGGAGGGCCGGACTATAGTTTAAAAAAAAAACTATGAACAAATTCCTATGCACACTGCACATGTCTTATTTTGAAATGAAAAAACAAAACGGGAACAAATACAATATCTGTATCTGCATGTGGCCCGCGGGCCGTAGTGTGAGGACCCCTGGTCTACACCATCTTTAGTATTCCACAAGTTCCTGGAACTGGAAATGTGAAATGATGTAAATGACTCTTTTCATTATTAAGTTAAAGTTTGATGCCACCCAGCTTTCCTTCTGCTGCGTGAAATGCAGCCCTTTTGCTCTGCTGCGTTCAGTCAGGGTCTAGCATTGCCCTTTCAGCGTTCTCTCCTTTCTTTTGCACATGTGCAGTTCGAAGACATTTCACACTTGATTTTATTCGTAGTAATTGTCATTAGTTCAGAACTCTGAAGAGCACATGCGCCAGGGCCAACCATGGAAACGTGAGGTATTTGCTGCTACCTCTTCAAATATCTATACTAATAAAAGGGTAATATGCTAATTAGACCGGACGTCTTCCGGACGTCCTTCCTGACAAAGCGGAGGCGTGGCCGGCCTGCAAACCCCCTAGCACTAAACCTTAAAATGAAGGTTTGGTACTAATTAATTAAATACATTTTAATTAAACAACCCTCACATAGTTTCAGGGAGTTATCTCAGATAGTTATTTCTGTAACGCAGAGATAGGTGGCTTTATTGCATTTAGAAGTGATGAAACTGGAATGCAAGGCATTTTGAATGTTGTGAGAATCCAGAGGAAAACACCCCCCGTCATGGTGGAGGGGAACCTCACTGTAGAGCACGTGGCTTTTTTCTCTCCCAGGCTGGCCCCCCTTGAATATGACACTTAGGGGACATAGTTACACTTTATCTCTACTGACTTGATAAAAAGATTAAAGTAGTTAACTTTTTTAAAATCCTCACCCAAGGATATTTTTTTTCCAACTGATTTGTAGAGAGAGTGAAAGGGGAGAGAGAGAGAGAGAAACGTTGATGTGAGACACATCCATCGGTTGCCTCCTGGCTGGGGCCAGGAATGGAACCTGCAACCCAAGTATGTGCCCTTGACCGGGAAGTGAACCCTAGACCTGGGGCCAGGGCCAGGGCCAGCACTCTAACCACAGAGCAACACCAGCCAGGGCTACAGTAGTTGGCCCTTGAGTTACATTCTCTATTTCATCTTGACCTTAAATATTAATATTTATTTTGGAATGTGAAACTAACATTTAATGGTTGGTTAGGATTTTCACTTTTTTAAAAAAAAATATGTTCTCTTAGCGAAAGAAGGAAAAAATATCTTACGGAAATGATTCAGAGTCAGTTTTATAATGTTCTTCCAATTGTCTTGATCATCAAATAATAGACTGATAAGTGCTCAAAAAGTAATTCTTTTGTGTGAATCCTGGAACTTAAAATACTTCCCAGCAGCCTACAGGAACTCTCAAGGCTATGCATATTTTTTTAAAAAAAAACACAACAACCTTTTTTCCACATTCTTTTGTGTGAAAAGAAATTCAAGAGATTCTATCACTAGGTTTTGAAATGTTTTAAGGTTTAATGGCACCTTTTCCATTAATAGTTTAAATCACTTTTTCTTCCACAAAAGAAATCATTTGTCAGCTTTTAAAATATATGTCCAGACCTCAAAAGGGCCTGCTACACACAGGTTCCTGGGAGTGTTTTGTGAGTGACTCAGTGCAGTCCCTGATTTATTTGCTTGCTGTTGAGAAAACCTAGAACTATTTTGTTTGTAACTCGACCAGTTGTTGGCGGGTGGATACACTTGGCTGGATTCTGATCTCCAGCAGTATGCCTCTTACTTGATTGGGCAGTTTTTCAGTGACTTCTGAAATAAATGACTGAAAAAACATTAATTTTATTAAGTTTACAGGGGATACAACCCACTTCCGCTTAACATAAATCTTGAACAAATTGGAGACTATGGCCACTTATTTACATTTTTGCTTTTGTTGTCTTAACTGGTTAACACAATGGTTTGGAGTCTGAAGTTCATTCTCCATGGCTTTCTGGCTCAGGGGAAAATGAAAAATGCTTTGTGCAGCCGAAATATTCGCCTCTTGCACCGCCTTTGGCACCACCCCCTGTAGAACCTTCCAGGTGCCCACGTCTCCAAGGTGGGGTTCTCATGCCCTCCTCCCATGGTACAGGGCAGGGATTCACTGTTTACATTTCACACACATCACTCACGCGGTGGCACAGAGTTGATGGAAGCATCGGTTGCATACAGGAAAGTGCACCCAGAGGGGTAGCCTGCTGAATGGTCCCCAGTGGAACGTACAGTTGAATCAGCCACGGGTGGGTCACAGCACTGCTGGCACCCAGGGTTAGCCTCTTCCAAAGGTCATCGTCCTCCGGGGGTAATTCTTGACTTGATTTCTAATAGCATAGACCCGGGGTCAGCAAACTCATTAGTCCACAGAGCCAAATATCAACAGTACAACGATTGAAATTTCTTTTGAGAGCCACATTTTTTAAACTTAAACTATATAGGGAGGTACATTGTTATTAACTTAATGAGGGTCCTCCTAAGCTGGCCTTTGCTAAAAACGACCTCAATCTGACTGAGGTACATTCGCTGAGGTCGATCCCTTCCCACTCTCCCATCCACACTCGTCTTGTGTACTGTTTCGTCTATCTCCTTTCCGAAACCGACTTCTGCGCACGGGCCACGAAGTTTCAATCGCACTGTACGTGCGCGCCCGCACGTGGTATTTTGTGGAAGAGCCACACTCAAGGAGCCAAAGAGCCGCATGTGGCTCGCGAGCCTTGGTTTGCGGACCACTGGAATAGACCGCTTGCTTGTTTTGGGACATATTTATGAAGGCATACACTACACGATACTACCTTTTGTGTCTGGCATCATCTTCCACTTGATTTGTAAAATTGCCCATATTCTCGTGCCATCTATTTTGTTAGTCACAAAGTTAGGAAAGACTCATTGACACTAGAGGAACATCCGGGAAGTTAAGGAAGTTGAAAAAAAATTTAAAAAGAACATAAAAAGAATGGATCAACGGTGCCATTGCAGCTCAAGGTCACTGGCATGTTTATGGTGCCCAGCCACGAGATGCCTTTTGTGGGTTTTCCAACTCAGACATCTTTTTCTGTAATTCTGGTAATTTGGCAGTATGGCTCCGGTCAAAAGCCAAACGTATTTGGAATTCAGTGAGTTCTAGCCTCTCTTTAGGAGAAGGAAGATGGAGGCGAAGAACTAAATGTCTTTTTGACTTGAAGTGTTCAAGCAGACGGTTTGAGTGTTAACAGATTCTAATCTCAAGCGGTGCTTCTTAATGACTTCTCTGAACTTAGTAGTGACCCACTTCTTAATGAGGCCTTACACAGCTTTATTTTTAATTAAAAAAAGGTTATAAGGAGGGGTTATACTTCCCCAAACTGCCCGTTTCCCCAGCTGTTCAGTGCATCTTTGGGTACAGTTGACCTTCTTTTGTGTTTGTGTAGATTTTTAACTTTTTAAAAATACCTTTTTCAACAGTCCATTGATTTTTAGAAAGAGGGGGAGAGAGAAAAAAGATAGAAGCATCAATGAGAGAGCAGAACATCCATTGGCTGCCTCCTCCATGCCTCCTACCCTCAACCTGGGCGTGTGCCCTGACCGGGAATCGAACCAACAACCTTTTGGTGCAAGGAATGATGCCCAGCCAACTGAACCATACATGCCAGGCTGTGTAGATTTTTTAAGTATATGAAAGGTTGCCATGAAGAATGCTGCGTGCATACTTGTTCCAAGATCTTTTCCTAGAGGCCTTTCCTCTCCATTTATAATGCTTGCTGAGTAGATCTGGATTCTAGGTGGAGGATTTTTTGCATAATGATGAGGTCGAAGGGATTAAATTCCAGAAGTAATGTCCCACCAAGGATTTGTTGCTTCAAGGCAGCCCTCATTTATTGATGTTCTTACACATGTGGGCCTGCTTTTACAGTATTTAAAAAGGTTGTACACATTGTCTGGCCTTAGCTCATTGCTATATAATTTGTATTTACTTGTGTTTCATCCCTACACATAGTTTTTCTACCAGACAAGTGATCGTTTACATACAGTGTTTGTGTTTTCAGCATTACAGTTTATTTACAGTTCTGTCTTTTCTGTTTGACAGATAACTAGGAACATTTGGGGAGAATATCATAACCATCGATTTAATTTATGAGCTGATTTATAATTAAGTACCTCGTAAATAAAACTGAATTATTCCATGATTTGGGTTATGGTCTTACCTTTATTTGAGGCAGTCTCAATACAGCTATGTTTAAAAGGGGGGTAGCGGTATATTTAAATGTAGATAAAAATGGATTATCAAACCACTTCTAACATTTTATGGCCTGAAATTATTAGCATTTTGAAAAAACGGTGGGGCTACTTTTTTTAGTATTTGCATAAGTAATGGATATTGTCAGAATTCAGAATCCTTATTTTCCCGAGCCTTGATTCTTCATAATTAAGATAAACAAATGTTTATACACACACACATATACACAGATATATATCTGTGTATATGTGTGTGTTTGTGTATATGTATATATATATCCTATATAATAAAAGGGTGATATGCAAATTGACCCTAACAGTGGTTGCTATAATGTGCACTGACCACCAGGGGGGCAGACACTCAATGCAGGAGCTGCCCCCTGGTGGTCAGTGCGCTCCCACAGAGGGAGCTCCTCTCAGCCAGAAGCTGGCTTATGGCTGGCCAGCACAGCAGCCGTAGTGGGAGCCTCTCCCACCTCTGAAGCAGCGCTAAGGATGTCCAACTAATGGCTTAGGCTTGTTCCCCACAGGGAGCGGGCCTAAGCTATTAGGTGGGCATCCCCCAAGGGTCCCCAGGCTGCCAGAGGGATGTCTGACTGCCAGCTTAGGCCTGATCCCCGCCAGGGAGCAGACCTAAGCCGGCAGGTGGACATCCCCTGAGGAGTCTTGGACTGCGAGAGGGTGCAGGCCGGGCTGAGGGACGCCCCCCCCCCCCCCCAGTACATGAATTTTCGTGCAGCAGGCTATATATATATATATATATATATATATATATATATGTAGTTTCTGGAATACTGTTCGGTGGTAGGTGAGCCAAGTTATAAATTGAAACCATTCTTCTCCAAATGCAGTCTTCTTAGACCTCATGCTATATATCACATTGTATTTATGTGTTCATATTTTCACATTGAGATATTTCACTTGTGTGATACTTATTTTTGTGTGTGGTATGAAGTAGTGGGTCTTGCTTTATGTATACCCATCCCTGATTTTATATACATAACACAACATAATAACATGTGGGCAACTATCATTTATCAATATAGTTTCTATTTTTCTGAAAATAGAAACAGTGGTTTCTTTATCAAGTATGATATTTCCGTAGATTTTTAGGTTTCATTGTTTTTCTCTCTCCAGTTTTCCTGGGTTAGCAGCTGAGAGAGGCAGTGTAGCACAGGGTCAGGAATGGATCTTCTGACACTTGGTTGTGGTGGAATTTGGACAACGCATTTGACCTTCCTAGCCCTCAGTGCCCATTGGTAAGCTTGTTCTGGAGATCGAATGGGCTGCCCTGGCCGCCTGGCCCAGTTGGGAATCTCCCTGGACACCAAAAGGTTGCACGTTCGATTCCTCCTAGGTGGCAGGTCTAACTCAGGGTGTGTCCGGGAGGCAGCTGATCAACGTTTCTTTTTCACACCAGTGTTTCTCTCTCTCCCTTCCTCTCATTCGGTCTTTACTGTGTTAAGTACTTTACATGTATTAACTCATTTAATTTGGGGAAAAAACCACACCCACAACCATATTCATTTTACATATGAGAACACCAAAGCACAGACGGGCTACGCCACAGTGCCGGAAGTGACCTCAGTAAGTGATAAAGCATTCAGGTGCCAGCAGCCGACGGCAGAGCTTGGGTTCTAGGTTTGACAGTTATTTAAATGCAGGTAAAACAGTTTTAAAGCCAGATTGCCATCGGTTCTATCTTGTATATGTATGAAGTTCAACCATAAAAAAAAACACCACACGTTTTCTATTGCAAAATATTGTACATGTCGAGGAGTATATAAAGCATGTATTTTCACAGCTTAAGCAATAAAGTATATAAAATATGTCAGCGTAACTACCAGCCTTGTTAAGACACAGAATAGTGCCAGGGCCTTGGGAGTCTCCAGAGTACTGTTCCCATGCCCTCCCTCTAGCCCGGGGGAGTGCACTTCTTACGGTCCTAGGGGCCTCCTAGACAGCATATAAATATAGATTGTGACATATTTATGCATTTCAGTTCTCTATTACATGTTTTGAAACGTTATTTGCTATTTTTTCATATCACTTCATATTGTTATTATGTTTGAACAATTTCTCAGTGATGTCTTCCTCAGGACTTCAGCTGTCCTTTCATTCTTTTATTTTTGTCTTTCATGGGTGCCATGTTCTTTGGAAGCTTGCTTAGACCAAGTTAATGGCCTTTTAGGCTTCCTCCATGTGAATAGGGGCTCACTTTTTGAATATTAAGAATTATATGTGAGGGGGGCGGGAGGGGAGGGATCAAGATGTTAGAGGTGCTTGGGGGGAGGGGAGCATGGCCAAAGAAAGGTTGGGAGCCACTGATCTAGAGGTACCAATATGTTTGTTTTTCTAACAGTTATTCCCTGCTTTCTAAAAGTGATTTTGCCACCTCTGCGTATACATATATATTTTTATCTGGGTGTGTGTGTAGAGGGGATGGGATGCGGGTCCTCTCTGAACTGCACACCACGGAGTGGACTCATAGACTTGCGGGGCTGTAAGCCACATGCGTGCTCATCTTTACCGGCTGGTCATGCGAGCCCGTGTTCCAAACTCTACATGTTTTTCTCTTTTCATAATTTTCGTATACGTGTTAGAGTCAGACTCTAACGTTTTTCACAATCTAGTGGGCTGCATTTTGCTATCTCCTTTTAGTTTCCACTTGCATCCCCCTGGTTACTAATGAGGTGGAGATGGTTTTGATTTTATTATTTTTTAAATATATTTTTATTGTTTGATACCATTACAGGTATTTCCCATTTTCTCCCTCTTCCCCCCTTCCTCCCAGCCCCTACCCACTCCCCACCCCGTTGCCCGTGTCCATGGGCTGTGCATGTACGTTCCCTGGTTTATCTCTTCTTGTCCCCCACCCCACGTGGCGGTCTGTGTTGGCCTTTCCTTCTTCCTGGAGGTACCCGGAACCCCGGAACCCCGGCCTGTGCATGAAGTCTGTCACGGGCCTGTGGCTTGGCCTGGCTGTCAGTTTCCCATTCCCTTTGGGGAAGGTTTCTCAGCCTTGGCTTGTGTGGGGTGTTTTCCAGGACGGTGAGCCTTCTGGGAAGGGGCTCCTTTGATGAAAGCTAATGTTTGCCTGGCCTTACTGTGTGGAGGCCAGCACTTCACAGGCATTGTCTCGGGTAATCCTCACACCCCTGGAGGGCGGGGAGGGAGGGAGGGAGGCGTTTTTCTCCGAATCCATTGTACAGAGGCCTGGACAAAGCCTGTTGTAAACCATTCGCCCACAGGCACGCCCTGGGGGGTGGCGGAAGGGTGGGTGGGAAGCAAGGAGATTAGTCTGTCTCCTCCAGCTCTGAGGACTTGGACTTTGGAATGAGGACCTGAGGGACCCCAGTGTAGGGAGCAAACTTTGGCTTTAGGAGTGGGGACTCTCCCAGATTGAGCCCAAGCAGGACAGGTTTCCGTCCTGCTGCCCCTGGGTGGTGGCGTGAAGAGAAGGGGCGAGCGGACGAGGAGTTGCTGGTTCTGTGAATCGCCCTGTTTCTCCTGATCTCAGCTTGGCCCAGAGTCAGTCAGCCCGTTCCCGAGAGGCTCATGGGACTGCGCCCAGCCATGGGCTCCCCAAGCGCCCGAGAAGCCATGGGCTCCCCAAGCACCAGAGAAGCCATGGGCTCCCCAAGCGCCCGAGAAGCCATGGGCTCCCCAAGGGCCCGAGAAGCCATGGGCTCCCCAAGGGCCCGAGAAGCCATGGGCTCCCCAAGGGCCCGAGAAGCCATGGGCTCCCCAAGGGCCCGAGAAGCTGGCTGTCGCTCTCAGGCCCTTCGCGTTCATCCTAGTGGCCTTTGGCGCCACTGGCAGCACAAGCGTTTATTTGGCTTCTTGTTTGATCTCTTGGCCTTGGCCTTTAAGTATTCAGAAATGTTGAGTCCTTGAGAGGTAGTTTAGTGTCTTTGAAGGGACCTAATAAATAGTGCTTCTTATCCATCTACGTCCTGAACAAATAAGACAGCAAGAGAGTGAGCAGATAGGGAACCCAGATACAATCTTTACGACTGATAAAGACAGGCTTGGAGAATGTGCCTGAATGGGTCAGGTCTCAGAATCCATCCCCCCACCGCACCCAGCACAGCCCATGCGGGCCGCCTCCGCCTGGGGTTCCTGCCTCTGCATATCCCCCAGGACATAATGGTATTGGCACTGCTTGGCAGGCTGGCCCCCGGGGTGGGGAGTGGGTAGGGGCTGCGGGGGTGGGGGGTGGAGGGTGGGGGGTGGGAGGGTGGGAGGGGTGAGGTGGTGGGAGGGGTGGAGGGGTGGGGCCGGACTCCAGGGGCCCAGGCAGTTCATCCAGCTCGGGGAGAGCTCAGCAGGTCGGGGTGGCATTGCTGGTGTAGCGCCCTCTGCCTGCAGGCAGGGAGAATAAGGCTCCTCCCCAGGTTTTGGAGGAGATGTTGTGTCTGTTCCTACCATTGGGTGTGTGCTCCTAGGCCAGCACAGGGATGGCCCCGGGGGAGGGGGAGGGCTGCTGTCAGGACATTCTTGCTCCCAACCTGCGGAGCTCCTAGAAGATGGGGAGCCTTACTGTTCACAGGGCGCTCCGACCTCAGGGGCCTGGAGGACGGTGTAGAGCTGGGAGGGCAGTGGGGCGGGGGGGGGTGGGGGGGGTGGGGGGGAGCAGTAGGGCCTGGAGGGCAGTTGGGTCCGGGCAGCAGTAGGGCCTCCAGCATTAGAACACAAGCCAGTCCCGACCCGGGAAGAGTGATCCAGGCGAACCTGTGCCCCGGAGGGGGTCCCGAAGGGCCCCAAAGACCAGGCAGAGCCAGCAGCGGGTGAGGGGGATGGCCTCGCCCGGCTTAACCTTCCCCGAAAGCTGATCGGGCCAGGCCTCCTGCGCTGATCCGTGGCCTTTGCACTAAACACAGAGTTCAAAGGGGAAAGGAGGGCTTAAAGACAGTGAATCTGCCGATGACAAAGGAAGGCGCCCCCAGAAGGCGGGGCTTGCCACCGCGGTGGGGCATTTCTGAGTCTTGCCCATCAGTGGCAGCATCTCACTGTCACTTAAAAACAGCAAATACCGCCCGGCCGGTGTGGCTCAGTGGTTGAGCGTCAGCCTGTGAGCCAGGAAGTCACGGTTCGATTCCCAGTCAGGGCTCCACCCCCAGTGTGGGGCCTGCAGGAGGCAGCCGATCAGTGATTCTCATCATCGATGTTTCTCTCTCTCTTCCTCTCTGAAATCAATAAAAATATATTTTAAAAAATATAAAAAAATAGCAAATATTGTTCTGTTCATTAGTCTCTTGGCAATAGAGGTGGAAATAACCCCGTTTCCTGGCCTTAGGGTCTCTGCTGATTCAGGCCGGGGGCCCGCGGTCCCTCCAGAAGCGCTGACCTGCCTCGGACCTTCGGCTGAGGTCCCGGTGAGCCCTGCCTCTTCTGAGGTCCTTGGCCTGTCGCCCTCCCTGGGGCCCGGGGTCTGCTCCAGGCCCCGCCTCTCACACAGCCGCCTCCCTGGAGAACAGCAGCCACCGTCAGTTGCGGTCACACATGGAGATCGGAACCCCCTGTGGCCGAGGCGGCACAGCCTCTTGCTGCTGAGCCACCTGCCGACTCTGAAACCAGCCACGCTGCCCGTTTGAGGCTGCGAGCCAGCCGGTCCCAGGCCGCTCAGGCCCACGCAAGCCCCTTCTCCCTGCCCGCAGCCCCGGGCCTCCCTGGGTGTTTCCTTCCCCAGCGTGGGACTCCTTCTCATTCCCCATGGTCCCTGGAGGCGACCCCAGGATGCCAGCGTCTCTGATGGGACCCAGGAAACAGCCCTCTGCTCCCTGCGCCCAGGTCTGGATCCAGTGAAACAGAAGCCAGGAAGGCCAACATTCAGAAAAGGCAAAGACCCCCCAGGTTCGGATCAAGGCAGGCTGGAGGGCGCGGCTTTTACCGGTTGCTAAAGGGAACCCCGGACATGACCTGTGAGCTCCCGGCGTGGACAGGGAGGCCACCGGCTTGTTTCCTGTGGGCCTGCGACTCCCAGGCGGACGGGCCGGTGGGGCTGGCCGGCCGCTGGGAGTCCCCCTGAGATGAGTTCAGTCTAGGCCACTGCTCTGTGGGCTGCACGTCCCAGCGGCTGGGTGTAAGGACCCTTAGACGCCGTTAGACATTCCTGAGCCCCCAGTGAGCTCCTGTAATGTGGGTGCTGTCTGTCGGTGTGTAGCACACCAGACATCAAACTGATAAAGTTACAGAACATGGAATTCGCTAAAAACGATTAGACCAGTTCCCTATGTGACACAGATCCCGGTGTGTATGAGCAATTGGCTGCATTGTTCACAACAGGAAAGTGAAGTTAGTGGGAAGAAGAAAATAGTGCTTGTCTGTTTTTGCACATCTCCTCGTGGCCAGCTCAACAGAGGAAGGCGGTTGCTTCCCCGCATCTGCGGCTGCGTTTGCCGTGTGTGTGTGTGTGTGTGTGTGTGTGTGTGTGTGTGTGTGTGTGAGGGCGTCGCACATCACGCCGCCTCCGGAAATGGCAGTTCACACCCTGAGAGGATGAGAGCGAGAAGGCACGTGATGTCAGTGTGAGTCGTTTGGCACTTTTGGATCCTCTGCAGGGACCAGGCCAGGCTTGGGGAGCCCCGGTGCAGGGTGCGGCTGAGTGATGGGCGTGGGAAGAGGTGGGGGTGGGAGTGGGCAGAGTTCCTTCCACGTGGGAAGGGGCTCCAGCAGGGCAGGCATTGCCCTCTATGCCAGTGGTTCTCAACCTTCCGGCCCTTTAAACACAGTTCCTCCTGTTGTGACCCAGCCATAAAATTATGTTCGTTGCTACTTCATAACTGTCATGTTGCTAGTGATGAATCGTCATGTAAGTATCTGATGTGCAGGATGGTCTTAGGCGGCCCCTGTGAAAGGGTCATTCGACCGCCAAAGGGGTCGCGGCCCACAGGTTGAGAACCGCTGCTCTATGGTCACACTTGGACTTTTACTCTAGACCAGTGATGGCGAACCTTTTGAGCTCTGCGTGTCAGCATTTTGAAAAACCCTAACTGAACTCTGGTGCCGTGTCACATACAGAAATTTTTCGATATTTTTAACCATAGTAAAACAAAGACATATTTTTGATATTTATTTTATATATTTAAATGCCATTTAACAAAGAAAAATCAACCAAAAAAATGAGTGTCATAGGTTCGCCATCACTGATCTAGTCTCACCAAAGCGCCCGGAGGGACAGGCCGAGCGGGGTGCTTCGGGGGAAACAGCCCGTGGGTGAAGTTAGAGGTGATGGAACCGCAGAGCCCAGGTGGGAGCCGGCGGCCTTCAGGGCAGAAGGGAAAGGTTCTGTTGGGTTTGGGCCGCTTTCGGGTGCGGGATTCTTAGCCGGGACCCTCAGCTGCTCCGGATGAGGAAGGAGACGAGAGGCGTGGGGACTGAGGAGCCCAGTGGGGCTTCAGGGGAGCATTTCAGAGCCTGGAGGTAGGGGTGAGCTGGGGGAGATGGGGAAGCAGGTCTGGGTGGCGGGAAAAGGGCTCATGACCATGGGGACCTAAAAACGCGGTGGGCCCAGGGCTTTAAAGCTTAGCGGGGCGACTGGGGAACGTGTTAACCAGAACAAAGGCCAGGTCACCCCGAGTTCAGAGCCGGGAGCCCACGGACTGATGCGAACAGGCAGGCGCCGCCTCGCTCCTGTGACCCTCCTGTCCCCAGACAAGGTCGCTGCGGCCAGAGGAGCAGAGTGAATGCTTGTCAGAGGAAATGGAAACTCCAACTGGGAGCTGATGGTGGGGGAGCTGATGGTGGGGGAGCTGATGGTGGGGGAGCTGATGGTGGGGGAGCTGAAGGTGGGGGAGCTGAAGGTGGGGGAGCGGAAGGTGGGGGAGCTGAAGGTGGGGGAGCTGATGGTGGGGGAGCTGATGGTGGGGGAGCTGAAGGTGGGGGAGCTGATGGTGGGGGAGCTGAAGGTGGGGGAGCGGAAGGTGGGGGAGCGGAAGGTGGGGGAGCGGATGGTGGGGGAGCTGAAGGTGGGGGAGCTGATGGTGGGGGAGCTGAAGGTGGGGGAGCTGATGGTGGGGGAGCTGATGGTGGGGGAGCTGAAGGTGGGGGAGCTGATGGTGGGGGAGCTGAAGGTGGGGGAGCTGAAGGTGGGGGAGCTGAAGGTGGGGGAGCTGATGGTGGGGGAGCTGAAGGTGGGGGAGCTGATGGTGGGGGAGCGGATGGTGAGGGCGGCGGGGCTGGGCAGCTGGGCCTCTGCCCCCCAGGACCCTGAGAAGGAGCATCACCCCAGGGCCGGTGCGCTGGGTCCCAGCTACAAACAAAGGGGGGGTTTCACACCAGAGAGCCCCATGCCCACCAGGCCGAGCTCTCCTGCTGATCAGGCTGAAGGACGGCTGAGGCTTCAGTGTCCATCGCACACAGCGACTAGGAGACCATGTGTTTTGGTGGGAGCCGGGAGGATCAAGGCTTCGGGGTTCCTTTTTGTTGTCGCTGAGCTATGAGGCCTGCAGACGAGGCGGGAGGTAGATGTGCTGCGCCTGGAGCTCAGAAAGCTTTCAGAGGTGGAGGTACGGGCTGAGCTGAGCGTGTGGCTCTCGTTAAATATACTGACCCACCCACATCTCTCGAGACTCTATTTAGTGAATCTTGTGCTGGGATCTAGGAATCTGTGTTTTAGACAAGAGAGCCCAGATTACCTGCTCCGCAGAGCCAGTTCCGGCGCTAAATGAGCTCACTCATGTGGAATCTAACGAACAGAATAAACTGATGAGCAAAATAGATCCAGAGACGCAGAAGCATGGAACAGGCTGTGGGATCTCAGAGGGAAGGCGCCCGGTGGAGGGGGTGGTGGGGGGAGAGAATTGTGTGCACATATGCATAACCCATGGGCACAGACAATAGGGGGGTGAAGGCCTGGGGTTGGGGGGGACGGGGGGCTAGAGGAGGCCAATGGGGGAGGAAGGGGACATTTATAATACTTTCAACAATAAAAATAAAATACTATAAAAAATTTAAAAAGTAAAAATAAATGGGCTGTAGGACAAATATACTGCGAGTTAGATTCATGTCATAAAGTATGAATCCCACTGTTGCTAACAGCTAAGGCCCTGCATAGCCATGTGCCAGTCTGTCCTGGTGCCTCGCTCTCTGACCTCATCCACTCCTCACGCTGCCGTGAGCGGGTGCTGTGCTTACACGCTCCGTGCACACGGGGTCGGGACTTCTCTGAGGTCACAGCCAGTCAGCGACGGGTGGGGTTCAAACTCAGGTCGTAGGTGGTCTGCGTGTGGAAAGTCCGCATTCCAGACTCCCCACGCCTGCCCTTCAGAGCCTGCCTTTGGCTCCCGAGTCCCTGCAGAGCGGGGGTGGGAGCCTTCTTTCTGCCAAGGGCCACTTGGCTATTTATAACCTCATTCGTGGGCTGTACTGAATTATCAGCTTAGAAACTAGCTGCTATCGGTGGTCAAACATGTCATGAACTCACCCCTAAGGCGCTGGCAGGGCCAGAACAAAGGATTTCTTGCGCCTTATATGGCCCGGGGGCCGATGTTCCCCACCCCCGCTGTGGGGAGCAGTGCTGGGGTACCAGCCATGCTCTGTCTTTCCTATCTGAGTAGCATCTTTATGAAGACACTGGGGTGTCCCATTAGGTCTTCTTGATACAGGAAGTCAGGAGGAATGACTACATCCAGATGGAATTATTCATTTATTGAGAGCCAGTCTTGTAGGGTTAAATGTGAATTGTCCTTCCCTGGAGCCCTACAGCAGCAGCAAAGAGCCTGGAAGCCGTGGCCTAGCTGTTGCCTGGTGTAGCGATCGGGGTTGACCACGACCCAATGTGAATCAGCAGGGCTTCGTCCGCGCTGCACGCCTCGCGCAATGGCCGCCCTTCCCGCTTCTTCCTGCTCCCCGCAAACTGGTCGTCCTTATGGAGGAGCCTGCGCGCGCTCCAGCCAGGTCTGCGGTCCGTCTTGCTGCTGCCTGTGCACTTAGTTCCTGACTGCCCTCCTTTTGGATTATCTTTCTTAGTCTGTGCCGCCCACGTCCAGGGTCACTGAGCTGAAACGTGGGGAGGCCCCATTCCTTCCCCCACCCCCAGCCTCCTTCCTCGGGGAGCCGTGTCCTTAACTGTCTGCGTGCTGATACGGTCCGCCCCCTTTTCATTGCAGCAGCCCCTGCCTGCCTCGAGTCTGTGCCCTGACTTGCCTCCCAGCTGTCACTTGTCCCCCGTCAACCTCCTCCCCCTCCCCCCACATTTCCCACGAAGCCTCAGAGAATTCTCTATGAAACACCACCCGCTTCTGCTTAAAATCTGTGCCTGGCTCCCCCAAGCCAAAAGGACAACCCCAGGCCCCCCATCTAGGACCTCACCCCATCTAACTCTCCAGCCTCAACTTTTGACTTTCTGCCTGGCTCCTTGGTCTCCAGGGACACTGTGCTCATTGTCATTCCCCAGGCGGGACACTGTCTCTCCCTGTCTCTCGTTGCCTCGTTCCAGCTCAGGCAGCGGCTGCCTGGATGGCTTCCCACCACTCCCATGCTGGCTACTCCCCCACTGCCGGCTACTCCCCCACTGCCGGCTACTCCCCCACTGCCAGCTACTCCCAGACCCCATACCCTCTGCATATCTTTACTTCCCAGTCTACACTGGCTATTGCAGTCACTCAGCTCTTTATTTTGTTCCCACGTTAAGCCTTGAACTTCTTAAGGGCAGGGTGGTGGCTTGTTCTGTTTCTGGTGGCAAATGGACAACTTGGTCAATGTTCCTTGAAAGAAGTGTGATTATTGGTTGTCCTTGGGAAGACTCTACGGTTGGGATCTTGCCTCCCCCTCCTCCCCGACGGGAAGGCTTGGGGATTCACCTCGAAGTGAGAGCCTCTTCGCTCATTTGTAAAAGGTGGATCGCTTCCTGTTCTGTAAAACCGAACACACTCACTCCTCAGGGTCTGAAAGCCACGGTCCCGATGCCTGCTTTTGTCTGGCCAAGCGTATTTTCCACCGTTTTAAATGCTCACATGCTTTTAAAAAGAATCAAAAGAAGAAGAAAATGTGCTCTGACACTCGGAATGAAGTGAGATTCCGAGCTCAGTGTCTGTAAAGTTTTATTAGAATGAGCAGTGCCCTGTGCCAGGAGTTCCGATTGTCTGTGACTTTCTGACGACATCAGCAGTCGCACGGTTTCAGCAGAAAGCTGATGGCCTGCAAAGCCTCACATAGTCACTGTCTGGCCCTTTTCCAGAACACACTGCTGACCTCAGACGCTAAGAGGACGCACGTGACTCGGTCTCATCCTCGTGCTGGGGGAGCTTTTAGAGGGGCGGGTTCTCTCTCACAATCTAACTTCCAGGGTGTCCTCTCCGCCCAGAGAGTGGGGAGTTGATGCTGGGGGGAGCCACGCGGTGGGGCTGTGCTTTCTGGAAGGGAGGGTGTTCTGATAAGAGTGTGGGGAGCTGTTTGAAGAGAAGGTGAGCTTCCCACTGCTGGAGGGGTCAAAGGGCGGGAGGACACCCCTTTTTCTTGGGTGTCTCCCTTGAGCTACTGACATTTGAGGTGGGCAATTCACTGGGGAGGGGGTGGGGGTGGGGCGTCCTAGGCATTGGGGGATGGTTGGGAGCCATCCTGAGCTCTAGCCACTAGCAGCCAGTAGCTCCCCTCTCGCAGCTTCAGCAGCCAGTAGTGCCAGACACTCCCCAGAGTCACCGATACATCACTGCGCACCCTGTCTCCTTCCTGGCCTCCCACTCTCAGCAGTGCCCATGCGCCTGATCCCCCCTGCCCCTGCCATCCCTCCTCAGCCTGCCTGCACGCCCCCCCCCCCCTGTGTTGTGTCCTCCTCAGTGGGGGGACTTCCGTAACTCATGCAGATGCTGGGCCTTGTCTGAGGACCAGCCTCCTGTGAGGATGTGCGGGGCTGGAGGGAGCAGCCGGACTGCGGGAGGCTGGGTGGAGGGCGCGGGCGAGGTGGAGTTTTCAGCCCCAGGGAGTTGCCTGTGCAGGTGACAGAGGGAGGTGGCCAGGGCTCACGTTCCAGATTGAAGTCTAGAAATGAAACGTACTTGTGTTAATTTATATATATATATGCTTATCTTTAAAAAATACTTTATTTCCAAGAGGAAGGGAGGGGGGAGAGAGAGACGCATCAGTGATGAGAGTCATCGATCGGCTGCCTCCTGCACGCAATCAGTGTTGAAGCCCGCAACCTGTGCATGTGCCCTGACCTGGAGCTGAACCCTGACCTCCTGATTCATAGGTCAACGCTCAACCACTGAGCCACGCCGGCTGTATCCCTACCCTTGAAACACACGCACGCACACAATTTAGATAGGTTGCTTTTACTTTGTGTAAAATACACTCTATCCTGCAGTGAATGTACATATTGCCGTTTTGTTTTTTAATTATCGGAGTAAATAGTGACACAGACGTCCCCAGAGCGTGAGATGAGGATATAGAAGCCGTGTGCTTGGATGTGGGGAGCGGCTACAGCGTTTGGACAGATTCAAGCCTCAGGCTAGTCAGAGGGCACGATCCTCTCGTGGCAAAGCCACGTGCAAGTCCCACGTGCAAGTCCCACGTGCAAGTCCCAGCACAGTGATGGCCAAAGGCTATGGTTGTGAGCTTGACCTTATGGTCCGAACCTGTGGTCCCACGTGGCTGAGTATATGGCCTATGGGAGGTGCAGCAGGTAAACAAAGCTGGATCAGGTGCATGTAATTGAGTGGATTCGAAACTCACCAGACCATTGTAACCACGCCCTTACTGTGCCTCGTGGAATCAGCTATAAAATAAAGACGCAGCTTGCAGGCCGCGGTGCTGCCGCCAGCTCCCCATCAGAGAGGAGCGTCCCACCCAGCGCCAGCTTTCTTCTCTGTCTGTCTTTTCTCCATCCTTCACCGCCCCTCGCAGGCCCACCGAACCTGGCTGTGCTGGCGCGGCACACTGGGTGGGATGTGTGCCCTTTTCTTGAAAAGTGAAGGTAGCGATGCTGGAGTGGGACCCGCACGCTGCTGGGCGCCCCCCCACCCCACCCCACAGGCCCCTGCTGGTTCTTCAGCCACAGGAGCAGGTCATGGGGAGGAGAAGCGGGGATGGGTTTACTTACATGTTACTGGGCGAGAGGAGTGGGGTTTGTTTCTTCCACGCCGGCTGTCAAAAAGCTCACCCTGTTCCTCCACATCCCAGGGGTCGCCACTGGGGCCCAGGGGGTGTTGGTGCGCGATCGCTGGGAGGAGGCGCAGCGCTGGACACGCTCTTTTCTGTGTTGCAGGCATCCGCAGGGGCCGGGGAGGCCGCCACGTGCAAGACGGGCTTTCCCGAGGACGTGTACAGCGCGGTCTTGTCCCAGGACGTGCACGAAGGACAGCCTCTTCTCAATGGTACAGTCTCCCCCTCCTTGTCCGTACAGTGCCTGTGCCCTTGACCCCAAAAGGCGCGCATCGGCTCTCCTGCTAGCAAGGGGGAACCGCTCGGTCGCCCCGTGAGCGTGCAGGGACCTCGAGTGCGGGTCCCTCATGCGGCGTTGGCAGGCTCTCGATCCCTTGAAAACTTCCTTTCCATTTTTAAGTCACGGTGGAAGCCATGACACGAGTAATCTTTACTGTTTCTGCACATTCTTTACTTATTTTGAAGGAGAATACTTAACCAACTGTCTGATTCTAAATGGTTTAAAAAGTTATTTACAGCAACAATCCACTTACTGTTTTATATTACAGAAATTACTGTGATATTCTCTTTGGAAAAACATGTCAGACTGTAATATTTAGCATAACGAACAGCTTTAGCAGGTAAAGTCTGCGGCAGGAGCATGAAACGCGTACTTTCGTTATGACATTGTTTATAGACATTACGCGGTAGCTAATTTGGTTGTTGCATATGTGAATGTCAAATATAGACTCCTCTCCTGCTTAAATACGGATCGAGTTCGTGTATAGTTATCGTATGAAAGCTCGTGCCAGTGTGGATAAAACCTGAGAGAAAACGTGAGCGTCAAAGGCAAAATTGAAACTCGTTCCCCTCCCCCCCACTTTTACCTCTAATTGAAATCAAATAAAAGATTGGTTAGTTGAATTTTCATGGACTGATTTATCATTGCACAGAATGTCATTGAAATGTGGAAGCAAGAAGAATTGATTAGTAAGTTGTATTTAGATTCTAATTCCCAGACTATCGTGCCTATCTCTGAGGGTGTTTTGGAGAGCTGCTTTTAGAAAGATCCGTGCAACCTCAACTAATTAATTTACACGGGACTCCACCACCCAGCCCTGATGGAAGTGTCTGCAGCCCTGAAGAACCTTAGTGGGACAGGACTTAAGAATAGACCAGTGGTTCTCAACCTTGGCTGCACATTAGAGTCACCTGGGAATCTTTTTAAAATCCTGATTTCTGGGCCTCATCCTCCGGAAATTCTGTTTCTTTGTTACTCATGTTGTGGCCCCTCCCCATCACAAAGAAACAGAATTTCCGGAGGATGAGGCCCAGAAATCAGGATTTTAAAAAGATTCCCAGGTGACTCTAATGTGCAGCCAAGGTTGAAAACCGCTGCCCTAGACAGAGAACTTGGAAATGTAAATGGCTTTTAGCTACTCACATTCTTTGCTGCAGCTTGTCACTTTATTTTCATTTGTATTCTATAATTGTGATTTGCTCACACCTATGTGATCTTTCTGAAGTCGATTTTTTTTTAAAAAAGACATCTCATCCCTGCCTCATTACATGGTATTTTAATGAGTAAATATTAGATCATCCTGTTTCAATTTTGAGTTGCTATCTCATCTGATGGGTAATGGTTAACAAGATAGAGGTTTAATTCTAATCAAAGTGTGTAGATTTGGTTGAGCTTAATGTGAGTCTTGGAGTTTTTCTGCCCATACGTCATTTCCTTTAAATCCCTAAAATTATTACGTGGCATCCGAGGACCCATGCGAACCTTAAATGTTATTTGAATGCTGAAAAAAAATAATTGATTCGATTTTATAGAATCATTGAGATGGATAAAAAAATGTCACTGACGTGGAATATGTTGCATTTTGGCAATTTGTTTTTTAGATTCATTTTTAAATGAATAATTCCTCCTAATCTCTTTCCTCAGAGCTTGAATTTACTGGTTGCAAATAAACATATGGTCTGTCAGTAGAAACCATTGATTTAAGATGAAATGCATTGGCATGTTAAACAGGTGCAAAAACGAAAGCCTGTTTTCTAATTCTCCGATAATGCTGGTGACAGTAGGAGTGGGTATAGCCGCTTGCCAGTGCCTGTTTAGTGTAATCTGTACCCTTGGACGGTTCCCTGAGTTCCGAATGCGGGAGATTGGAATTGCGTTTGACGCTCTGCTGTAGCCGTCACCAAGAGAAGTGCGCGTGGTCGTCTCTGGGAGAATTTCTTTAAATCCTGGGACCCAGTTCTTACTATTTTTATTTTTTAGCTTGTTTAAAAAAACTGTTCCTCTCATGACACATTATTAATTTTCTCTCTGTTTCATTCATGGAATATGTTAAAGGATACCAGCATCTTAGAGCTTAAAACAGAAACTTCAAAATGTTGATTCATAGAAAAAAAAATTCTTTTTGGGAGGAAGAAAACAGACTTTTGTGATACATGACATTCCTTTTTACAAGAGTTTCGTCACAGGCTAAGTTTTTTTTTTTTTTTTTTGAGAATCGTTACTTAGAAGAATTCTAGATTTTTGCCTTTTGTGTCTTAGGGTTGTTTTTTAGTGGGATGGTCATCCGAAGGTGCATCTATCCACTGGACCCAAATGCCATGCCGTGACTGTGTGCATGAATTCTGTGGCCGGCAGCACTCCATTTACCTCACACCCTAAAGCTGCCAGGGGTCTTCTGCTGGGCCAGCCAGAGGGAGCACTTAGCCATGGTTTGGGGACTTGCAGTGTTTGCGGAGAGAGGTCATTGTCCCTAAGAAATACGCAACAGTCCCTAAGGCATTTGCCTCATGGCAAGTCCTACCCTATTAAGGTTGACTTGAGAGTCAAGAGTTACGTTGAAGTTATCACCTATAACTGTTGACGTTCCCTTTAGTTTCCCATTGATGACGGTCGGGGCGTGGAGGAGAGTGGTTCAGCGATACGTATGACGTGCTTTCACAGGGCACACCCCCGGCACGCGAGGCCTTGCACGGAAGTGTAACATTTTGGTCTGTAGGTGCCACGGATGCGGCCTGTCTTACAGACGGTTCGGTAACCATCTCCGTGAAGGGGCCTGAAAACCATTCCGCATGAGATGATGGAGACATGAGGGGCATTCGTTGTGTTAGAACAGGTGCGTAGAAGAGGTGTGAGGGCTGGACTCTAGCTTGGAAAGCGCCCCCTTCTCCCCACCCCCCCCCTTTTATGTTATGCCGCTGGAATGACTATTGTAGAAAGGAGGGACCCATAAACCAGGTGCCTGCAGGTTTGCATCAGTATGTTTTTTGGTAAAATCCTGAGGAGGGCAAGTGCATCTGGCGATGAGCCTTTACATTTCCCGTTCGATCCTGTTGGCGATTTCCACGCCTCGGAAAGCCGCTCGGCATTTAACATGGGCCGGAGGGGGGGGGGGGGAGGCTTTGTTCCGTGTTGTCAGCACAGCGGGCCTCGCCCCGTGGCGCCTGTGCGTGTGTCCTGACAGGTGTGTCCTGACAGGCTGCGTGCAGTGCGCCTGTCTCTCTTGCATGTCACGCTGCCGTGCAGCCTTTTTGGTGGCGGACTTTGATTTTTCTTGAGGGATATTTTCTCTGGGGGCTTGTGTTCAAAAGTAGAGTTACTGGGCCAACAGGCATGTGGAGTATGGCAGCATTTTCCTTTGCATTTTTGTAGGCCTCGTCTTTACAGGGCTGAAATCTGTTAGTTCTTTTCTAATCCTCATTTCCATCTCACTTTATAAGGTTTTTCATTTTCCTGGTTCCCCTCAGGTGAAAAGCATTCTCTTCTTATCCCGCGGTATTTTTCTGTGTTTGCCTTTATAAGGTAGGATCATTTGTAAGCACTTCCTGCCAACCCCCTCGTTTTCCCGTAAGCCCGTTGTAGCTCAGAGAGATTTCAGGTTTTTCAGCTCATTAGACCGTTGGCTGCAGAGCTGGAGTTAGAACCCAGGTGTCCTAATTTTTTCTGATGATGGTGATGATGAAAACCCATGATGGTAGAACGCAGGGCAGAGTGGGGGCTGATGGATGCTCGCCTAACGGGGGTCTTAGGACAAGTTCATCTCAGAGCTGGTCTTCCTCATTCCCCACTCAGCACCCTGACGGTGTGTTACCGGACACATTGGAGAGTTGGTGGCTACCAGGCGCACCCCCATCATGAAAATAACTTTCCGTTATTGTCGCCATTAGTATTTTGTGCCTGTTTACAAGCAGAGTCATGTAGGGCTGTGCAAAAGCATATTTAGCCCTTGATGGTTTAACTCACAGTCCACTGAGCTGGAAAAATCTCTTGTGGCGGCACTTTAGTTGAAAATAAAATACCTGCAATCATCCATTTCCATCCTGTGGCCGGCGGGGCACCTGACACTGGAGCGCCTGCCCCACGGGGAGGCGGGGAGGAGGGGCGGGCAGCGTGGACGCACGTGGGGAGTGATGTTCCCGGGCTCTGCCTGGGGCCTGCGCTCAGATGGCTCCCAGCGCACGCCGCCGACTCGGGCACGTAAATAGCAACGTGCAATTACGAGTATTCTCAGGAACGTCGGGCTCCAGCGCTGGGCAGCACATGGTGATTATTTCCAATCAGATGGAATTTGATTTAGATTCGTTTGCCGACTGATGGAGTGTCCTGGGCATTTACATGCTTGGAGGGAGCTGTCGTGTGGTATCTTCGCTGACAGTCCAGAAATATTTTTTAAACTATATTTTCATTGATGTCAGAGAGGAAGGGAGAGGGAGAGAGAAACATCAGTGATGACAGAGAACATGGGTCGGCTGCCTCCTGCACGCCCCACACGGGATCAAGCCCTTAACCTGGGCCTGTGCCCTGACCGGGAATCGAACGTGACCTCCTGGTTGTATGTATATAGTTCACAGTCTGTAAACTATTTGATTGCCCATTCATTAGCTGATGGACATTTGGGATGTCTTCACCGTTTGGCTGTTGTGAATAGTGCTGCTATGAATGTGTGTCTACATGTACTTTTTGGAGTCCCTGTTTTCAGTTCCTTTGGGTACGTGCCTGGGAGCAGAATTGACCGGCCGTAGAGTAATTCTGTGTGTAACTTTCTGGAGAACTGCCAGCGCATTTGAACCATTGTATATTCCAGTTAGCAATGTACAAGGGTTCCAGTTTCTCCACATCCTCACGGAAACTTGTTATCGTTCATTTGTTTTGATTGCAGACATCCAATGGGTGTGAAGTGGTTTTGATTGGCGTTTTCCTAATGAATTATGATGAATGACATTGAGCCTCCCATCATGTGTCTCATTTGCACATCTTCTTTGAGGAAGTGTCTGTTCAGCCTTTTGCCCCTTTTAAAATTGGATTGTCTTTGTTTTTGAGTTGTAAGAGTTCTTTATGTATTTATACTAGATACTAGACCAGGGGTCCTCAAACTACGGCCCGCGGGTCACATGCAAATACAAATATTGTATTTTTTCCCATTTTGTTTTTTTACTTCAAAATAAGGTATGTGCAGTGTGCATAGGAATTTGTTCATAGTTTTTTTTTTAAACTATAGTCCGAACCCTCCAACGATCTGAGGGACAGTGATCTGGCCCCTTGTTTAAAAAGTTTGAGGACCCCTGTACTTAGACCTTTGTCAGATATATTTTCCATTCTCTAAGTCAGCGGTTCTCAACCTGTGGGTCGCGACCCCTTTGGCGGTCGAACGACCCTTTCACGGGGGTCGCCTAAGACCATCCTGCATAGCAGATATTTACATTACGATTCATAACAGTAGCAACATTACAGTTATGAAGTAGCCACGAAAATAATTTTATGGTTGGGTCACAACATGAGGAACTGTATTTAAAGGGCCAGAAGGTTGAGAACCACTGCTCTAAGCTGTCTTTTCACTTCTTGATGTCTGTGTATGCACAAAAGTTGATGCAATCCAGTTTATCTATTTTTTTCTCTTACTGCTTTTTCTTTTGGTGTCATATCTAAGAATCCATGTGGCATGAGGTAGAAGTCCAACTTTATTTATGTCTTGAAACTTGAGCGACGAGATGCGATGGGTTGGGTAGATGGTATGGCAAAGAGGCGTCAGGATGGCTCTGTGGTACTCGGTCTGGCCACCGGGAAGGTGACAGTGACTGTGATGGGGAATATCAGAATCGTGGTTCGGATCTGCGGAGATGAGTGTCAGATGTCAAGGAGACACTGGAACATGGGTGTGGGGTCCAGTGGAGTGGTTTTGGCTGCAGAGCGGGCAGTACCAGGTGTACAAACAGTAAAGGAGAGGCGATGGCCGGAGAGACCGGTCATGGCTGGGACAGTGGCGTGGCGTCGCCTGGAGAAACGAGCTCACGTGGGACTCGGAGGCCGGCTTGCATGACAAGCTGCACAGCTGCTCTGTGGCCCTGCGTGTGGGAACCGCTCTTCACACGTTGCTGAGTCACTCCTCTGAGGGTTGGGAATCCTTCCTCTCCGCCCGATGACTTCATGTCAGCAGAAGGTTGGTTTGGCAGGAATGGCAGCCAGGACAGAAATGAACCCCTGGGGGGGCTCTGGTGATGTCAGCAGTGTCTTCCTTGCTGGAGCCTCCTGGACAGATGGCTCTCCAGCCCCTGCCAGTGCCTCCCCCGGGAGGAGATCACTCCTTGCAGAGCCGGCCTCCTCGGAGGCTCTGGCTGTTGCAAGTGCTGCTTCACAGGGTTAACGGGAGCGTATGCTCCTGAAATTCCTGCCCAGGGTGCCCATCTCATCATTTGGCACCACACAGAGCAACTATATTCTTTTATGTTCTGGGGTCATTTATTGTATCATTTCTCATTCTTCTAGTGCTTTTTAAAATATACATTTATTGATTTCAGAGAGGAAGGGAGAGGGAGAGAGAGAGAAACATCAATGATGAGAGAATCATTGATCAGCTGCCTCCTGCACACCCCACACTGGGGATGGAGCCCGCAGCCCGGGCCTGTGGCCTGACCAGGAATCGAACTCTGATCTCCTGGTTCCTAGGTTGATGCTCAACCACTGAGCCACGCGGGCCAGGCTCATTCTACTCGTCTCTCTGAGCATTGGTCACGCGCCAGGTGTCTTCGAGGAATGGAGCTATGGTGGTCAACAAGGCGGACAGGATGCTCGGGGTGGGAACTGACATTACGGAGCCTTCAAAACCCGAACACAGTCCAGCTCCTTGAACCTTTTCTGCCGCAGGCCACACATCAGACAGCTTCTGTAGTGGTGTCTGGGCATCCCGGTTTCCCGCCTTTCAAAGCGAGGACTCCGCGGCCCCCTCCCACCTGAGCCGTGCGGCGCTGCCCTGTGGGGCCTGTGCCCTGTGGGGCCTGTGCCCTTACCGGCTGCAGAGCCGTGCGGCACGGCCGTCCCGTGCAGCCCAGGGCGGGTGGCAGGTGTCCTGCGCCTCCCCGGGGGCCCGTGTAGGACTGTGGGTGACTGAGCCCCCTGGCTGGTTTTCAGATGCACTGCTAACCGGCTTGCACGTGTTTAATTGATTTTTGCACTCACGTCAGGACCCGTTTGTTGATCTCACCCAGCCCTGTTCCCGAAGCCACAGTTTCAATAGAATCAGGAGACCTCACTGGCACCCGGACACATCGCAGTCCCAGGGGTCAGTGCCAGCACTTACTTCAGACCCTCCTTTGAGCAGAGGCGTGTATGGTAACGTCTGCAAGTTTGCCACAGCTGTCCGATGGAGGAGGGAGCTATTGCAGATGCGTGAAGGTGGAAGTCGGGGGATGTCGATCCCGGTGAATGGTTCCAGAATACTGCTGAAAAGTGGATTTTATTTCACAGGAAGTAAAAATGATCTGTTTTCAGGAAGGCACATGTCTTCTTAAAGCGCATCTCTAGCTGTTTCAGTGTCTCCTTTTCATCTTGAGAACTTTATGTCGATGGGTGGTTGCCTCCTAGGCCGACAGAAGGCAGGCAGAGAGGACTGCTTGGTGGCGTGGGCGAGCTGAGCGCTGCGGCTTCGTTTGCCGTGTCGTTTGCCGTGTCGTTTGCCGTGTCGGGAGCCGTGTCTCTGCTGGAGTCTGAAGTTTCTGCTACAATTGTCCCTTGTTGGGTCTGGTAGCGCTCGCTCTGGTGGGACTTGCTCGCTTTTAGGGGGAAAGTCCCCGACGTTCTCATCGGCCGTTTCTCCCTGTTCGATGTGGACCAGGGTCCTCTGATGGGTGCTCCATGGCACTGTTACTGTGAAGACCACATCTTTTATGCCTTTCTAACGGGATTGCCTTGGCCGCTAGCATTCCTCCTCTCGTGTTGTATCCTGGACGTCGGTGAGCGTGCCCACCGGCTCTGAGATGAGCGTGGTAGTGGGGAGCGGGGTCGTTGTGAGTGGAATCGTTTAAATCGTAACTATTTCTTTGTAGAGTTGCTGTGTGGTTTTGAGGCCACAGCGAATGGGCCACCCTCATGGCCCAGCAGAGGAACGTCTCGGAGGAGCTGCATGTTTGTTCTCCGAATTCCCCGGTGAAATGAAGCCCCGCTCCTTCTCCCACGGTGCGCACGTGTCCTGGTTCCTTCAGTTCGCTCACCGATCTGCCCTGGTGTCTTTTGTGGGCTTGTTGTCTATTCTGTGGATGCAGAGGACACTTATTCAAGCATCTCGTTGCCTTCACGTTGTGGGGAAACGGTCCCTTCTGAGGCAGTCGCACATTGTCTGCTCAGACTGATAAAGCCACAGTGTGGTATCGCCACTCCACTGCTGATTAACGGATGAGTAGGCAGCGCGCATCCTCCGCCCGGATCAGTCCTCCTTCTCGGAGGTGTACTGGTTTAACCCATCTCAAACAATTATTCTAATGTGTTATTTTTCAGGCAGCCATTGAAATACACCAGGCAATTAAGAACAGAATCCTCCTGGGTTTTGCTGGCTCTTGCTAGGGCTGGGGCTCACAGTGTGGGCATTTCAGCAGTGCTGCTTGGAAAGGAGTGAGGAATGTCTTGCCTTGGGCGCGCAGGGCGGTTATTTACAAATGCATTACGTTTTTATTCTAGCCGCCCGAAGTCTGGGTCAGGTCGGGGAGTGGGCCTTGCTCTTATCACATCATGAAACTGAGTTCCCAGAGGCGGGTGACTCCGAGCGAATCGGAAGGTCAGCAAGTGGCTGGACGTGGAGTGGACGCTGTCTTCTGAGTTCTGTCCATTGTACGGAGTCCTTTCTCCAGCCCTGAGGTCGGCGCCTCAGAAAGGCCCTTCTGATGGAGAATCCCTGCACCTTCCGCCGCCTGACCCGCCCACCCGCCCTCTCTTGCCCTCATGCTAGGACTCGCTTGCTTCCCTGGGCTTTTAAAGTCCACGTTGCCAGTCAAGGTACACGTTTACCTTGGGGTGCTAGTGAGTACTCCCAGAATTCTCCTGTTCCTTGGTCCTGTTGTTCCACCTTCTTGAGCCAGGATAGGATCTCGGAAACTCTTAATTCTGTTCTCCTCGCTGTCGTCTTGGGGAGCAGGTTGTTTGCACCACCCCCATCTGCCCAGCGCCCCGTAAGCCATGCAGGTTTGCGACTCCAGAGACAGAAATGAACCCCTGGAGAGGATGGCAGCCGGCAGATGTGGCCCTCAGGGAGCAGCCGCTCGGAGTTGCCAGCGACGGCGGCCACCAGCTAGTCGGGCTCAGGGACAGCCACGGGTGCTCCTGTTCCCCAGCATTCCCGACGTCAGGGAAGAGCTCGCACAAGAGCACCAGGGTGCCACGGGCACTGCGCACCAACGAGATCTCATGGATCCGTAATGAGAATAGACTTAAATTTATCAGTGACTCGCATGCGCCAGGTTCTAAGTAGAATTTATCTTTAACGCTTGAAATGGCTCAGCAAAAGTGCTCCTCCTGTGTTACCAAAAAGAAACTCAGGTAGAGTTTTCAAGTGCTTTCTCCACGCAGACCCGTAGCCAGTGGTGGCATGAGGAGTGGAACCCAGGTCTGCAGGGCTTTCCCCTCCTGCCCTCGTCCGAACCCCCAGCGAGGTCTCCATGGGGTGCACCTGCAGGCGAGGCCTGGACCCAGTCATTGGAGAAGACACGGTGGAGAATGGCAGTTTGGATAGAGAAGGAGGAGAGACAGAGAGAGAGGCGTGTGCGTGTGTGCGCGCGCGCGCGTGTGCGTGCGTGTGTGTGCGTGTGAGACCAGATTGACACGGGGGGAAGGTTTTGTTGGTGGATACGCCCCAAGATCCTGGAGTGCCAGAGTGAGGGACCCAGTTGGCTGATGAGGTGGGGGTTATCGCCAGCGGGGAAGGAGAATTAGGCAGTTACGGCTTCCGGAGAGGGCAGCATGGATGAGGCGGATGTAGAGGCTGTAAACAGCAGGTGAGTAATGTTTTGTGTACATCAGTTGCGTGGGGACATCATCATGGCGGCCTCCCCTGAGGTCCGTCCCTCAATTGGTGTTTGGGTACCTTCTTTACTGTTCGCAGCCCTCGCTTTAGGAGGTAGGCTGCCTCTGGTCCTTCAAGCAGTGGTTGGCAAACTGCGGCTCGCAAGCCACATGCGGCTCTTTGGCCCCTTGAGCGTGGCTCTTCCTAAGCCTTAGGAGCACCCTAATTAAGTTAATAACAATGTACCTACCTATGTAGTTTAAGTTTAAAAAATTTGGCTCCCAAAAGAAATTTCAATCGTCGTACTGTTGGTATTTGGCTCTGTGGACTAATGAGTTTGCCGACCACTGGCCTAAAGTATCACACTCCTATTCCTGTGACTGTGGTGGAACCCTCTGGACCAGGGGGGTCAAAGGTAGGGGGAGAGAGTCCCTCGCAAACCTGTTACGTCTTTTACCCACTCTGTCCCCAGGCCCTTTACCTCCTGCCCTTCCCCGCCCCCCACCCCCCCATGCGTTTCTCTCCCTCGATGGCAGTAAAGAAGCACGGCTGCTCAGGAGTTCTTGTTGGGCATCCACTTTAGGCAGAAACCTGACCCTCCGCGCGATTCCTAAATGGCTGAATTAACAGAATCGACAGCTTTCCCACCCCTGGGCTCCCAGGCCTGTTGGCTGATGAGCGCAGTCAGCTGTGGAGGGCAGTGGGCAGTGGACGGGGAGCGTTCCCGACGGGCATGGCTTGCATCCTGCCTGCTGGTGAGCTCACTGAAGGCTCGGTGAGGAGGGGAGCTCAGGCTTATACCTTTGGTGAGTAAGAATCGCCTTTATGTGGTTATGGCCAGAGAGGGGAAGCTTCAGGCAGAGATGAAGGGTGTTGCTTTGGTCAGGGGTCTTTCCTGCTGTGGCCCCAAGGTGGCCCTCGGCTCTCCGAGGTGGGGACTGCGATCTGTGCACCTCGTACCCCCGTGCCCAGCACAGTGCCTGGCAGATCCTGGCCTTAACCCTAGTTGATAGGTTAGTGAATGAATATGAACAAAAGTTTGGAGATTTCCTGGGAAATAGAGTACTGTGTCATCTTTTGCAGGGAATAGTAAGGACATTTTTTAAAAAGTGAAGTAGTAATTGAGAACATGGAAATGGGATGCTAGCTTGTGAAATTGGTAGAAAGTATTTGGGTAAAAGGAAAATTTAAGCTGTTGGGTCTCTTGCAGGCCACAAAAGAAAAGAAAACAAAAAAAACAAACTAACAAAAAAACTGCTTTGGGAACAATTTCTTCTCTAGTTTATCCTCTTTTTTTTTTTTTCCTATTTTTTAGATGGACCATTTTTTCCAAATGTATACCAAACTATTTTGATCTTCTTGGAGGCTATATTGTGAGATAGAGAGGAGAGGAAGAAACATTAAGGGCCTTTTCCAGGTCAGATCTTAGCGGGAAATCGCACGGCAGTGATCGACAGGCTGCGTGAGGATTCTGGTCAAATCCTGTAAGGCGCCTGGATGTGCGGTGAGGGGTGCCGTGCGGAACCCACAGTGTGCACGTATGGGGCTTTGCTGTGCTGATCTTTACTTCTGTGGCCTCTTCCCTTGCTGAGTAGTGAAGCAGAAGTTATTTAGAAAGACACAAATGGACAGAAGATTGACTATCCGGGAAGCTTCTTTCGGTAGTTCTTCTGTCTTAGCCCGTTTTGGCTGCCACAGCAGAAACTCACAGAGTGGATTACTTGTCAGCAACAGGAGTTTATTTCTCACGGTCCTGGTCCTGGAGGCTGGGAAGTCCAAGATCCAGACCCCGACCGATTCGGTGGCAGTTGTCTGCCCACTGTGTCCTCACAGGGCGGGAGGGGCAAGGGGACTCACAGGGCTTCTTCTTTTTCTTTTTTAAAGATTCTAATTCCATCACTGGGTCTTCATTCTCAGAACCACAAACCTCCTAACACCCTTCCCTCCAAAACCCTCATCTGAGGGAATAGGCCGCAACATAGGAATTTTGCTGAGCTACCGGTACTGTATAGAGCAGCGGTTCTCAACCTGTGGGTCGCGACCCCTTTGGGTAGAACGACCCTTTCACAAGGGTCGCCTAAGACCATCGGAAAACACATCTATAATTACATATTGTTTTTGTGATTAATCACTATGCTTTAATTATGTTCAATTTGTAACAATGAAAATACATCCTGCATATCATATTTACATGACAATTCATAACTAGCAACATTACAGTGATGAAGTAGCCACAAAAATAATTTTATGGTTGGGGGTCACCACAACATGAGGAACTGTATTAAAGGGTCGCCGCGTTAGGAAGGTTGAGAACCACTGGTCTAGAGCAATTCCTAGCAGAAAACAAATGTTAGTATTTTTTAAAAAAATATGATATATTTCATAACTCTAGATTCGTGAATACGGCAAAAGAATCTTAAAAGGAAATGACCACTTTCAAATACTGTAGAACTCAGGATATCTACTTTGGGCGTTTTGGTGTAGGGCATTCTGTCAACACATTATGTGGTCCTCACTGATGGGAAATGACATTGGCTTTCTTAGATTTTCGAAACTAAGTTTTGGTTATAGATCTGGTTAGCTGAGAAAATGGTCTGAGGAGCTGTTTTAAACAAGAAAGAGATCGCATTAAATGGATGAGTGTGTGCGCTCATAGACGCGTCTGATTCTGCATTTTTAATTCACTCTTGAAGGGAGCTCATCAAATGTGGGTCACAGGAGGCTCGCCTCCCACGGAAATGGAATTCGCTCAGGATTCTAGACCGAGTTCCAGGAGGGGTTGGTGCTCTCAAGGTCATTCCAGGAGGCGTTGGTGCTCTCAAGGTCGTTCTAGAAGGGATTGGTGCTCTCCAGTGATGGTGAACCTTTTGAGCTCGGCGTGTTAGCATTTTGAAAAACCCTAACTTAACTCTGGTGCCGTGTCACATATAGAAATTTTTTGATCTTTGCAACCATAGTAAAACAAAGATTTATATTTTTGATATTTATTTTATTTATTTAAATGCCATTTAACAAAGAAAAATCAACCAAAAAAATGAGTTCGCATGTCACCTCTGACACGTGTGTCGTAGGTTCGCCATCACTGGGTGCTCTCAAGGTCGACCCCACTTGGGGAAGTCCTGGCAGCAGGGCAGCTCCCTGTGCCTGGAGGAGGGAGCATCGTGGTCGGTTTCCGGCGTCGGGAGGGACAGATCCTCTCCCCCGGCGCCCAGAAGAGGCCGCTTTCTCACGGCCGTGGCAGTGACATCTGCCTCAGCCTCCCGGTGGGCGCGGAGGTTGCTGTGCAGATGTCCCGTTGGGATGAGGGTCCCTCCGTGCCCCTGAGAGCAGCCGTTTCCACGTTGTTAGGACTGGAAACCTGGTCAGAAACACCTTTCACGTCATGGGCCTGGAGCCCGTGTGCACATCACACACATACCTCACCAGACCACGCGCTTGCCCTTGGCCGTGGGGTACTCCGTTGTCCACCCCGTGTCACACGAGTAAGCTGCTGGCACCTGCACTGGGAAAGTGGGGCACTGTTTCCGGGGGTGGAGGGAGCCCTCCGCCCGCATCTCCGAAGCATTCTGTCTGGTCTCCAGCAGAAACGGGCTCCGGTGGCCGGCCCGGGCCTGCCCACGCTCACGCCCACGGTCACTGTAGTGTGAATGCCGTTCCGAGAGGATCACGTGCTGCTGATGGTTCTCCAGGGAGCACTCTGCGTTAGAGACGAAGGGGTTGGTTTTTTTCGTGAATTGGCACCTGCAGGCCTCGCAGTCCTCCCACAGGTCCGAGCGCTGTGATTGCACATCTGTTTTCCGAAGGAGGAGAGAAGTTCATTTTTCTGCCCAGGGAGCAGCAGGGCAGTGACACTGCTCAGCGCTTCGTTATTTCAGACGTTCTGCTTTGACCTAGGAACGCTTCTCTCATGCAGCTCTCCACGTTCTGAAAATGGGTAATGAGGAAGGGGTATCAGTTGTGATTACTGACATGTAGAGTCGTCATCCACTTTTTTTTTTTTAAATATATTTTATTGATTTTTCACAGAGAGGAAGGGAGAGCGATAGAAAGCTAGAAACATCGATGAGAGAGAAACATCGATCAGCTGCCTCCTGCACATCTCCCACTGGGGATGTGCCCGCAACCCAGGTACATGCCCTTGACCGGAATCGAACCCGGGACCCTTCAGTCTGCAGGCTGACGCTCCATCCACTGAGCCAAACCAGTTTCGGCGAGTCATCATCCACTTTTTGTACGTTAATTGGTGTTTTTTTAAGTTGTGGACAGGACTAGCGTCCAACAGAGATTCATCTCTTTTGCAAATTATAAGCTGAACTTTCATTAAAAATAAAGTCTTGATATTTTCTTTGGTTTAGGTCAACCAAAGACATCAAGGCTTGATTTCTTTCAAACATCTATTGAGAATCGCCACAATTCAAGCATGTTTGCTATAGTTGTAGATAGATTTTTATGTGCGGGTAGTTATGTTTTATATGAATTTACAGTTTTTTATAGCTGTGATTTAAAAATATTAAACTAATGAAAGTAAATTTTTTCCAGAGAAAAATAACATAGTATTGGAAATATGTTAGCTTTGGACTCAATGATGTTTTGAAAGGCTTATTTTAATTTCCAATGGAGACGCTGTTAACCAAGTCACATAATGGCAATCCCAAGGGACAGAGGTCACAGGCTGTATGACGCCTAATTGCTCCGACTGAATTCGGGTGCATCTGAAACTAACATATAAAGGCTCCGTGTGGTTGGAGATTGTGGGTGTGACCTGCCCGTCGTTGGTCGCATTGGAAAGGGGCGCACGTTTAGTTCAGGTAGACGCCCAACAGCCGCCTCCACAGGCTCTGGTTGGTGCCGCTGGTGAATCTGCCGGAACCGCCGGCAAAGCCCCTTCAGTGCATCATGCTCTGCATCCTGCGGGAGTCGGGCGCTTGGTAACGGGGTTCCTGCTCCAGCCAGACTCCCTTCGCTGCTTCAGTCGGGGATCCGTTGAAGGGAGACCTTGGCCATCAGAGCTTCGCAGTCAGACTTCTTTGGAGGGAGGTGAAATACGTGAGGCCTAAACCCACCCGCATCTGACATTTTGGGTACACACTTACAATATGGTCCGCACAGAGTTCTTGACGCACAGTCTGTGAAGTTACCGACGTGATAAGGTTAGGAGGTTTAATGGCACTTGGAAAAGGTTTTCAGAACCTCATTACACATCCTGGGGTGGCTTATTCATTCGCTTTAATTTTACCTTTGTTATAAAGACCAACCCATTATTTGTGATAGAATATTTTTGTGAACATCAGTTTTATATATTTTTATTTTTTAAATAATCTTTATTGTGGGACGTATTACATATGTCCCCTTCTTCCCCCACTGACCTCTCCCATCCCCCTCCCCCGAACCTCCAGGCCCCCCACCAGGAGTGTGATAATGGGTTGCCATCAACTCAGTTTAGTTGTTAGTGGCACCCTGACCAGACTTCCCTAGGTTTCCTAGTCATGTGTCCTGGGAACCTTGGAGGTACCTCAGGATGGCAGCCAGCTTGTCTTGGGTCACTTCTTTATCCTTCGTTCGATGCCTCATTCTGTGTCCCTGAGTGTTCTAGGCTTGGATGCTAATAGGTAATGTTTAACGCTGCCCGATCTTTGACCCCCATCATCCTTGGCCGCATCGCCTGTGCACTTAGGTGCCTGAGCGCAGGGGCTTGGCAGTGTGTGAACCTGGCAATTAGCAGGGTTCATACGTGTATATAGAATGAAAGAGGAAATGTCACCCATTTTCATTCTTTTACGAAAGAATTTTCTAATTGTACTTGCACTGGAATAGCTTGCAGTGGTCGGCAAACTCATTAGTCCACAGAGCCAAATATCAACAGTACAACGATTGAAATTTCTTTTGAGAGCCAAATTTTTTAACCTTAAAACTATGTAGGTAGGTCCATTGTTATTAACTTAATTAGGGCACTCCTAAGGCTTAGGAAGAGCCGCATGTGGCTCGCGAGCCGCAGTTTGCCGACCACGGGGTAACATGAGGGCAATGCTTAACTGTAATAAACCCCACTTTTTTTCTGACTTAATTGTGTATGGTGTGTGTGTGTGTGTGTGTTATCAGGTTTTTGTGTTTGTTTGTTTTTTTGGCATGGCTTAAATTGCTGGGTTGTAATCAGCCTTGGTGCTCTGTGAATAGATTATTCTCCTTAGTAAAACGTGGAATGGCTGTTATTTTAGTAATGCTAAATGAAATCTCACCTGTATTTTGAATGGGTGAATTGGTTTGACCGCTGCTCACTATGAAGAAAGGCTTTTCTCTGTGCCTCGGGGCCTGGCACTGATGGCTGCTTCCCAAATTTCTGATAGAACTAGAATAACCTGTCACTATGGCTACCGGAATTTAAAGTTACTGTTATTAGGGGAAGCTTATAAATTCCCAAGCCACTCGGAAGTTGGATCCATCAGCGGAATCCATAACTGCTCCCCCAGGAGCTGGGAGAAGCCCTACGGATTTTAGTGTTATTTCTCCCACATCAGGCTGGTGGGTTGGGTAACTTGACAGTCATTCTTTTTTTCTTTTTTTTACAGAAGATTTAATAAGTAAAGCAATACTGACTCTTTTTCTTCTTTATAACACAGTTTCTCTCCAAACTCCCTGTGTGCTGCTGCTGGAAATCTTTACCCCAGGCAGACACTGTCTCTTCCGTCTCAGCCCTCGGCGTGGGCCTGCGTGGGCCGGCAGGTGCCGGAAGGAGGGGGCCTGGCGGCCTGGCCCAGCCTCAGGGTCTCGGAGCTGGTTCTGGGGTGCCTCTGCCGGTCTCGGCCCGTCGCCCTGGCGGGGCTGGTCCTGCGGAGCTGCTGCTGATGGGCGCTGGCCGCACCACTGCATCACGGTGCCATACCGTTGTCTCTGCTGCTGTGTCTCTCCGGAACCTGCTGGTTCCTTCCTCTCCCTTCTAGGAAGTTGTTTTCCTTACTAGCCTGCCAGTTCTGCCAGGATGGCCTGTGCCTTTTTTACATCTTTTGTCAAGCACAGCACATTCAATGTTTAAAGGCAACGATGAAGTCTAGCCAGTGTGGCTCAGTGGTTGAGCATCGACCTATGAACCAGGAGGTCATGGTTCGATTCCTGGTCAGGGCACATGCCTGGGCTGCAGGCTCCATCCCCAGTGAGGGGTGTGCAGGAGGCAGCCTATACATGATTCTCTCTCATCATTGATGTTTTCTCTCTCTCCCTCTCCCTTCCTCTTTGAAATCAATAGATACATTAAAAAATTAAAAATAAAATCAGGCGGCTCTCTTGAGCACACCTGTGCCTTTCCCACCCCCCTTCCTTCCCTAAAAAAGAAAAAAAAAATCAATGATGGATATCATTCACTCATTCTCTTTATTTAACAGATCAGAAAATTAAGATATTTATTCACTGTTAAGATTTTTCCCCCAAGGTACATTATTTATAGATGAGAGATTAGGAACCTGTGACTGTATTTTGTGTTTATGGGAGTGTACCAAATTTGCTTGAGTTCTAGATACTAGGTTAGGGGCTATAGAAGTGTTTGCTCCGTTATCATAATAGTCAGTAGGGATAGATTTTATATATATAGGGTGTCCCAAAAATGTATACACACACTTGAATAATCATAAAGGCAGTGTTTATTAAAATACATTTAGTTTTCAAAATTGAGCTGACAGCTGTTAAAGTGTGTATATATATTTTTTTCTGTGGGGCACCCTGTATTTTAAAGGAATTGAGTAAACACATTCAGAAAAGTTGAAGTTTGGGAGTTTGCACAAGCTCTCAGCTAGTAAATAGAAAATTCTCTCTCTCTCTCTCTCTCTCTCTCTCTCTCTCTATATATATATATATATATATATATATATTTACAGGCTATATGCCACCTTTCTAAGATTGGATTATAGACTGTACTATATTTTAAAGAAATTACTCATTTTGATTTTTTTTTTTAAATATATTTTATTGATTTTTTACAGAAAGGAAGGGAGAGCGATAGAGAGTTAGAAACATCGACGAGAGAGAAACACCGATCAGCCGCCTCCTGCACACCCCCCACTGGGGATGTGCCCGCAACCCAGGCACATGCCCCTGACCGGAATCGAACCTGGGACCCCTCAGTCCGCAGGCCGACGCTCTATCCACTGAGCCAAACCGGTCCTGGCCTCATTTTGATTTTTTAAAGGTCTTATTATATAGTCATATTTGTATGTACTACTGCTTTCAAATAATTATCTTAAAACTTCATGACCCGCCCACTGAACACGGAAAGACATGGAAGGTGCCCGAGGCCTTGCACCCACCACCCTGCAGGGGCCAAGGCAGGATTTGGATTGCATTCAAGCTTGAGCTCAGCATCCGGGCTGGATTTCGCCCCCTACCCCCCCGACGACAGTCCATTACTGTCTAGCTTTCAGTGAGTCCCGTTTTAATCACTGTGAGTGGACTTGAAATGCTGGGGAGAGGAAGGCAGTGGTTCAATGCTGAGTCACCGCCGTCCTCTCCCTGGAGTGCTGAGTAATGCTGTTGCCGGAGGAATGGTGGGGAGCCACGGGCAGAGCACCTACCCCTTTCTCTGTGGGAGAGAAGGTGGAAAGGCTTTTTGGAAATAGGCCCTGGGCTGCTGTTTAGAAAAGCAGCCTGTGTTCCCTCTTGTCCGTGTTAAAGCCGAGGACTCTCCCGCGTGCACACGTGAACACGCGCAGCCTTGGGTGACGGGCTTGTGTTCTGTAAGCCGGGATGGAGGGGTGTGGGTGTCGCCCTGAGAACGAGCCTGCGGCGCCCGTGGGCAGCGCTGTTGTGTGGTAATCAGATCAGCGCACAGCACAGCCGGGCTTATTTTGAATGAAAATTGAGTTTGACGAAAGAAAATCATGTCCTTCCAAATGAACACGAGCAGATGTTTAAATGAACCTGAAAATTAACCTTGGCTGTGCCCCTCCCAGCATGCATCGCTGCACAGGGATGTTTCCAGGGAAGGGGTGGGAGGGGGAGGCTGCGGCATCTTTGGGGTTAAAAAAATTACTCCAGACGCATTCGGGGGTTTCCGGGGAACAGCTCTGAAGGAAATGAAATTGCCTTTCTGCTTAGAAATATGCAAAGGAAGTATTCCTCTTGCAGAAATCATTTTGCCTTGGGCTTGCTGTTGCGTCCTTTGCAGAACGCAGTTTGATCTCCCGGCCGCTCTCTGCCCGGATGCTGCCTCTTGTCCATCACATTCATCCAGGACCTCACGGGAGGCGCTGCTCTGTGGCCGCCAGAGCAGAAGTGCTTTCTGTTCGTCCTTCCCCTGCACCGGCCTTCACGTCGGGCGCACCGTGAGGGGCTCGCCCGCGCCGATCAATACACCCAGAACCTTTCTTTAGCGGATCAATACCGTGTAATGAAGTCCGCGTTCCAGTTCCCTCCACGCATCAAGGCCGGGCCGGGAGGGTGTCTGTTTTGCGATTTGGAAGCTCAATCAAAATTATGTTGGAGGGTTTTTTCCTTCTCATCGAGGATAGAGCAGTGCCCGGGAGCCGCATCCACACAAGCTCCGCACAAGCCCTTCCCCAGGCAGGTCCCTGTGATGCGGGGAGAGGAAGGAGAAAGGTGCTCGGGAGCCAAGAAGGGAAAACGGGTGCTGGCAACACGCTGCGTCAGCGAGTGAGCGTCTGACCTCACCCCACAGGACAGTTGCTGTTTCATGGTTTTAACAGAATCCTTCATCTCATGATGAAAACGTGCCGCGGGTTAGCCTGGGAAGAGGCGGTGGATGGGCTCGGCCTCGGGAGGCAGCTGGCAGCTGGCAGTGCCATAGTCACCGCTCTGCAGCGGGACCCCACCAGGCCCGGAGCTGTGTGCGTTCCTCCCAGGCTGTTACGCTGCGATCAGGGTTGGCTCTCATCTTAACTTTAAAGACATTGATGTGTTAGGAGTCATGTTTTCGAGTGTTCCGCGTATCCGTCTTCTAACACACGCATCCTGGTGGGCAGCCTGAGGCCTACGGATTGCAAACTTGCATGGTGACCTAGCCTTGTCCTATGATTGTTTTTGCTGGAAAAGTCTTATCTCAATAAAGGTGGACCTACTTATTAGAAATTACTTATTTTTAATATAAGACAGTTAATTGAGGCCCGTTGGAGAGTTTCCATTTTCTTGTTCTGTGGTCGGCAAACTGCGGCTCGCGAGCCACATGCGGCTCTTTGGCCCCTTGAGTGTGGCTCTTCCTAAGCCTTAGGAGTACCCTAATTAAGTTAATAACAATGTACCTACCTATATAGTTTCAGTTTAAAAAATTGGGCTCTCAGAAGAAATTTCAGTCGTTGTACTGTTGGTATTTGGCTCTGTTGACTAATGAGTTTGCTGACCACTGCTCTAGTTTATGTTTTACTAAGTTCTGTCAGTGCTTCTACTCTCAGGTGAGACCAAAAGAGGTGCCTTGCGGAGTGTGGAGGAATGCTTGCTACGGCGTTGATTTAAAGCAGTTTATTCCTCAGTGTTGCATTAGAAATCTTAATACTAGCAGTTTGTAGGTAACCATAGTGTATAAGGTGGATGACTAGAATTTGGGGCTCGGACGGGATTTTGCGGATGGCCTAGGCGCCCTTCCTTCTATGGAGCCCGTTAATTAAAGAAGGAACTGCACCGCTTAGCCAGCGGAATTTATGTTGACTTTGCTAAGAGAGCACCATGAGAGGTTCACGTCCTCTCGGGGGTCCGAGTCCCAGGAAGATGAGGAGGGAAGGAAAGCCCTGCGCAGGGGGAGGCAGCCCTTGGAGCACCTGGTGGTGCAGGTGCAAAGAGGACGAGTTTGTTTCCTGCCGGCGTTTCCTCAGATGGACTGGGGAGCTCCGTGCGGACAGTGGAGGCGTGAGGGGTCCTCGAAGGGGTGCTTTCCTGTCTGTGGGGGAGGCTGGACAAGGCTTCGGGGAGACATGGCACTTGAGCCCCGTGCTACACTATGAGCATGGAGCCAGCTGGTGTGGCTCAGTGGTTGAGCATCGACCTACAAAACCAGGAGGTCCTGGTTGGATTCCCAGTCAGGGCACAGGCCCAGTTTGTGGGCTCAATCCCCTGTGTGGGGTGTGCAGGAGGCAGCCGGTCAATCATTCTCTCATCATTTGATGTTACTCTCTCCCCCTCTCCCTTCCTCTCTGAAATCAATAAAAATATACTTAAAAAAACCTGAGCACGAAGTAGCTGGGCCCACCTGGGACTCCCTGCTGGGCATTTGTTGGGCATGGGGCTCCCAGGATGGAAGGGAGCCCCGGACTTTCGAGACGTGAGTGTAAGCAACTAGAAGGTTGCTGGCCCCGCTGACCGGGATAAGCAGCAAGACCAAATTTCAAGCGTGAGAGGGACAACCTCCTCCTCCTCTGAACCTGTAGTTCTTGCTTTGCCCAGGAAGTGGGTACAGAGGTACCCCAGCTGTACCCCTGTGCTCATGTCACTCTGACCCTCCACTCCCCCTTCCCACTCTCCCCAGCCACGTTCTCTGCTTGTGATTTATTTACAAAGCCCAGGTCAAGCGCCCTGGCCTTGTGCCCGGCCCAAGGACAGATGCCCCCCTGCCCCCCGTGAAAGCTTTATGGCTCGGACACTAATGAGTGTGGCCTTATTTGGCGGCGCGACGGCGACCTTGCTTTTCTTGGTAACTCTAGTCCCACACACAGGTAATGCTCAGTAGGGTCCTGCTGGGTGAATGAAAGAGGAGAAAGGGTGCCGAACGTCGGAGAGAGAACGAAGGGTAAGGGGAGGACATCCCCAGCTGAGGCGTGGGCCTAGATCTGGGAAAAGGTTTGGGGCGCTAATGCATTTAGAGTGGGTGTTTTGGAGCCAGGATGGAGAGAAGATAAAACATGCTGAGGACTGAATTGTGGGACCCGGATGGGCAGCTGAAGGAGGTGCGAGCGGGATTCGACCTAACGTTCGCTAAGGACAAAGAGAATGTCCAGAGTGAGGCATGACCAGGGAGCTAACACTCTGTGTGGAGGCCAAGAGCAGCGAGGCCTAATGACAAGGCTGCATTCAGGAGTGGGCGGCCTCGGAGGCCCTGGAGAGCAGTTCAAATAGAGCGAGCGGTTAGGATAAACATGTGTTTCTTTAAGAAAACATTCCCATGTTTTCACATGTCACCCATAATGATGTGCTGGGCAGTTTAGTTTATTTAGGTGTTTCCTGTTGACCTCTCACCCCTTAGGAACCAAAGGCTAAGGATTGCTTGTGGTGGTTTTAGTTGATGGAAAGCTGGTTATTGGGTAAAACGCGTCCTCAGGGCTGGATACTTCTGGGAAAGTGCTCGGAACAACATGCGTGTTTCTCCGTGGTTTCCTGGTGCCTCTGTTTGGCCCTGGTTCATAAGGAGCCTCGGAGCTGAAGGGCTCCGAGTGCCTGGGTGCCGGCGGGTTCCTCGAGTCACAGTTAACGCCTGTGGCCCAAGGGGATTTCTCTTGAGAAGGACTGAACCCCTTGCCAAACAATTGAATTTTCTAGTCGGGAAGTGGTTATCAAAGGCAATAAAAATGACGACTTCTTGGTCATCCGAGAGATCGCTGTCTAGGATGTCCGGCATGTTGTGTCTCTGTGTTTCTTCACGACTGTCCTTTCGTGCTTAGGTTTACAATTTAGGGCAGGATGGATGGGGTCGATGAAGTGCCATAGGTTTTCTGTCTGAGCCGGGCATAAATCATGCCTTTTATATCTATCTCTTATATTACTGCTCATCTGTCTTCTTTATTATGGTCATATTTGTTTTCGACATACACACAGACTGTCTAGCCATGTACTGTTGGGTGAAATATCAATTTTGGTTATAAATAGCCATATATTTGTTTTATTATCTATAACCCTGTAACAGCAGAACTTGGGAGAAAACAAAGTGATCTGTACAACTTAGGCATCACAATCTGTTTGTTTTCTGTTATTGAATATTCTGGCATTCCTTTGCTCAAGTCCTCAACTAGTCATACTTTCAAGCGTCCAGTGCAGACACATGCAGGAGGGAGAAGGAGGTTAAGAAAGACGGTGGGCGTATCCCCATGGTGTGTCATATACAAATGACGGGGACCGCGCACACGCACGCTGCAGGTGTCTGCGTGTCTGTGTCTGTTGTTCTAGTTGTGCCTGTGAGAGTGTGAAATCGTTTACCCGAAGTACGTAGGGATAATTCAAACGCCGTGTTTTGTTCCCTTGGTCTATGAACTAGGCAATACGCAAATGCTGTGGCGGGAAATAAAACTTCAGAGGGAAGTTTGTTCCTCTGGGAGGGAACCCTTCAGAAGGCGGCCGTCAGGGGAGGCGGGGCGCCTTGCTCCATGGAGCCCCTCAGAGGATTTGGCTGCTTCTTGGCTATTTTTTTGCCGCCCTAGAAGGTTGTCTTTATTTGAAGTCCAAGATCGCTAATAGTCAAGTCCACAGTCTAAGCAGCTAAAAGGCAAAGAATGCACCTTTTTAAATTTTTCATGTTTTCAATTGGTGTTTTGTTTTTGTTTTTGTTTTGAGAGGAAGGGAGAGAGAAACACCAATGTGAGAAAGAAAGATTGATCTGTTGCCTTCTGCAGGCACCCCAACTGGGGAGCACACCCACAACTTGGCTCTGTGCCCTGACCAGGAGTGGAACCCACCACCGTTGGTGTAGGAGATGATCTCCAACCAACTGAGCCACCCTGGGCAGGCACGCTGCTTTTTAAAGGCATGACCTGGAGGTTGCACATACCAGCAGCCATGGCATCCCCTTGGCCGGAGGTCTGTTACGAGGCACTGCGACCTGAAGGAAGGCAGGAAATGAACTCCACTCTGCGCTGCACTGGGCCCAGCTCAGGTTCTGTGACTTTGGAAGCAGTGAGGATGAGTACTGGGTCGTAGGGTCCGTCGCCGGGCACCGTGGAGTCGGTGTGCCTGAAGGGCAGACGTGTCATTTTCTGTGTGTGCATTACTATAGATCATACTGAGTCACCACGCAGTATGCTCAATATTAAGGCAGTATTGGATGCTTTATAAATCATGCAGAAGACATTCCTCCCATTGACTGAGCTGATGATCTCAAATTCCAGACCTTGAGTCTCTGAGGAATGTGGTTGTGTAGTAGATGGCATTTAATTACTGGTGGAAATGCATTTGTTTCTCAGCAGCTCAGGGTGGTCAGCGTCTGACCACTTCTTCAGTATCGTTCTATTTATTCATTCACTTTAAGTCTTTGTTGCACTTTCTTCAGTGAGGGTCCTGTTGAGGCACTGCATGAAGTAGGACATGACTCCGGCAGCCTCCAGCGTTAGTCATTTTTACAGATGTGTGCACATCCCTGTGAGAAGCTGGTCTTGATGAAGTGGCTGAACCCGCTGACAGTCGCCAGAGAAATCGCCCCAAGTCTCTTCCTCCCATTTACCTGGTTGCTAATGTGAGAAAAATGTTTGAAGGCTCAGATTCTTCTTCATTTTCCTTGGATTATTTTTTTGGTTTTGAATTTTCTAATGGGTTAGGAAGTTGCCCCACTGTAATCAGTCGGTCATGTCAGGGAACAAGGAAAATAACTATGTCTATTTAATTAGTGCTTTTTCATGATTTGGAGTGTTATTTTTTAACATAACAGAATATACTTTCGGCTAGTACTTTAGCTAATAGAAACTTTTCACTAGTAATGGAAGAACTAATCCTTTCTTAACTCAGATTTAAATTTCTCTGTTTAATCAGACTATAACTTCTGGACTTTTTAGAATGACTGATCTTAAGAAATGAAAGGCTGGCTTTAATACAGAGTGGTGGAATGCATCAATAACCATTAAAGGATACAGGCTAAGCCTCTGTTAGGTGCGCCGTTTGGGCTTTAGTCTTAAAATCCCAGACGCAGCAAAACCTGGTATGACCTTCATATTGCCCACAACCCGATGTCAGTGTAGGAGCGCGCGCGCACACGCACACGCACACACACGCACATGCACGCACACGCACACACCGCACTCATCAAACCTCAGATGCACAGTGTTATAGAACAGCAGCAAAGAACACCGGCTCCCCTGGCCTTTCTCTTTGTTTTAGAATTTGCTTTTATGAGAGCTTGGAACTTGCTCTTTCTAACAGTCTTCTTTTGAAATGGGTTGATGATTAGTTTTTCTTTGATCACGTGGCAAGAGTGAGGACCAGTGTTGACGCTGCTAAATGTCGTATGTCACAGAAGATGCCACAGTCCAGTCGCGGCACGGCCGGCATCTGTCCCTAACTCACTGTTTTCCTGTTGCACGCCTGTCCTTTCATTTCTTATTCTTCTTTCAGCCTCGAACTGCTGTCTGCCCTTTAACATGGAGAGAGACAGGACTATTGATCCCATATAGGCACCTCTTGAAAGTTTCCATTTTATGCCATAAATAGGATCGTACTATTGGGGGAAAACCTCAAGGGAGAAAAACAGAAAAGGGAGACTTCTGTGTTTCCCTAGACTTGGCATGAGGACAGATAAGGTTTAAATAAAGATGGAGATAGAGCAGCACTGTTTTTTGCTGCTTTGCTCTTTTTTTTTTGGACAAATTAAGTCAAAGCTCATAGGGTTGGGTAGACGAGAGCTCTTAGAAATTTCCCCAAGATTGGGCGGGTTATTTCGGGGACAGGCGTCCTGACCAACCCTTTGGGAAGAAAACAGGCCAAGAGCCAGGGAGCTTGGGTTTCAGCTCAGCTCGTCTCCTAACTTCAGTGGAAGCTCCCAGGCCTGTGGCATCGCCGTGTGACCGGTTCTCCTCTGTAAACTGTAGGCCTTGCTCCCTGTGATTCCTGAGGTTTCTCTCAGGTCTGTGATTATCATTTTTCTGGTCACTTTTACCTTAAAAATAGCACAAACATAAAACAGTGTTTTTTAAAGCCATGTTCTACAAAAACAGGATTTGTGCACTCACTGGGTAATTCATCATTCCTTCAGGCTTCCTCGGGAGCTTCAGCGCCGCGTGAGTACATTTTATGTCGCCGTGATGTTAAGCCCTGGGCCCGGGCTGACACAGCACGCGGCCTGTTCCTTTTGTGTTCCAGGGGCGCTTCCGTGAACCTCCTGGAACCCGCTCACACGTGAGGCTGTTGGTGTGAGCTGGTGGGCGGCCCTCCGGGGTGTGTATTCTCTGCGGTTGCGAGGTGGCCAGCCTGGACAGGGAGTCCCTGAGCTGCTGGTTGTGGGCATTTGTCCCCGTTGTGTATTTTCCCTTCAGCCCTGGGGCCACAGGTCTGGCCAAATGGAGTCCGTTTGCTCCGTCTGAGGGTGGGATGGCGGGTGTCACTTGACCTCATTTAGAACACGAGCTGTTACCAGTAGGCGAATGGATTTCTCTTGCAGGAGGTTGCTTCTCCTTTGGCAGTAGCAATCCATCGTAATTTGAAGGGACTGTTAAATACCAGTGTGACAAAAAGGTGGAAGAGAAACCAGCCACTTTTCAAACTTTGAAAGTTCAGAGATTTGTTTCAAATGCATTGTAGTTTGTAGGGGAGGAGGAGTCCAGAACCCACAGGTGGGCACACAGGGAACTGCAGCTGCTTGATGAACCCTACCCCGCCCACAACATTTGAGTAATCTCATTTTAAAAAAGATGAAAAACGGATTCTTCCCTCTTCATTCCTAAGATGGGTACTTATTACATAAAGGTACAGCTATTTCTTTAGACTGTGCTGTGTTCATTCTTTCCGGTAATTCTGTTGCCTTCATTGAGTTTTATTTTTAATATATTTTTTATTAATTTCAGAGAGGAAGGAAGAGGGGGAGAGAGAGATAGAAACATCACTGATGAAAGAGAATCATTGATTAGCTGCCTCCTGCACACTCCCCACTCGGGATGGAGCCCGCAACCTGGGGATGTGCCCTTGATCAGAATTGAACCTGGGACCCTTTAGTCCACAGGTCAATGCTCTATACCAGCCGTGGGCAAATTACGGCTCGCGGGCTGGATCCAGCCCGTTTGAAATGAATAAAACTAAAAAAAAAAAAAAAGACCGTACCCTTTTATGTAATGATGTTTACTTTGAATTTATATTAGTTCACACAAACACTCCATCCATGCTTTTGTTCCGGCCTCCGGTCCAGTTTAAGAACCCATTGTGGCCCTCGAGTCAAAAAGTTTGCCCACCCCTGCTCTATACACTGAGCCAAAATGGCCAGGGCCAGTGAGGTTGGATTTGGTTCATGGAGTCAGGAGCTCATACTTGGAGTCATTCAGATGTTGAGCGTCTGTTGTGTCCCACTGGTTCTGTGTTCGGGATCAAAGACAAACGGAGGAAGAGCGTGAACACTATTAATAAACAGAAAGGTAGTTTGGAAAAGTGTGAGGCATGTAGTCTTGGTCATTGATTGGTTTTCTCTGAAAAGCTTCAAGGTCACCAACCGTTGGTATCATCTCTTTGAATCCTCTGACCTTTAGGGAATTCTTTCTAAAATAGGCTCATGAATGGTTAAACTCTCACTGTGATAAGGAACGCGCTTCCCACTGGAATATTTCCTGGAGAAACTTTACCAAGTTACATCCTCATAGTGAGACCCAAAATGGTTTTTTAAAGGGCGTTCAAAATAATATGTAGAGTTAGAGCAGAAAATAAGCTAAACCAGCGAGTAACATTTAAAACATTACGCCATTACGCGAACATATCCTTAATTATTATCACCTTCATCTTTATAGGTGCTCAGGTTCCAAAGTTATGTAGTCCAAATATTTTTGTTTTATTCTAATCCTTATTGTTATTAACCAGTGGCCACTTCCTAACAAATCTTTCTTTTCAGCCTAGCAACTCTGGGCCATTTGGGTTAAAAATTAAGTAAAATTTCAAAGCATCGCTTAGTGGGGGCTTGATCGCGGGTTTCTCCACCTTGGCGTCATCGGCATTTGGACCAGATCATCTTTGATGTGTGTGGCTGTCCTGGGATTGAACAGAGTTTAGCAACATCCCTTTGCCCACTAGATGCCCGGGTTGTGACAACCAAAATCTCTTTGAAGATTGCCCGATATTCCCTGGAGGGCGGACTCCCCCCACAGCTGAGAGCCACGGCATTGAATCAGCCATGACTGTCACCATTGCACACCGAGGGTACCGGAGTGGATAACACGCCTTCTCAGGGAAGGACGCCGTGTGCGAAACAGCTGGCCTCACAGCAGCCCCACAGGCACGTTTTCGGAGCTGGGTGGAGTTTCCGGGTTTTCTGGACTCGGGTTTGGCAGTTGCAGACCGGCCCGAGGAAGGCGAAGTGGGGTTCAGAGACCCCAGTTGTTCTGTCACAGTCATTGTAGAAGTTCCAGTCCCCCTCGGCGTGGCGGCGTCAGTGGAAGGGATCCGTTAGCAGTTACGTGGCTTTGGGATATTCTGCGTCGGCTGGCAACGTGGGCCAGTCCGTGGTTCTGGTGCTTCTGCGGTGGCTCTCGTGGGGCTGCAGGTTGATCCTCAGGATTTGGCAGCCAGGAGCCCTGATGTTGGGGAATTCCCGGGAAAGATCCCCAGGGAACCTGGGCCAGTGTTTGCGAATCCTGAGAGGGTGGCCGCTTTGATCTCCTCTTCCCGGGGGTGGGGGGGTGGGGGGGGTGCGGGTGGGGGTGGGGTGGGTATGGTGACTCCTGCCTGAGACAGGCCTGCATCTTCCGGTTGGGAGGGTCTGGGGGACAGGCCAGGAACCACGACTCATGCTCTCTTCCTGATGGGGGGTGTAGACATTTTGGGGGGTAGCCATCTGGATTTGTCCCAGTACCCTGCTTCCCCCTGCCCTCTCTTGCCAGCCGATAATCATGGCCATTTGTGGAAGAAGGCAGGAGACGAGCGGCCGGACTCTGTACCTGAGTTAATCAGTGTCCCTAGTGCACACTGCGGAGTCACTGCCCTTCCTTAACCCTCTGGTCCTGCAAGAGCGATTCACCTAACTCAGGGATCCTCAAACGACGGCCCGCGGGCCACATGCAGATACAAATATTGTATTTGTTCCCGTTTTGTTTTTTTTACTTCAAAATAAGATATGTGCAGTGTGCATAGGAATTCGTTCATAGTTTTTTTTTTAGGCTATAGTCCGGCCCTCCAACGGTCTGAGGGACAGTGAACTGGCCCCCTGTTTAAAAAGATTGAGGACCCCTGACCTAAATCCTCCAACTTACAAAGCGGCGCTGCTTTGAATAAAGGCGTTTCCTGAAACCTCAGCGTGTCCAACCGTCTCTTCCGCGCCCATTCCATAAATTCCGTATTCCGTAACGTTCCCACAGGCATTCCTGTGGGTGGGATCATGGTGGCCCCTTGGTCAGGAATGTCTTTGATAAAAGATCTCCGCCTCACGCCCCCCCGGGGGCCAGCACTCTGCGTGACCCCAGTTCTTCCCAGGATGTGGCCTTGGTTCCCGGGCTTCAGGTAAAGGCTGGACACCCGGCGCTCCCAGGCCACGGACTCGGTGACTGTCAACAGACACGGTCCGTTCTCCAGTGTGAGAGTGTGTGTGGGGGGAGGGGAGAGCGGACATCACCACCCAGGAGCCCCATAATTCTTAGGGTTTGTCGTATCCCTCAGGTGGGTTGGGCAAGAAAATGGATGAGAACCATGGGAGCTCTGAAAAAACAAAACAGAAACAAAACCTTCATACTGTTCCTTGTAGGACATTTTTTCAAATACTTGTTTTCCGTTATAAAAGAAGTCTGTGATTTAGATGTAGAGTGTGACATTTATATCTGTAGAAGATGGACAAATGGAGCCGACGACTGCAGTGCGCTCAGGTCACGGCATATTAATAACTGACTCGGACCTCAGCGCTCAGAGCCCCGTCTCTGGAACCTCTCCCGACCGGGAGCCACTGGGTTCTCCCGACACCGGCTCTAGATCGTGTCAGCCTGGCCTGCAGCTTGATGTGAGTCATCATTAAAAGCCGTGCTTGACAGCTGCCTGCCGCTGACGTTAAAGGCGTGCAGGAGGGGAACGCAGTTTCCGGGACACCGAAGCCTATTTTATTGCTCATCACTTGTCAGGGAAATTGAGAAATGAATTCAAATAGAAACATAAGTAATCCAGATACGAAGTATGTAATCACTTATTTTGTTTTTTCTTATTGAACACATGGCTTCGGCACTAATTGTATGTTGGAGAATCAGTGGAAAGAATAATTAGCAGTGTCTGCATCGAGGCCTGGAGTAAATGGGAAATGTTTTAGGATCCGGCCTGAAATATCTCTCGCTCTACCTAACATCTTAATTGCTGGCGTGGAGGATGACATTACTAGATACTACGAAGTTTGATTTCTTTCCAAATGAGTGCTCTTCCTTTACAGTCTTTTTCCTTTTAAAGGTACTTCCTTTAGGTTTTTTTTTTTTTTAAAAAAGGAAAAAGCATATGTTCATTATGCCTTCTTGGGTTTTGTATAAATTAGTCTTTTACGGGGGTAACTTTATATACACTAGGAGTCAGTATGAACAACTCGAAGGAATGTCTGGCAGTAGCATTTCATCGTTTCTGTCCTTTTTCAGAGCAAATTCTATAGTATTTTTAAAAATCATCTTCCTTTTTTCTCATTATTCTGAGTTGGAGTAACTGTCTGAATGCCTACAGTAGAAAAGTCAGTCCCAGGAGCCATGAGGTCCGTAACGTCCACACATAAATCATTCTCATGTCACGTGTGCCTAATGCCTCTGCCCCAGCCCTTCTCAGGCGCAGGGGATATGCTTGTGCCACATCTGTGGTGAACACGTGCCCCTTTTTCCATCTCTTGTCCCCCTTCTCTTGGCTTGTCATAGTATTCTCACAATTCCGCATTGCACACGATGCAAACGAAGCGTGCGTGTAAGTGTTCTGTTCGGAACGCTAGCCAAGGGGTCACCGTGGCTGTCCAGCATTTGTAATGTGGCGACTCTGGATTTTGAAGATAAAAGATCTCTTACATGTTAACACATTTCCTACCGCTCAGGAGTTTTCTGTGTTTCGCGCCACCTGTTAAGGACCGCTCACGAGGGTTCCCGTTTTTCACGCCCGTGGAAAAAGGAGCGAATCCAGATACTTATGTAAATTTTGTTGGTCCCTCTTCATAGAGGAAAATGTTTTACGCAGCACCACACGTTAAAGAAGTACTAGGAACTTTGTTTAATAATTGTTTTTGTAAATAAAAATGTTGTAATTGTTGAAAAACAACACCTAAAGTGCATTATGATGATTTAAATAATGTGCAGTTTGCCCAAAAACGTGCGGTCCCTGGCGTATGTCTTAGAGATTTCTATGCGGTACGCAATGTGTTAAGATGATAATGTTTTGAATATGTTGGGCTAAATAACGTTTACTATTAAAAATTAATTACGCCTGTTTCTTTTTTACCCTTTAAAAAAAGAAATAAAAGGCTACCAGAAACTTTAACATTGCCCACGCAGCTCACATAACATTTCCATGGGGCGATGCTGCTATAGAACGGATGTAGTTTATTTGCTCCCCAGCACCCAGATTCAGTGTTTTACTCAAGGCCTGATAAATACAGAGGGTGTTGAAGTAACATTTGCTGTCTTCATAGTCTGTGAATACTTCCCTGGTCTTTTACCCAACCCTCTAGTATTCTTAAATTTTAGCAAGAAATAATGAATGTATTAATTTTGTTTTTTTATTCTGTGAATTTGGCTGCCTGGATTTCCTGCCCTGTGTTGTCACTGTGAGCTGACTTCATCCTTCAGAGTCAGTGGACCCTGTCCTAATGGCCCTGCCTTGTTTGCTGGCCAGCTGCTGAGATAAGGGGTCTTGGAGTGTGGCTTTGATCTGCAGGTTTGAGTTCCTGTTTTTGATGTGCTTGTTTGCATTTGTAAATGTGCTACTCTTTGAACATGTGTGGGGATCTGCAGGAAGTTGTTTTTTTTTTTAATCTTTTAAAATAAATCTTGGGTTACCAATTAGAGGACATTTTAAGAGGTCACGTACTTTAGGGAAATAAACGTGACCGGATATTAAACGATGACCAGGTGATCACTACAGTGTAATCTTAAGAAACTTACTGTCTCCCCAAACCTGCCTGTCATTACTTCAGGAGTAAGTGAAGCTTTAGTGAAATCTTGCATGAACTTCACAGCCTTCTGCCGAATCTATCGCCTGGGTGCCTCCTCCAGAGGCATTTGAGTCTGGCCTGCTCATTGGCCATTCCTGTCCTCTCTGCTGAGGGCAGCAGGCAGTGAATGCGTTTCTGCTCATTAGGACCCGGGTGTGGCATTCCGCAGGCCAGGCCCAGACCTCCCCAGCCCCGGTGGGGTCAGTGTGCGCAGGGAGTCGGAAGGCTTCACTTTGGTTCATCGGATGTGTCTGTGACCGGGGAGCTGAGACGTGAACTAAGCCAGCTCGGAGACAGAGCGTCTCGCACGCACCGTGGGAGAGATTAGCCGGTGGTCGGGGGTGACACAGTCCTGATTCAGGCTGTATCTGCGGATGACGAAACCCCAAATGCTTCCAGTGGGCGGACTGATAGCGCGCGTCTCAAGGCTAAATATATCTGCTCTCGGCGGCCCCTGGGCAGGCGCCCGGCCTGTCACCCTGAGCGGCGCAGGTCAGCCTGTCCTGCTAGGTTTGCAGATACAGAGAGACGTGTGCACGGCAGAGGCCAGGACAGCAATACTGAACCGAAGCAGGCACGTGGCTAGTGGATTTTTTAAGTAGTCGCTGTAAAAGCCTTTAAGTTGTTCACATTCAGTTCTTGTCGTTTGCTCTTGGAAAAGTGGTCCCCTCTCTCCAGCTCCCTGCTTTCCCGGTGCAGGTGGGTCACCGGCTTTCCAGAAGCCCAGCGCCCTTGTGTAAGTCTCCCTGCTGAGGGCCGCACCGGAACTTGGCCCCAGAGTCCAGTCTCTGACATCACGCTCAGGGTTCTGCCCGCCCGCCCGCACTGCCCTTCCTCACGCAGACAGCTTCTGGCAGATCAGGACACTGGGAGTTCGGTGTCTTCACTTCCACGAACACCCCCGCTCTCTGCCGGGCCCCTTCCTTTGAGATGCTAGGCCCCCAGGCGCTCATGCCCAAGGTGTCTCAGCCCATAGAGACCATGGCACAGTTCGCCCTTCTGGAAGGTGGGTAGTGTTATTCGCTCAAACCCTTCTTTCTCCAACCTTTCCCAAAGCCACTTCTGTTTCCGGTTTATAGTGAGTAACATCCAAAGTGCAGGGAGAAAGGGGGGCTGTGAGAGTCATGGCTGGGCGGGGCGAGGGACCCTTGTCCACCTGCGGGAGTGGTCACCAGCGAGGCGTGTCCCCGGGTAGGTCAGGGCGGCCCCAGGAGGCCTGACTAAGGCGCTGAGGTTGCTAATAGAGGCCTGCTCTGTTTCCAGGGCCTGTAAGTAGGCCAGGGAGCCGCTGGAGGTCAGCTGGGGTGGATGGGAAAGTTGATAAGAACTCTCTTCCCCTTACAACCCTGAGCGAGGAGCTCTGCCTGCCCCGACCGCCCATCAGCGGAGCGGGTGCTCTCGTCCCCACCCTCTCATTTCCCCTCCGTCCCCCACCAGCTCAGCTCCATACGGGCCCACGGCGTGCTGCTGAGGAGCTGGAGGTAGAACAAGGCTGCCTCCTGCTCTCCAGGGACGGGCAGCGATGCATGGGCGTGACATCCATGCAGACTGAATGCCGAAGCGAATCTGTTAGGTGCTGAGCAGAGGTCAGAGGACGGACGCCCGTGCTTCTGTGAGGGCCCTGGGGCCTGGCTTGGTGGAGAGAAGCCACAGTTTGGAGGGTCAGGCTTTGGGTCCTACGGCCAGCTTTTCCTATGTGTCTGGATGCCCTTGGCCACGGCCGGCCAACCTCTCTCTGGCCTTCGTTTCGGTGGTGCCTACGCAAGCCTGCCTGTAGCTCCTGGACAGCACGTGCGGGTAGCCCTCGTGTCCGTGGGTTCTACACCCGCGGAAGCAACTAACCACAGGCGGAACGTATTTTTAAATGCTGTCTTCCTGCTGATGGTACCGTGGATGGGTCTAGGATGGCTGTCGGTGCTGAGCATGTGCAGACCTTTCTCTTGGTATCATTCCATGCGCTGTACAGAATGACGGCTCTTTCCGTAGCACTTGGTGTTGAGTTTCATACGTAACCTAGAGGAGGTTTAAGTGGACCGGAGGAGGTGCGCATATCACATGCCGATTCCACGCCGTTTTCTAGAAGAGACTTGAGCATCCTTGATCTTGGTATCCGCTGGGGTCCAGGACCCCTCCTGGAGGATGCCGGGGGAGGGCTGCATCACTCTTGTCCTCCGGGTGGCTCCCACGGCGGCTCAGTGGGTCAGAACAGATCCATGTTTCAGGCTGCGGACAAAGGCAAAGGTTTGTTTTCAAGAACTAATAGGTGCCGAGAAAGACTGTGGCTGATAGGAGGCCTCGCATAGGGAAGCATTTCGTTAGTTTTTGGCCGAAACTACAGCCAGGTGGATGAACCCGGGGACAGAGCGCCCATGGAGACAACAGCAGAGGCCCGTGTCTCCTGAGTGCCGTGTGAGCGTGTTCTCGTTTCATCTGTGAACACGGGCAGCTCCCAGCTCCTAGCCCAGAGAGGCAGCGCGCTCCTCAGTGGGCCGGGCCCATGGCCTTCGCCTCTGATCTCAGGAAAGGAGGCCCCGTGGCCCATGCTTGTACCCATGACCGTTCCTTCTGTCAGCGCGGCGTGCACATTCCTGGCCCATCGCTCAGAAAGGGAGGAGGTCGCATTTGTTCCCCCGCGTTTTGGAAGCTGGGCACATGGGAGAGGAATTCATAACCCCAAGAATCAGGGCCCATAATTCCCTAAACCGTGGGAGAGCGTGCTTCCTGACCTGATGGGCTCCACATGGAGGATTGGTTTCCAGGGTGTGATGTTCCAGAGCCGTGGGGACGAGTCAGAGAGATCTGGACACAGCCATCGGCGAGTCACCGGAAGCTAAGACTGGGCTCTGTCTTGAGCGACCGTGGAGTTTGCAGTGAGAAATCCCCGGTTTTTGAGAATAATAGCCCAGTGTCTTATGTAGGCGGCCGTCTGCTGCGCTGCCCTCCCATGGCTTTGCTCATTGTTCTGGTGCTCAGGAGACATGGCCGAAGGGTCCCCCTTTGCTTTCATCCTGCTCCTTAGATCCTTCGCGACCTGTGCACGGAGGGAAGCGCAGCTCTGTCCCTCTAAACCTGTAGGAACATGGGGTTCCCCCACCCAGAGCGAGATGGTGTTCCCCTTAGTTACTTGTCAGTTCTCGGTAAATTATCACACCTTGTTTTCTGGCCCCAACGGAGTTAAAAATGTAAAGAAAAGGTCTGTGAGGGCCACAGGCCAGTCTATGCAGAACGTATTTATTTGGCTTCATGTATTTATTTGGCTGCATCGGACTCTGATTTCTATGTACAATTTTCTTCATTTTTATTGGCATTTCAAAAAGGAACTTTCTCTTCTGCTTCCCTTTAGCTCCCAAAGTAGGAGTTTGTAGATACAGTGTTTGTGCCATTAGCAGTCTAATGATTCTCCCATTGCATCGGGCCATGGTTCAGATGCTGGTTTAATACGATTAACCGTACTTCCAGCGCTGGAGAAGGGCTGTCGCGCGGCCACGGTGTTGTTTAACGTTCAGCACCAACACAGCCTGTTGAGGGATGACTGGATGCGGGCTTCATTATTCTGCGTGTCTTGACTGGTCAGGTAAATGGAATTCTACAGGCTCCAGGAAAAAGAGGGAAACTCATGTGTTTAGACCAGCCGTGGGCAAACTACGGCCCGTGGGCCGGATCCGGCCCATTTGAAATGAATAAAACTATTCAAAAAAAAGACCGTACCCTTTTATGTAATGATGTTTACTTTGAATTTATATTAGTTCACACAAACACTCCATCTATGCTTTTGTTCCGGCCCTTCGGTCCAGTTTAAGAACCCATTGTGGCCCTCAAGTCAAAAAGTTTGCCCACCCCTGGTTTAGACATTACTCCTGCTTCTAGTTTAAAGTTACGCATTTGGGGAAAGTAATTATCTTCTCCTGGTGGCCTTGTTTTATTAAAAGCGCCTCTAGCCAGGCCAGCGTTGGCTCAGTGGTGGAGCATCGACCTATGAACTGGGAGGTCATGGCTCAATTCCCGGTCAGGGCACATGCCCAAGTTGCAGGCTCATGGGCTTAATCGCCAGTGTGGGGCGTGCAGGAGGCAACTGATCAATGATTCCCTCTCATCATTGATGTTTCTCTCTCTCTCTCCCTTCCTCTCTGAGATCAACAAAAATATATCCTATATAATAAAAGCCCTAATATGCTAAGTGTCCAGTCATCTGGTCAGCTGTTCAACCAATCAAAGCATAATGTGCTAATGATATGCTAAGGCCACTCAACCACTCACTATGATGTGCACTGACCACCAGGGGGCAGATGCTCCAACCGGTAGGTTAGCTTGCTGCTGGGGTCCAGCTGATCAGGACTGGCTGAGATGGGCCGGACACACCCTGGAGCCCTTCTGCGGTTCCTCCCTGGCTGGCCAACCTCCTGCATCCCTCCCTGGCCCCAATCGTACACCGGTGGGGTCCCTTGACCTGGCCTGTGCCCTCTCGAAGTCCAGGACCCCTTGGGGGATGTCGGAGAGCTGGTTTCGGCCAGGTCCCACAGGCCATGCTGCGGGACCCCACTGGTGCATGAATTCGTGCACTGGGCCTCTAGTTTAAAAATAAGTGTCACTAATGTGTTTGCAAAGCAGTAGTTCACATCAGTAGAAAAATGGTTAAAACCCTTCTGATAAATCTTCTACCTAATGCAAAATACAGTGGGGCCTTGACATATGAGCTTAATTCGCTCGAGACCGAGCTCGTTAACTCAAATTACTCTGTCAACTCAATGCAAAAAATCGGCCGAGAGACAGCTGTTAACAAAAAACTCGTTAGTCAGGACACTCGTAAGTCAAGGCCCCACTGTATTACCTTAGAGCAGTGGTTCTCAACCTTGGCTGCACATTAGAATCACCTGGGAATCTTTTAAAATCCTGATTTCTGGGCCTCATCCTCCGGACATTCTGTTTCTTCGTTACTAATGTTGTGGCCCCACCCCATAACAAAGAAATAGAATGTCCGGAGGATGAGGCCCAGAAATCAGGATTTTAAAAGATTCCCAGGTGATTCTAATGTGCAGCCAAGGTTGAGAACCACTGCCCTAGAATAACCTGGAGTTTATAAAGTTGTAATTCAGGTCTGCATGTATCCGGCATGCACACATGCATCTCGACGTAGAATGACCTCGGTTTCCTGAGAGGCCTCACTGGACAGGGGCCGCGCGGGACTGTTACAGGGACACAAGTGTGTCTTTGAGCATCTGCCTGAGTAAGAGCTGAGCTCCCATCAGCCAGGGCGAGTCAGCCTTGGCCGGGGCTCAAGTGCACGTGATTGCATTTCATCTCTCTGCTCTCCCAGCAGGCAGATCTGTTTCTCTGAGTATGTGCAGTTTGTCCTTCAGTGAGGACTGGATGCGCCAATGCCCATGAATTCCGTCCAGAAAGAGTTAATGAGGCTTTCAACGAGAGAGTTCCATTTCCCATCGTAGTTTTAAAAAGTTACGGATCAAATACGCCAGTGAGGGTTTTCAGCACCCTTTCAGATTTGGGAAGTTGTCTCAAAAGCTGGGCCCAAGGAAGATGAAGCCATTGATCTTTCCAGGGGTGTCCCTGCCCTCTCAACACCTGTGTGTTAATTGGATAAGAGGGGGTTTTCTGTCCTGAGACCTGTGGGCTGTCAGTGGAGGGGGAAGAAGAGCAGGGAGATTACTGCCTCCTCCTCCCACCAGGTTTTATCATGGAAACGAGCGCGGGATAATTGGGTTTAATGTGTAGCAGAGGGCAGACCTGTGCTGTAAACGGGAGTTCTCAGCAGATACAGGGAGCAGTCTCTGTTGCAGGGTGCGAGAGGAGGCCTTGGTTGTATGCTATTTTTCAGGGCCTGGAGGGAGAGGATGTTTTTCTTATTTTCCTTTTGTCATTTGTCCCCCTCCCCTCCCTTCTTCCCCTTTTGCCAGACTTCAGAGTGTTAGAGAGGCTGCGGAGTGATAATTAGTCATCTCCACCTGATTTGTTTTCCTCTTGCTTTTGCAGGCTGGCTAATTAAAATGCATCCAACCTTTCCCGCCCCTCCCCCCAGGGAGAAGCAGGCTTCTTTAGACAGCTGCCTTTCTGACCTTCCACAGTCTTTCCCGTCATTCTCTGTGTTTTATTGATGCTTTTTCGCCAATCGAGGAAACTCTGATATGCTTATGTGGGACCCTTAAGTGTTAGAGGAACGGGTCCTGCTTGTAAGTGCGAGGTTCATGCCCGTGTTTCGTGAGTGTGAGGGCATACACAGCATAGTCCCGTGAAGTCATCTATTCAGTTCCACTTTTGTTTGGCTTTGTTTTTGCGTAGGGTTTTCTCTTCTTTAGTGTTGTGTCCTTTTAAGTCCTTAGGTCTCAGGGATCCTGCAGTCTCCCATGTTGCAATATGTCACAGATCCCATGGTTTCTGTGTTGATACATATACTCCCATTTCAGACTTGATCATCACACTGACCACCAACTAATTTTTCAACATTGTAAACGCCCTGTCCGTAAGCATTGAGCATGGGGCGTTGCACTTCAGGTTCGTTTTAGTAGGCGTCTTGCTCCAGATGGGATACTGTTGACGGACTCTGATTTTCTAGTCTTAACATGGTGCTAGTTTTTTTGAGGCATTGCTACAATAAATGTATTAAGCAGTACATTCTACTTGTGCCTGCTTTTTAAAAAAAATATGTATTTTTATTGATTTCAGAGAGGAAGGGAGAGGGAGAGATAGAAGCATCCATGATGAGAGAGAATCATGGATCGGCTGCCTCCTGCACGCCCCACACTGGGGATCAAGCCCACAACCTGGGCCTGTGCCCTGACCAGGAATCCAACCCTGACTTCCTGGTTCATAGGTTGCTGCTCAACCACTGGGCCTTATGCCTACTTTTAACTGTCACACTTGTGGGTTTTTTCAATTTTACTATTTTCAAGTTTTTTATCATCTAAGGAAACATCTTGGGATTGGTGATGAAGGCTTAGTTGTGTGTGTGTCTGTGTGTGTTTTCTAGTCTGTGCTGTATTGGGTTCCCTCTTTGTACATAATTTTGATTTTTGCACTCTTATCCAAAGTAACTTTAACGGAACACTTGTGCAACTAGATATCCTGTAGGAAGAGACTCTCAGGCTGCTGCCCATGGCGCAGTGAGTACCATTAGAGACGCTAAATCAACATTGTACGTTAAGGACTTGAGTTCGATTTTCTACAATGCGGATATGCCGTTCATGTAGCAACAAGTTTTGAAAAGAGTAGCTTGATCAAGCCGGAAGCAAGGCTGTGAAATGGGACAGATGCGCTGCCTTTCAGAAGCAGATGCGTTGTCATCTTGTGGACTGTCTCGCTGTGAACCAGTTATATGTACATGATTATTTAAAAATTCCTATCTATACACTTATACCTTTCTCAGATGAAAAAATAAGTTCAAAGCCACCTGGCTAGGAGGAAAAACACCCAAACCCTGGTAAGTTGATGCCCATAATAGGCATGTAACACCTCCCTATCCACAGATGCTGATGTAACTGACAGCTGGCAGGAAAGAAGATTTTCAAGAATCTCACATTCACCACCTCGGAGCAGGGGATGTGTGACTGAGGCCTATGCGTGAAGCAATGCCGTGAGGATACTCCTAAAGAGAATGTATTCTACTCATTTTTTATCTTATTACAACTTCTAGTTCATGCTTTTAAAATAAATCGGCAATTTATTAATCCACATATAGTGGAGTGGGGTTTTTTTCTGCATAATTAACTTATGTAGGGTTAACCAGGAAGCTATTTATATTCAAGCTTTAATTGTAAACATCTTTATAAAATGTATTAGGACACTTTCACTGTTATAACACCATTAATGTGATTACGTTCTTATTTAAGGACTGTGCATTGACCTGAGTGAATACTTTTCTAAATTTGAACTTTTATCTTAAGAACTAGTTCTGTGACACAGGCCATGTCCCTGAAGTTAGAGGACAGCAAAAAAGGCTGATTGAAAAGCTGATACGGTTTATTGAATAACTGATATAAATTTCTTCTGTTGTCAGACTGAACTTTTCCTCTCGGAGAAAAAAATAATTTTAAACTTTAAATGTATCTTATTGATGGGTTCTGTTTAATTAAGACTTCACTCTCTTCTTGTACAAAGCTCATTTTGAAAAAAAAATAGAAGGAATTTGAAAGTATTCCAGAACTTTCTGAAATTCATGCTCAGTAATTCCTTCATTCAGATTTCTTTGATTGGCGTGCGATCTCCATGTGGTGATCCGAAATATCCCAGATCACAACATCTTGATAGAGTCGGCTCTATTTTTGAATTGTTTTAAATAGTCCCTTGGAAATTTGCATTAATTGGAAAGTACCTTGTCATAACATTTGCTTTGTGTCATGAAAGGTTATCTATATTTGGAAGTAACATTTTGGTGAAAGGAAGATGGTGGAATATTTATGAACTTTCCCTCCCAGATTCGCAGGTATTAGCACAGGAGGGAACTCGGAGCTCTCAACCACAACCTTCTCAGGTTGCAGTGGGAGGAGAGGGGGCCGAGGCCCAGGGTGAGTCAATGACGCGCCCAAGGACACACGTCTGCAGAGCAGGGTGGGAAGGGTCCTAACCCTGGACTCTGGGCTCCAGGTCAAGCATTTTCTTTTTTAAGCAATTTACTTTTTTTTAAAAAAATATTTTATTGATTTGGGATAGAGAGTTAGAAACATCAATGAGAAACATCAACTGCCTCCTGCACACTCCCCACTGGGGATGTGCCCGCAACCAAGGTTCATGCCCCTGACCAGAATCGAACCTGGGACCCTTCAGTCCGCGGGCCGACGCTCTATCCACTGAGCCAGACCGGTTAAGGGCCAGGTCAGGCATTTTTACCACAGAACATTCCCTCCAATAGATGCAGTGTAACTTTTCAAAAAATCCTGGTGTGAAGCTGCAAGGGACTGACTGACCTTTCTGTTAAGTGTACCTCACCACCGGGAATTGGCTTTTGCATGCATATCTGTACAGGTAGTTAATTTTTTTTTCCTATTAAAGTACCTTTAATTCAACATGTTAATTACAAGAAGGAGATTAATTTTACTTGGATGAGGATAATTTTACTTATTCTCATGACCCAGTTTTAGTAGGACTGTTGCTCCTTAATAACCCTTCCGTAAGAAAATGGAAAGGAATAGGGGTACAGTATCAAACACTTGGCTAAAATTCTTGGATCACTTTATTTTTTAAAAAAAAATATTTGTCGAAAGATGAAAATTAAATACCTGTAAATGACTGTGGATTTCAAGATGCCAGCAGTTATAATCTCAACTTCCATGTAACCAAGTTTTACGGGATGGAACCAGTACCTGTGCGCTTTGAGTTCATTTTGTTTTAGTTCGTCTCTTCCCAAGCAGATGTTCTGGGAACCTTTTAATCAGATGGGAAATGTCTTCACAGTCATCGTATTGGCGCCAACGGGAGCTTGGTACCATCAGGTGTAGTCTTCCTCCGCTGTAAACCAGTGGAAGTGGCCGGGACCTGTGCCCCATCGGAACGGACTGTTTCCTGGGAGCGGGGACGCCGTGCCGCTGGCCACAGCTGGGAGCGTTTGCCAGGAAAAGTGCCACTCGCGTTCTCCCGGCTGTTGGTATTCAGTGCGCAGCCTGTTTTCATATTATAGAACCCAAAATACACATCTTTAAAAACAGCATTTTAAATAGTATATGATAAGAAAAGTTAGTTCGTCTGCATACACTCCTATCCCTTCATTTATCTCTAAAATGGCTACTTACGGAGTACCCGCCTCCTACCAGTCCCTACCCATTAGGCAACTGGCGGAAACGGGGCGTTCTTTCTGGGCAAATGACGCTTTAATGATGATCATCAGCTCTGCTGCATGTGCTACGTGTTTCTTCTGACTTCAGATCCATACTCTGGTTTTCAGATCATGAAAGAAGTCAGTTTCCATGGCAGTGTTAGGACTTCTTAGGCATTTGGCACTGCCCACTCTACACTAATGACCGATCTTTATACTTTATGGTCCTTCTAATTCCCGTTTCAGTTTCTCAGGTACGGAATTTGGGGCCATTTCCCCACCCCTTGCCACTTGGCCCACAAATAAGCCAAATAAATGGGGCCTCTAGTGACTCATTCACTCGAAACTACCAGATAGGTTTGAAATGGTCTGTATTTAATTTGCATGAAGTGCCTACACTCTGGACTTAAACAGGTAAGGGGATACTCTGCATATTCCGTGAAAAATGAAATGCTCTGCAATTGCTCTTCCCCGAGGGACCAGCCGCCGGGGTCGTCATCGGACCCGCGGGCTGGACCCGGGCCCTGGTCCTGCAGAGTTCACAGAGCCGGGAGCAGGGAGAGCGGTGCAGGGGACACACGGGACAGAACAGCGAACGTTTCAAGAAACGGGTCTGCAGACCAAGGCTGTGCTGGCCATTTTTCACGTCTTAATTTGCTAGGCATTTCGCAGTCAATTCCAAACACTTGGGATTTCATCTCTCCATTTAACAAAGTAAAACATCAGTAACGTTTCCTGCTGCTGAAATGCACGCGTGATTCCTGAGCTGATGGAAAACCTAACAGCGAGAGAGGAGCCACTAGGCTCTGCTCCGTCTTCTGGAACCCGAGCCCCAGGCCTCTAGCAGGGGGTTCAGCCTCGGGAGCGGTGAGCCGACCGTGGCATTTCCTGCAGAGGCCTGGGGGACAGAACGGGACATGTTCGGGGTCACACTGATCATTCCAGGCCCCTCCTGCACCCTGGAGAAGCGGGCAGGCCCGCAGGGACCCTGGGGAGGGCAGAGCAAAACCGAAACGGGCCCAGGCGGCGAGCTTGGCTCTGGGGAGACGCGTCGAGGCCACAGTAGGCGGTCCTCACAGGGTGAGGCCATTGTGTTACTCCTGTGTGTTTGGAATCCTTTCTCCTTGGGAAGCAATCAAGGAAATTAGAAGCCCTTTCATGTGTAGGTGGGGATTTTTGTCATCTATTGGGTGCTTCAAGCTACACAATTAAGTTTCCTGGATTCCAGAAAAGTTCATTCTTTGAATCCAAGTCCATTATTTTTCTTCTGAAAACTCTGAATCCCCAAGAACATCCATTTCTGGCAACCATAACATTTTACTCAAATTAAGTTGCACAAAGGTATTAAAATGGGTGCGATTAAATTACCACATTTGTTCCGGTGTATTTGTTTATAAATCGCAGGTGTGGTTCCCATCACGCCTCCAGGTGGCTTTTGGAGAAATAGACGTTACTAGGGCCCATTAAAGAAAGGCAGGCTCAAAAAAGGGGAAAAAATGCACACAGGTGCAGATGGCTCTGAAAGGCAGGGACGTTACCGCGACCTCCGTTAGGGCTGGAGGACAGTTAGGTTGTGTGACGTTGGGGTGGGGGGCATGTAAGTAACGACAGGGGTCACATGATGATGCGAGTCTGTGTGTCGTTAAAACTGGGCAGCACCGGGAGCCCTGGAAACCCTGGGGCAGGAGTTTGGATCTGAAATAAACTCTCAAGTAGGAAGCAAACTACTAAGGTTAGTGCTAGATACCATGTGGCTGGGAAGTGATGGAAACTGTTAACATTAATTGTAGTCCTAGCGGTAGCTGTGCCGGAGGTAAGATGTGTTCCGCTGTCCAGAATCATCGCAGTAGACGGGGGTCCTTGAATGTATGTGTTGGATCAGATATGTCCTGGGACATATGTCATATGACACTGATACTTGTTAACACATTGTTCAAAATTCCCCTTTTTGAGTCCAGCTGGCGTGGCTCAGTGGTTGAGCATGAACCAGGAGGTCACCGTTCGATAAGAGGTCACCGTTCGATAAGAGGTCACCGTTCGATTCCCGGTCAGAGAAAATGCCCAGGTTTCGGCCCTGATCCCCACTGCGGGGCATGCAGGAGGCCGCCGATCCGTGATTCTCTCTCACCTTTGATGTCTCTGTCTCCCTCTCTCTTCCTCTCTGAAATAATAAAACATACTTTGAAAGGACGTCCCTTTCTGGAAGATGTGTCCCCTGAATTCCCGTGGGCCCCTCCCCGCAGCTTGGTCTCCCGTGCCCGGGTCCGGGCGTCCTGCTGGGGGCAGAGGGGGGCAGCTGCCTCGCGGTAGAGATGCTGATGAGTGCAGTTCTCTGAGTGACAACAGAAAGCTTCCGGTTTCATTGAAAAGCCCCTGCAGCGTTGGGGGTGTGTGTGTGAGTGACACTGGAGGGTCTCCTGGTTGAAAACCCTGCCCCGTGGGCCTGAATCCACGGGAATCTGTGCAGCCCAGGTGTGAGGGCCTCAGGCCAGGCTCTGCTCGCTCGTGTGCCCCGCGGTTGGTCGAGTGTGGTCAGTGGGTGAGGGTGTGTAGAGAACCAGAGACGGAGGGTGGACACACACACATGCACACACACATGCACACGCACATGGAGTATTTAAGGAGTCGGCGCCTGTGCTCTGCAGGGGGAGTTGGCAGCTGGGCACCCAGGAGCTGAAGGTGCAGTTCCGGCCCCAGGGCCCCGGGACTCAGGACCCAGGGAAATCGTTCCGTTGAAATGCGAGGGCAGGAAGAGTTGATTCCTGGTCGGAGGGCGGCCAGGCAGGAGGCTTCTCTCTTCCTGGGCAGGGGCCAGGCGGTTTGTTCTATTCAGGCTTCACCTGATGAGGTGAGGCCCACACTCAGGAGAGAGAGCTGTCTCTCACTCAGCTGCCTGTTTACATGGCCAGCTCAGCCAGACACATCCTCACGGGGACTCCCAGAGCAGCGGCGGACCAACTGCCAGGGCCTCTGTCTCAGTAAAGTGGACGTGAAATGAACCGTCACGCGTGGGGTCGGTAACAGTGCCGGGGGTGTGTGGGGGGGACTTTCCCAGTATCCGTGCTCAGTGACGATGGATGGATGGGTGGTTGCTGGCATATGGATAAAGAAATGAATGAATGTTCATCACAAAACTTGAAGAATCGCCAAGTTTCCATTTTGTAAATCTGGAAATACTTCTGTTTTTGCTGCTTAAACATCAGTAACTTTACAGATGTTTGTTTGAAACATAGTATTCTTTAACCCCTGTGTTCACAGTATGGGCCACGCTGAAGGTTATTCCTACCTTTGAATGGGCTCAGAAATACTGAAAAGGACCTAAACTTTTTCTTCCCTGAAATCGGACTTCTTACTTGCTATTTGCTTCCTTTAATATCAGACCTCCTCTCAATTTTTCCCTATATTTCCATGGCCTCTTTTTCTTATCGAGGTGGTGTTTAATATTTATATTTAATTTTGTCCATACTTAATTTATATTTAATATTTATCTTTTCTTCACCCTAATTCATTTTGGTTTTGGTTTGGTTCTGACTTTAATAAGCTTTCTAGTGATGCCTTTATTTATACTGTAGAATAATGAATTTTTATATTGTAATTAATGTAAAAAATAAAATCCTACAGCTAATAGCAACCTCATAGTATAACTACAAATATTTAAAAAATGAGATACAACATGAATATTTTGACAATGAATCATATGTTCTGTAATAAGTTTATCATCTCTTAATCTGATATTTTCCCCATAGAATTATCATGTTTTCTTGACCTGCATTCCTTTTAGTTCCTGCAGAGTAGACCTACTGATGTTAAAGGGACATGGTTAATTTCAAATAACTCTTCATATAACACAATGTTTAACAGTACAGGTCATTCTTAAGCTATGATGGCTGCACCACAATTTCAGGGGTTTTGCTGGGAATCGTTTTCTTCCCCTAACCAAGAAGTCGGTACGTTTGCTGTAGAAAATGCGAATAGATAACGGTTTATTTTGGGAGAGAATGTGTGTGGTTGATAAGCTTTGTTCAGGCTTGTGCTGGCTGTGTGTCCAGTGTTCATGAGTGGACTGTATACCTTTAATAAGATGTCTTTACACAGAAACGCACCTAAGACAGGGTTGTATGTTTACCAGTTGATAACAATGTTATGACCAGAGGCTTAAACCCTACCTGTGCTCTCCTAGGAGCAGTAGTTCAGTGGTTTCGCTAAATCAGTGTTTGAAGTGACTTTATAGAACATAACTGCCATGGGTAATGAGAACCAGCTTTAGTTTTTTAAAAATTGAGGTCTTTGTACGTTTGTGCGTTTCTTCTTAATGGTATATTGTGAGTATTTTCCTGTGGGAGTCAGTATTCCTCAATCCCTTTTTAATTCTCTGTAGCGCAGCATAGGAACGGGCTGTCAGTTTACTTAATCCAGATCCTTTTATAGAGCACTGACTATCGCCCACCCGGCGTTCTGCTGTGACATGCAGTTCTGGAATAAACATCCTTGTAGCTTAATCTTTATCACATCCCTGATTATTTCCTTAGGATAAGTTTGGTGCAAATGAAGTTCTTGGAACACAGGATATGCAAATTGAGACTTGCTGTTTGCAAGTTCCTCTGTGATCTTTTCTGTGTTCTTTTCTGGATAAAAGGAAACTAACAAAAAACCGATCCATTCTTATGCAATTTTGAAAACCTTTAGAGGAATGTAAGAAAGTTAGAGGTGGTTTTTATCTCTTATTTCTGCGGCCATTTGTAGTAATTTGCGGCCCTGTGTTGCATTGCAGGCGAGTGCCCTTTAGATATTAGGGGAGAATTGCAGATCAGGTAACAATGGGCCTGCAGAAGTTATTAGGGTGTTGTATTCCAGCCCCTCTCTTTTATTGACAGAGCTGGGGAATGGTTTGAACATGTTGTTGTGAGTTCTGTTTTCTTTTTTAAGGACAATACTGCATTTTCTTCTCAATATCGTCACCCACTAGCGCAGAGGAGAACCTAGACCAGTGATGGCGAACCTATGACACGCGTGTCAGAGGTGACACGCAAACTCATTTTTTTGGTTGATTTTTCTTTGTTAAATGGCATTTAAATATAGAAGATAAATATCAAAAATATAAGTCTTTGTTTTACTATGGTTGCAAAGATCAAAACATTTCTATATGTGACACGGCACCAGAGTTAAGTTAGGGTTTTTTAAATGCTGACACGCCGAGCCCAAAAGGTTCGCCATCACTGACCGAGACTGCCCACCTCCATTCCCAGCCCTGCTGGTTTCTCTTCTCTGGCTTTGGTTCAGGGAGCCAGCCCCAGGGAACGCCAGCCACATACCTCCTCCCTGGAGAGGCAGGTGCAGAAGTGGGTGGGTGCCATCCTCCACCGTTCCCTTCCACCCAGCCAGCCGGAGCAGGCCTGTGCGACTCTCCGCCACAGAGAAGACCCTGATGGGAGCCTCTGGAGAAATCTAAACAGGAAGCGCTGGCAATGCAGAGGGCGGACCACATGCTCCTTTCTGCTGTGAGAACTGGCAGCCGGAAGAGGCGGCCTGAGCGCTAGACAGGGAGAGATGACTTATGCTCATGGGAAAAGCAGCTACTGCCAGGCCTTGGCGTACTTGTACTGCATGGGCACATGTTTAACTTTGCATATGGTCTTTCTCCAGCATGGAGCGTGTCTAGCTTCTCATTTATGGTAAGCATTGCGGCTACCAGAGGGCAAATGCTGACGTATGCTCTTTAACTCTTATGTGCAAAGTGCGCATGGCATTTTGTAGTTTGTATGTTTCTCATAACACGTGTTTGGTTTTGTTTCTGCAGTGCCTTTGCGATCATATATTATTGAATATACCATATTAGATTGTGCTGATATATTTTAATGTGTTAGCATTCTCCCGTAATTTGACCGTTTATTTTGTTCCTCTTTTCGATTAACATGGATATTGCCAAAGGAGCAGCTTAACGCTCCTGCCTTTTCCATGTCTTGTGGGCTATTTTTAGAGCATATATTCCTAGGATGGGATTCCTTGGAACTGCTTTACTGCTTCTGTTGTGAATTTCAGGTTGCTTTCCAAAAACAGTGGTTACCCCATAATTGTGTGTTATATGTATTAAAAACAATAAAAAAAAAAAAGAATCCTGGTTGCTTTAATGTATATACCTTTGATTACCAGCAAGGATCCGTCTTTTCCTAATGGTATTTGCTATTGGAATTTTGCCTTGTGTAAAAATCATTGTTTATCATTTTTTACCCGAAGACTTGCCTAAGAGAGCCTTTTCTTGGCCACAGTTAAGGTCATTTCATACTTTATGGAGTTCTTCCAAGTTAAATAGGTATTGATGTGTGTAAAATTGAAAACCTTTAACATGAACCTTTAAAGACCTACTAGTATAGAGGGAATAGCACTTCATGTTAATGGCTCTTACTTGGATCCAAGCACTTTAAGGAATAGAAAACATGTCTGAACCACCCTCATAATGACCTGTGACAGGAACAGGGCCAGCACAGAAATGCATACTTGACTCTCTCATGTTGGAATGCATCCATTGACTCCAGTGGTACTTCTTATGCTTCACATCAATTCATTCATCTCCCTTCTGTGTTGTCATTGTACCTCACATATAGACATTAATGTGCACCTTCGTCACATTACCTGGTAATTCTTTCTTACTTGCCTGTGTTCCTGCTTCAGGACGCTTCCCAAGGAGGGAACCTATAGTCAGACTAGGATTTTTAATTCCTCCTGCCTAGCACATGGCACTGCCGTCTCTGAAGTCTGTGCATCCATCCAGCCAGCATTCATTGGCTGGCTGAGTGCTGTGCTGAGCTTTATTGGGCATGGAGAGTGTAGTGATGGAAAAGCCCGTTCCCTGAAGGCTGGCCAGCTCCTTTACGGGGTTGCGGGAAGGGGAGGGGGTCCTGGGCCCCCAGGTAATTGACAGTGTGAAGTCTGATTTTAGAGCATAGAATGGCCTTTAAGCATGAAAATATGTGAGTTGAGACACCTTATTAAAGCAGCAGTGATCAGGAATGATTGGGGAAAATATAGGATAACATGTTATAAACTTTTTAAAGGCTATTTTCCCAGACTTGATAGATTTTTAGTTAAATTGGCGTGGCCAGCTATAAAGCCCCACCCTCATTCGTTAACGACGTTAAGTGTAGAGCTGGCAGAGACCTTAGAAATCATCTAGTTTAAACTCCTTTGTACAGTTGAAGACACTGAACTTCAAGGCAGGTCTGACTTCCCCCAGGCAGGCTGAGGCCTTCCTTCGAAAAGAAAATGTTTTAAAATGTGGAAGGACGTCTATAATAATAAAAGCATAATATGCTGATTAGACCAGATGTCCTTCCGGACGAAGCCTGGGTCCCGGGTGCCAGAGGGAAGCCGGTGCCGGCAGCTGGGGGAAGGAGGGCCTACTCCTGCACGAATTTCATGCGTCCGGCCTCCAGTCTTTCTTAATAAATACGATGAAGAGCTTTCTGTTCCTCTTGCACATCTGAGCCTGAGTTCTGAGTGTGAGGCAAGCATCATTTGGATTCGCTAACACGGGGCTATGCTAGTGTGTGCAGTGGGCCTTGCGGGCAGCCTGTGCTCACACTGTGTCCCAGGTCCCTTCCTCTCTGCAGCTTCAAGAACGCTTCATGAATCTGGGAACCGGGCTATGTAGGTATCTGTATGTCCTTTGCTTTGTAGAAAGAGAGAGTGGAGTTTACTTTTTGGGGTTCAGCTATGGTCCCCAGCTTTGTGACAGAGACGTGTGTAAATCACTATTGAGCTTTGAGTTTGCATTTGCAGTACGTATAATGTTTAATTGTAAAGGGATGAACTCAACCATGTCAAGGCGATTGTGTTAACCATGCGACTGGCTGGCACGTAGGGTGTTTTTGACAATGTTTTATCTGACCTGTATGGCCAAGTGTTTCATTGTTTGTGAGAACAATGCAGTGCTTTCTTTTATACTTAGCTTAGACTTTAAAAGATAAAGACATATTTATCTTAATCACACCAGACAAGCCAACACAGTGTCCAAGTGGGATTAGAATGGTGCAAAGGGGAGGGAAGATACCTTTGAAACCCTGTTATCTAGTCATTGAATTCTAAAAACTTAGAGCTCTTATCTTATTACTTCATTACAGGGAAACTCTTTCAATTCAGATGAGGGTGCAGGGGCAAGAACCTCTGCTCAGCACCTTCCCACTGGGCTTTGTTTGTTATCTGAGTCAGAGGTTTTGAATTCCTGAGGACCTTACAGGACTTGGATTTCCCTGAAATGCCAAAGTTTGCAAGTATGTTTGTTTTTCTCAACAAGAGTGTTGCTAGCATCATCAGCTGTATCCTCAAAGGGGCTCTTGAACAGGGAGGAGGAGGACCATCGCGCCAGACTTTGACTTAGTGCCTGCTGGAGTGTGGTGACTTAGGAGATGGCAAACAAGGCCGTTGTCATTATCCTTTGGAACAAGTATTTCAGAATGACACAAGTGACAGCTCAGTGTCACCTCCGTTTGTGATTTTCTCAGTGATATCAAAACCACTCAAATTTATTACACAACGTAGGTGGAAGGAGATGGCTTAGATAGAGGGCCTCGGCTTCAGTCCGGACTGATCCTACCGAGTTGTCAAGACATTTTATGTATAATGGGTCTCTTCCTTCATTGTTAAGGGGGAGAGATGTGAAGATTTATATACTCCATCTTTCTCCTGTAATTTTGTTCATTCTATGGAATTAAAAACAATTTTTACATGAGTGTGCAATATGCATGTATTCAAAAGGATAGGGTCACCTGAGGCTAAACTGTGACTTGTTACAGCCACTGAGTGTGAATTTTGTCTTGCTGTGGTTTTTTCAAGCATACAGCCTCTGTCAAAACGATATTCTATATTACGATTTTCAACTGCTTATTTTCTGTGAAGCTGTTACAGTGTTCACACCTTTTTGTTGTTTTTTTCTCTTCTGATCGATATTTTATTCCTGTTTCTTGAAATAGGGCCTTCCAGGAATTTTGATGACTGGATGGATGCAGTTGAATTGCATGGGATTTCCCAGTGGTGATGACCAACATTTACGTGTCCCAACTGTTCCTCTGACTTACGTTTTATTTTATAATAATGTAGAATTTATACTCAAAAGTAGCCCTTAATAAAAAAAAGAAAATGCTAAAGATTCAGGCCACGGCACGCACTAAGTGTTGTTGGTTTGGCATCCTGGGCGCTGATGTCTCTGACTTTCCCACAGTCTCCTTTCCTCGACCTTGAAGGTACAGAAACGGCATTGGCTGGGAGAATTGGACATTGTAGAGCCGCTTGGAAATGAAATGTTAATTTTTTTGTTAGTGGGGTGTTGTGGGCTAAATTTATCCCCTCAAAATTCATATGTTGAAGTCCTGACGCCCAGCACCTCAAACAATGGGTGTATTTGGAGAGCGGGTCTTCACCGAGGACATTAAGTCAACATGTGATCTCAGGGTGGGTCCTCGTCCAGTATGACCTGAGTAAGGCAGAAGGGCACAGACATGCCCAGGGGAGGCCTGTGAGGGGCGGGGAGAAGACAGGCCATCGCTGCCAGCCCGGGAGCGAGGCCTCAGAAGAAATGACCTTGCCAACACCTGGACCTCAGACTCCAGTCTCCAGAACTTTCAGAAAATACGTTTCTGTTGTCTCAGCCGCCCAGTCCGCGGTGCTATGTCACAGCAGCCTGGGCAGGCTCCTACAGGGGCCTTGTTTAAAGAGTGATCAAAAATAGCTCAGTTAATGAAATGAAAATCTATACATGTATCATTTTTCTTTGGAAACGCAGTTTTCATGAATGTCTCGTCCTCAGAATCCCTTGGAGGGTAGCCTGGAATCATTGATATTTTATTAATTGTCCAGTGGCAGCACTCAGTAGGTTTTCTTTACAGTGCATTTTTCTCTGAAGCTTCAGGAAACCTGTAGTTTGAAAAATAATTTGAGTGAATCATTGGGATTAATCACTTCATTCCCATCAAAATATTGTTTTGCCTTCTTAGATGGTGAGAGAAATTAATGAGGTTTCTTAATGAGCCTCTTCCCCTACCACGTTACAGGAACATATTGAAAAACGGTGGACTGCTCACCAGACAATGGGGGAGTGCACTGGCCAACGGAACTAGCGGGAATGAAGCCCGATTAGTCACAGAGTAGGTGGAAAGCATGTCAGTGTCAGGAGGGGGTTTTCACTTTCTTTCAGTTTCTCACAGTAATTTAAGAACATTGGGGGGAAATGAGGGAAAGAGAAGGAAGCACAAATCTATCACCTTTGCTCTTAATTTGGTTTAAGGAACCTAATGTGCGTTTCTAGGAGGAAAAGAAGAAAACGCTTTGAAATCATGTAGGTATTACAGAAACCACCACGCGTCGGTTTATTTCTCCTTTTGGCGTCCTATCGGAGTATCTCTAGATGCTTTCATTTATACAGCTTTGTCCTAGAAAATGTGAGAACATCAGCCTCTATACAATTAAATGTAAAATCAATGCAAACTGCCCAAAGGACGAACATACTGGGTATTAGCTTGTAGAGACAGATGCTTTTTCAGTCCCCTTGTGAGTCTCCCGCTATTGAATATAGAAATTTAAGGCTATATAGCCATTATCTCCGTGTTAGAGTTGCAGGCAGAGTGGAAGGTATAAAGGGCCTTTTATTTTTTCTCCCCCAAACCAGATAGATCCATGCTGCATTAGAAATATTATACAGGCTTCTGGGTATTTTTAGGCCATGATAGATACAACATTCTACGGTACAATAAAAGAAAAATTCCCTTTTGCCCTAAAGTTATATTTTAGCCTTCATTAAATTCTTACCTACCATGAGATTGGAAGGAGAAAGGCATTTGTAGCGTGCCCAGCGTTTGCTGGAGTACAGTGGAAGGCACTCTGACTCGCAGCACCGGGCTGCCTTTTGGATTTTGCAGGTGAAGGAGAAGGTGACGTTTGGAGAAGGTGGGGGGCAGCACCTCAGGAGGTGTTTGTAGAAGCTACTTGGGTAGAAGCCAGTCGACTTCAGTGTTGTCAGGTCGACTCTATTGCCAGGCAGTCGGACAAGCCTGGGAAGATGGTTGGTCATTTCTGGCCTTTAGTTGCTCCGCGATGAGTGACATGGAAGAAATGGAGGAGCTTTTGGGGTCTTTCCTGTATAGGGACTCAGAATAGTGTCCACTGCATAAAGGCGTAAGTCGGTCGGAGCACACATTTGCCACTGTCTATCAAGTCCGTTTAGATGTTGAGATGAGTGTAACATGCAGATATTTACAAGCGTGCTGATATCGAAGTGGTTCTTTCAAAGTGCAGTATGTTAGTCAACTCCTGCTCAAAAGAACTATTACTAATATCTGGGGGAGAGTCCTCAGGGCTCTGGTTCTGTGCAGTTGTTTTGTTTACAAATTAAAAAATGAGTACTAAAATTCAGACAGGCAAGGAACGGCCAGACTAACTGATCTCCAAGACCCTGATACCTACGGCATTCAGTGGGGTTTTGAAGCGTGCTCACTACACTTTGGTTTCTCATCCCTGAGACCCCAAAGATTTACTAAAATGACGTAATCAGAGGATTTTTAAGAGCACAACTTATGGAGGGTATTGAAGGTTTTCTGAAGCGTGGAGCACTCCGTTCGATGGGAATTGGCTCTGCATTGTTTCCAGCTGCATTCCTGGCACCTTTCATATACTTTAAGGGGGTAGGTGCCCACTGAATACTCATTTCTGACGGGATCTCTTGGAATAAGTCCTGGTAAGAGTACCGATCATATTTTCAAATCATAACCTTACTTCCTCCAATCTCTCTTGTCCTCCTCCTTCTTTTAATATGTTTTTATTGATTTTACAGATAGATTAAGGGAGAGGATAGAGAGATAGAAACATCGATTAGCTGCCTCCTGCACACCCCTACTGGGGAATGAGCCCACAACCTGGGCATATGCCATGACCAAGAATGGAACTGGTGACCTCTTGGTTCATGGGTCGAAGATGCTCAACCACTGAGCCACACTGGCCAGGCTCCTCCTCCTCCTCCTCCTCCTTTCTTCTTCCTTTTAAATATGTCCTCGAATCTTCTTTAAAAGAAGTTATGGATATACTACAACCAAATGTGAAATCGATAAATTAGATATAACCATTTTCTTTAGAAAATATTATTGGGCTTGAACAAAATTGAAGTTGTTTTTAGGTATTTAAATAATTTGAGAACATTTAAAATAAGATTCTAGAGACTACCAGTTTATATGCAACCTTTTGGGGAAAAAAAGATGGTGAAAACTAAATACTTCTCTATACAGAGAGAGAAACACAATAACCATTTTAAATTATTCCTTAATATCTAGGAAATGTTATTGACTGTAAGAATAATTAAAATGTGAAGATGATACAATTGTAAGGAGATGTATGCAATTGATCATACTTTCTAAGTTATGACTAACTATCGCTTTTGATTTTCTGTGGCAGTTTTTGCCTGAAAGGACTTTCACTGTGTTCTGACTCCTTTATTTTAGGTCCTAAAACCCTTTTTCCAGAAAGATACCAGTTCATGGTGTCCTCACCTGGCGTCCTGTCCTTTGAGTGAAAGGCGTCTGCCTCGCCTTCGGCTTTTGTGCAGCGCGTCTCTCGCGGGTCTCCATTGTCAGCCCGTGTGAAGGGAGCGGGGAGTGGGGAGGGCAGGGGACGTGCTTGCCTCGGGTGACCATGCTCCTTTCCCTTTTCTGTTCTAGGTTATGTTCCGTTTTGAGAAAGAATAAGGGAAGGAAACAGTCATGGGCGTGTAGGTTTTCATGAGTTTAAAGGCTCTTTCAGCATGGCTGTCCTGTGAGTGACACATAAGGGTGGGAGTGTGAGCGGACAGTCAGGGGGTCTGTGCCTGTCACTGCTTGAGCCAGTGAAACAGAGACAGGGTGGGGGGGGGTGGGGGGGTGGGGAGGTGGGGATCATACAGGAGCGTTTATTCCAGTCCCGCCGGCGGCAGGTCAGCACGGAAAGCTGCTCTGTACCCCCCCCCCCCATTAGCCGGCTGCTTATCTCGGGTGGGGGGGACAAAGGTCACCTGGGGATGTCCACAGAAGGCAGGCCAAACGGGCAGTGCACAGGCCTGGAGGTTTGCAGAGGCCGGCCCTGCGGGTACGCAAAGGCTGGTGGCGCTGGTTTCTGCCAGGAGGTGGTTAGGGTCCCAGGAGAACAGGCCCCTCCAATTGGGAGGGGGGGGCGGCGGCTGCCTCTCCAGGTGAGCGCCCAGGCCCCGTGTGCCTTCTGTAACCAGCAGAGCAGCCATGAGAACAGAGCATGATTCACATTCTTGCGGTTCTGGCTGGTCCCTGCCTCCTGCGTCTGCCCCTCTCAGCAATCTGTGTGTAATGTTTTCAGGTTGGCTCTGGCTTCCTTGGGTTTGCACCTAGTCCCTGCCTGGCAGCCTCTCCGGGGCGCACAGCATCTGCTTCCCCTCCTGCCTCACTCCCGCCCGTCACTGTTATCTTCTGCTGAAGTGCAGACAGTCCCCAGTTTAGAAACACTCCCTTGTGGGGAGCACACCTCCCCCCGTCCTGTGGGCAGCCCTTCCCACCACCGGGGGCGCTGTTGGTGCTGGAGACCTTCGCCCCCCCCCCCACCTGCCTGCTTTGGGAGGGACCCTGCTCACCAGACCTTCTGGGTAGACTCCCCCAGGACACCCCCCTCCCCGCCCCCGGCCCCCATCACTCTCAGGGTCTGTGTGCCTTCAAGGTCAGGAGCTGGAAGGCGGCCTTGCGAGGTTTCCTGTGCCATGAATTCAGGGCTCAGGGCTAGAATGGATTCCCTGAACTGGCTGGGAGACAGACGTTCCCATGATTTTAAGTTTAGTTTAGAAAAACGTGGTTCAAGTGTCGGATTTACAAATGAACTTGCAAACACATGGGCACACTCGGGACTTCTTGGGTGTGTCTGCTCCCTGACACCAGATCCCCAGTCACGTTGTACAAGGACAGTCGCTTAGAAAGTTCTTCTAGTGATTTTTATTTTATGCTAAAAAAAAAACTAGTTGAGTTTTTTGAGTACCAGTCTATCTCCTACACCAAAAAAGGAAATAAGAAAAAAACACTATAATCTGATATGAAGCTGTCTTTTATTTCTTTAACCCATTTTTGTCAATTTTATATTATAAATTAGTTGCTTCCTACCCACGGAACCCAATTAATCAAGTTGTATGTAATGTTCTCTGGCTTACTGTCTGGTTTAATGTTTTTGACAGAGAGTCATCTTTGCGTTTTGGCAGACCAAGTGTATCTATTGAAGCTCTTGTGTTAATAACGTTTCCCTGCTACCCTCTCTGGGGGAGGGGGCTGGAGGGGGAGAGCGAGGAGGAGGGAGAAACAATGAAATTTGAGTCATCTGCAGCCCAGACTGTCCTTCTGTGAAACAGCTATAATTTCCTGGTCCCAGGGCTCCCGCGAGGAGAGTCTGGTCAGCATTGTTTTTTGTCTTGTTTTCTTTTTGTTTTGAGGATTGGAGCCGAGGCGAATAGGCATTTCGGCGGAAGACGGCGATGGTGAAGTGGTTGTGCCACACTCTTAAAATATTGCGATATTAGGTCAAAGGAATGTAGGTTTGGGTGTCGAGGTATTTGACCTGTAGAGAGATGGATGGTTCTTCTTCTTCACCCGATGCAGCGAAAAGATCGGGTGAAGAGAGTACGGGGAGTGAAACCCAGTGTGTCGCCACGGCGTCCTTGTGGGCAGGAGGGACGCCGCGATGCGATGCTCAGACTGGGGTTTGTTGGTGTTGGCCTGCGGGCCTGTGGAGAGGGCACCCTAAAATACCCCGGCGCGTGAGAAAGTGAGAAGATCCCTTTAGGACCTTCACCGGGTTACTCCTGCCTTTGGGATACCTGTCTCCGCCTCCTCCAGGCAGGCTTGTTCCCTCTCCCCCTCTATCCCTCCGTCCCTCCGTGGGGTGGGCATGGGCCCTGTGCTTGTCCGTGCTCCTGGGCACGCTGATGCGCAGCCTGTGTGTGCCCTGCAGCAGCCTCCTCCTCCCTCCTGTCTTGTGTATCTTTTGCAAGGAAATGGATCTCATCCAGAATGCTCTGGCATTCATCAGCTGGTAAAAGACATCATTTCAAAGTCTAAGGCAGAGGCAGGAAAAGGATGCCAGGGTCAGCCTGACTGTTTCAGCAGAGCTGCCTGGCAGCAACTCTGCGAAGTGCCCGCGTGCGTTCAGTCGCCCCGGGCATCGCAGCCAGAGCGGCTCGCAGAGTGGATCACCTCCCGCCTGGGACTGGACTGCGCAGAGCGGCCTGAAAGAGGGTATTGTGCTCCCAAACCTCAAGCCGGAGCAGGAGGCGAAGCCAATGTCCCTGGTTATTTTGCACATTGAAATGCCATCTAAGAGAAAACTGCTCATTATGACTCAGTTCCGTTAATTAGGCGTAAATTGCCATCTTTTGTCTGACACAAATGAAGGTGAAGGAACTCCGCAAGACCAGAGGATACAGAAATTCTAATGAGATGAGCGCATGGGCTGGGAAAGGGAGGAATACAAGGAGCCATTCAAGGGAGGCGAGCCGCGGCCTGGCTTGTGTAGGAGCAAAAAGCAGAAACATGCATTTGTCATTGTCGGGGTTCATATAGCATGGAGAACCGAGGTCAAGGTCTCCACAGGCCCGGAGGGTCCTGACTTGGAGGGGATGGGGGCTGGCCCAGGAAATGTGCTCCTCTTTTCTCTTCCTGGTTCCGCTCTGAAGCTGTTTGTTGGGTACACAGCCTGTTCGCCGCGGGAGCCCCACAAGTGGCTGAGGGAGGAGTACGTGGCCTTTCACCTAAAAACAATATGGTCCTGAGACATTAAGGAAATCGGCAAAGTTCGACCAGGAGACTTACAATTAAACAGAAGGAGAGGGATTGTTTAAGCATAACAATAACTGAAGAATTACAGAATTGTAATGTTGGAAAGGACTTCAGGGTAATTCTGGAGCTGAAAAAGGGACTTCATTAGGCTAAGAAAATACCTCCTTAATCCCATCTTTAGAAACGTATGAACACATTTTCTTAATTGCATCAACTTCTCAATTGCAAACGAGGTTGTTCCAGAGTAAATTTAGCCTTATTCGAAAGCCGGACTTCTCCCCGTGTTAGACCGAAATTAACGTGGCCTCAAGTTCCTGTAGTCTGGTCACTAAAAGCCATTAGTTTCTAAAGTACATTTATAACACGGGGTGAACGGTACCTGTAGGTCCGTAACGTTTCTTGTTCCTCTTTGAGAACATGTATGCAGTAGGAGTTTATACTCTGTGTCCGATGGCCTGCACCGTCCTGTGACGTTAGCCATAAGTAATCAGTTCATGCATTCAGCGCATTAAGCACCTATGAGGTCCCAGACACAGCGCCAGCCGCCAGGAACTTGAGGATGACTCCGCCCTCAGTGCTGGGGAAAGGGATCGAGGACAAGACCCGACTTAGAGAAAGTCCCCGCAGCAGTTCGATGTTGAGATGCCCACACGTGACACCAGTCAGGGTCACGCTGATGGTTGAACACGGGTTTCTGAAGAGGCGGCTGCGCCTGGCTCACAGATCAGATCCAGAGGCCACAGCGGCGTGCTGTTCGTGGATGGTACCCTGCGGCCCTGGATGAAGTCTTACCAGGTGAGTGAGAAGAGCCAGGACTTGTGGACGGGTGATGTCCTAGGAATTCAGAAAGAGGCCTGTGGAAATGTAGGAGCGTGAGATGGAAAGTCAGGCCTGTTCGGCGACGCAGGGCAGGAAAGTAGAATGCAGTGCCTTGGTCGCCAGGTGGGGCCCTGGCTGGTCTTTCCATGTGGGGGTTGTCGGGGGAGGGCGTCACCATGTTTGAGTTGTGTGTGAAGGTGAGGAGGGAGACAGCCAAGTAGAGCTGAGAAGTACATTAAGATGAGACCTAGAGGTGTGTGTGTGTGAGGGGGGATGGGGGGGGGGGAGAGCATTTTTGAACAAGTTGATGGCTGTGTAAGGAAAGTGTAAAGAGAGAATAAGAGAAAGGAAGGGGGTCCACCTGTGTCTCCAGGGGAAGTCGGGGTGGAAGACACGATCGCAGTTGGAAAGCTACCACAGGCAGGAAGCAGACTTCCAACTGGAGTCCGGGGGCCAGGAATGGGTGTGGGTATATGTCTAGGTTTGTTGGCAGATGAGTGGGGAATTGAATTTCGACTATGGCCGATGGCCTCCGTGTTTCTAAGCGAGATGTGTTCCAGGGAGATGAGCCTAGTGAAGGCTCCGTACGGTCTTGGAGGGAATGGAAGAAGGAGAGGTAATAAGGACAAGAACGATAAAAGCATAATATGCTAATTAGACCGGACAGCCGAATGACCTTCTGGACATCCTTCCGGATGACCTTCTGGACGAAGCTGAGGCTGCAAGGACCGAGCCCCTTGCACGGATTTTGTGCATCGGCCCTCTAGTAAGAAATAATGGCTACTGGATGCCCAGTTAGGACTCGAGGAATGCATGGGAGGAGATGCGTGGCGGCAAGAGTTTTGTCCAGAAACTAAACTTTCTGCATCTGGATGAGAGAGAGTGTTGAGGTTTGGCTGGGTGAGTGAGGTTGAAGGATCAGGCCAAAGGGAACAAATCATTGTTTAGCTGGTCAGTGAGCTTAGTAAGGGTTGCCCTGGGTTTAGGTATGTTGACCATGATGGGGTGAGTGTGTGTGTGTGTGTGTGTGTGTGTGTGTGTGTGTTTGCGTTTGCACTGCCCCCATTGCTTCTCAATACCCTTCCTTCTCTGTGGATGTGTTGAACTTGGCTTTCTTTCCCATGTGGGTAAACAGGGAGTCTCTGGCCATGTCTCAGATACTCAGATACGGAGGAAGACACAGAAAGCAACTCCTGAAATGTTGGTGATGCTGATTATTACTGTTTGGTACTCTTGAGTCTTCCAGTAAAAAAAACCCCCACAAAAATAAAAAACACACACACAACAGCACAGTCAGTGTGGTTCAGTGGTTGAGTGTCAACCTATGAACCAGGAGGTCACGGTTCCATTCCTGGTCAGGGCACATGCCTGGGTTATGGTCTTGAACCCCATTGTGGGGCGTGCAAGAGGCAGCTGATCCATGATTCTGTCTCATCATTGATGTTCCTATCTCTCTCTCCCTCTCCTTTCCTCTGTGAAATCAATAAAAAAATATTAAAAACAAACAACAAATCAACAAACAATAATAACTCAACCAAGAAAATGCCTTCCCTCTTGTGTTTGAGCTCAGTAACTCATTTTGCAGAGCCTGCCCCATGTGTCCTTGGAATTCTGGGTGACGGATCGGCTTTTGCCTTCGGGATGGCTCGTTAGTGCTCAGGTAGACGCAGAGAGGTAGGCACTGCCTTGGAGTGATATTCGGGAGAGCTCAGAGGCGAACAGGTATACAGAGGAAGGAGTACATAGGGCTTATTTACGTTGGTTGCTAGCACTAAGTCACGTACTGTTGCTATGTGGCTGTGTGAATTTGTCAGACAAAAATCTTCATGGTTCATTTGCTTACTGGCTACGGGGGCAGACTTCGGATGGGCGGGAGCCGCGCTGGCCACAGCACTGAGCCCTGCAGGACTGCTCTGCCGGACTCTGCAAGGCAGATGGAGAGCTAGCGAAACGAAACCTGAAACGCGCACCTTCGCGTGGGGAGGTGTTGATCACAGAGCCAACCGCTGTGGCTCCAAATACTGACTGTCCAGGGCTCGCCAACCCCGCCTCCGTGGCATCTCGGCCTGTGCCCGTTTGCCTCAAAGAAAAGCACAGTTCAGGTCATTTCGCTGTGTGTGCACATGCTCAGCCCGCCGTAGAACGTGTGGCACCGTTTGGGAATGAGGCCGCGTGTTGCGGTCAGGGGGTGGGGTTGGCGAGTGAGCCTTGGCCTGGGAGTAAGTAAAGTCTGGGTTTTAGTGTTGATTCAGCAACTAACCAGCCTTGTCACGTGTCCAGGTCACTTACCTCTTGGGTCTTCATTTCCTCAGCCATAAAATGAACTTCACGGTCTTTTTAAAATATATATATATATATTTTATTGATTTTTTACAGAGAGGAAGGGAGAGGGACAGAGAGTTAGAAACATCGATTAGATAGAGAAACATCAATCAGCTGCCTCCTGCACAACCCCAACTGTGGATGTGCCCGCAACCAAGGTACATGCCCTTGACCAGAATTGAACCTGGGACCTTTCAGTCCGCAGGCCGACACTCTATCCACTGAGCCAAACCGGTCAGGGCAAGGTCTTTTTTTTTTTTTAGCTCTTAATAATTCATGGTCTTTTAAATTGTGTTGGAAAGATTTGCAAAACAGTATTTTTTTTCCCTTGCTGTTTTCAACTTAGGTCAGTGTGGCCCAGCTCCTCCTGGTATAATGGTCCTTGTGGTCAGACTTAGACTCCCCAGGTTTCGGGGGGAACAGAGCCCTTCCTTTGCAAATTCCCAGTCTTCTGTGTGCCCTGCACCCTTCGGCTGCTTGTCTCTTCATTAGTGCCCAGCACAGGTGGGCAGGGACAATAAACTAGGGAATGTAGGCAAGCGGCCGCCGTGCTTATGGTCCTGACGCTGGAAATGAGTTTCCGGGGGGACATTATCCTTAGCTATACTCTGTTACGCTCTCTGTGACTCCAGGAGCTAATTGAGGGGATGACTGTGCAAACAGATCAACAGCCGCAAACATGTTTTACCAGGCCCGCGCCCCTCGCAAGGCCAGGGGCAGGAGATTTCACATCAGCATTCCTTTCTGCTCTGTGGGCATCAGCTGGTACTTGCTTTCAGGCGGATCAGAAAGTATTGTTAGACCCCTTTGGTTTAGGTCAGTGTGAGGGGAAGAACAACAAGCCCTGCTCCTGTGGTCACAGACCGGGGCGGGGTGGCGGGGAGGAACCTTCGAGTGCAGCCCAGCCTCCGCCGGGACCGCCGTGTTCTCCTTAAGACGCGACGCGATGTTTTCTCTCCTCGTTGGGGATTGGTTGTATTTTACCTTTTCTTTTTGTGCCCCAAATAATGAAACATTTCAAAAAGTGTCCTTTCATTAGGTTCAAGAAACTGGAGCTTAAGTGTACAATTAAGAAAACTACCCTTTAAGGAACAGCTATGTGGCCATGAAACAATATGTGTGAGCCGCCATTTTATCATCCTATAGAATAAAAGCCTAATATGCAAATAGACCAAACCGCAGAGTGGCGCACGCTGACCACTAGGGGGCAGATGCTCAACACAGGAGCTGCCACAACCCAGGCATGTGCCCTGACGAGCAATCCTGGTTCATAGGTTGGTGCTCAACCACTGAGCCACACCAGCCGGGCAAGAACTACTTTTCTAAATGCAGTGGACTCAGTGGACTCATTATTCAGGGCAGGTGTATGAACAGCCCTGGAGCCGGATGGGATTGTGCCCATGAAGCATCGTTACCAGGACGGGCGAGTAATACAGTCGGGGTGTATTGGACGCATTTGCTGGAGAAGACTGGCTTTTGTAGGATGGTCTGAAAACTAAAAGATGTATACTATTGCAACTTTTAAAACAGATAAAATATTACGACTCATTTGTAAAAAAAAATTTAAATAGAGCTCATTTTTGTGAGAGATTCCTTATAATTTGAAAACATTTTCCCGAAAGTGGCTTTTAATATCTGCATAGAAGTTATTTGCTTTTTGAAAAATACGTATTTTAAACGGCTCTGTGAGTCGATGACTATTTAGACTAGGACTTGACCAGGTGCTTCAGGCGGAAGACGGGGTCCTGGAAGAATAAAATACAGCTGGGAGTGTCACTAACGCACCTGCACCAGACAGTTACGCGCTCTGCTGTTAGAACCCAGCACCCAGACGAGGAGCGATTGTGCTGCCTAGCCCCGTGGTTGGCAAACCGCGGCTTGCGAGCCACATGCGGCTCTTTGGCCCCTTGAGTGTGGCTCTTCCACAAAATACCACGTGGGGGCGCGCACGTACAGTGCAGTTGAAACTTCGTGGCCCGTGTGCAGAAGTCGGTATTTTGTGGAAGAGCCACACTCACGGGGCCAAAGAGCCGCATGTGGCTCGCGAGCCGCGGTTTGCCGACCACTGGCCTGGACTAACTAGCTTCGGGGCCTGGTCCAGGATGATGTGGCTGCATCGGAGTGATTTCCTGGGTGCCTGGGAATCACGCTGTCCCCTCACCTGAGGCCACGCCTGCAGCAGCTGCTCCCAGTGGGGTGACCAGAGCCCAGAGCCTCATCGCTCACCCCACAAAGCTGCTCCGTGGGCAGCGGCCCTTCCCAGGAGCGAGGAGGTGAGGGGGGGCCGGGCTCACAGGAAGTCTGTGCATTCCTGGGAATCTCCAGTAGGAACGACCCGTGACCTTTGGGGGTCTTGTTAAACGTTTCCTTGTATTATTGCGAGGTGTGGAGTCTCCTAGGTGCTCACTAATATTAGCTGATTGAGTGAAAGAGAATTGCATCTTTCCCAACTTACGGCATAATATATTAAATTAGGCTAGTCATTGGGTTAAATGTTAGCCTGGGCACGATTCACGGATAAGCTGTAAGGAACGTATGAACAAAAGAAACTCAATCACAGTTTATTATAATTTGTTTCAGCATTTTTTAATAATCCAAGGTATCAGATTTTTAAAGAGATTTTTTCTCTGTTGTCTGTGCTGCCTTAGTTATTGGAAGCCATAATGATTACATTTTTGGGATATCTCCTAACAACTTTAAAATTGAGAAAGCCAGGCATCTTTAGAGCAGAAATCAAATAGTTAGAAAGGCACACTGTTTAGCAGAGCTGCTGGAGGATTCTCACTGCGCTTGGATGGGAACGGGAGCTGCTCGAAGCGGCCGGATTCAGTAAGACCCGGAGATTTCTGAGCGCCGTGCCCCTCCGGTCTCAGAGTATCCCCGAGGCCTCCGATGTGTTCGCGCTCAGGGTATGACCTTCCGTGGTCATTGCTCATTTCTCTTTGGACTTAGGGCAAGTGCTGTTTTGGGTTATGACTTGCCCTCAGGCTCGTCTTTCCATCCCCTTCTGGTAAATTAATTACCCGGATATTCTTCTCTCTCTTTTGAGTGTCAGCCTTGTGGCCTCTTCCTGAGGAACCCGCCCCTGGTCCCTGCAGGCTCCCCGGGGTCCCTGGGCCAGACCCTGGGTGATGTCATTCCAGAGAGTTGCAGTTGGGTGGAGGGAGAGAGATTTCCGACCTCGTGTTTCTCTTTGCCAACGTTTTCGTTTTATTGCTTATAAGTTAATGGGCCAGTTTGTAAAAATCAGTTAACTCCCTGTGACCCTGCGACACATTTTCTCTGGAAAAGCGTTCACTTTGTAAAGTGACTGCCCCTTTAGAACGAAAGCTTCTGCCGCAGGGATGGAGGGGTGCAGGGCTCTCGCTTCAGGACTGGGTCCTGCGGGACAGCGCTCACCTCCTCAAGGTCGTGGCATCTGACCTCTGGCCTGGACTGGGAGTCTTCGCTGCTTTAAATTATCGACCAGAGCGTCATTCTTTCTTTTCTTTCTTTCCTGTGTAAGTAAGTTGATCCTGCAGAGGGGAGGGGAAAGCCGGTCACGGGCGTTATGGAACGTAAGGCTGTGATCTCTTACGAAGCAGCCTGGTGCACAGCTGTGGATCACGGGTCATCGGAGGAACCCAGAGACACTCGGCGGGACTCGGATGGGGAGATGGACAGGACTCAGCCCTGCGAGATGGGTGTCATCTGTTCCTCTGCGGTGTCTCTGCCGGAAACCGTTATTTTCTGGACCCGTTGCCATATTTTAAGAATCAGTGGAGAAATGAAAGAAAGGAATAGAAGGGATGAATGGAGAGCAGGGGTTTTCCTAATCTACAGCAAGGACAGAGAAGGCTGCCTGTCCCCATCTCTGGTTGATGATGGGGAGGAGAATCGAGTTTTTACTACAGCTTTATCTGGATAAATTAAGCTAAGCATAGGAAGGAATCTTAGACAATTTAGGTAGCTGAACGTTAGACTATTTTTAAAAAATGGTTGAGCACACTTACTAAGTTGCCAGTTGCCAAAAAAAAAAAAAAAATTAAAAATAAATAAATAAAAACATTCCTGCCAGTGTAAGGAACTGAGAGCCCGTTAGTGACCAGGTCAGCAGCTGATTGCAGCTCAGTGGGTTCTCCTCTCTAGTTCGTGTGCGGAGGAATGGCCATCAACACCAGGGAAAAGTCCCGTTCAGAGTGACCAGGTTGGATTGGGCAGCCTGGTGGGAAGTAGCGTGCTTGGGAGGAGAGTGAGCAGTGAGCTTTGGGTACACAAAGGACAGGGATTAAACTTGGGGCTGTGGCGGGGGTGGGGGGAAATAGGAAGTTTTTGACATGTGGAGAGTTTTCCTAGGGTCCTGAGAGAGGAATAGGAGCTTGCAGCTGGAGGAAGGTGGTCCAGGCGGACGGAGGCCTGGTGCTTGGAAGAACACGCTGTTAGGGAGGAGGATTTCGCGCGGCCCCGGGAACTGGGTGTGAGAGAGGAGGTGCAGGAGGCGGGCGGGCAGGTGACATCAGGAAGGAAGCTGTGCTGAAGGCCAGACAGCACCCTTCCCGCCCCTGATCCCAGTGTCCCTGTCACCAACAGTGGCCCCTGCTGCCTGCCGCTGTCTTTCCTCAGGTCTTCCCCCTAGCGCTCCCTTCCCCACTGTCCAAGGCCCGCTGCCCCTCTTCTTTCCAAGGCATTCATGAAACAAATGTTAGGGATCTCCGTCTTACTCTCCTCGTATGCGTTAAATAAGTGTAGTGTTGGCCCAAGACCAGGAGCCTAACTGGCTGGTCCGGAAAGTTCTCCTTAGCTCTGGAGACTCCTTTCAGAGAGCCTGGAGAGACCTGGGGCGCCGAATGGATCTTGGGAAGCACATTCCAACGTTCCATGCAAACTGTTCTCACGTCCAGTGCAAATGCAGAAGGAATGCGGTGTGTCCTGTAGGCAAGGACAGTTTTCAAGGAGTGAGACTGGTATGCCTGGGCGTCTCCTTGTCCAAAGCTTAGTCCAACTTCCGTGTTCTCTGAACACAACCTCATCCGTCTTGAACTTGATAACCAAGTTCTTCCTTGCAGCGGCCACAGATTGGATTTAGGGTGCAGACTTTTGCAGAGCTTCCACTTTATGGGGAGGATAAATGTTAGTGAAAACCACTGTTCCTTTGCTTTGGAACAGGATACATGTTTGCAACTTCTCTTATTTTTCTGTTGGTTTTTGGAGGGAGTTGAAAATAATGACCTTTCCAACTTTTCAGATGGCACTGGAGAATGCGTTAGTCTACCATAAGCAGGCATTTTTGGATGTTCGTACTACTGGCATGGTCCTCTATTAAAGGACTTCTTTAAATCTTGTTTTAATTTTTGATTTGATAACATCTTCCTTTATACCTTTTTGTTTTGATTTTGGAGATTCTGTAAGTCACTGATGTAATTCATTCATTTACTGTTAATACCAAAGATTATGACGTCGCTATTATAAACAAGCAGAGTGGTATGCTGTTCATCCACTTGTTTTTATAACAGCAGTGTGGCCAGTGTAGCAGGAAACAATAATGATCCAAAATAGGATATGTAAAACTAACACTTATTTTCCAGTAGGGCTGTTTGATGCCGAGAACACCCAAATGGAGATGAGTAGATACCGCTGTAGGTGATGATGACGCGCTTTTTGATGCAGAGAGCACCCAAATCTCATTCCCAAGCGGAGATGAGTAGATACCGCTGTAGGTGATGATGATGTGTGATCACAGTAGTGATGACAATGAGAACAGCAAGCCTGTACTGAAGGCGCCGGAGGACACTACATGGAGCTCTTCTCACATAGCATCTCATTTAACTTTTCACAATTCTTTTTCATTGACCAGAGATTGGCAAAGAAGTTTGGGTATAATGTGAGAGATCTGATGAACTAATCAATGCATTCCCTACAGTATTTCTCAAGCTTGAGGAATAAAAAAAAAATGGCTTCTTTCAGTGACTATTTTTTTTTAAAATATATTTTATTGATTTTTTACAGAGAGGAAGGGAGAGAGATAGAGAGTTAGAAACATCGATGAGAGAGAAACATCGATCAGCTGCCTCCTGCACATCTCCTACTGGGGATGTGCCTGCAAGCCAGGTACATGCCCTTGCCCGGAATCGAACCTGGGACCTTTCAGTCCCCAGGTCGATGCTCTATCCACTGAGCCAAACCGGTTTCGGCTTCAGTGACTATTTAAGTCATATTGTGTTAGTTATAAATGTTCAAAATATAAAGCTAGTTAAACCTGTCATATAATACATGTCTCCTGTTAATGGTAAAATCAAAAAAACTTTAAACATATGCCAAAACACTAAAACAAAAACATTAACTTGGAATGAAGAGTGTTATTTCAGTGTCATAGATGATGATGTTTATTGAAACTAACTTTGTAAAAAGTGTGTCTGTGTTACGCTAGGGGGTCTGTGTTATGCTTATACAGTCACGTGTTGTATGACAGCCAACTTTCCTCACCGCTGTCTTTATTTAAATGATTTCCAAACTCCATACAGCCCGGCCATTGTGAGCATCCACCTATGAACCAGGAGGTCACAGTTTCGATTCCTAGTCAGGGCACATACCCGGGAGGCAGGCACCATCCCAGTGCTGGGTGTGCGGGATGCAGCCAGTCAATGATTCTCTCTCTCATTGGTGTTTCCGCCTCTCTCTCCCTCTCCCTTCCTCTCTGAAATCAATAAAAATATATAAAAAACACACAACATAAACTAAACTCCATAGAGCATGGTACGGCCTCATTAGACCTTCGCTTGGCAGGACAGTGCCATGTACATAAAAAGTCCACCTTTTACCACTGCTTTACACCTCTTTGCACATGTGGGGGCACGTGGGCATGAAGTACTCTTCTGAACTTCAAAGATTACCATGTGAATGAAACCAAAAGTCCATTTTTAAAATTCCTGTAGAGGAGGTGTAGTCTCCCGGAATTTCCTGGCCATTTCTCGGCCTCCTCCTCTCTCAACATGCTAATGAAGTAACTACAGTGGAGCCCTGGCCGAGGGGCTTGGGTGATTGGAGCATCATCTTCTTCACCAATCACAGGTGTAGATCTCAGGTTTGATTCCCGGGCAGGGCTCATGCTTAGGTTGCAGGCCCAGTCCCCAGTGGGGACGAATGGGAGGCAACCAATCGATGTTTCTCTCTCACATTGATGTTTCTCTCTCTCTTCCTTCCTCTCTCTTGCTCAAAAAGAAAAAGAAAAAGAAAATAAATCAACAAAAACATATCTTCTGATAAGGATTTTAAAAAAATAAATTAATGCAGAGGAAATAAGAAGATATTTTACGGTCAGGTGCAGTGCTAGGCTCTCTAGGTGCACTGTCTGATCGAATCTTGCAGCCACCCCAGGAGACAAGGACGCTGACCTTGGGTGTATTAAGTAAATGACTCCCAAGGTCACATGACTAGTAGACCACCACACTGATTTTGAACCCAGGTGCTCTCATTCCAGAGCCAATAATACCCTTTGCAGTAGCTTTATTTCTAGAAAATAATTCTATAAACATGTACGGTGCACCCGCCAGGGTACCAGACTAATGCTCCCCATATATTGTACTCTTTCCAGAACTCTCAGCAGAGGGATGCTATCACCTGCCTTTGGTCAGCTGAGGAGGCTCAAGGTCACCCTTTTGGAAAGTTACTTCCCACCTTAAAAGACGTAAACATGTAAAGACTGGTTGTGAAAGACAGATTTAAAAGCAGCGTTTAAAAGAGTTTCTTGTCCCAGGTTCGATTCCGGTCAAGGGCATGTACCTGGGTTGCGGGCATATCCCCAGTAGGAGATGTGCAGGAGGCAGCTGATCGATGTTTCTCTCTCATCGATGTTTCTGACTCTCTATCTCTCTCCCTTCCTCTCTGTAAAAAATCAATAAAATATATTTTAAAAAAAAATAAATAAAAGAGTTTCTTTCCTAGAGCTCCAGGAGCTTGGTCTGTGTTTTTCAGAGACAAACAATCTAGTAAGAGCTCTTCCATGTGTAATGTTATTAGAAAGTGGGCCCATTAAGCTTTGTAAAGGGCTCCGTGGTATCTACTGTATGTGAGCCCGGACGAAGGGGGCGAAATAAGTGCCTTGTGAAATGAAGTTCTCTACATGGCAAACAGTTTTGGTCAACAGATTTTGTGGCGCCTCTATGAATGCAAATATTCCCTTTATAGCAGGGCCGCTGGGGAGAAGCTCCGTTTACACTGGAGCACTCCAGGAAACGTAATCCCGATCAGGGGCATAATGAGTCTCGTTGCTGTTCTTGCGGTGCCCTCTGGCTCATATGCATCTATATTATGACTGTTTTTTTTTGAGAAGAAAAACATTCTGTGCCACAGTCTATATAATGGATGTGAGATTACTGACAATTCGTAGACTGATAGCTCAGACAGTAATAGGACTTGAGGTGAGTGTGTGTGTGCGTGTGTGTGTGTGTGTATCGGTAAACACATGCACACAGAAGCATATTTGTAACCCACAAAGCCAGCTAGGGATCATATGCTTTTGGTCATTGGTGGATTCTTACTCCTGTGTTCAAATACTTCTTTGCACAGAGCAGAAATCATTGCTTTGGGTATGAACTATTATTTAAGGTTTTTAAACCTGTTACTGTTATTTGAAGGGTAATACATTACAGTGGTAAATGCATCCTAAACTTCTTAGAGTATCCCTGTGTGACACGTTAAAGTTTCATGGGAAATGGTTGGTTTGCTTTGTTTCTCATCTCATTTGCATATAATCTTGTCGGTTGACTACTCGAAACTCTGTATCGGTTACTGGCCAAGTCCTGGAGGGATAGGATGGTTAACTGCAGAGGCCGAGTCCCTGACCTGGTGGGACTGGTGGTCACACAGACAGCCAACAAGTGCCTGGTCCCAAACTGCGGTGAGGACAGAGAGAGCTGGCCGGGCAGTGTCTTCAAGGTCAAGCGGACCTTGGTCAGGTCAGGAGGGGGCACAGGAAAGGGAAGGGAGCCAGGTGTGTACAGATGCTGCAGAAGGCGGCGGCGGCACTGGGACAGCAGTCACATGAAGCTAGCGCTGGGGACAGGTGGGTCACTAGCTTGGACAGGCCAAAGGCTCAGAGTGGCATTGAAAGGAGAATCAGCCAGACTTGAGAGAGAGAGGACAGAAAGAGCCTGGTGAGGAAGAGGCTCCAACCTGGGCGACGAGCAGGTGGGAGTGTGGAGCCACAGCTGGGTTATGGGGCGCGGGTTCGAGGCAGAGGGAACAGGGGACTCAGTGTCAAGTGCTGCCTGCCGCTTTCTAGACCAGCTGTCTGCAGTCAGCAGCCATCGGTGGCCCTGTCGGCAGCAATATCATCGTCCGTAATGTCCACTGAATCTCCAGGATCTTAGGAGAGGAATTATGTGATGAAAAAGTCCCATAAACGGGCCATGGTTCCCATGGAGGTGGGCCTGCTGTCGGCAGCATCCTTCGGCTAATAGTGTAGCCCCTGCTGGGGAGGAGGAGCCCCCGTAGGCTGGGAGGAGGGAGAAGGCGAGGAGAAGGCTGACGGGAGCTCCTTCGAGGCAATGGACAGGGCCGCAGGCTCCTGTGGAATATTGAAGTGACAAGTTCATCTTGAGTAGCTTAGACACAGAGTTGCTTGGGTTGGTTGCTGGTGAAGAAAGTGGACGCCGGCTTGTCAGAGTGCCAGTGGATGGTGAATTATTTAGCGATGAAAAGGGTTAGTGCTCTCCCTGCTTGGGAGATGGGGGTGGAGGAGAGGGGACCAGCGGCTCTCGGCCAGCTGCCCTCTGTGAAGCCAGAGGATGGGGTGACTTCTGGACAGATGTGCCCGAGTTTCCGCTCCTGCTCACTCACACAGGCCCCTCACTTCCCGCTTCATCCTCCAGGGGCAGGGCTGGCCTTGCCTGACACCTGCAGCTTTGCTCCCCGGCACTGGCCTCCGTCCCTCAAGGCTGGGAGATGCAGAGGACCCTTCCCCACATACTTCCTCTTGAAGGAAGGAGAGAAGAGAGAGAGCGAGGGAGGGGGGAGCGAGCACAAATTGGCAGAAACCCCTGAAAGAAAATGAGTTTGACAGATCTGTTCAGGTCTGGATTGCTGTCTTCCTGTTTCCTAAATCTGTGAGGGAGGCTAAGGCCCTGCCCCCACGCGAAGCAAATCCCCGAGGCCACTGCCTGAGCCAAGGGGGGGGGGGGGGCGGGGGCGGGCACATCACATCACATCATTTTCTCCCCAAATTATCAGAGGAGCTCCACGCAGACACAACTGAGACACAAATCATTAGCTTCAAATTATTGGCGGGAAATCAAATGAACGCTGGAGGCTTTAAGATGGGTGGGCTGATGTGGAGGAGAGAAAAAATAATTGAAACACAGAGCGTCTCATGAATAATAAATAACTCAAATCTAGTTGTAATTTAATTCAAATGCTGCCGCTAATGGATTGCTGGCGATTAGCAGTGCGGTGTGCTTTGCGCCATTTCCTGATGTTTGCCCTCTTTACCTGTGAGGTCTCCCCTGACACACGGACCTTACGATGTTGAATTACTCGTTTCCACTGAGTGTCCAGTTGGGCCCTGGGCTCCGAGAGACGTGGGACCAGGCGTCCTGCGTTCTAGATGTCAGCTCCTGGGTCTTCCAGAGGCTCCTGCTGCATCCGGAAAGTCCAGCAGGTCTCATTTTGCAGAGGGTGTCTGCCCCGGTGAGGGGCCCACTTTGTGATGGGGCTGGACACTCTGCTGGCTGCGCTCCACCCGGCTCCTCGGGGCTCTTGGACTGAACCCCCTCTGCATGGGGGGTGCACACGGGGCCTGGACTCCTTGAAATCCGGGCACCTCTCAGCCCCACTCCACTCTGAAGCCCCACGTTCCCCAGCCTTAGCCATTAAATGCGGTAATTGTCCCTGCCCCACTGGGTGTAACGTGACTCAATGAGATAACCCTGAAAGCACTGCATAAATTATAAATGTGCACGTTGTAGCTGGGCTTGTAAGAGGGCTGAGCAGTAGCTGCGAGTACTGTGCTTCCTGTGCAACCTTGATTCTTGGCAAGGTGCCTTATACAGAGAAGGGTGGATACATATGTGTGTGTGTGTGTGTGTGTATACGTATACACATCTATATATATATAAAAGCCCAATGACCGAACAGTGGAACGACCAGAACAACCAGTCGACCAGTTGCTATGACATGCACTGACCACTAGGGGGCAGACACTCAATGCAGGAGCTGAGCCCTGGTGGAAAGGGCGTTCCCACAGTGGGAGTGCCACTCGGCTGACTGGGATGAGTGGCACTCCCGCAGCAGGCGATCCCCGCAGGCCTCATGCACCAGGCCTCTAGTATATATATTTATATGTAATAAACTTTCTTTGCGTGCAGATTCCTTCCTGACTCAAAGCCATGCCCCTGACGCACACCCCGCTGCCCCCATCTCTGATTCCATGCAGATGGCGGGGGTTAGCTATTTGCTTAGTGGCCTTGTTTCTTAGTCCCCTGTCCTGCCTGCCTTTTGGGCTCCTCTGGCTGTCAATGCACTGGGACCCTTTAAGGTAAAACTTCCATTTTCTGTGTTCTGTCCTGGGGGGCTGCTTGGATCACAGTTTCATTGAAGCTCCCCGAAAAGCAGGACCTGGCGGGGGTTCACGTTGGGACGGAGGCCGGCAGCTTTCCTGCGGCGTGCCCCGGCGGTGTGGACAGTCAGCACGAATGAGCACAGGCTCCGGGTGGTGGCGATTCCACCCCCATGGAAACAGGGTGGAGGCCACCGTCCTCCCGTTCTGGCAGACAGGTCATCCCTCTGTGGATTCTGACACGCAGGTGCCAGCCAAGCTTGTGAGAGCCCAGGGACTGGGAATGGGTCGTCCGCGGGTGAGCTGTCTGTTATCCACGATGTCAGAGAGGCGTGCAGGCAGGAACCCACCACATAAAGGCCCAGGTGCCCTGGGAAGTGGCCGTAAAGTGAGGTGGGGGTCACACTTGAATCTTAGAATGAAAAGAAAGTGAGGGGCGGGGAGAGGTTACTGTTACAGAAAGAGCGCCAAAGAGAGGAGGGTAGTTCCTGTGGAGAGGAGGAAATTCAGTAGAGAGTGGGAGTGGTGTTAGAGGTTCAGAACAGAATGGAGACTTTTTCCACTTAATGTCCTAATCACATAGAACTTTCCAGGTTGTTGCCTCAGAACATACTGAAGAAGCTTGTCACGTTCCAGATAAACAAGACAAGCAAAGGTTACCATCACACTGTTACCAAAATTGAAAATACTGTCCTCGCCCTAGCCGGTTTGGCTCAGTGAATAGAGCATCAGCCTGCAGACTGAAGGGTCCCAGGTTCGATTCCGCTCAAGAGCACATGCCCAAGTTGCGGGCTTGATCCCCAGTAGGGGACGTGCAGGAGGCAGCCAATCGATGATTCTCTCTTCCTCTCCCTTCCTCTCTGAAATCAACCTCTCTCTCTCTCTCTCTCTCTGTATATACATAAAATACTATCCTCTAAAGCAGTGGTTCTCAACCTGTGGGTCGCGACCCCTCTGGCGGTCGAATGACCCTTTCCTTTCACAGGGGTCACCTAAGACCATCCTGCTTATCAGATATTTACATGATGATTCATCACAGTAGCAACACTACAGTTATGAAGTAGCAACGAAAATAATGTTATGGTTGGGTCACCACATGAGGAACTGTGTTTAAAGGGCCAGAAGGTTGAGAACCACTGCTCTAAAGCTATGTACACATATTTTTGCTGAAATAAGTGCGTCTCCCCAAATACGGGAGTTGTCCAGATGACCGTAAATCTTCATGATGGCTCTCCCGCATCTGGTAAGTAGAAATCGCCCCAGTCGCTTGTCAGTCTTAGCCTCGGAATCGCGGGAGGATCGGGAACAGGCCTCCGTGTAGCACGTGCGGATGCTGCGCTTTTTATTCTTGGCACCAGCAGGCGAGGAAGATGGGAGACGGCTTAGTGTGTGGTGGGGAAGTGACTTATCCTCTGCTGATGTAAGGCGAGTTCTTACAAGGTTTCTGATGGAATAGCTTTTCCACGGCACAGCGCCCTCGGGTTCTGTGGAAGTCGCCGCTAGTTGGCGGACCAGCCTGGGACCGTGGTCACCGTGACTTGGTCCTTGGCCGCCACTCTTGGTTAGCAGGCGGCCGTGCTTACCAGCCTCCCTAAGAGACAGGCTGTCTTCACGCTGCTGGTCCCGGTTGGTCATTGCTAATGTCACCATCGTAATGTCTGAACCTCGGGGTCATTACCTTAACCACCAGGCTTCACGCAGCTGTTCCGGCCAGGCTGTTAACACCTCCCTTTTTAAGCCGAGGGTCTGCGTTATCTGCTCTGTGAGCAAGGTCAGTTTATTTTTAATTCGTTGATAAGTTTTGTACTGGTGAGGAACAGTTATCTGTGTGTCCCTTCTCGGGGTATTCAAAGTGGTTTTGATAGTGGCATTGTAAGGGCCTGTGTGTGTGCATTTGTTACTTTCACATACTTGGGTCTCCACAAACGCATACTGACCCCTTATCATTTGGACGCTCCGGAACATTCTCTGTGTTTATAAATAAGCATTTCGCATGCTGATGGTGTTCAGAACTTGCCTCAGGCAGCTCTGGTATTTTTATTTCCTCGTTTACTCTTCACTTACGGAATCTGAAATGCTATTAGAAATGCTTGGGGACCAGGGTCTTCTTGTCCCTCACGATCTCCTCTGCCCAGGGGGCTGGCTTGTAGGGACTACACCACCAGGCTCCTTTGCCCTGTTTCTCAATGGATATTGCCAATCAAATCCTTGGCCGAGATCGGAGGGAGGGACAAGTGAATCAGAACATTTATTTTATTACTCTCTCGACATGTAGAGTGGCTTTAGACTAGTGTCACTGGACTATATTTTGGGTTCTAATTAGCATTATTATTGCTTTGGGATAATTCTTTCCACTGCATTTTGAGCCTCAATATCTAGATTCTTAAAACTTGAAACTTAGTAATAATTTTTATTTTACCATAACTAGATAATTTATCATTTCATAATTGAGAAAATCGAGGCCCTTATAAGGTGGTGGGCCTTGCTTAGGAATAGTAGTGCCACTTGATTTTAAGGGATATTTAGTACTTTTTTCTTAAAATATATTTTATTGATTTTTTTTACAGAGAGGAAGGGAGAGGGATAGAGTTAGAAACATCGATGGGAGAGAAACATCGATTCAGTTGCCTCCTGCACACTCCCTACTGGGTATGTGCCCGCAACCAAGGTACATGCCCTTGACCGGAATCGAATCTGGGACTCTTAAGTCCGCAGGCCGACGCTCTATCCACTGAGCCAAACCAGTTAGGGCACATTTAGTACTTTTGAACCTAATTTTGAAAAGAAAGTAAATTAATTTTCTTTGGTGAGAGGATGCTTTGTAGAGCTTGATAGGATGAATGCCTTTAGTCAAGAAAGTAAAACCAAGCATTACCCTGATTTCAAAATCAGAGGAAGACATTACAAAAAAAGAAAAGAGGCCAGTATCCCTGATGAACATAGATGCAAAAATCCTCAACAAAAGGTTAGCAAATTAAATCCAGCAATATATTAAAAAAATCATACACCATGACCAACTGGGATTTATTCCTGGGATGCAAGGTTGGTTTAATATCTGCAAATCAATTATCATGATAGACCATATAAACAAAATGCATTATAAATATTATATTATCTCAATAAATGCATTAAAAGCATTTGACTAAGTCCAGCTTACATTTATGGTAAAAACTCAGCAAGGTGGGAATAGAGGGAACAGACCTCCACATAATAAAAGCCATATATGACAAGCTCACAGGTAACATCGCACTCAATGGGGAAAAGCTAAATCGTTTTCCTTAATACAAGGAACAAGGATGTCTGCTTTCACCACTTTTGTTCGACATAGTATTAGAAGTCCTAGCCACAGCAGTTGGACAAGAAAAAGAAATAAAATTGGAAAGAAAGAAGTTAAACGTTCTAAGTGAAAGAAGCTAGTCAAAGGCCCACATATTGTCAGATTCCTTTTGTATGAAATGTCAAGCATAGATAAATCAGCACAGATAGGAAATAGATTAGTGGATGCTTAGGGTTGGGTGGTAGGCAGGTGGGATGGGGCTAGTAAAGGCAGTATGATGGCTAAAGAGATGTGAGGGTTTTGGAGAGTAAAAATATGTTCTAAACTTAATTGTGATAATAGGTTTACAACTCTGTGGATATACTAAACGCTATTGAATTACATACTTTGAATAGGTGAGTTGTATGATATGTGAATTATATCTTTTTCTCTTTTTTTTTTAAATATATTTTATTGATTTTTTACAGAGAGGAAGGGAGAGAGATAGAGAGTTAGAAACATCGATGAGAGAGAAACATCGATCAGCTGCCTCCTGCACATCCCCTACTGGGGATATGCCCGCAACCCAGGTACATGCCCTTGACCGGAATCGAACCTGGGACCTTTCAGTCCGCAGGCTGACGCTCTATCCACTGAGCCAAACCGGTTTCGGCTGTGAATTATATCTTAATAAAGGGGTCAGAAATTAGTGTCGCTAGAAAGAAAAAACAGAACCAAAACACAAAAGTACACATTGCATAACCAATATGTGTATGCAAGTATTTGCTCTCTGTGAATTTTTAAAAATAAATTTTTGGTTATTACCATTACCAGGAAGTCTATATACATCCATGCCGTGCATTTGTTAGTACATTTGCAGAGTTTGTTTGCCCCTATAGTTTTTATAGGTTTGGTTTATGAGGAGAAATATCCAAGTAGATAACTAAATTTCTATCATGTTCTTATTTTAGGACTTTTATTTCAAGTATTACTTGAGACTTATTTCTGGCTTTTATATTTTATGGGACTTGCTAGTGCTTTTATTTTGGAGGAGCATATATATTAATGCTGCAAGAATTGAGTGTTCTTCTGAAAGCTGAATGTGCTCATATTGTGAATTTCAGATTCCAACGGTCAACATTTCTGTGATTTAAGGATCAACATTTTTTCCCTGTGGTTCGATGGTAAAACTTACCCTTTGTATCATTCAGGCACATTGTGACTATCATATAAATATTCAGACAGTCGAGTAGTACCAGCTTTTCAGTGGCGCCTAAACTGAAAAGAGAATCAGTAAAACAGTTTTAATTACACCCTCCTCTGTCTGACAGTGAGCAGGAAAAGGAGAGTTTTGCCTTTGAAAAGTGGAAGGGGTCTTGGAGAAGGGGGCTGTCTGTACAATTTCGCACGTTGCTCTCAGCACTTGTTGTGAGAATTGTCGGTGTTCGAACTCCTTCTCGCAAGGTGGCAACCTTAGCATCCAAAAATGCTCGGAGGAAACCCAGTGCTACCTCAGTAGTGTAAACGTGGTGTTCTCTAGATGAAATATCTGCAATTTTGAAGTTTGCAGGTAATAAGGTTTGAAGATAAGGTGACTTTATGTTCAGTAAATGTCTGCTGTGGCTACGTCTTTCCTTTTTTTCTGTGCAGCTGATCTATGCCGTCCAGCTCAATCCAGTTGAGCTATAGTTGTCAGACACATATTTTGAGTTTAAAAATAATTATTTTAAAGGCAGCAATTAAGTACTTTTCAAGTGGTTGTTAACAGAGGGAGTTGTGGCTAAAGGGATGTGAGGGTTTGGAGAGTAAAAATACGTTCTAAACTTAATTCTCCTAATAGTTTATGTTGCAAATCCTGAAACATAGCAAGCTCTCCAGTATTTGATGAGCAAATGGGGAGGGGGGCGGCTGTAGCCACAGCTTTATCACCACCCCCGCTGTAGCTGGAGGGCCGCCGAATGAACGCCTTTTCCTCAGACGGGGCACACATCTCAGCGGAGCCTAAGGAGACTGAAGTGTAATTTGTGATCTTCTTCAGACCCCTCGCATGTAAGTCTTGCGTTGGCTACGAGAAATGGATGCGGGGCATTCATCACCTCCTCACCCCGGGCATGCTGAGGTCTTCCAGGCCAGCCTTGCTTAGGACCTTCTGCAGAGTTTACTATTGGAGGATTGGGCAGGATGGTGGTGATGATGATGATGATGGTGACGAGGACAATGGACGATGGAAAAGAGGTCAGTGCAGTGTTTCTTACACGGTCAGCGCCCTGGGAAAACAAAGAACCAATTCTGTAGCGAGCGGCCGTGGATCTCCCCGGAGCTGGCGATGACTGAATTATCAGTGGAGCCCGCATTCTTAGCCCTGAGCCAGTGTCTGAGAATGCGGCGCAGTGACCCTCTTCCGTATTAGGACACGGAAGCCTGTACAGTTGAAAATAGCTGTCCTCTGACAGTCCCCCTGCTGCGTCTGCTCTGGAATGGACGCCTCTTGACATAGAACCCAAGTGCCTTTCAGTGCGACATCCTCCGTCATTGAAGTGTGTGGGGACACCGTCCCCAACCTGCCTCCTGGATTGTGGGTGTCCTGTTGTATAGATCCTCGGCTGGGAAGCCCGAGAGAGTTGGGATCCAGGCTTCGATCTTGGCTTGATCTCGTCACCTCTCTGAACAGCGCCGTGCCAACAGGAGATAAACGCCCGGCTGGCTATGAGTTGCTGGCTCGGCTTCCTCCCAAGGGTTTTCTGTGTAAGAGGGACCTCCGAGTGGTGAAGTGCTACAAACTGGGGTGGTCACTGTTGTGTACAGCTTGTAGTATCCACTGAGCGTAGCATTGGGACTGGAGTACAAGGTCATTTGCAACGCTCTTGGCCAGCTGCTGGGGAGGAGGGACCTGAGAATTCATGGTTCTTGGACAAGACACGCTCAGGGAGTAGGGAGACGGACAGGGCAGCTTGCCACGGAGCGAGGGAAGCTGAATGTGTGAGGCCCCTTGCTTCCCGGCCCCGAGGGGTAGGGTTAGGGGAGTTATTTCAGGGCATCCTGGGAGGGGAGGGGAGTGCAGGTGGACAGTGTGAAGAGATCGCAGAGGAAAGACACCAAACCTCTCCAGGCTCTGGTGATTTATGCGATTTACTTTCTCATTTTGAGGACGTGTTCACTGTATATTTCCTACTGTTGGTAGTAAATAGGGCTTCAGGTTTCTGAGTATTTCTGGTTTGGACACCACATTCATTTCCTTTTTTTTTTCCCTTCAAATCACCTGGAAACTGAGGGTGGTGGCCAGCTACATTCATCCCTATCTCTATTTTAGTGTTCCCATTTACTTATCTATCTATCTATCTACCTATCCTATCTATCATCTATTGATCATATATTATCTATCTATCTTTCTATCTATCTATCATCTATGTATGTATGTATGTATCATTTATCTACCTCTCTAATGTTGGCACCTTTCCATTTCCTTTTACATCGCACTCTGGTGTATCCGCACACCCTCTGATGGTGCTTCATAGCAAAATGAGTAGGGAGCCAGTGAAAGACAAGGGTGGGGAAAACTGCCCTAATTTCCAGGGATCCCTTCCCTACAAATGCCATATTTAGAGTCGGGGTTCCTTTTGAGAGAGGAGAGAGAAAAATCCCCCCCCCCCACCCCCACTCTGAGGAATTCATAGCTTTACGAGATTTCCAGATGTTTCTCATCTCGACACGTCTGGAGAGGCAAATGAAGGACGGCGTAGACTTTAACTTGTTTTGGCCGTTAACGCCTCTCGGGCAATAAATATTATACGGCTTTCTCCTTTGCCTGCGTTGATCCAATGGTAGAATAAGGGGGCCGGTTAGATGCAGTATGCTGCGCTGTTAGTGATATTTGGAGATTGTGGCCTATGGATGGACGCCAGTGATAATATGAAGCCCCTTTAGGAAGGAAGTGTGGGAAAGGCTGCCAATGGTATGTGTGGACGCACGGAAGAGGTTACTTCTGTCTACCAATCCCAGGGACCTGGGGCATGGACGCTGTGAAGTTTGACATGGACACAGTCGGGCTGTCAGACCCATCCAGCCGTGAGTGTGTCCCAGTGGATGCCGCGGCGGCTCATCACTGGGTCCAGGCTTCAGCTCGGCCTCCCGGAGCCGCGGGCCTCCTGCCGAGTGTGGCTTCCATGTGGGTGAGGAGGAGCCCCCGTGGGAGGTTCTGTGAGGGTGTTGGTGAGGCTTTCTGCTCAGGACGCTGGGGAGAGCCCCGCTCTAGCTGTGGCGTGTGCCGCCATAGGGAACTTGCTGGAATGCCTCATTTTCCCCTGCTCCTCCATCCCCTCCAACAGTGGGGTATTCGTCGGGCCCTTGTCAGTGTACTGTCTCCTCAGTGGTTGGTTGTGGACTCCCTTACCCACCTTTTTTTAAAAAATATATTTTATTGATCTTTTACAGAGAGGAAGGGAGAGGGATAGAGAGTTAGAAACATCGATGAGAGAGAAACATCGATCAGCTGCCTCCTGCACACCCCCCACTGGTTATGTGCCCGCAACCAAGGTACATGCCCTTGACCAGAATCGAGCCTGGGACCTTTCAGTCCGCAGGCCGACGCTCTATCCACTGAGCCAAACCGGCTACAGCTCTTACCCACCTTTTTAAAAAAACAACAAAAACAACCCCACACCAAATAGTGGCGCTAATAGTAATGACACGTTTAATAAAATGGCTGAGATTGAGAGCACAAGGAAAGTAGTATAAACATTGCTGTTGCCCTATAATAATTTTGTGGTGCGATTTTTCCCCCAAAAAAACTTTTTGATGAAATAAATATAATTTTACAAAGCTTTCTGCTTTTTTAAAAAAAAAAATCATCATAAAAAGACTTAAGAGGGCCAGACACTGCTATTTAAATGTAACATTTAAGTAGCTGATTTTTAAATTACTGCTTTTTAAACATTATATTATAGTTTTTAACAATTGGGAGCCTAGGAGGCTTTTATGAAACTGCATTTAACAATCTGCGATGTTTCATACCATTGTGTAAATGTTACACCATTAAACTTTGGAGAGTTTTCCTATCTGCAGCTGCCTGATTTCATGTGAGCGTGGTGACTGTGAACGTTATTAGCTCAGGCGCCCGATGCAGAGCGGTTGTTTTACAGTGTAAGGGGCTGTTTTAAAAATAGTCTTCGAATGAAAAGCCGGCTTAGGAATGTGAGAGTTTTCATCCACAGTAGCTCATGGAAATCCCGAAGGCACACATAGCTGAGGTCCTTCTGTTGACTCAAGTCGACTCTGTTGGATTATGAATTGAGGTCCGTTAGTTCAGTTGCATATTTTCTCCTAGAAGAGTTGGTAGGTCCTTTCACTGAGCAGACAAGTGCAGGAACCGCTGCCAGTACTCGGTCCTCCTGCCTGTTATTCTTGTTCTTTGGACAGGATTTTAGCCGCTTTTTACGTTTTAAAAGGCAGTAGATACATGGCTAGAAAAATAGGATCTCAGAAGTTTATCTCAAAAGACAAGGCTGTTCCACTTGAAGTTGTTTGTAACATTTAAACACAGGAACAAGCGGATGACTGTGTGTTGGTTCTGGTTGAATAGATGGGAGTAGATCCCTCTGCAGAAGCAAGCGGCTCGCAGCTGTAAAAAGGAAGGGGCGTGAGCCTAGGAAGGGCTGTGGAGCGAGCTCTCGGTACAGTGTCAGCGAAGTCATCGCAGCAGAGGGAGGTGTAGCTAAATAAGCGCTGGGTCGTCCTGGCGGGCAGCCCTCCGGCATTGCCGGGTCTTCGCCGTGCTGCTCTCCTTGCCTTTTGGTGTTTTTCTTTGATTTTCCCCCTTCTTTTGGATGCACTAGCAACACTGAAGCTAGAGCATTATCTAATAACTCCAAAACACTTCCCGCAGTCTTTGAAATTTCTCCGCCTTTCCAAAGAAGTGTAAGATAAGACCTTGTAGAGAAGCAAACCGTTAAACATGATGTTAGCTTTTTGTTTAACTTAAGAAAGGTGTTTCAGAGTTCGCTTCTCTCTGCTTTTCAATGACAATGAAGTCTGAGTAAATTAATTTTAATTTTCATTTGCTATTGTTATGGCCTAAATATAAACTGAAATTCAAATAATGATTTCTCTTCCTTTATCTGTTTAATTACAAGTTTGATACAGATATTGCTATCATGTCTTCTCTTTTTATGTCTCTTATACAAACTACTTTCCATGTGTAATAAATTGAAATTGGAAATTATGACTCTTCTAATTACTTTTTCATTTCTTCATTTTTTCCTTTTTGGAAAAGCATTGTGGTGCTGAGGAATAGGAGTAATGTTCCTTGTAAAAGATGTTATGTTGGAAAACAAGCTTGCTTTGCACTCGATAGACTACTTATTCCACGATGCAAACCGCTACCATTAACTGTGTTAGGGCTATAACGGCATAGTGATTGATGCTCTAGGCATATATACCAGTGGGATCAGGGCTTTTCCTTAAAATACTTAAGCAGTGACAACAAAAGGGACAGGTGAAACACGTGTAGCAAGTTCTGATAATTGTCCTATCTGGATGATCCGTGGGAGTTTATTGTATTACTCTTTTTTGCAGTTACCCCGGTAAAAATGGATGCCATGACATCATTATTGTTACAGTGATGTCATAGAAAAACGTGGTTACATAGTGATGTCATGGAAAAACAACTCAGTATTTACCACATTCTGGCCATTGATCCACACAGTTTGCTGTTCTGTAGACCGAGAGGCGCCTGACAGCCCTCACAGCATGTGCTGGGAAACAGAGGAAGGCCCTGTGTCAAGAGCAGGCCAGTCCTGCAGTTACTAGGAAGCATTTTGAATGAGATTCTTTTGTAGCAGAGGGTTAAATTTGTTTTTTGTTTTTTTTTTTTAAATATATTCATTGATTTTTTTTTTACAGAGGGGAGGAGAGAGGGAGAGAGAGTTAGAAACATCGATGAGAGAGACACATCGATCAGCTGCCTCCTGCACACTCCCCACTGGGTATGTGCCCGCAACCAAGCTACATGCCCTTGACCAGAGTCGAACCTGGGACCTTTCAGTCCGCAGGCCGGCGCTCTATCCACGGAGCCAAACCGGTCAGGGCAAATTCGTTTGTTTCATTAAGAATGTTTGGCTCTACGTCTCTTAAGTTTTAGAAGCCATGCACTCTTGCAGGCGTTGGACTGATTGGGACATCGGATCTGTCCCCTTCCATGCAACCCCTTCTTCTACTCTCTGCACTGCACTCAGAGGCTGCGCCGACGTTTGGAATAGCCAGGCCCCTGTTACTGACCGTAGGGATAGCATCACCCTGTGAGTGACGCAGGGGTTATTTTTTTAGGGCTTTTGGTGTCTTCCCAAGGTCATTGTTACTACGATTCATGATACCCAGTTCTCCCACAGCTTCAGTTGTGAAAGATCTTTGCCCTCAGTTAGCGACACTTCAGTTTCCACTGCTGTGAAGCAGGTAGGACATTAGAACGTCTGATAAAAGACCGTCTGCGCAACAGAAATGCTGAGAATGACATAACGCTCACTAGGGCTTCATCGCGGCATCACTGTGCTTTGAAAGCTACTTCGAGAAAAGCATTGATAGCCCGGAGGTCACGGTTCGATTCCCGGTCAGGGCACGTGCCCGGGTTGCAGGCTCGCTCCCCAGGGTCCTACCAGTGATTCTCTCTCATCATTGCTGTTTCTATCTCTCTCTCCCTCTCCCTTCCTCTCTGAAATTAAAAAAAAAAAATTTAAAGAAAAGCATTTATAGAAAAATGCTCATAGTTGTCAGTGTTTAGAATACCATGCTTAAGCTGTAGAATGGGGAAGGAAAATTGTTTGAGAGAGTTAGTGTTTTCAGTGTTAATTAGGAAAGACACCTGGTTAGGTGTATTTTTTTTAACTTCTGGTTGTTCCTTTGCATAGTCCCTTTCCAGACTGACGAACGTGATGACCACAGATGCAAAGAGGGGAACGTGTGTTAAGCATCCTCTTGAGCGGACCCTCCCGGGCCTCCTCGGATCCGTGGCTGGACCTCTCTGTGTGAGAGGAGAGCGCGCGTCCCCAGGGTCTCTCCGTGTCGAGTGGACCATCTGGGGTAGGAGCGGGGAGCTGTTTCCACGCCAGATGGGTCCCCGCAGAGCAACAAACGTGAGAGAGACATTCTGTCTCCACCGTGGGGTTGGCTTGTTCTGTCTTGAGCTATTTTTAAGGAGGGGGAGGCTGGTGAACTATGGTCAGCGTCCAGGAGGCCCCTCCCTGAACCCTGGGCTGCAGCCTGCTAGCTCCTGGCCTGAGCTGCTTAACCTGGGTGAGTCTTGATCTGCTTATCTGGGAGGGGGATGTAGTTACACGAGGGGAAATGTTTTAAGGATCGGAGGAATAGAAAGCGGCTGTTCAGTGTCCGAGATGCTGAGACGGAGTATTTACTAAACAGGAGCAGCTAGTTATGTGGGTGCAGAGCACTTGGAGGGGGTAAAATTAAGAAGGCCCAGTTTTGCTACAGCTTATAACTCTATTGTCTTCCATCGGCAAGAATGCCATCTGTTTTCATGTCACCCTCTACCCTTATTTAATATGTGCGGCTTCGCACCGCGCTCTTTACGGTGACACACTGACCATGTCATCATGACTCTGATCCCAGCTGGCTATTGCCAACATCCTGCTGTGGCGTCAACCCCTCCTGAGCTCCTCCTTCCTGCGCCTGCACCTGTGGGCTGGGCCGGGCCCCGCCGCCCCGGGCTGCGCTTGGAGACGAGCTGCGGGTTGACCTTAGGTGTGGACCGCGTCTTCCCACCCCTTTCCCTTCAGTGGGACCCATTCCCCGCGTGGCGAGGGCATCCTCCAACAAGGCGGGCCAGTGCTCCAGAGGCAAGCACGTTGCAAGCATTTGTTTGGGTCACGTCTACCAGTAGCCTGAGGGCCAAAGCAAGACCCGTTTCCAAATCCAACATCGAGGGCCTGGGGACATATATCCTTCCCAGAGGCGGAGGGAGAAGCTAGTGAAGGCTTGCGGTGTAATAACTAACTATTAAAAGGATTCTCGTCGTAATGATGATTAATTGCATCCAGGTTACGTGATAGTGAGGGTTTCTCCCAGCAGTAACCCCTCCGCAGGATGTGGCCGAGAAAGCACTTTGTTCTGGTTGCTTATTTGTTTATTTTTAATATATTTTTGTTGATTTCAGAGAGGAAGGGGGGGGGAGAGAGAGAGAGAGAGAAAGAGAGAGAGAGAGAAGGAGAGAAACATCAATGATGAGAGAGAATCACGGATCGGCTGCCTCCTGCATGCCCCACACTGGGGATCGAGCCCGCACCCTGGGCATGTGCCCTTGACCGGCATCGAACCCTGACCTCCTGGTTCCTAGATCGATGCTCCAACGCTGAGCCGTGCCGGCCGGGCTGCTTGCCTGCTTTTTGACATTGAACATGCCTGTGGCCTCCTCATGGGCGCTGTGCGGTGGTGAGTTAGTCCAGAGGCTCATGCGGACCCTCAGGCCAGTGCAGGGCTGTCCCCCGCCTGGGAACAGGTGCGTATACACAGGTGAAAGCCCGGCGGCCTCTCGGTAGCGTTGGGAACCCAGTCCCGGGAGGGTGTTCTCTGCTGGTTTTGTCAACCCGCCCTATTCGGCCCTACTCCGCCTTCAGCGCCACCAGGGAGCGCACCTGCCTGGTCACCTCCTGTCTGCGTGGAGTTTGTCTCGCAGGACAGTTCCGAGCGCGTGGCTGTGGCAGGTGCCAGGACGGGGTGGGCACTGCTGTGGCCCGGGGCGGGGCCTCGTGCTCAGCGCAGGGCTGGCTGCGGGCCAGGCTGCAGTCACGCTGCTGGTTGGAGGTGCCACTCGTCACTTTCAAGTGCTTATTTTTTTCAACTTTTCCTTCTCTCTCCACGGGATCCCAGGCAGATCGGCCAGCAGCCTCGGGTGGAAAGCTCTTCCTATGGGATGGGCACCACCAGAATGTAAAATAGTTCTGTGTGTTCCCCCGAATGCACAATGAGTGGCAGTATCCGATGGGCTCAGGGAATGAAATAGGGGCTAAAATGGAGGTGGTGGCCGGCCGGCGTGGCTCAGTGGTTGAGCATTGACCTATAAACCAGAAGGTCAGGGTTCAATTCCTGGTCAGGGCAGAGGCCTGGGTTGCAGGCTCGATCCCCAGTGCGGGGCGTGCAGGAGGCAGCCGATCAATGATTCTCATCATGGATGCCTCTCTCTCTCTCTCTCTCTCTCTCTCTCCCCCTTTCCCTTTCTCTCTGAAATCAATGAAAATATTTATTTAAAAAAAGGAGTTTGTGGCTCCTGGAGATTTATGCTGGAGACCAGCAAGTAGCCAGACCTTTGTCCTCCTGCTTGCATGCGGATACTGTGGTCTTTTCCTCCCTCCCTCCCCACTCCCTCCCTCCCCACTCCCTCCCTCCCCCCTCCCTCCCCCCTCCCTCCCTCCCCCCTCCCTCCCCCCTCCCTCCCCCCTCCCTCCCTTTCCCATACAGAAGTGGTCAGGGAGGGCTGTGTCTAACCCCGGTGTTGGGGGCAGGCTGCTGCTCCATGCTTGGCCGTGTGTTTTAACATGGTCTGAGAGCTTGTCTGTCGTCTTCGCTGCGGAGGCTGCCGGCTCTGAAGCAGAGAGGCTGCCCATCACCTGGGCCTCCGCACCCTTTGCTGACATTCAGATTCGCTTCATGGTGGTCGTGCTTCCGATCCAGTTACTGGCAACGCCTCCGTCAGCCTGGGACAGTGGTGGGCAGCGCCGTGGTCTTGGAGAAATGCCCGAAGCTCCGCGCGGCTGTCTAGGCACCCACTCCGCCTGCTCTGGGGCGTTTGGTCCACGTCGCACAGCACGTGCAGTTACTCGTCGTAACGACCAGCGCCATCATTCATCCCTGTGCGAGCTGTGCGGCTGCAGGGCTGTTGCCATGTGCTCCGTTAACATCATCCAATCTCCGCCCGTATCCCAAGGGACAAGCAGACAGGCGATGCGGACATGTGATGGGCAATTTTACTTCCGCTCTGCTCCCCTTTCATCTTTGTTTTTTAGCATCAAACACTAAATAAAGCTAAAATATATCACCATTCAAACTTACCAAGACTTTAGTCTTTCTATGGAAATGATCTGTTCGTGTCAGTCTTCTACGACGAGAACATGAATAATTGGATGAGAAGTTGTTTGCTTTTGTTCCTGACACTGAACGAAAATCTAGCCTGGCTTCTGAGGCCAGTGTCTCCTCTATTTTAAAAGGGTATCCAGGGAAGACATAGGGGAGGGGGGAGGGGGAAGAGATCAGCCACAGAACTTGTCTGCATGTATGCATCACCCGTGGACACAGACCATAGGGAGGTGAAGGCCTGGGGCAGAGGGTGGGGGTGGCTGGAAGGGGTCAGTGGGGAAAAGGGGGACATATGTAATACTTTCAACAAAGATTTTTTTAAAGTTAAATAAGAGGGTAGCCATATACGCCAGTCTGTTGGCTGAGTGCCTGGCAGGCTGAGCTGACCCCTGGTCTGAAGACATCTGGCGCTGAAGAATGGAGAGTCCGGTTTGACGCGTCTTCGTGCTCAGCCATGGCTACGGGCCCACGGCGTTCTCTGATGGATGTCTAGCCTTGGTGAGCATCTCCGTGCCTCCTGGCCCCCAGCCAGCTCCCAGGCATGTAAGTCCCTCAGTGCTTCTGTGTCCCTGGGCTGCTCCTCCAGCTGGGAACCCGCCCCCTGTGAGAGCCCTGGCATCTGTGTGGGAGCTGCCTGGAGGGAGCACGCCGATCACGGGCCACGGGAGATGGGAAGGGAAAAGGAGTCCCCCTGGGAACCACCGCCAGAGCCATCCCCTGCTTCCTCGCACATCAGTGACGCATGGTTCTTGACACTCGTAGTTAGATGTTGCAGAGGTAGCACTGTGCACCTGCCTTGGGCTGCCTGAAGAGAGCTGCTTAATCAGCCTGTCTCTCTGCACTCTCATTCACGGCTCCACTGAACAGAAGAAATCGTACACGCACCGGTGGGAGTTTTGCTGTCGGTGAGGTTCATTGGGAAGCCCAAACAAGTTCTTAAAAAACGTTATGCACATGAGAATGGGTAGCACATCTGCAAGTTTTATTGACCTATCCACTCATTTTCTTTAGCTTTTCTTTTTTGTACTGATTAGGTTGAAGGTGGATGGCTAAATCCCATCAATTTCATCTGGTCTGTGACAACACTCCCTAGAAGCCCTGTTGCCCGAGACGCACCCTGTCAGCTACAGGGCACTTCCTCATGCCGGGTCTTATTTCACAACTTAATCTGATTGGCAATGTGAGGTCTCCCCTAAATTATGAGTTAATGTTTACATACCTTCCCCTCCGACCCACTTTATGTCAAACATTATTATTTTGGTTTCTGATCACATCTCTGCATACATTCTTCACGTTTTGCGATGGCATAGCTATCGGCATGTTTTAAAGAAATCGTTACCTGTTTTAATCAGCTATTAAACAGATTCTCAAAGTGAGTTTTTATCTTTTCCAGGTTTCTTCTAAAAGTTCCATTCCCTGTTGAGGGAGTTCCGTGCAAATTTATTAAAGTTTCCTAACTGTCCTCATAATGCAGGAGATGGCCTCAGATTGCTGGATAGCATCAACCCGTCGTTGCCTAGTAGTGCTCTGTGTTGAAGTTAGACCAGCCGTGGGCAAACTACGGCCCGCGGGCCGGATTCGGCCCGTTTGAAATGAATAAAACTAAAAAAAAAAAAGACCGTACCCTTTTATGTAATGATGTTTACTTTGAATTTATATTAGTTCACACGAACACTCCATCCATGCTTTTGTTCCGGCCCTCCGGTCCAGTTTAAGAACCCATTGTGGCCCTCGAGTCAAAAAGTTTGCCCACCCCTGGCTTAGACTATAAGGCATATCTGAGTCTCTCCAATTGTTGAATGGGCAGTAGCCACCTCACAACAAACGCTTGGCTGGACACTTTGGGACATTGTGTCGGCTTTATCCCATTCTTTTTTAAAAAAATGTATTTTATTGATTTTTTACAGAAAGGAAGGGGGAGGGATAGAGAGTTAGAAACATCGATCAGCTGCCTCCTGCACACTCCCTACTGGGGATGTGCCCACAACCAAGGTACATGCCCTTGACCGGAATCGAACCTGGGACCCTTGAGTCCGCAGGCCGATGCTCTATCCACTGAGCCAAACCGGTCAGGGCTATCCCATTCTTGATGACCTTAAGTAGGGTGTCTGAGTAGCTGCGATGGGGTGCTCTCTTAATTAGTAGAAGTCATTATGGACGGATATCACATTCTGTATTGTTGTGGGTCTGGTGAGACACTGAATGTCTGCAGACTGCAAAACATACGCCGAACAATGCTTTTCATTCTTGAAATTTAGATTTAAATTCCTTCAACTGTCTCTATTGCCTTCTTTCCTCAAGCCAGCATTGACTAGGGCTTGTTATGTGCCAGGCCTGAGCTGGGCACCAGAGCCCTTAAAGGAAAAAGGCCTCGTTATGCCCTTCCGTTTGGGGAAGTATGGGCACAGCATGTTACATACGTGCACGGATGCTAGAAGTGATGGAGTTTTTAAGGGTTGTCCTTGGAGCACACTGGGGCGGGGGCGGGCTCTACCTGCCAGGTTTTTCGTGAGGGAAGTGGCCCTGGAAAGATGCGTGGGGGGCTGCTTGCCGGGGGGCTGGATTAAGGGCGTTCCACTCAGAGGCGCCACAGGCAGAGGCAGTCGGAAGCGTCGGATGTGCTGCTGAGTCTGCCCTGGGTGTGAGTGGAGTGGAGCTCGCTAACAGGTGTGATGAGAGGACTGACCGTAGGCCACGGCCCATGGTCAAGGGCTTGTGTAGCAGCCGGAGAGTGCATCTGTATTCTCTAATCAGTGGAGATTATTCATAGGTTTAAACTGGGTCAGCTTCAAGTTTTATTTATTTTTATATGAGAACCCAGATCTTAGGGGCCCCCCCCCCCCCCCGCTCTCTTCATCGTGGCAGGCTTCCTCCTCATTCTTTTTTTAAAAATATGTGTTTTTTAAATTGATTTCAGAGGGAGAAAGGGAGAGGGAGAGAGGGATAGAAACATCAATGATGAGAATCATGGATCGGCTGCCTCCTGCACGCCCCCCACTGGGGATCAAGCCTGCAGCGGGGCATGTGCCCTGACCTGGATTGGATCCCTGACCTCCTGGTTCATAGGCTGCCGCTCACCACTCAACCGCTGAGCCACACGTGCTGGGCAGCTTTGAGTTTTAGAAGGACGTACTTGTTTCTGTCCGGAGGGTGAATTGGGTAGCATAACGAAGGCACTAGGAAGCTCAAGTCCTGGAAAGAGGTACAGAGGATCGGGTGCTGGGAGAGACAGGAGGACAGGTCCCAGAGAAGTGAAGGAGGTAAAGTCTGCCGGGCGAGGGGACCAGCGGGTGGGGCAGGGAGTCTCAGATTGTCTCGCTGGAGGCTGGGTGCCTGGTGGATGGTGGCGCCATTCTTCAAGGTCTAAGGATATCGGACAGTCCAGGTTGGGAGGAATGAGCAGTGCAGGTGTGGAACTTCCTTTGGGACGGGTTGCATTTGAGGTTTTTCCGCACGGAAAGACCCACAGGCACTTAAATCTGTGACTCTGCATTCAAGGCAAGGATTTTGGATGAGAGATGCAGATTTAAGTAATGAAATAAAAACGGGCCTCCTTTATTGAAAACATTCAGTGTGCTAGAGCCTGTGCCAGGTGATTCTATATAGTCTTTTAAAATCTTTAATATAACTCTAGTAACAAGGTATTTTCATCTTCACTTTATTAAAGAGTAACCGAGGCTTAGAGAGGTAAGGACCTTGTACAAGCTTCCACATCTCATAATCGGCAGGCCTAGCATTGGAAGCCAGACGCATCACTGCAATCATGTTCATGGTCTCGTCTATGATCCTGTTCAGTGGTGATTTAGGAAGAACGGGAAACAGGTATGGAAGTGGGAACAGGCCACGTGTGTGTACTGGACCTGGAGTGCCATAAAGTGAATAGTGGGACGTTGGTAGATTTGGTTTTTATCTTATTGGCAGTAGAAATGTTGAACGTTTTAACAGGATGATGAGAGAAAAAGGAAATGACTTCAAATGGAGCCTACAGAGTGGACTAGTGGGAGGAGATGCGATTGAATGTTCTTGTGGGAGCGAGTAACAGAATGAACGTAAGCAAAGGGGTGCTCTATTAGAAGAATACCACAGAACTCTCTGGTGAGAGGTCACCAGCCAAGGAGTGGAGCTGCTGTGGAACTTCCCTTCCAGGGTACAGATGACCATCAACCCCTGTCGGCAGGCCCCTGTCGTTTCCTGTCTCCATTCAGAAGTCCAAGAGGCCGAGAAAGAAATGAGTGGTCCAACCATGGGGTGGGGGGAGTGAGTGTAGGGGGGTCCTGCCAGCCCAGATCATTCCCTGGTAAACACAGCTTCTCCCTCTCCTTCTGGCCTCTTGTGCAAGGATGTAGGATAGCCATCTCTTTTATCTTTATTTGCTCACTTGACGTGCAGTGACATTTTAATGATCATTAGGAGAATAGTACTGGTGGGATATTTATCTCAGGAAGAACAGCCATAAAGTGTGAAGTGAAATGCGATGTAATGAAAACTCGGTGGCATCAACCACTGAAGAACTTAAGTGCCCTTAGAAGTCAGGAGTCTCCGTCAGCTCCTCCAGGTCCAGCCTGCTCTCAGGGCTCCACAGGTCGCAACCCGGGGGGAGGAGCGGGTGCCTGGGCCTTTTGTCAGGACTGGGTTCCTGCGAGAAGCGACTCCTGGTGGTGACTGTGTTCTGATCCGTCGTCTGTTTGGGAAATGACAAGCATTTCCTCATTTCACAGGCTTCAAATGGAAGGGTAAACTGCTTGTAAACCTGAATTTTGTGCAATAACTTGGTTAATCAATGCAAGTGTTTCCTTAATTTTCCTGACGTGGTTTCTGTGTGTGTGTGTGTTTGTGTGTGTGTGTGTGTGTGTGTGTGTGTGTGTTTATTACTGTGTTCCTCAGGCTCATCAGTGCCTGGCCCATGGTAGGTGCTTAGTAATTGTTGAATGAATGAATGATGTTATTAGACATGTTACAGTGAGGTGACTGTCTCCTTGTTTTCAACATGGAATAGAATTTACCAGAGTTTACGTGTGTTCAGTGCTCAGGGAGTGTGATGTCAGACCATCAGTGATACCAGAGCTATAACACCATCCTGTAAAGAGTGGATTTAAGGATCCAACAGATCATCTTAGGCGTCATCTGAGGCAGGTTACTCAAGGAATTACCAAAGAACCTCTCACTTAGAACACGCTTAAGGCAAGATAATAGAGCATGATTTCAGTCATTCTAGGATATATTACTGGGTCCTAGAAAAGCAGAGGAGTGCTCTGGCCAGTGCGGCTCATTTTGTTGAAGTGTCATCTCATGCACCAAAGGGTTGTGGCTTTGATTCCCAGTCAGGGCACATACCCAGGTTATACCCAGGTTGCGGGTTTGATCCCTAGTTGGGCCACATGTGGGATGCAACCAGTATTCGTCTCTTTCTTTCCCTCCCTTCCTCTCTCTCTCAAATCAATGGAAAGCATATCTTAGGGTGAGGATTTAAAACACATACATACATACATACATACATACATAAATGCAGAAAAACTTACCTGAGTAAAGAGAAATCAGTTGTTCTAATATTCAAAATTTTAAGTTTCCTTCACACATACAGAAAAAAAAATATTAATAATGAAGTCTGTGAGTAAGATGTGAAAGCACATATATTGTTAATAAAAAGTGCTTTCTTAGCAGTTTAGTTTTTCAGACCTACTAGCCCTTCTGGTACATTGCTGTTTCTCAGTTCTCACTGCAGAGGGCATAACACAACTTAAGGAAAACTACAGAAAGCGAAAATAAATTATGGGTGTTAATTAATTTCTTGAATCAATAAGCTATATTAAAACTTTCAGCTATGAGATGAATAAAGCCTGAGATTTTCCTGTGTATCACGGTGACTGTAGTTGATAACTATATTGTGTAACTGAAATTTATAAAGATGGTGGAACTTAAGTGTTCTCACAAAAATTATATACATATATATGTATTTGTGTGTGTATATATATATATATATTTACATATATATTTGATGAGAGTGGTGTTAATGAACTAATGGGGGAATCATTTTACAATGTGTTTGTATACCAAATCATCACAGTGTACATTTTTATAGCTTAACATTTTATTTGCCAATTGTACCTCAGTGAAGCTGAAAATTATATGTAGATAAAATCAAATGTAATGTTATTGAGAAAATTGGAAACATTTTGATGGAATGGTATACTTTTATGTATTTATTTTTAGAAAATAAATTTACTTCATTCATTCTTACCATTATTGGGAACTTTATAAGCTGATTATCCTATATAATAAAAACCTAATATGCAAATTGTCCCCTTGACAGAGAGTTTGACCGCTCGCTATGATGTGCGCTGACCATCAGGGGGCGGCGTGGAATATGGGGGTCATTGGCAATGTGGCGATGGCAGCAGGCAGCAGTGGAGACGCTGCTGGCTCCATTGGGCCCTGATAAGAGCAGGACTGTGCCGGGATGGTGGAGCAGGTGGGCAGGTGGCGCCAGGCCATGGCAGGTGATAGCGGAGCCCGATCGCCCCACCGATTGCCCCTCAGATGGTGACCAGCGGCAGGGGGTGGGGCTGCCACCCGACTCCCAGGCACTGAGGGAGCTGGGCAGGGGCCCGATGACTCAGGCGGAGGGGGGCTCCCAGGGGCCCGGGGCCCAGGTGCTGCCCAGAGCCCAGAGGTCAGCTGGGACCTGCCCTTCCACGCCAGACGCTCCTGCTTCGATCGCCAGCCAGGCCTAGGGACCACACCCATGCACGAATTTCGTGCACCGGGCCTCTAGTGAATTACAATAAAAGGTGTGAAGTGTCGGCTTGTAGTGACATGCCAGACAGGTAGCAGGTGGCACAGGCACCGGCTCGGTTCAGAGACAGGTACAGAGTGATGGGGAGGCGGGCCCTTGCTTCGTCATGCTCCGTAATTCTCTCCCGAATGAGCCGTCTGTTAGAAATGGGTCAAAGAGGTAGATTGGTCTCCGGCGAATTCTTCCGTAATTTCTGTGAGCCTGTTAGCAGGGCTGCTGGGGCGGCTGCGGCATGTTTCCCTGTTGTCATGGACACTCAGCTACTGAAAACACGCGGACTCCTGCTGACTGTCCGTTTTTTCCCATTGCCTGGGGAGTCTGAGGTCCGCTTCAGGCTTTGACTAAAGGAGAAAGCATTCAGGGGAAATCCATTGTTCTTACTTCATAGCAAACTTGATGTGTGATTCCAGTGAGAAATTAACTGCATTCTGATTTTTTTTTTTTTTTTTTAGAAAAGTGAAAAATACTTATGAGTCCCGAGTGTCGAAGGATATCTTACTTTAAGTAGAATGGACAGCTTTTCACTGTGGAAAACCACATTTATACACAGGCCAATTAAAAGAGAGTTTCAGGAGTGGAACACATGACAAAGATTTTATTATTTTATAAATGTATGATCTAGTTACAGTTCCGAAGGGAAAGCTACTTTCATTCATAAAGATGTTAATTTGTGGCTCATGTATTCACTCTCCACTAGTGCTCACCACCGGCTTCCCTCCCGTAACCAAAATCTTTGGAATCCCACAGCCAAGTTCAAACACCAGTGCCACCGCCATGGGACCTTGACCCTGGCCCTGTATCTCCTGCTCAGAAATAACATCTACCGTGGAGAGTTGCTCTGAGGATACATGAGACGGAGTGTGTTGTGTGTCTGGCATCATCGCGGAATCAATGGACCAGAGATCTTTTGATCTGGGAACAATGAACCAGAGGCCTTGGGGTGGTCTGCCCCTCGCTGGGCGTGTGTGCAGGGCGGGGCCTGGAGCTCCCCATCTTGGCGTTCTCTATTTACTCTGGTCCCACCAGGGGGGGCGATACCAACCATGGCAGTGAGGTTTGCGGACACCCACATCGAAGCCCGGCTGCACTCTGCTCAGCTCCCACTTTATGAGTTTCTCTGCTGTTTGCATCTCATCTGATCGTGTTCAGGCGGTTGCCAGTCTTGCTACTTGTGGATAATTTTGTTCCTGACACTTCGGTTGACAGGAGGCAAAGCTGAGGCTTTGGTGTTGCAAGTGGATGGCAGGAACACGGTTTTTATGAGCCCGAGAAAACGAACATGCGCCGCTCATCTCCGAACTTCACCGCTGGGGAGGGAGTTCACTATTGGGCTGGCGCGGTGGCCCGCCGATTGGAACCATGCTCTGCCCTCTGCCGGTGGGAAGGCGGTTGTCACCCGGAAAGTGCTGTCGCGCCATCGGGCGGCCTGTTGTCACCTGGATCAGACAGACGTCATGTGGAGATGGTTCCTTTGCTCCGAGCAGGGTCTCAGCCATAAAGCTAAGCAGCCGCGAGGCCCCGCGGCCCCACACGTGCTGGGACGTTCACTCCAGCGCCCTGTGCACAGAGTCAGTCACCTTCCCCCGCGCGGCATTGGCTGCTACTGAGACCACGGTT